>NW_024609881.1:62172299-63597299 GCF_016920785.2 Ixodes scapularis
AATGAACATAAGTGGTAAAAAGCTTGGAGGCCAGGCACTGCAAAACTACACCCTTTTGTTACTTCTACCAATAATGGTGGGAGACAAAGTTCAGGATGCAACTAACGAAATGTGACGTCTCCTTTTGACTCTCCAACAGATTGTAGAACTCGTCATGGCAACTGTCATTTCAGATGACCAAGTGTCATATCTGGCACTCTTGATCAGTGATTACATCTGTGAGAGGGTAAGGTTGTTTCCAGCTGTTCCACTTCGTCCAAAGCATCATTATTTATTCCATTATCCTTATCTCATTAAACAGTTTGGACCACTCGTGAAGGTATGGTCTCTCCGATTCGAAAGTAAGCACAGCTACTTCAAACGTTGCATTAGAGCATCTGGCAACTTTATTAATGTTACAAAGTCACTTGCTCAGAAACACCAGCTCCTGCAGTCTTACTTGCAAAAGGAAGGCTTGTTTGGACCAGCTGGGGCGTTCAGTGACCTGGCTCCTGCATCTGAAATAGCCAGTTTCGACAAAAACTTGTGGTGCTTCATTCAGAAAAACTTGCCCACTAGTCATGAAACCTTGATGACTGCTTCGTCAGTGACACTATGTGGCACACATTACAAGCCAGGTTCTTACATAGTGCTTGGTGGGGACCAGTGCAACCTGCAGTTCGGCCAGCTTCTGCATATTGTGGTAGAGTCTGGCCATGAGGCAACTCCATTATTTCTTGTGAACAAAGCAGCGTCTGCATTCCTCCCAAACTTCAGGCTCTACAAGTTGACGGAATTGGAAGTGGAAGAGCTACAGTTGTTGTCTTCCTCTCAGCTGATGGACATACATGCATATGTCCCGTACAGACTCCTCAACTGTCTTGTGATCAGGCTGCGGAGTTCACTATTGTTCGACGATTTTGAAGGTATGATACCAGTGATTTGTGTGGAAATTACCTTAAATTTAAAAACGGGGGACACCCTGCAACTCACTTTTTCAGTATAGCACAGACAATTGGAAAATGTAGGCCAAACAAAAAACCTCTAGGCAGGCTTTTCTAGTTTTTTAAAATATATTATATCATTCGTTTTGCAAGTTTTTACTAAGGTGCCTTCATGTGCGCTTCGCATAGGGTGATGCCAACTGCCTGTTTCCCTTTCCCACACCCTCGTCCACTGCCATTTTGTTCCTAATTGTTTCCCCGTGCGCCGGAAAGTGGCCTTTGTGTCCATCGGTCCTCCCATCCGAGGGGGGAAATGCTAATCCTCCCTCCGTGGGTTCCACAACGCTGCTCCGAACTTGTGAGATAAGGTGTTTGTTTCCGGGAGGGTTATAAGCCCACGGATTATCGCCAAGGACCAAAATGGCTGCTGGTTTGTCGGTGAGTGGTATTACAAAGGGTGGCATCACCCTAGCAAAGCGCACATGAAGGCTCCCTAGTTTTTACACCCGCAATGTCTAATAACTTTAGTTTGCAGTAGTGGGGAGTAACGTAAATAGGTTTCCATTTGGAAAAGTCGTGAAATTATCGGAATATCGTCAAAACGTTGGCCCCACCAGGGAAAATGATCAGTAAAAGTGGAATGGCAATGCGGAACAAAGCTAGATGGTTGCGCATGAGCACAGCCATGCCGAATAATGTTTGTGAAATATGGTCCTTTCACCCGCAAATGCTCACGGGATTTTATCAAAATAGTCAAGGGAAAAACTGGGAAAAGTCGGGGCATTTAAGATCACTAATTTTGTAGACACCCTGTTAAATTGTAGCAATGCTTTACCAGCTAACTTGCACCCTTATTTTGTTTCTAAATTACAATTGTTTTGTAGCACATAACATAAACTTTGCATTTGTACGTTCACTGTTTTTCAGATGATAGTCAAGATCTGGAGCCTTGATAAAACAATAAAGAAAGTGGCAGTGGTTGCCACTTTCGACGCCATAAAGAAAAAGGCCATAGAGTTCGGTATATGCTGCAATGGAGACATCAAGGTTTGTAAAATAATTTCAGCAGTTGAAATGATGTACTTAGCCATTCTTATTCTCAAAATAACATACCCTGTTTCCAGGTACACATGCTGGATGGAACGGAGGTGGACGAAGAAGCTTTCAATTGTTTGAATCAGTCACCTGAGGATGCTACTTACACCTTCATTGCAACAACAGATTCTTGGGTGTCAGGCAAGTCCAAGCTTGAATTTACTTTAGGAATGGGGGAGTAGTAATTTTTCAGTTAAAAGCAGATGTGAAGCAAATTATGACGTAATATGAGAAATGAAAAATAACTTCGAAACACCTAATTTCATAGAACGGAAAAAAAGAACTTATTTAATTGATAAAGGTTCCCTAGCAAAGTTTCTGCCAATTAGTCTTTATTTATTATGCAGGCAATTAGCAACAGACGTGCAGTATAGAGTTTTTGCTTCAAACGTAACACTTCGATGGCATAGTTAGAAGTTTCAAAGACTGTAACCACAAACTACAAAGAAATGCACTTGGATTATTTTGCTTGGAATTTTAGTTACACAATATAATAACAATATTTATTAATATTCTAGAATATGTCTACTGTCCAGAAAAGTGAGCTGGTATTCTCTTTCGTGAGATTGGAAAACCTATAGGTACTGTGCTCATTGTGTTTTGTAAGCGAACACATGAAAGACATAAAAAGTTAGCTTATTGGTTTTCTCTGACAGAACTCAGATGCACAAGAAGAGAACAAAACAAGCAATGACACTGGCACCAGTGGTTGTACTTACCGAAATGAATAGCCAACACTCTTAAAGGCTGAGGAATGCAAACCGATTAGGAAGCTGTCCCTCGCTTTCCTCGTTTGCACCCCAAAGAGGAAGAGACACTGCCTCCTCTCTGTGGGGGCTAGTTTTTGGACATTCTGTTTTCGGGGAAGGAGGAGAGAAGAGTGCAAGAGGGAGGGGAGAGGACACTACGGGAGGGATTTCAGCCATGCAGAAAGTGCTCCCTGTGCGTCTGCCTTTAAAGGGAAGTAAAGTGGTTCTTAAGAAAACTGAGTTTGAGCCAGATTCCAGCATAATGTTATCCCGTGAATCCTGAAGATTAACTAAATGCGAGAAAACTCGAGAGACCTTAGGCCGGTCGTTGCGTCATATCCAGATTTTTCGGCCGCCAAGCGCGTTTTGCTCATGTGGGCAGCACATGGAATTGCAAGCTTGCCAGGTATATTACCCTGCATGTGAAACTGGTTGTGACGTTTTTGTCTGGCCTTTATGACAATATCAAGAGTGCACGTGCATAGCTTTGATGGGTATTGTAGGCACGCAAGAGCAGAAGTTCCGACAAATCTGGGTATGATGTCACGCTCAGAGATGACAGGGCTTTGGCGCTATTTCCAAAGCACTGTTACGACTGCTCCTCGCATCAGACTGAAAAATAATTCCAATATTAGTGGTCCTGGGGGCCAAAAGAAGATAATTAAAGTGTGTAATTTTTCGAGAATACAGAACCACTTTAGTTTCCCTTTAAGGCTTGTCGTGGCAAAGCACACTTTTTTGTTGTGAAGCACAAAAGACAGGTCCACATGCCAGTAGGCTCATACGAACGGTGGATCAAGCTTGTTTAAGGGCACATCAAACAGTCGGGTGGTGCAGGCTCTTTAAGGGAAGCCATTTATATCAAATAACTGGCAAAGATTGATCATCTCTAGGCCTTCAAAAAGACCAAAGGAAAAAAGAAATTACTTGCTTGAGCTAAAACGTGTTTGTCAACCTTGCTGGCCTAGTCATTGTTTTAACTTGTTCTCGAACGTTTCGTCAGCTTGTACAGCTAGCTGACACCATCTGACATGATGTTGCAAGGAGATACTTTACAAAAGTATGTCTTTGCAATCGGATGAGGCGGGATGGCGGTTGTTATGATAAAGCCAATTTCCTACTTTTGATATGATTACATAAATACCATGTCTTTTATGTGTACCTCCCTCAAGCTCCATTGCTTTGCATCGTCGCTCTGTGGTAGAGCATCTTGGTGGCCCGAAGTTTGGATGTCGACCTCCTTCAGTTACTGTCGCATTGTATTTTGAAATACCGCAGCCAAAAGAAATGTTCCCCTAAGTTTAAACTGAATATGGTGCTGCACTGTTATTTTATTATCACTATTCTTTTCTTTGTCTGCCTCTTTTGGAATGATGTTTGGCACTTCGTTTTCAGGTCAGCAGGGGGATGTAACATCAACACAACATGAAGGTGTCGATGTGCCTTTTGGTTCACAAGTTCCGTTTCACTGGAGCAGCCTTAGCAAAGAAGTCATAAAAGCATTGCAAGAGGGGACTCAACTTAATCCGACTGAACGACAAGAAGTTGTGCGCATGGCTGCCGCGGCCTGTCAAAAAGTCAAGGCTAGACCATCTGCACGTGAAATAAGGAGTGCTGCCAGTTACCTTGTTGACAAGTACCCTGAGGCACTTGGGGACCCCACTTCCTGCTCAGCTACGTCAGTTTCTTCTGTAGGCCTGGCCTACAAAATAGAGAACAGGATAGAAAATAACAGAAGAGGATGCAAACGCCTTGCGGAAGTGCTCACTGGTGGAACCATCAAGCTAAAGAAGCAGACATCTCGATCAGCTTACGGTTGTGTGAACTGGCAGCATGCTACTACGAGTTCTTCACTTCATGAAGTGGAAGCCTCAAGAAAGTTTCTATTGGACGAGGCATTGAGTCGGCATGTGAACAAAACATTTGCCTTCAAACAAAGGCCATGGCTGAGTGCAACCCCCCCATCAGGACGTTCATAAATTCGTCAGAGCCTCCATATTCAGCATTGGATGTCAAACGAGCGTGGCCACTTCTCTTTGTGAGGGAGCACCTCCTTGATCACTTCCATAGGTATAATTTTCATAAATATTTGTCCATGAGTTTACTCAGGTTTAGAGTTATTTACAGGGTTACGAAAAATGCAAAGCTATAGTTATAGAATTGACGGCAATGGGAGCTGCAAATTTGACAAAAAAGTGTTCCTTTTATTATTAACCATTATAATGCTCGGGCTTGGTGGCCACTGTTTTAGTTGCATATGGACTAGGGCAGCGTGAGTAAGCAATTAGAATGTGGGGAATATCATTAACTATAAATGTAACTATGGCTTCAATGTCCTGGTAGAGCAGTCACAATAGCCTGTGGTAGAGGGCAAGAAACATTTCAGCACTGCAGCATGGAGGCACACATAACTGAGTGAATATAAAAAGAAGGCAAATTGGAAACTTGCAGCAGTTTCAAAGTTTTTCCTGGCATGTGTGCCTGAAAATCTTTTTGCACAAATATACCTTTTTAAAAAGGCAGAATATGTTCAGCTCTTTGCAAGAGTCACTCACTCCTAAAACAAACACACACTATTATGCTCATAAAAAGGTGCTTTGAACGACGAATACGATTGCTACTTTCACCATACAGTGGTCCTTGCAGATTTCTTTCCTTCAATATTTTGCTTTTCGCAAAAAGGTATTTTGATTACAAAGATTTTGGATATGAGGAGTCAGTGATAACATGAATTTTTTAAGGCTTACAGGTGTCTGTCTGGACGGAAAATTGAGCCTGCCCAAAGATGTCCTCCTCCTCGTGACATTCCTACGTTCAAGCCCCAAAAATGATGCTGTGCTCGAGTGGAGCCTCAAAATCAACAAGGCCGAGGCAGAGTTCAAAGATCAAAACGCAGCAGCTGTCTGCCTCCTCCCATTGCTTGCATCCTACTTTCAAGAAAACCTCGGAGAGCTCTTCCAGTTACATCAGGTAGGAGCATTCATAATAACCAGGCTATTTGTTTCCAAAGACACATCCTCATGACCTTGTTGAAAATAACTTCCTGGAAGTCTCACACAGGCAGTCAGCATTCCACTGAGAAACTATGCATCTGGAAATACTAAACTTTTCTTCATTTTTTGAAATTTTCAGCTATATCAGTCTTTCTGTATACCGTAACATACCGGTCATGCACCTATGTCCGAATAGGCGCCTAACTAGTGATTTTTAACCATTGGAGCAATGCCTTGTACTCTTTCTGCAGTTTCGCTTTCTGAGCGACCATCCCCCCACTTTTTCAGAATTGTCTGCAAAATCTTTGTGAACGCTTTCTTGGTATCTGACGACAATGCTGATAATGAGCACGTAAAAAGTGAAATTACTATTGCTCTACGAGGAGCCAAACCTTCCTTAATCTTTTCCTGGCTGAGGTGGCTCAACTTATTATACTTCACATTAGAGTGCAATGGGAAGATATGCAACTCTAGGCTGGGTCATCTTATAGTATGTTCTACATAAATATTTCACTAAACCAAAGGGGGAACGGCGGTGGGCACCCACTCTTGTACCACTTGTTTCTAATGGGTTCACATGATGTTTTGCATTTTTGGGATCGAGTGTTAGAGTTAACACAAAAATTATGCTAGAGAATTAACTAGTGACAAACGTTTGTACTTCCACTTCGACTCCTAAGTTAGGATCATTTGTTCTTAATATTAGCAACTTCCTTGTCCCGCAGGTGTAACAATGAGGCTTTGTGACAGATATCAGCAGATACATTGCTGCTTATTTAACGTTGTTTTTTAGTTGTTATTGAGCGTTAGGACAACAAATGTTTGTAGTTAAAAATGTCCTTATTAGTGAAAAAATAACAGGAACCGCATCCTTTAATCTCAGCAAACGCTATCTCCTGTAGGTGGGATGAAGGGTTAAAGGAAATAAGGGTGAGATGAAAATAAAGTGGGTGAGACGAACCTCTTTCACATAAGTGAGGGGTGAATGGAGAATAGCCTTTTGGTATTCCCGAATACCCGTCGGATTAACAAACTCTTTCAAGGTTTGGGGTTCTTGCATGTGTGGGCAGTACCAGGAGTGCGCTTCTGAGACTGTGACCTCGCAGTGGGCGCAGAGGCTCTTGTCTTTTTCCTGTGTATGGCGGCTTATGCACCATGTTCTTGTGGGTGTTACATTTTGCTGTTTCCTTGGAAACCATAGTGGTGTGGGTCCGTTGTCTTTTCAGGCGAACCTCTTCCCACCTGGTATAATTACCATCTAGCAGTGGGTCTGTCTTCTTTGAGTAGAGCCGTGAGGTGTTTTCAGTGGGCCTGTTGTTTGGCTTCCTGGGAGAATAGGGGATCCTTTGTGTCTTTTTCAATGAAGGCGGCGCTGTTGTCACCAAGGATAGTAAGGATAAGGGAAGACAGGAACTCGCATGCGGTGGCAGACGCTGTTTTATTTGCTTGGGAATGGTTTGGTGTACCAGGAAGCAGTGGATTTAAAGTTGTCGGCCTTCCTGCCAGAGTCCTTTGAATGTGCCCCACACTCGTCGTGTGTTATCTCGGAGCTTGCACCTCAGTTGTTTACGGAGCTTCTGGGTGTATTTCTTATCTTCACCGTGGTTGCATTGAAATTGGCTTGGAGTTTTCAGTCCTTATTTCTCCTGTAACATTGTTGGGCTTGCAGTCTGATAGCACACAAGTTGAGGAGATGAAGGTCGGGGTCTGGGTCGTCTTGTTTGGCTTGGTACTTCTGAGTGGATGTGGCTTTCATTATTCGCTCACCTAGACACTTTTTCAGGTGCTAGGTTAATGAAGCTGATCTGTCATTTAGTGTTGGGGTGTCTTTCTGTCATTAATTTTATTTCGACGGGTAGGTGCTTGCTTCCCAAGGCGTCGGAGCAGTTCGCACTCGGGCTTGGATGTTGTGTATGGCCCATGTCAAGTCTTGTGGTGTCGTTCTCAGTGCGACGTTTGCCAATGCGAATGGCAGTCTGTTTTTCTTTGAGAATTCATAGATTGGCCTGCTTGGCGGGTGTGAAGACATTGCACTCTCTGTCATTGTCTCGCTTGTATCCCCATATTCGTGCATCTGCGGTAAAGTCGCCGGCCACGATAAGTTCTTCGGGCATCATTCTTTGCGATCCGCCTTACGTCGTCTTGCTTGTGTCCCACAGTTCTACATTCTGTGGGAATAAATATACACCCATAGATGCAGGGTACCTTCACTAGCATTTCGTGCATTTCTCAATTAACCACACATGTTTTCTGACTTTTCTTAGGTGACAACAGAAATCACAGAGGAGTTTCGTAACAGTCTGCCTGCTTCTCCTGTAATTGTTGTACTGGGTGAGCTTCATGTGTCTTTTCCTTGCATGCTTTGTATTTTTGAAGGTGCTTTCTCTTTTAATTTGTGTTGAATTTTGGAACAACAACCTAGACCGTTTTATCGTGGGTAGTGCCATTTTGAGAGAGAGAGAGAAGAGGGGTCAGTGCAGATGACTCCTAGTGACTCAATTGTAGTGGGATACTGTAGTGGTGTAACCAGAGTGCTGGAATACTGCAGTGGTGTAACCAAAGGGTGGTGTGCCGATTTTGACCAGAGCTAGATGGACGACCACATTGTTTGGTTTCGGCAGCCTTATCAAGCACCAATGTAAAGCACATGTCCTGGTATTATACCATACTTCGACAATCAATGCTTGATTGATCCAGCAAGAAAAAGAGAAGTTTTTATATTGGTTTGTGAGTGCAGGTGCCACAAAATGGCATACAGCCCAAACAGCAGGTGCCTGTGAGGCATTTGATTGTTTGGGCCTGCATTCTGTGTCTTGTCCAACCCGAACAGCCAAATTTTCTGCTCGTAGAATGTGTGGTCGCATGCGGTCTCCGGTCATTTAATTTCTAGCTAAAGCAATTTAAACGAAACCGACGACTGGCATAGCACGTTGGCATCAGACTTCCATGCTACTGATTCTGTTCACAAACTCAACAAAAACTGTTTGATTCTACATGCTCATATACAATTTTTTTGTTTTGTTCAAGCCTTCAGGAGCACTTTGCATAACTTACAGCCGAATTCATAAACGGGCCTCGACTCAAACTCGACTCGAAACTCCACTCGAGGCCGGTTTTGCGCTTCATAAACCGACCTCCACTCCAAACGCTCCTCGACTCGAGGAAATACTCGACTCTTTCCTCGAGAATCTCAAGGTAGGTCCGGCGCTTCCTCGAGCCGCTCCTCGACTTGAGTTTGGGGTGTCATGGCGGCCGGCGAGTCGTTCGCGGAGTTCGTGCACTTCGTTCTAAGCGCGGAAGAGATCCTCTACGACGACGCAGGCGACAGCGAATCGAGACGTGTGACGAGACGAAGTTTCAGAGAACGCCTGAACCCGCTGGAACACTTCAGTGACCGCGGATTTCCTGTGCGGTGCCGCTTCACGAAGGCGACCGGCGAGCACTCTGCTGTCTCTGCCAGGAGCGCGAGTACTCAGGGCCTGACGCCCTCAACGATGCTGCAGCTCCTCGTTGTTTTCAGCGTTTATGGTGCCAGGACGTTCCAAGTTGTTACGGGAACCATGTGAACATGGCACAGCCTACTGTGTGCCGGATTGCGGAGCGAGTTTCGCGGCTCCTCGCACGGACCATTTTCACCCGCTCGGTGAAGCTCCCGCAGGGCGCAGCGAACTTTAATGCGTTCTAGCGGGGCTGCTGCGAAATGAAGATTCCAGGGGCATTGATGCCCCTGGAATCTTCATTTGGATACACATACACATACCCTGGAAGATTCCAGGGTGCATTGATAAGAGGACCCGGCGGTCCCGATGTGGAAGTGTTCTCGAAACAGAAATGGATACTTCTCCATCAACGTGCAGGTAAGTTCACCCCTTTTGTTTGCGTTAGGAGTGTCAAACTTAATTAATCAAACTGTACGCTGAGATGCGATATCGTAGGTCTAAACTCTGACGTAACGATATCAATCAAAACTTTAAAACAAATCTGTATCCGGCGACAGTTTGCACGACCGAGCGTGAACGTACTCCCGTTCTTATGAAGAAAAAAAATGTTATTAAATGGTTGCCGACTCTTGTGAGAACCCAGAATTACGTTGAAATAAAACGAACTCCCGATCGGGTTACCGAGCACAATGATAGCGGCCCGAGCGCACCCTCCTTGCAAGAATGATCATGACCAAAGCACATTTCCAGTGAATGTGGGATGAGACGATGTGTGTTGCAACACAGTCTCATCCCAGATGTACCTTTTTGATAGTCAGATTCTCAGACATGAAAACTTAAAATAAAATTAAATTAAAATTGAAAATGATGAGCGAATGTTTACTTTCTACATACACATGAAAGCATTGATTTGGTGGCATTCACTAAGTTGTGTGTGCAATTGTTAACTACAACAGTCCCATATGTGAACAGTTTTTGTGTGTGCATGTGCTTGTGTCGTGTAAACCAAACTGCACGGCCAACACCCACTGATCAATAACATTTGTTGTTCATTGAGGTTGGTTCTTTGTTGGTTCTTGGCATTTGTTGCTTAAATGAGACCGCGGCTTACTAGTTGTATTTTCAGGGTGTACTGAAAATACAACTAGTACCAAAGTTTATATCGTACAGCATACCACCCGAACCGGACTGCTGCCTGCAGCCATCTAAAAGAGACTTTCTGAAGCTTAAGATGTGCGCGAAGGGATATTATCCACTCACGACAAAAAGCTGTGTGTATACATCTGAAGAAGAGTGTTATCATACACAGCACTTTCTATCGAAAACAGTAGTCTGAGCATTAATTGGACATACACTACTCCACAAGCTAACCCCACATTTTCTATTCTAACAATAATTGTGCTGTATTGTTCTTCATGTTTGTCTTATGTAGTTACCAAAAGGCCCACTTCTGGACTAGGAACTCAGTGCAGCGGGCCTAGGCACTTTCCGTGCCTCGACATGTGCTAGCAGCACAAGCCTGAATGGTCAGCTGTGATGATCACTGGTGGACTTGCACTGCAAAACTTGGCCCACCTGCAAAACGAGCCACTTCCCGCTCTACCAGTCCCACCCACCACTGACGATGCTGAAGGCAGTCTCATCTCCCATAGACTCCAGACCCCGTGGACACATTCAACGGGACATGGGTGCGGGCTCAACTCGTTGTGTGGTGTTTCCAGTAGGAACTGAATGCAGAGCATGTCCTTTTTAGCTTAGGTCACCGAAGAATCAAGTCACTGGCCATGTTAAAGCTCAAAATGCAATCGGGCCAGAAACAAATCAACCTTATACTATGGCCACACATTTTCTAATTTTAACTGAAACAAATCCGCCGGTTTCTCAGCTAGTTGGTCACCACAGATTGTTGCAATGTCTTTGTTCTACTCAGGTTCCCGCTGGATGACAGTGTTTTGAAACTATACTGGTGGTTGCTGTTTTATCAATCTTCCAAAAGAAGCAAGACCAACTTGCCCTCTTTGTTGTGGAAACATTTTGCTCGAGAACAATTCAATATTCGTCATCACACAAAGCAGGGGGGTAGCAGGATACAAAGAAAGTGAGAAGCTTCAGGTAATTACATTAAAATAACTCAAAATTTTGCCGTGCTCATTCGAGACTTTTCAGCGAGTTGTTCAGTGCACATTTGTTTGAAATAAACTTATACATGAGAATGTCTGAAATGATGTCTTGCAGCTGTGACCCCACATGAAGAGTTTTCGGTTAGAATAAATATTACAATAGCGCAGCAATTCCTTGTGAGGACACCTTCGGGTGTTAGGCAGTCAAGGGTGTCCTACCTAACAGTTACTTAAACAAGCATGCAGGGCCCATGCACTCAAACCGATGGCATCACACTACGTATTACTGAATGCGAGCATGAATGAGGTGAGCACCGACCAGGGTTTAGCTGGAAATGCTGCTCAATTACTGTATCACTGTGTGGTCAGCTGCAAACTTGGGCCCAATTGCTACGTCGGCACTGTAGTAGTGTGCAGTGAAAAGGCAGTGAAGTCAAATTTGGGGGTTTTACATGCCGAACCAACGACAGGCATCTGGCACACCCCAGCAGAGAAGTGAGGATTAATTTTGACCACCTGGGGATCTTTGGACAAGCAGCCAAAAGCTCTGTGACACGGCGCCGCCTCCACAATGAAAAGGCAGTGGGCAAGCCTCGTCAATGTGGTGTCGACTTTACTCTGGTAGGCGGTGCAAGTTCATAGAGGATTGCGAGGCACAAACCCCTGGACAGGAAATGAGAGGTCTTAGCTCAATGAAAACTATGGCAAAACTCTGTGACAACAGCATTTAATGAGCGAGGCTGCACATGGACTACACAATAATAAAAGAGACATTACATAAATAACACTGCTGCTGATGGAAAACCTGGGCCTGCGTCTGTTAATAGACAGCCTGACTCTGACGTAGCTCCACCTGCAGCAGGTGCAGCTCCTTCAGTTGGTGCGGCCTTTAGTTGTCTTCACTCGGTCAACCACACGTGGCTGAGGAGGTAGAGGAGGCGGGGGCTTGGTTGGTGGCGCAGCAACCGCAACCTCCATGATGCCACCCCAGTCCAGCAGCGGTGAGGCAGGTGAATCTAGGCACGCACAACACATTGACGCCGAGTGTTACACGCACGGTGAAGACACCGGAGAACTGGTAGAAACTGTCACAACGACCTCATTACAGAAATGTTAAATGCCAACTGTTGGTAAACATGAAAGTTTTCCTTCCTTGTTCTGACCCTTTCCTTTCCGTGATACTGTCAGTAGCGGCAGGGCAGACTCCAAATGGTGATACCGTCAAAAGAAACAGCGCTGTTATCTCGGACCTTGTTGGCCCTTGGGCACACGTGTGGTGTATTCGTCAATAAACATATCATTATCCAGACCCAAGGAATTTACTGTGTTCCTATGAGGCACCCCTAACAAGTAGCATTCATGAAATGTGGCTCATTGTCACAGTTTTTAGCGTTCCTACGAGACAGTATGCCAAGATCGAAATAATAAACGGATGAGCAGAGACAGATTTTTTTACAAATAAACATTGGAAGCTGTGTGATCAAGTAGCAACTAACCATCATGGGTACGTAGCAAATGCAATTGAAAACTTTTACCAGGCATCATGTCAGTTGTCACGCTCGTTCACTGTGGCTTCGGGAATGGCGGCTGGCAGCATTGAAAGCACCGGCCAACCAGCGCGGGCGCTGCCACTGTTGTACGGGCTTGGCAGCCGCATTGCCATACGGGACACCAGTGCCCCCACAAGATGGAGGGACGGGCTCATTGTTCAGCGGGTGCGACACCAGTGCCCCCCGCCTGCAATGAAAGGCCGAAGAATATCCTGTGACAGCATCCATGAGTTGAGATGTACAGAGCACAATGCAGAAAGAAAAACAAATCATACTACAACTTATACAGTACAATTTGTTGTTCAACACTTAACTGCAAGAAATAAATGCGAAACAAGTGATGTCATACCTGTGCTGTTTCTTGATATGCATGGAAAATACTGGAGTAGCTTAATGTGATCATCGACAACAGTCATATTGTAGACACACAACTTTTCAAATCAATAATGTATACTTCTACCCATATTAAATTTGTGCCAGCTTAATCATACCAGTACAATGCGCTGGTTAACCTCGAAAATAAATGACAATGGTTGCACACTAACATGGACATCTGAAAAAAGGCATCTGTCAACTGGACTCCAGCACGTCTCATGTTCACATAATGGCATTTCTTAGGAGGTTACAATTAAGAAATGAGAGCTGGTAGTCAATTAAATCTGCACAAGATTTTTTTTTCTTCAAAAGATTAGCACACAAGGAGATGAGGTGCTAGGTCTAACTGACATAGTCGAAACTCCTACTTAGCGTAACTTCTACGTGCACTAGTGTCAGTTTCGTGCGTCGCGTTTTTCTTTATAAGTCCTGGTTGCCTCTCTAATCTCAAGAAAGGGGCCGGAGGCTAAGGTAGTGTGGCGCAACCAGAATGTTCTCAGCGTAATTTTCGCCTGGATATAGCACAACACGCAAAGTAAGTTGTCGACGTCGGCACAAGAAACACCAAAGATAGCGACAATTCCCCGTCACTGCCCACCTACGGCCTCGACAATAACATGCTTGACTAGCTGCAGGTGGCCACAGCAAAGTCCCTTGCAGAGTTATTTAATACACACGTCCTGTCATGTGATTTTGCGAACCCGTTGCGTTTTTCTGCCCGAATATAGAAATTGCTTACACACCTGTTGCGTGGATGCCCTGATTCTTCTCGGAGTCTGTTTTCTTCCACTTGGGTTTACCGTTGTCCCAACACTCGTGGGCGGACGTGCGGCTGGCGCTTATACTTGGTGAAGACTCTTCTACGCGTCAATTTTAGCTTCTTTCGGGGAGTTGTTAGTAGAACGACGAAGAAGCTCCCCTCCTTCGTGGAACCATTCGCCCCTTCTTGTCACCTTCGTTGAACGACATCGTTGTAGGGCAAGGCACTCTAGTAGGACTCTGAAGAAAGAGGAAGGGTGAAAATGCTCGTTCTAGGCGGTGACAGCGAAGCAGGTCAGCGGTGAGACGAGGTGAGACGGCGAAGAACGGGCGAGACGCAGAGACGAACGACGGTAGCGAGCTACAGCTGCCTCTACGACGCAAAAGCTGGAGAGCGGCCGCCACCGTTGCCAGACCGGAGAACGCTTGTGGCTGTTTGTCCGAAAACCGGCCGCAACGCATAAAACATGCGCACTGCGAAACAGAAATCTTGCAGACTCCCGATTCAATGCTAGTAAAATGTGTCCCTTCAAAGAAAATGAACTAATACGTTCATAATTCACACCACAATATTGTTTTCAACTTCGTTTCTTACTACAACCTCGTAACCAGACGCCTTTCACGTCTCCTCGAGTTTCCTCGAGTGGAGGAAGTGTTCTCGAGGAGCTCCTCAGCCGAGGAAACGCCGAGGCGCGTCTGTGAAGCCCGATGGCTCCTGGAGTGGAGGCGAGCTGCTTTCCTCCACTCCAGTGAGTCGAGGTGGAGTGTCGAGTCGAGGCCCGTTTAAGAATACGGCCGTTAATGGCATTATTGAGTATGGTAGCTCAACACTATTTAGTGCGACCCTTATTTGGCTTGGCATATAAGGTGTGCCTTATCTGTGATTGTGATGCATCTCAGTCTCAGATCTCAGATATGCGTCACAATCCTATATCAGTGTGCCTACCTATTCAGTGTCCCTGCTGGTAATACCTCTATACAAGTTTCCAGATGTGAATATGACAATGGTATTTTTTTCTTCATTTAATGCGTGAGCGTTAAAAGCCCTATTAGAGAAAAAGCCGGCGTAGTGGTGTCGGTCGCATGACTTTTCTGGTCACTTGACTAGATAGGTCGATACATCTGATACTAACACATTTTCTCCGCATTAATTACATTAATCGCTTGTTTCTTTCCTAGGCCGCTCACTTTTCGAATGCAGCTGCCAGCTGTTTGTGGACCATGAGGTGATGGTGGAAGATGTGGGCTTTCAGCAAGCTGTGGAGCTCCTTTTCGCCCTTTATTATTGTTTAAACATCCAGTATGCCAAAGGTGCGGGAACCACACTTGAGTTCATTCAGAGGTATGGCTTATTTCCTTCATAATTTTGAGCCTCATGAGAGGCAATAAAGAGCAACTCTGCTGAATTTTGGCTGAGAAAACGATTAGTTCTCTTTATAATCATCTAGGAAGGCTACAACTGAAATCTTTCTGTATATAAAATTGGACCCTCAAAGTTTGACAAGCGCTAATCTGCTAATTTTAGCGAGCGATGTGCAGGCTAGCCAACTTTGGCACTTCCTTCAGATGTGACGTCATGTTGATATCTGTTGTATACACCGGCTTTTTTCTCTTTCAACGCCATCACATGTCCAGTCAGTTCAGACAACACTACCTAGAGTTGACCCAGTGAGTGGGGTAAATCACGTGATCATGCATCTGCTATGGACATGAGTGTGCATGCAACTGACGTCGCTGCTTGCCCTTTGCCGAAGTTTCGGTTTCAATTTGCGACTTGAGTTATAAATTGCAAAGTTGCACAAACAATATTCTACTTTTCGTGAAACAATGTAGAGTTGTTCATGAGTGCTTTTCAAAGTAAGGTCATCCACTATCTTGAAATTTTTTAAATTGAGTAGAGTTGCTCTTTAATTTGTCACTGGCTACCCACATTTCCAAGCTCAATTTCAGAGTCCATTATTAAACCGCAATAGGGTGTTGTATTCTTGGACCACAGAATGAATAAAACGTGCTCTGGACGAAGGAGACGACAAACATTTCTTTCAACTAAGAACAACAGGAATGAACTTAAGAGCAATCCGTGCAATTCAGACTGCCAAGAAAATGGAGAGAAAGGGAGGCAGGAAGATAAAAAGGAAAGTGTAAAGTTAGAATTGTAACTCATGCTGTTACTTCACTCTTTTTCTTATTTCCTTCCTTACAAGTTTTGACACTTACCTTTCTCTCTTTCTGCCTCCCTTTCTCTCAATTTCCTTGGCGGTATGAATTAAAGGAAGTGCTTTTAAGCTCATTCATGTTGTTAATTAAAAGAAATGTTTGTCGTCCTTCGTCCGGGTATGTTTTGTTCTTTCTGTGGTCTGTGAATTTTATCAACACACTCTTCAGTTACTTTAAAGGTTGTTATATCTTGCATAATAATTCGATTTAAAAATTTCACCTAATGTTACAATGTGACTATGTTTGATCCTATCCCAGAAATCACAAATAAATATGTCAATATATCTACTATTCCTATTGTTTTATCTTTACTGAATGTGTCATTTACTTATAATTCTATTTGGCATTCAGTTAGAAGGCAGAGTCATAAGCAGTATACATCATTAAATTATTTTTGGCTGGAAACAAATTGGAGCCTTGAAATATGTTTAATATACTCAGCTAATTATTTATTTAGGAGTTTCTTTACCGCACCACACTATTCTGTATCACTCTAAAAGTGCCTAGAAGTGATATGTGCAGATGATCTCTAATTCATAACTAAATTTGACTGATATACAACCTTTTCACAACTTTTTGAAGCTATATTTCTGCATGTTTTAGTAGCATCTGGTTCACGTTTGATTTTGTACCTGAATACCTTTTTCTCGTTTTTATACATGTTCATCAATCGTATGTTCTTTCGACAGTGGCTGGCCAAAATGTGGCTTCCTAAAAAAAGAGAATGATTCTCTTACAACATTCCTTTTGCCATGTCTATTGCTTTTAAGCAATCATTAACAGCTAGTTGAGTATTTTAGGTCATTCAACTGTCTGCAATACTAATTATGCAAATGAGTGCTTGCTTAATTACGAGTAGGAATGCAGAGGAGGAATTGCTTTGTGACTGTGTAGGACAACAGACAAATTTTAATGCTGTATTGTAATAAAAGAAATAAGCACGAAGCAGGGATGGGCAAAATACATGCAAATATGTATCGAAATACATATACAAAATGCTTCGTCAAAAATGTATTTAATTGCAAATCTAATTACTTTTGCAAAAAAGTATTTAAGTACAAGATACAAATACAACCAAATGTAGTTGGTCTCTTCCAAATACTTTTCCAAATGTATTCCTTAAAATTTGCTTCAGCGACTTCAGGGCACCTGCAACAGGTTTCTGGGTATCTCATTTTAATTTTGCATCGCACACTCGGGAGTTAGTGCTCGAGGCTCTAGTAACGTAATACAAATATAATCGCGAAAAAAAATGTAATCAGCTTGGACGTAATAGGTGAAAAAAGTACAGAGCTTCAAGCAGTTTTTTTTTTTTATTACATTTTGGTATAGGCAATCAAAGAACCGAGACGACCAAGACGCGCAGCACTAGCTACAGATTTTTTTATTGTTGCAACTCGCACCACTTACAAACATCTGGATGACCCGTGCATTTAGAATGTTCGAGGCAAAAGTATGGATGGAAATCAGGCTGGAAAGCATCACAAGTTGTCACCGTCACTTATTTAGCCAGTCTGCCAGTAAAGGTCGATTTCGTCACTATTCTTTCCCTGGACTAGCACCGTAATTACAAAGTCACTAAACGCTTGTGCTTGATTGAGAGACACTGCATTCGGTGCAGAACGTAGTTTTCTTCCTGCTCTGGACAGTGACAATAAATTTGAGGGATGTATTTTCACCCACAAAATTGTATTTAATTACAATTGTATTTGAAATACACACGTTTTAGTATTTAAATACACACGTCAAATATATTACAGAATTTTTAATTAAATACAAATGCAAAATACACAAAGTATTTGAAATACGTAGTTGAAATACTTGTATTTGAAGTACTGCCCATCCCTGGCGCGAAGTATGTACTTGTTCTTCTGTTTATGTCGCTGCTATAAAATTTACTTTTGTTTGCTTCCAAAGCTTCTCCCAAATGACTCAAATCAATTACATCGCTGTCTGTTCAATATCTTTTTAAATCAACATGTTTTTAGTGTTTTGTAGGTCTAAAAGTTACATTATATGAATCCTACCCCTTAAGATGTGCCACATGGGGCTTATAACTTCTGAAATATTCCGAGTTCTGTATCCCCATCGCATCTGAGTGAGGAAAGCCTTGAGTGCCAGATTTTTTCCTCTTGCAGAAAAATGACACATTATTACAATATTTTTTGTTGTTGTTCCCTCATTGTTTTATTTTCCTCAAAATTTAGGCATGAATTTGTACCTTGACATATTTTCTTTAAGTGCACAGTGCACAGTCTGCTGGCCTAAATGTAGGTTTTGCTCAGCTTGTTATGGCTTAATTGTTATTTTAGGAACCTTCAACACACTTATACTTTTGAACTGTGCACCTATGTGACTTTGGTGGCAAAGCTTGGGGCTTTCGACATTAGTTGTGCATGTAAAATATCAGCAAGTACTGATCCCAAATCCTTCACTGCAATCTTTTTTCACTTGTCTGGTTTCTGACCAAATACTTATGGGCCAATCTGCTATTTGTTTCAGATACCAAGTTGGTATCAAACAACATGATGGGTCACGACAGGAGGCCGGGAGGTCGAAAGGAGCTCGGGCAAGAGCAATCAAAGCCGCCACAGATCTTGCTGCTTTTGAGAAAAAATGGAACAGTGTGAGTACATATTTGATTTGGCATGTGTACGATGTGGTATCAAAAGGTTTCCAGTCTTGTTTTGTATTAAAAAGAAAAGCAAATAGCGGCACGACACTGCATTCACAGGGGTCGAGGGCAGCAACCTTGATCTGTCATGGTGCTGAGTGGCTCAATGTGGCAATGCACAGGCGAGTTGGTGCATGATTACAACTGGTAGCAGCATGCAAAAACACACGGACAAAGGGACGAATGCACAGGACTTCGGTGTTTCCTTTTCATTAAACATTTAGTTGAAGTTCAGCACTCGCCTTGTGCATTTCCTCCCTTTGTCCTTGTGTTTTTGCGCACTGCTATTAGAGGCTTAGAGCATCGCTCTGTGAGCTTGGGAGCCCCGCTGTACAGGTTTTTGTGACTTCATGTGCGTGCGCCTCTGCAATTTGTGCAAGTGGTTGTGGTCCTCCCGTAGCCTTTTCAATCATCTGAATATGAATTTGTTTGATTTTCAGCTCATCTGATGATTGATCGGATGCCATGAAGGTTTCTTTATAATTATGTTCTTTTACGGTTTACAATATAGTTCTTCAATTTCAAAACTGCCTCCGTTTTCTCTTGTCCCTTTTTTCAGACACACTACACTTGTTTATAAGGATCTGTCGTTATATTACGAAACTGTACTGCGCTAACTCATGATGCCAGACGTTATCTGTAACCCTCCGTAATACTACCAAGGCCGTAGCTGAGAGTTCACATTATTGTTACCGCACAGCGAGCACACAGCGATAGAAGTGCAGTACGCAAGTACGGGATTAAAGCTGCAAACTAAACTTGAGGTATGCAAGCCGTCAAGCGTTCCGACGGTATTGAAGGCGTAAGGGAAGGGTACGGTAACTGAACTGTTACCGTTACAATACGGCAATGGAAGTGCAGTATGAACATACGGGACTGAAAACGTACCCTTCCCTTACGCCTTCAATACCGTCTGAACACTCGACGGCTTGGATACCTCGAGGTAAGTTTGCGGCTTTAGTCCTGTACTTGCGTACTGCGCTTATATTGCTGTATGTCTGCTGTACAGAAATGATAATGTAAACTGTCAGCTACGGCTTTGGTGGTATTACGGAGGGTTACAGATAATGTCTGGCATCATGAGTTAGCGCAGTACGGTTCTGTAATATAACGGCACTTTTTTTAACAGTGAACGGCTTTCAATTTTATTTTTGAGGATCTTTACGTCGGCGGTCTACGGCAACTCCACCTCCAAGGGTTGCGCGGGGCTAGTGGAGTTCTTCCGACCATTACAGCGTAAATCAACGCCGGTTCCTCCGGTGTCGCCGTGTTGATAGGAGCTTCAGGGTTGACCGCCCGTCGCACTTCCTCGCGCGCAGCCTCGGACACGGAGAGTGTCACTGGACGACTTGCGGCTGGCAGCAACCTGCGGAGTTCCTCCCGGACGATCTCCCGGATACTTTCGCGTATGCTTCTAACGGTAGCGTTTTCACCGCTAAGCAGCGTGGTTGCAGCAACGCTTAGATGTCGCTGGTATTGGGAAGCGCGCGCTTTGAGGGCGCGCTCGATGCGTGTTGCCTCGGTGACGAAGGCTTTGGTGGTGGCCGGCGGGTTGCGGACGAGGCTTTCAAAGATGGCTCTCACCCCGCGCATGGGGACTCGCAGCTTCTTGTCGTCTGTAGCTCGTGGGTCGTTTCGAGCGCTCAGACACAGGATGAGTTCCATAAGGCTTGTGACGCTTTCGTTGGGGCCCTGGGTTCATATCTGGAGAAGATTCTCTGCCGTCTCCCGTCCGTTTAGGATTGGCGAACGTCCGCTGCAACTCCGCCACATAGATGTCTCACGGCGTCAGTGAAGCCTCGTGGTTCTCGAAACAATGTCTCGCGGTGCCCTCCAGCGAAAAGTTAAGTTTCTTTAGGCACTGACCCGCAAGACCGCTTTTGCCTCGCTGCGAACACCCCATACCCTCAACGACATCATGTCTCTTTCCGGTGACTGCCACGGAAGTCTGCAGCTTAACAAGCTGAACGTCCCAAATCCTGCAGTACGTCCTTGAAATACCAGGACCACACTACGGAAAAACGCCTAAAGCGCGATCCAAACCCACGCGTTTTTGGGCGTGCGGCTCCCGGAAATTGTTTATTTTGTGACGTTGCGCTGACACCGTGCGCCTTTCAGGAGCACATGAGGAAGGTGGATAATTTCAACTTTTTCTGAAGGCGCAAGAAAACGCGCACGGACGTAGTAGGGCGCTCTTGGCTCCCGGCCAATTGGTGTGGGGCATTGATTCCGGCTCCGCGTTTTTTCGTCGTCTAGCGCAATTGGCCCTCTCCACCCCCCCCCCCTCCCCCCTTCATCTACTTTTGCAACGCCTACACACACACGTCGTCTGGCGCAGATGCTCTCTGCTAGCTTGCAAGTACGGCAGCGTCTGTGAACTTTCCCCCTGTTTTCGACGCAAAGAAGGTGACTTCTGCAGCCAAAAAGAAGGCTGCACCGGACGCGCAGAAGAAAGACGAAGCTGCATTTCGATTGGCGGTCACTCACCGTCAGAGTGCGCTCGTGTAAGCGTGCGCGCTCGCCCGAAGCCGCACCGTCCTAACCAACGCGCATGGCTGTGATTCGGAAAGCGCTCCGGAAATAGCAAACACGTCACGAAATACGCAATTTCCGGGAAGCGCACGGCCCACGCGCGCACAAATACGCGTTTGCTTGGATCGTGCTTAAGACGCCACAGCACTCCGACGCAAGTCAAACAAACAAACAAAAGAAAGGCTCGTGATACGCCTAGGCACTTCTTATCAGTCGTGAACGCGAAATCATGCATGACGTTGTTTGGCTCCTTTAGTTCGTCCGCGTTGCACTTGCGTGGACCGGCAGGTTGCGTCGCTGCCGATGTGGTGGGCGCCGACGACGTGGATGCTTGATGCGGCGCCATGTTTGTCGGCGACGAGACGAGCAGAAACCGCCGAGCGCGCTCCACCGTGTCCGTTTTGCCGGCGCAGGGCGCGTAAGTCCATGTGGTTCCGCTGCTTCGTCTTACCGGTGCGCGGGCTGCACAAGCCCGCAGCGCCATGGCGTGCCCTTCCTTTAAATTAACGCGCTCCGGCCAATGGGAGCCTCGTCCCATGATATTATGAGGCTTGCCAGCCAATGGGATTTCAATGGCAGTCCATCAGAGTTCGGCTTCACTTCGCATCATTGGAAGGAAACTAGGGGACGTTTGGCTGGGCTTTTTGTGCGGCATCAAACCTGGGAGCCATCAGATCGCGGCTTTAATTGTTGTAAAGAGTTTAGGTGCTGTTCGGCGCAGCTTCAAAGCTGATGTCATTGGCTGGCTCCATGGGACAGTAAATTCTTTCGCATTGAAAAGGTGTACCAGCAGCCAGGCATCGAACCTCGACTATTTGGCGCGGGAGCCAAGCACGATAAACGCTCGGGCACGGGCGCGCCTCCAACTTGGCTAGCTGCGCCCGCGGCAACAGGAATATGGTGGAAAGTTGGGCGAGACTACCCAAAAGCTGGGCCCTAATCTGGACATTTGGCGAAAAAGTCGGCGAGAAACTTGGCGGCCGTGATTGGCCAGCGCCGCACTTGACCTTGGCACCCGCCAATTATTGCCTCCGGGATTTCTCGTCGACTTTCTCGCCAAGTGTCCAGTTAGGAGCTTTGGTGGTACATGATGAACTAAAAGTAAAACAGCGCAAAAAAACACAACAACAGGGGACAAGAAGACGAAGTGTACAAACAGAGCGCTGAATCTCAACTGATTTATTGCAAGGAAACACAAATGAACAAGCATCCCGGACCATCAAACACATCAAGTCACCGCCCCCCGCACGTGTTAAACCTGCTCAAGAATGCCAACTATTTGTCAAATAATGCAATAGGAGGCCAAGTGGCGCGCATTTCTTTATGCTCTAAAACAAAAGAGGCCTCTAAAATTGCTCTAGTCATCTGTTGACTGTGTCGTCCTTAGATACTCGTGTTATCAAAAATAGGTTTGCAACCGCGCCTATCACAGTGTACTCCCAAGTTTCCTGCTGGCGATCATCTAACCGAAAGAGCATGCTCTCTTAACCTCTCGTGCATACATCTGCCGGCCTGTCCGATGTAAACATAGCAACAGGACAGTTTGATGTTATAAACTGCAACTACTCAACTTTAGCGCAGGAACTTCAAAGGCGCCGACCAAACCACTGGCACTCCATTGACTTTGCGCTACTTTTTTGTGGTTGTGCGAGATCTTATGCGCATAAGGTAAAACCGTAGGTCTCCTTTTTGGCCTTTCCCAGGCAACCTTACACGGGTCACGAAGCCCTCTTACATATTGAGCTCATTCGTAATCATTTGTATCTGAGAATTTGTATACAACGAACAAAAATATATGATACAGAACAACTTGATAGTATTGTCCGCATTTCTTTAGTGAAAAACAAAAACACAACATGTATAGAAAGAAATATCTTGCTTTCTGGAGCGTTATGTCAGATTATAACTTCCCATTCACGGCGTGCTGCATCTAAATCTCTCGCGAGCACCTGCTTTTTTCGTGCCGGCTGCAACACGTTTCTGCCTGCAGCATTTCCATTTGTTGTCCTTTTAATAGTAAAAATAAATGTGACTTTCAACAAACATTCAAGGATACTCAAAAGTATATCAACATCTATTTATGATATAATATTTGTTGGAGTTCTGCTTTTGTTTCTGTTACACCATATAATTTCTTTTTTTCAACAGGGTGCCGAGTTGTGCAAATCTGTGGGGAACTCGCTAAAACAAACAAATCAAAAAGCGATATAGTTCATGGGGTGACATATGGCTCAAAAAAGGGGAGCTTGATTACCTCTACGCTCGGGACACTTCCACGGTAAGCAATGTCACAGATGGGGCATTTGGCATCGCCGAAAAGAGTGCGGCGGATCGCGATGGATGCTCCTACCGCTAGAGAGGAAGTCGTGGTGACAGTGGATGACATCGAACGTCTTGGTTGTTCCAATATGAACGGGAGTGCGAAGAGTTACTGTAACGCCGGGGCGGACCTGGAACAGACACTCAAGGAAAACCGGATGGCTCACCTCAGGTGAACTTTGGGGTACACTCTAGGATCTATAGAAGGTCAGGGACCTCCTCTAGTACGAGTTGGACCAAATTTGAACTTATTGACGAAAGTTCGACTGAATTTTCGGCTTTTGTGCGCATGCGCGAAAATTGAAATCCAGCAAACGGCACCTAACGGAAAAGTGCAATCTTTGTTGGGTATATATTTTATTGTTTGGCATTATTGGGCCAACTAAAGCGTTAAAATGACATGTTGTTTTTATGTTGTGCACATATTATACTAATTTTATAAACATAATTGAAATGAAATTGTTGCGTGTAGGTTGAGCAAAACATCTACACAAGAAAGTTCGTTGAGTTTTTAGAGAAGTTCGAAGTTTCGAATAACCAGTCGAACCTCAGTTTTGAACAGAAGTTCGTAATATTCCTAGAAAATTAAGGGGTAACCTGAATTGACGTGACGGCAAGAATATACGATGTTCGCTCTGTCTCGAACTTACTCGGGGAACTTTTTTATGCAGTTATGAAGCATTTTCAAACTTAACAAAATATATCTAATGAGAACAAAAATTCATTCGAAACACTAAAAAAAAAAAAAAAAGTTTTGAACTACTTTACGTGGAGCGCAATTTTGTCTGCTTCTTGCACACGGGTTGCGCTGTTGTCAGAATGCCGTTCTCTAATTGGCTGGTAAAAAGAAAATAGTGGGTAGACCTCAAGGCACCTTGCATCGAGGTCTACCCAGCACCCTTTTAAGCAAAGCCAATCAGAGCTCAGCGTCGCTCAGTCATCGCCACAACCCCAGCGTTAGATGCAAGCGACTTGTTCTTCGCATTAAAATGGAATGTTTCTGCTACTGCTTTTGTTGATGGTGATGATGATGAAGCTTTCTTGTCAGTACAAGCACTACTCCAAAGAGTAAAAGGCATACGCATGACATCATGTTCAGTCGATTCCTTATTCGCCCAAGAGGCATTCACGCTGAACTTCCATGATAGTCGCCGCGAAGGGGCAGACGGATCCATCTTGGCGTCGCCGTGTGCTAGCGTCTCGCTGCTTGTGAGAGGCTGGAAGTCGAGCTAGCAACGATGGTGACGCTAGCTAAGCGGTGCAGCGTGGATTTTGTTGTGATGACGTTTGAGGGGAGGGGGCGGAAGGGCGCTGTCTTTGTCTTCTGGATGGCATGAATACAATACAGAAGAGTCACACGGTGGCCGATTCCCCGAAGAAAACCCCATTGCTCGCAGTTATATGACTCAAATATATAACAAACGAAACGACGCATTCCTTCTTGTGTGTTTCGAGGACCAGGCAGGGAGACGCGGGAAAACGCTAAGAACGTCGCTTTTTTCAAGCTGGGCATTACCGCCTGGCTGCAGGTGAAGGTGTATATGAGCACGCAGTGGTTTAGTCTGTAGTGCTCTGGTATTCATGAAGCACTGCATTATGAAGTCAAACTTGAACGTTTAGACAGTCCGATGCCGCTCTGCCTCTCGGATACGGTGACATTGATTCACGTCGTGGACGAAATATTTAGCCAAAGCGGAGCTCTTCGTAGTCTGTAGGCTACCGCGCAAAGCTCGCAGCAGGGGTACTCAAAGGGAAGCAGATACGTTGATCCTACAAATCGAAACAAACGGAGGCAGGAATGGGGCACAGGGTTCTTGGGTTCTCTACCTAAAGCCTCTCATTGAAAACTTAAAAAAAACAAAATTTGTAGCAGTGGCCCAACAGCCTGGTTGTTTTAATTGCACAGACAGAAGCATATTGTGCCAAATGAAAAGGGCAGGGACTCGGGAAATACCACGTTATGGACGGACAGATGGGCGTTCACCCGAAACATGGTCTTTTACATTATTTCATTTTTATTTTTCGATCGGTGCGTTATTTTGCTATCGACATGTTTATAGGTTTATTGTTTGTTCGGGCAGTTTCTTTTCCTCTCCGCATTTAGAACACTACTGGGCAGGTGTCAGGCAGTAATTTTTTTAATAAAATTAGTCTATGAAAAAAGCGGATTGTAGCCCGGTACAACACCTACGTTGAAGCCATCGTCATCAATAAGCAACCTGCTCATAAACTATCGTACTGATTACCCTGTTAACCCTGAGAGCACGTTTACGCTTGGTAGGGTGGCAGTATGGCAGACCGCAAATTTGAATTTATTGAGTTGCTTATTTATGGTATTTAAATTTGTAAAACAAATTCAATGTTAATATTTAAGTTAATTTTATTTATTTTGAGCATAGTGCCAGCCCGGTAGGTATGTTAAAGGCAAAACCAGGTTCTGATATTAAAATAATCGCTACAAAAGGACAGAGATTTGCAGCCTCTACAGCATTTGGTTACACATTTAACAAATAAAAATTTCTAAAGAGCCACTGTTCAAGCGATGATGCATAATGGTTTTTGTTGTGCTTCATTAATAGTAGCGTTATCCCAGATTGCGTACATAACTTATTTGTTATCATTACTAAAGTAATACCTATGTTGGAATAGGATTTACCCAGAATGCCCAAAACCCCAGTTAGTACATTTGTCTTCACACGCAGGCTGCGTCTATTGCCGAGGATACTTCGGGACGTTTCCCAGCGCCAATTAGAGGCAACCCTGCTAGGGGACCAGAAAGTGTCAATGCCGGTTGGTCTCTCGCCGTCAGCCCTCCATAAGCTGTGGCATCCGGATGGGGAGATCGCCACCGCTAGAAGTAAGCAATCCAAGAGTTACGAAACATTCAATCGACGTGTTGTCAAACTTGTAGCCCCCCTAGGCCCCAAAATTTTTTTTGGGGGAACTATCTGTGGAATCAACGCAAGCGAGCGGGTTGTTTCTAGACAATCAACGGCAACTGCGCGGCCGCTAATTCTACATGAAATACTCTTACCCTGCTTAAGGTTACGAAAAGCGGGGCAAGCTTCTCCCGTAAAGCCGTCCACTTTTTCACTTTAGTTGAGCGAACGCCAGAGGGAAGCGAGAGGAGGCGATGAGGGACTGCTTTACAGCGCTTGCTGTGGTAAAGTGAAAACTGTGAAGAACTTTCCGGGATGAGTTTGCTCTACTTCTCTTAGCCTGAAACAGGGTATACGGGAATAAATGTCACTCCATAAAAATTCAATGATCTTGACGTGGAGAGGCTTTGAGTTGTCGAGGCGTTCGTTATCACGAGCCCTAATTGAATCCTCACGCAGTGTTCTGCTCTACTGTATGAGCCGCATTGAAATGTTTCGACACCACGGGAATGGGAAAGCAAGATGGTGAAAATCTGGTTATCACGCAAAGTTGAAAGCGCCAATAATGCTACCCCACACTTTTCTTACGAAGGTATGCAAAGGAGAGACTGACATAAAACGTCAGTTTTTATCCTTGAAATTGCGGGGCGACAAAGTAGCTTCCATGGTCAATGGCGTTGCGTGCGAGAATACATAGGTTCACCAGTAGCACTAAGGTTGTGTAAAGTGAGAAAAATTCATATCCCGTATCTTTGCTGGAAGACCAAATCCATTCACGCGAACGTTTCAATGAAATAGGCAAAAATCAAGAAGGCGGCACAGCTCGTCCACGCTGAGGCAGGTTCTGGTGCTGAGTTCGGAATCTGATTCGAGATCCGCTCTGGCTGTGGAGACTGTCAGGGGTACTGGAACGCTGGTAAAGAGGGACACGACACCGAACGACACCATACTGTGATCCCTGTTGACTTTCACTTCCGACATGCGTTCAGCGAAGTCACCGGCATTGCGGACATAGGTGGATGTTGCTCCATTGAAGGGCGAAATCATATGGTGGAAGTAGTTTGACAAGGCCCGGAGCGGGGCCTTGTCAAAAGGTGGCACAAGGTGATTACTTGTTGTGAAGTACGTACCATAGAAATAAACCAGAGATGCAAATGGTCAACTGTGAACTTAGAAATAATGTGTCACTTCCGTCTTTCTTTTCTGTTTTTTTTTTTTAAATTAAATTATCTTTAATCTTTCTTATCTGAGCCACTTAATTACAATTGAAAATGGAGGGGACCAGATTTGTGAACATATGGAGAAAAACTATTTTCCTTGTACCAAACCACACTCCAAGTACAAATCTTGGCTAATAGAGTAGCGTAGTGCTGTATCCTGTATGCCAAAAATGTGCAAAGACGCTTGCCCAGTGTGATGCAGATGTGCGCTGTGGAAAGCTCTTCGAGTTCAACATTGGAGATGCGTTTTGCATTCTAAAAGTAAACAATAATGCAGTTGAACTTGAAGCCATATCATTATCTGAGAATGTTTCAAAGGCAAGAAAGCACAAGTGGCTAATGTTTCCATGCATTAACAGACAAAATGTAATCATCAGTGGTGAAACTTACAAAAGAACTGCTTGTAGCAGTTATTGTTGCACAAACATGGCTTTTGTAGCACACATTTCATTTCATTTATTTCACACTGCAAACTTAAGGACATGACGTCCTGAAACCAAGAACACACGCAACGAAAATGGCACAACCAAGTACTGGTGCAGGATACCACTAGCAGACAATAGTTGCTTGATCGACGGCAAGCTGAAGTATTCAAATAACGAACCTGCAGCAAAAAGATGTCCGAGCGCTCCATCATGGCTGTAGTAGAGTGCCTCGAATGACTGGCGTGGGATAGCGGCTTTTTCAGAGGCATCGTAGCTGAAGACTAGTGCTGGTAAGCTCCTAATGCTCCCAACTTGAAATCCACCAAGATGGGTCCCAGGAGCCACTGTTTTTCTGTGGTTTGCTCGAGAACGATCAATTCGGTGACGTCCTGTGGTTCGTCCAGAATATGAGCCCCGTCATTGCTGGCGATGCTGAGAAGTATAATCTGCAGCAAAAAGATGCGTGAGTGCTTCATCACGGCTGTGGTAGCGTGTCCCCCACATCTGAGCTTTTGGAGCAGGCATCTCCGGTTTATCACATTGCAAAAAGCGATGCAAGCGAGCAATTCCTGCAGTTCCTCACAGTGTCATAAAAACTATTATAACTGCAATTATAACACACAATTATTCGCAGCAAAAAGATTGCTGTTGGAAGTGTTGTAATAAAATGGGATAGAAATAAAAAACACAGAACTTTGGCAACGACCCTATTGCCTTTAAATCTCGATGCAATTACTAAATCAGTCCCATATTCGACAACTGCAAATTAACACGACTATTTTAACATAGCGAATAAACCACACATGTCAAAACAAGGATTTTTTTCCTAAAATGATAATAATGGGAGGAAGAATCATACGAGTGGTCCTCAACTAATCGGTGCCACCGGAACAATGATTGATACCGCTCTTCCAACCACGCAAGGCATCAATAATCGTTCCATCCAGTGCGAAGCTACTACAAAAGGGAAACTAAGGGTTGGACACTCTTCTCGGAAAGTGGCCACATTTTGCTTAAGTGAGTAACTCGGGGTTCCTCAATTTCATGAAAGAACAAAATTGTTTTCGTCTATGGAAGCTCATCATGGGACGGAAGTGGTTTGTGTACCTCAGTCCTATTTATTATCGAGCGGTAATGCATCATATCTGCTAAAAATATCTAATAGATCATAGCGGCCAAAGCAGGTGGCATGTCGTCATCTGCTTCCAGACAACATCTAATTAAGCGCCTTATGTAAGGCTGTGTTCAACTGCTAGATAAAAGCATGTGTTTATGGGCGCCATTAAATTTCAAAATTTTTCTGTTGGTTACCGGGCTACGGGTGGTTTTTCAACGTAAATCCGGTTTTAAACATATGGTTAAAGATTTTACGCCAAGGATAAAATAACACTTTTTCTATAGACACCATTTTTGTTCCGATAGGTTAGGCATTTTTTACACGCTGAAAACTGTATAATCCGCCACCTTTAACGCCACCATTAAATTGCAAGCGCACTCCATGGTTTAAGTTGAACGCACTCTTACTTGAGGCTCTCTAGCATCTAATGACGTCGGTGACGCCATCTCGTGGTATGTTATGCACGCACGGCCGCCATTCGTGCCGTAGGCCTATCTCACTGATCTCTAATATAAGGCCCGGGATGGCGCTTACCTCGCTCCGAGTCGGGGGTGAGTGAACCCATCGAAAGTTCAATGCTTGTCCCAGAAGTTGAGTGTTTGCTAAGTTTTATAGTGCATTTAGTTAATGTTCTGGTTCACACTTTCTTGCATCTATACGTGGGTATTAATAATCCCTTTGAATAATCAATCTTGATAATGAGGCATTTGACCTTTGGGGCATGTAGACTTAATCAACTAGAATCTCAAATTCTCACCCACCAAATGGCTTCCAAGAAGACTTCTCGGGCCTGCATGAACTGTTACTGCGCAACAAGCAGGCTCTCTTGATACAAGAAAAGCAAATCAAGCGCCTTGGACACTGTTTGAACCACCGCTCGTAAGAGTGGGAAAGCCTGTCAAGCGCTCACTTCCGGGACAAGCAGCTTACGTCCGGTGGCTTCGTACCTGATCGCTCAATGCGCCATCTAGCCCTCTAGTGGAGATTAGTGGCCTACCTCGAAACAAACTGCCATAGTCAAGAACTTTTTTTACACATAAACTCACTGATCTCGATTACAATTATTCGATCGTGTATCCCCGCTCCGCGAGTGCGGCGCCAGACGGCAATCTTGCATATCGAAAATCGCGTTTTTGGAGCGTTGCGGAGGCTGACCGCAGCGTGCTGAAGACACTTTTCTACTCGTTCGTCGTCATTCGCCAAAAACGTGTTTTTAAAACCCTGTGTAAGACGGATACTTGCTGATTGGAACACGTGCAAATTTTTATGACAGCGCAGTGCCGCAAGAAAAAGGCACAACTCGTCGAAAGCAAGTTTCGCCGGTCTTGCGGAATGATCAAAGCTTCCTTGGCATAAGGAAACGACGAGTCTCTGTGCCTTCGCACGCTTGGATACCGATCAAGAATCGGTGCCGCGGCAAAGTTTTGAAGGTGGGTTGCGCATAGATATCTTCGCATCATATATCGGCCAAAGAGTTCTGGATCGTCCAGATGTTCAGGCGAGTGGATATCGATAAAGGGGGGAAGCAATCTTTACAGTTGCTATTATGCACTATTAACAATGGCTATGTTCCAAATCTACTCTAACAGATCATATAGCAGCACAAATAGAGCAACGCTGTAGAGCAAGGAGGGTTTTCGAAGGCAAAAGTACAAGACGGCGAGAATGAAAACCTTTCAAGCCCGGTCCATGTGGTCGTGTGCAGTCTTTTGACCAATCACAATTAGGCGAGCCGTGCTCAAACGTCAAGTGAAATCAAGTAGGTTGATAATGAAACACCGCTAATCACTGATGAGGAGCTGTTGCGCGCGGTATTCTCTGAACCGTCTAACAACGAAAAAAAGACGTACCTTCCCCCCCTCTTCCGTCGCCACTTAGTTACAAATACAGTCGTCAGAGTAAAGTAAAATGCTGCTCCACAGGCACATACGACTAGAGGCAAATTTCACTCGCAAAACACATCCGCACGGTGTCGATTCTTGACCGGCATCGAAGCGTGCGAAGGCATAGAGACGCAGCGCTTCGGCGTGCCATGGCAGCTCAATTTTAAACATGCCGCGAGACCGGCGAAACTTGCTTTCGACGAGTTGTGCCTTTTTTCTGCGGCACTGCGCTTCCGTAAAAAATTGTCACGTCTTCTCAACGGCAAGGCTCACGTCTTACATTGGGTTTTAAAAAACTTCTTCGGTAAATGACGACGACCGAGTAGAAATTGTGTCTTCAGCACGCTGCCGCCAGCCTCCGCAACACTCCAAAAGCGCGCATTCTCAACATGCAAGATTGCCGTCCCGTGGCCGCACTCGGGCTGCAGCGATCAAGCGGGGGTACGCGATCCAGCAGTTATCCTAAACATCAGTGTACAAACTGCAGAAAACACGACATGCTCTCTTAAATTCAGCACGGGAGAGCGCTCATTATAATTATTCAACGAGCGCGGTTCAGTGTTTTATGTTAAAATCTGATTTCTCCGGTGCTTACCGCACCCGGAAGCGAAAGGGTGACGGCGCCCGGAAGCAAAAAAGGTACGAACAGAAGGAGTTCGGGAAAGCTCACTCAGCCCGGTGCAAACCAAACAACCTTGGCGATGAGCCCTGTGCCTGCACATGTCCATCGAGTCGAGTCTGATGCGTGGATAGGTTTCAATTTTGCAACTGAGTCGGGAAGCTAAAGCAAAAAAATTAGCGCGTGTTCTGACTTAGCCCGCGCTATTGCGTTAAGTTACGCGTCTTTGATTCCTTCTGCACTTTGGTTATCCCGCAAGGCGCATGCGAAGATGAGCTAGCTTACCTTTTTAGTCCGGTTGAATGGTGACAGATGATCGCGGCGACAACAAAGAGAGCTGCTGTCCTCACCGCCTGTGGTGGTTCACGCGCGAGCGAGCGTACGGACCGGACGCAACCAGCGCAGCGGCGCACAACAAGTAAACACCACGTGACGGACGGTCGCTGACTCGCTGCTCGGTGGTGTTGGCTCCTCTCGCTCGGATGTCTTCGACCGCGGGGTGAGTGCACCGGCTTTCGTGTGGGTCTCCCTCCGCCGTTCAAAGAGATCTTGGCATTCGCACGAACGGCACGCAACGTAAGACATCTGCCAGCAAGAAAACTATCCCTATAGCAAACGCGCGTGTGTTATGTGTTCTTACTTGAAAGAAAAGGGAACACAGACCTGAATTAAGAAATATGTGACGCCTCACATTTACGGACTCGTGCCGTCATATCGCCTCTACGGCGTTTTGCCCGTGCGCGCCTCTCACGGCGCTATCCAGTTTTAAAAAACGCTGTTAACTGTAGTTTTTCTTTTTTTTTTTCAGTGCATAGAGAGTTAGAGTCGCCAATACTTACGACCTCGTCACACTCGAGTACCACAGCGGACGCCGATAGAGGCAGTACTGGTTCGCATTTATGCTGAGAGGTTGCGGTCGCTTTCGAAATGTTCCATTAGAGAGCCTGTATTTGAGATTTTCCAACTGTTCGATCGGGGTCACGTTGTTTATAGACCGCATTTGCAAGAGGAGCTGCGTGGAGGTGACGGAACCCTTGATCGCTGGAAAACCTCTCTGCCTTTCCTCCTCGCAACTCGAAAACGCAGCGGACTGTGGGTTGGCCACAGACCGCCGCAGTGGGTGACCACCTTCGAATGGCAAAAGCTCCCCACAGCTTGAGATGAACCCTCTGTACAATCTAAGCTCTCCATGTTGTGCTCATGCTTCAGGTCGAGCTGCGTTTCCGTGGAAGACGAAGAAAAAGTGAAAGGAGGACAAAGTCACAAACTTAGCTAAATATCTTGAACAATGTGGTGAAGGCCAACCATTCATAATCGACTTGCTACCGCGCCGGGCGTGTACAGGCGCATACCCCAAAGCATTTCTAGCACGTCTTGAACAGCTGAGTAATGACGCCAACTATTGGGAAGGCGGGATGTATATGAGCCACATCAGGCGACAGTGCTCCCCGTACACGCGCTTCGGGTGAAGCGGTCGCAAATGTAGACAGGGGTCGTGGTATTGAGGTCCCACCGATTCCACCAACAATTTACGAGTTTCAAGCCTACGCCGTAAGTCCTTCTTTTCTGCTCTTCCTTCTAAGAAAGCGTCCTTTCTTTACTTTCCCGGTTACAACATGACAGAAATGCAGAATATGGTGCAACATATAAGACCTTGTAACATCAAACGGGCATATAAAAAGAGGATTCAATGAATTCCTAAATTGTTTATTCGAATTTGAACAAAACAACATGAAAATCCGTATGTCAAAGCCTGCTTCACACGGCCACTTGAGGTCCCATACTTGTGGCCAAATCACACACTATACAAGGAACACATTATCTTGCAACGATGAATTGAATCACTAGATTCGCATTGTTGAGGGGCTTTATATTATAAATCGATCTGTATGTTGACTTCGAATACGCCACGCAACTGTGCTTTCCTTAACAAAACACATTATTTGCATAAATGCTCCAGCGCACAAATCATTGAGCCGCAGTTGAGCTTCTGTTGAGCGAATACTCTTTATCAGCAATAACTGAAAGGTGTTCGACAAAAAAAAACAACAACGTATAGCTGTAGTGCAATTGCAAAAATCAAATGAAGGTACCGGTTCTCGCATTTGTTACATTACGCTTACACTACCCGTATTCTTGTCAATCTCGCAGCACGCCGAAGAAAATAGCGCCCAAAGATCGTTTCCAAAACGAACACGAAAACCGACACACCAAAACACGGCAATAAAAACTGCGCCACACCAACAACATTCAGCGACTCCGGCGACGACTGTATTTCTTCTTTTGGCTGAAATGCGCTTCTGTATACCTCAGCCATGTGAGACCAATCCGTCTCGTCGACTCTTTGAACGAGAGACTGAAAGGCCATCTTCAGACGGTAGTGCTTCCGCACAGTTACCCCCACGTAGAATAGTGCCAGCGGATCCTTTGACTCAGTCAATCCGGGGTAGAAAGAGCGCATGTAGCGGGGAAACTGTCTGGCCGTGATGCACAGCCGGCCTTTCTTTGAAGCGCATTTGAAGCAGTCATCAAATGTGCCCTCGTCCGCCTGCGGATCAAGAGATCTCTTCAATTTTCTCACGACTACGCTTCCGTACGAATCAGGGACGTCTGAGCTCCAAGGCGTTTCTCTGGTAGCGCATGGTCGAATTGCGCGAGCATCCAAAGCCGTATCAAGTTTATTCAGATCGTCCACGATTGGTTCTGGAATGCGAGCGACCAGCCACGAAGTCAATTGGCCTTTAAAGTACACCGAAATGGAGAAGCTGCCCAGGACCCATGCTAGGACGACAATGCGGCGACTCGTACAGAAGCGGGCAGAGGCTGGCAAGGCACAAGACGTCGAATAGAACGTCGCAATAAGAAAAAGCATGGTGTCGTTGGCCACGATAATCCCAGATGTAGTAGCATCTAATAAATCTGTAACAACAAGAGTGATGAAGCAAAATGCGAGACATAGCACCAAAAAAATCAGCGACAGCTTCGACCCTTCGAGGGCATATTTTGGATTGATTGGAATCGTGCCTGATTCCTTCACGTAGAACGTGAATGCTCCGATATGGTTGACTATTGGTACATCATGATATCTAAGAAGTTCGCTAGAGCATTGCTGAAAGATCATTAAAATATCAATTTTCTCGGCCCGGTAATTGCGCACACTATCCTCTACTGAGAATACTGTCTTTAATAGTGTTGCATTAAGGAGAGTCAGTGCCTGTAGTATTATTTCTCCTCTGTATACATCGCAAGTGGTGAAGCGCTTAGATATGCCGGGCGACGCCCTGCAGGCTATGCTTACCGCCTTCCCGGAGAACGTAAGGAAACTACGCGGGAAACTTTCCCCGGGGTGATTTTTTAAAGTGTAATCCGTATCGCGCAGTTGATATTCGCGGGACCGATTGGAACCCATATCAATTATTACCATTCCAGATTTCTGGAATTGTGCCGAAGCAACGCAACAACAAAGCCTCACCTGCTGACTACGAAACACGTAAAGGGAACGTAGGCATGTCTCGAAATGTCCGATCACCAGCCATTTCGTTGCATACCACAACCTGTAGTGTTTGGGCACCGGGTCGATGCAGGCTTCTGGCGTTCCCCGATGACGGTATGTCATAAGGAGGGTCCGAACTCCGTGCACAGCGTTGTCTTCAATGAGGGTACTTAGTTCACCCCAGTGCCCGCACCACCGGGTCCCTTTCACATCAAGGCTCTTCTGCCATTGAATATCTTGGGCGTCCCAAGATCCGCCGCAGCAGACAAAACTGGCATCCTGGCCCCAGCGAGTCCAGTTGTGAAGGAATGAATTAAATTCTTGAGCTGATTCACCATAGCAGTTCGCCACTGACATATAGATGGCGTTACTTACGATAAACAGAAAGAGCATGTTTCTCAAAGATTGGAGCATCATTTCGGCACTAGCGTGGTCTAATTCTGACAAAGCTTCATACAAAATAACCACAAACTACTATTCAGGTGTTTCCAATACCTTCCAGTGCGCGGCTTTTATACCGCACTGTATTTGTCTTCTACCCAGACCAAGTTGAGTGAACTAATAGTCTTTGGACACGACGGAAACACGATGCTGTCCGGTGTTCAAAATAGTGCGCGCACGTAGGGTGGCCTGAGTACCTTCTGATGCGAACCGTTGAAATGAAAACTCGAAAAACACGTAATCCTTTTGTGGATCTCAAATTATGTTATAGCGTGGTATACTCCGGTGATTATGTTGCCACTGTCCGAAGTCGTTATTCCAAGATATTGAAAGACAGAATTCTTGATTGTACCACCAATCTTTTGGTAAATAATATTTTTATCCTCATTTCTAAGGTAAGATTAGACTTTATAAAGCGGCTCTTCTTTAATGATTTTTCTTTTCCGCCGTTTTATAAGACGGTTTCAGTCGATATCAGATCCGAGCACGCAGGTGCGGGAAGATGCAAAAAATACTGTAAAGACTGCCGGGTTGCATTTTATAATATATGAATGCCACATTGGAGCTCCATATCGGCACAAAGCGTCACCTACTTCTGACTGAGTATGATACTAAATAACCATGAATTAATTTTCATGCGTTGAGAATGCCACCCAGCGCGCGGTTCTTATACTGAAGTGTACTTGTCTTCCACTTGGACCTTATTGAGCGAACTCCCATTCCTTGAACACAAAGAAAAGAAGATGCTGTTTTGTGTAGAAAATAGCGCACGCACGTTGTGTGTACTGAGTACCTTCTGGTGTGGCCCGTTGATATGGAAATTGGAACCTGGAATTGGTTCATTGATGCCAAATGATGTTATAGCGTGACACACTTCAGTGTTTACGCTGTGGCTGTCCCAAGTCATTTTTCCAAGAATATTGAACGACACAATCCTTGAGTGTGCCCCAATCGTTTGGTGTAGAACATTTATATGTTCATTTCCAAAGCAAGATTATCATGGATAATGTGGCTCTTCTTTAATGATTTTTTTTCGCTGCTTTATGAAAACAGTTTCAGTCGATATCAGGTCTCAGCACGCAGGTGCTTGAAGATGCCAAGGATACGTTAAAGATGGCCGCGTTGTACTTTATGCTGTATAAATATCATGCTACATGCCGCTTAATTGAGTGCATCAACATTACATATGTGCTTTTTTTAAAGTATCACTGCCAGAATCTACATTCCCCGTCGAATGGAGAAATGCTCGTGCCATTGAAATATTCAGTACAAATAGTTCGTCCAGCATGTCTAACCAGAAAACAAAATCGCGAATACAGCACATCGCGAAATAATGCTCTGTATTAAAGTTTTTTTTTGTCTGTATCTATCACAACAAAGTTCTGCAAATTATGCCAGTGTGTTTCCCTTTATATAGTTCATCTTTGCGTGAAATATTGTTGTACTGGCTAGCGGGATAAGTTTACAAGAATTGCTCACACATGAGTATTTACCTAAATATGCATTATTTTGAAAATCATTAAAAAATAAAATTTTTATATTCTTTACACTCTTCTAAATTAACATTTATACAATGTCCTAACACAATCTGCGAAAATATAAGGCAATAATAGCCTGGCGTTAAGTTGTAAAGTGATAAATATGGCCCAATTAACGCTAACGTTGTTGCCATAGATGGGGCGTGCGCATTTCCTACTTCGCAATTTCATTATTATCAAAAAGCATAAAAATTCTACGGGGTGGTCACGAAAGGACAAATTGACAGCACATAGGTAGAGGGCAGTTTTGAAGGGAAAATTCCTAATACATTTTCGTACAATCGACCCAACAATGCCCATGGGCCGGAACGATCGAGAGGCGCCAGCCTGTAACATGCTTCGAGGTGCCTGTTTCAAGAGTCGGCGTGTAGCGTTTCCGTCTACGCGACGTAAAGGAAGCAACCGGAGTCAGTTTGCAAACAGATCAGCCTACAACCTTGGCGGTAACATAATATAAGAGGTAGGGCGCGACAAATCCTGTGCCGCCTATGAGCGCCAATAGATCCGCCGCCGTGGATGGCCGCACAACGCAAAAATAAATAAATAAAAACAATAAAAAAAAGATACTGCACAAAAAAAATACTGATTGACTGAGATGGCTTTTATTGGGGTGATTTGAGATAAAATGGAACGACCATGTCCGGTCTACAGTCTTTTTTTTTTATCTTTACCAAAATATAAATTTTCCTTGTAAAACCGCAAAGACATATTCAAACTTTTATTTTTTCTAAAATAAAATTTCTCTTGTTGGACAAAAAATCACAAAGTCACTGTTTGTATTGGCGCACGTTTTTGAGATTTGCATGAAACCGTCGATTTGGATATTCATAAAGGAAAACCGTTGTCGCCTTAGGTTTATTATTTTTTGTGCGTAGACTGTACATAAAATAAAACGAGGTAAACATGCATTATAAACTGAAAAGCAATTTAGGGCTACATTGATCCGGATCTTAAAAGGCTGGAAATTCACATTTTTAACATGATTTGAACAGGTTTGTTCAATATTCGCAGAAATTGTAAAATACACTGGGATGTAGACAGGTTACCGATTTTGTATAATTGAAAATTCAGTTTTAATTTTTAAATGAAGGCCCATCTCAACTTTTCTTCTTCTCTTCACAAATCAAGGCTCATAATATGTCGTTATCATGCCCCTCAAAAGTTGTTTGCAATATATTTTTTTCTAGTTATAAATGTACACAGCGCAAAATCTACAGAATTGCCGTAACGGACAGAAAAAAATTGGACATTGCCGATTTAAAACAAGGGCAAGAAAGGAGTTTAAACATGAAGGAAGTCTGTGAAGAGAAAGCACTGTGACAGGAGTTCGTGAAATATTAGAATTTATAGGGTCTAAGATATTTCGGTGTAGGACGTTTCGGTGTAGGACTTTTCGGTGCGGACTTTTGGGTGCACGGACTTTTCGGTGCACGGACTTTTCGGTGTACGGACTTTTCGGTGTACGGACGTTTCGGTGCACGGACGTGTCGGTGCACGGACTTTTCGGTGCACGGTCTTTTCTGAAACATATTTTTTATAACACCTAAACGAAGCGTGCACACCTTTTCGAAGGCACCAACAGTGAATTGGTCAAAATCCTTTCAAGCCATTAGCAACTTTGAACCCTTGCACTAGACGACACAAAATGGCAAAACCCTTCCAAGAATTAAACTAGGAAACAAAAAAGAAGGGCAACGGGGACACAGAAAGGACAATGAGGATCATTTTTCTAAACTATCCGAGACTAGTGTAAAATAGAGTGGGTTGAAATTAAAGCCAAGAAGAGAAGGTACGAAAACAGTGACGTGTCGAACCCAGCTACCTCGTTTGTTTTTTCCGAACATTATGCAGTTACAGCAACAGTGTGATAAGCACGAATCTTTTGTTCACTTCTAAGTACCTCATGCCAACCCCAAACTACACACTTTGTTATCTACAAGGTCCGCTTAGAAAAAGTAGCCTTCACAAAAACCTCTAGAAATAGCACTAAAGCCATAAACGAAAGGTACACCCGGAACACAATCTTTTGTTCCCTTCCAAGAACCTCAAACCAACCCCAAACCACACACTTCGTTATCTACAACGTCCGCTTAGAAACAAAACTTACTGGTGCCCCAGGAACGTTGATACAGCGCTAACTACTGTAAAAAAACGAGGATAAAACCGCAGCATCTGCATGTCATCGTCCTATTTCATTTGATGTTGGCTGGGTCGAGGTGGTAGCTCTAGGATGACGGTCTACTTGCGAAGTAAACGTGGAAGGTCCAAACATCTTCACGAAGGGTTCGAATACGACAAGGAGCGCTGCTTCAAAGAGAAGGCGAGTGCTGTTTGCCTAAAGCATTAAATAGCGATATCTTTTCAAATTTGTAAAAAAAAGACTGCGAAGTCAATCAATTTGTTTAGCTTATTTTTTAGCGCATTTTGTGGCCTAATCGTATACGGAATAGAATAATATCACTATGATGGGATATGACTCTTAGTTAATTATTATTGAAGAAAACTGGAGCGGTTTTGTATTCGAGGGAAAACTCCTAAATCGTCTTAATTTGTCCTCCAGGATCACAAATATCGAGATTATTTTTCAATATGGTTCATGGAGCATGCAGAAATTAATTTTTAAAGTACGACTGAAGCCCCCCTTCCCGGGGCGGGGCGTCATATTAGGAGTTTTCGGAACCTCCGCTCTCACGTATCTACCCGCACTCTTTTTTTTTTTTCTTTTTTTTTTTAAAGTCAGAAAGAGACGTTGCGACTGGTGTCAGTACGGGGGAATATCCCTGGCAAGCTTGCAATTGCACGCGCTGCCCACAAGCGCGACACGCGTTTGGCTGCCAAAAGATCCTAGTATGACGTCACGACTGGTCGGAGGTTTTTCGTGTTTTCTCGTGTTTAGTTGCATCTTCGGAAACAAACGAACCTGATATTCAGATTCAAGGGATAAAAATACGCCAAACTTCACCTCTCGCTCCTTTTTTTTTTCTTAGGAAGTGTTTCAGCTTCCCTTTAATACCAGACAAAAGGCTGATTCACACTGCCCCATTTTTTTACGTTGTTACGTTACGACCGAAATATTCCTGCCTCGAATGTCGCGAGTCATGCTTTTTCCTTGAACTGGTAGCCTCACTTAATATGAAGCACAGGAATCCCGGTGACTTCAACGTAATATTTCGTAACGTAACTTAACGTAAGAAAATGGGGCAGTGTGGACAGTCCTTAATGGTCAAGCTCTAAATGACTTCGATTTAATTCATCTTTTATTCCTCGCAGACATATTGGACATGCAGCAGGAAGCTCGAATGCAAGGCAAGAGCACATACCATTGATGGGGAAGTCGTCCAACTCCTCAACGAACATACTCATGCCACCTGCCAAATGGATCAACAAGCCAAGTTGGCTTGCTCCTCGATGAAGGAGAGAGCCAAAACAACGGAAGAATGCAACCAAGCCGTTGTCGGACGCCTCATCACCGAGATGACGCCGGAAGCGTGTAGCTACCTGCCACATCAAGATACCATCAAGAGAACATTGAGTTAAGCATTTATAAGCTACTACAATTGCTACCCAGTTTGCAAATATAGACCTTAATTTTATATTTTGGGAGGAGAAAGTTTAGAAGAGGTATGGAAAATGGCAGTGGGAAAATACTTACTATACTTTCGTTATTTTTACAGTTAAAAAAAGTGTTTAAACGCGTACCTCTGATGGGCTAGTCGGTTAAACATCTAGACTGTCAAATAAAAAAAAAGTTCAAACGACTAGGAAAATAAGAATTGAACAGGACGGCGCTCCGCATAAAAACATAATAAATAACAAGGCGGGCGCTACAGTTCACGACTATGAGCAGTCTTGTCCCGCTCTTACTTCTTTAGTCGTCTGCTATTTTTATTTCACAGTCTAGAGGTGTTTAGGGCGTAGCCCCTCGTAGTGTTTAAAATCGTACATTGCACGCATTTCTTATTCACATGTGTCACTGTTTTGAACCGTGATGCCAACGATGTCTCAACTTTTTTACGTGCAGGAGAGTTCGTGCAAAGGAGCAAAGGCCCATACCCCTACCCTTGAGGTTAGAAGACGTTGCCATTCCAGCTAACTACGCGTCGAAGAAAGACGGCTCGAGGTTTCTTCTATTCGACTCCGGTGTGCAAGATCAGAACCGCTTCCTTATTTTCTGCAGTCCGCAGATGATTTCAGTTCTTCAAACATCCAAGAAATGGTTTGCCGACGGTACATTCAAGGTTGCACCAGAACTCTTCTTTCAAGTCTACAGCCTACATTGTGAAGTTGGCGGATCTGTTCTGCCCGCGGCTTATATGCTGCTAACCCGTAAAAACGGTCGTACGCACACGCGAGCTCTGAGCGCCCTTATTAGCGAGTGTGGAGGGGTCTGCGAGCCAAGTACCATAATAGTGGACTACGAACTTGCAGCCATTAACGCCTTCAAGACGGTCTTGCCAACATCCGACGTGAGTGGGTGCTTCTTTTATCTATTGCAGTGCGTTTATCGCAAGGTTTAATCTGAAGAACTGCAAGAACTATACGCCTGTGATCCTCAAATCAACTTGAAGGCCCGCATCATACCTGCTCTTTCCATGGTACCCCGGAGTGATGTGGAGAATATCTTCACCGAACTGGCGTCCAGCGTACACTCAGCTCTGCAACCAGAGATGGATTACTTTGAAGATACCTTCATAGGACGGCCAACGGCTGGGGGAAGGCGAGACGCACAGTTTCCAGTGGGACTCTGGAATCACCATGACACCGTGCTCCAGTGCGACTCCAAGACCACCAACTCGGTGGAAGCATGGCACAGGGGCTTCCAGGCTCATGTGCAGTGCTCTCACCCGTCTCTTTGGAGGTTCCTGGAGGTTCTACAAAGGGAGGACTGCATGCAACTTCACCGGCTCACACAACTTGAGATGGGGCAGCGATTCAAGCCGGCAACAAAGTATGTGAAGGTTTCCGAGCGCCTGCAGACACTCGCTAGAGAGTATGACCGCAACCATGGTCTTCGATTTCTCAGAGGCGTTGCTCTTAACGTATCCTTCTAAATTTTTTATGGCACGTGTTTTGTGAATAAACGATGTTTCAAGTTAAAATCTTGGGTCTGGCCTCAGATGTTATGCTTGCTTCCTACACCGAAAGGCCAGTGCACCGAAAAGGCCAGTGCACCGAAAAGTCCGTGCACCGAAAAGTCCGGGCACCATAAACTCCGTGCACCGAAAAGTCCGTGCACCGAAACGTTCGTGCGTCGAAAAGTCCGCACAGAAAAGTCCTACACCGAAACGTCCTGCACCGAAATGTCCGGATCCCGAATTTATACGAAAGGTTACAGATGAGTTTGAAGCAGAAATCAACTGTATTTAAGTACAGATTTCTCGGATCAGCGAATTTTGGAGCCTACTTTTTGTAGGGAGGCTCGGCTGCCGATGACCAAGTTTAAATAGTGATAAGAAAGAACACATGTTTAAAAAGGTACAATTGAAACAAGATTACTAAATCAAGATCCAGTGCTCACATACAGCGCTTCTCCCGTGCATTCTTTCTGCCGGAGGCTGACCTGAGTTGGTCCCGGCGCTCTCCCGGCACTCCGATGAAAACATTTTTTCCCCCGTCTTGCCTGTAGCGATCACTGTTCGTTTCTTCTCAGTGGCATCACAAGCTCGCGACCACTTTCTGCTTTTCGCGGCTTAGGAGACTTTTCTTTCAAATATAAATATCTTTTCTGCGTCTACTGTTCCTGCTAAAAACGATGTGGTTGCGAAGTGTCGGACCGCGTACACTGTCACAAATAACAGGACTGAATTGCACGCACAAAAGAAACACAGTCCCATTCCTTTGCTTTCATGTTCCTGATCGCTTTGACGTCAGCTTTCGGGAACTGGGTTAGTTTCACGTTTTGCAGTTTAGCGTTCAGTGGGGCAACCAGCTATGACGGTGAATTGATCACCGACGTGGTGGGCGGTCGTAGGTTGTACAACGTTGCCTAGTGTTTAACATGGCCCACCATTCCATCGCAGGTACCCTTGCCATGTCCTGTTCCGTAAAACAATCCACTACGCTGACCTGTGGATGTTGCTCTGCAACTCGTGTAGTTGGTATTGGTTCTTAAAGTGGCTTGCTGCAGCATGCGCATACACAAATTGGATTTCACGATTCTCTAAACCGTTGTCACATAAATTAAGTAACAATCTCATTCAATCGCAACCCTACTGAAAAAAAACATTTGAAATTCAAACGGGTGGCAAACTGGTCGCCCGTTTGAACCAAACTTGTCGATCCGTTTGGATCAAACGTGATTATGGGATACGGGTACCCGTTTGAAACGGTACCCGTTCGAAACGGTACCAGTTTGATACAGGTGCCCGTTTGATACGGGTGCCCGTATGATACGAGTACCCATTCGACCTGGCACGTGACCACACGTTTGAACGTGCCATTCAAATTGGCAAATTATGGGCTAGCCCTAAATGGGTATCGTCTGGAAGGTTGGTTATCTTAAACATATTTAAGACGTCCCGAAACTCATAAACGCATTTATAACATGGAAAAAACACGTAGAACAAATGCACTCGCGTAGGTGCTTGTAAATGGACAGGAAAACCGACACAAGAGATTGTTTTCAATTCTCCTCGAAGTTTATTACCTCTTCTGTAGACAAGTACAAACGTGCAAGTGATCTGTGAAGACTATACTGGTAGACTTTCGGGGAAATTATTCTCCCGGCTGCTGCGCGAATGGGCGCTGCATAATTCAATAGATAATCTGGAAGAGTATGCGTAGAAGAACGGTCAATCGTTGCCAGCACGTAGGTTGCAGTGCTCTACGTAGGTTGCAGTGCACTTAGCATAACAATAGTGGACTTGAAAGATGTAATCCGTGATATTTGTCGACACGGTCAAAGGAGGACAACCACACAAACATAAACGAGAAGGAACGGCTCCTTGGAAGTTTCAACACGATGCGGCGCACAAGCTGTCATTTGCCGAACCCAACCAAACCGCCGCAATTTGCGACTTCTTTGAATAATCGCTCGTTGCCGATATACACGTGGGACTTCTCGAACACTGACAGCTTTGGTGCACATCCAATACGTTGTCGAGAGACATCTCAATAAGACCGCAGGGTTAGGCGACAGATTGAAGCAGGTAGGACGGGCGAACTTCGAGCAGCAACTGACAACAAGCAGACAAAGAAAAAAGCGGCTGCTAGGCGCGCCCTTCCGGATCTCGATGCTTATCAGCGTGTAGCTCGCGCGCTGCTGTGGGTCACGTGACAGGGGTGACAAGAGAGGAGGGAGGAGACGAGGTCAAGGCGCTGGGACCACCGGGACAGCCCCTCTCCCTCTCTTCAGGCATTCCAGTGACATGTGTTTTTGTAGCCTCAAAAAAGAAACGCGCGCGCGCGCACGCATTTTAGCACGCTCGAACCTTGGAAATGGCGGCGGGGCGGCCAGACGCTCGGCTTGCGCCCGTGTGAAGAAAGTACTCAGCGCGAGCTCGTAGTTTGAGTGCTGCAACGGCGGGCGTGCTCTCGCAATGCTCAATGTTCTTGCAACCACGTGTACGCGTGCTACCTTCGCTGCGTCTTGAATTAAAGTGAAACGGAGTCTAGACGTACATTCTTTCACGCGGTCGCGTCTTCTGCGAGAGAGATTCGAGCTGAATAAGTAAATTGAGGCAACAAAGATGGACAAAGTTTTAAAGTTCTGTCAAAAATATCGGCTCACCAACGTCGCGCGTTTACATAAAACAAAACAAAAATGTCTTAGTTTTAGTTGCAGTATAATCGAAAATCAGCGCAATTGAAATATAAATATAATTACTTGCATTACGCGGACAATCTGAAATCGATGAACCGGCGCTCCCAGCCTTCCGGAAACATTGGCTGCCACGGCTGAAACGCTAGGTGTGCCCACGCCGCCGATCTGTACGTTCAGTATCAAACGGGCTCCAAAGAGCCGTTTGATTAAACCGAATACAGTTTGCAACATGGTTACCGGTTTGAGCAAACGTGCCACAACTTTGCCCAAACGAGTCACCCATTTGCCCAAACGAGTCACCCATTTGCCCAAACGAGTCGCCCATTTTCCCAGACGAGCGACCCGTTTGCAAAAGGAGTGACCTGTTTGTCCAAATAGGTGGCCGTTATGGCTCATACGGGGGACCCCTTTGAGCCATACGGGCGACCCCTTTGACAAACTGGTGACCGGTATGGTTAAACTGTTACCGGTATGGACCCGTTTATTTTCATATTTGCGACAAATGTTTTTTTTTTTCAATAGGGAATTCCTTTTTTTTTCGTAATCTCTACGTACATACAACTATATATTAGGCGAGCAGGCGAGCTGGTGGAAGATGATCATGATGTAGAATACCCCAGACTGTGCCAAAAGGTGAGAAACTTGGTCCAAGAAAAAATACAGAGGGAAAGAAAGAAAGAAAACAATAAAAAAGTTTCTTGCGCGGTTTGAACCCGGAACTTTCAAGTCGCGACGAGAAGTCCTGGGGCCCTTATCTCTCGACTACAGAAAACTTGAGTCTCCAGCGCTGGGGCAGGTATACATATATGCTGGAACCGCTTTATCTCCCATGATTTTTCTTTTTTATTCGCTAATATTTACCTCCTCTGGCCGTAAATTTACGTGCCGCTCCTGAAGTATAAAGGGGCAGTTAATTGAGCTCCAGTTGAAAGCCTCTGCAGTAGTTTCTGCGAGCAGAATTAGACTTTTGTATTCGAAGCGACACGGATTTCTATGCGATTAGGCAGGGACGCTAGGTACTTCCTTGTGCCAATGGAGCTGGTCATGTGACACAAAAATCCCTCTTGGCCGCAGCCGCGGCCGCGGCCTCGAGATGAGCAAACCGCCGCAGGGGCTTAGACGCCCAACTTCACGTGCGCCCTGCTTCCCTCTATCCTACGAGGGAGGCAAGGGGTGGCTTCGCACTTCGGCCACTGGGCAGTAGGATCACGGGAGCAATGATGCTCTCTGATATATGAAACCGAACTCTAGAAACGCGTCCAAATTGAGCAGTTTTTATATAACGCCGTGAAATGCTGCTCCTGTGTTACATCTTCATAAAAAGTGTTGATTTAGTGTTGTTCGATGATGCTTAGCAAGTTTCTAATTGGAATCATGGGTCTATTTTCACTCATTAAACCTTTAAGGAACATATTATACTTAAAGGGAAGCTCAAGCGGTTTTTTAATTGAGGAAACACATTTCAATCTACATTTGACATCCAAGATTTCGAATATCAATATTATTTCTTAATTTGGGGACTCGAGGCTCCATAGAATCATTTTCAAAGTACAGCTGAAGGCCCTCTTTCCCGGAGGGTGACGTCACAAAAGGAGCTTCCGAAATCTCCGCTTTCATGCATCTTCGGCGCTCATTAAAGCTATGCACGCACGCGCTATTTTTAAAAAGGGCGCAAAAAGACGTGACGACTGGTGCCAGTGCGGGAGAATATACCTCGCAAGCTTGCGATTGGACCCGCCGCCCTCAAGCGACACACGCTTGGCAGCCGAAAGGTCCTCTTATGACGTCACTATTGGTCCGATGCTTTTTGTGCTTCCTTATATTTAGTTGTTATATTTTTGGGGAAAACGAACGTGATATTCAGATTCATGAGATAAAACTGCGCTACAGTCAACCTCTAAGTATTACGCTTCCCCTTAATAAGCCGAGTCAGCATTACAGTTAGCCCTTTATACTATGCCCTCCTGGCCATATTGGGGAGGAGGACAGACCGTGACGCTCCAAGCGGTTAACTTAACAACTACACGGATGGGGACAAGAAATACAATGACGCAGCGCTCGGCCGACACAACCGAACGCGGCGTCACCGTTCGGCTGGGGTTCGTGTTCTCCAGCGAGGAAGGGCTCTTTGTTTCCACTACGGCCTGCATGAACAATGCAGCATGCACAATCCCAGCTCAGCACAAAAGCCGAAGTGGGTCAAGCTCGCATTCTCTGAGGATAGATCCGGCACTTAACGTCGCTTCGTCGATTGTTAGTATTTTTTTTATTAAGCTGCGCCCCGCGCTCTATTGTAGAAGATGACATGGCCATGCCCATAAGGCCTGTCGGCATGTGCACAGGCCTTGTGTTGAGTAAACACCGAGCGTGGGGAAAAGAAACGGGTCAGAGCGCCCCCTATAGTTCGATCTCCTGCCCAATAACTCACCTGCGCACACCACGCTAGTGTAGCCTTTACGTTTTTCGTTTTTTTAGGAATCTGTAAAGCACAGAAAAACACATATCATAGAATGTCCCTTAATACGATATGATAATATGGTTCCTTCGCCGCTTGCATCGTTTGGTAGACTCTCGCGGACATCCAGCGTTCCATTGGAACGCTGGATGTCAGCGAGTCTCTACGTCAGCGAGTAGTTTCAAACATGTATGATGTTTGCACACTAATAAGCTCTCATCCGAGGTCCTCGAACCGTTCCAGAATCCTTTCCTTTGCTGCGTGTAATCCTTTCTAGAAGAATTGCACGCAGCAAAGCTTAACTTTTTTCGAAAAATGATGATCACAAATTCAATACTAAACAAAGGTGTCCCTTGAGCTGTCAGACCAAACTACCACTCTTGCCGCTCAGGAGTTCCTAACTTGTGCGCAGAGGATCAGCACGACCCATATTTGTTCTGCGAGCACACCTGCGAAATAAAATTTGAATGAACGTGAAATGAAAAATCAGAGGCGTTTACAATTCTCTGCATTGCGAAATTAGAACGCAGCTCTTGAGGAGGAGGATGGGAGGGTACGAAGGGGAGGGTATGCCCCCCCATTCTCTTCTGCTCCCTCTCATTTAGCGGGAAATTTTCCTAAGCTTAGCATAAAAATTGACACGCTAAATATAGTAAAAAAATTACCCCCTAAAATTAGCGAGAAAGCTTTCGCTAAATTTCACGCTAAATTTAGTGAAAAAATATTCGCTAATTTTTCCGCTAGCAGCAAAAATTTGTCCATTAAATTGAACGGGTTAATTTACCCCACTAAATCTGGTGGGGAAATCGACATTGCGTGACAACACCAATTCAGTTTCCCTGCTAAATGTAGCGGGGAAAATGACGTCACATGACTTGGTGTCACGTCAGCCATGAACGAATTCAGTCTCTCAGCCAGATTAAGTGAAAAAATTGACGTCACGTGACCTCAACGTTAATCCAATTTCCCGCTAAGTTTAGCGGGGCACTTACGCCAACGCTGACGCCGGGAAACGGGTGCCCTAAGAGATGCACTCTAAAAAACGAAATGCGTTACGTGAAACAGAGTGAAAATTAAAGATAAGACAAAGCAAAGATAATCTAAGATACCGCTCTAATATGTTTCCTTTCGTTCGTTCTCAAACTTTTGATTTCATAAAATGTTTATCTCTTTATTCATAGCCAGAGAACCTCCCCCCCCCCCCCCCCCCCAGATTCAGCACGAATGCAATAAATCGATGCAAACTAGACCTTGTAAACCACAATCCACTTGAAAACTGAAAAGAATATTTGCCACATAGTCACGCATAAGTCGGTCGCTCAAATCTCCAAATACATTTGTGGTGAGGAACGTTCTTGGATAATAATTCTAGGCTGTGAGTTTGGCAGTTTAAAGATTCATAAGGAACGCTGTATGCCACTGAGTTTTTGTGATACATCCGAAATGGCGCAGCACTGTGATACTTGCATAACTAACAAGAGTTCGCATTTTTTTAGCATGCAGATGTGCTATTCTTATGCCCGTACAGCACCCTTTAACAAATTTTCCTTTGTAGAGCTTGGTATTTATCTTGCTTGACTGGCATGACAGATTCGGTTCCTTGAACTCTCACCTGTTTTCAACACTTTTATATATTGATGTAATACTGAAAGACAAGATGTATGGGCATTAGTACGGCTCGACAAGCAGAGATATGTATAAAGGTACAGTCGAAAACTCAAATGTCCAAATGAAAACTTAACTTTTAGGTAGAATGTGAATACAATTATGGATATGGTCATGAAGAAAGTTAGCACATTCAAAACAAAAAATATGTGTTAGACGCACACTCTAAGAAACCTGTTGCATCTACGTTCATGCAAATTACTTCGGAGAACCAAGCGCTGCAGTCTCGAGAGGGAGTTCGGTGAATATGTCTACCTATAATGAGCACAGACGGAAAAAGCAGTTTGATATGCGACAGTGAGCATAACATAAGCAAGTGACATGCCATTGTAACTGTTACAGAGCTGACTGTTTTTCTATAGATTATAACAAATTGTCATCTACGTCATTCGGTGAGTTCCCTCCGTAGATTACAGGGTTTGGATCTCTCGAATGCTTTGCGAGAAAGTTGATGAACTGGAAGTATGTAGCGTACTTCCAGAAAAATTATTTGCAGATTCTTATCTCAGCATTGCAAAGAATATAAAATGTTTGCTAGAGACAGGGTTAGCGCAGGATAATCAATAAAAGAATATTTAGTTTTGTGGAGTCATCTTACCGTAGTAAACGTATAAATTTCCCCTAGGTACAGCTGGTCATTACGCGCGATTGTGCCCATTGCATAGCAAAAAAAAAACAACTTAATTTGCGACTTACAATATTTACTGGCTAAATCAATTCTGAATAAGTGGAACACTTGAGATTATAGATTGATCTCACCATGGGTGTCTGCAAATATCCACATAGGAATTTCCATGAACCTATATATATTAAGAAAATACTTGGGGCGAGCTGTTTAAAACATCATAAGACATTTTAACACTAATAGAAAGCCTATAGTGGGCCACAACATAAGCAGTTTTCACTTCATTATGAATAGCAATTAGGCACATGTGAACCTTGAAACTAGACCTGCATTGAATTTTTTTTCGGGGGTTGAAAATGCTATGCTCTGTTAACTATATAAATCTTTGCAGAGCAGACAATGTGAACGTTCATGTTTTTTTATATTTCACACCTCCCAACTAATGGGCACGATAGGTACATAAGATTGATGATACCAACGTGACACAATGATTATTTTAAGAGTTTCGGTATAGCGCGAGCGAAACCATATGAGAGAAGTTATTTCTGTGACACCAACGAACCTGTATCCGCGGGCTTTAAGCTTACGTGTTAATCATGTCAGCAGACTCCTTTTTGTAATTGCAACCCCATCCAACTAGAGATGTGAATATTCCTTTTGGATTTTAGGCTTAGTAGTGCTTTTGCTGTTTCACTTAAGGATTAGGTAAGAAGAATGCTTATTTCGAGTGGCATACCTAACACCTGGTGGCGCGAGGACTGCCCTGTCATGACGCTAACCAAATGTAACAGGCAGGGAGATAGTGCGATGTTCTGGTTGCTTGGATTAACTCTCCCATGGTCCTAACCAGACGACAGAAGAAGATTGAGTCCGAGCTTGTGGCCACTAGGATCTCCAGATCTTGAGGTACCCAAGTAACTGAAAATAAACACAAATAGCACTTAAGAACTTGGCAGAGATACATTACAATGGCTAGCATATTAGTTTATGATCAGCACATATATCCTTTTATCTTTATACTTTGTACTTGTACTTATAAAAATAACTGCTCTTTTACTGCAACAGCCACAGTCACTCCCAAGGACAAGGCTTAATAGGCCTTGAAATGACGGGTACCTAATTAAGGTAAATGCTTAAACGTGTTAACTGAACCCTCCTTCGCCCCAACCGGAGCGATTTCTGTCGAATATTTACATTCAACTGTAAGACTATTAGAAAAACTATTACTGCAATAAAAACGTTTTTCTAACCTCATGCTCAGCCAGTGTTGCCTGGGGATAAAACTCCAGTTCATACACTCGCTGAGCATGAGGGTAGAGTGTACCAGCAGTGGGCAGGTGTCTGCATCGAAAGAATTTAGTTGGCGCATTAAGAGGTTAACCGATAAAAATGGGTGCTACTTTCAGCAAAATGCCAAAAAAGCGTCGATCTCGACTTGGCACTAACAGTGGCGCACACTATCTATTTTACTAACTAAAGGGTACTCAATCATTATTTTCAGCTACCTAATGAAACTAAATATTCTTTCCGGCATGCTTTTTAGGAAAATCTCTAAATACTGTAACCGACTAAATTTTCGCGAAGACCTAATTTTCGCGAATTTCGCGAATCGCCTACGATTCGTGCAAAATACGTCCTGCGAACGATTCGGGCAATACGTGAACACTACGGAAGCTATACTCGATTAACGATAATTAGAACACGAGAATAAATTCAAAATTTTCGCTTTGGCCCGATTCGCGAAAATTTGAGCCCGCGAAAATTTGAGCACGCGAAAACTAAGTAGTTTATTGTATTCAATAACTGTTGGGACAACTGCCAAAAAAAGCAATGAAAAACCAACATTCGAATTTGCCTGCTCTCTCCAGTAGCACAAATCCATGCCATACAGGCAGAGCTACATAATGAACAACCAGTCTAAAATACAGGGTATGTCTTATGCAGTGCCTAAAGCCTCCCGTGAGTTGAGGGCGGTCCCTACAAGAAGGGTGTGTTGAGGGGGGGGGGGGTGTTTTGACGAGATGTGGTGGATGCAGATATAATGAAACCCACTATTGACACTGCCCACGCTTTACTTGCAACCCTCAAATTGCTAATCCATGACACATCCCTAAAAAAACAAGCTATTTGATTGTAATATATGATTTTGATTTCACTAATGCTGGGGCTTTGGATGAGGATCTCAGACAACCCGTTAAAATCAGTGCGGTGTATAAGACCCCCTGAGACCCCCAGACTTTAAGCCCTGGCATCTTATGTATATATTTTATCGCGCTGGTGAGCAGGTACCGGAAGGAAGTTTAACGCAACCATTTTTCACAAGCAATATTTTTGCAATCAGTTCAGAACAAGTTCGAGCAGTTAACTTGTCCTCGCCGCTGGCATAACGTTTTAGTGTTGCCCATGGAGAATTTCAAATAAAGTTGTAAATAAAAACAAGGAAGAGAAACCTTAATAAAGAAATCTGTAACTTTGGCAAAGATGAATGATCTTGACAAAGATATGCGGGATACTGTTTCACAGCGTCTATTCATGTGCTTAACAAATTTTGAGGCAAATCGGCGAATATGAAAAGAAAACTCCCCAGTACCAGGGAAAGACAAAGGGTGCATACCTACAGCGGAAAGATTTAGAACTTTCTGAAGTCAGCGTGTCGCTGCCTTGCGGCACGCTGACTCTGCACATCGGAGAGCACTCGTTCTTTACATCGACGCCTGGACCACTCGGACCGTGTGCGCTTCACCCTTCTGCCTTTTTGTCAACATCGGCAGAATCTCCTCCGCGAGCCTGGCAACAGCTACCACGGTATCATCACGAAGCGCGACTACAGAAGTGGCCACAAGGGACGACGCACCTTGGGCATGATGCCGCTGCTAGGATGTGTCACTCACTTCCCGCCGGTTCACAGGTTGGTGCCTTACCATGTAGCTACCGAGACGACAATGTGTTCGTGACTGCGGTATCGTGCCCACCCACCGTATATGAACGCTTGCTCACTGTTCGGTCGAAGTTTGCCGGCGTAGCATCGAAAGTGTCTCTGGACATAAACCTTTCAATTAAGCTACTTTTCTTATCAGGGAACGTGGAATCTAACCCTGGCCCTGTCACGGATACCCATGATTCTAACGCCCCATTGGACCAAATGCTTGCCCTTTTAAACAAGCTTACTGCTGGCCAGGCAGCAATAATGACTGAAATCAAGTCCCTACAATTAAGACAAGCAAAAACCGTCCCTGAAAACCAAAATTGACGACATTGATCGGGAGGTTTTGAGCTTCAAACCAATCAAGGCGGACGTAACTGCCATTTCAGCGGCTACATCGCGAAACAGCTTCGCGCTTGAGAAAATGGCGAAAAGGTGCCAAGAGCTTGAAAGTCAGTCGAGACGTAATAATCTGCTGTTTTTCAATATCGAAGATAACAGAAGTGAGACGTGGAAACGGTCTGAGGAGAACGTCCTTGCGTTCTGCGAAGAAATGCTTGGCGTTAAGGTAGAAGCTTGCTCGATTGAACGTGCCCATTGAGTTGGTTATTACAAAGATGAACGTAACTCGTACAGGCCAATCATTGTTAAATTTAACTCCTTCGAAGAAAAGGAACTTGTCCTTTCAAAAGCACCTAAACTGAAGGGAGCAGAGTATCGCTTGAGTGAAGATTTCACTGAAGAAGTTCGAAAGGCAAGGAAAGAACTCATTGCCTTCGCAAATACTCAAGGAGAGGCCTTTAAACAACGACTTGATAAGCTTATCATGGGAACCTCACGTTATTATTTTGACACTGAGACCGGTTGGGTGAAACCGAACCCAGCATATCTATTGAAAAAATCCAAGTCACCCCCGTCAGCCCAAGTGCGTCAACCGCCGCCTTCCTAAACTTTAAATTTCTTTATCGCAAACGCCAGAAGTTTGTACTCTAAACAAGAAGAGCTACTTTCCGCTGCTCAATCATGTACAGCTGACGTGGTTGTTGTCAGTGAAACGTGGCTCACAGCAGATATCCAGAACTCGGAATTAATTTTGAACGTCGATTTTTCTGTTGTTCGGAGAGACCGCACTGAGCGTAGAGGGGGAGGTGATTTGATCGCGATAAAAAAGTGCTTGCGTGTTAAAACTCTGATATCATTCCAAGGTTTGAAGGCGTGTGTGTCAGAATAAAAACGCATGGTGTTTCTGTTATAGTGATTGCCTGTTACAAGCTTTCGGCCTTCTAGATTTTTCCCCTTTACTTCACGAGTTTATGGAACTGCTTGTTAGAACTTACCCGAATGATATGTTTGTGTTGGCAGGAGACTTTAATTTTCCTGACATTGTTTGGCCGGCTTTTCCCTCCTCTATGCCCTTTGAAAGCTGGTTTACTCTTCCTAAACAAAGTCGAGATTTTGTGGATGTAACCCGCGCGTTCTCACTTTGTCAAATTATTAGTGAGCCAACTCGCAGCTCTGCTGTCTTAGATTTGTTCTTTATGTCGAAACATGAGCACGTAATGAGTGTTCATTTTATGAAACCATTGAGTGATCACGTTTCTATTAATGTTGAAATGGCCATACCTACGCAGAAGCAAATTCCTTTCATCAAAACCATCTCGAATTATTCAAAAGCAAATGGTGATGAAATCTGCATGAATTTAACATCATTTTCGGATCTGGACCTAGCTGACATTGGTTGTATATCGGATAACGAAAATTGGTCGTTACTTAAATAAAAATTACATGAAATAGCAAATTCATACATTCCCAAAATAACCATTCGTACCTGTGTTGAAAAGCCTTGGTTTTCGGCACGGTTGATGAGACTACTGAATAAAAAACAGCGGCTCTACAGGACTGCCAAGCTTTCTCAGTCTGGAGATGCATGGAAAAAATGCAACCAATTTCAACAAACATCTAAATTCGAAATAAAAAGCGCGAAAAAGAAATTTTACAATGAGGATCTTAGTAAACCTATGAGAGTCAATCCCATAAGGTTCTGGACCGCTGTTTACCCAAAACAAGGCAAAGAATGTTTCCCTTTCTCTGATGCATCCGGAAATGAGATGACCACTGCTGAGACATGCGATCAGTTCAGTCAGTATTTCAAGGATGTTTTTTTTTCCGAGGACCAGTTTCCTCTACCAGACTTTGATTCAGACCATAATAGTTACAAAGGAATGGCACCTTTTACTACTTACGCATCTGGCGTTATGAAACTGATTGACGACCTACCATCGAACTCGGCACCAGGCACTGAGAAAATAACATCAAAGCTACTCAAACTTCGTAAAAATGAGTGTTCATTTTTTCCTTCCTTGATTTATGAACAATCGCTGGACTCCGGTGAAATACCCGACGACTGCAAGCATGGTCAGGTGAGTCCAATCTATAAAAGTGGTTCAAAGAATGAATTCTATAACTATAGCCCAAAATGTTTACTGGGCCCAAACGTTTACTGGGTACAAGTGTACCCAGTAAACTCATGGAACACATTATATTTCCAAACACAATGAACCACTTATGCTCGCACAACTACTTCTTTGTAAACCAGCACGGTTTTCGGAGTTCCCACTCTTGCGAAACACAGCTTTTTGAGTTCACTAATGATATCCATGAAAACCAGCACTCTCGCACTGAAACACATGCCATCCTCATTGATTGCCAGAAAGCGTTCGACAAAGTGCCTCACCACCACCTCATGTTAAAGATACGTTCAGATCCTTTTGTTATCGAATAGATCTCACCTTTTATTTATAACCGTACAAAAAGCGTTCATTATAACGATAAAATTTCTTCACAACAAAATGTCAAATCGGGTGTGCCCCAGGGAACCGTGCTGGGTCCTTTGCTTCTTCTAATATACGTAAATGGCTTACCAAATTGTATTCGGTCCACAATTAGGTTATATGCCGATGATTGCGTGATCTATCGAAAAATAGAAAGGCTAGATGACTGTGCACTTTTGTAGGGCGACTTGACATGTCTCGAAACGTGGTGTGAAGAGTGGCAAGTGAAAATTAATGTTTCCAAAACAAAATTTCTCAACTTTAATACCAAACGTACATCAACCCTGTTCAACGACACTATATGCAAGTCGTCCATTGAAAATGCTCGAACATACAAATATCTTGGGGTTCACTTCACTTGCAATCTTTCAAGGGGAGCCTCACATTAATTACATTACTGCAAAAGCTAACCAAACCCTCGGTTTCCTGGAGCCACACCTCTACCTTGCAAAACGGGACACTAAACTGATCGCATATTCATCACTCATTTGACCCAAGCTTGAATATGCATCTGTCATCTAGAATCCTCATCAGTTATATTTAATCAATAAATTAGAAGCCATACAAAACCGAGCTACTCGCTTCATACTTAGTAACTACACCCGCACAAGCATTACAGCATTAAAACAGCAACTTAAGGTTCCCCTTCTTGCAGACCGTCGGAAAATGTCACGGTTGATTGCCCTGCACCAGCTGTACTACCATTCGCCATCCAAAAAAGATGAGTATATTAGAGCCGCCATCCACATCTCCTCACGCACAGACCACATGCGGAAACTTCATGTCACCGCTCCTAGGACTAGCATCTATAAGTTTTCCCCCTTACAGCTGTCTATTACCGACTGGAATTTACTCCCCGATAACATTGTAAAAATAGAAGAGCCCAGTACGTTTCGAGCCGCACTTGCCACTCTTTACACGTAATTAACCTAAACTGTTTTTGTGTTTGTGTGTTTTCTTTGTGAGTTTTAATATATATATTGCTGTTTTTCCCCCCTTATCTAAAGCCCCCTGAGGGCGATATAAGGGTACAATAAACGAAATGAAATGAAACTAATGACAACGGACAGGAAACTCTGGTGATGCTCTCAGATTGACTTCCTGCAATGGGCCTGCGCACATCACAGAACAAGATCCGCTCAGAGGTTGCAGCCATAAGGTGCTTCATACCACAAAGCTCCTGAAGGAGCTGCAATTGGATGTAAGGTGCCTTTAATTTCTCTGCAAAACGGAGAGTTTAATAGCTAGTATGCATTCATTGGCGATACTATCATGAATGCGCTGACATTTAAATGCAACACTTAATCAACAAATTGTTAACTGTGGCGGGCAACACGAAAACCGGAAGCAGTATTCCAATACCATTTCAGCTTATACTAGGGGAGTGCAACGATTTCCGGTCTCAAATAAAAAAACTTGTGGACGTTGCCCTCTGGCACTTCTGAAGTAAAGAACAGAAAACCGATGTCGCCTGCGTCTTCTAGTTGTTATGTAGAATAAAAAAAAGACAACTATTGACATTTCGGTCACCCCTTTATTCACTCACAGTCTTCAGGGTCATACCTGGTCGCACTCCTAGTGACGTAATTCGGGGTGCCGTATAGGTTCCCGTGTGCTGTTTCAAAGTACGCTTCCTCTCCCTCTCTCTGCTGACATTAGCGGCCGTAATGCTGCAGCTTAGAGCCAAGCGAGGTCACGTAAGCGTCTCGCCTAGACTTGTGCTCGTTACTTGAAAAATGTAATAGATTACAATTACAAATTACCGAGCTTCAAATGTAATGTATTACTGATACCAGCTACTTTCGCTGAAAAGTACGGATTGCTTTACTCGACACGTTACAAATTACTTTCGCTTTACTTTTTCCGTACACTTATCCAGAAAACAATAGAAACAATTTTGACATTTTTCAAAATGTTCCGCAACACTTCTTTTCATTTCTCATACGCCAGTATTATGGTAGTGTTTGTAAAAATAAAACATTGTATTTAGGAGAATGAGTGTAGGCGCACTCCGTTTACCTGTAAGCTGACAAGGCACCGAAAGCTGCAACCATCATCCCGCTAGCTTACGGCCTACAGAAATGATCCCCGGAATTTCGCAGACAAAGCAATTGGTGCGCATGTTCAGTACCAGCGTGAACCTCCGCTACGAGATTCGGAGCTAAAGAAGCGATCTACGAAACGTCCATTTTGACTCGGATGTTTCGCCTGGCATTCTGAAATAAAGAGAAGCTTGGTTGTAACGATACAATGTATAGCCGATTCAGAATGCATGTGTGCCAGCTTACTTTGATGTGTTTCCGTACAGTAGTTCGTTGTTCTTGCTGATGACAATCTGTGTTTTATTGGCGAGCAAAGTATGCTCTGAAACTCTAGGTTTCCGTTATCCGTAATGCCGTGAATTGGAACATCTCATTATGAGATGGCCATGAAGACGACGGACACTCCATGACCGAAAACTCGACCAGTCAGGAAAAAAGTGGCGGTTGCGGGTTATCGAGCATTCATCGGTTCTCACTTTCATACCAATATTCATGGATACCAGGGGAGGGGAGGGCAGAGAGAGCAAGAGACGCGGTGGCCATCGGTCTCAGAAAACAATAAAAGATCAGATCACTTTTACAGGTTCACTCTCTGTCTCTCTGTCAGGGCTACTTAGATGGCCTAACCCCCCCTCCCCCCTTTTATGTCGACAGTTGACTGTAAACTGAGGAGTGGACTCGACCTCCATGCCCAGACAAGTAAACCAAAAAAAGCGTCGTCCCTACCCTCGAAGACAATTCTCTCAGCCTCGCGCCGGGCGGTTTTCAGCTGTGCCTCAAAAAGGTACTAGGATCCATTAGGGCCCATTAAAAACAAAAAGAATTCGACCCCTCGCGCGAGGCTACATCGTTTGCTACGCCAGTTGTGAACCCGCGAAAGGAAGGGGTACGGCGCCGTGTTTGATGTCTGTGCAGACGTCGAAGTTGGAAAGGGTAAAACGGCTCCAGGCCGAGCTCCAGGCCGCCCCTTTTGCTGAATGCTACGCCTGAATGTCTTTCTTGAGAGTCGACATCCTCGGCACTTTCTCCAGCTTCACCGAATGGTAGGGAGCGCTTAATCCATCACTACCACACTCGCTAGAGGTAGGAAGTGAAGTAGTGTGTCGACAAACCACCTTTCGCAGTGCTATTCGTCCATATTTTCATGGCAGTCACTGCTTACCCTTCGTGCGCGGTAAACTTCCCCCGCACCGTCAATAACCCCGTTCTCGTTGACAACATGAGTGACGATCAGCCTCCCAACTTTGCCACTGGGGTTTTTCAACCCGGTGGTGTGACCGGAGCGCTTGGCCCCAAGCGGTGCGCTTGAGGCCAAGCGCTCCGGAGTCTCCACCGGATATCACGGTCACGTCGGCCCAGACTCTCGAGTGGGTGTGCCCGGCGTTCACCCACGTATCGTCAGTGTAGAAAATAAACCGCCCCTTCCGTCTAAACACGTGTATCTGTCGCAGGTACTTGCACCGCCACAGTACAATGTTCGCTGTCTCGATCAGATGGCAGTTGAGAAAGCGGCGCTTAAATCTAAAGCCTAGCTTTTTGAGGGTCCGTTGGTGGGTTTCTTTGGACACACTTTGTAGGTTGCCGTCGTCGCCGAACCTCCGCTTAATCTTCTCGACCGTCGAAATTTCATTATCAAGGAAAAACCCGTGAACTATTCTTCTTAGAACTCCGAGGTCAAAATCGTAAAATTTCGTTTTTCTCGCGCAGCCCGTCGCTGTCCGAGATCATTTTGTTGGTGAGACGCCTTGCCCCTCCCGTTCTACTCACTAGCCCATTTGTAGAGTGCTCGCCTGCAGACACCGCTCACCGCTGCCGCCCTTCCGATGATGGAATTGGTGCCAGCACTTTAGCTTACTTAGCACGTTTAAAGCTGTCTGCTTGGCTGGCGTGGGATAAAAAGATGCTTTTCGGCGATAAGGGCTCGGGGGAGAGCCGATGTCAGCCATGGCAGCCATGGCGGTGAGGAACACAACGAAATGTGTCTTTCGCGGCGCCCTCAACACGGTCCGTCGACGGATATCTATCTTGGGGTATATCCCCTTCAAGAAATATTCTTTTGCGTTTTTGGGACGTATCCTTTGAACCCGCGCTCAAAGGCTTGCGCAGATCCCAACGTCGGCGGCGAATTGGTCACTTAGCAGCAGAACTATAGTCTTTAACGAAAAACAATATTGAGACAATTAACACGTTATTCAATAAAAAAAAGTTAAGATCATTTTAAAAATAGATTTTTAATATTTTTGCGTGCCTAAATTGTCAGACACCGAAAAATATCGAGAGAAAACCCGACTACAACTTGGCACTATGTTCTGGTGCGGACTGCGCGAGCCTGTTGACACGTCGTACCTTCCACTCTACTGCGCAGTTTTAGTGAGACAGAGTACTATAATGAGATTGGTCGATTTTAATTCTTGTGAGGAGAGTCGATCAATGCTAGGGAATTTCTCGCATTCACCCCGTAAACGATTGAGCGTTGGGTCAAGGCAAAGGCACAAAACGACAATATTTTCAGCTGTTGTCTTTTTCCTCGCGTACGCTGTTGAGGGAAGATAAGCACAGATGAATTTTGTGCAGAACACGCATCCACACACGGTTTGGCCGGTGTTCAGCTGAACCCATTTTGGTCGCAGCGAATAAAATTGGGTCACTCCTAATTTGGAGTCCCGGTTAGCTTTCTTAAACAGCTGGAAGGCCTCTCGGATGAAACTGGTCATGAGCGCGTGACGAAGGCTTGTTGTTTCCCACCCTTCATAATGTTTACAACGTCCTTTTTGTTGGGGCTCTGCCGGGAATAGTTGAAATAATTGTCGCTGTAAGACCGCGTGGCTGACTGCGTGATGTCCTCGTCTATCTTAGCGAATTTGTATGGCTCGAGACACTCTTATACGCCAAAACGTTCACGAAGTCATTTGGACCTTTTTAGACAATAGCTCAATGCATCCGGGATTAAACGTTTAACCTCGTTAACAATTACGCTTGCAGGGACGAGCGTGAGCAGCTGGCATCTCTCCTGATAAGACAGCGCCTTGACAAAGGCTTTTTTGAGGTTTGCTCACCACTCGTCACAGTCAAGGCAGAAGCGTTCAGTGACAGAATTTGATTCACTCGTTGCCGGGCTATCTGTCGTAGCCAACGTTTTGCGGTCTGCTGCACGACCCTTCAATTTCCCGCTGTTTTCTTGCCACTTAAGGGTGATGGCTCTTTGATTTAAAGGCAGATGGCATCCGCAAGGGAGTTGTTGAAGCCCTCCTTCAGATATTTCTTCGTTAATTTCATCTACTACTTCATGTTCTTCAGTGAAGCTTGCCGGAGAGCGTGAAGATGGGTCACTCATTATACAGGCAGAACGTCGCTCACCGGTGCGTCAAAAACAGTTCTGGCAGAGCATATCCGTCGACAGAACAGTAGCAGCTTTGGTCAAAGTCAGGATTCCTTTCAATGCATCTACGATGAGGTCGGTTACGGGCCGAAAATATCGGTTGCGGTAAATCACACGCTTATGTCTTTCGAAGTAGTCGGCGCAGTACTTCCTTTTAAAGCTAAAAACTGCAGCCACGACTGAAGTGTGGACGTGCGAAATACGAGTGACTACCTACTTCCCATTTCAAACCTATGTGTTATTTCTTGCCGCGTTGTTTTGCGTGCTTGTTATCTCTCTTTTACTATTTTTGACTTCCTTTGGATTTAGTATCGACGATTATGTGAATTTAATAGCTGAAAAGCATCATGGAGAAGAAAAGCGCGGTAAAACTTTTCGTCTGAAAAAAAAAATCTTGAAAAAAAATTAAGCAATCTGATTGGGACACGCGTGTCAAAAAATATAGTTTACGCAGGAAAATTTAGAGCAAAACTGACAGCGGCAGATTGTTAAAAAAAAAAGTTTGTTTTCTTTTTTGTGGTTCCTTAAAAAGAACAGAAGTAATAAATAATAATAATAATAATAATATATATATATATATATATTAGAATCGGAGGAAAAACTAGGGCAGCAAAATTTAGGGGAAACGTACTAAATGAGATAGACGAACTTAAACGAGATATCGCCGACAAAGGGTTCCTCTTTGGTGTGGCGCTTGCGTGCCCGAGACAGCGGTTTCGCCGGGAACTGTCAATATACATAGCGGTTATGACGACATATGCATTGCGACCCATGCGTGAATAAGGTTCCGGGCATTCATGAGATCTGCATGATAAAGTCAAATGTCGGCTCTGTTCGTCTCCTCCTCTAGACAACTTTGACTAAACAGAGCCAGGCAAAGTTTGCGCAGTGAGGTTCTATGGTGAGAGTAGGATGGTTGGAGAAGGCGAACTGGTCCGGTACACAGCCTCGGTCGGAGGCATGAGGGCAACAAAGCTCATCGTAGGGCGTAGTCTGAAACCATCATTGATCTCCCTCGCGCTGAACAAAAGGGACCAGCGTTTGAGACAATTCGATTAACAACAGGGTGCTACTTACAAGATGAACGTTGATACCCCGTTTGGTGCAAAATAGAACTGTCTGTTTAATTTTTTAATTTTTTTTTTATTTTGAAGAAAGCTTCACGTTACTGTCAGAAATCTTTTGTTTGTGATTTGTTGAACCACGTAAACAAATTACAACCAGATATCCAACTTTCTTGGTGAAGCGTCGGTGGCTGCTTTCGGAAGCTTTAGGTTTTTACTACCAGCTTCGCTCCTGTTTGTGTTTTATAGTAAAGGGGATGTCGAGAAGCTTCCTCGAACCCTAAAATTTACGGCAAAATTATACATATAATAAAATTTTAATCATTGTTCTTTCTATCTGTAACGGCTCTCGCAATAAGGTATTAGATTGTTTTCAGAAACAAGGCCATCGTAAAAAGAATAAGTTTCCCATATGCAAGTTCACTTCATCGCACTCATTTTCAGTGATTTCTTCGGTAAAAGACTCGCCCGCCAAATCTCGAAATATAATATCTAGCACGTGCCGCTCTCAGGCTGCAGGTTGAATCACTGTTAACTTGAATGCTTTATTTTGCCCTCCGTGACATGCCTCAGATGTCCCAGGAGTTTGCATGAGCATATTTAAGAGGAAACTTTTAACGATAAACTGGCTTCTTAAACCATCTGGTATTAATGATGTCGCCACTACCATTGCGGTGAAGCCAGCATGGTTGAACCAAGGATTCAGTGGAGGGCTTAAAATTTGATAATTTAACTTTTTGTCACCAAAATATAGCAAAGATATTACACCGTAGACTTAAATACTCTGTTCCTGAGCCTAATGGGCCCTGAACTGCAAGTTAAAGAAACTAAAAAATGTTTTTTTTTAAACATTGGCCTCCAAATTTGCATATTTTTAATTTTTGTAGACATTTGGGGCAAACTCAAACTTGCTTTAAGTTCGATAAGTTCGATAAACCAGAAACAAATACGAATCGATAGCCTATATAGATAGCTACGTATCGATATATCTCTTATGACATACCTACTTTTCGTTCGTTTGATATAACTATCTCAATATTAGTTAAGCTTGCTCCTGGTTGCATGATGGCGATTTTATGTGAAAATAAACAAAAATGGTAAAAGACAACAATTTTTCTCTAAAAACAACACGAATTGCATACTTATCGCGTAAAAATTGTTATGACTAAGTAAAAAGTCAATACTTTGCAAAGACCATCTAAACGTGAGCCAAAATCCCATTACGATTTTCATGCATCCCACCCGGCAGCGTTTCACACACATACATATATATATATTTTTTTTATTTTTTTTTTTTTGCTTTCAAACATTTTTTTGTTCTTTAAGAGAGTTTTGTTCATCACAGGGATTTGGATTTTACATATATCTTTTACAGATAATTCTGAGAACCCACCTCGACAAGGGTGGCCGAATTCAAATGAGACCACCCACATCAGTATATTTGAACACTAGCGGTGACATGTTGAGTGTGACCGAGCTGGACGTGCCAAAGAGAGACCGTATTAGAGAGACCGCGACGTTTGGCTAGGCATAAAAAAACAAGGCGCACTTCGACCAAGCCCGTAGAAAAGCAGTGCAGAAAGAGAACCCTTCTTTTATTAAACTGCCTAAATCACCCTCTGCTTATCTTGACCACCCGACACTAGGAAGCAAATAGTGGGCAACACACAAAGAGACCTTTGTGTGCGTGTGTGTGTTATTCGTCCTTTGTTCCTAGTATCGGGTGTCCAAGAAGTTGAATGTTCACCAGCTCGCCTCCATCTTGTGCGTTGTTTCTACCATTTTTACCTTGCATGTAAAAACGTCTTTTGCGAGGAAGCGCCTGCTCTGTCTTGTAAGGGTTATCCCTGAAACTTCGTTCTTCAACGCGGTCGGATATTCATCCTGCTTTTTAATGTACCCACGTAAACAATATGAGCTTGAAACGCCCGATCCAATATTTCTTTTTTGCTACGGTCCCCACAAGCTCCGAAGCATATATAGAGCCCATTACTATTTTAGACCCTATTGCTCTCTCAAAAACGGACAAGTATTTACGTTAAAAATCATGAAGGCCTGCTTCAACTCATAATGTCTAAATAGTATTTCAACTGGTGCGATTCTTGACTTTGTTGCGAGTTAGGCCTCTTCGTCGTGTACAGCTAAAGTGAGACGTTCCGTGTCTCAGTTGTACCGCTCGGTACTCCTGATGTCAGGCAGTGTGCAGCAGAGCGTGCAACAATTGTTTAATTTTTTTTGCTTTACCTTATATGAAATTGCCTGATACATGCTATTGCGGACAATATGCGTTAGACAGTGTTTCACACTTCTTTGGCACAAGCAGCGTTACACGGAACGGCGTTCCTGGAACGCGTTCCTTTTAGGAGGAACGAAGGAACGCTGCCGTTGCACTTTGCATGGCTGGAACTGGAACGGGAACGCGTTACATTGTACTGGAACGGAAAGAGTAAAGGCGTTCCTTTTTTTCCGTCCAGTGGGGTAATTTTTATTTTATTTGCAACAGGAAAAATTTTGAAAGTACAAGAACTATCTTTTTACGAAGTGGAGGATCTCGTTACTTTTTTGGCTACTAATCTCATGGATTATTTTGTGTGGTCCTCGCTTGCTAACAGTTTCGGGTGCAGGAGAGACTGTGGACATTTTTGTTTTTTTTGAGTGCCCGAAACTGCGGTACCAAAAGCAAAGCTTTTAGTCATAGGAAAAGAAGAAGAAAGAGGGTTGTTTTAATCTCAGCTGTTTTCTTTAGTTCCTCGAATCCTCATACACCCAGAACTCTAAGTCCGACTACAGCCACTTGTGAACTTCCATAGCGAGACCTACAGTTACAACAAGATCAGAGATTGGCAAACATCGAACGCATCCTTGTATCCTGAACATTGGTCACTTAAAAGATACACAAAAAATAACCTTTATTTCTTCTCCTGTCCCCCACCTTCAAAATGAACAACAAAGCCAACCTCACAAAGAAGTGTTTGTAGTTTTTAAGACTGACCTTCCAAAAGCCCTACAGTCTCCTCCCAGTCCGCTTGCTCGTCTTGCGGACAGCAACATCGAGAAGCAACTGTTGCTAAGTTCGAACAAGGGATTTTGTTGAATTCCAACATATGAGGTTGTTGTAAAACGCTCGTACAATGTTGTGCAAAAGTACATTCGACTCCTCTCAACCTGATATTTTTAACTTGACTATATCAACAAATGAAAACCTGCTTCCGCTTGTTTTCTTCTCCTGTTGCCCTTCCATGACAACATACAAACTCGTATGTTGACTACAAATGGGATTGATAAAAAAAAACTTTACTTGATTTAAATAAACATAGTAATGAGCAAAATACAAATGTAACATAGTTGTAGCGATACGTTCTATTTTTAATCTGTAACGGGAACGAGTTCCTTTTTCATAAATGTAACTTGTAACGGGAAGGCATTAAAAAAATCAGAAGGTACGAGGAACCAGCTTTTGTTCCTTTTATTGAGGAACATGTACAACACTGGGCAGAAGTGCCACTTTTTGAGAGAGCTCTGCTCCAAACTAGAAATGAAATGCAAAGTTAAGGTTCCATACTTGGGACTATTTGACACACTGATAGGTTAGAGCTTGTGAGGACCTTGTAGACACACAAACAGGTTGTATATGGCGTTTCAGCTCATGTATTCCGCGGGGGGTGTACATAAAGCCCCTCTATCTTGGGAAAAGTGGCGCCATTCGATGTTGTAGAAATGCTCGAGGCCCGAACCGCGCGCCACTTCTGGGAAATTCATGGCGTCTGAAATCTAGCTCAGTGCTGCGCTCTGCCGCCATGATCTTCCTAAGAGCTGCGCGTTGCACATGCCTCGTGCATCGACGAACCATGCGCTACTTTTGAAACATGAAGGGGCTTTAGGTGTACAGTCTCCCACACTATGAAAGAATGGTTTGCTGATGCAGTTTATGTGGCGGCGCTAGACACAGTTTGATCAGTGGTGATTCGTTTTAGAGTATAGAATAAAGGTTGATTTATTTCTACACCGAAAGCAGTATATGGGCCTGGCAAAAGCAAATCCCCCCCAATCAGCTTCAAACTGGATCGTCGAAGGGTTCTTTTTTTACTGTTGATGCCTCTACAAACACCAGGTGCCATTCTGAGGCTCCCTCAGTGCACTATTGGAAGAATGCAACAGCTAAAAATGTCGCGCCCTGTGCCTTGCTACACTTAAGTGTTATTTCGATTTAGAATGCCCTTCCGACAGTCCTAACCCCATTTAAGTCATACCTCCTCAGTCACACCTTTTGTGCGTGCAACTAAGCTTGCCCGTGCATCTGGGGTATAAAATGCAAATATCTGAATCAACCTTAGGCATGGAACACAAAACGCGAGGAGGCTCGGCATGGAGCATACCTAGTCAGTCTTGAGAAATTGCTTCGTGTCATACTTCTGTTACCGCGAGTGCGGTGGAGATTGTGAGGTAATATCTTGAACTTTAGTACTATTTACCCGCTGTTTCGACCGGAGACTGCAGCGCAGCCGGCAACGTGCGTGATGGAGAAGTGCAATTCCGATACTGATAGAGGCTCTGTTCTGTCACCGATGCTCCTCCGCTGTAGCGGGGTAGAATGGGTGCGAGATTGAATCGCGGAAATTCATATGCGGGGCCTTGAAAATGATGTTCGATCGGAAAACTGTGGGTGGGCTCAGTCAGCCCTTTACATACCTTGTTCGAGGGTTACATGCGATTACGGTTAGACTAATGTTATTCATCAGCTGCAATTTGTTTGGTTACGGGTTTCCATCTCAAATCCCCGCTTGTATAACGACCATTCCATTCCGGCAAAAAAACTTGCTTTATTTGTGCCTTTTTAACACCCCCCCACCCCCCGCACTTTCCCACGGCTCTGAGTGTTAAGGTTTCCCTGCTCACTATAACATATGCCTAAGGAATAAATTGACCTCCTAATCGAACTCCCCAAATAAAATAAAGCTAGCCGAAGCACTTGAATTTCCTTTTGTTTTAGGGCTGCTGTAGTTGCCCACTCTAATATAAGATATTAAAGATACCATGTAATGATACATGGTTTGAAATTTCTTAGGTGATTTCTGAAAAGATACACGAAAAAAAAACAAAAAACGGAGAAGTGTGTTTTGAAAGTTAAAATATAGATGCGAAATATAGGCATCGATCGAGAAAGTGAAATCCAGATTTTCGGCTCGCATAGAAAAGCAACGCATTACAGTATGCTGAAAATCGGTAAGAATATGACGCAAGAGAGTGGTGGTGCAATGTCATATTTTGAGCATATAACGTTACCTAAATAAAAAAAAAAATTCTTTATGAGCCGACGTTTACCTGTCTAATACTCGACAAACAAAAATTTGAGTCTGTACGCGAATGTTGCATTTAGGCTAGTTGACAGCAAGAAAAAACATCATTGTCATTGTCATACTGATAAGTTGTTTTCACAGATATATATGCTACAGTGCCGCCCAGTATCTGAAGTCTCCTTTTGATGAATATCTGGTGTAGGCTGACATCGACTCACAGACAGATATTGTTTTTCCTTAGTATCTTCTGATCCAGGTAAAGCCACTTGCCCACACTCGCATATTGTCACCACTGGTAGCGTCACATTCCCGCAGAGCTTCAGCCTCCTACGATGGGTAGTCCATTCATACGAGACGAACAACACGCTTTCATTTCCTCAATCGTTCCCTGTATATTGCCGCGCGATGGGCCGGTCAAGCAGCGCCCGGTCACGGCATTCTAGAAGTTTCACGTTTATTCTTACTCAAGCCGTAACTTTTATCATTTCACCCTAGTTCCTTGTTCTCAAAAGGGCATCTGCATTCTCACCTTGAATGCTCGATGCTCGAACTTTGTCGGCCAAATTTTCGCAATGCCGACGCACACTAGATAAGGAGCGGCCCGCCACCTTGTCGAGTCAGTCTCGCTCTCGCCTCCTGTTACGCCGCTAAATCGCCGCACGGTTTTCTGCTGCCTCGCCGCCCCTTCTTTATATTGTTTGGCACAAATTCGCCGATTAAACCTTTCTTTTGAGTTCAAAATTTATCGCCTCTTCGCCTTACCCTGTGACAATATTTACATATTATTACTGGAAAAAGTTGTCACTTCCTCGGCATTCTCCAATCCGCTCTGGTTCAAACGGTGCCGGGTACAACACGGCAAACTGCTGCCTAAAGGACCATTAAAACTATTTTGAAATTTTCTTTAGGAAAGGGTGTTTTCTGGCTCCTGGGGGACTTGGCAGTATGCTCAATCTTTATATGAAATTTTATGAAGTCTATTATTTCGTATAAAATAAATCACCGAAACCGAAACTGATGTTCGGTTTTACCAACATACAGCCTCCCTGAAGACGGAGGTGACGTCAACTTTGAACCTTCGGTTTTGGCAAAAATTTAGAAGTCATGAACTTTGATGACGCAGTGAGCTGTAGCGACACTTATTAGTTTGAGAGCGTTGTACCGTGTTACGACTGCGAGCCAGGAGATTTGTGCCTTCGTGTTCAGCTTGCCAAGCTACTCCTTGAAAAGGTGGCCACGTTTCACAGATAGCGTGAATGACTGGCGGTCCCTTGTCGCCGCAACGCAGTCAACCCATTCAAGCGCATTGAAAGGCAACTGTGTGAATGGACCAGGGCTGGGCAGTATCGCGATACAAATGTATCGCGATAGTCTTTTAGAAATACATTTTGGATCTGTATTTCTGTATCGCGATACATTTTTTTCACCAGTATTTGTATTCCTGCATAAACTACATTTGAAATGTTTTTTTGTATTGCAATACAATCACGATGAAGTGTATTCTTTTACATTTCTTGAGAAATACTCTTCGCCCCGAGAAACAAAAACGTAAGTTCGCACGCCTTTTTTTAAGTTTTGAGGGCACCACGGTCAAGGCGATGCTGGGGCATTGTTACTATACTGACCAAGGTTCCTTCCGATTCTCCGAAATATTTTTTTCTTCTGAGAAGAGTTGCGTTGTCGGGGACTCGAACCAGGTAGCGTTCCAAGAGTGGAGTCGAAGCGTCTCCTGCCGCAGGTCCCTAGGTAGCAATTTCATGAGTCATTGTTTGCTAGCATCTGAGGGGATTCCTGTGGTCTATCCCGATTGCTGTGACAACGACCGCGGGTCGGAACGCTCGGCCGCCTTCGCCGTGGGCCCCTACCTGTTCGTGAGGCGGAGGGCTACCTGGCTTGGGGGGCTCTCCTCTTCACTTTCTCCCGGGGCCCGGGGGGACCTATTTCCGTTCCCCCCCTCGGATGCGAATCACTTCTGAGAGGCGAGGAGGTTCGGCCTCTTGTTTTCCCGCTTGCGGGAAAGGGACTCGTCCGGTGACCGGGAAACAGATAGGCTCCTTGCACATGACGTCATTTCCGATTCCCTCCAGAGAAGAGGGGGAGAAGGAGCTCCCCTCTTATCAGTACCCTCCTTTGTGCCTTCCGGATTTGCACAGGCGTCGCTATTCTCCTCCCAGAAGATTATAGAAGATTAACCCGTCACTCAAAATTCTTACAAAAGCAGCTTCCCTCTCCTCCTTTTACTTGGTGTGCAAATGTGTCCGATGTGACGTCAATGCAAGGAGCCTATAGGACGTGTATCGGCGACTTCTCCGATGCTTCCCCCCCCCCCCCTCTTGGCTCTCCGGAACTCCGCATCTAGCAGGTACACTCCAAGAAAAAAGTTGGCGTCAAGGGACTAACGGCAGCATTCGGTTCTCTGAACTCCCAGTTGCTCCCCAAAAGGACCATCTGGTTCAAGCTAGGTACCGAGCGCCACAGATGGAGACTAACTGCGCTCGACGGGGACTAACCGATAGGCGTGCGCGAGCAAAAGCAGCCATTAGTAGCCCTCAGACAGGGTGCATCAGTATGATTTAGTCCCCGAAGGCAAACGTAATATTCGCCAGGAGGACGGATGATATTTCGCTTGTCTTGGGGATCGGCGAGACTCAGCCCAGATCGGCTGAAAGTGTTGACAAAACTCGGACGGAACTGTCGAATTTGCTTAACGTGCCACGAACCTTCAGACATCATATGGTAGAGCTTCGTGCGTAGTGCGAATGCGACTTAAAGGCCGACGTACACTTCGCGCTTTCCACTTTTTCCCACCCCCTCCTCTGCTATACCCTCTCCATTTTTTACCTTGCCCCAACTTGGCTCCCCTCACAACTTAGGAGAGGGGGAATTATAAGAGGATTATCTTCCCTGCAGAAAACCGAGGTTGTACGTCGGCCTTTAACGAATGCAACTATCTCGTCAAAAATTATCTGTTGACATTGCACAAGTCCCATTCCCGTACTTTGCCTTCGCGCAAAAAATGAGCATTTATTCAAACGCAACACCTCTGAACACTAACACTTTTTTTCCTTAAATAAAACTTTAGAGCTTGTTGAAGACGCGCTTTCAACACCGGAGTCTCGCAGTCAGAATAAATGGTCACTTCAATCGTTAAAACTTTACTTACTGAGAAAGGGTCGAGCCTGGTCTCTCCGTTTATAGTAACCAACTTTTTCTTGGGAGTCCAATGTGGAACTCAAAATCCGCAACGACACACTTGATGCACGGCGCGTTCCACTTAAATAGCACTTTCAGAGGCAGTATCTAGACGCCTTCATACGATCGTCGTCGCTGTTTCAGATAACATTCCAGATGAACAACGAAGAACAACCCCTGCCCGGATCGTCACCCATGGCAACACAGAGCTAATACAAAACAAATGCGAACTAAAAAAAAAAAAAGCCGCCGAGAAAACTGAAAAAAAGAGAGAAAGCGAGAAAAAAAAACGCGTTTGCTTGTTCGTCACTTGACCGGCGTCTTGAAAATGGCGACCTTTGACCTTCTCCCGTCCTTGAAGCATTGCTGTGTCCATGTGCATTGTGTGCAGAGGGAGGGGGAAAAGAGATTTCCGTGTGCGCGCCCTTCCCCCTCCCACCAACAACCTACTCCGCGTTCTTTCTTGCGCCCTTCGTACACGCGGGGGTTGGGCAGATGGGGCAGACAGGGTTCGTCGGGAAAATGGGAATGGGTCTTTCTTTGAAAATGGCCTTCGTCAGAACTTAGAAGTTGGTCGTCTCCGATTATTGCGTGATCCGGTTTGGATTCGCGGTGCTGCAACACTGCTGAAGTCACAAGACAAGGGAACCTGATTAAGGAATGTCAAAGTACTTCTCTTTATGGTATATTAATTAACTGCGACTTCAGGAAGAGTTCTTTTTCGAGCGCGTTCTCTAGCTTCCAAAGCGCGCGCCAAGCTCTATTCTTTTTGGCACCATGGTTGCTTATTTTGTTATGCCGAACAGAGACCTGATATTCAATCGTATTGAGCAAAACGCCCGTTCTACCGATGGCTTATTTTTTTGCTTTTTGCAGACCCTGGCAGGATCGCTTTACCATAACGGCCTGTTCACACATGCTCCAGAGAGCTAGAAGCATAGCACTGACCTAGCGCTAAGCGCGTGCTGACGGGAGCTTTCACCAGCTTTGTATCGCACCGTCAAAACTCTTGCTCAAGGCAGACGAAAAGCAGCTCACGACACGTGAGCAGCGCTACTGCAGCGCTTCGCTGCCTGTGAGAACCGGCTTTAATGGAGACATTCATTCGATTGTGCCTACTTTCGGGTTGATGGCATGAGCTCGTTCCGTCGGTTTGAAGCATAGTTTGAGCACGCACACGCTGGGTGTGTAATTCGCAGCGAACGGTCTACTAAAAGTATAATGTTCCGCTGGTCTGCTGTCAACAGATCGCATGTTAGATGTAAAGGATTGTACCACTTGTGTAGCCTATTTGTTTTTTATTACGTCTATGTTATAACTCATGCTTTTGCTGATGCGATCGGGTATTTCACGCTGCCTCTGTTGCTAATACTCCAAAATTCCTCGCAAACAGGCAGGAAGCTTTTGGCCTTATTGTGGATTCTACCGCTCAGGAACTTCGACTTCAGTCATCCTTGAATGCGATATGTATATACGAGGCAGTAAAGCTACGTTTACCCTGAACTGCACAATTTCGTTTCGGAGATTTGTTGCTCGGGACCGAATATAAAGGATAAATCTTTAGTCCCAGGGGTCTAAATCCAAGGGCGCAACGTTTAGATCTAGGAGTCCAAGTGCAAGGGCCTAACAGTTCGTCCTCGGGGTTCAATTGAAGCGGTGCAACAGTTGGTCCCAAAGAACCAGGTGCAAGCGCCTAACAGTTGTTCCTCAAGGTGTAATTGAAACGGTGTTACAGTTAGCCCCAACGGTGCTAATGCGAGAGACTAAAGGAGGGGTGCAACAGTTACTCCTCTTCCCGTTACTCCCGGAGGGGACTAATAGTGGTGTCAACGCACTTGCTCCCCTCTGGTACTAAATCGCCCTCCCCTTTTTCTTAGAGTGTATAACTTTAACGACGTTTTAGCACGATGTCGCTCTTGCGCGTCGCACAAATTAATTTAACAAAAACAGCAACAATCACACCGGGACCCATGAGATTGGCGCACTAGACTGCAAAAAAATCCAGCTTGAGGGTGGACCATGACATCAATCGAGGCTCGTCCGGTGATTGGCCGAAATGAGCGTAGTCCGCTCCTCCTCTTTTTCGATTGTAAGTTCTCTAAAAAATTTCGTTCCTTTTTTTATTTAGTACAACGAAAATTTCGTTTTTTGGCAAAACGAATTTCTACTATAAAATAAAATATTATTTCAGTTCACGGGCGCGCAGAGGAAAAATACTGAAGAGCCGAGAGGCGTGTAACTCGAAAAGCATTTAGTTTGGTATCAACATAAGGTCGTGTTGTTGTTGTTTTTGTTTTCTGTTGAGAAAAACAAAACTGGAGAATCGTTGTGTTTTGTCCGGTTTGTCGTGCAATTCTAGGTTACAGGCGGGAAGGGAGCTGCAGAAACTGTTCTCGGCTGACGCCAGCAGTTTCCTGTACTCTTGCGCGTTCATGTCAAAAGGCTTCTGTCAGACCTCGTCTCGCACGCCACGATCTTTCCTTCACGTCCATCCAGCTTTTCATCCGAGACCCTTTTGCGCCTGTGGTGCACTGAAACATCGGTACACGTCCCTGCGCAAGCCCAAGACTGCGTTTCTTTCACGCCGAGCCTCCTCGGGCAGGACCACACTTGTTTCATGTCTTGGGTTAGCAAAGCTGATTGAACTCTGCGTTCAGTCTCTCACAGTGTTCTGTCTCACTTGGGGCGCTACACCGACACGTAACGATTAGTGATCTTCGTAATGTGACAGCCCCGCTCACAAGGTGAAAGGCAATAAACGGTGTCGACAAAAATAAGGTTCCTCCATACTGCGGCGTCTAAATGGGTTTGAATTCGCTTTATTAACGAAGTTCTAAATTTCTGAGATACGTAGTTTGATTGTGCAAAAAGAAAAAAACCGGTTTTATTTTCTAGAACTAACTTTGTATTTTAAATTTACCCATGACTCCTTCAAATGAGACAAGATTTCCTTTGATTTACTGCTTGCTCACTTCATACTTTGTCACGTGATGATGACGTTGGGTTGCAATGGCGACGAAATATGCTGACATGTGCGAGAAGATACGCGATAACCAGAAAGCTATACTGCCCTACTGAAACAAAGGCTTTATATGTGCATGCTGTTGTGTATTGTGTGGCAATTCATAAATAAAATTGGTTTGCTTCGATTGATCTGATACAGGTTGCTACAGTGCTTTCGCTCTTCATCGATATGTAGCAAGGCAGATATCAAAACCTGGACTAATGATTGCCGCGAAGAATCTTTTAGATTTTACTAAAATTAAAGATAAACGACCCGTTAGGTCAAGTCTCTGTATCTCGTTTTTCGTGTTATTTTTGCAGATAAAGCTAAATGAAGTTCATAAAACGTTCTAATATGCATTTTATTGTAAAAAGATATTGTAAACACATACATTGATTGTGATTATTTTCTCATATAACGCTGAATGCGAAAGTCAAAGAAAACGCTTTTATTTATACTTCTTCAGAGGCATGGATATTTGGGAGCGCAATTTCCACCTTGGAACTGTTCAAGACACCTCACTATCAATATTTTTGCACTTTCCGAACCAGCACCGCTGAAAAAGAGGGAACAATTTTAATATCAGATTTCTCAAATTTGTCGTGGCGAGACACCGAGGAATATTAACCAGCCGTCAATTTATGCTTGCTACGCGATTCTAAGCGCCACGCAGAAGTTTTAACGTATAGGATCTCTTTATTACGCGTACTGGCCTGGTTTCGGTTTTTGGAGGATAATACCCGTTAAAAATAAGCATTCACCAAATATCGCACAAGGTTAGCGAGAAGATGTCTGGAAACATATAGTTGTAGTACATTGGTGTATACATGTGCGAACAACTTAACGCAAAACAAACATATGCGTATACGCACTATATACTGGCAGAGAAAAAGCGCGTCCTGCGTCAATATCACCTTTAAGTAGGTTTGAGCTGTTCGCTATTTGTGACGAACTCTCCTTATTTGTTTTCCGTCCGGTTATAATGTGTGTGCGTGCAGCATGTGGCATGCCGAATGGGTTTGGTTGCTTTGAACGAGCCATTAGATAGCACAGTTCCAATTAATTTGAGCTTCACGTCAAAGAGTTGTTGGTAATTAACATCAGACTAAGAATGCTTGAAATGGGTAAGCTGCGCCTGGTCAATCTGCTGTCTTTTTTATCTTCTACGCAGTTCGAAAGACTGCTCTTGCTGGCGATCCTCTCTGTTCAATGTGAAATCGCAGATACACAGAACTGGGCAGTGTCGCGGTGCACATGTATCCCAATAGTATCTTAGGGAAACGTTTGAGTGTCTGTGTCCTTCTTTCAAGCTACATGTGAAATACAAATTTTTATCTCAGTTCTAAAAAAATAAAATCATTGATGTACTGCCAGCATTGTAAAACTGTGAGAGGCTTAGTTATCTCGTTACATTCGATGCCGAATTTTAACTGTCCGATTTTTATCATAAATTCGAAACCACCTTTTTGGTGAACCCGCCCCATAACCCTTTACAAAAAAAAGGGCCTAAGTAATATTTCGAAAATGGTTCGGAGAAAGGTAGATTTAAAAAAAAAATTGCACAATAAGCTCCTCTCACGAACTTCTTCACTCTTTCCACAATGCCAGAGGGAACTCCAGAGAAGAGGAGAGTGGAAAAAAGGAAACGTCTGATAATCAAGAGTAGAGGAGCTTATCTTCCTCTGATGGTGCAACAAAGAGAAGTTCAGCTTTTTTTTTTGTCCAATCTATCCACCCTGGGTGACTTAGGTGTACTTGGTAGGTCGCTGGGGCGACATTATATTTTTGCACCATCAAAGATGGCAGACTGCATTACTGTAGCAATCACGGCGTTTTTGAAAACAAATCTAAAAAGTCTAAAAAAGCAGGCTGTGTACCACTGAAGATTGATTGGAGTTGGATATTACTTGCACCTCTAAAGAGTTGAGCTAACTAAAATATATATAACATTAATTGTCTACCTAGTGTTCGCTATGAGATGATATACTGGTAAGCCGTTGTTGAAGCACACATAGAGTAGCTGTCAGCTGAAAGATCGCAGGGTGTGGACCATTATGGTCTTGATTCTGAGAGCGTGATCGGTTCTTCGACGTTCTTAACCACTGATGCCGAGATCTTATTGGCTACCGAGCAATGGTAGGATGTTCAGTACCCGGCACTTAATGCGTTTCTTACATTGTTGGTACTCTAACTGCCCTAACTGACAGGTTCTCTTCCCTGCACTCATCAGAAACACCCATGCCCCCCAAGCTGCTTGAAAACTAAAAAAAGAAAGTATTTTGGGATATCCTACCTCGCCATTACTCCCGCATGGGTAGCCAAATGGAGCGAAGTAGGTGTTCTCCGTTACGGACCAAAAGTCCGAATTACTGCACGTTATGACGCAGTTCTCCATACTCTGAAAGTATTTGTCGCAAGAAAAGTAGTTAACTTCAAATATTTGTTGTGGGACAAAAAGTTTGATTACTTTTTCAATATTAATTTAGATATCAAATTCTGTAGAACACATGAGCAGATAACCACAGACACTACAACAAATGTCAAAGGGTCTCCGAAAGCGATGGCTTTTTCAATTGGGACAGATGGTCAGCGAATAAGGAGGTGTTGACACATTTTATGCCTTTGGGCCTGCAAGGTCCCTAACTTGATGAAAATATTAAACTTAAGTCGTACTTATATTATTTTTTGTGGTAGATAATGCATTGTGCAGTAGGTTCTATTTCCGGTACATCTTTAGCGATTTCACGTCCATTTACGTCCAGGTTTTATATCCAACGGTCTAGTCCTTATATATGCAATACCTAAGAGGCATTTGAATTAATGTGAATAAACAAATTAAAAAAAGGCTTTGTTCTTTTTTACACAGACAAAAAACCGAGACTGTTCTTTTCCAACCGTAAAGTGCGTAGCTCTATGCCAGCCTGAGCTGTGACGTATGTTCATGACACAGCACAGACATAATCGGCACTACTTGAAAGGTAGCTTTTCTTATTGAAAACCTCTTCGTTAGCGCACGACTCAAGGGTTGTCCAAACAGAAAAAAATATTCCGTGCACAGCGAAAAATAAGAAAAGTGTGCACGGTTCTAAAGGGCGTGAAGTTTGCTGCGCGGGCCTACGTTTTCAGCGAGGGCATCAACCATAGAAACAGCACGCCTTTCCTCCTCGCCTCCCGACTATCGTTTACTATCGTTCAGAAGATTGGCGATTGCCAACAACAGTGAGGCCTTGACGACAGCCAGCAAGGCGTGTGGCTCCGGATCTACGTGATGAGCACCCTTAAAGGGGTACTCCGCCGATTTCTTCATGGTCCCCGATTTGCTTGAAATTTTGCTAAACTCGCCAAACAACATCGCCACAATAGTATCCCACATATTAGGTCAAAATAATTTTTTTTCACGAAGTTATTGAATTTACAATTTTGGTCCTCACCGTGTTTTTCAAACTGAAAGTCTTTACTGGCAACAATGAAAAAGTGACGTCATTGGAAGTGCAGGGGTTCACTCTTTGTACTGTAGAATTTGTTCCCAACTGATTTGAAGCAGTTTCATGGTGTCAAATGAATGCCTTGGAAGCTCGCTCCAGTCCCCGCGCTCCAGCACGGAACAAATAATTGGCATATTCAATTTTTTAGACTGCTCGCCCGACTGGCAAGCTGAACTTCCACTGACGTCACGGCCCTGAAAAGGGCGGGTATATTTGAATGTCTGTTTTTGCATCATTTTCATTTGCCGATTTCACAATAACTATTATGAATTTCACGATATTAAATAGCATTCCAGAAAGGGTAAAGGCCTGGGAGTCAGAAAATATAGTTAGTTCAGGTAGCTCAAAAATCGGCGGAGTACCCCTTTCAAACCTCTCTCCAAGAACCCAAGTCGTGAATGGCATTTCCCCAGCGGAAAAAAAAGTAAAAAAAAAAAAAAGTTTGCAAGCGGACTGCGATGGAAGGAAACCATTCACTTGCAGCGACAGCAAATGCTGTGGCAGCACTAAACGTGTCCTGTTTGGACAGACCTTCAGCATGCTGCGCGCATTGCCAGAGGTAGGGGAGCGGATTTCAGGGACAGGAAAGGTATACAAAGCGGAAGGGGAGTGATGCTCACGTCCGAAGAAAATTCCTCCGGGTTAATGAGTCGACAAAACGTCTCCGGTGTGATGAAACAGCCCGCAACATCTTTGGTGACGTTAAAAAAGTCATAGTCGGATTGTGTTTTCCAACATTGCTCTCCACGTAGCCTGGAAATAAACAAGAATCGATCAATATGTTTTAAAGGAACAATATATCGAAATATACGTGTGTGCAATGGGAGAAATACGGATGTTTTTCTGATAATTCAATTAATCCAAAGGTGCAAGCGAGCTGCACTAGAACGATGAAAATATTCCCTGGAGAAGGGGAGCAACGGGGACAAAGGACAAACACCAATCTCCAAACACAGCTAGGTGACTGGTGCGCGACAGAAAATATCCGCCTGGTCCTGGTGTCGAATCAGGGACCTCTCTATTTCCAGTGGAGCTCTCTACCAACTGAGCTAATCAGGAGTTAGGCGTCAATAGAGCAAAGGGGTTTTATCAGCTGCCGCCGGTCGAGCTCCAACAACCCTAGAGAAAATGCCATTTGTATGAGGAATTTCTTGTGCCCAATGTGAACATATGAATCATACAAGATATATAAGAACACATAAGAATCATATAAGAACCGTAAAAAACTATATACACATTTGAGAACATGTGAGAAACTTTTCACAAGTTTTTTATACTTCTTATATAGTTCTTATATGTTATTATATATCTTGTATGATTCCTACGTGCTTATTGAACGCAAAAAGTTCTCATGCAAATGAGATTTGTCAATACGGAAGGGTAAATGTCCTGCATATTAAGGTTATTATGATAATGAAAATAATGCAAAGGTGCAAGCGAGCTGGAAAAGCATGATGAAAATAATCGCTGTAGAAAAAGGAACAAAGGGACAAAGTACAAACACAAATCTCAACACAGCTAGGAGAAATTAACTGTGTTTGGAGATATCCGTTTGTCCTCTGTTCCCCTTGTTCTTCTTCTAAAGGGAATATTTTCATACCGAATGTTTTTCTGATTCATGACATTAGATTAATAATACAAAATTTAAATTTTTACTGAACGCACACGAAGAAACAAAAAAGTATCCTTCCACTAGCATTAGGCAGCCGATATACTAATGCCTTTTTAATTGGAGTAATTATCCGAAATGCGTGCCTTTCGAAAATTCTAAGGGCCCTGAAACACTGAGGCAACACGGCGGCAACACCAACAAAACATGTTGTCCGACAATCGTGCAACCTGTTGCTCCTTTCGGATGTTGTCCGACAACCCTGTCACATCGCGGCAACAGTCGCAGAACATGGATGAGCACGAAAAAGTTACCTTGGTATGAAAGCTTTCGGCAAAAAAAACCAACAAAACAGAAGCAACTTTGATGCTTCTGTTTCTGAAGCAAAAAAAAAAAAAAAAAAAAAAACAGCTCTGACGACTGGCTGAGCGAATTTCGGGCCGACAACAAGACAACACATATAGCTTTAAGGGCGGAGCTAGTTTCCTATCAACGTCGTTTTCGTATGAGCTTACAGAAATAGAGGCTTGGAAAATGTTATGAAACAATAATTAAGGCTGTCGTGCAGCTAAAATAATTTTATGAAGGTTTTTACTGCATAATTATGGCAAGTGCTTGTCGAAAAGGTCACAGAGGCGCTCGTGAACGTTCAAACTAGTGTTGATATTGGAACTACCAAGAGACCAGCTCGCATTACTGCTAGTGAAATAAAATGGCATGTCTATACTCGCCTGGTGATAAAGTATTATTAAAATAACGCAAGAAAGCAAAGGTTAAAAAATAAAAGCAATAAAACGACCGCTATGATAATGATTCTTGATTTTATTTCATTTTATTTATTATATCCTTAAGGCGCCCATCGGGCTTTATGTAAAGGGGGCAAGTACGTCATTATTCAAAAAACAAACAGAAAATAAATAAAACAAGAAAACAGGTGTTACATTTGCTATGCGTTTAAGTAAGTGATAAGAGAATCTTTGAAACCAAAGGATTCTTGGATGATTACAATATTATCAGAAAAGGAGTTGCATTCGTATGTCGCCAACTCTAATGGGTATAATTTAAGAAGGTTCGTTCGTGGAGTGACCAAATGAAGTTTTTCCAAATTGTCAGTACGCGTAGAAATATGTGGTGCAGCCCGGCAAAATAGTTCTCTCTTCTATGGGCAGTGGTAGTGCAAAGTATGCAATGTTGCAAGTCTTGAGCTTTTCCTTCTGTGTGCAAGAGTTGGTACTCCGAGTTTTTCCTTTAGTTAGGTGATGCTTGTGCGCGTGTAGTTTTTAAGAATGAAGCGTGTGGCTCTATTTTGAACTGATTCTAGTTTTTTTTTGTCAAATAAAACTGATGTGGTTTTTTTTTATAATAAAGAAGCGCAATCAAGTTCAGATCGAATGAGGGTGGTATATGCTATAAGCTTTGCTTCCCAGTTGGCCATGTGAAAATTTCGACTTAGAAAACCGAGGCTTTGATTTGCTTTTACACTTATGTGATTGATGTGGGCTTCGCAAGACAAGTTTGATGTGAAATGAACCAAAAGATATTTATATGTACGCACATGTTCAATAACCCAATCGAAGAGAGTGTGTGTAAAACTCTGCCGCACTTCGCTTAGTACTAAAATTTTGACATTTTGTTTTTGGAAATATTCATCTTCTTCTGCCACATTAGACACCATGCTTTAATTGTAAATAAGTCGTTCTGAAGTTCAATACAATCATGAATGCTAGATGATTTTCTATAAATCACACAATAATTGGCGTAAAAATGGATGGTGGAGTGGATAGCAGGGGGCGAGTCGTTTACGTACAAAAGGAAAGTAGTGGACCCAGCAGGGTTCCCTGTGGTACTGCTGAGTTTACTTTCCGATGACATGAGGATTCGCGTTCATAGCAGACACTTTGCGAGCGGTCGACGAGGAAGTTCAATTACTCTGTATGACAGACGGTTCTATTTGCAAAGCGCGTAATTTAAGAAGTCGTTGATGTGGTACCCTGTTAAATGTTTTTTTTTTAATGTCCATAACAGTGCATGGGTTTCTCTTTTAGACTAAAGGTTGTGATGAAGGTCTGTGACAAATTCAAAGAGTTGGGTTTCGCAAGAATGATACCGTGGGAAACTGTGCTGGTTTAGGAAGAGAAAGTTGTTGTCCGACAAATGATCCATAATATTCCAGAAAATCTCATGCTTCATAGGCTTACTAGGTACACTTGTAAGAGAGATTGGTCTATAATTCGTCAACTCATTCTTTTGACCGGCCTTAAAAAGTAGGGTGGCTTTGGCTTCTCTTCAGTTTGCAGGAATTTTACCAGTAGGTAAGGATTGTTGGAAAAGTAAGCACAGAAGAGAGGAAGCGTCTTATTTACAGAGCCTAAACACTTTCGTTGAAATTATACCAGGGACTGGAGCTCAACTTGGTCGAAGATATTCTATCAGTTTCTGAATACCAGTCGCACACATAGCGATCGGAGCCATATGAGTCAGTATACTATCTTCAGGGAAAAAACTAGCACCGGAAAGGTCTCGTCAGAAAACATTTCACTAATCAGAAATCATTTCACTAAAGAAATTGCCAACTCGTTCACAGACGTCAACAGCATCCAGCTTGTTTCCCGAAGAATCAGTAAAGTGGAAGGGGTTGGAAGTGTGCTTGGGGTTAACTGCATTCCAAATTATTCGAGTCAGTCTTTATAAGGCCGGGTAGGTCTTCAATAAAGATCGAATCTTTCGCTTTCTTTAGTTCATTTACACACATTTGATTGATTTCGTCGTACCTTACAAATGCAATCGAAGAACGCGATATTTTAGCCGGCTCTCTTGGCATTAGGAAACAGGCGCTACCAGACACCTGAATTTATTCTAAAATACCCAGAACGTTTCGGGGGAATGAAGCGATCACATAGTAGGCGGAATCAAGTATACAGCGTGGAAAAATATTCATTTTACCTATTCTTATGAAGGCCGATCATATCGGCGTCGCAGTTTTTAAGCACTGTCAGTTCAGCTCAACACCAGGCTACAAAATACGCTTTAGGGAACTGCAGGCGCTAACTCAATTTTACAGTAGAAATAGGAATTGCACGAGAGAAAAAAAAACTAAACAGAAACACCTTATACGATGTCGAAGATTCCTAACATATATCGGCAATTTCATCTTCCTCGTATAGGGCTATATCGTTGTCAGCGAATGAAAAACATCTTCATAATATAAAGGGTGGAAAATACTCCCCGTGTCAAGTTTTCTAACCACAGTCACTAGTTGATGTCGTTCCGTGGCAATTTCCGGACCTTCGAATGCTCTAGCACATTGAAGAGTCGCATTCCCAGCGACGCCTCGCCACACACGAACGAAGGTAAACAATCAAGGTCGTGGAGCGTTCCAAGCGTTGGGCCCGCCGTCAGCGCGGTGTGATAGGGTGGTCGGACAACAAATCGGCCAACACGGATTCCGGGTGACTGCAACATGTGGCCCTGCTGTTCTTGTTGCCGCGATGTGAGAGGGTCACCGGAAAGGCGTCGTCTCGTGTTGCCGAATAGAGTTGTCCGACTGTTGGCTCAGTGTGACCGGGCCTTAAGAGCGTTGCATCAATCAACCTTGTAATGTTTCTTTCGGTTCAGTTCGTTTGCACTAAACTAACGACGGACGTACTAGGACTCTAAAAAGAAAAGTTATTTGTCACGTTTAATGGATTCAGCTACGTTTTGGTGAACGCTTTGATGTTTCTTCAGTTCGATATAATGGCCATAATTAGTTTATAGTGAGAATAACAGCACAACCACGATACAATGTAATATTGCTGTGAACTTGCAGCCTCGTTTCCTCTCCAATGACAGGTGAGTTGCAAGTTCCTTTCAACTATTGATGACAGCTGAAGGAACATGTGCCCGTATTATGAAAAAGCTTTTAGCGTCGTCGTTCTTTTGATGGATTCAGCTACCTTTTAAGTGAACTACGATTTAAGTAACTACGATTGGAAGTAACATCCCCGTCAACTGGCAAACGATGCATTCAAAATTAGGCTGAAATAAGGGCATAGGAAGTGTTACGGGTCAAAAGAAGAATAAAGGTTCGATGATGCAAGCGCCTAAGAAAGGTTAAGCAAATACTTACTTCAATACAAATTCCATACCCTTCTCAATACAATTCGAAAACGCGAAAGGCGGCCCAAGAGGCCCTCCAGAGTTCATAATGTATTTGACTTTGGACTTGCAGTCAAGAGCACCAGGATGATTCTTGATATTTCTCAAGGGACCACTTCCATCGTGCGCGCTCCCGAGCCTGCGCAAATATTGTTCATGCTAAGAAGACCATCTAATGCTCAACACTATAATAAGTGACAGATTAAGATACGCAAAGCAAGGCTCATTATAGTCACGCTTCTTATCGGCCCATATCGCATTGTCCATCGCCCCGGGTGAAACGCTGAGCACATATGTTTATAAAGGAAGCGACGAGATACTTACAAATGCCCAATTTCGTGGGCTATTGTGGTAAATCTAATGTACAGAGGAGGTACTTCCTCGGAAATTCCCACATTAGCGCCTTTCACGCAGACCATTCCGGAATAGGCGCTACCTGAAAATAATCCATTTGTTGCTTACCAAAGACATTCAATAACGTTTTTTTCAAGCTGTAAAAATACGCTGTGATGTGAAAATCCCCCTCTTTGAAAAAGCAGCTATTTATAATTATGAGACGTTCAGCCACTAATAATTAAAAATTACCCGAGGCGTGACCGCTTCTGCAAAAGCATAGCCTCCTCTATACGGAGAAAGCCTGGCACATCGACGACGGAGCCATAGAGCGCGCGGCCGCAGGAAAAAGGAGAGGAGGAGCGCGCCGAACGGTGACCAATATGGTAGCGCAGAGCAGAAAGGGCAGACCTAGACAGCGAGCGCTTGGGTCATGAGCGGCCGCTCCTCGAACCACGCTTGTTTTTGTGTTTTCGTCACCGTCGTTTTTGTACTCCGGGAGAAACGGGCGCGGCGATTCGAAAGGGCGCAGGGAGAAACGGGAAAGGGTGGACGTTGAGTTTCTCCTCTCCACGATAGCGACAAGAAAAGAGAGAGAAAAAAAATTGTTTCTGCGTTTGGCCGCTCGCTCTTTTGTGGCGCTAGCGGTCAAGGTTCTCTCCGCTCCCGTTTCTCCGCCCCTCCTTTCCCATTTACGGCGGCCGTCTTTTCACGCGACGCGCCAGGCTTTCTCCGTATAGAGGAGGCTATGGCAAAAGTCTCGAATGCCAAGGAAACAAGCCGTATCTAGAAGTTTGGCGGTGTGCTTACAGGGAAAAGTTTCTTCAGAAAGGTACAAGCAAAACAAATACACAAACAAACATCAAGAGTTACTGTTTTCAGCGCAAAGCTAAATAACGAAAAACTACACACCCAGTCTTTGGTCAAATGTAGCGCTCGGTGCTCGAACCTAATGCCAAAGTTTCAGAACTTGCTGACTCAAAAATTGTGAACAGTTTTGGGAAATTCACAATAAGACGAAGGCAGTCGACGAAGTCCAGCAATGCATGCAAATGAGTGACGTCGGCTACCGAAAACGGCACTCATTTTGCAAGAGTAAAATTAAAAAATTGCTTCTAACTTTGGAATCTGCAAACGTGAGTTTTAAAGCTTTGGCATCAGGTTGTGCCGTTAGAGCTCCGTTTGGCGGGCACTAATGGCACGTTCAGACTTGAAGCTAATCCGCGTTCGCGAAGCGGATCTGGGCGTTCTCAACCGCAAAGCGGCTAGGATCGAGCGGTTGGAGCGCGTTTTTGCCAACCGCTTCGAGACTGATTTCTCCCAACCGCTTTCACGAACCGCAAAGCGGCAACCAATCACAACGCGACGCTGACGTGACGTCAGTGACTTTCGAAACAACATGGCACCTGTCGCTGGTGAGGCGTCCAAGGCGCTGTAGTCCTAGCGCTGTAGTCTTAGGTTTGGACAAATCAGCGGAGAAACTTGATGTTCACGTCCGTCACTTGAATCCGCCGCGAAAAGAATTGACTCGTAATTTTAACGGGCTTCCCACCGGTGATTTGGTTCGGGTAAGAGTTTGTTTATTATTCCTGGTGCCACAGCCCGAAGCTCGCTGCCTTCTTAATCTCTGCCTGTAGAATGTCGGAACCCGCCCCTGATCGACCAAAATCTCAGCTTTTCTACCCACTAAGATAGTCGCGTGAACTATTGAAAGCTTTCGACACCGTGCATGATCACCACGAAGGCCGATAGAGACGTCGTGAGCTTGATTGCTTAGCCAACGCACTACCGTGGAGGGGGCAGGCTACCTGCGCTAGCTCGACCTGTAAAGTTTACTAACAATAAAATAAATAAAGGGAACCTACTCAAGGAATAAAGTGTACGTACCAGACAATGCAGAGGTAATCCACACGGCGTTTATTTGAGCTTAATGTCAAACAAACAGTAGACTCGATCGACGAGCGAGTGACGAGAGGAGAGTCCGCCAGCAACGATGCCACGACCGGATAGCACCGAACACATTCCCCACACCACGGTCCACCCCACCGCTCACAACTTCGAAAATGATAAGACTCAAGAGCGAACAACAACGAGGGGGGAAAACTGGCCGTCTTTTCCGAAAATAAGGTCAGCTATTCATGCGGGAAGGGTCCACTTCGAAGATAAGGTTGGGGGCATCCTGTTCTGAGTCAGCAAGGCGCGCCTAGGTGGGCTTTGCTTGTGGGCGAAGTCGAGGAAATCACAGGCGAGTTTGGCGGGTCCATGCTTCTTTTTTCGCTGCCTGAACTCGTGATGCGTGCGAACATACCGGAGAAAAATATTCCGAGTGCCACAATAGCAAAAGTTTGGCTTTGGACCTTGAATTAACGCGGATTTTGGATTGTAAAACAGGGTTGCCAAACGCAGGTGTGAAAAGATCACGCGTGACCGCCGAGAAACCGCCAACCGCCTCTCGGTGTGTCTGAACGGGGTCGCTCGCGAACCGAACCACGACCGCTTCGCGAACGCGGATCCGCTTCCAGTGTGAATGCGCCATAAGCGTTGGGCAATGCCCAGGCTGTATTGTCATGAAAAAACACTATTTTTGAGGACGCACGTACCCTTCCGGCCTTGCAGTTTAACGTAGAATAAAACTGTAGAGTTATAATTTGTTGTTGATTTTCGCGTTTGAAATTTTCAAGATATTCGTTGAACGTGATTTTTATCATCATCATCTGACGACAATCCTCCTCGTCAAGTGCTATTTGTGAACTCAGTGGCCAAAACGTGCTTTAAAGACATTTTGAACTTGACTTTCGCCAACTGCTTCAAAGCAAGCAATGTTAGTTTTATTCAATAAAGGCCACCTTCTGTGAAAACGGCAACCAACTGACAAATCGCACTCAGTAATTCGTGTTACCAACTAGCAGAAACCGCGAATACCTTCGTTATTCGTTAGACATCTCTCGGAAATAGCTGGTTAAACTCCGATTTTTTTAAGATTCAGCAAAAATGTGTGGTCCGCAGCATCTTCTGACCCTGCTGTCTTACCTTGAACATTGGGAGATAATTTGTTAGTGTTCTTGTTACGTGTCCCTAAGCGGCGCCTGAAATGCAAATATGAAAATACTAATTATGCGCATCCCTGCTGCAATAAACATTAATCACGTCAAACGGTGTATGTGCATATAGTTTGTGCTTTTTAGGCGTTACTTCTCCTTTTTTAGAAAAGCCACGAAAGCTACACGTACGTAGTCTCGGCAGGTGAGTTACACGCCGATGGTGACGAAACAGAGGAGCTGTCACGATAAGTAAGATTGTTAACTAAAACTTGTGAATGAACGTTCTCGTTCGTAAGAAAAACATCATTCTAATCAGAACGTAGTTGAGCGTCATCAAAACGCACTAAACTATTCATCTTGGTTTAATAAACCAAGATGAATAACTACCAACTAGACCAACTTTCCACCCTACCGCACTAAACTAGTCGATTTTAGAAAATTCTGGAACATTTGGGGAGGGTTGTGGCGCGCTGACGTTACCACCCGTGATATCGGTGCACGGTTCGCGATGCAAAAACTCAGATGAGAATATAATCGTCTGCGTTTACACATCACCAGCCCTGCCAATCTAAAAACACTCTCGATTTTGAATGTAATATTCACCCGCGGCCCTTACCACGTCTTTCTCTGGGCCATCGCTTTGAACCAAACGTAGAGATAGAGAAAAAGATTGTGCATCATGAAAAGCATAAGCTTTTTTTTTATTTAGAACATTAAGATACCGGAAGAAACATTAAATATCCACTAAACTCACTTACTATACATAAACAATCGACAAAATCGAAGACTTTAATTAACGTTTGCAAGAGAAATTTTGTTCCAAGGAAATTGTTTTTATGTCTGCTGACCGGAAATTCTAAAACCGAAACTGCGATGCTTGCGACAGCCTAATACTGACAATTTGAGATCTCTAGGATTTGCATAAATATAGGGCTTTGCTATCCTCGTAAATATTACATGAATAACTTGTAGCATGCAGCGCGTAATAGCCGAAATTATGCACCTCTACGGCTCGTTTTGAGGGGACAAAACTTTTTTACACGTCTCTAATCACCTTGCCGTCAAGTCAATTTAACCGGCACATAAAAAAGAGGGCATGTTACGATTTTGAATTAAAATGCTCTTTACACAAGCTTGCTGCCACGAGTCGCCCCGAAGTACGAAGTTAGCAAAGGTGGCGATGCTGGGCGAGTTTGTTCATCACTAGGTAAGGTAAATACAGCGCAGAGAAAGACGAAGACAAAGAGGAAAGAGATATCAGCGCACATGTGTCCTCTCTTGAACAGATATCGGATAGACACATATAAGCAGATATGTGTGTAACTAGATACCGCCTCCTAATAACTGAACTAGCCGATATTAAAATCAAAGGCCCAGTGGTCATTATATATATATATATATATATATATATATATATATATAAAAGAAAAAAAGCGAAAATAAATACAGCTTTGATGTCCTTGATATTTATCGCCTTTGTTTTCAAAAGTGAGTTTTGGGGGTTTCGAAGCTCCAGCATTATGGCACACATTAAGCGACGAATCAGGTTCGCTACACAGTGAAACGGTCAGCACATCAGACACTGTAGAGGAAACGTTTTGCATGTCGCCGAATAAAAGTGCGTAAAATAGGGGAACCCGTGGGCATCTGTTGTCACCCAGTAGATAATATTTTACGTAATGAATTGAATTCAAAACAGAAAGCTTTCCGCAAGATGGGTGTCGGATTTTCTTAATACGTAGCTAATGATCTGCATCATTCGGCAATGCTCCGATTGAAAAAAAAAACGAAAAAAAAAACAAAAAAAAACATAAGAGTACAGATGTTTGCATGCCCTCACACTTTATATGTTTCCCAAAACTCAAACGGTTTTGGCTAGAAAGAGATTTCGGCCGAGTGAAAAGGTAACAGAGGAATTCAATTGCGAAAAGCTGGAAAGACCTTGCATCAAGTGCGTTGGTCTTCGACGGGATTTTGTTTTCAAATACCATAACTTGAAATGGTTTTGTTTTCATTTCATATTCATTTCGGAAACGTTTCGATATATCCTACTGTACTCCCAGGAAACACTACTAGCACAGGAGCTACCCTGTCATGGTAAAATGTTATTCTGCTTGGTAAAAATTAACGACGTAGTTACGGGGATCACACCATATGGGGTAAAGTGTCGAAGGCGGCTCGAGCAGTGCGCAATCACTCGATTCAGGCTCGTGAGAAAAAACAGCTAGACGAACATTTCAGTATTAGTTTGCGTCTAATCACTGCGGTGCAGTGAATAGCCCAACTGTGCATTATGATTCAACGAGAAGCCAGGCTCTTCAAATCGACCGCAAAATTCGGTTTCTAAACTTATCGCGTTACAACTTTTGCAGCGTTGCCCACAAATGGTGCATTTTTTTTTTGTAAGCTTTGCAAAGAGCAAATTTACCTGAGCAAAAAGTAAAGAAAGAAAAAGGCTTAGCTGCTATGGAAACGCAGCGACGCCAGCGGGCTTCAAACAACACGGCGCCGTTTCGCACGGGAGACAAGGGACGGCGCAACGAACATCGCCAACGAACGAGCATACGGCGCCGACAACCGGCGTTTTTAGCAGACGATATTTCGACTCAAAAGCGGCGCGCGTTCCGCAGGCGGCGACAGTCGCAGAAACAAAAACAGGCGTGGTAAGAAGAAGGAACTACAGTTCCTTGTCTGCTAAAGATGTCGTGTGCTCATTCGTTGGTGGCAGTTGGCGTCGCGACCGCTTGCGCCATCTCTTGCCTCCCGTGCAATACGGCACCGTGTTGTTTGAAGACCGGTGGCTTCGCTGCGTTTCCATAGGAGCTAAAACTTTTTATTTTTTTAATTTTTCCTCAGGTAAGATCACTCTTTCCGAATTTTACAAAAAAAAGAAAAAGAAAGCACCATCTCTTGGCAGCGTTGCACAAAATCGTATCGCGATAGGTTAAGAAACCTAATTTTGCGGTCGATTTAAAGAGCCTGGCCTCTCCTTAAGTCACCCTGTAGTAATACTCCTCCGACCTCCGCCAAGGTTTTGCCTCTTGCCTGCCTAGAATCCGTAATAGAAGATCATATGGCCACTTGTACCGCAAAGAGATAAAGCTAACTGTGCTCGTTTCAGTGAAAAAAAAATTCTACGACTGCTTTTGAGAGAAAATAAAAGCTAGTCCATGTTTTAAGGGGTTATGGAAGTCAAAGATTTGATCTGAGGGGTGGGTAATTTATTGTAAGCCCGAAAATTTTGGCACGACCGCCTTAATCTATCCCATATCCTTCGGGAGCATTGCATCGCAATAAGGAACTAGGATATGTTATCTGTGCCTCAACCGCACAACTAGACCTCAGGAATTAAATGATCTTGCTTACCCAAAGAGCATCAGGTAGAAATCGGCAGGCCTTTTGAACGTTGTGTTTTTGGTGAATTGTCCAAAGGCTTTTAGTGACTCAGGCGCTGAGACTACATTATCTTCCTCCACAACGAAATACTCATCTCCTTTCGTCTGTAAACATAAATAATTAAACGAAAATATTTATATTTTATTACTTTTTCAATCACAAATTAAACCGCCGTTATCATCTAAAAGTAGTACTTTCTAGATGCAAAAATGTCTCTAGCTCTAATTGTTCATAAAAATCTGCAATACTTGGCATTGAGTCTACTAAGTAAAATAAGCTAAATAAAATATACGGACCTTTGCGAAAACGAACTAGAAATGAGCTAGTTTTGTTTTGACAGCGCCATCTGTCGCGACAAAAATCAATAGTGTACACAATTTAAATAGAAAACAAATGGCTGCTTCGAAATAAAACCGACGGCTTTGACTGCGCGAACAGAAGCGATTTTGGAACTTTGATTTAGACAGATAAATCCCCTATTGCTGTTGATTGGCACGATCAGTTTTTGACATATGTCCGTTTTCTTATTCATTTACGCGGTGTTATATAATCGCGATATTAAAATAGTGCAAGGTCACGTCGTAAACAAGTGGTTTCTTTGTTACCCTCACCGAACCATAGGAATCATTCTTCGCAACACAGACCGACGCTCCTTTCTTACCTCGTTCGGGACCCCAACATACCATCAGATATAAGATATGTGCACAGGCATGCACTAGTACCCCCCCCCCCCCCTTCGCCCCCCCCCCCCCCTCCTTTCAGGCTTGTTTGGAACCATTTTTATGCATTCGATTAGAGGGATACCATCTGTTTGCGACAAACGTATCTTGGTTTTATCTCTCACACATCACACACTGGTACAACGAATCGACTGCAACGTTTTTCACACACTTATTTCTCCGGGTAAAGCTCTCGGCAATGCCTATACTTCAAAAGAAGCTTGAGCATAGTTCAAAAATTAAAAAAAAAGGAAATGACGCCACTGTGAAAACGTACGCAATCTCCGCCATTCTTCTGACTTTTTTAGCCCACTCGCGGGGTCGCGCACGTACGGCTCCCTCGTTGTTAACTTGAAGCAAGATGACTCTTGTTTGGGCCTCATCTCTCTCGATTAAATCAACGAACGCGAAGGGGTTCGCGTTCATTTTTCCATGCCATGCCCCCATACGGTTGTTGGTTCTGTGTCCCCTGTTTCCGTGATGGTGCCACCGCTCCAGTTGGAAAATGTCCTCATCCATGTTCCGTCAAAGTAATCAAGCAATTCAGTGAGCTCCGGAATACGAGAAATATATGCTCCGACGCAGAAACGCCCAGGGGCGAGGGACTTCAGAAGGCGAAACAAAGGAAAGTGCCACGAGCTTACGAATGAGCGCCCTTAGCTGGCTGTTTATTGAGTATGCGCTATGAAAACCAGTCTCTGAACGTAAGCCCACATTTTTTGCGCAACAATGAAAATGGCACCCTCGATAAGCAGCTTGGGGAAACACGATGCGCAGACCACCAACAAGTGCCGGCTCAAAATCCATCAGGAAACTTTCAGGGGTCAAGGAAGGAATCCCAGCAGATGTGAATGTAATTATAGCCCTTCAAACGCACGGGCATAAATTTGTAGCTAGCCGACCCGACAACAAAAAGCAAACGGCTGCGCTAGGCACTCCGTCAGTTACAACTTGCAGAGTTACAAGTTGGTCACACATGTAAGGTACAACAAAAAATGTCCCGTCCGCAAAAAAAAAGTAATTTTAACTGACGACAGCCGTTGCATGCCATCTCGTGTTGCGAAGACAACTATTCAAGACGAGGGTCTCTGCGGTCGTCGATGATCAAGAAGGGCTCTGCTAGTTTTTTTCTTTTTGTGGGCGTCGTTGTCTTGCGGAGTGTCAGCTGATAAAGGAACCGGTGGCTGCGCTGAGCGCCTTTCTCGATACATCAAATCCTTCAGGCTGGCAAACGTGGGCACATCTGCTGCTTTTTCATCTGGCACCTAAAATAAATTTAGTGATTTCGTATAGCGAACTTTGCCTGATAATTCGGAGGCGTGATAGATATAATAATTTGGAAGTAAACTGCTGAGCAGGTTTGGAGAAGTTCCTCGTTAAACAACCTTGGCATGGGCGTATTCGAGTTGTGTGCTGCTGATGTTTTCAGCGCCAAGCGCAGCTGGTCCCTCACAATCCTCGGCTCGTCTGTTGCATGGTTATGGACGCCTATAAGTAAAAGGAGCGTAAATGTGCAATGGCATGTTAACGGCCCTTAAGCATGTTTCTGGTGGCGCTAGTAAGATTAAGTAAGAAACGATACAAATAGCAGTGGTTTCTATCATGCATAAACAGACCGTCAAACACAATTCGAATAGAGCAACTTACGGGATCTGCTTTTCACGTTGTCCTTTTCAGCCAAAATCGAAGCCGCGCATCCTTATGAATAGTAACGGCAACGAGACGAAACCATCCCGTTTGCTTTCTGCCGCTGTTTGTGACATATGTAACCTTCAAGGTAAGGGCGCTTTTCTTCTCTGCGTTTCCTTTATACAAACCCGGACATCGCCCCTGACTGATGTCTCACTGTTGATTGAATCGTGTTCTACTTCGGAGTGCAATTTTTTTTTTTTTTGAGTGCGAGGGGGACATAGAGTTCCGTGTTTTGACACAAAGACGGTCCAGCTTTTTATGACTCAGCGCCAGTGTTGCGGTAACGCGTTACAAGTAACGACGTTACCGCTAACGCGTTACTTGTTTTCGGTAACGCGTAACGTACTTGTTACTTTTTTCAAAACAGTAACGGGTAATGTATCTACGTTACGCAGTTCGAGTAACGGGTGACGGATTTACCTTACTGGTTACATTTACTTCCTAAATCTTAAAACTAAGTTACACAAAATTTTTCTCGTGCTTCCAGGCGCCAAGCTAAGTGATCTTTAGTTTTGTTTGCGTTTTTTTGTGAGTGTTTGTGTCAAGCCATAAAAAAATTAAGTAATTATGTTAACTCTCTGCATAGACATAATGTTTCTAGAAATACAGCGATTAAGTATACCTTTAACGTGAAAACTAAAAAAAGTAACGCCCAGATAATGTGCGTTACTTTATATCGGTAACTGTAACGCGTTCCTTTTATTTTCAAGTAATTGAATTGAATTGGCTTTATGTAGACACTAGGCCTACGGTAACAGGATAAAAGGCAGATAGCTCTGCCTGACGTGGGCCTATCACCCGCTTACAATGCTCAGAAGCGAAAACAAAAACAATAATCATTAAAGATTACAAGAAGATACAATATCACATCAGCAACAATCAACACAGCATGTTTTGTACAGAGCTTATACAATCGTTAGAGCACTTGATACTTTGGAAATAAATGAGACAGGTAATACAACTCATACACAATGAAAATATAGTCTAAAAGTATTTACTCAACATGACATGAGAGAAGGTACCGCTGTAGACTAATTTTAAAGATGTGTTTTGTTCCACAATTTGAGATTATTTTCCTAACGGCTGGATATTTATTTAAGAAATCAGGTATCAAGTATGCTATCTGGTGATGTCCATAATTCGTCCTAGACTACTCTATAATAGACTTGTCGGAGATTGTATTGTGTATTACTAGGAAGAAGTGTGTAAAAAAAAAAGGGTGGGGTCACTAATTATTTTAGGTGGTACGAAAACTTTTTTTTTAAACATGAAAGCCGCTTACACTCTAAGAAAAGCCCGTACGTCTACTTTCCCGCACAACACTCGGCGAGCCAATCACCGAAACTTTCGGAGGCAGCTCAGCGAATGACGATGCCGAAGCACATTTTTAGACCAAAAAATGCAATCTGAGTTGTGACATTATTTAATATAAAACGTCAGGATTGCATTGCTTAATGTCACAGCTGAGACTGCCTTTTTCTGGTCTAAACATATGTTTCGGTATCATCATTCGCTGAGCTGCCTCCGTAAGGTGCGCTGATTGGATCTCCGAGTGTTGTGCGGGAAAGTAGACTCACGGAATTTTTTTAGAGTGTACAACTCCCTGTAAAACCGAATTAGTGCGCTGCTTTCAAGGAGGAGGAGGGAAGGGTACTGAGAAGAGCGTATACTCCTTCCTCCTCCTTACCTCCTCATCCTGCCTGCCACTCCTCACGGTTACGCCAATGGCGCCGTTGACGCCGACGCCATCGGCGTAACCGTGAGGTCACGTGACCCTCGTGACCTCACGGCGGTCATGTTATCTCACAAGGTTGACGTGACGTCGCCGGGGTCACGTGAACTCACTGGAGTCACGTGACCTCATGGGGATCACGTGACTTCACGGGGTCAACTGACCTCACGGGGGTCACGTTACCTCACGAGGTGACGTGACGTCACCGGTGTCACGTGACCTCACGGTGGTCACGTGATGTCACCCGGGTCACGTGACCTCAAGGAGGTCACGGTACGTCACCGGGGTCACATGACCTCACGGGTGTCACGTGCCTTACTTTCACGCCGACGGCGACGCCGACGCCGCTCAAGCCAGAAACTGGAGTCTAAGATCTGCGATCCAAAAGAACGGTGCTGTGTGGTCAGTATGCTGAAGGTTTTCTTTACAACCTATAGCTTTTGTTTTCGCACAACAAGCAACCTATCAATATTTTTTTTTGTTGTTGAACCCCAAACTAATAACAGTAATAGAGATGAAAGTAACTAAAGTATAATACAACTGACGTTTTAACCAGCATGGAACCAGCAATCTAATTTTGTATAAAACACAAATAGATCTCAAGATGCTTGCATGCATTTTATTAATATGTGGTGTCCAGCTCAAGTTTCTCCTGACAACTCATAAACGAGCACACGCTCGATCACCGAGTCTTGGAATTTTTAAAAACAATTTCACGATCGTCAGGTTTACCTCGTGGCTTAAAAATTTCATATTTTGTCTTCGTAACATTTAACTGAATTTCATTAGAGTAAAGCCAGTCCGATAATACATTGAGCCACGTGTTAGCAGTAACTTCTAGATGACTTGAAAATGGAGCAGAAAAAAATAAGCTCGTATCGTCGGGGTACGAAACTATTTCAGGAGTATTTCAGGTACAATATTATTATTATAAATAATAAAAAAAGAGGACCTAAAATAAACCCCTATAGAACCCCATACGTAATTTGTTCTGGCTTGGACCGGTATCCATTAAAACACGTATATTGCGACCGACAAGATAAGTAACTACGTACAAAATCTAAAGCAAAACCTCGAATTCTAAAAAAACGGTAGTTCATAAAACAATATATCATGTTTAATGAGATAAAATGCTCTTCTCTAGTCTAAAAATATTTCAGTGGTAAATAGTTTATTTTCAAAATGCTGATTAATTTTTTTTGATACTGAGTAGCACCATTTCTGTAGATTTTTTTTCTTGAAAACCGTATTGCTGCATTACAAAGACATTTCTTTCATTCAAACTGCTAATGTTGCTAATGCAATGTACATGTATGCTGTAGAGGAGAACACAGTAGATGGGCGACAGCTATGATTGGTATGGCCTTGATATCACCTGCTGCAATGAGTAACGTATTTCGTTACTTTTTTTCGGTAACGCCTACAATACTATTGCAGCGCCCTCGATGCACCTTAGAAAAATGAAGAATGGAATTCCGGGTCCCGATTTTTGCTCGACCTCTGCTATTTCCCCTCTGAATTTACAAGTAAAATATGTTACACGACCTTATGTCACGTGATCTATAAAAACAATATTGTTTCTCAGCTAAATATATCGGAAAAAGTGATGTCATGTGACTTCGTCACATGACCTTAACGAAATTTTAATTTGGCCACTAGATTTAGCTGCAAATTTGACGCCACGTGACCTCAACACCTATTCAGTTTCTCCGCTAAATTTAGAAGAAGAAATGACTTCCCGTGACTTTGTAACACGTGGCCTTCACAGGAATTCAGGAAAAAAGTCGTCTAAGTGGGAAGGGTAAGTACCTTCCGGATATTTTTATCTATTTTACTGCCGTGTCCGTTCTCATTTTATACAAATTGCAAAACGTGTGGTAGTTTCTATAGTAACTAATATTATTTTCAATATTTACCTATTATATAAATCACAATATTTAACATATTTTTGCCTCCGGTACACTTGTGTAAACCTGCTCTGCACCACTATCATATGAAAAACACAACATTGTATCAAGTTGACCAATACATTATTCTTGCAACCCAGAAAACATGAGCGTTGACAGCATGGTGGAGAATAAAAGTCTGGACGATTTAAATCGTGATTTCTGTCATGATTTCAAAAGTGCTTTAAATCCATGCCAGTTTCACTACAATATTTTGAATAAAAACATTTCCACAAAAAAAAAATCCCAAAATACATTTTTTTAATTTACTATTTTTCTATCATGCGATGCATTGCATATTACTTGTTTTCTTTTTAAATCAAGAAAACGCTAATAAAAAAAAAATCTCATAACGCATTTAAATCAAGCATAAAGCAGTCGTCTGACCAAATCGTAACCACACAATATTAAGCTGATTTTTTCATTACAAAGTCAAAGTTTACTAAAAAAAAAAGTCACTTAAACCGCACGTTAAATTTGCAGTAATTATTTCTTCCACATTCTCTTCAGTGGTCGGATGGATTTATTAGTCAATCTGTCGTGTTCAAAAATACATCTAGTGATCAAATGCACTATTTTATAGGAATGCTAATTTAAAATAAATTAATCTGGTATAACGCAAATGAATCTGACTTAAATCATCGGAATCCAATAATTTATAGTTAAACAAATAGTTATTGTTTTCCTCTCATTCGAGTCCCCTTGGCAAAGCGGAATCTCATCCAAACGGCTTCAAATAAAAAAGTCGACTTTAGATGACAAAAATTTTGTTTTCTTCTAAAAATTTTGAGTTTACAATTGTGTTGCACTCTTGGCGGCAATAACAAGGCTTTCAGATTTAAAGATACCAACGTGTGGGGGTTCGACAAAAAATACGCACCGGAAACCGGAATATTCCAACAAGCTGGAGGTTTATTCGGGGCTTGCGAACCGTCTTGAAGATTGCATTCACCTTCATGGAAAAAAATAAGGCATTCGAACGGGTGTCAGAACTCGGAGCAAGAAAGCCTCAATAAGCACTTTTTGTTTGGTCAAAGAAAGCTGACATTACTATATTATTTCTGAACAAGAACAAAGGTAAACCATACGCACGATGTTCATTAGCCTTATGATGTATCGAGCCTGTATATATTTGCTTTCCTTGAGGGACTTGTGTATTGCACTGTCAAACATGACGTACATTTCAGGTCGCCACACGCTGGGTGGCTCTGCAGTGTCACCTAGAAGGTTTCAAATCATGGCATGTCCTCAGTGCTCCGCAAGTTTAGAATTAACTGTGTAATCATTTTTTTTAATATGCACGATGCGATATAAGTTGATATTGTTTTCTGTGCAAGATAGTGAAACAGTCTCTCCAATTACAAGTTTTCAAATTCATTATATCAACAAAGTGCGGTCTCGAATTGTAGCTACTCGCTCAGCACGTGCTGACGTCTACCGAATTATTTGAAAGCAAAAACCTAAAGCAGAAAAATTGGGGTTTCTACCGTGTAAAGAAAATTGCATCATAGTTAGAAAATGGCAAGTATGTATGCCGCGCATGTAACTAGAATTGCAACCCGCTCCTTGGTGTTTGTAGAATTGGTTGAGAGATCTGCTGAGCAATATTAAATGTTTTGAAAACAAAATAAGCTTACTTTTTGGCAGTAGACTTTCATCCGAACGGTCTTCTACGGGAACTGTAAACATCATTGGGATACTGAATGTAAAAAGTAATCAGAGTCCAAGGTTATAGCTTTTCAAAGGCATGCTTCTTCAGCAAAATTATAGAGGAACAGTTCATGTTTCTGTCAATTAGTTTTTTTTTCTTTTTTGCTGGCCCATTTTTGCGGTTTTCGTCCTTAAGATATCTTCTAGATAATTTTCTCAAATTGTTACAATATCCGATGCCAGCGCATATGTGTTTTTCTAAATACCATCACCTCAAGACCGAACCATGCCGAAATGAAGTAGATAATATTTTTGTTTGAAAGAAAAGACGACGAAGTGATATTTTTTATGTGTTACCTAAAAAGTCGGTATAATTAAGTAAAAACATAAGAGACGTTAAAATTGTCAGTGTATTCCGCGTCCGAAAAATCATTTGTAGAAACATATTGTTTCGGAACTGTTGAGTGCTACCAATTAAATTATTCGGGAAAAAGTGAACGGCAACTTTGAACGCACTTAAGGTGTGTTAACTTGAATATAAGGATATCATAACTTTTTTCCGACTGCCAAACCAGTGACCCCTTCCGTTAGCTCAGAAAGTGCTAATTATTGGTACGATTTGAGATCATGCATACTGTGATACTTTGAATACTCTGAACATGGGATTACATACCCAGATCACTAATACAGGAGCCGTTGAAATGGTGCAAGTAAAAAAAAAAATAAGGAAATACTGTGGGGCTGTCGCCTTTTCAAGCACTTCACTTTTTATTTTCCAATGATAATCAATTAATTCGCTCATTTCGCCACCCATTAAACAGAATTTGTTATAGAAAAGAACGGGAGGTAAATTAATTCATCGAGAGAATAAATGGCAAATAACTGAGAGTGTACCAGTATTGACACCGCACGCGAAGCGAACGCTGAAGGAAGGAATTCGGTCGTACATTCAAAATTTCTAATCATTTTTGCTTCGCTAAGTCTAGCCTTTAAAGGTCGAATTTTCATGAAATATCTAGTGTAGTGACTGATTTTGTCACTTACTTTCCAAGTGGATCGCCTCCTCAGGCGTCGGGAGCGGAAATATGCTGTGAGGGATTCGGCCGGATTTGTCATGTATTCGCAATGGCTTAATTCCGTGTGTAAAGTTTAGGTATCCTTCCTGTTAAAAAAGAGAAAGATTTCTGAATAGTGCAAGCATTGCCCGTTGCAGACCGTTTGTGAATCGCTAAACAAATAATTTATCCTTAATAAAAATTCAATTGGTGAGGAAGCAATTTATGGAGAAAGTATTCTAAATATATAATTTAAAGTTCTCATAAATAATGATTTCTAGACGCTGCGGTGGTGTGTACTTCCAACATGCTTAATACACTTTCATTTTTGCGAAACTTAAAAAAGCGCTGCAGGTTTATAAAATGTTCACGAAAATCTATGTAGTTAACAAATACAGGATTTATAAGTAACGATTCCATATCCTCCAGTTCATTTCTATAATCTCATGCATTGTTCCTATACAAATATATACTTCAAAAATATTTGTACATACCATTTCAATTCCCATATTTGTTTCAGTAATTGTAAAGGAAGCCTTGTGTTTCGAATTTTCATAAACACTATTACGTATGTCTGTAGTATCCATCTGAAAACAACATATTATGAGCAAAATTACTGTGGAGTGATCTTCATAACACTAGCAGCTAAAATGCTAAACGGTTACTTGTATAGCCAAGCTATTTATGGCTAGGGTTTCGTGGATTTTTTGTGTGCGTGAACAAAAACTCAGTTTCCAAATTTGGTTCAAAATTGCTTCATTCTATGCAAAAGCTTTTGTCTAATCACTTGCACATGCATTTTCAGTAGATTAGTCATCAATCGGCTCCATTTTCAAGATCAGCAGACTCTCAGGTAGATAACGAAGGTTTCTAAAACATTTTGCGCTGTGCGACCCGCGTCAGCTATGTCTACTCTCGCACCCGCCCTCTCCTTGTAGTCGCGCCAAGCGCTTGCGAGCCTAGTTTCCGTTCCTTCCGCTCTCCCGGATCGACGATCCCGTCGCGCGTGTCTACTTTCCGTCGGGTGGCGGTCGCGGGCGGGGGTCTTTTTTCATTCGGGTCATCACGATGACCACCGATAAAGACAATTAATCTCGACGTACTTTTGTTCAAATTCTTTGACACGTCTGTGTCATGAGCTAAACAGCTTCGCTTGTCATCCACCTTCACAGACTGGAATCGCTCAAGCTTTTTTTTTTGCAAACTAAGGCATTTTATAAAAACACACTAAATGATTACTTCCAATGAATTTTGCAAGACGCAGAACGAATATTAGGGTGAATGGTTCCATAAATCATCGAGGAACTAAAACTTTCTCAAAGAATGCAAAAAAGAAATCGTGGGAGTCGGCACGTCATTTAAACAAATGTGCGTTACTTGCGAAATATCAGTGGAGACAATTCTGCTTGAATGGTACATTCAAATGTACGAAAACCTCTAAAGGGACGAGCGGACACATCAAGTAACTTTTGAGTGAATAAATAGGTGGATTGTTTATTTTCTAATTAAATTAAGTGAATTTTAATCAAAGAGGCGGAAGCATGCTTTCTTGTAAAAGGTAATCTTTCCTTACCAATTCGTGATTCACCTCTCCATACCTAGCCTCGGAAAAATACAGACGGTTCCCTAAAACACTGAATTCTTCCAAGTCTATGACGTAGTCTTTAGAAAGTCAAACAGCGCCTCTTGAGTTGCCGCTTCTGCTTTCAATCAGAACCGGATACACGACACCTGGAACGTAACCGCTCCTGTTATCCGACGCTCCATACTCGCAACAAACTTCTCGGTAAAGACGACAAAAGATAACGTTGGTCACAAGTCACGGTGTTTTCCTAATAAAAAAAAATATCGTAAATAGATCTCCCAGCAAAGTTCTCTTTCAAAAACAAAGGACAATTAACTCAACAAAAATAAGAAAGCTCTTCTGCAATGACAAGACGTTGGAAACGTAATGCAATAAAAGAAAACCACGGGAAGCAAGCCTATACTCATGTGACTATATCGAACGGAACAAATATGGAAAATCGGGGGAGGGGGGAGGGGCATGTTATAATCGTGTTTCGTTAACACTATTTTTTCTTTCATATGTATTTCTTAATATGCAGCTCATGAGAAGATATGCTACTTCGCTAGACTTCAAAATGCTAATAAAGTGCCAGAGCACATAAAAGAAAGAAACTGAAGAATCTAGATTACCTTGTTGCTAAGCTTTTGTTAATGATGGTTAAAATCTTCATCTTTTGTACCACGCCTACGTTCCTGTTCTTCCGAAAACCTTTTGGATATCTGTCAAACGTTTCGCTCTTCATCGCTCTAATTGTATGGCACCATCATGAATGAAACATCGTTTTGGGACGGTCACATTTATTTGGTAACCCCGATTGGTACATAAAATCTGAACAAACACAGGCTAAGAAAAGCGCGGACAGTTATTTTCTCAAATGCCCAACAACGTGAAAGGATTTGTGGCAGTTTGGAACTCGGCAAAACAGAAACATTACGTGATTGTGCATTCCGTGCACGTACAATGTAATTGCGTTCCGCATTAATAAGCTACATTTGCATCCTCTCTTAATTTGTAGGTGTAACAGGAGGAACAAAGTGCATGGTCTTTACGTAGACCTGACGTACCTCAGACCTTGAATACGGGAACAACTGCCTCCTGTATGATGACCTCGGTGTATCTTTCTGCCTATTTGTGACGCCCTTAGCTGGATGAACTCGGGAGTACGTTGCCTTTAGAACTCGTCTGTGACTGGTGCGTTCAGGATCCTATCGCACCCATACCTTCAAAGTAATCCCGAAGTGTCCACTAACGACCTCACAGGAGCCAAAGCGTCATGCTGTTAGATGTCGCAACCCTTCCGCTTGGTGCTAGAATTCCCGGCCTTAATTACGATGGAAAGCTCGCACTTTTGGCTCCTACCACCACCGATGCGGCACCGTTAGGATCCCGGCCGACGGCATGGAACTTATATGACGTCAATGCGCGGAAAAAGACCGACAACTTTTTTAGAACGCGGAACGTGGCTTTCGTACTGCTGGCTCCAAACCATTCTATGGAGCCACCAGTACTTAAGAACGCTGCTTAAGCTAAGTTGCTTTGACAAATCTATATAAAAAAAGAAAAAAATAATTAACATATTTGGTTAAAAGTACAAGAATTACGTTCGCAACTTCTATGTCACAGCTTTAAAAAAATATAATCACTAGGTATGCGTTAACCTAGTCGCAATTTTATTTTGCTTGTGTTTTTGAAGACATTTAGATGTAGTACCGGGTGTATCATGTAGCGGCCAAACTCTTTAAATTCGCAGCGAAATTCGGTTTCTTAACCTATCGCTCTACGATGTTCTGCAGCTTTTCTCACAGGTGGTGCATTTGTTCTATAAAATTTGCACAGAGCGAACTTACCTGAGGAAAATGTAAAAAAAAAAGGCTTAACTCCTATGGAAACGTAGAGAAGTCACCAGTTTTCAAACAGGGCGCCTCAATGATTGAGGATCGGTTGCTTCGCTGGGTTTCCACAGGATTTAAGACTATTGCTTTCTTTAATTTTTCCTCAGGTAAGTTCGATCTTTGTAAATTTTATAGAAAAATATGCGCCGCCTGTGGGCAACGCTGCACAAAGTCGTAGCGCGATGGGTTAAGAAACCGAATTTTGCGGTAGATTTAAATAGCCTGGCCACTACTTGATACACCCGTTAGAATACCAACGTATTAAAGTATACGAATCAACCCGTCCTGGTTATCGGGAGATATAGCGGCATATATTTATAAGAGGCCTCTCTTTCAATCGTTGACAACCTAAGTGAAGGGCGTGCTGACTGACGATCATTTGATTATTTCTTCTCATCCATTAGTATTGCGGTATTAAAGGATAAGAACACGGAGGAAGCAATTACGAGGTAAGAATCAAGATTATAATATTAAGCCACACCCTGCGCGTCTTATTTGTCAGCGACTATGAAGGAATCAATAAATACAATCAATGGAGTATGTCTATCCAAGCCTATTTAAACCCTGCGCCTTTCGGGGGTATGGTGCATGCCGTAATACAAGTCATTTATCGTCTGCAATATTGTGTTCGGAAGTTCTATGATAAATGTTTATCGTGCCCAAAAACTCCGAAATTTATGCCCAGCAGAAAAGTAAAATTCGATTTTACGTCACTTAAAAAAACGCCATGCAGAAGCGTCTCCGTAAATAGAGTCAATACATCACCGGCGTGAGCAATAGCAACGCTGAAAATAATGAGTGTAGCCGAATACATTTTCCGTCCTAAAAACGTGCGTAAAGGAGAGAAAAACACTTGGAAATGTAAGGATGGCTCTGTCAGGAACCTTTTTAAAGGGTGGAAAGGTTAAGTGCCCTTTAAAATATTACACAAAATGCGAGATAATGAAAACAACAATTCAAATATCGTACACAGGAAGTTACATTTGTTATGTTGTTAAAGACAGCTTTTGCACGAGACGAGCATTAACACCGCAACTCACCCTTTTCAAACGTCTGAGCCATCTCGTGGCAGTCTCAATAGCTCCAATTTCTCCGCACTAATGATGGTGATAGAAGATCAAGATTGTCTACTTACAAACACTCTCGATTTTGTGAATCAGAGGCGACTTACAAGGACCAACTTGTCAGAATGGATTCTCCGCTTCTCTGTGGCGTCCTTTCAAAGACGCTCGCCTCTCCAAGGGTGCAGAAGCTGCGTAGCGCCGCCATTAGAGCGTCGAGTTTGGCTCTGCACGTGGTAGGTACACTAACATTTGAAAAGGGTCCATTGAAGCGTGTCAAAAAGGAGACGCCAGCGGTTTGCTTATCGCGGTGGAGACTAAGCATGGCTTCCACTGACATCACATAAGCGGCCATTCTGGTGGCCATTGCTTGCTGAGCACGTGGCTTCTACATCACTGCATGAAAATAAGTATGTAATATGACGTCACATGCCGGCCACATATAAACGCCGTGGTTAAGGAGACATGCAAATGTCACGAAACCGGCCCGTCGGAGACGCCGAAAAATACACCAGAGGTTGTCGACAAATGGCTTCCTCAAATCTATCGTCGCTCCGGTAGAAAAAAAAGTGCAATTTCATACACTTAATAACAGTGAGGACACGTAAAACTGAGATTAAACAATCGTGTACTTTATGAGCGTCATCTGACTTGCTGCTAGGGAAGCTCAGAACAGCTCTCGAGGGCTACGTTTACTCAAGTGATTTCTATTGACATATTCACGACCGAGTTGGCATCGCACGCGTCTGCCACGGAAGGGCACAGGACTAGGACCCCACCAGCCACATTTCACATTTTATCTTTGCCGTCTCTTCTATAGCGCTCTCATCTTGTAACGTATCGCTCGTTCATGTTCGGAATGTTTTAGAATACAGACTATGTACAAAAGAAGGTGAATTTGGCAACATTGGGCCCTTGGTCCCTTGTCATCGTCACGGGATGCACGCTGTTCTTTTTGCTTTGGTTAGGAGAGCGAGTTCACCTTATTGTACATTTATTTTCAGTTTTTAAATGAACCTACTTTTTGATCCGTGATAATAGAGTAATGCCTAAGGATGACACCCAAAACTGTAGGAAGATCGGGAGGCATCCAGGGCTGCCCGGTATATGACACCACTGTGTTCCCTCGTTGAAAAGCGGTCGCAGTCGTGTCAAAACGACCATTCCCCTGGTCGTTTTAGATCACTATCCTAAATCCACTACGGAGCATCCGATTCATGCGGAGCCACCGCGACTCCGAGTCCACCAGCGGAAGACGACAGTCTTCCAGGAGTGACCAACTGTCGTTCCGGCATTCCCCATTGCGCTGGGCTATCGTCATTTCCGGAAAGCGCCATCAGGCGTCGGTCGGCCGCCGTTCCCGTCATGCTCGGCGAGGCAGGAAGTTACGTCTCCCAGAGATCGGCTTCCACTCGGCTTCGGGAAGATCAGCCGATCTAGATTTGGGCGGTCCGAACCCTAAATAAGATTCGGCGCGGCTCTTAATGGACGTGCGAAAGACATCTTATTTGATCTCAAACGACCAGTGGCGAACGCGCCCTCCAAAAAGGTCGATCCCGGAACGTGTCAGAACGACGACTGGAATTCGTCATTACTCAAACGCAAATCTGCTAAAAAAATGAAAAAAAAACCTTGATGGGACCATGAAGACCACTCTGAAGTTCAGTTTAACGATTGATATGAACGCCAAGTGTCTTGCAGGCAATCTTTACGAAGTTTAAGACCGATGTGGCGCTTGCGCGCCGCACAAATTAATTGAATAGAACCACCATCAATCACACCGGGGCCGATGAGAGCGACGCCCTAGACTGCGGAAAAATCCAGCTCATGAATGACGTGGACCGTGACATCAATTGTGGCACGTCTGGCGACTGGTCGAAATGATGGGAGCCCGCTTGTCCTCGTTTTTGTTCATAAGTTGTTAAACAACATTTCGTATTTTTTCTTATTTACTAGCAACGACCATTTTATGTTTTTGGCAGAAGAAATTACTACAATACAATAAAATATTATTTCAATCCGCGGGCGCGCGGATTGAAAAGACTGAATAGCTGAGAGCCTTTAAAAAGAAACAAAAAGAATTTTTGAAAAGAAAAGGAAACGAGTTAGACGAGAATTTTAGAGTATATTTATCCCGTGAATTTGAATATTACGTTCATTTTCCACGAAGATTTATACAAAACGTGAGAAAACTCGAAAATCCTCTGACCAGTCGTAACGTCACACTAGGATCTTTGGGCCGCCAAGCGCGTGTCGCTCGTGTGGGCAGCGCGTGCAATCGCAAGCTTGCCAGGTGTATTTTTCCGCGCTGACTTCAATCGTGACGTCTATTTGTGACCTTTTCGAAGATAGCAAGTGTGCACGTGCATAGCTTTGACAGGTGCTGAAGATGCGCTAGAGCAGGGATTCCGAAAACTCCTAGTATGACGCCGCGCCCCTTGCACTTTGATATTAGCTTTAAAAAATAATTTCTGCAGCCTTAGTGCACCAAATCGAAAAATAATCTCGATATTCGTAATCTTGGAGGCCAACTGAAGGCTATTTTGGTGTTTTTCCTTAAATAAAAATCCGCTTCAGTCTCCCTTTAACTTGAAAAGCGTTTTGCGGGGTACGTCAAAAAGTTGTCTTTTGTTGTGTTTTTTTTTTCTTGAAAAAAACAAAATTGGCGAATCATTGTGTTCTGTTCGGTTTGTGGCGCGGCTCTTAGTTCCACGCGCGAATGGAGCTGCAGAATCTTTTCCAGGTTGACGCACTGCAGTTTTCAGCACTCGTCAGGGTCCATTTTAAAAAGCTTCTGTCATACCTCGTTCACTCTAAGAAAGAAAGGGTGCAGTCGGGTTTATCGGGTGCACATGCACCCTTTTCCTGAAAGATGAACCCTGCGTTACCCAGCAAGGGTACTTGTACACCGACAATGATCATCCTCCCTCTTAAAGACCTCTAGGTCAATCAGTGCACCCCCACGATAGCCACGAGCCCCGATTAGCTTGTGCTTGGATTCCCCCTTGGGGGCAGGGTTGGGCAGTATCGCGATACAAATGTATCGCGATAGTATTTTAGAAATACATTTCGTATGTGCATTTCTGTATCGGGATAGAGTTTTTTCACCAGTATCTGTATTCTTGTATCAAAATACATTTAGAAAATTTCTGTGTATCACAATACAATCAGGGTGAAATGTATTTCGATACATCTCCTGAGAAACCCCCCCCCCCCCCCCCCCTCGCTGAAAAAAAAAAATGTGAACGCATCTATTTTTTATTTTATTTTTTTACTTCTGAGGTGCTAGGTCAAGGAGATGCTGGGGCATTTCATTTCATTTCATTTCATTTCATTTATTGTTCCCTCAAAGCGCCCGGAGGCATTACATGGGGGGGGGGGGGGGGGGGGAGAGACAAAAGAAAAAGTTCGCTGTAAAAACAAGAAAACGCTAACATTGAAAACAGCACGCGACAGATCGCGCACACATACACATCATACTATATACACAACAGCTACACACCAAAGAGCGTATAACATTAAACTCACTTGAATAATTCTTCACATACACTCCTAAACTGTGCACTGTCTGAGATATCAACCACACTTTCAGTGAGGTCATTCTATTCATGAATAGCCAAGATCAAGGGCGACTCTGAAAAATGCGACATAAGGGTAGCCTAATTTTATGACGGTGATTATGCCGAGGAAAAATCCTATGGGGCGGAAGTAAAATTTGACTTTTCAGGTCAGCGTTGTAATAATACACGCGATGAAGAAAAGCCAGTCGTGATACTTTGCGTCTATTACATTGTTACCATGCCGACCGAGGTTCCCTCCAATTCTCCGAACTATTTTCCTATGCGTTTACTTCTCTCTTCTGAGAATTGTTGCGTGCATAGGCGGGGACTGGAACGAGGTGGCGTGCCAGGAGTGGAGTCAGAGCATCTACTGCCGCAGGTCCTTAGGTAGGGATTTCTTGAGTCATTGTTTGCTGGCCTCCAATGCCCGCGGCTAACCGCCTCTCTTGCCTTAACGTACACAGTACACCCTGCCGGCGTAGCTGAGTCACAGTCCATTGCAGCACGAGCCTGGCGGTGGTTGACTTGAAATAAATAGGATGACGCACGCAGTGAAGTTCAACACATATTCGAAGGCGTCTGCGGCTGCATCCGTAATATTGCACGGGTCAAGGGTACGTCATCAGCCGACGTGAATGTGACCCGCTGCTCTGGTGATCCGGAACTCAGAAAGGAGGCCAGATAAATCATCGCTGTGCCGACCCCATAGAGATCAGGCCGACCCAGACTTCGTACACCTGCGACTCGTCTCGAGCCCGCCGTTTCTCGAAGTGCTCGCACCTGTGCCGGCAATATCAGGTCGCAATTCACGAGGCCTCTCTTTGGATGATGCTGGGCGAAACTTGAGGCCTGCAATTCATCTGTCGGGGGCGGAGGGTCGGCAGGAAGGACCTTCACAACAGGGATGCTACCGTATCGTTTTTTTTTCAGTCGTAACAGAAGATAAGGCATGTGTTCCGGAATGTTTCAGGCGGTTCACTATTCTCGAAAATTCCAAATGCGCCTGCATGATCTTCAACGAGGTAACCAACAACGAAAGTACGTATTGTCTTTTCATACAGCAACGCGGTAAAGTTTCATGGTCAAGGCCCCACCTGCAGATCAAGAATACCAGTTCATTCCGCGTTGAAATCATTTGATCAATGTTGACAGGGTCGTCCTCATAGGACAAGGGCGTTTTAACGTTTTGATGGGCTTTAGGATGACATATAATTTATTTAGAGGTAGAAGTCTTTTCGCATCCCTCGTGAGACAGACAGGATGTGAGGAAAGGGACAGTCCTTGATGAAACGTTTTTTTTAAGCCCATTGTAGACTCCTCGTTGTCTGAAAACACTACCTAAAAGGCAAAGTGCCAACCCTACGGGAAAGTAATTTCGGGATCAAAAACTTCCACTTCCAACTTCGAGCTTCATCTCAATTGGCGTCTCAAACAAATTCGAAAAATGTATTGCAGTAGGGTGATTTCAGATAAGATCGACCAAAGGATGGCTAGTCGACATTTTCAAATCAACTGATGTTTTTATATGTTATTGTCTAGTGTCTGGTATGAACGAATCCAAACTTAGTTTTGACTAGAAAAAATACTTGGCGACAGGAAAAATCGTAAGGCATGAGGTGGTGGACAGTTGCATTAACGCGCACTGATGGAGGGGGCCCGTTTGAGAGTGAATAACTAAAGCGATAACATTAGCAGAACTCTAATACGTTTTAGGCGCAAACTATGGGTACAGCTTGCTTATAATATAAAGTAATCATATTTATTTAAAATTTATTTATTTTTCTAAAAATTGACAAACATGCCTGCTCGAACGACAAATGGCAAATTTTGGAGGTCTGTATCTCATGAAATAATTTAATCATTATGATGTAATTTGCAGATATTATTCTACTAATATATAGCTAATATTTAAAAAATAACTAAGGTATCTGTGTGATACAATAGTTAGGATATATTTAGTCAAACATGGAAAAAAAATCAAACAAAGAAAAATTCCGATGCGAATAAAAAAAAAACACCACCCTCGATTTTTTTTTAAATTTAGGCAACCTGTTATACTCTATTTCGGCATTCATTTCCATTAAAAACATGTTTCATCATTTTATTGAGAAAGAAGATACAACTCCCCAAAGTAGGGTCCTTTTTCAAAGCCTACACTTAGCAGTGTTTTATACAAGAACTGACTCTGAGTTCCAGTTTCATGAAACCAACACACATCTTTTATATATTTTTATTCAGATGAGGCCAATGATAACTAAAGAAATCGTTCACACACTTAAATTAAGGAGAAACTACTGTGTACAAAGAGGTATCATATTACGGACTAGTGATCCGAGAAAAGATCATGCAGCCATCGGCCACTAGGAACTTTGTTTACTTTATTCTCCTGCGACACTATATGCTATTCCCTCTTCCGCTCTACCTTCATCTCTCTCTCTCTCTCTCTCATATATATCCCTGGTATATATCCAGAACAAAAACATGTTCAAGCATTCCCTTTCTGCGTGGTAGTGTTCTGTGGCTAGCAAAAATCATTTCCTCGCTAAGCTCACGATTATGGCAAAATAGTTGCCGGAAACCGCAGACGACACTCGTCGCTAGTTCTGGCAAAACGGCCGATACAATGTTTTTCGCATTTCCCCGCTCGCTGTCAAGGACAAGGGGGTTCGCTTCAACCAGCAAAACATGGCCGCCGACGCCTGTTTACTGAGAAGTCATGCCTGTCGCCATCTCACTCGCTGGCGTCACGGGCGATAATATCAGGCACAAAGGGGCACACCAACCGGCAGCATTATCCCCAAATACTCGAGCCTCGCGTAAATACATAGAGTGTAAACGCTGTCGCCATGTTATCGTAGTAAGACCGCCCCCCCCCCCTCCCCCAACGGGGGACTGCAGTACGCGACGGCGTACTACCACAACGGCGACGATATCGACATCGCGGGCTCCTAATTTTCCCATAGTTCTACTCCACGGGCATTTCTCGAAACGCTTGATATTGTGTACGCCCGCCTGGAAGGATTTCAGGCGCGTAGTTAAGATAAGGCGGTTCTCCGCGGCAAAAGAAAGCAATTTCACAAAAGCTCAAAAGCGGCGGCGACGCGTGCGCGGTGAACGCTTGTAGTTTTGGTGTAGACAGGGTGTGTGTGTTCTCGTTGTTGACACCAGCCGGCGATAAGGCACTATTCTGATGTTAGCCTGAGACTGAGGCAGGAAAAGAGGAAGTTTCAAAGTAGAAGAAAAAGGAACAGTCGAGGATACGTCTCTATCTTTTTCTTCTACTTTGAAACTTCCTCTTTTCCTGCCTCAGTCTCAGGCTAACATCAGAATGGTTAATTTCCACCAGCTCGCCTGCGCACTCACTACAATATCATTGATAAGGCACTGCAGGCGGTAGCTCAGTACAGCAAGGGCTAATCCGAGTGACCATCAACGTAACCCCACCGCCAACCCCTCGCGAACCGGTCGCCGACATGGCTCAGGCTGTGTCATGAACCACGTGGTAGAAGCTCGGGTGCTTTCATATCAGCGCGTGGAGGGACGACAGTGCGATTCCGGAAAGTCTTTTTCGAAGGCCGCTGACCACAATTTTTTGTCTGGAGACTTTCCCTCTTTCTTCCTTTGACGTGGATCAAGCTTTGCCGACAGCCTCAGTTGTGACCTCTCTTTTCAAATGTACGTTTGCAGTGAGTGAGCTCCTCAGCCTCGGACTTGTCACTTGCGCACCCAGTAGTTCTTTCACTTGGCAATTATATGCCATCAGTTGGGGTTTAATTTCAATTATTTATGTATACATTATGAAGACGTCCTGGAGCTCCGAACGAGTTTTGTGCAGATTACTTTAGCAAACACAAAAAGACTATACCAAAGCAGCGGAATTTTCGAAGTGTTGGCGAGTTGGACCGAAACTCGTTGAAGCAAATTCTTCCGCCTGACTGTTCCACCAAAGTGAGTGCGACGGACTACCTGTGCTACCATTGCTTCATGCACATCACTAAGGAGATCTCGATGCGAAGCTCAGAGCAGTGCCCTGACATATTTGTGCCAGCTGAAGAAGCAATTGAAGATCTAAATCGCAGCATACTACCTACAGATGTGTCGCCGCTGAGACAACCAAGCGTCGTAAGAAGTCGGGACAGGCCTGCCTATGTCAAGAGAAAGCAGACAGAACTGGAGCAGGTTGCTGTCAAGAATATACGCTCAAGGCTACGTATTGCGTACGACAGGGACGCACCATCGGGGTCGTCCAAACCAACATGCTCCACATGCACTGAGTGGGTGGACAACTTTCGGCAGGCCTTTGAAACCGCCACCTCTCTCCGGGAACGTTGTCAACTGCTTACACTCCTGCCGTCAACACTGACGAAGAATGAGGTTCAAAAGATGATTCCACAGGCCTCAATGTACCTCATCAGTAAATCCCGAAAACTCAAGGAAAAGCATGACGTGTGGTATGAGCCGGATCCTTACACGAGGTGCAAGGTGAGCCCTGAGAACCTGTCTGCTGCCCTAGAGTACTTCACAAAAGACGAGCTACAATGTTCGCGCCAAAGTCCCAAACAGAAGGACGTCATCTCTGTCATGCTCAACGGAGAGAAAACGTTCGTGCCAAAGCGCTTCATGACACGCTCAATACGAGAGGCCTTCCGTATATACAAAGACAAGCATCCCGATTCCGGCGTTGGGCTAACGAAATTTTATTCGTTGCGCCCTAGATGGGTCCAATGTATTCCACACCAGGAAGTGTGCGTTTGTGTGCGCTGCGCCAATTATTATCTTTGTATTGCCGCTCTAGAGAACGTTACAGGCTCAACATTCAACACTGGTGAAATGAACTCGGCATTTCTGTGCGTCCCAGCAACAGAACTGTGCCTTCAAGAAGACTGTGATCACTGCCCAAAAGGCCAGTTTCTTACACTCCAGAAACTTGATGTCCCGGAGGATGAAGAGATTGTGCTTGCAACATGGGAGTCCGGCGACCTTGTGAAAAAAACTTTGGAACCTGAGACTTTCCTAAAAGTCATCCAAGTGACAATTGGAAGTTGGGTACTTCACAACCATATCCGGCAAACGAAAGGTAAAGCGATCTACGATGAAAAACAGTGCATGCAACGTGGGAGCATTGTCTTTCATTTTGACTTTGCTGAAAACTGGACCATCGTGCTTCCTGACGAAGTGCAAGCATATCACTGGAAAAAAAAAACAAGTTTCGATATTTACATGTGTAGTGACGACAAGAAAATCTACAAACAGCTTTGCCATCATCAGTGAGGACCTGTGTCACGACGCCGCTCACGCTTGCTTGGCTCTAGAAAAAGTGAAGGAGTGGGTTGAAGACAACGTTGCGGTATACTCGTACGTGACGTACGTAAGTGACGGCGCCGCCAGTCATTTCAAGAATCGCTACCAGCTTCACCAATTTGCAAAGGACGATTGCCCACAAGCCCAGTGGTTATTTTCTGCATCTGGACATGGGAAAAATGCATGTGACGGAGTTGGCGGAATCGTGAAGCACCAGGCCACGCTGAACAACCTGACAGAACGTTCAGTAAGCGCAATTCAGACGGCCAGGACAATGGTGAGCGTTCTATCAAAGAAACTGAAAGGCGTGCTTCTTGTATATCTGGACGAAAATGAGGTTGTTCGGTATCGTGAACGAAAAAAAAGAAGAGTGGCTGACGGTGCGCGCCTTCCCTGGCATTCAGTCTTGGCACGCGTGGCGGCTCAGCAAGTCATCAACAGAAGGGACCTGTGACGTATATGCAGCACGGACAGTCGGATCTGCTTGGAAGCAACTTTATTAAATGGGTACAGCGAGGAAAACCTTAGCGTAAAAAGCCGAATTTGATTTCCCAAGGACTGCTCATTTTGAATGCAGGGACATCTTATTTATCACATTTTTCTTCGCGGGGTATTTAACCTACTGTTTTTGTTGGTGGTTACTAATAATTTTTATCTGATCACTATAAAAAAATCCCAAAATGTTATCCTCGAGCAGGATAAAATATATCGGCTTGCCACGATTCAATCATACACCGAGAGCATCGAAGCTGATCCAGTTAGGCACTATGGCATCCGTCACCTGAAATTGTTTGTAATCGTAAATACACAGCCAACCTAAATATCTTACTATTATATCTTTGTTTTTCTGTGTGGAAATAAAGTTATTTATTTTACTCTAGATGTAAAATATACAGGAAGGTACAACTTCACACTGCATCATCTTTTCTCAAATCATTAGTCTCTAATATGATACCACTTTGTACGCTTATGTAAAATGCTGTATATAGTTTCTCCTCCCTTTTACTGTGTGCCCGATCGCTCTTTTTATCAATGACCTCCTCTGAATAAATGTATATAAAAGATTTGTGCAAGTTTCATGAAACTGGAACTCAGAGTCACTTCTTGTATAGGACACTGCTAAGTGTAGGCTTTGAAAAAGGACCCTACTTTGGGGAGTTGTTTCTTCTTTCACAGTGCAATGATGCAACATGTTTTTAATAGAAATGAATGCCGAAATAGAGTATAACAGGGTACCCAAATTTAAAAAAAATCGAAGGTGGTGTTTTTTTTTATTCGCATTGGAATTTTTCTTTGTTTGATTTTTTTCCCATGTTTGCCTAAATATATTGTAACTATTGTGTCACTCAGATACCTTATTTATTTTTTCAATAATAGCCATATATTAGTAAAATAATGTCTGCAAGTTATGTAATAATGATTAAATTATTTCATGAGATACAGATTTCCAAAGTTTGCCATTTGTCGTTCGAGCAGGCGTGTTTGGCAATTTTTAGAAAACTAAATAAATTTTTAATAAATATTATTACTTTATATTACAAGCAAGTTGCACCCATAGTTTGTTTGTAAAAAGTTTTAAAATTCTCCTAATTTTATTGTTTTAATTATTCACTTTCAAACTTGCCCCCTCCATCAGTGCGCGTTATTGCAACTGTCCACCTCTCCCTGCCTTACGATTTTTCTTGTCTCCAAATTTTTTTTCTGGTCAAAACTAAGTGTGGATTCGTTTATACCAGACACTAGACAATGTCATATAAAAACATCAGTTGATTTAAAAATGTCGACCAGCCACCCTTTGGTCGATCTTATCTGAAATCACCCAGTATCAGTATTTCTGTATCTGTATTTCTACCCTCCCTAAAATGTATTCCTGTATTTGTATTTCCAAATAATTTTTGCCTTTATTAAAAATGTATTTCGATACGTATCGTGATACACTTTTTCAGGTATATTTCAGTATCAGTATTTTAGCTACTACTTTAATGTATCCCAGTATTTTTATTTCCAAATACATTTTTGAGCATTTCTGCCCAACCCTGCTTGGGGGTCACTTTTTGGGTTGAGCAGTTTCTTAGGAAGTATGGAGCTATCCTGTTCACTCGGTGTTGACAGTACAGTGGACGCTATGCTTGTTTTAAGCCAATCGGGTCTCCGGGTAGGATCACATGACTACAGTCTCAAGCTAGAGATAAGGCAGAGCACGGCACCTGCCTCAAGGCCAAGGAGAAGGATAGCATCCACTGCACTTTTAACTTGGGTCGATCTTTGAAGAGAATATAAGTGACAAATCCTCTCGTTGTGTTCATTGTTGGGTTGCCCCTGAAGATAAGCCTTTGCGAGGGCGCTCCCCTTTTGGCCTTGAAGGAGCTGCCATTTGCTTTTCCTTTCTCTCCCTAAGCTGAAAGCGTGGAAGAAGGTGCGCAGCTGCCGGACCAATGAACCGAAGGCTTTTTTATACCTCGACATCGCTGTCTGGGCGCGGGTGACGGCAGGAGTGTGATCATATGGTAAAGGTTTCACGGGTGACGTGGAATCTTTTTTTAGGACAATTCGTCATGGGGCTATTCGTCGCTAGGGCATCTAGTCGAAAACTGGGTTTTCTTTTTCTAGTTTATTTTTATAAGGAAAGTTTAGGGGAATCGGAAAGGGGGAGGGGGAGGGTATGGAACGTGTATGTATAAATATGAAGTTCCGAAGGCCTTCCAAGAAAAGTTCGAACAATGCCTTGTTGTTCGCGTTCTTTTGGAGTTACGGAAAGGTCGGAGGCTGTTCTTCTAAAACCGCGTGCTGTCTTGTATCCTGTATGGATAGTTCACGATCCTTTGTCCGGTTTCGATACTCCATTCACCTTTAAGCCGACAGTGCACGGGAGGCTGTATGTTCGCCGGGCCAACAGTTTGAGTGGTTCAGCAAGCGTGCGACTTTTTTGTTATTTTTTGTTAATTAGATTTCGCTTATCTTTTTTTCGGAGAGTCCAGAACGAACTTTCAAGACTTACAAGACAAAGTTTATAAAACGTCTTTGTCATCCACATCCCTTTAGTTCCGAGGGCACGTTCGTACACCAGCCAAATGCTATAAAATAACTTGTCTAAGCGTTTATTTTGGCAGTCACTATGGAAGTCATCAGGACTGAAAGAAGCGGGGAGATGCTGGTTTGCGAAGGATTTTATATACTGTTAACCGAAGGTCTGAGCAAAGCATCTACTGGGTATGTCGAAGAAGAGAGACCTACTAAGATCATGACTGACGTCTCTAAGCATCGCGTTATTACAGTCACACATAATCACAGACATTCGGGGTTATTTGTGAAAGCCATTTTAAGGTCACAAATAACCACAGACAACAGAGACATCCTCGAAGCTTGCACCATAAGCATAACATTGTAATCGCAGATGTATAGGTGACATTTATTTGATGTCACTCGCTAGGTGCTCTGGCATCGGCCACTACGGTCGACATCTTCAAGGTCTCTTTCTATCCCACGTACGTGTCAGGTGTCGTCTGGCCGGACCTTTCAGCGTCGGTTAGTAGCATTTCACAGCTCTAAAGGGTCTTTTTGGCCGAAACTGGGGGTTACTCTCAGACTTTGGTGCTTTTGAAGCGTCGTAGGAATATCTTTTGTGTGTGTTTTAGTTCGTTTTTTTTTGCTATCAGACTTTTCCACCGCGGCCGCCTTGCTCCATGCAGCGCTCCGTGTCGCGCGCCGTGCCCACAGCGGTAGCTCTTCGGCGAGAAGTGTGATTCTTTCTACTTTGGTGTTTACTTCGGGGTAGCACGGTGTGATTACTCTGTTTTGTTTTGCTAGTTCCCTTATTGTTTTTTTCTCTACCGGATTTTCTGTACTACGGCCGTGTAACCGTAACTGGGGTCTGGAGAAAAACAGGTTATGGCATTTTCTGCTACGCTCTCGACTGCATGCTGCGATCAATAGTCATGAGAGTGAACACAAAATCTTTCTTTACCTGTGTCGCGCCTGCCGTGGCAGCTTGGCTGCATGTTGAAGTGTTCTCAGACTAAAAAAATACACATCATAATCATTAACAGGACACCTATTGCCATTGCTGCGCATGGCTGGCAGCCTCAAAATGAGCTTACCACATCTGTGGCCAGGGCAAGGAGACTGCCAGTCTCTGTGAGACCTGGGGGCTGGAGAAAAACAGGTTATGGCATTTTCTGCTACCCTCTCGTCTGCATGCAGCGATCAATAGTCATGAGAGTAAACACGAGATCTTTCTTTGCCTCTGTCGCGGCTGCCGTGGCAGCTTGGCTGCACGTTGAAGTGTTCTCAGACTAAGAAAATACACATCATAATCATTAACCCGACACCTATTGCCATTGCTGCGCATGGCTGGCAGCCTCAAAATGAGCTTACCACATCTGTGGCCAGGGCAAGGAGGCTGCTAGTCTCTGTGAGACCTGGGGTCTGGAAAAAAACAGGTTATGGCGTTTTCTGCTACGCTCCGACTGCATGCAGCGATCAATAGTCATGAGAGTAAACACGATATCTTTCTTTACCTGTGTCGCGCCTGCCGTGGCAGCTTGGCTGCACGTTGAAGTGTTCTCAGACTAAAAAAATACACATCATAATCATGAACAGGACACCTATTGCCATTGCTGCGCATGGCTGGCAGCCTCAAAATGAGCTTACCACATCTGTGGCCAGGGCAAGGAGACTGCCAGTCTCTGTGAGACCTGGGGGCTGGAGAAAAACAGGTTATGGCATTTTCTGCTACCCTCTCGTCTGCATGCAGCGATCAATAGTCATGAGAGTAAACACGAAATCTTTCTTTACCTGTGTCGCGCCTGCCGTGGCAGCTTGGCTGCACGTTGAAGTGTTCTCAGACTAAGAAAATACACATCGTAATCATTAACACGACACCTATTGCCATTGCTGCGCATGGCTGGCAGCCTCAAAATGAGCTTACCACATCTGTGGCCAGGGCAAGGAGACTGCCAGTCTCTATCTGACCTGGGGGCTGGAGAAAAACAGGTTGTGGCATTTTCTGCTACGCTCTCGACTGCATGCTGCGATCAATAGTCATGAGAGTAAACACGAAATCTTTCTTTACCTGTGTCGCGCCTGCCGTGGCAGCTTGGCTGCACGTTGAAGTGTCCTCAGACTAAGAAAATACACATCGTAATCATTAACACCACACCTATTGCCATTGCTGCGCATGGCTGGCAGCCTCAAAATGAGCTTACCACATCTGTGGCCAGGGCAAGGAGACTGCCAGTCTCTATCTGACCTGGGGGCTGGAGAAAAACAGGTTGTGGCATTTTCTGCTACGCTCTCGACTGCATACAGCGATCAATAGTCATGAGAGTAAACACGAAATCTTTCTTTACCTGTGTCGCGCCTGCCGTGGCAGCTTGGCTGCACGTTGAAGTGTCCTCAGACTAAAAGAATACACATCGTAATCATTAACACGACACCTATTGCCATTGCTGCGCATGGCTGGCAGCCTCAAAATGAGCTTACCACATCTGTGGCCAGGGCAAGGAGACTGCCAGTCTCTGTCAGACCTGGGGGCTGGACAAAAACAGGTTATGGCATTTTCTGTTGCGCTCTCGACTGCATACAGCGATCAATAGTCATGAGAGTAAACACGAAATCTTTGTTTATCTCTGTCGCGCCTGCTGTGACAGCGTGGCTGCACGTTGAAGTGTCGTCAGACTAAAAAAATACATATCGTAATCATTAACACGACACCTCTTGCCATTGCTGCGCATGGCTGGCAGCCTCAAATAGAGGTTACGACGTCTGTGGCCAGGGCAGGGAGACTGCCAGTCTCTGTGAGACCTGGGGGCTGGAGAAAAACAGGTTATGGCATTTTCTGCTACACTCTCGACTGCATGCAGCGATCAATAGTCATGAGGGAAAACACGAAATCTTTCTTTACCTGTGTCGCGCCTGCCGTGGCAGCGTGGCTGCACGTTGAAGTGTTCTCAAACTAAAAAGTACACATCGTAATCTTTAACACGATACCTCTTGCCATTGCTGTGCTTGGCTGGCAGCCTCAAAATGAGCTTACCAGATTTGTGGCCAGGGCAGGGAGGCTGCCAGTCTCTGTCAGATCTGGGGGCTGGAGAAAAACACGTTGTGGCATTTTCTGCTACGCTCTCGACTGCATGCAGCGATCAATAGTCATACAAGTAAACACGAAATCTTCCTTTACCTGTGTCGCGCCTGCCTTAGCAGCTTGGCCGCTACTCGAAGTGTCAGACTAAAAAATACACGTTGTAATTATTAACACGATACCTCTTGCCAACGCTGCGCATGGCTGGCAGCCTCTTTATTAGCTTTGTACAGTAAAAGGGTAAAAGAGCTAAAAACACCGGACCAGTGAAAGAGAGGCCAACATAGTGCACTTAGCACATCTGTGGCGTCGGCAGGACGACTTGTTGTACCATAGCATTAATACAGCAACTGCAACATGTCATAGATAGAGGCCAACAACAAGGATTTTGTCAGTGTTCGAGAAGATATCTGGTTGCATGACGAGGGTGTCTGTAAGCTGGACCAACGCAATTATTGGTCCATCATTGCATTTGAATGAAACAATGCAATAAATAGGCAGGAGGTGCTGATATGAGCAATTAAAATGAGTTGAACTGCCATGTTGACGGGTAGATATTGGGATGTTAATAAGATTTTTTAAATGGTGTGCTATTGGCCTATAATCTCCATTAGCAGGACGGATGTAAGGTGCTTTTTCAAGCGTTCACCTGTGTATTGTTGTGATGGGTACCATCGGGGGCTTTCTTTTTCTGTAACATAAATATACAAGGTGTTACGATCGGTATTAAGTTTTTATATCAGAGTTACCTTTTTTTCTGAAGGTGGATGCCCTTTTCTGACGGCACAGACGTCGCCGTCCAAAAACCACCTGTAGAAAAATATTTGTTAACGCTGCAGTGCAATGAAATGCTATAAGTGAATACGCGCCGACGCCCGCTTTGCCCGGCGTGCCCTGTAATAGCCGGCAAAAACGCCGAGCATGATGCGCCAAGGAGGCGTAGCACGGTATGGCTCATCGCGGGTGATGATCTTTCGACATGGATCTTGAACCATAGAGGCGAGCGCGAGCTTGAAAATAAAAACGTAGTCTAGAGTGCCGTCTGACAGCCCTCGTTCAGAGGGTTCAAATGACGGCAGTCAAGTCAACCAGAGCATTGAGAAACATAAAATCAAAGGAAGTGTTTCTGGACCATCTTACCCAAAATGACGGTACCCCACTCGCGCCTTCAAAAGCCGCCCGAAAAGCAGGTTTTACGAAGCTGCAGCATAGCTCAGAGGAAAGGTGTCCGCATCATGCGCAGAGGGCTGAGTTCCTTTTTTTTTTTTTACATATTTAAAAGGTCGTCGCAATTTGGTTGAGTCTATTGGTACTTTTTCCCGGTTGCCGGCTGGGCGCCGCGTGTGCGACACGGCGAAGTTGATTAATAATTTGTAATTAGCAGCCGCAGACTGTCGCTGCGAAGCGGCGTGAAAGCAGCCGAGGGGGAGGACGCGCCGTCCGATTTTCTTTCGGACGGCCTTTGGCGCGAGTGGGCGAGTGGAATGTCGTCGGACGGCACTCTAGACACAGCCAATACGAAAAGGCAAATGAAAAGGAGATTCGTGCTCCGTGTCATTCTGATGACTTTAAGATAGAATGCTGCTGGACAAACATGAAGTACCTAGCAGCAAAGGTTCACACAAAACGCACGAACCTTTCGATTGTATCCGAGGGCGAGCATGGGCGACGGGTTCTCGGTCGTCCGCATGCCATCTACGAAATGACGAGAGCACACACGAGAAGACTCGGACGGTGAAAACCCCTTTCGGTTAACGGCAGTTGACCACTGCCGACGCAAATCACCGTCCGCAGGAAATCAGTGGGGTAAAACATGTTGCAGCCACGTTTTCTCTGCGGAATGTTGTGCTTCACCCACACGCTGTCAGCAGCGAGTTTTCGTTTACGCTGGTTGTTGTTGCAGTCATAGATGACGCAATGCTGCCCAGAAGAACCCGGGTGAGAATACGCTATAAAAAGTTACAACCAAGAGCTCCCAAAAGGTCAAAAAACAATATCCAATATAGCGGGCCACACGTACAGGTACCCAGCATCACACTCCGTTGATTTAGGGTTAGTTTGGATGCCAAGGGGAATCCCGGAAAACCTACTCTCGAAACCAATGACGCTTTTCACAAATTATTTTTTTTCCCTGGGATCGAGATTTTCTTGGAATTGTGCATAGAGCCAAAAACTTTGTAGTTAATTCTTAATTTAACCTAGAAGAGTTTGAGAAAAATATATCCCTTTATGTTCCTTTACTCTATATTTTAACTTATTGGCTAGTTGTACAACCTCTATACTGTTGTTTCATTTGAACGCTTACGGTTCAGCTTACTTTATGATTGTATAACCTCTCGAGTTAACCACCGATTTTGTAGTTTTAACTTTTGTTGGCGCAGAGTTGTCCTCACACTATGATTTTGTGATCAAATTGCTACACAAGCCATTGAATTTATTACATTTGGCGAAGGGGTCTCTTGAAACATTTTTAGATAAAGAGTTACAGATTCAACCTCGCTGCGGAAAAAATACTTAAAAACAACATTGTGCACAACACGTTTACTTTCGTTGTCGGGAACTAAACAAGAAAGAAACTCGAATTTATATTCCGAGATACCTTGCATCATATTGTATTGAAGAACATCGAAATCAAGGAATATAAGGTCACGTCTGAAGCCACCATTTTCGACCCCTAGTTGTCTCAGTCATGACCTGTTCAAGGCCGGCACTGAATGCTGCACTTAGGATTTCTGTTGAATGAAAAATAGGGATTCCCGTTGTCTCCCCACACGTCTATATTTGAAAAGTTAAAGTGAGTTGCAATAATAAATAGGGAGTTTTAGAATAGCGCACTCTAAAGCTTTGCGCACGCAAAGAATAGCGTCGTCGCCACTGCGCATGCTCCGAACGCAAACCAGGTTTTGCGCTTTGCGTGCGCAATTTTAGCGCTCGCTATTTCTCGGAAGGAGCGCGCGCTATTTCCGACGACGCAAAGGGTCTTTGCGTCGTTCTCGTGCTGCGCGATAAGTTGCGAGAGGGCTAAAGCCAAGACCACAGGCCAAGACGATCCGTCTTCTAATCCGGCGGGAATAGGAAAATGGCGGCTCTGAAGGCAGCAGCAGCGGCAGGAGCCTCCTCGCGATTGCGCTTTTCTGCGCAAGATGACATTTCGCTGTTACAAGAAGTTCACGCCCTCAACCCGTTTGAGGACCCATCGCGATGGGCCCAAATCGCAAGCAACCTTCTTTCAGCCACCGGCAAAGGTTTTAGCACGCGAGCGGTACGTGACCGCCTCGACCTGCTGCTCGCACAGTTTGCTGCAAAGGATCGCGCCAACTTAAGAAGGTGAGTGTGCTGCTTCATTTACTGCTAAGGATTATTTAAAGCAATGCGGCGTTAAAGTGTGTGCTTTGATCTGAGCAGCAGGTCGAGCTCAGCTGCTACTCTGTCGCAGGTCAGGCACCGAGGAGCAATATAGCGAAAAGGAACACCTCCTCCAGGAGATCGCCGATCTGACAAGAGAATTTCACTACAAGTACAAGGCGGCGGCCGTCCGGAGAGCGGCCCCGTCACGCCCGAAGCTCACAGCCACCGAACGAAGCGACGCGTCTGCGTTACGGGACACCGCCGCCGCAACCAACTTAGCATATTCCATGGTACGTCAGCTTTTTCTTTATTTTTTTCTTTTTATTTATTAATGCTGGGCTCGTTCGATTTACCTGCACCAGCCCACACCGGTGCAGAAAAGGTTCGATGCAGAAAAGTGCAAGGCAGTGTTCCCAGCTTGTATTTTAAGACAGGGTGCACTCTTAACCCTCTGCCTACCGCAAAATTTTTGAAAAAGAAAAACGATTTGAAAATACTGAATTTCTTTATGTGCCTTATAAATTTAGTATGCAATACACAGGCCAAAAACAAATGCCAAAATATTTATTCTATGAGAAAACTTTGAACAGACTGCAAAAGAAAAGGGGATTAAAGTTCGGCTTCACTGCATTACCGCAGACAGTTCACGTCACCTTGCACATGGACGTCCAGGCCGGGCGTAGCAGTACTGCAGACAGTTCACATCAGCTTGCACGCGAAGTGAACGCAAAACGTGGAGGAACTGGAGGAGGATTTTCTACATTGATTCTAGTCCAATGCCGATACCCCGACATGGTGTCCTCATTGAAATCGGAGTCGCCTGAGCTAAAATCCAATAACTCAGCTGCATCACTCTCGCTGTTCAATGAAAGATTCATTTCCTCGTCTTCTGAATTTGAAGAGACGTTACAATATCTTCGTTTTCGCCCCAGTTTTGAGGCAAGATTGTCACTACGAACGCAGCGACCAGAAGTTGACGCCGCCATTTTTTAAATCCCCTGTTGTCTGCGTTGGAACAATTTTGTGCCAAATTCAGGAATTTACCAGGTTTTTGTTTTCCGTGAAGCGCCATCTGTCCACAGCAAAGATCACTAGAAACACGTGGACTAGCCCAGTTCGTCCATGGTAGCGTATTGGCGCCCGAATCAATGTGGACGAGCCCAGCTCGTCTTCGTGAGGAGCGGTACAAACAGTGTGGACGGACCCAGGTCGTCCATGGTAGGGAAAGGGTTAACTAGCATCTATGTGTTCACCGAGTGAAGCTGGTGCAGGAGATGTAGGTGAATCAAACAAGCCTACTGTTAATTTCTTTCAAGATGGTTACAGAAGAAGAATGTAAACCAAGTATCAAACATGTCGCACTTGCTGCAAAAACTTAAACAAAAGGTTTAAAAGAAAAAAAGAATTTAGCATCATTTACAACATCTGGAGGACTTTCGCAGAATGGCAGCGCAACTGCGGACGCATGCCGTGCCTCCACTTCCACTGATGCTGCTGCTGCAGCGTACGTGGCAACCTCTTCGGTCGTCGAGGTACCGGAAAGTGCTGGCAACATATGTAAGTGGGATGAGGGCGTCTTAATGCATATCTGTTTGTCTTAAAGGGCAACTCCGGTCGAAAACCACACCAAAATAAATGACGGGTATCGCTTTAGTAACTTCAAATATATTACAGCCGAAATTTTACGTCAAAGTGAAAATGCATATTCCACTAGGACCGATTTTAGTGATGTGACCAGTTGCTCTTTAGCAGGGGGCGAGCGGGTTAGCTTTTAGCCAAGGAACACTGGCACAGCACCCTTGTGACATTGGATCGCGGTGGAGCTGCGGTTGATTGGTTGTACCTCTCACCGCAGCGCCGTTGACGTCACGTCGCGACCGTAGGCTGATGATCAGCGTTGCCATCCCTCTGGCGGATAGTTTTGGTTTTTCCGTAGACGCCCGAAACCAAACTTTGAGCCGTGATATTTATAAAACTACACACAATATCGAGAAAACAAATTTATACCTTGGAATTCGGAGACACTGCTTTAGGTAAAAACAGTTGTAATTCCAAATAAAAAAAAAAAATATTGATTGAAGTTGCCCTTTAAGCATGTTTCACATGGTGCAATTAGCGGCTCCAGCGAACTATAGGGGGCGCGGTGGTCGAGCGAAAGGAGGTAGCTTTCGTTCTTCAGCACGTGGACCATCATAAATTTTTTGCACTGCAGCATAAAATCGGTGTTACATCTGAAAGCAAAGCGATTATCGACAGTAGAAACTTTCGTCTGCTCAGTGCGTAAAAATGACACGGTGGAAGCATAAATATGATTACTGGAAACGATTAATGTTCCTAGGCTGCCTGCGAGAACAAGCAGCGATAGCAAACGACAGAGTCGAAGTGACCTCCTCTCTTGCGCTTCTCAGCGTGGCCGCTATGCAGCGTTGATTTCGCTGGAGTCACCAATTCTGCGGCCAAAATCACTGCCGCTAGCGATCACAGCACCGCTAATGTGGAAGAGCTTTTAAGCTCGAGCTGTTAGCTTTAATGCATGGTACAGCTGCATTTTATGCTATCCATTTTTTTGTATTTTGCCGATTGAAGGCCCATAGGTTTTCGGCTTTAGTTTATCATAGGGCGAGACAAAACATATGCCTACGCTTTTCATTATCATAGATGCTGTGGCCAGCCCTGCATACTTGAACCACCAATGGAAGCACCAATGGGAAACATAATATTTAAGAGTTAATTTCTTCAGAGGTGCTGTTTTTGATATTTTTTTCAGGGACCACTTGTGTTGTGGATACGGCAGAGCTCCTCTCGGCGGCAGATGCAGGCGACACATATGAAATTGTTGGTCTTGACGTGAGCAGAGAGTTACCTGCACTGCCACGGGCACCCCTTCGATCGATGTTGGAGGCCATGCACCTGCAGCTTCACCCGAGCAGACCGTGGAACCTGAAGCTAGCCGTCAGGTGCAGAGGGGTAAGCTCCAGGCTTCCCAAGCAGCTGAAATGTTCTATAAACCTCCTCAGAACATCCCTTGTGATTAGGTGAAGGGCTTGAGGTAAGGGGAGGTGCATGAACCAACACAAAGAGAGAAACATAAGCACTACCATTTGCAGTCGCCACGAACTGAAACCCACAGTGCCTGACATCGTTCGGAAAAAAACATTCTTGCTCTGTATGTTTGTATATTGATATACCTTTTTTACAGTTTTTACCAAAGTACCTCAGGGGTATCATGTTACATAGAAGACAAGTCTATCTTAATATCTGCATCTAAGAAGAGAAGTTGAATATTAGTTGTGAACACTTAATGTAATTCACATGCAGTAAAAGAAAATCTACTACGGTAATTCATTTCACAATCTGGGCACCTTGATCTCACCTCTGTTCTTCAACGCCTAGGTTGCCTGACATTCCTGTTGCCTTTGTGCTTCCTACGATCACTCTGTGCTCGTTCATGTGCTTTGTATTGGTGCGTTCCAGACTATTTCATGACTCTATCATGTTTCCTGTGCCTGCGTATGTCGCTGTGGGGCTTCTTTTCTTGTAGGAAGCTAAGGAGGCTGCAGCAGAGTAAATGAAGTTGCTGAATATATTCATGTCAATTTGCAACTTCATGATATCCTTGCCCTATGTTATTCTTTCGGATCAGATATGCAGCTGGGCAAAGTGACCACAGTGTAGACCTCCAGGAAAAGTTTGTGCACATTTCTGGAGAAACATTTGTCTAACATGTATTTCATATGTTTTTCTTACAGGAAAAAAAAGAGAAAATGAGAATCTAATATTCTTTGAAAAAAGAATACAGTTTGAACAGGGCACCCGAGAGAGGGAGAACAAGCTGGAGGAGCGGCGGATTTCACTTGAAGTGAAGCGCCTCATCCTCGAGGAGAAGCGCCTGGCCCTCGACAGAGACAAGCTCCAGCAACAAGTTCGTGAGTGGGAGGAGGAAAAAGAGGAGAGAGCTCAAGAAAGGGCAGAAAGAGAAAGGGATCGTGCACAGGAAAGACACTTTTTTCTCACACAGCAGCAAGCCATGCTGGAGCTCGTGCAATCAATGATTGCTAATAAGTTCAAATAGACAGCAGGCTTTGAGTTTTCACTTTTATTTGTTTAATTACCATAACATAAATATTTTTATATTCTTCCACACATCTTGCAAGTACAAATGTAGAAATGGAAGCTCCAATAAAGATTACTATAGCCAAAGAAAACTTGTTCAAAAGAAAATAACAGCGTCTTTTAACTCGGCAATCAGAAAATGACTAGAAAGGCCACTTTATGGTATAAATAAACAGTGTCACCAAAATTATGTAGAACATGCGAACTGTATAATCTCATGGGTACAATATCTTGACAGCAGCTAAAGAAGTTCTGCATGAAATAGCACTTAATGTGCAACACTTAAAAAATACTAGAAAGACCACGTTTAGGAAAATTTACAGGACCCACCAAGCCTATACGAGACATGCAAACTGTGTCTTATCTTATAAGAATGCTAACTGCCAAGGTTTCATGGAGGCAAAGCACCAGCCTACGGATACCCAGTTGGTTTGAATGTTTGTAGAGCTGCCCGCAGTTTGACGGAGGCTTATTGCAAAGAAGGTGCCATGATATTGAACTTTCTCTTGTACGTCGGAACATCTCCAGATGGATGAAATTAATCCTCAGTCCTGCACTGGGCCACGCCAGATACACTTTGTCGGTTTGGCACGTAGAATCCCCAAAAAGTAGTGCTCAGTATAATGGCCCAACCAGGGGAGGTTGCTCGCTCAAAGTCGAAGTGGTGGCTGGGCCGGGGACAACATGGCAATTCTGCTTGATGCAGGTGGCGGCCAAAGGTGACTGCTGAAATCGTCAGTTATTGAAGGGCTCATTCAGTAAAAACATGAAACGCCCACTGATTGAGTCATCTAATCACCGACGGTTTAGGCAGTCACCTAAGCACCTTAATACGAAAGGGTGGTGATAAGTGTAGATTGCCAGCAAAACTGTTGTTTTCCTTGGCCTAGCTACAATTTCGGCCTTGAGCAAGCGTACCTTCCCTGCTCAAGCTGTTCTATTGAGCGCTATGTAATGGAGCACTGATCTTACGAGATAAGACACAGTTTGAGTGTTTCATATAAGTTTGCTGAGCACTGTACCAAGAGTATCTTAAAGGTTCTGTCTGTCCCGTACAGAGGGTTTCAAGTATTGCCCCAAGTTGGGTGCATGGAGGCCAAAGAACATACCAGTCTGGCTACCGTACAGGCATGTATGACAGTTAGTAAAAATTGCCCCCACCCGATACATTCTCCCCACATCCTGCAAGTACAGCTTCTGGTTTTTCTTGAAGTCCAGGAATGCGAACTCGGATACTATTTTACCGAACCCCCACTCAACAGCTTGTCGCACAGTACTCATGCCACTGTTGAAGAGCACTTGCTGTTGAGTGAGGGTGGCACCTCCGTACGCCCTCATCAGAAGCCGCCGTAATGGGTACGCTGGGTCGCCGTAGATGGTGTAAGAGCGGCCCTGCACAAGCTTTTCCAACTTTCCGTAGAGGCCACTTTCGCGCAAAATGCCTGCATAAAACAGAGAAACAAGAAGGCACTGTACTTTTTACCACTTTTAAAAACAGAAGTTGCATGGTATTGATTGGCCAGTGTGCTCATTTGGCATGCTCCGTTTTGCAATGCAGTGTGAATGCTGCATTACAATACTTTGTCCTCTGTAGAACAGCACACTCTTTCAGAGCTAAGTAAATATTTTTGCAGCGAACCTCGAAGAAAGCAAGGGCTGCATAAATTGGAAGAGATATAGTTAAATCGGAACATGCCACTGCATCTTAACCAAAAATGAAGCACAAAACAGCATTTCAAGGCTTGTTATTTAAGCTCAGCGACTGGACTAGCTCATTTGAAAGAATCGCATTAATAATTGTATTGAACACATGATTTCCTTCGTGATTTGTATTTGGTTCGGTGCTACCTCTATAGCAAAACTGCTTATTCAGTGTTGCTACAGAGTTGAAATGCTGATTAATGGGAAGTGTTAATATCAAACGTGGAAGCATGCAGGTCCAGAACAGCTGCACCCACCAGCGTCATGCCTGTGTCCCGGATAGGGACCATCAAGTTGGCAAATGATGCCGTTTGCACACATTATTGACTGGTACTTCAATGCGTGCAGCCTCTTGTGTCCAGAAAAGTAGATCCGCTGGTTGGTGGAAGGGCGGCAGATGGGCCTCGCCGTCCCATCCACGAAACCCCAGCAGTTTGGGAGGGGTGCACCTCGGGCATGAACGGCCTGCAATAATGGTACATTCTTAGCGAGACCTTCATGGTATCTAAAACATGATTTGCTTTGATCAAGTGTCTTGTTTTTATATTTAATTTTATTCTCCAACTGCTTGGTGTCAGTATTCCTTATTTGTAGCATTGATGAGTTTAAATGCAGCTTTTTATTTTTTTTATTTTAACATCTTGCCAGCTATGAGGCCAAAGCAGGTTGGTAGGCACACTTAACTATTAAAAATGTTATCAAGAAAAGCATGCACAGTTTCACTATTTAGAGCTTCTGTGGATAGGCAGTTCTATTCTTCAATACATTTAACAGAAAGGATTTTAAAAGAGTCCATATTGAAGCGATAAGGCTCATTAAATTTGTTATGTTTTGTTCTAGTTGTGTTACCGAAGTTTGCATATGTAGCATATTTATTAATATCAATTGAATAACGACCATATACCAAGACCTCATCAGTGTACTTTCTCCCATGCACAGGAAGTGTTGTTTTTTGTAGTATACAAATGTGTCATGAAATAATATCAATTACTAAACAAACATCCCTCTTTAAGCTGTATGTTTTTTCTAAATTAGTTCTGTTTAGCAGTTCTGGGTAACATATTTGACCTCCTTAATTGGAAATGACAACAGTAGGCACAAATTTCTTTGGGGGAGGGGGAGGGAGAAGAGGTCTGAGGCTGGGAGGAAGAGAGGGAAGGGGGGGGGCTAGGATTGCTATGACCTGTGGTGTAAAGAGGGGAGGGGAGTCAAAATGCATGTGTATATTATATGGTTGACTAGATATTGGGGAGGAGGGAGGGGGGCTTAAAGCTAATGACTAGCCCAAGCAGCACGTTGTGAATGGGCCATCGCTGGCAAGTGTACTGGCCAACCAGATTTTCGATGGCCCAAGCTTGGCCAAAGTGCTCGGCAATAGCAGTGTTTTCGTCCTCGTCTGGTGACTTGCCATTCACTTTATGCCAGTCGCTGGCCATTCACTTTAGGCCAGTGACTGGCCATTCACTTTAGGCCAGTGACTGGCCATTCAATTTAGGCCAGTGACTGGCCATTCACCTTTGTCCAGTGGCTGGCCATTCACTTTAGGCCAGAGAATGGCCATTCAGCTTTGGCCAGTCACTTTCGGCCAGCCACTGGCCATTCACGTTTGGCCAGCCACTAGCCATTGACTTCCGGCCAGTCACTGGACGAAAGTGGCTGTAGTTATACACTTAATACATAATTTATCACAGACTGCCAGAAAATTTGGGTGTTCCTCAGAAGACTGTCAAGAGTATCGGGAGGTCAAGTTTGAGAACTCAACCCCAGAAACTTTTACATAGTAATGACACGCGAAGCTGCTGCAAGTCTGCTCAATATTTATTGGACCTTTTTGAGTACTAAGTCTTACGACGCTGGTTGCGACCACCATTCCAGTCGTCGTGGGTTCAGGGATGGCATGTTGTCCCACCATTAAGATCCCCCGGTAGTGCAGCAGTAAAAAAAAATAAAAGAAAGAAGTAACTTTAGGTGAAGGGACAGTGCAACAATAGAGAGTTTTAGTAGATCGTTCCGATACCTCCGATAGCCCCGATAACGATACTACGCATGCGCAAGGGACGCGGTGGCGGAGTATCGGGTATCGTTATCGGAGTCATGGGAGCGATCTACTAAAACTCTCTACTCTTCAGTTACAATATTTTTCAGTTTACACAAGCTTACTGGCACTAATGGGAAAGAGAAGCCTTGAGTACACAGTAAAAGTTTTTACACACTTAAGGGTGTAAATCAGTTTGTCCCTGGGCTAACAGCCTTATGGCGTTCAGGCAAGCACCCTTCATAAAGGGTGCTTGGTAACACCCTTGGTAAAGGGTGCTTGCCATGAAATGGGCACCTGCTGGGTTGGCCCAGTGGATGCTGGGCCACCCCAGCCAATCTGGCGCCGGGAGGGTATCATGCGACGTTTTGGTTATGTGGAGTACAAGGTCACATGACGCTCTCCCGACGCTGGATTGGCTGGTAGCGTCCGCCGCGCTCGGACGTAGGGTGAAATGAAGTATAGACCCCAGTGAACATTTCATTGGAATGTGTCCAATATACATAACAGAACTTGTAAATCGTACAAAAATCATATATGGTATTGCATATTCTTATATTATTATTACATGATTTACAGCTTATCATGTTTACTGAACACATTTACACTTTTTCACTTAGAGGGATTGCCACATTACCACATACGAGGCATGTGATAAAGAAATAATGAGTCACACTAAACACAACTCACTTCATGAAGTAATACAAAAGAGCTCCTTGCAAGCCACATCATAACCCCGTGGGCAATGGGGAAGTGCTACGGCACCCCCCTTTCTCGAACTCTAAGTGAGCAAGCAGTGGCCTCAAGCATCGCACTGCACGGTTGAACCATTGTGAACATCATGGTCTGCCACAAACGAAGCATGTAAAGCTTTCCTGTTTGGAGATCAAGTGACGTGTTTTGTTTGTCTCAGGGGATTGCAGGCAACCCACGCTTCGCTTATCACTTGTCTCCTACGCGCATCTGGCTCAACTCACAAATCGCGCATTGTACCAAACGGTCCAAGAAAACGGAAAGGAAGGACTCCCCTCATTCTCGGACCCTCGTTCGTGCAACCGGAAACAGCCATTCTCCCCCTAGAAGATTAATTAGCCCGTCGCTTAAAACTCGAACAAAAGTTGCTTTCCCCACCCCGTTCAGCCTACGCTGACAGTGTTGTGGAAGCTACGTGCTCCTTGGGCCAGCCCACGTGGGCCAGCCACACGCTCGTCACGCCACGGGTACTTCGAACGGCTCGGTTGTAACGCGCTCACGCTAATGACACCACCACAACGCTGCCAGCGCCACCAAGGGCAAAGCTGATAACCACGCCTGCCTTGCTACTCCACGAACGCGAGGAATCTTTTCTTTCTGCTTTTGTTTGCGCCGGATATCCCCTGACGCATCGCGCTCTCCGTTCGCTTCTCTTCCAGCGCTTGCTGGAGTGCACCGTTTGGAACGCAAAATATAGCCAGCCGTTCAAAATACAAACGTGCGATTATCATTTACGGTTATTATCCCTCATACTTGGTTCACTTCCAAACGAAACTTGAATATTTCGATTTTTGTTTCCGTACCCCTTTAAAGAACACAACTGTGATGATGATTTAATGAATGATGATGATGAAACAATTTTGACTGAAGAGAGTGACCACAAGGGTATACTAAAAAGAATCACTAACAATGATGAAACCTAGAAATCTATTAGTGCCTTCCCTGTGTTTTGCCATTGAGTGGAAGAAGTTTCTTGGCCTATATTTTTGTTAGAAACAGGTGTGATGCGTCCGTCTGTTTTTTTTTTAATCTTGATGTTGTGCATATTTTTTATTTCCTAGGTTGAAAGCTCAAGGCATTCCCTGTTGTTTGTTCAACCACATTTACCCAAATGTTAGTAGGTTGCTTTTTTATGTTTACTGTCCTTGGCTATGTCAGGGGTTGTGAACAGTAAAACGCTGTAAGGCCCAGGAAGGAATTCCCTTTGTAAAGTGGTGGCTAGCAGAAGAGGAATAGTAAAGACTGACTTCATGTCTTCTCCTGCGTTTTCTTTTTTGGGTCGCCTATTCATTTTTTGCCAATTAATACTCAGCTGTGTTTAATACTTCTCTGCGTTTGTGTCATCCCTCAGAGAACTCGTCTTTAATAAATTATGTGTTTAGCCTGTTTAGCTAGCTTGCACCCTCCTTTTTGTTTTTGACCATTAATAAATGACTGTAGGATTCAACTGAAAGCACGGTGTTAATGGATACTAATAAATAGCAGCATACTTTTATTGACTAGTGGTGATGATTGGACTAGTTAGTAGCCATTTATTGAAAAGAAATCATGAAGAATATGGGAACAGAGGATCTGAACACACCACAGCGCTGTGTTGATCTCCTCCTTGTCCGTGCCATTCACATTCCATATTTTTAGTAACACATTTATTAATAATTTTCTGCTTGGTATCATCTGTATAGGGGCTCACTGGAACGACCCATCTGCTATTGCATTCACTTTAGGGCAGCTCCCCCTACCTCATGGTGCCATCGCTCAGGAAGTGCAAGGCGGGTGTCACTCTCACTCTTGTGGCTCAATTCCCCAGGTTCCCATAGGTTTCAAGCTGCTAGCCAAACTGAGTCAGGCCTTCCAGCCCTGCAGGAAATATCAATTCCACTCTCTTAGACGTAGACACCCACATTTTGCGTGTACGTGAAAGAAGCTCTAACAGAGAGGAAACAAAATGATTGGCCTTTTTTTAATGCATCCTTTTCTTTCGCTGAGAACATACATAAACGTTACACGCTATTGGACATTCAGTGGTGCGGCTTAATTTAGGAAGAGCACTTTTTTCATATAACTTTTATATAAAGAAAAAACTCAATATAATAGGTCGGACATAAATGGTTGCTATGAACTGCCCTATACATTTACACATTACCTGATATCATTAAAAGAGTAGAGTAGCGTAGGGCTGCACTGCACCAATTACGTCTTTGTAACCAATTAATAGTTGGCATTTATTTGTTTATTACTATTGGCTATTATTCTTTGACAGAAAGAATAACCGGGCGAGTTCGTACGGTGGTAGTCTTTGAACTCCATCAAAAATTCAGGTTTGACATTAGTTAAAGGGGCCCTCCGGATCGTTATGCGATGATCTATTTATGGCGGTAACTCAATCTACAGGCCCTAAGGATCCTAAAAATCATAAAATTACGGTCATGCGCGGCGGATTTCCCTATTAAAATTGCTATCAAATTCCACGGCACGCCCCCCTTTCTGAGATGAGCCCGGAAAAAGGGAGGGGCATCTCTTTACGCGTCAGCCAATAGCAAGCGAAGGATTCCGGCGTCACTGCGCGTCACCAACGCGGCCGACCGCCGACCCGCGGAGGAATCTCTTGAACACGCGCGGACCGTCGTCAAGGAACCCGGACTTTGTGCTCGGCAGTCGTCGTTCGTCGCACCGCACCGTCGCGCTGCTACTGCAATACGCACTCGCATTCCACAGATGACAAGGAAAAGTTTGACTCGTTGACGTGGAAGGATCGCAAAGCTGGCTTCGGAGTCGGGATCCACGGGAAGGAGGAACATGTGTCCCGCAAACGCACGCCTGCAGACGTCCCGGGAAGCAGACGAGCCGACGCGCCGACGCATCGCCCACTAGCAACAAGCTTGCGGGGAGAAAACATAGTTCGCTGGTATTGGAGCGATAATTGCGGACTATGTTTCCCGCACCACAATCAGTTTACGTTTTTCTCAAACTCTAATTTACAACCTTAAAAAGTGTTGCAATAATAACGTTCGCATTCACCGCGAGATGCAGCATTTCCATTGGTCAAGTTTTAGCGATGGGCAGGGAATGGGGGATCGTCTTCCAAGAGGAAATAGTCCCGATATATTTCTTCTGTCATCTGCTTAATAAACGGTTTTGTAATCTAAAACTTTGTATACATATTAACTTGCACCTACTATGCAATATAACAGCATAAACAGACAATCGCAGAAAGCTCCGAAGGGCCCCTTTAATTTTTTCCGCCTTTTTTCATGTTTTTGTTTTTTCTAGCTGCTCTGATTTTTGTAAGGGCTTCCGCCACTACTAAAAAACATGACATCTAAACTCCTTTTATTTTTTGCATCACACAATCGTAAACTTAAAAAGTGTGCCGGTTCGGTAAACGCGAAGAGACCTAATTTCCGAGGGTGAAACCTCTAAAAACAACGAACAAGTAAAAGAAACAAACACGGGGCGTTGTTTGTCCGTTGTTTTTAGCGCTTTTACCCTCGGAATAATGACGAAGCGACCGCGCGTCTCAACGCACAGGCATTAGCATATGCAAAAAATCATGCTGCATGCTCGCTCTTGTAACGTTTTTTCTCGCTCCCGCTTTATGAAACAAATCGGTGGCGAGCGGCTGTTAGGACAAGACGTCAGAACTAGCGTGACCTGTGATTAACACTTTGGGACGGCGACTGAATGCTTGAACTGCCGTCAGACGGCACTTGAACGCTCCGCACAAGCGTCGTCGGCAACGGCGCAAAGAACATGCCCAAGGTTCCGCCGCGCGGAAATCTTTCTCACACTGCGGAGCGAGCCACAGGTTTTGAAGAAGATACGCTCTTTTCAAATAACGAAATAACACAGGGCAGAAGCATAGTTAGAATTAAGCATAGCTTAGCAAGCACACGGTACACAACAAAGTTTGAAACAGCAGCCCACTTCGCAGAAACAAAAGAAAGTTGCTAACCGGCGTTTGCACGAGTCGTGCATGGGCGGTTCTGAACTTACGGGCGTTGCCAAGACGCAGCGTCTCCCAGCTCTCAGTCATCGATTGTTATTCTTGAACACGGTATTCGTAAGGATGATATTTAAAATATCCACTATAACGGCTAAAACGTAAAAAAAAGGATATTTCCGAAGCTTCTGGAACTTCAACGACCATTCAAACGAGCCCAACGGAAGCTGATTGCGATAGCGATGGTCTTGCGCAGTCTTCAAGAGTCTCTTTTCTGTTCTATATATTGTTATTTTTTTAGAACTATACTAAGCAAAATAAATTATATTAGTAACAATAAGAATTTCACTAAAATAATAATGTAAAACATGACAAAAAGTGAGTAAATCATAGGTTTTATTTAAACTTTAGGTTGTCTCTTTTTTGTGTAAACCGAAACCGAAACTAACTCAAGCAACGTTTCCTTCGTCGTAATTGTTTGCGTGTGCGTGTGTGCATGCGCGTGCGTGTGTTTGTGCGCACGCGTGTGGATGCGTCCGCGTGCATGCGCGTGTGCGTTTCTGGTTGTGCGTGCGTGTGCGCCTGCGCGCGGGCGTGGGTTTGCGCGTGTGCATGCGTGTGTACGTGAGTGCGCGCGTGTATGTGTGCGACTGCGAGCGCGCAAGCGTCTGTTTGTTCGTTCTATTGCGCCGCGCCCGCAAGAAGAACAATTGGATGTCCCTGGACACTGTTAAAACACTAACTTATTGATTATTATTATTATTATTATTATTATTATTGTAGTTGTTGTTACTGAAACATAGCCCTGAGACTTTAGACACAGGGCCCTTAACTTTTCTATAGCTGGCTGTAGCTGTATCTATAAATTTTTAAGGCCGACCATGCGAAGCTACAGGGGGTGATAGCCTCCCATTGAATTTCCCATAGACGACCATAGGCCATTTTTTATGGGATGTCTCAGATTGGTTTATTATGGGATTTGCCTCTTTATGTGTGTGAGTTTTTGTGCATGTCACCATATTCTCAAATGAATATTTTACTCGGGTTGACATGGTCATGAGACAGGTTCTAGCAGCATGTCATGAATATTTGTCAAACATTTTCACAATATTTTGATTTCATGTTGCCAGATACAAACTCGAGACTAACTGATTTTCTTACTGTACACTTCCATCAATCAATATTTGTAAAAAATGCTAGTATAGAGCATTTCACCCTACTTTCCGATTTCTGAGCATGGAGTGATTTGTAAGAAAATTAAATATGAACTCATATATAAAATTTTGTTTTCAAAGATAAAAATTGTATGCAAAAGAGGCACTTAATTATCAGCTATTTGCATGAATTACAACTGGGGATGCCGCGAACTTTTTTCGAATCGAAGTTTCGATGATCAAATCAAGCGGTTCGAAAGGTTCGAAAGATTTAGATTTTTCGAATTGTCTACATCGTAAAATTCGATGGAAGTCGAATTTTCGAACTTGTTAAGCTAAGAAGTTCGACGCTTTTCGAACCGTCAAACTTATTACACTAAAAAATTCGATCTTTTTCGAACTTTCGAATTTATTGCGCTGCAAAGTTCGATGCTTCTCAAACTTCCGAACTTGACTGACCAAAAAATTCGATTAATTTAGAACTTTCGAACTTATTTATCAAGAGAATTCGAAAAGGTTCGAATTTCGAATCCTGAAAAGTCAGAAGTTCGACGAACTTCGACCTTTTAGGGTAAACGATCGACGTTCGTCGAACTTCGAAAGATCAGCGGACGGTTTCATTTGAATTCAAGTAGTGAGGTACATTCGTAATTTTTTTTCTCTCGAACTTTTACACGCGGTGCTGCGTTCCTTACGAAAGACAATGCCGTTTGTTTCAATGTTCTGGCATGCTTAGTTTTAAAGAAATAAATTCCCGAAGGGCGAGAAAGGACGCCGGGTTTTTGACGATTATCGTTTGTGCCAGATTCGAAGCGCGCTCTAGCCGAAGCTATTTGTGGTAGAGATGTTATACTTTTTTTAAGAATGATCTACGTATAGCCTAGGTAAGTGCCGTTTTAAGATGTGATTTTTGTTATTCAACGTGAGTTTCGAAGAAATGTGCAAACATGTATCTACATGCAATTATGCCCTAAACTTGATATTTATTTTCGTCTAAGTTGTTTGAGGTATCGCATTTAAATTATCACCACAGACAGTACATATCATTGCTTTTGAACTTCCGAACCACTAAGCATGTGACGAGTAGTGCCTTCTGACGAGTTTCTAACAATGACCATCTACGCAATCTTTTATGCAGTGAAGAGCGACAGTAGCTATACATATGCATAAATAAATTCAGATTAAAATAAGCTCGACTACGCCCTCTTTCCCCGTATTGTTTTCTTTAACAGTCCGAAATATCTGGAAGGGAGGAAGGGAACTGAAGCTCCCCCCCCCCCCCCCCCCCCCTCTGCTACCCTCTTTCTCCCCATTTTTCCTCTTCCGACACCACTTGTATGGTAGAACGCTCCTCGACCTCGAGTTGTGTCGGCTTTTTGCGAGGCGATTCCTCCAAGAAAATAAACCTCCAGGAGAATTACAAACTTAACTTACTATATGCCAGCGTCACTCGGGCGGCGTTCGATCGGATTACTACCAGCGTGCAAGGGGTGGTGAGGTAGTTTGCCAGGTCGCTTCAAAGTTTTTCTGAGCCTCAACCTCCTGCTCGCCCCTGGCCGTTTCGAACTGGATGAGTCTCGTAAAACAGTGTGTTCGTGTGATCACTACTATGTGATGCAGGTTAAAGACCCTCCCCTCCCCCTCCCCCCTCCCGGGCTGGCGGTCACAATTACTGATCTATGGTAACACGTCACTCTGCACTGGCAAATATTCCAGCCCATCCGGGACACTCGTCGTCTCATTTAATTGCCTGACCAACTTCGCAGAATCTAGATATCACACCCTAACTTTTCTAAACTTGATTTTCTGAAAACCTGTGAGTCGTGAAAACGTTATTTGAAACAAACTGTGTAGGAACTTGAAAACCGGACTTCGAACTTTGAAAACTTGGACTAGAAAGAAATTCAAAATCTTCGAAGTTTTTTTTTTTTTTTTTTTTTTTTTTTTTCAAATTTAGCGGTAAAAGAGAATCGAAACCTTCGACCTTTTCGAACTTTATGCGGAAATAAATTCGAAATCTCCGAATTGTTCGAACTTCATGTCCATAAAAATTCGAAGCGTTCGAAGTTTTCGAATTTTATTTCTAAAGATTTTCGAAATCTTCGAATTTATCGAACCTGAAGTAAAAAAAATATTCGAAATATTCGAATTCGAACTTTTAGAAACCGTGAAAGCTTCGAACTTTTCGAGTTGGAAACTCCCCTGTGATTGAAAGTTGCGAATTTTTCGAATTCGAACCTCGGTCGGTACGAAAATATCGAAATTTTTCGAAATCGAACCTCAGTTCGCTTCGCAAATATCGAAACCTTTCGAAATCGAACCTAGGGTGGTTCGCGACATCCCTAATTACAACTGACATTATAAGGAACTAGACTGCTAACAACTGTTGCTTTTCAAGCAGAAATCTTACCTGTACATTATGTACAGAGCCATATACAAGCTTTCCAAAACCATTGCACATTATTTATTTAGCACCCTCTTCTACACCCTTCTCACATTCTTCACTAAATGTAGGGTGTAACACGAAACAGCACCTTTTTCGGTAAAATTATGAGGTTGTATTCCTAGTTTTAGGTTGTTAAAAAGGTGTAGCCGAGGGTGTAAGTTGCTACAACACCCCTTTTACACCCTTAAAGGTGTAAAAACTTTTACTGTGTAGTACGGCCGAGCATCACTGGCGTCAATCACCACGATAGCGTCAATAGCGTCACGGCGTTGCCCACCACCCGCCAACAATCACGTTATTAACAACAAAACCAGCGTTCTGCACATCTAGGTCGAGATGTTCATTTTCTTTTTCTTTTACGTATCGTTCGATTTTGAACGTTTCCGTTGCGGTTTTAACCGAAGCTGTTAGCTTTCCTTGGCTCAGGAAATCAGTATCCTAGCACCTAATTAAAACATTACTGAGACTAGCTTAAGTTTAATCAATATATGAGAGACGTCTTGTTTAGGCTCTTCCAAAACACAAAGCCTGAAATTTCCAATCTTATCCGATTCAAGCACAAGCTGATCGGGGTGCATGGCTAGCGTGGCGGTTTACTAAGCTGAGTGCATTGATACATCTATAGATTTTTAAGGTAGAAAAGGGGGCTTATGGTCGGTATACAGGTACACTGGCTGGGTAACGTTGGGTGCGTCTTCCAGGAAAGGGGAGCATCTGCGCCCGATGCACCCGACTACAACTTTTTTTTCTTCGAGTGCAGTTGGGAAGTAAATATGTGGAGCAGTAACCGAAAAATCGCGGATGTGGCATTCGCGCTAAGAGTGCCGCGCGGCGACAGAGCGGTATTGTTAACGCGAAGATGACGTCGGCGCTGCTTTCGTATTTTATTTTCATAGAACAACGACGGGCACAATATTTTCCCACTTCTAGTATAATGTTCCAAATGAACATATAACACGACAGTGCTAGTTAAGACAATAGCCTTTCAAGTCTAACGAAAAAAAAACTGAATAAAACGGTGATCGTTTGCTTGCGCTAACAGTGTTCGCGCGATGCACGCACTAATATTCTGCCAACCACAGGCTCGTGATGCTTCTCTCGGTGCCCGTCGTTATGCCAAACTTTCGTCAACGCGATGAAAGTTTAGGTTATGGGTGTCCCTGCGGCGAAACTGAAAATCAGCACTTTTGGCAGAACACTTGTCGGCCATGTTTATGTCCACGGCGGCCAAGCTGAGAATCAGCACTTCTGGCCAAACACTCGCCGGCCGTGTTTATGTTTCCGGCGGCCAAGGTGGAAATCAGCACTGCTGGCCAAACACTTGCCGGCCGTGTTTATGTCTCCGGCGGCCAAGCTGAAAATCAGCACTGCTGGCCAAACACTCGCCGGCCGTGTTTATGTTTCCGGTGGCCAAGCTGAAAATCAGCACTACTGGCCAAACACTTGCCGGCCGTGTTTATGTCTCCGGCGGCCAAGCTGAAAATCAGCACTTGTGGCCAAACACTTGCCGGGCGTGTTTATGTCGCCGGCGGCCAAGCTCAAAATCACCACTGCCGGCTAAACACTTACCGACCGTGTTTATGTCCCCGGCGGCCAAGCTGAAAATCACCACTGCTGGCCGAACACTTGCCGGCCGTGTTTATGTCTCCGGCGTCCAAGCTGAAAATGAGCACTTCTGGCCAGGCGCTTGCCGGCAGTGTTTATGTCTCCGGCGGACAAGCTAAAACAGCTAGTTTGTGGCCGGACCCTTGCCGGCCTTGTTATTGTCTCCGATGGCCAAGCACTTAAAGTGGCCAAGCTGTCCAGACACTGGCCAACCGTCGGCCGTTCGAAATTCACTTTCTGGTGCTGCTTGGGTAGGCTACTGAACACCAATAATGGCAAGTATTATTATGTGACACTCCAAGCATTGAATATTGCAAAGCATTTTATGAAATGCCGGCCAAATTACTCCAGCAAAATGTGTGTATCGCACAGAGAAAAAGTTGTCATATTGGTCTCTGCCAAAGAGTCTCTTTAAGAGGATGAATAAACTTTGTTGTAATTACGTTCTTAATTACTTTTGTATTCTTTTTAATCAGGAAACATTAAAACCGTCAGATATGAAAAAAATAGCATTAAGCCAGTGCACCTTACAGAAATATTAGGCGCGTGCAACATCCCCCCCCCCCTTTCCAAAAAACAAAAAACAAAACGGAATTGGGTTGAATATATAGGTTCTGGTTTTCTATGGGAACGCATATTTGCGTCGGCGGTCCTGTTCCTCGTGGGCAAATTAAGCAACTACGATGCGTAATTTGACCATGTGCGCTACGCTTACTTCTACGAGGGAGGTGAGGAGATAGTCGCACGCTTTGACCTCGGGGAACAGGACTGCCGGTGCGGAGGTGCGTTTTGATAGGACACCGAAACTTAAAAACACATCTAATAGTTAATTTTTTTCGGAATGTCGTAAAATGTTGCGCACGTTTTTCTTAAGTTTAATGGTTTAAAAACGCCGCTCAGTTAACGTGCAGACTTACTCTTGCGAAGCGTTCCAAGTCGCCCAAGCTCAGCCAGCTGTGGGTGGTCAGGTCGTCCAGCAAGTGACCGAAGGTGCCGTCGATGTGCTTGAGCACCTGACCGACGATCTCGACATTGCCAACGAATGACGGCCGAAGATCGGCTCCAAATCCCACCAGCGGTTTGGGTAGGCAAGTCGGCGCAGGCACATAAGGAGGGCCTCCTCCCCGCTAACAACAACCCCTTGGCTGCTGTACACCACCTTTGGCATCAGCAGGACGTCATTTAAGAGTCCAAAATCGTCCTTCTCAAAGCGAAACATGCGCCGAAAAGTCAGGTCGTCGAGTTTGGCGACATCCAGGAGCCCCCCACTTGACTTGTATCGACGCGGTTCTGGCTCCCGGTATTGGAGGAACATGTCCTCCAAATCGCTCCACGACATGTTCATATGAAGAAGATGGTCAACCAGCACACTGGATCGCGATCGGCGTATTGGAGGCATGATTAGAAAGAAGAAGAAAAAAAGAAATCACTTCACAGAGCTCAAAGCGTGCGCAACCTAGGTTCGTAATTTGGCGCGAAATTGTGCACAATAACTTTCAGGGCGCCGAAAATACACAAGGACAAGGTACAAGAAAGGAGACGTGAACAAGGCGCACTCGCAACTAGCGCTTGATGCTTTAATGATCGCGCCCGCGAACATGCTGCGGCTACACGGGCTACCCCGTCGGGACACCTCGCCACGCACTGCAGCCGTTGCTCCTGCACACCGTCATTTAGTGACACGAGGTTTTTGGCCAGATACGCCGATCGGATATCGAGGAAGCTGCACGAGGCCTTCGAAATAAAAGAAAAGGGCAAGGACTGCATTAGTGACACGTCTGTGTCACTATCGGCAAAAGAGCACACTTTTCTACGAAGGGGGCTACACCGGACGTAGTATGACTGTGTAGTATGACTGTGTAGTATGACTGTGTAGTATGACTGTGTAGTATGACTGTGTTGTTTTCCATGAGAATATAAGAGAGTGGTTTTTTCATAAACGCTAGTTGCGAGTGCGCCTTGTTCACGTCTCCTTTCTTGTACCTTGTCCTTGTGTATTTTCGGCGCCCTGAAAGTTATCATGAACCAACTAGCCCAGATTGCCATTCTAATGAAATTGTGCACGTGTGGATTGTCTTGGCTCTGTTAGTTGTGACCTGCTAAACTAAAAAGTAGGTTGGCTGTGACCAAAAGCATACGTTAAAACACGTTTAAAGATGTTTGTTGTGACAAAAAAATGTTTATTTTATTTTTAATTTACAGCATTTCGCGTGCCTTTTGAAATGCGAGAATTGCATTACTAGCTGCTACTACATCTTGGCGGCGCTGCAAGCGCGCGACGTTGCGTTTTGCGTCGCCGTGGGGAAACGCTATTCTAAAACTCTCCTGCCTAGCAAGCGCTAACGCAAGCGCTAAATTTAGCGCTAGCTTGCGCTAAAATTGCGTACGTTATTCTAAAACTCCCCAATATCACACGATTTTGCGTCTCTCCCACCAGAAGGTAGTGTATCGTTTTAATAAAATCAATAGAATTATTGAGTTTCCGGTAAGTGGTACCTATCAGAACCTTATTTAAACCAAATGTCAGATTACCAAAACCGTGAACTTGATTCTTTTTTTTCATCAGTATCACCACTCCAGCTCCTCCTCTTGATATTCGGTTTTGGCGTATATGTGGGCGGTACAAACTACGACGTTTTAATTTTAGCATGAAACCGAATTTCGCACGTGCGGGTCATAGGAATGCAACACTTGTTTAAGTTCTTCGCTTTTGTTCACAATACTTCGAGCGTTGAGATGAACAAATCAGAGTTCTCTGTTTTTTGTCTAGACGTCAGTCAGCGGTACCTTCCCGATTCCATACGGAGCTATGAACTTGACAGCATTTGGTTACAGACATAAAGTGGATCGTTGATTTCCAGCTTGTCATACACGATTGAAACTTCATATTTGCTGATTTTGTAGTTATTTGCACTGTGTCATGAGCGTTCTCTGATTAGGCGTGTGTTATAAGAAAAACGTATTCTGATATTGAAATGCATTTCAAGTTGTTGAACTTGCTAAATAGTGTTGCCTCTTCGCTAAAGTTCTTGCTATGAAAGGGCTAATCCTGACGTAATATTGTTTGTTCGATGCGATGAATTGGTTTAACAGTGCTTACAAAAATGTTGAGTGTCGAAGTAAAACAATTGTTACAACTTTTTGCTTAAGTTATTTAGCGTTCTTGTCAGTTCCCTCGTTTACACGAAAAAAGTACGTGGTTACTCCGCCGGCCTCGGTCATCAAAAATATCAATCCGCTGTTTTAGCTTCTCAACATGATTTCGCAAATTTGAGATTTTGCAATGACATGCCCCAACTTTCTCCGACACGGCGTTTATTTTAGCCATTTCGCTTTCAGCGATTTCTATGTTACTTCAAATTTCATTCATTGCGGCGTCTGCACGGGACTGGTTGCTCATGATTTCATTCATGTTGCCGGATAAAAAATATTTTTGCATATTTTTTGTCATTTTACACAATTAAATATTAGTGGACCCCGGGTTTGTTTCCACATCCCCACTCAAAATAAAAAAAGCAAATGTAGCACATGTAAGCAGTCATATAAGAAACCGTACAACACGCGAGAGCTTGGCACTGTAAACAAAAAGTAGTTGGTAATTTTTGTTTTACAAGACAGGGGGCGTTTACTTGCATGTAGCAGAAATACCAACGGATTATATGCCTGCATGGTGTCGCTAGTGCCAAGGCCCAGCCCTGTGTTCTTTCAGCTGTCAGGAAATATAGCAACATTTGAAAGAAACCCGCGGCTCACCCGTCAATACGTTGGAGACGCAACAAGGCAGCAAGTTCTCATTTAAACAACAAAGTATTGAGGTAGTGCTGTTATTCTCAACAAAATCACAATATGTGGTCATTATATCGATTGTAGGATACTTCACCGGTTACCCAAGAGGTAGCTCAATCCACTAACTGTGACAAATAATCTCTACTATTAATCTGAGTACGTCCATCGGTTATTTTGTGCAAAGCGACTGAACCGCCAGATTCATAACAAGGGTGATCAATTAGGACCCCCTCGTATTTATTTCGGCAAGCTTTTTTGGATAATTACCTTGTAGCGGCAGCTATCGGCAGCGATCCAGCGCTTGAACGGCGCCAAGCTCACGGGACAGGCACGAGCTAAGGACACGAGGTGCCTGGACCATGAGCTGCACGGAATGTGGAATTCGGCAAAGGGCCCGTCGGTGACCTAGTCGAAACGGACAGTGTAAATATTGTAAATAAATATGTAGAGTGTGATTTGCCGAGCCTCCACTCCTACATACTGGTGACCTCGGATCGAGCCACCACCGACCACGCACAGCTACGCTGCCCTGGAGCCCTGGTTCTTTGCGTGAGTCCAGCTTTGTGCCCCCGTCATGAGCCTCGGAGACGATGGCGCCGCTCCCGGAGCCCCGACGACACTGGGGGCGACGACTCTCAACACCAAGTTCCCAGAGTTCTGGTCGTCCGATTCCGAGCTGTAATTCCTGACCGCGGAATCAATTTTCCGGAAGAGCAGGAAAACTTCATCTCTGATCACATTTGACTACGTCGTCGCGGCCTTCCCGCAGTCAACCGCATCCGTGGTTCCCGACATTCTGCGTCCTCCACCCGCAGACCAGCCCTTCGAGACTTTACGAAAAGAGCTAATTCGTCGCACCACAGAATCTGAGCAACGGAGTCTCCAGTAGCTGTTGACTGCGAAGGAGCTGGGAGACCGCAAACCTACAAAATTATTGCGACGCATGGAGCACCTCCTTGGAGACAAAGCCACGACGATGGAAACATCCATATTTAAATAACTTTTTCTCCAACGCCTACCAAGCCAAGTCAGGATTATTTTGAGTACATCTGCCACCGACTTAATCTCCAGGCTTGCTCGTATGGCCGACCAAATCATAGACGTAGGCTCTCCTGCCATCTCAGGGGTGCGTCAAGAGACATCCTCAACGCCGCGCACTACTGTGAGCGACATCGGATCCTAGCTCGCTTGACTCCTCAGCTTCAACGATAACATAGAGGCCAGGGTGAGTGAGCTCAGTCGTGAGATTTGTAACCTCCAATCACGACCTTCCCGATCCTTGACCGTCAATCCACGAGCTAACGCTGCCCAGCGCCGAAGTGAATCAAGAGCTGGGTCCCACCTTCCAAGAGTATGCTGGTACCACCAGAGATTCGGATCCCGAGCCAGAGCATGCCGCCCACCGTGTAACTACTTGGGAGACGACATGGGCACCCGCTGAACGGAGCCAGCGTCGAAAGCCCAACTTCAGGCCGGCTTTTCTACGTCACGGAACGCAGCACAGAGGTCCGCTTCCTGGCGGATACTGGGGCTGAGGTAAGCGTGGTAGCTCCTATGCTGGAGGACCGCCGGTGCCGCCAAGAGTCGCCACCGCTCCATGCTGTTAACAGATCCTCGATAAAAGCGTACGGCGAAAGGTCCCTGACGTTGGACATCGGACTCCGCCGGACATTCCATTGGATTTTTATCATTGCGAATGTTCGGCCGGCGATCATAGGAGCAGACTTTCTGCGGCGATTCGCACTGACCATGGACCTGAGGAGAAATCAACTCCTTGACACCGAGACGCAATTAGGCGTCCAAGTTATCGTGTCGAAGTCCCCTCCTCTTAAACTTGCTCTTCCACGAACAGAAACGATTTCTCCTTGGCAAACCATCGCCGACGAATTTCCTGCAATGTTTCGCCCACCTGCTCCCGATCGAGCCATCCGACACACCGTGACCCATGACATCGTGACGAAAGGGGCACCAGTTTTCGCCAGACCACGTCGACTCGCTCCCGACCGCCTGAAGATAGCCAAGAACGAATTCTAACACGTGCATGAACTTGGTTTTATCAGGCCATCTTCGAGTCCGTCGTCATCGGCCCTTCACATGGCCCCGAAGAAAACCGGGGACTGGCGCCCCTGTGGGGACTGCCGATCATTAAACCAGTGTACTCTGCCGAACCGTTACCCCATCCTCATACTCAGGACTTCGGTGGAATTCTGCAGGGCGCGAAGGTTTTCAGCAAGGTGGACCTCGTAAAGGCATTCTACCAGATTCCCATAGAACCGGCAGACATCCCCAAGACGGCTGTCATCACACCGTTTGGTTTGTAAGAGTTCTTGCGAATGCCCTTTGGACTGCGCAACGCTGCACAAACCTTTCAACGATTCTTCGACACAGTCCTCCGAGGTTTGTCATTCACCTTCGCGTACATCGACGATATCCTTGTATTCAGCAACACTACGGAAGAGCACGCCGCACATCTACGACAACTCTTCTCGCGCTTCCAAGAATACGGACTTGTCGTCAATCCGACCATGAGTGAATTCGGCGTCAACGAACTTGAATTTCTTGGCCACCACGTTGATAGCCGTGGAATTCAGCCATTACCCGAGAAAGTCGAAGTCATCCGAAGCTTTCCACAACCCCCGACGGCGAAGAAACTTCGGAACATTCTCGTCCTCGTGAATTTTTATCGACGGTTTATACCATGGTGCGCTCAAGTTTGCGAGCCCCTCTACGACCTATTGCCGGCCACCAAAGTAAAGGCAGCGCCACTCCAATGGACGCCAACCGCCAACCAAGCTTTCGAGACAGTGAAAAAAAGTGAAAGCCGTTTACAACTCCCTGTAACACCGAATTAGAGCGCAGCTCTTGAGGAGGAGGAGGGGAGGGTACTGGGGGGTGAAGTGACCTGGGGGGGGGGTCACGTGACCTTGGGGAGCCACGTGGCCATGCCGATGATGTCATCAGTGACGTCACTGATGACGTCATCACTGACGATGACGATGCGGACTCCGATGACGTCATCAGCGATGATGACGATGACGATGCGGATGTCGGTGACGTCATCAGTGACGTCACTGATGACGTCATCTGTGATGATGACGATGACGATGCGGATGCCCCCCGAAGTCACGTGACACCCCCAGGTCACGTGACTCTGGGGGTGGTCACGTGACCTGGGGGTGTCACGTGACTTCGGGGGGGGGGTCACGTGACTTCAGGGGGGTCACGTGACTTTGGGTGTCACGTGACCTTGTGGTGACCTTGGGGGTCACGTGACCTTGGGATGACCTTGGGGGCCACGTGACCTTGGGATGACCTTGGTTACGCCGACGCCAACGCCGACGCCGACGGCGACGCCGACGCCGCTCAAGCCGGGAACGGGCCCCTAAGAGCTGCGCTCTAAAATATTATTGCCAACGTCACCCTTCTCAGCCACCCCAAAAGCGACGCACCCCTCTCCATCGTGATCGACGCCTCGAATGGAGCTGTTGGAGCGGTTTTACAACAACAAGACGGAAACAACTGGCAACCACTTTGCTTCTTTCGAAGAAGCTGACTCCAACAGAACGGCGATACAGCACCTTTGGACGTGAGCTGCTGGCATTATACCTTGCCATCAAGCACTTTCGCCACTGCGTGGAAGGTCGAAGCTTCTTCGTCTTGACAGACCATAAGCCGTTCACCTACGCGCTAGCCTCCAACAGCACAGCACACACTCCGCGTGAGATACGGCAGATGGCATATATTTCGGAATTCACCACCGACATCTGCTTCGTTAAGGACACGGATAACGCCAAAGCTGGCGCACTCTCAAGAGTTGGGGTCAACCTCTGCTCCACGGAACGACCTGCAGTTCCTTACGAACAGCTGGCGGAGGCACAACGAGGCGACCTCGAACTACAACGCCTACGGACAACGTCAACGACATTAGTCTTTGAAGACATACGCATGCCCGACTGTGACTACACAGTTGCATGCGAAGTTTCGACAGGTCATCCCCGCCCCTTCGTACCAGCAGACTTGCGACGAGCAGTTTTTGACTGCCTGCACTCCTTGTCCCATCCCGGGATACGAGCAACCCAGAAACTGATAGTTTCGCGGTTTATATGGCCTCGTATCAACGTTGACGTTAGGTCCTGGGCCAAAACTTGCATCTAGTGCCAACGCTCGGAAGTTTACCGGCACACCAAGGCGCCCTTGGGAACTTTTACCACACCGGAAAAGCGCTTCGCCCACATTCACGTCTATATCGTGGGACCACTTCCTGTATCACAAGAAATCCGTTATTTTCTGACCTGCGTCATCATCATCGTAAACTTTATTAATTGATAAAGTGAAAGGACCTTGCGGTCTCTGGTCGGTGCCCTTAGTCCAGGGCTCCGTTGGCCGCCCAGTTTCGGCGGGCTCGCTCAACCAGTCGCCGCTGGTCATCGAGCTCTGTGCCGGATAGGGCCGCCTCCCAGGAGGAAGAGGTGGGGGAAGGAATGGGGGTGATACGTCGATCGCTTCATGCGGTGGCCCGAAGCGGCACCAATGAAAGACATCACCGCAACAACCGTAGCTCGCACACTGATTAAAATGTGGATTAGTCGTTTTGGTGTCCCACAAGCAATCACAACGGACAAAGAACGTCAGTTCGAACCGACTTTATTTCGGACTTTCTCCCACTTCCCTGGAGTCCAACACATCCATACGGCGTCCTACCATCCAATCCCCAACGGCATGGTAGAGCGTTTTCATCATCAGTTGAAAGCCTCCATCAAAGCACAAACCAAAAGCTCGGCATGGACAGAGGCTCTTCCACTTGTCTTGTTGGGAATCAGAACAACCTACAAATCGGACATTAATTGTAGTGCAGCCGAACTCGTTTACGGCACGTCACTCCGCGTGCCTGGTGAAGTTTTTTTTTCCTCAGCCAACATTTCACAGGAAACAGCAGAAAACTACGTCCAGCGGCTGCGACTACTAATGAAAGACCTCCAGCCCACCTGCCCAAGGACGCCCTCCACAAGACGCTTTTGTCAGCCGCGACCTCGACAAAAGTACACACGTGTTCATTCGACACGATGGCGTGAAGAAGCCCTTGCAGTCCCCGTATGACGGCCCTTATCTGATACTGCGTCGAGGCAAGAAGAACCTGACGCTCGACATCAACGGTCGAGAAGAAGTAGTCTCCCTGGACAGAGTCAAGCCAGCTCACTTGGCACCCGATTTCTACTCATCCGAAACCACACGCCTTCCAAAGCCACCTGGCGTCAGGTTCCAGATGAACACCAGCCTCCACACGCACCCTCTCGAAGCCAGGAACGCTCGCCAGACCGCTTCCTCGCTAGGGGGGGAGTACCTGTAGCGGCAGCTATCGGCAGCGATCCAGCGCTTGAACGGCGCTAAGCTCACGGGAGAGGCACGAGCTAAGGACACGAGGTGCCTGAACCACGAGCTGCACGGAATCTGAAATTCGGCGTAGGGCCCCTCGATGAGCTAGTCGAAAAGGACAGTGTGAATATTGTAAATAAATATGTAGAGTGGGATTTGCTGAGCCGCCACTCTTACAACCTCAATTAAGGAGGCTGATGCATAGCGGCTGCATTATGCCAGTGGATGAGTACTTCTTTTTTATGTCTGTCTGTGTTCATGAATAGTTTATTGTTGTATTATTAAGGCTGCGGTCCCACGGCAGCCATCTTGAACAAGGCGTTAGTTCAACCAATAGATGGCGACACGCACCCGTGGGGTGTAAAGCCCCTTGATAAAGGCGTTTTTTTTACAAGTACCGCCAACCATTGTTGTGGAAACGCGCGAGACACGTGCCACGAGCGGGTGCTCCGCCGCCATTCGCTTCCTAAGGCCGCTCATTTCAGTGCTGCACCGCCATTCGCTTCCAAGGGCCGCTCGAGACGTGGGTCTCGTGCACTCGCGCATTTGGCGCTACTTGCACGACAAACGCAAACATATCGAGGGGCTTTAGTGGGGTGGCCGAAACATTGCTTCACAGTGGGATGGCTCGAGCACCATCACGTTCCCCTCGTGGCCTTGCTCGCGCCGCTGCCAGCTGTGCTCAGCTAGCTCAAGTAGCGTGGCCCAGCAAACGGATGTATGCGAGAATAGACAGTTTTAGTATAGCGTGGCTGGCTCTTGCGTACGCAATACGCAATAGTATAGCGTACGCTAAAAATGACCTGCTCGGACCGAATTTAGTTGTGCGTTACGTTTTCGAGTGAACACCACGCATGATCTTGGTGAGCGCACGGCGCACACCAGCTCGGAGCACGTGGAGCGAGAGCTTCGGTCTGTTGTATCCAAGGATCCTGGGTTCAATCCCCATCCCTGCCCGTTTCGATCTGGATGAGCATCGTACCGGCGTGCGGTCGTGTATCACTACTGCGTGGTGCACGTTAAAGACCCCAGACTAGCGGTTGTACTGCACTGGCTAAATTGCTCATCTACAGCTGGGAGACTCGTCGCCCCTGTGAGGCAGACCAAGTTCTAGGCTGTATAAACATACACACAACCCAATTTTATTTTTTTTAGATTTGCTAGAGCTGCAGAATTCCGCGTGCTTATAGCCCAACCATGCTCCTGGAACGAAATATTGAAAATGAAAACGTGTCCAATCATTTTATTTCAAATTAAACCAAGCCACAGCTGCCTCGTCAAGCGTACTTTTTCTCGTGGTACAGAGGCTACGAGTAAAGGCCGGTTCAGACACTTGCGTTTGAGTGCGTTTGACTGCGTTGCATTGAGAACCGAAAGCGAGTCACCGGCACATCTGTGCTTCGTATGAAGCGTGCAATCCAATTCAAAGAATCATCTTAGCAGACGATATAAGTAGCAGGGATGTCCTGGTTTCTCGCTGCCGCAACGCAGTCAAACGCAACTGTCTGAACCAGGCTTCAGAGTGCGTAGCCAAATTCGAACACGGAGCCTCCGATAATCGTCCCGTTGAAACGGCACCTCCTATCAATGCTATCGCGGAATGAAATTCATGACCGTGATGTCCAGTGCATAGCGAAATCTTCGGCGATTTCTTTTAGAGTCGCTCGTCCGTTGGCGATGAACCGTGCGAACAGGCTTAGCGTTGAGCAGATCGCAGCGTTGTAGCATATTCCGAGCGGCGAACATTTTCACTGTGCACTCCTTCAGCTGCACGACGATCTGATTTGACCGCGGTAGGTCCCAGAAAGAATTGCCGAGCTGAACACCACGCAATTTCACGTAACACAGAACTTCGAAAACACCACGTCGCCCTTGCTGCGCCAGTCGAGGCAACCGCCATCTTGAAACTGGCGCTCTCGTTGGGTCCGAGATCTCTCGAGAGCGTCCCGCAAAGCCCGCTAGCCCGCCTCGCAAAATCCCCAGCGTTGCGTGCGTACGCAATACGCTAGCGCTTCTATTGCGTTCTGCGCAAGCGCACTCATGACCCGCAATTTTATTGCGTACGCAAGGCTTTAGCATACGATCCACTAAAACTGTCTAATGTCAGGCTGGATATAAATTGTTTTCTGATATAGGGAGATGTGGTTCGGCGGTTGTCACGGGCTTTCGCAATAAATCTTACCAAGAAGGAATGAAATGTTGATTGACGTGTTAATATTCTATCAATGAAAATTTCTTCTGCAGGAATGCACACTCGGTAGACTCAATCTTCCAAGACACCGTTGGAAGCGGACGTCAAGTGAACTACTTCGCGATTTACGGTACTTACCTCACCATTTTAATAGGGAGTTTTAGAATAGCGCACGCTACAGCCTTGCGTACGCAAAGAATAGCGTCGTCGCCACTGCGCATGCTCCAAACGCAAACCAGGTTTTGCGCTTTGCGTGCGCAATTTTAGCGCGCGCTATTTCTCGGAAATAGCGTGCGTACGCAAAGAGTCTTTGCGCTTCTCCAAGGAGGATTCGTGATGAGAAGTTGGCTAAAGTAGCCACCGTAGCTAAAGCCAAGACGAGCACAGTTAAAAAAAGTGGCGGCTTCCAGGATTATGTCGGCGGCTGCTTTGGCGGCGTCGTGAGAGTGAGTCGGCGGCATCCTCGCAACTGCAATTTTCAATACGAGACGACATTGTACTCGGTTTGGCAGCGATCACCGGCAACTTGATATTTGCGACGCGCGAACATTTCACGGCGAAGGAACGATGTGCGAAGGTCAGTACACGAGACCTCTCTTGCCGAGGCGACGCAAGCGGACACGACCGGTCAACCGCTCGCGTCGTGTTCTCATGTTTAAACAAATTAAAATGCTACTCTGGACCAAAAAACTCGTTTTCTTTTAAAGTTACATCATTTCGTGTATGAAATAAAAATTTGACTGTATCATGGTGGCGTCGCAAGCGCGAGATGCTTGGGCTTTTGCGTCGCGGCGCAGAAACGCTATTCTAAAACTTCCCTGCGTCGCGTGCGCTAATACAAGCGCTAAATTTAGCGCTAGCGTGCACTAAAATTGCGTACGTTATTCTAAAACTCCCTAGTTTTAGTGGATCGTACGGTAAATCCTTGCGTACGCAATAAAATTGCGGGTCGGGAGTGCACGTGCGCAGAACGCAGTCAAACGCAAGTGTCTGAACCGGCCTTTACTTGCCTTTACTCGTAGCCTCTGTGCCCCGCAGAAAAGCGCGCTTGGTGAGGCAGCTGCGGCTTGGTTTAATTTGAAATAAAATGATGGGACACGTTTTCATTTTCAATATTTCTTTCCAGGAGCATGGTTGCGCTATAAGCACGCGGAATTCTGCAGCTCTAGCAAATCTAACCAAGATCATGCGCGGTGTTCACTCGAAAACGTAACGCACAACTAAATTCGGTCCGAGAAGGTCATTTTTAGCGTACGCTATACTATTGCGTATCGCGTACGTAAGAGCCAGCAACGCTCTACTAAAACTGTCTATTGTGTTTCACGGGGTCCGGAAGATGTTACATTATAGTTCCCAGTAAACAAACGCCATTGCAATATTTTCGGAAGTACCGACACACATAATGTTGTAAGTAAAGCTTAGGAGGAATATGGTGAAAACCGTCAGAAGAAATAGCAAGACGTTTATTTTGCAATGATGACGCTATGAATGAACGGCGTTTAGCGACGGCAAGTTATGAGCGTTCGGGAATTTATAAGTTCACGTGATTGCTAACTATAGACATGCGTTTTTGTCGGGAGATGGTGTTGCGGTGATGACCTGATATCGGACGACTCGTGGCAGACGAACAAGGAAGTTTCTTCTCAGCGAATGGTAAGTGTCCAGTGTCAAGCACAGCACGTGGCTACCGACGTTGTAGACGTTTCGAACACTTACCGCTTTCGACAAAAGTCCTGGCACCTAGGCTAACTTTTTGGAAAGACTCGAAGTCTTCCTTGAGTCCAACGCCATCATGAACAGTAACTGAAAACGATCCACTATTCAATCGGTGTGTGGCGAAACGTATCCGCATAGGCGGAGTCATAGGTGATGCGTAGTATAAGTGGCTGGAAGTTTACACCATGCCTGCCACGACGTCCAAACACGTCATTGACGTTCTACGGTATCTTTTACCTACTTTTGCCCTACCGAAAATACTTCTCTCTGATAACGCGCCAAATCTTGCTTCAAACAGAATAAACAAATTTTTGAAGAAACAAAAACGGCATCAGGCATCACGATAGTGCACCATACCATCCTGCAACTAACGGGCATGCAGAACAGATGGTGTGCGAAACAAAAAAAAAAGCCGTTTGGAAGCTTACGGAAGAAGCAGTTCAGTGAAGAATCGCCAGGTTGTTGTTCCAGCAGCACGCGACGGTCGCATATTACACGGTAAAAACACCCGCCGAAGCAATATTGGGCGGACGAAGAGCCACACCCCTCGGTCTCATGATACTATGGCTTACAAACGAAGATCGAGAGATTCCCAGATCGGAAGTAATTGCAGTTTATACGGTCGGACAACTCGTCTACGTAAAGAATTTCAGCGGAAGTCGGGCCTTCCATGTAAAACTTGAGTAGTAAAGGCTCTGTGTTGGTTGACCAGAAGGTGTCATCTCTCTGAATACGTTGGATATCAATGCCCTTGAGTGTAAATATAACTAAATCACAAAACTCTCTTTGTGTATTGTGTAACTGCCCTTGTATTCGATAGTAGAAGCTATGGTGGTGATTTGGACCTTTCACACCAGGCTCCTTTTTCTTATTTTTCGCCTCATACTCCTTTGCGGTTTAAGTATGCTTCAAGAATCTTTTGGAACGGGGACACTTCACGTCAACGAGGCCATTTGTTCCAAGTAGTCAATCAGGGAATGCTGCTAGAAATCCGTCCCTCCTATTAACAAATAAGCCGCACTTCTGCACACTGCAGTTTTCTTGTTCCACGTACAGTTGTAAAGCAGCGTCCTCATTGATTCTACCGTATTCTGTTGCGGGTGAAGAAAGTCTTTGGGTACACGATACTTGAAACAAGTCTGGCAGTGTACGTTGTGGTTCGACACCCACTAATGTCGTGGTCCTTATAGAAGCTCATCATTTAATCATTACCTCGTCACTTATATTGCTCTTCGCCAACAGTAAGTACAATAGGCTACCGCCATATTACAATCCAAGAATATAAAAATTTTGTCATTCAGTCCTTCAACAAGTTTATTTATATAATGTTATTACGTCACATTACCTCGAGAGTATCGACGCCCATCGTCGATTTTCAAATACTTATACCTGTATATAAATTAGACCCACAAGGGGGGGGGGGGGGGGTCGGTGGTCGAGTGCATGGTCTAGCGCACACCAGCCCGGAGCACTTGGAGCGAAAGCTCGCGCTGCAGAAACCACCCCGCCCCTGTCCGTTTCGATCTGGAAGAGCATCGTACCGGCGTGCGGTCGTGTATCCCTACTGCGTGGTGCACGTTAAAGACCCCAGGTTTGCGGTGGTACAGCACCGGCTAAAATGCTCATCTACAGCTGAGACACCAGACGCCCACTAAGGCAGACTAACTTCCGGCTGTATAAACATACACACAACAATTTGCAATTAGACGCCTAATAACAAAAAACACAGCGTGCCGCCTCTTTTCTTTGGATGCCTTTTTTTAAACCAGCGCAAGCTCGCGCGTTCTCTCTTTTGAGACGGTTAGAACGGTCGCACATGAAACCCGCGTTTTTCCTACCCGGCAGCTTCCTCCTCTCATTATGTGTAGTTGGTTATAACTAAATAAGCTATAAAATAGGTGTATTATTCGTATTTAGTTTCAGTTTCACTCAGGGAAAAGGAGTTTCGCGGGAACTAGAGTCAATAAATGAGCGGCGCTTAGAGTATCGGCACTCTCTTCCCCGACAGTGTTGTGAACACCGCCATTTTGGTGCTTGTGCAGAGCAGGCGCAAATGCCGATCGTCATGATTCAAAAGTGCGACATCCTCATCATTAGATTCGGTGTTAGGAAGCTCATGTAATGTTACTTTGCTTTGTCGCAAACTGTTTGAAGTGGAGGACGGAAAAGCGTTTCTTGTGATTTCAGGTAAAGCTTCAAATAACTGAAAACCATGATTTTAAGCCACAATATGGCCAAGTGCCACTACTCTAACGCGTAGCTTATTTAATGACATTATTCATGCTCTTGTTCAAGAGGCTTGTAATACCTGGAGGGGCCATGACGTAAGCCCGGTGGATTCCACAAGCCACTACCTTTTGACATCTGCCTCTTCCTCATTGTTCCCGCTTGTGCCAGTAAAGTAGCTACGGTTCAGAGTAACGACACATGGCCATATTGTGGCTGAAAAAATGGTTGCCAGTTATCTGAAGCTATATCTAAAATCACAGGAAACGCTTTTCCGTCCCCCACGAATGTTTAAAGAACCCGCGACAGAGCGTTGCAATATTGAATCAGCTTCCTAGCACGGCATCTAATGGTGAGGAAGTCGTACTTTTGGATCATGACGATTGGCCGTTGCGTTTGCACTGTACAAGACCCAAAATGGCGCCGCCCAAAACAATTTTGGGGAACGAAGTGCCGATACTTTACAGCTCATTTAGTGGCTCTAGGCATGAAGTGAACTCGGGTGTATTCTTTTCTTCTTCGTCTTTATTTTTTATTAATTTCAATCATATCAAATAATGAACACATTATATCACGCTACGCTTGTGTAATTATTTGTCTTAGATTTATTAACCTGACTCAGTACTTGAACCATTCATTTATTGATAGTAAATCTTCCAATATATATTTTAATGTGAAGGTAAAAAGGCACGAATATTGATGAGGATACAGACGCCGACGCCGCCCTCGGAAATTTTTTGAACATTAAAAATCAGCAGTTTGTCTGTCATCCGCCAGGTAGCGCAACAAAACACCCAAACAGTTTTTAATTTTTTTAGAATTATCTGAGCTCTACACCTACTAAAACCAAAGCAATATCATTGTGAAAATTTAATACATTGCAATGTATATCTATTCCAAACAATAAATGTTATTAGATGTCAATAAATATGTTTTATGTCCAAAAAAGATATGCGTCAAAAACAGGTAAGTTGAAGGGCTCCTGGAGCGTTATGACTTCGAAAATGAAAAAAAGCCATCGTCCACCTCTTGGGCAACCATTGTAGCTCTAAATGTTATAAAAGATTTTATCCTAGTTTAATTATTTCCTCAGCGGCATTTGAAGTACCACGACTCGAAGCACCAAAAAGTGCTACGTTTGAAATAAAATATCTAAACAAAAACATTTTACACAACATTAAATTTGTTTCTGCATATTATTAATAATAAGCACTACATCTGTAGCTAACTTCATTGTCCTAGCACTTGTCATTAAAACATATTTGTGCTGAAAAATGTCAATTTTAGGGCAATATTTGGAGGGATGAAAAAAACAAAGTAGTGCAAATACCAAAAAAGTGTATCGTTACACTCTGCTCCGACATCATCTTAACAAAACTGCTATATTGGAACCGTGTTATCTTTAATGGAACGTTCATAAAACATGAACTAGCGGAGCAAGTGAGGGTCCGCGACATCATATTCGCAACGCTACAAATGCGCATGAACAGTAAAAACCAACACTCACATAATATCAAATAAAAGAGGATTGCATTGCCTTTCGAATGACATCAATCCCACACAAGAGTATTTAAAAGGAGATGAGTAATTACCTGCCAAAAAGTACCTAAACTGCCACATTCGGTGGGACCGTGGCCTTAACGTCTATATCCTGATTCAAAGAAAACACCCGTTCCTTCCCATGCATTGCACACTCGTAGATTTCGATATTTTGACATCTTTAAAACTTTTATCGATCATTTTTTTTTTTATTTTCAGGTACGTAGGGAGGAATGCTAGGAAACAAAATCCAACTATGACTTTTTTAATGTTACCAAGGAGGTTTCGGCCAGTAGTATCACACCGGAAATTTTGTGCCGACGCATTAACCACGAGTAATTCGCTTCGGGTGTAAGCACCATTCCCTCTCTCCTTTTTGTACCTTCCTTCTCCCTGCATTCCGCTCCCCTACATCTCAGCAAGGCGCGCAGCCGACTGACAGCCTGTCCAAACAGGAGAAGTTTACTTCAGCCAAAGCATTTGCTGTTTCTGAACGTGCATGGTTTCCGTCCGCTCTAGCCCGCTTTCGGACTTTTTTTTTTCGGCGCTGGGGGTAAGCTACTTGAGGCTTACATTTCTGCATGGTGGCGTGCAGCGTGCTCATCACGAGGGTCTGGACAACCACTAACACGCTCTGCTGCTGTCGTCAAGGCCCCCACTGTTTTTGTCGGCCCCCAATCTTCCAAAAACAAGGTTGAGAAGGAGGAGCCGATAGCGAGGAGGGGAGGGGAAAAGGCGCGATGTTTATGTGGTTGACGTCCTCACTGGAAACGTAACGGCGCGCCAGAACGTTCACAAATTTTTAGAGAGGTGCACACTTTTTTTTTGTTGCCGTGCACGGTATTTGTTTTGTACTGTCTGGTAGACCCGTGAAGCGTGCCGTAATAAATACGATTCCAACAAGAAATTACAACCTTTCAAGTAGTGTACATTATGTCTGGGCTGTGACATGAACATATGTCACAGCGCAGTCTGGCATAGAGCTACGTTCTCTAGGCTAGGAAAAGCACGATCTCGATTTAAAGGGGTACTCCGGCAAGTTTGTTTGCTACACCAACTAACTATATATTCAGAATCACCAGCCTTTATCATTTCCGGTATGCTATTTAGTATAGCGAAATTAAGAAGAGTTATTGTAAAAACGTCAAGTGAAAATGATTCCAAGACTAAAATTCAAATATACTCGCTCTTTCCAATTTCATGACGCCTAGGGAAGGCAGGCTTGCAGGTCGAACGGATATTCTAAAATTGAACGATGCCGATACTTTGTTTCGTGCTGCTGCACGGGTGCTGGAGAGAACTTCCAAAGCATTCATTTGACACCGTGAAACGGCTTGCAATCAGTTGGGTACAATGTCTATAGTCCAAACAATGCGCACCTGCAAAGGTTATTAGATTATACTGCGTCTCACCTTGTTACAAACTAACTGGAAAGGCTGTGCAAGCGCGAGCGGGTAGCCTTGCCTGCCCTGACTGGAGCACTCGTTGCATGAGCGCTCGTGCAGCCGCTGATGCTTCATCTAAAGCAAATAGCTCGCATTTCAGCATGCGCGGCTAACAAAATGTCTATGCTAAGGTGAAACAAAGTATAGCTCAGTCACGGCCACTTGATTAGGACTCCCTTTGGGAGCGGCCTGCCGTATGCCTCACTCCGCCGGTGAGCGCGATAGTTCTACTTTACCCCGCAGGCGCCAGCCGTGGCGCACGTTATCGGTGAGAGATAGAGTTCCTTTCGGGGGAGCATATCGAGGAACTCTACACTTCATTTCACGTTAGTATGTACTTGTTAGCCGCGCGTGCTGAAAGCGCAAGATAGTTGCTTCGAAGGAAGCCTCGGAGGCTGCATGAGCGTTCGTGCAGCGAGTGCTCCAGTCAAGGCAGTAAAGGCTAGCCGCTCGCGCTAGCACAGCGTTCGCGGTTAGTCCATGCTAAGGTAGGGGATCGGTGGCCGAGTGGTCTAGCGCACACCAGCTCGGAGCACGTGGAGCGAAAGCTCGCGCTGCAGAACCCAGGGATCCTGGGTTCGAGCCCCACCCCTGCCCGTTTCGATCTGGATGAGCATCGTACCGGCGTGCGGTCGTGTATCACTACTGCGTGATGCACGTTAAAGACCCCAGGCTAGCGGCTGTACCGCACTGGCTAAATTTCTCATCTACAGCTGGGAGACTCGTCGCCCCTGTGAGGCAGACCAAGTTCTAGGCTGTATAAACATCCACACAACCCAATTTTTTTTTCCATGCTAAGGTAAGACGAAATATAGTGCGAGAGGAGCAGTACGCCCGGCCCGGCCCAGTGTGGCTATTTAGGTTTTTTTTTTCGTGATGCCGCAATCTCATTTGAAACGAGTGCCAGATTGCATGAATGATGTGACAAATCTGTGTAGAATAAAAGCACACGATTTTTTCTGCGAAAAGCCCACTCAGCTGCAGGCTGCGCGTTAAAGCTGCATTCTGCTGGCAGTATGAGCGAATTGTAGTTTTCTTCCCGTAAGTGTTGCCCCGTTTCTATTACCATTGTAATATAGGAGTTATAGTTGGATATAGCTAGGCCGCGTAATTTCCGGTTTTAACCAACGCTCGAGCGCGCGCGAGCTGCGCCATTTATTCATCTGTGAAGGACAATATAAAATCAGATTCCGTGTGCATAACTTCAGCAATATAAACTTCATTGCTAAAAAAAAAACAAAAAAAAAAACAGACTAAGGGAGTCATATAGTTCACAAGCGGAGTACTTTTCGGGAAAGAGGCTTCCGCGAAAGCCTCAATATATTCTCTAGTGGGCTGTTTAGGTCACCAGCCCAGTTTGCCAAAAATGTCTGGGAAGTTTTCTGAGAAAGAGCTCGCCGAGCTCTTCGCTGTGGTAGGGCTTTCGGCAGTTAACACACCACATCAGCGGGCAGTCCATGTGGAAGCACAGCGTTCGAGAGGACCTTGCAAATCCTTCCGCAACCACGAATCTCTGCCGACTGTAGAGCCCTCTCGACAAGGGTGCAGACGAGCTTGCACAGCCAGACAGCTTCAGGTCGTGTGGATAGCTGAGTCCTCCTCGGTCAAGGCTAAACATGGACTGATATGCTCCGTCATGTGATGCATTTCCCTTAAGTTGCGCTTGCATTCAGGACACGCCACCTGCGAAGTTTAGCGGGTTCTGCACATTAGCCTTCCTTGCTTTCACTGAGCAATTCTTATTGCTTTGCTAGGTTGAATGTTTCAGCTAATTGCTTTTAAATTACGACAATTTCTACAAATAAAAATGTTCACCTTTTGTTCGCAAACGAAGGCCAAGTAGCCAGCCATGTAAGTCAGCGATGCGAACTCAAGTTCGAAAGAGACTTTATTGTACTTCATCAGCTGCAGGATTTCCTGTTTCATGAGTGGAGTTGGCACATTTCATCGCCTTCTGGCACTCAGAACTAGAACGCGCATTTACATTTCCGGCAGCTTCCAAAATGCCAATACAAACCACACAGTGACACTACGATATTTTCGCCGAGCACAGCGGTGCATAGGGGGGGGGGGGGGAAGGGGCGGGGGGGGGGGGGGGGGGGTAAAGCGAGTTTTGCTGCCTTCTGCAATTGCAGCAGCGCCTCGGTATAGGCGAAGCCAATGACAGGCAGATATTTTATCTGGGTAGCGAAGAAAGAGCGCGTTGGGCGCTTTCTCTATACTCCGTTTCACCTTGTGTTGTACCGCAGCGAAGGCTGGAAGCGCGAGCTCATAGCGTTGACAGCTGCCCTTGCTGCACGAGAGCTTGTGCCGCCGAGATCTGCTCCAGAGCAAGTAGCTCGCGCTTACAGCCTTTCCTGCGGTACAACATAAGGTGAAACAGCTCACAAGACCGCTCACCGATGTGCAGCGCCCCCACGGAAAATGGGAGAAGTTCTCCTCTCACGCGCGCTCTTTTGTTTTCGGAAAGACGTCGGCAGGCCGCACCAACAGCGGGGATCGAGTGGCCGTGGCTCAGTTACGGAACTGCTCATAGGCGCTGCTTGCACGAGCAGTATCCCCCTCTCTCTCACCACGACTCGCCTCCCGCCGTTCGACGCGCCAACGGCTGATATGGTAACTGCAATGTATTTGACGGAATACGTAGGATTCGAAGCACAGCGGCAAGATGGCTTTGCACCGTACTCTATGGAACACACAGCTTTAAAATGAAAATCTAGATGACCCCTTCAAACGGCGGTAGGTGGACTGTAGGGAGTTTGTGTCCGTGTGTGTGTGTGTGTGTGGGGGGGGGGGGGGGGGTGGGGGCCCCCCTTCGCGACAGTTCTACAACTCAGATACTCTAGTAACATTGGCACGTGCCTTCCCCTTGCGTCACGTTTTCATTGTAGCCAATAGAGACTTTCACTTAAAAAAAAAAAAAAAACAAAAAAAAAAACGCATGGTGAGGACAAAAATTCTTACTCGACACTTTCCGAAAAAAAAATTATTTTTGCCCAATATTTACAATAATCTTTCATCTATATTATTTGGTGCGTTTAGCAAGTTTTCAGGCAAATGGGGAACTATGAGGACTATAAAAAAAAACGCCGGAGTACCCCTTTAAGGCTGAGTATTTGCAGTACCTTGTAGCGGAGAACTAAGTTTTTATTTCCTTATTCACAATACCTGGAACTGGATAGGAAGCTGAGACATACACGGACATGAAAGCGATAAACATTTACTAGAAATGAAGAACACCAGCAGGAAAACATATTGACTTCTGCTTGAAAAAACCCCGAGACTGCGGGTAAACGACACAACACTTTTAGTGTTGTGTCGTTTACCCGCAGTCTCGGGGTTTTTTCAACGATGTGCAATGTACACCAGCTCGTTTGCGCCCTTAATTTTTGTTCATATTGACTTCCATAAAATAGTATAGGCATGATTAGAATTCAAACTTTTCACCCAGGTAGGGATCACTCAGGCACATAGGCACAAGATATGTTTACACCTCTTTACTTGCTGACCGTTCATTTCAGTTAGAAACGGTGATTACTTTCAGAGACACTTAGACATTTGTTGCAGTGCATGTGGCTATGTGCGAATAGGTTCTACGGGATTTGAGATATAAATGAATGTAGGCAACATAAACACACTTTTGACCTACGGCGAATATTCAAAGTTATTTAACCTTCTTCCGACTAATGTTTTCAGGAGAGGAGCGGCTGCGTCATCACGTGCTATAATGGAGTCCCCGGCAGAAGCGGTCCCCAGACGATGAAGAAAAACATCCACTTTGCTCCCTTCCCCGCGGGAAAAATGGAGAGTTAAGAGCTCGGAAAATACATTTTTTTCTGGAAGACGGGGCCAGCTGAACAAAATAGAACAAACACGCTTTTTCTACTTTTCCTTTCTGCTCCAGTGTTACTTTGTTTATCAAAGTTGCTTGTCACCCTTTCCCTTCATCTTCATTTATCAACATTTACCGCTTCATTTATCAAGTTCAGTATAGTTCAAAAAGCGTTTATTGACCTTTCGGAGAAACAGGAAGGGGGGGGGGGGATGAGATAGCTGGCTTAGAAGCATGGATTTAGGGCCAGGGGAGGGGGATCGAGGAGGGTTATAGATTAGGGTGCCTACATGTCTGCTTGTCTCAGGGTGAAGACATTCTTTGTTGAACTTAGTGGTCGGCTCGTGATGCGCTCGTGCACTCAAGCGCGCGACTTATGTGGCAAAATGACGTCTAAGCATTAGCCAAGTTTACCCGCTCGAGCTGTTTCACACCGGATTGCACGCGTTTTAAAATACACAAAAAACGATTAGGCGGAAAAATGGCTGAGATGTCACCACCACCACGGCCACTCGATCCCCCCTGTTGGCGCGGCCTGCCGATGTTTTTCCGAAAACAAAAGAACGCGCGTGAGAGGAGAACTTCTCCCATTTTCCGTGGGCGCGCTGCACATCGGTGAGCGGCAGAGCCGTATATTGGGAGAGTTTCGCCATTCATTGGTATCAATGGGGCGAAAATCTATTGGTCGAATAGTTGATTGACAGGCCGCTCGTGGCCAATCACAAGCCGCAAAACCTCCTCTAGCGGTGGTCGTGAGCCTCAAAAGTAAAGCAGGGTTCGGTAATTTCATTTTAGCGTCGCTAGAGTTAAAAAAGTTAACGCTCGGTGACTGAAAACTTGGTGCATGTGAGCTTTTCGTCATAGCCTTCTTTAATGGTAGAATAAACGAATGCGCACGCGAACACGTGCGTTGAAATAACGTAAACAAAAGTTTGTGTAGCCTCGGGAGTTGTGCCGTTCCGGTCTTGTTTGAAAAATGTGTCGTTGTTGTGCTCTGAAGTGCCGGAACAGAGCTTTCAGGGGAATTCGCTTGTTCAAGCTGCCGAAATCCCCGAGGAGACGGAAACTGTGGCTTTCAAGAATCAAGCGTGGCGCGGGGTGGAAACCTCCCGACAGAACGTACCTTTGCGAGGTGAGGTACTGTTCATTGTTAATATTGTGACGCGAGCACAGTGGACGCGAGTGCACTGTGACAAAACCGTGTATTTTGTGATCTATTCTCTACTGCCGTGGAAGCGTCCTGTGCGCTTTCGCTTCACCGCAGAAAGACGAGTGGTTCGGGCCTGTGGCTGTCGTGCGATGATGGATTTGTAAGATCGCGTATTTTGAAAGCGTGAGCCTCTCGTCAGCGGAATAACTGTACTGTGACGCGAGCGGCTGAATACACAGTTTTGACGTCTACCAAAACGTTATTCGCTGCAGGACCACTTCGAGCCCTCCCAGTTCCAGACGAGGTGCTCTGACGGCTGGAGGAGGCTAAAAGCCACAGCTGTTCCGAGCTTGTTTCTGCATTCTGAAACTCAAGTGAGTGCGTGTAACGAGGATAAGTGAGATTTTTGTTCTTTTGGTATTTACCTAGATTATGAGAGTGAATTAAAAGCAATAGTTTATCTTGTGTTAAGATGTTTTTACTGATATGATTTGAAAGAGGCACAGGTGACCTATAATAATGTGAACTTGGTAGGCTGTTGACATCTCTGTTTCATGTCAGAGACCTTTTTTTTAAATCGGAGTGGTCCTTGTGCAAGAGTGCATGAGACACCATCATTCAATGTTGCAGCCTGACACAGCACAAAACCCCGCCTCATGGAAATGTAAGTCAAAACCCAATAACTCATATTCTGTTGCTTCTATTAAGTTAATGCACGAGGCATTCATCACTCTCAGCTGCCTTGTAATGTTATGACAGCCTCACCAGCTAAGTATCTGTCATGGTTCTTGCATGGCTTGGAGTGATCTTATGAGGTGGGCAACACCCAATGGACCATTTGCAGAATTAGTGGTTCGAGAGTGCATGGCTAAAAGACGAGAGTTCCCTGGCCGCAGGCACGTCCACTGCGTCCCGTTGGCTTATTGTGTCGCAGTGACTTATATAGAGCTCCCCCAAAACCACTTTTGTCCCCCTTGAGGATTATCTTTCACCCCGAGGTAAATACAAAGAAGACTTCGTCCCTCTCCGCTCGGCCAGCATGAAGAGAGAAAGGGCGACAAATCCATTTATTCTCGAACCCATATTTCTGCAAAACGAGGATTCTCGTACCGTGTTTGCAGCAACCAGCGGCCAGGACCTCCGGAGCGACCCTGCAGGTCCGCCTGCTGACGCAGCCGCTCCCCACCACCAGCGCGGCGTACTTCGTAAGCATCTTCCAGGGTCCCGCGTACCCCCGTGTAGCAATACCACCACGCTCTTCGCCGCAGGTGACCAGTGACAACCAGCGCGGCCAGGCCAGCTCAGCTGCCCGCGGCACCTTGGTGTCGGCACACTCCACCAGCTGGGTATGTGGTTCTTGCACGGCTTGGAGTGATCTTGTGAGGTGGGAATCACCCGATTCTCATACCGTGTTTGCAGCAACCAGCAGCCAGGACCTCTGGAGCGGCCCTGCAGGGCGGCCTGCTAACGCAGCCGCTCCCCACCACCAGCGGGGCGTGCTTCGTAAGCATCTTCCAGGGTCCTGCGTACCCCCGTGTAGCAATACCACCACACCCTTCGCTGCAGGTGACCAGTGACAACCAGCGCGGCCAGGCCAGCGCAGCTGCCCTCGGCACCTTGGTGTCGGCGGCCTCCACCAGCTGGGTATGTGTCATGGTTCTTGCACTGCTTGGAGTGGTCTCATGAGGTGGGCAACACCCAATTCTTGTACCGTGTTTGTGGCAACCAGCGGCCAAGACCTCTGAGCGAACCCTACAGCCTCTTTCTCCCTCACCCGTTTCACCTAGGCTCACTGAAGATGTCTTTCTTCAGATGAGCCGGAAGATCAAGCAGCTGGAGAACGTGAATCATCGCTTGGTGAGGCAGGCTGCCTTACAAAAGACAAGGGAAGCGACATTCCGGTCTCACTTGCACAAGTTCTTCACTGCGGACCAACTGGCAGCTCTATCGAGATCCAGCAACAGGGGGTCCAAGTGGTCTAATGAGACGGTGAAGAAGTCGCTGCAGATGCGATTTGCAGGTGGCAGCTTGAGCTACGACTTGCTACTGGAGGGGAGCTTCCCATTGCCATCGTCTAGAACTCTGGGGCGGCGGCTTGAAGGCAAGTTCGTTGTCAGGCTACTCAAATGCTTCAAAGCTCCCTGTTGATTATTTACAGATATAATATCCTTGTTAGTAACTGTAGTGTTTTTGTATTTTACACAATTTATTTTTAAATGATAAGTTGGTGTCATGGTTCTTTTTTCACTTAGTTGCAGTGTGGTATGAAGGGGTAGATTATTGATATTGTGTTGGAATGATTCTCTCATCGCAGGCATACAGCACTAGTTTGACCTCACTATCTTGCACGCGTCGAGATGTGAATTCAAGTTTAGAGGGGGAGTGTTTCCTTCACTCCCAATTTTTGTAACCTTGCTGATGCGACCATGGAGGTAATTATGCTGACGGTGTCTAGGAGAGCACCCTGTGGTGATGGTGGTCGAATGAGGCTTATGGATTCCATACGAGCACTGCATGAACACTTGACTTTGGTTCGTGACAATAAGTGCCTCGGCAAACATTTGTGCAGCTCATGACTAATCTCTGCACACGAATGGCCAAAATTAAACATTGTTTACAGCTCAGCACATGCTGCACATGTTGCCATCCCCAGCCTATGGCTATACACAGTTCTCACGTGACGTCATTCTAGTCACCATTCCCAGGTACTAAGCGTCCCATTAATGTAGTGGAAGGTAGGTCTAATCTGCACCCCGTGATTGGCGCGGCCCTACTAGAATAAAACGTCATCATCTCACCTACCAATCGTGTGTCCTGTGTCCTGTGATGTCGAGATCGCTCTAGTGCTCTTATCAGTTGCCCTAGGGACTCGCGACGAGTTGGCCGCGTGCCGTTCGTTCGGTGATGTGCACAGTTTCTAAGTGCTGGCAAAGTCGCGATTGCAGCGAGTTAGCGCAGTTGAGTGCGCTTCTTAACGAGCACCGGTGTGCTGTGCAGAAGCGACACTTACAGAGAAAACACCGTGATCGTGCGTATTTTGCAGGCACTGCGATTGTGCATTGAGTGGAAGGCACACCTCCAGAGAAGAAGAGGTCACGCGCGTGTGCGACGAATTCAGGAAAACATTGTAATGTAGCTTAATGATTGTTCATGTTCCTGGTATATATGAGTGCGTACCTCAAGGCCAAAAAAAAAAAAAAACTGGCTTTTACCATGAATATGTGTTGCTCTACAACTGAGGTCCCGTCAAGCAGTGTGCATCATTGCTCATCATTTCTTTAGTCTAAGATTTAAAACGAGTATTTCGGTATAGCAAGAGGACTGACAAATCTCTCATCTACTTACAATCTCTATGTAGGGCTTGATTTATTTGAAGCGAGAGTCATTCAGTAATTTAGATCAGAATTAATTGAGCCTTGGCAGTGGGTAGGCAGATACTTGAGAATAACCTAAATGAAACCAGCTAGATTTTCCTTTACAAAGTATAACCATTGCTCACATGCTGAGTTTGTGCACTAGAAAGCTATCTCTACAGGAAAAATGCTGTTGACAAGGAGAACTAAATGACAAGCTTCATTTGTTGCTTCAATTAACAACTGCAGAATTTACGCACATAAAACATACTGAAAATTACTCTTGTCTAACCTCATTTCAGTGGATTACTGTGTGCCCCTTGATATTAGGTGTTTTAGGTATGATAGTCTTTATATCATACCTAAAATGACTTTTTATTCATACTCGTTCACACTCATCCATCACTCAAATACTATAATGTTTTGAAAAATGTGTACTAAGGTAAGAGTGCTAAGCTAAGTTAGCATGTAGCTTAGCTTGTTTGTAGCTAGCTAAGCTAGTTACACACGACTGGAAGCTAACTTAGGTTAGCTTCCATTAAGCTAAGCTACCTTCCGCCATCTTGACATCAACACTGTCAAGATGGCGGAAGCTGAGCGCAATGGCAGTATCAGAAAGGCACCGCAAGTATTCAATATGCGATTCGAAATTATTCGACCCAAGTCACTATTAGCTTCTTATTCGCTTGAAACATAAAATTCGTTATTCGCACGTGCCTGCTTAAGGGGAAACTAAAGCGGTTTTGTACCTTTAAAAAACACTTGCTTCATATGGCCTCCAGTATCACGAATATTAAAATTATTTGTCAATTTGAGGCCCGGAGTAGCCATCAAAGCATTTTGACCATAGTGCTGAAGCCCCGCCCTCCCGAGGTGTAAGAAGCTAGAAGGAAATTTCTGAGAGACAGCAGCGTCGCAACAAGGATCCTCAGAATCTCGGCAGCTATTGCAAGCTTATTTGAGCGGTCGACAAATTGTGTGCGATTCACCTCATGCTCACGATTTTCGCTCGCCTGTTTGTTTTGACGTAAGTTTAGTACACCAATAAACTTTCATAAAAGATTTAGTGGATGTTGGTCAGGCGTGAAAGATTGTAGAGGGAACTAGGCGTCTGTAGCAGATGACGCACCATTTCACGAGAATAAAAAAAGTGGTGCATTGGGCAAGGCTGGTCACATGTGCCGGAACACTGCACGAGAGATGGTGCTTGAGCTTCGGTGGCCAGGTGAAAGTTCTTGACGTGACATCATGCCGAGTGAATTTTTTAAATATTTCTTTGCGTTGGTGATACTTCTTGAGCAAATAGTGCATATTCAAATTTGGAGGATACAAATACGGAAGAATTTACCTCTAACTGATTTTTTTTGGAGAACCTCTTTAGCTTCCCTTAAAGTGTTTTCAACAAAATCAGTCAGTGGTTCACAAATCGGAGTCGGTGACACTTTTAGCAACGCACAGCTACCAAAGTAACCATGGAGTGTACTTCAGTGCTGGCATTCATCACCTTTGCTCATGAAGTGGAACTGCCAGCTTTAAGAGAGTGGCAAAAACTCGTAAAAAAACAGCAAAAACCATTCGTATGGACAACAGGAATGGAAGTTAGCAGCCTTTTCTTCGTTTAGTGCCCATGCTGTTCTTTTATTGACTGAGGGGGAAGTTTCAAATCATTAATTCCTTCAGTCCAATTTACCAAACATTGCATACACTTGATGATCTAAAGCAGTTCTGTGTTTGTAGGTGAGCACTGCCCTACGGGTCCTCTGTCACTCCACGGCCACAGCCCTGCGCTTCCTGGTGGAGAATCATGGCTGGAGCACCAACTTCCTCACCACGGCTTGGTTCTTGGAACAGGTCAACAAATGGTTTGATCTTGTGAGCAGCAGGCACCCAGTCCTTGCGATCAGCAGGCAAAATGAGGCCTGCTACAAGAACACCCTTGACTTTCTGGTCAAATTTAAGGATCTTTTTCTCCACCTCACTATTGGGGATGGGGCGTTCAAGCCAGTGGAGGCGGGGGTAATCCTCTCTACCAAGTCCATTCTGGACCTGCAGCAGTCTCATTGAGAGACATTCTTTTTCATTTGTGCTCACATCCAGATTCACGCAGGACTGCCATGAAAACTTGTTTTCGGTAGTGCGACAGGGCAACCCTATCCCAACTTCTTGGAGTTTAAGATGACCTTGAAAATCATCACACACTCGCAGTACCTGAAGGCGTCCAAGGCAGGGTCCTACGAACTGGACGATGCCTCCTTTTACCTGGCTGACCTCGCAGACTTGGATGTACAACCTGCTGTGCCCACCGACATTTTTCTTGAGGAGGTAGAACTCACCATGTCACAACCTGAAAAGAATAGCTTTGACTATTACGCGGGTATGTGGTACGAAGAGTTGTAAAAAATAATGCTACATGTGACGCGTGTGCTGCAGATGTTCAAGTCCCCATGGCACCTGCAAATAGCCTCCTCAGGCTAAAGAGTTATGTCCCTGACGCTCTGACCTGCCCCTCTGAAGCTGCACGCGCCCTCTTCACAATTTGTGAAAGTGTCTTTCGCAGCCTCATTGCGGATTTGTTGCAGGCACGGGGCATCCTGGACGCCCTATCGGCGAGGATGGCTGCAGAGAGCCAATGTGTTCAGCTGCCCGACTGCCATGAAATCAAAATAAAGCTCATCAGGTGATTCTGCCATGCACGGCTGCAACTGTTCCTGCGGGAAAAAAGTCGCGAGTTGGCGGCTGGGGCAGCTGAACGCAGGGACTTTGGCAGTCGATGGCAGGACCTCGGAGAACTAATTAGTGTTTTAGATTGCCTTAGGTGATGAAACTGTTGTGCCGTTCTCATTTTTTTTTACTTTGCTTTCTTCTTTGTGTTAAGGGCAGCTTTCATTTTTTGCGTTCCTTGTTTACTGAGGCACTTCTAATTTTTTTTTACTCTTGTAACGGTTGTTTGTGCGCGGCCCTTTTTCTTGTGATCTCCATGTAAGCCTACGTGAAGCCTCTACATTTTTTTATGCTTGCTACACATGTTTGTGGGAAGTTTCTTGTGCTGTGCATGTAAGGGCATCTGTACTTTTTTTATGCTTGCTACGGGTCTGTGAGAAGCCCATTTTCTTGTGCTCTGCCTGAGGCCTCTGAATTTTTTTACGCTTGCTGTGGGTCTTTGTGGAACCCTTTTTTTCTTAGGCTCTGCCTGTAAACCTGTGTGAGGCCTCTGAATTTTTTTTTACGCTTACTAGAGATGTTTGTGGGAAGCTCTTTTTCTTATGCTCTACGTGCAAGCCTGCATGAAGCCTCTGGATTTTTTTCATGCTTGCTTCTGAAGTTTGTGGGAATCCTTTCTTTTTGTTGTGCTCTGCGTGTAAGTTTGCGTGAAGCATCTAAATTTTTTTCACACTTTCTTCAGCTCTTTGTGGGAAGCTTGCTTTTTCTTATGCTCTGCATGTAAGCCTGAGTGAAGTCCCAGAATATTCTTTTACTTTTACGCTTGCTTCAGATGTTTGTGGGAAGCTTTTCTTTTTTTGTGCTCTGTGCGTATGGCTGCATGAAGCCTCTGAATTTTTTTACGCTTGCTACGGTTCTTTGTGGGGAGCACTTTTTCTTCTGCTCTGCGTGTAGGCCTATGTGAAGCTTTCGCTGTCATGCAAACTTGCTCTTCTGTATCATGTTTTTTTTTTCTTGTCCTCCTTCTTGTGCTGTGCACTGCTTATGTTTCACTCATCCCTTTTTGCTTCATGTGGATGTTTGTAGCCTACACTTTCCTTCCTGGCGTCTTGCATGAAAGCCTATGGAGAGACTTCCTGCCCATGTTAGCTTGTCTTTTCCCCTGTCATTCTTCTGTTCACTTTCCTCGTGTCATTCGCACACCTTGAAATATGCACTCTCTCTGTATCCTCAAGTTTTTCACTTCTGCACTTGCTTAAGACATTTGCAAGCCATCCTTTTACTTCATGAGCTTTCCATGTGAGCCTTCACCGTGCAGCACCTTTACGCTTCTGGGAGCCTATGCTTTGCCTCCGACCCGTTTGGTTTATCCACTTGCCTATTTTAATTTTGCAGTTCCTGTGTTTTTTCTTGCAGAGGCACGAGACCCATGTCCCCTCCATGGTCATCGGTTGCAGCTTTTGAGTCTGTCTCATTTTATTTCATTGTAGTTGCAGACTTAATTATTGTCAGGTATCTGTATGTTAGTTTGTTTGCAGTAGACCTAACTGCCGCCATTTTCTTTCCGTGAGTTAGTTTTTGTCAGACGCTCGTACTCAGTGTAACAGGTGCAAGGGCGGGGTTTTGTTGCTGTGTCCAGGATGTTGCAAGGAGACTGCTGGCCCATGGACTTCTTCCGAAACCGACGCGCCCCATTGCGGCGAAATACCATGCAGTGCATTCTGGGAACTAGTTGGCCACTCAGTTTCGGTTTCGACTGAGCAGATTCATCTCATGCTATCACGCCGCGACCGAACGCACTGCTCGCAATTTCGATTATCTGACTTTTTTACGAATGTACAATATACGCATTCTCGAGCGATACAAAAGGAAGGCCGGGGCACTTTTTTTGGTTCCCGAAACACCAGATATTTGACTGCGTATGCAAACGTAGTAGGACGTGGCTTAGTCACATCATATTTGAGTTCAATTTCAATTATCCCGTCTAGTGCCATTGAACTACAAGTGAAATTCGGTCACCTGGAGCATTACACATATTTTGTTTGCCAAATGTCCGCTTCTTGTTACTTCATTGGGCGAAAAGCAAGCCGCATCCTCACAGGAGTATCAAAGTTGAGCCCAGCGTTGACGCGTAAACTTTTAGGGAAACGCAATAAATTCGACCTCACTACTGCACCAAAGTTACTATGATGTCTTCCTCGTGTCATCATATATCTTCCACTCAAATTTTATGCTGATAGACGATTAAGTTTTCGCAAACGCGGAGATGGGCTAGCTACGACGGAGGCCCTAACAAGCGTCCCCTACTCCTCGCTAAGCCTTTTTGGACGAGCTTTTACTGACGCCCAAGGTCTGTGCCTGAACGGTGTGTCTGAAATTATCGCGGCATACTCAGGCAGGAAGAAAGCTAACACATGACAAATATTATGGCCATTAGCAACCGTCAAATGCACTTTGAATAATTTCGTTCGTTTGGCGCACCGCATAGGGGTTCATACCCGTCCGGCGTACTTCTGGCGAATGGTGCAACATTTTTCACACAAGTGCTCGACTTTTGCTTTCTTAAAACGGTTTGTATGCGCAAATGTGCCTATACGATTGCAGGATAACTTTACGTGCATACGCGATGTTGAATATTAGTACAATGCCAGTGGGTGGGGACTTCGCTTCGTGCAGTGCTGCGGGTCAGTACACATAAGAGATAAGAAGTGTGTTATAATTGAGCTTTTCAATGGCACCTCCGAGTTTTACTTCGCGTACACAGGCGCATTAAGAAAACAGTAATTGCAAAAAGTAATATTTCTTCTATGGACGCACGAAACGAACAAACTTCCTGATCAACAACATATAATGTAAAGGCGCGAGCTTGATGTATGCATACTTATTGGTTGCTACAGCCTGTTGATTCGTACATAAGCAAGATCCTAGAGCTTCGCAGCGTCGAGATTCCCAGCACTGGCTCGTCCAGATACCTCGAAACGTTAACAAAAAGGCTCAAGTACAAAAATAGAACAAGCATGTGTTAAGAGAAGCTATATACATCTCGGGCTTGTGCTAAAGCTTCGAGGTCTGGCCATTTAGGTTAGTTTATAGACCACAAATGATGCTCTCGGGACCAGAAAACATGAGATAATGGCCGTTTATAGTCCACGCTTTGTGTGTAATCTCTGGTCGACGTGTCGATCGAAACCGAAACCATGCCACTCTCCTCCCTGGCCAACTAGTTCCCAGAGCGCAACGCGCGCCGTGTTGCATGCAGGGCTTTATGGAAGTAGTCTATTGTGTACATGCATCAAGAATAGTTGTGTGTCAGAAGTTCCTTTATTTCCTTGTTTTTTGACTCCATACAGACCAATGTTGAAATTGTTGGTGGCTGCTTCATCCATGGAGTGCAAGGAACATACCTATTTGTTTATTAGGGAATAATTGACATGGCCGTGTCATACATGTTTGTTACATGGTCACTGGAAAGTGTGGAAAAAGAGAGAAAGCCCATGGCCGTTGCACAGGGAAGCCCCCAGAAACACTGACCCCTGGTGGTGGCCTGATCCAACACTTTGCCGCACAAGCTAAAGGCTCATCTTGGTTGGTGTCGCCCGTGCCTGAGTGGGGCATCCTTGCACTGCTTAAAATGCCTGCTCAGTTCCTGGTCCATAGCCTGGTTTTTTCACTTGTTAACTGCCAATCAAGTTAGTGCCCAGTGGTAATTTCATCATCTGACTAAAAATGAGTTGAGTTAAAGCGTCTGGGGCACAACTGGCCCAGGTGGTGCTTCATTGTGCCATGGTGGATTTTACCAAAGTCATGCAGTTTTCGACAACCTGGAAGATGTTCTTGGTCCCCATTGTTCTACAGCTCCCATGTTTGTTTCAAAGACAGGGCTGCTTTCTTTGAGGTTGCTAGGCCTTTCCAGGTCTACCTTTGGCTCCTGGGTCTCAGTGATGAGGTCCATGCAGCAAACTCTAGGACAAAAGTTGAACACGAGCTCTGTTGGAGATTGTCCTCCTGTGGTAGGCGGTGTGCGACGGTACACAAGGAGCCATCTTGGCAAGTATGCGGCCAAAGAACCACCCGAGAGTTTTTTTAGACTGTCCTTGATCGTTCTTACAGCTCTCTCGGGAAGTCTGTTTGACTGTGGATAGTTAGGTGCAGTCCTTAGGTGGCCAATTCCATTCTGAGTAATGAAGTCGGTAAACAGCGTTCCGGGGAATGGTTTTCCATTATTGGACACCAAGAAAACAGGAAGTCCTAACCAGGCGACCGTGTTCCTCAGATATTCGACTGTTGCAGTGGAGTTGGCTGGCTGCTGATGCCAGTGGTTTCTTTCAATCTTGGTAACTGTTTACCACAATTAGCACCGTTTTACCTTCGATAGGTGCAGTGCAGTCCATGTAAATTCTTGTCCATAACGCCGTGGGTTCTGGCCAAGCTTGTGGCTCTGCTTCTGGTGGCATTAATGCAGCCTGTTGGCATATTGTTCATGGTTGTACGGCATCAACCATTGCCTTACCTCATTGCGTTGATACCCATGCGTGTGTCATGGAATTCTTGGAAGAAGGTTAACCTCCTATGGGCCTTTTGACTCCGTGGATGTTGTGTGACGACACTGGTCCAACTGCCTCTGGAGGTGTGGCACATTCAGGATCAGTTCCTCAGTGTGGTTGCGATACACCAGGAGCCTGACGCAGCAGTGTCTGCTTTGCCTTGTTAAAGCCGTCGTCTTCCTTTAATAGACACCTCTATTTCACATTTTTCCGGAGCAGGTGGTTGAATGGAGCCAATAGCTGAAACATTTGAGGCAGGCAGCTTGCATGCTATAGATGATAAATCCTGAGAAATAACAAAGTGCATGGCAATTCCATGGAGCAGGAACCTTCAGGTTGGCTTTCAGCTTGTTGAGATAGGTAGGTAAGTCTATCTACCTAGTGATCGAGCTGAACGACTGACTTGCTTGCATCCAAGCTCGCAGGAAAGTCCTCGGAAGTACTGGCCCTCTGGTAGCCGGACCCAACAGTGACATTGCCTTTATCTTTTGTGATTAGGTGAAAGCTTACTCAAGTGGACGAATATCAGATTTCTGTCATTTCACATCATTCATGCTATCTGATTAATTAATTTGGAGTTTTTTTGAGTTTCCAAATTGTGAAAATATTTTGAACTTTTCCATGGTATATACTGGTAGTTAAGTGGCTGGATATTAAAACTGAATGTGTGACAAATGTTAGAAAGAAGGTCCTGTCGGTGCCCATGCAAACGACCAGGGGCGGATCCAGACCTCCATTTTAGGGGGGGCGGTTCCTCGATGTAAAACGGCGGGGAGGGAGTGTTTATATTTTTTGTAGAGTTATCGTTTTTACTAAACTCTGATAACATAATATAGATCTTGAGAGCTTTTGTATCGGTTTACCTGTCGGGGATGAACTCTTTTAATTAAAACCTTTCGGGTGACCACGCTAGAGGCAACTATCTCGAAAATTGTGGTGGCACTATCCTTTCTGAAACTTGGGTTTCAGACCGACACTACGTGAGCAGTCGATTTAGGGAAGCTTAAAGACATTGCCTTGGCAGACATTCTCGTTGGAGCTTGTGCTTAACTGCTGCGGCAACGGGAAGAGCGGCTTAAATCAATGGAGCGAGTATGTTGCAAACAAGCGACAAAAATGGCCCGGCGGCTTCGACGCTGCTCGCGGCGTCAAAACACTGTTGACGCAGCGAGCGAAACGAAAGCTGTCAGGCAAGTTCGTCGGTTGTTCGCCATATATTTGGAATGTCTAGAGCGCAGCACATGCGGCGTTGCCAACCCAAACTCGTGTTTTCACGTGTTCTGGATGCAACCCAAGAGAACGAAAGCGAATAATTGTTGAATATTTATGAAAGCATGTTGCAGTTCAGCAACAATAACTTTTAAACTTAGATAAGACCTTAAACCAGCAATGGACCCTTCCAAATTATATTCAATTGCAATTCGTCTGGATATTTTCTGTGTGAAAAGAACACTTGTTTCTGAGTAGTTAGCTCATTCGTCAGGGTCGAGAGGACAGGTGCAGAGATATGATGGGGCAGAGCGGTTGTCCGGTCGGCGAATCTCAACTGGGCTAAAGGCCGATCACGACTGCAGCATGGATGTTTGGGAGTAGGTGTTCACTCGAAGGGGCACAGGCACTCTCTATTTAATTTATGTATAGTCGGATCTTTGAAAAGGCTCGTTTTCCACAAGTCCCTTAGGTAGGGAATTCGAAGCCGCAGTCGGAAACCAGCAAGCCCCGCCTCTGTTCCATTAGACACACACATATTCGCTCCTGCAAAGCAGCGCGAAAGCTCTGCCGTCAATCCACAGAAGCTGCGTTTAACTCGAAAAGTAAAGACGGCGCCAAGGGGAGACAAGGGGTGGCGGGCGCCTTTCCTAAAATATGTCCCGCCACCCTAAGTTGAAACGGCATTGTATACAAATAAATGCCTACGGCGTCGGCTTGAGGACCCCGTGTAAGCTAGGGTGCCTTCATGAGCGCACATGAAGGCTCCCTAGCGTAAGCAGCCTCCAGCCTTTAGAGTGCTCGTACCGTTTATCTTTCTTTTATTAGCTTCCCGCCACGAGAAGTCGTACCGCAGGCAGTATGAAGCCCATTAGAGAAAACATCTCCCCCTTCTGGCGCTCGTCGGCTTCTTTCTGTATTCCGCGCTGCGGCGCTGATCTGATCCTCAGTGAGGGATGGAGGCGAGGACGAAAGCGGGCTTATGTTTAAGCCAAAGTCGTGGGGAAGTCCGGAGCGTCTTCAGGAGAAGCTTAGACCCAGACTACACTGTACCCAGAGCATTTGCTTCCTCTCTCAGTTGAGAAGAAAAGCAATTGGTCACCTGGTTGTACAAGCTGCATCCTGCGTCGATTGCTTACGTTTTTTCTTCGAGCTGACGAAGAACCCCGGGGAGGGGGGGGGGGGGTGCCTGGCGAGGCGTTTGGGGGGGCAATCGCCCCCACCGCCCCCCCCCCCTCCCCCCTTGGATCCGCCACTGCAAACGACACCGCTATTTTAGAACCCCATAAATTGCCGGAGCCATATAGAAAAAGAGAACAGTGCAATTTATTAGAAACGAAAGAAGGGGTCCACCGTGCACATCGGTACTGGTTTGGTGATTGGATGAGTCAATTCAGAGACGTTCAGTGCTTGTATAAAGGCTTCCCAGAGGCCGTTTCATTCACATAATGTGATCCTTCCAAGAAAAAAACGAGTAAACTGACCTTGTAGTATTTTTCTTCGTTGTTGAATTCATTCATTCCAGATCTCAGTTTAGTTGGTTAAATTATTCATATCCTTTTCATTAAAAGTCTCTATATAGCAGCACGTGTCGGTATCATTCTATGAAGTCTGTTCGTAGACGATAGCGTGGCACCTCAACAGGACCCCGTTGAGCAAAATGACTGATCTTGTTGAGGCGAATGAAGTGCGTCATAAACGAAGGCAACAGTGAGGGTCAGAGACGCACCCACTCAGGAATGTTTAAGTCCTCACAAAGAAAAATGTGTCTAACAAATTTAGCAACATTTCTATTAGAGCCCCGTCTGTCTTCACTGACGTACTCAGCAACTCTGGGCATTTCCGTGCCCAGCGCCAGTGCTCACCATTAATAAAACGCAGTCTTAAAATGTTTGAGTAGTGTATACGCTCTGTGCAGGATTATCTCTTTAGAAATTATTAAGTATTCGAGAAGGGCACGAACTTCTGTCGCGATGAACAAAGAAGGTAGTGCTCCTCGGCCAGACTAGTAACTCTAGCGCGACTAACATCACCGACATAAAAAAAACTAGCTTTTTAGCAAGCTAGTTTTTTCAAAAAGGTTGTTTACGTTAAAACATAGAAAACACAATCAGCAGGCCGTGTTTGGCTCGCCTCCAAGCAGCGGTTGCTGTTGTTAGCTTGGAGAGACTATGCTGAGCTGTCGATGAGAAAGCTGTCGTAAAATTTCCAAAAATATATATTTATTATTGGCGCAGTTGGTTCTGTAATTGTTTACTCAGACTTCTTTTCGAGCGTGTTCTAAGAGCCATGTTAACAGGTAAAAAGAAAACTAAAAAGTTATACTTCTCTTATTTGTTTGCAGCACAGTCAACAAGCTGCAAAGAGCAGCATGAACAAAATGAACCGGAAAAGATGTCCAGCCACCAGCAAGCTGACGACTGCGCCACTTCACCATGCTGTGCCACGGCGCCAAATTGTGTGCCAACGCCAAGCTGTGCCACGACGCCAAGCCACATCGCTGATGCACCAGATGAGCCTCCGAGATTTTGCTCAACGCTTTCCACCAACCAGAACCAAATGTCTGACGACGACCCGTCGCTGCCAATGCCGACTAACGACCTGGACAAGCAAGCCAGGCAAGCACGGGGTCCTTTTCAGCCTCATCTGGGCAGCTATGCCCAAACAGAAACGAATAATCGACTTTTGTGAACACTGGTTTGCAAAGTTCAGCTGGCTTGGATACAGTCCAGCAAAAGATGCAGCCTTTTGCTTTTGCTGTCGGGCGTTTCGGCCGGGCAGTGGTATATCCAAAGCACATCTAGACCCATCCTTTGTTTCAACTGGGTTTCGAACTTGGAAGAAAGCGATAGAAAGGTTTAATCAGCATGAAAGGTCTGAGGGCCATCTTAACAGTGTTGTGTCATGGAATTGCTCCAAAGCAAACAGATCGATTGCTTCAATGCTGGATAAAAGCTTTGAACGACGAGCGTCTCAAGTTGAAGAAAAACGAAAACAAAATCGTGAGGTGCTAAAGCGCCTTACTGACATCGTTGTTCTTCTCTCAAAGGGAGGAAGGCCATTCAGAGGGCACAGTGAAAATAAAAAAAGCGCAGAGTAAGGTCTGTATTTAGAGATAGTTAATATCTTAAAGAAGTACGACCCCGTTTTGCGGGGCCACTTAGAGTCAGGCCCAAAAAACGCCTCCTACATCAGCAACAGAATACAAAATGACATCCCACACTGTTAGAAAATTCCATCAATCTACGTGGAAAAACCGAATAGAACATGTCCCGTTTTCTGGAAATGCATATAATGTGCTGTTTGCTTTCAAAAACGGGAACTGTACCATATGCATTGAAATGTGCTATTTAGGCAATAAGTATGAGCTTATCCGTATAAATAAAAAACGCCTTACAAGACTACAGTTTATAGTCGGTTCAACTGGTATAAGGGGATTGAACGCGCCCAAAAGTGCCGGATATCCAGCAATTTTTATGGAACTCTATCAGACCGCGGAAGTACAGTGCCCGTGAGCCGTGTTACGCCACGCGCAGGAAGAGATCTCTCACCCGCGCATGCGCAAGCCGCTGCTGGCCGGTGTGGGCCCGCGAGCTGCGGAGTGCTGCTGCCCGTTCGGAAGGCGAGTTCTACGTTGTTATCGCGTCGTCAGAGGCGTTCAGCGGTGCGTAGACGGTTTTTTTTCCAAGGTACGTATACGTTAAGTTGTTCCTAACGCAGTGTTATTTTACTATCTCTAAGGGTGTCCTATATTCCAAGTTCGGGATGCCCAGCGTGTAGCGTCTCGTCTTCCCAGCTGCATAAAGCTAGGCTTTTTATAGTTCCTGATTCGGGGCGGCATACTGCCCGACCCTACTTAGTATTGATGGTATGCTGCACTGCGTAGTTACGCGGAAAAAAACTGGAGAAATGAAGTTAATGCAGGAGGACAGACAAAAACGTGCATGGATTGGCGCAGACTAACAACTGTTTAATTTCTTTCTCTTTTTTCTCCCCCGACCCGTATTTCCAAAATTGCGGCTAAGAAAACGAATGGTTGATGTCTTGAATTTGTTGGCTTCTGAACTTGATGGTGTTTGCTGTAGCTGCCTCTTTGATATACGAACAGGATGGTGTGTTTTTTGTAGCGTTTACCTGGGGCCCGATGTTTGCTCCGACAAGTATGGTATCTTATTGAGTAGATCTATTTCTTCTTGTCGCAAAGCTAGTGATAGCTCACTGACGCACGCTCCGTGTCTACCCGAGGCCATGTGAAAAGCCTCGATTATTTCACGCTTTGTTCTGCCCTTTGATCTGGCCAAGATGGAAGTAGTGTCAAGGAGAGCTTTGCAGTTGCATTTTGAACAATGCGCTGTAAGGTTGCCAAGTGCTTGCAGTTGTCCGCATGCATGGTTGTGCTCCTTTAGTCTCTCGTTAAGGCATCTCCCAGTCTGCCCGACGTAGGATCTTCCACACGACAGTGGTATTTTGTATACCACACCTTCGACACATTCAACAAATTTGCTCCTGTGTTTCACTTGACACAGTGCCTTGCTGTTAGTCTCGTCCACTTCATTGTTGACCCTCCTGCATAATCCTTTGAGCCTGAAAGGGCCAGATATAGTGACACTCTGACTTCGTACCTTGCGGCGATGTTTTTTATCCTGTGTGAAAAATTGTGTATATATGGCAGTACCACCATTGGTCTTTTGTCCAAGATCTTCTCCTTGGTTTTGCACTTTCCTGTGAGTGTGGAAATACATTTTTCTGCGACAGCTACCAGTATGGGTTCAGGATAATCGCTTGCGTGTAGTCTGCTTCTCTGCCTCTCTAAACTTTCTGAGACTTTGTGGTGACACGATTTTTGAATTGCTCGCCACATGCATCCTGAGGGAACACTCCTCTTTACTAACTTTGTGTGTCCAGAGTCATACGGCAGAATTCGTTTTTTTCTTCTAGTTTTGTACATCCAGCATGTGTGTCTGTAATCAAAAGTCATGTGGATGTCCAAGAACTGAAGGCTGCTTTTCTCAGGTAACTCAAAATAAAATCCAGTCCTCTGTGCGCTTCTCGAAACTTCTCCATGATCTTTGAACGTACGTTGTCTGTTGGTTTGTGTATTGGAAAACACATCAAAAAATCGTCTACATATCTAAAGCACTTGCTGACTCCATTGTTCTGGAAAAACCCCTGTAGTTCTTTATTTCCTTTCGCCATGTACAGGTGGTACTGCCATATATACACAATTTTTCACACAGGATAAAAAACATCGCCGCAAGGTACGAAGTCAGAGTGTCACTATCTGCCCCTTTCAGGCTCAAAGGATTATGCAGGAAGGTCAACAATGAAGTGGACGAGACTAACAGCAAGGCACTGTGTCAAGTGAAACACAGGAGCAAATTTGTTGAATGTGTCGAAGGTGTGGTATCCAAAATACCACTGTCGTGTGGAACCCAAGCAGCACCAGAAAGTGAATTTCGATCGGCCGACGGTTGGCCAGTGTCTGGACAGCTTGGCCACTTTAAGTGCTTGGCCACCGGAGACATAAGCAAGGCCGGCAAGGGTTCGGCCACAAACTAGCTGTTTTTAGCTTGTCCGCCGGAGACATAAACACTGCCGGCAAGCGCCTGGCCAGAAGTGCTCATTTTCAGCTTGGACGCCGGAGACATAAACACGGCCGGCAAGTGTTCGGCCAGCAGTGGTGATTTTCAGCTTGGCCGCAGGGGACATAAACACGGTCGGCAAGTGTTTGGCCAGCAGTGGTGATTTTGAGCTTGGCCGCCGAGGACATAAACACGGCCGGCAAGTGTTTGGCCAGTAGCGCTGATTTTCAGCTTGGCCGCCGGAAACATAAACACGGCCGGCGAGTGTTTGGCCAGCAGTGCTGATTTTCAGCTTGGCCGCCGGAGATATAAACACGGCCGGCAAGTGTTTGGCCAGCAGTGCTGATTTCCACCTTGGCCGCCGGAAACGTAAACACGGCCGGCGAGTGTTTGGCCAGAAGTGCTGATTCTCAGCTTGGCCGCCGTGGACATAAACATGTCCGACAAGTTTTCTGCCAAAAGTGTTGACTTTCAGTTTCGCCGCAGGGACACCCATAATCTAAACGTTCATCGCGTTGACGAAACTTTGGCATAACGACGGGCAGCGAGAGAAGCATCACGAGTGAGTGGTTGGCAGAATATTAGTGCGTACATCGCGCGAACACTGTTAGCGCAAGCAAACGATCACCGTTTTATTCAGTTTTTTTTTTTCGTTAGACTTGAAAGGCTATTGTCTTAACTAGCACTGTCGTGTGATATGTTCATTTGGAACATTATACTAGAAGTGGGAAAATATTGTGCCCGTCGTTGTTCTATAAAAATAAAATACGAAAGCAGCGCTGACGTCATCTTCGCGTTAACTATACCGCTCTGTCGCCGCGCGGCACTCTTAGCGCGAATGCCACATCCGCGATTTTTCGGTTACTGCTCCACATATTGACATCCCAACTGCACTCGAAGAAAAAAAAGTTGTAGTCGGGTGCATCGGGCGCAGATGTTCCCCTCTCCTGGAAGACGCACCCACTGTTACCCAGCCAGTGTACCTGTATACCGACCATAAGCCCCCTTCCCTACCTTAAAAACCTATAGGTGTATCAATGCACTCAGCTTACTAAACCGCCACGCTAGCCATGCACCACGATCAGCTTGTGCTTGAATCGGATAAGATTGGATATTTCAGACTTTGTGTTTTGGAAGAGCCTAAACAAGACGTCTCTCATATATTGATTAAACTTAAGCTAGTCTCAGTAATGTGTTAATTAGGTGCTAGGATACTGATTTCTTGAGCCAAGGAAAGCTAACAGCTTCGGTTAAAACCGCAACGGAAACGTTTAAAATCGAGCCACACGTAAAAGAAAAAGAAAATGAACATCTCGCTGGTTTGTTGTTAGCAACGTGGTTGTTGGCGGGCGGTGGGCAACGCCGTGACGCTATTGACGCTATCGTGGTGATTGACGCCAGTGATGCTCGGCCGTACTACACAGTTTTTACACCTTTAAGGGTGTAAAAGGGGTGTTGTAGCAACTTACACCCTCGGCTACACCTTTTTAACAACCTAAAACTAGGAATACAACCTCATAATTTTACAGAAAAAGGTGCTGTTTCGTGTTACACCCTACATTTAGTGAAGAATGTGAGAAGGGTGTAGAAGAGGGTGCTAAATAAATAATGTGAAATGGTTTTGGAAAGCTTATATATGGCTCTGTACATAATGTACAGGTAAGATTTCTGCTTGAAAAGCAACAGTTGTTAGCAGTCTAGTTTCTTATAATGTCAGTTGTAATTCATGCAAATAGCTGATAATTAAGTGCCTCTTTTGCATACAATTTTTATGTTTGAGAACAAAATTTTATATATGAGTTCATATTTAATTTTCTTACAAATCACTCCATGCTCAGAAATCGGAAAGTAGGGTGAAATGCTCTATACTAGCATTTTTTACAAATATTGATTGATGGAAGTGTACAGTAAGAAAATCAGTTAGTCTCGAGTTTATATCTGGCAACAGGAAATCAAAATATTGTGAAAATGTTTGACAAATATTCATGACATGCTGCTAGAACCTGTCTCACTACCATGTCAACCCGAGCAAAATATTCCTTTGAGAATATGGTTACATGCACAAAAACTCACACACATAAAGAGGCAAATCCCATAATAAACCAGTCCGAGACATCCCATAAAAAATGGCCTATGGTCGTCTATGGGAAATTCAATGGGAGGCTATCACCCCCTGTAGCTTCGCATGGTCGGCCTTAAAAATTTATAGATACAGCTACAGCCAGCTATATAAAAGTTTAGGGCCCTGTGTCTAAAGTCTCAGGGCTATGTTTCAATAACAACAAAAATAATGATAATAATAATAATCAATAAGTTAGTGTTTTAACAGTGTGCAGGGACATCCAATTGTTCTTCTTGCGGGCACAGTGCAATAGAACGAACAAACAGACGCTTGCGCGCTCGCAGTCGCACACATACACGCGCGCACGCACGTACACACGCAGGCACACGCGCAAACCCATGCCCGCGCGCAGACGCACACGCACGCACAACCAGAAACGCACACGCGCATGCACGCGGACGCATCCACACGCGTGCGCACAAACACACGCACGCGCATGCACGCTCGCGCACGCAAACAATTACGACGAAGGAAACGTTGCTTGACTTAGCTTCGGTTTCGGTTTACACAAAAAAGAAACAACCTAAAGTTTAAATAAAACCTAAGATTTACTCACTTTTTGTAATGTTTAACATTATTATTTTAGTGAAATTCTTATTGTTACAAATATAATTTATTTTGCTTAGTATAGTTCTAAAAAATAACAATAAATAAAAAGGAAAAGAGACTCTTGAAGACTGCGCAAGACCATCGCTATCGCAATCAGCTTCCGTTGGGCTCGTTTGAATGGTCGTTGGAAGTTCCAGAAGCTTCGGAAATCTCCTTTTTTTACGTTTTAGCCGTTTTAGTGGATATTTTAAATATCTTCCTTACGAATACCGTGATCAAGAATAACAATCGATTACTGAGAGCTGGGAGACGCTGCGTCTTGGCAACGCCCGTAAGTTCAGAACCGCCCATGCACGACTCGTGAAACACCGGTTAGCAACTTTCTTTTGTTTCTGCGAAGTGGGCTGCTGTTTCAAACTTTGTCGTGTACCGTGTGCTTGCTAAGCTATGCTTGATTCTAACTATGCTTCTGCCCTGTGTTATTTCGTTATTTGAAAAGAACGTATCTTCTTCAAAACCTGTGGCTCGCTCCGCAGTGTGAGAAAGATTCCCGCGCGGCGGAACCTTGGGCATGTTCTTTGCGCCGTTGTGCGGCGCTCGTCCAACGACGCTTGTGCGGAGCGTTCAAGTGCCGTCTGACGGCAGTTCAAGCATTCAGTCGCCGTCCTAAAGTGTTAATCACAGGTCATGCTAGTTCTGACATCTTGTCCTAACAGCCGCTCGCCACCGATTTGTTTCATAAAGCGGGAGCGAGAAAAACGTTAGAAGAGCGAGCATGCAGCATGATTTTTTGCATAAGCTAATGCCTGTGCGTAGAGACGCGCGGTCGCTTCGTCATTATTCCGAGGGTAAAAGTGCTAAAAACAACGGACAAACAACGCCCTGTGTTTGTTTCTTTTACTTGTCCGTTGTTTTTACAGGTTTCACCCTCGGAAATTAGGTCTCTTCGCGTTTAACGAACCGGCACAGTTTTTAAGTTTACGATTGTGTGATGCAAAAAATAAAAGGAGTTTAGATGTCACGTTTTTTAGTAGTGGCGAAAGCCCTTACAAATATCAGAGCAGCTAGAAAAAACAAAAACATGAAAAAAGGCGGAAAAAATTAAAGGGGCCCTCCGGAGCTTTCTGCGATCGTCTGTTTATGTTGTTATATTGCATAGTAGGTGCAAGTAAATATGTATACAAAGTTTTAGATTACAAAACCGTTTATTAAGCAGATGGCAGAAGAAATATATCGGGACTATTTTCTCTTGGAAGACGATCCCCCATTCCCTGCCCATCGCTAAAACTTGACCAATAGAAATGCTGCATCTCGCGGTGAATGCGAACGTTATTATTGCAACACTTTTTAAGCTTGTTGTAAATTAGAGTTTGAGAAAAACGTAAACTGATTGTGGTGCGGGAAACACAGTCCGCAATTATCGCTCCAATACCAGCGAACTATGTTTTCTCCCCGCAAGCTTGTTGCTAGTGGGCGATGCGTCGGCGCGTCGGCTCGTCTGCTTCCCGGGGCGTCTGCAGGCGTGCGTTTGCGGGACACATGTTCCTCCTTCCCGTGGATCCAGACTCCGAAGCCAGCTTTGCGATCCTTCCACGTCAACGAGTCAAACTTTTCCTTGTCATCTGTGGAATGCGACTGCGTATTGCAGTAGCAGCGCGACGGTGCGGTGCGACGAACGACGACTGCCGAGCACAAAGTCCGGGTTCCTTGGCGACGGTCCGCGCGTGTTCAAGATATTCCTCCGCGGGTCGGCGGTCGGCCGCGTTGGTGACGCGCAGTGACGCCGGAATCCTTCGCTTGCTATTGACTGACGCGTAAAGAGATGCCCCTCCCTTTTTCCGGGCTCATCTCAGAAAGGGGGGCGTGCCGTGGACTTTGATAGCAATTTTGGTAGGGAAATCCGCCGCGCATGACCTTAATTTTATGATTTTTAGGATCCTTAGGGCCTGTAGATTGAGTTACCGCCATAAATAGATCATCGCATAACGATCCGGAGGGCCCCTTTAACTAATGTAAAACCTGAATATTTGATGGAGTTCAAAGACTACCACCGTACCAACTCGCCCGGTTATTCTTTCTGTCAAAGAATAATAGCCAATAGTAATAAATAAATAAATGCCAACTATTAATTGGTTACAAAGACGTAATTGGTGCAGTGCAGCCCTACGCTACTCTACTCTTTTAATGATATCAGGTAATGTGTAAACGTATAGGGCAGTTCATAGCAACCATTTATGTCCGACCCATTATATTGAGTTTTTTCTTTATATAAAAGTTATATGAAAAAAAGTGCTCTTCCTAAATTAAGCCGCACCACTGAATGTACAATAGCGTATAACGTTTATGTATGTTCTCAGCGAAAGAAAAGGATGCATTAAAAAAAGGCCATTCATTTTGTTTCCTCTCTGTTAGAGCTTCTTTCACGTACACGCAAAATGTGGGTGTCTACGTCTAAAAGAGTGCAATTGACATTTCCTGCAGGGCTGGAAGGCCTGACTCAGTTTGGCTAGCAGCTTGAAACCTATGGGAACCTGGGGAATTGAGCCACAAGAGTGAGAGTGACACCCGCCTTGCACTTCCTGAGCGATGGCACCATGAGGAAGGGGGAGCTTCCCTAAAGTGAATGCAATAGCAGATGGGTCGTTCCAGTGAACCCCTATACAGATGATACCAAGCAGAACATTATTAATAAATGTGTTATTAAAAACATGCAATGTGAATGGCACGGACAAGAAGGAGGAGATCATCACAGCGCTGTGTTGTGTTCAGATCCTCTGTTCCCATACTCTTCATGATTTCTTTTCAATAATTGGCTACTAACTAGTCCAATCATCACCACTAGTCAATAAAAGTATGCTGCTATTTATTAGTATGCATTAACACCGTGCTTGCAGTTGAATCCTACAGTCATTTATTAATGGTCAAAAACAAAAAGGAGGGTGCAAGCTAGCTAAACAGGCTAAACACATAATTTATTAAAGACGGGTTCTCTGAAGGATGACACAAACGCAGAGAAGTATCAAACACAGCTGGGTATTAATGGGCAAAAAATGAATAGGCGACCCAAAAAAGAAAACGCAGGAGAAGACATGAAGTCTGTCTTTACAATTCCTCTTCTGCTTGCCACCACTTTACAAAGGGAATTCCTTCCAGGGTCTTACAGCGTTTTACTGTTCACAACCCCTGACATACCCAAGGACAGTAAACATAAAAAAGCAACCCACTAACATTTGGGTAAATGTGGTTGAACAAACAACAGGGAATGCCTTGAACTTTCAACCTAGGAAATGAAAAATATGCACAACATCAAGATTAAAAAAAACAGACGGACGCATCACACCTGTTTCTAACAAAAATATAGGCCAAGAAACTTCTTCCACTCAATGGCAAAACACAGGGAAGGCACTAATAGATTTCTAGGTTTCATCATTGTTAGTGATTCTTTCAGTATACCCTTGTGGTCACTCTCTTTAGTCAAAATTGTTTCATCATCATCATTCATTAAATCATCATCACAGTTGTGTTCTTTAAAGGGGTACGGAAACAAAAATCGAAATATTCAAGTTTCGTTTGGAAGTGAATCAAGTATGAGGGATAATAACCGTTAATGATAATCGCACGTTTGTATTTTGAACGGCTGGCTATATTTTGCGTTCCAAACGGTGCACTCCAGCAAGCGCTGGAAGAGAAGCGAACGGAGAGCGCGATGCGTCAGGGGATATCCGGTGCAAACAAAAGCAGAAAGAAAAAATTCCCCGCGTTCGTGGAGTAGCAAGGCAGGCGTGGTTATCAGCTTTGCCCTTGGTGGCGCTGGCAGCGTTGTGGTGGTGTCAATAGCGTGAGCGCGTTACAACCGAGCCGTTCGAAGTACCCGTGGCTTGACGAGCGTGTGGCTGGCCCACGTGGGCTGGCCCAAGGAGCACGTAGCTTCCACAACAGTGTCAGCTTAGGGCTGAACGGGGTGGGGAAAGCAACTTTTGTTCGAGTTTTAAGCGACGGGCTAATCTTCTAGGGGGAAAATGGCTGTTTCCGGTTGCACCAACGAGGGTCCGAGAATGAGGGGAGTCCTTCCTTTCCGTCTTCTTAAACCGTTTGGTACAATGCGCGATTTGTGAGTAGAGCCAGATGCGCGTAGGAGACAAGTGATAAGCGAAGCGTGGGTTGCCTGCAATCCCCTGAGACAAACAAAACATGTCACTTGATCTCCAAACAGGAAAGCTTTACATGCTTCGTTTGTGGCAGACCATGATGTTCACAATGGTTCAGCCGTGCAGTGCGATGCTTGGGGCCACTGCTTGCTCACTTAGAGTTCGAGAAAGGGGGGTGCCGCAGCACGTCCCGATTGCCGACGGGGTTATGATGTGGCTTGCAAGGAGCTCTTTTGTATTACTTCATGAAGTGAGTTGTGTTTAGTGTGACTCATTATTTTTTATCACATGCCTCGTATGTGGTGATGTGGCAATCCCTCTAAGTGAAAAAAGTTTAAATGTGTTCAGTAAACTTGATAAGCTGTAAATCATGTAATAATAATATAAGAATATGCAATACCATATATGATTTTTGTACAATTTACAAGTTCTGTTATGTGTATTGGACACATTCCAATGAAATGTTCACTGGGGTCTATACTTCATTTCACCCTTCGTCCGAGCGCGGCGGACGCTACCAGCCAATCCAGCGTCGGGAGAGCGTCATGTGACCTTGTACTCCACATAACCAAAACGTCGCAAGAAACTCTCCCGGCGCCAGATTAGCTGGAGTGGCCCAGCATCCACTGGGCCACCCCAGCAGGTGTCCATTTCATGCCACGCACCCTTTACCAAGGGTGTTAGCAAGCACCCTTTATGAAGGGTGCTTGCCTGAACGCCATAAGGGTGTTAGCCCAGGGACAAACTGATTTACACCCTTAAGTGTGTAAAAACTTTTACTGTGTACTCAAGGCTTCTCTTTCCCATTAGTGCCAGTAAGCTTGTGTAAACTGAAAAATATTGTAACTGAAGAGTAGAGAGTTTTAGTAGATCGCTCCCATGACTCCGATAACGATACCCGATACTCCGCCACCGCCTCCCTTGCGCATGCATAGTATCGTTATCGCGGCTATCGGAGGTATCGGAACGATCTACTAAAACTCTCTATTGTTGCACTATCCCTTCACCTAAAGTTACTTCTTTTTATTTTTTATTTTTTACTGCTGCACTACCGGGGGATCTTAATGGTGGGACAACATACCATCCCTGAACCCAGGACGACTGGAATGGTGGTCGCAACCAGCGTCGTAAGACTTAGTACTCAAAAAGGTCCAATAAATATTGAGCAGACTTGCAGCAGCTTCGCGTGTCATTACTATGTAAAAGTTTCTGGGGTTGAGTTCTCAAACTTGACCTCCCGAAACTCTTGACAGTCTTCTGAGGAACACCCAAATTTTCTGGCAGTCTGTGATAAATTATGTATTAAGTGTATAACTACAGCCACTTTCGGCCAGTGACTGGCCGGAAGTCAATGGCTAGTAGCTGGCCAAACGTGAATGGCCAGTGGCTGGCCGAAAGTGACTGCCAAAGCTGAATGGCCATTCTCTGGCCTAAAGTGAATGGCCAGTCACTGGCCTAAAGTGAATGGCCAGTCACTGGCCTAAAGTGAATGGGCAGTCATTGGCCTAAAGTGAGTGGCCAGCGACTGGCATAAAGTGAATGGCAAGTCACCAGACGAGGACGAAAACACTGCTATTGCCGAGCACTTTGGCCAAGCTTGGGCCATCGAAAATCTGGTTGGCCATAGTACACTTGCCAGCGATGGCCCATTCACAACGTGCTGCTTGGGAAGATCCTACGTCGGGCAGACTGGAAGATGCCTTAACGAGAGACTAAGGGAGCACAACCATGCATGCGGACAACTGCAAGCACCTGGCAACCTTGCAGCGCATTGTTCAAAATGCAACTGCAAAGCTCTCCTTGACACTACTTCCATCTTGGCCAGATCAAAGGACAGAACAAAGCGTAAAATAATCGAGGCTTTTCACATGGCCTCGGGTAGACACGGAGCGTGCGTCAGTAAGCCATCACTAGCTTTGCGACAAGAAGAAGTAGATCTACTCAATAAGACACCAAACTTGTCGGAGCAAACATCAGGCCCCAGGTAAACGCTACAAAAAACACACCATCCAGTTCGTATATAAAAAAGACAGCTACAGCAAACACCATCAAGTTCAGAAGCCAACAAATTCAAGACATCAATCATTCGTTTTCTTAGCCGCAATTTTGGAAATACGGGTCGGGGGAGAAAAAAGCGAAAGAAATTAAACAGTTGTTAGTCTGCGCCGATCCATGCATGTTTTTGTCTGTCCTTCTGCATTTACTTCATTTCTCCAGTTTTTTTCCGCGTAACTACGCAGCGCAGCATACCATCAATGTCAAACCAACTAGCCCAACTCCAAGCATTCATTATTCCTACTTAGTAGTTGGGCACTAGGAGGGCACAGTTTTCGCAGTACTCCCGCATTATTATGCCAAGCCGCTGTCAACATGCGTGCTTCAGCGCGTCGAATTAAACTTGTTTCGCCGCCAAGTTCAACCTCACATGGTTCAAAGTTTAGCGCTGGATCGGGGAGGGGGATGGGGCAATTGGAGGATGAGGGAAGATTGGATTAGAAGGCGTGAACATTGGTCAGTTGTGTTTTAAGGAACGAAGTATTTTCATAAGGTCGAAAGCGTAATATATTCTCAATACAGCGTTTGAGAAACGGAGCTTGTTTTTAACTTTCTTTTTTTAAATCCGTCTGAAAGCATAATGGAGCACTGCGTTCCTCTGCTACTCGACCGAGTGAGCGATCTTGGCAGCTTGCTAAATATGCGGTGAAATAAGGGTGGCACCTGCTTGATGCAGAGAAATAGTGCAGGCTTTTGCATCTTAGGAATAGTAACGCATTATCGTGCGATATTTTGAGTCGCCTAGTAAACTTATCCGCGCTGAGCCAAATAATCAATCATCGTCGTGGTAATACTCGTGTGCATGCCGCGGATGCTCCGGGCGTTTTGCGTACTAAATTAATGCCATTTTTTCAGGACTGATATTTCCTAAATAAGTTGAGCTTCTGATAAACGAATTTACTTCGAAATTACCCCGATCGAGTTGAAACCTTTATTGTAATAGGTGGTATTCACTGGACGCCACATCGGAGCTCTCTGAACGCTGCGCATGCTCAGAGTGAACTCCCGCTTATGGCCTGAGGACACCCTTTTTATGTAGAGTAATGCTACATGCACGACGTCGTGCAGTTCAACCGGAAGTGGCTGTACGCACGACGCGCGTTGATGTTCTTTGATTGGACGACCCGAATCCTGGCCATAGTGGCAGAGCGAAGCTCTGCCAATAAAAATTACTGTTGAGCCTCTAAAACAAATATTTTCGCCCCATCATGACCTAACCAACCTCGCAATTCACGAGCTTGCTCGTGAATATGCGACCAGAGTCGCGCATTATGCATGCAGCCTCACACATTCAGGAGCATGCTCGTGAATTGTAATTGGGTTTTAAATGTCAAGTTCACTTTTTTTTTTTAGGATGGGATTTGACTTGTTTTTATCGCTTATCAAGTTCATTCACCTCAACGGAGTGCGATTTCTCCTTGTGAATTAAAGGAAAATACTGTATATATCAGCGGAATAAAGCGATAAAACTCGTGGATATATATGTTAACCGGAAGAAACTGAGAATCTCCTCCTCAGATAAAAACTGAAAAGGTGTGCCATGTTTGAAAACAATTATAACTCCCGAAGTCCTAGGTATTAAAGAGATACTGAAGCGAAACTTGAAATACACCTATTATGGTCAGAAATAGGTTCAATATGATCAATGATATTCATAAATCATAATCGCGCGTTTGTATTTTGAACGGATGGCTATATTTTTCACCCTGATGGGCCCGATTGGGCGCGCGCTCAAAAATCGGCCATCGGAGAGCGCGATGCGTCTTGGGATATTGGGCGCATTCGTGACGTCACTTGTGCCAGACGGGAAAGGCTACGGCGTGAATGTTGTGGTTACGAGCGTTGCCACTTGGTGGCGCGTCGACGATTTACGACCTGTGACAACGTGGCCGTTTGAGATGTGCAAGGGCTGCACGCACGCTGCACCACGGCAAGTCGGCAATCACGGCAGCACTGACAAAACCAGCTCTGAGGCCGGATTCTCAAAGCAAACTCACGACGAAAAAAGTGCGTACGAAAAATTTGAGAGAAAACCCGTACTCTCGAAACGAAATTGTCGTAACCTTTGCGCAGGTTACGACAGAATCCTACGACAGCTCCGAAGCTGTCTTACGCACTTTTTACGATCAAATCAACAAGGCCGACAGCGTCGCTCAGTTACTTGGTATCGGCCACCAACGGACATTTATTTTTCTACGTGCTCTTCTCGTGCGTCCCGACTTCAACCAGCAAGAAAAAGGAAGGAGTACTTAAAACAGACCACGACGATCAAGAACGCAGGATCCACAAACACACGAGAAGAGCTACAACGGCCACGATTCTGCCGACCGAGCGAGCTCGGCAGAATATAGTAGGCCTAGCAGCAACATCGACTCGGCGCACCGTTGCTCCGGCGGTCCTTGGCCAAGACCGTCTGTCCATGACCGGCTGGCCTGCTGAATGGAATATGCCCGCGCGACCCTTGTGGACCCTTACCGGATGAGTAGTATGATCCCTGAACTAAATTTCAGAGGTCAATATTTTCCCCTTGTCATCTCGATCTCCTTGTTTTCCGAGACAGTGGTGACGAACGCTGTCGTCGAAAAGGGACTTTCAATGATTCTATCTCCTTGTTTTGTGTGATATGGAGCTCAAATAAACGCCATACGGATTACCTTCGCAACTCTGTATGTACACTCTGTTATTAGTATGCCATTTTTATTCTGACTCGACGCTACGTCACTGTCGAGCTATAGCAGTTCGTGGGAGCTACGCGATGTCGGTCTAACCTTTCTTTGCCGAGTGTCATGTCAGTATCGAGTTGCAATCGTAAAAGATCGGTCCAGAAGCGCTTACCGAAACGCGGTCTAACAGAGCGAATCCAGCACTTCGATCAAACGCGCATGTCCGCTCCGAGTGTGAACAGGTATTTGCGTGGCTCTTGCTGACACCCTCGTAGTTCAAACATATCCTTTTTAACGTCGGCTCGCAGCTCGCGACTAGCAGCCACTAATACCGGCCGTGCCAGAAGCATGCTCGGGTTGTGTCGTGCAAAGAGCCGCAACGAGAACGAGCTCACTGTGGCCAACTACGCTTTGGCTTTCTCCGCCAAGGCTTTGCAAACGCGTTCAGGCCTAGACGAATCCTACCGGCACGCCGTATTGCCGCAGAACGGCGCTGCTATTTTGGCACAAGTGATGTCACGAGAACTTCCCCCCGTCCACCGGAGGAGAATTTGAAATCGTTTAATTATGTTTAAAATTAGTTCTCCTGTGTTTTACAGCGCAATATTTATATTTCCGAGGTGGTGCCTGTCCCTAGCCCATATTTATGCAACAAGATCGGCGCTAAAATTTCGTTTCACTACCCCTTTAATGCTCTCAAACACAGTTAAAATCATAAACGTTCGGTTCAGCGTTCCTTTATGACTAAAAAAATTGACTTTTTTTCAGGCAGAAGCATCTTCGACTGTCACTGGATGGCACCAGGTGCTTCGAAGGAGTCAGCTTCCTCTCTGCCATGGAGCCGATGTACGCCACATACCTAAAGTACCCTGCTGAGCTGCTAGCAGCGTTGAAGTTCGTTTAGAGGTAACTATAGATGTGCCTTTCAGTTATCAAAATGTGCGCTGTGAATTTGCTTTGGAAAAATGTATCGTATGGACAGTTCTAATTCCTTCAGGTTGTAGAATTGTCTAGTGGATATTGCATTTCATGAAGAAATAAATAGGCGATTTTTTTGTCTGGGAAGCAGCGATAACTGCTAAATACTTTTTGACAGCGTTAATGACATAATAGGCCGTTAGCAATAAATTATGTAGCTAATCTGTTATCGTGTCCTTGCCAACATCCTAAGCAGTTTGGCATACTTTTGAATGATGGTGTGCTCTTCAACGTATTTCCGGCAAAGCCAATTTGGCTCAAAATTAGAAATTTCGAAGACTGTAATCGACTTATTTTTCGCAAGAACCTAATTTTCGCAAATCGCCTACAATTCGAAAAAAAAAAGGTCCCGGGAACAATTCTGGTAAAATATAAACACATTGGAAACTATATTGAGATCCCATCGCATCGTGAAAATTAGAACCCGCAAATTATTTCAAAACTTCGACTTTGACCTCAATCGGGAAATATTGAGCCCTCGAAACATATTTCGTTTACATTATATAGTATGGTACAAGTCAAAAAAGTTCAAATTCTGTTTTCATTTGGCAATGTGCAATGTTTCCGAAACTTATAGGAACACACTAACTGTTCATTACCTCATAAAAGTGCTAACTTGTCGGTGGCCGAACGACGACTATAACATGTTGCTTAATGCAACAATTTTGTGCGCTACGTCATGGATTGATGTAATCTCCAGAGGTAATACAGTAGCGTGTTCCTTTGGTGAGTACTGTACATACACAGGGCGTTTTTTTTTTTTTTATTCTTACAGATTTGTTTAAAGAAAGCCATGAAAGCTACACTTATTCGGTTTCTGCGAGTGAGTTATACGCCAATGGGGACATTATGTGGGTGGCTAATCTTTGCGATTAGTCGGCTAATTAATTAAAATTTGTTAAATAACTTTTTAATTAGTGAAAATAGACATATGGCTCCAATTAGAAACTTGCTGAGCGTTATCGAAAACCACTAAATCAGTCATTTTTAGAAAGAATTTCAGGGCGTGAGAAGCGTAGTAGTGCATTTAAGTTACAACTCGTGGAGCACATACAAAGCTAGCTGTCGCGGTAAGGCGCCTGTGCGATTTTTCTGTCTCTTATTTAGCCCCAGCCTTGTACCTGCTCCACGAGTAGTAACTTCAGCGCACTGTTGCTCTTTTCACGCGCTCAAAGTCTTTCTAAAAATTACTGATTGAGGGGTTTTGGACGACGCTCAGCAAATTTCTAATTGGAACCATATGACTATTTTTAGTAATTAAAAAGTTAATTAACGAATTTTAATTAATTAGCCGACTTATCGCGAAGATTAACCACCCCCGAATCCCCCCTGGGCGTATAACTCACTCGCACAAATCGGATAAGTGTAGCTTTCATGGCTTTTCTTTTTAAACAAAACTGTAAGAAAAAAAAAAAAAACGCTCGGTGTAGCAGACGCATAACGATTCCTCAAACGTATTGCAGTATTCCCATGTAGATATTAAGGGTTTCATTCAGCTTGGTCACACTTTTGCTGAGGCATTGTCAATTACATTAAACAAAGTGTCTAACTTTCGGCAGCAATTCGGAAAGAAATATGTTCTGTAGAGCAGCATATTAGCGTTAGCATTTGTGTTTGTTTGGCACGTTCAACAGCAACCTGGAACATGTTGTACCATGTTTTTGTTGAAACTTCGAACTAAGAAATGCAAAGGCCTGATGTTAACGTGCTGCTTTCTGGACACCCTTATTCACAATTCGCTTGAAAATATTCGTTGCTCACATTAATTGGATGTGCTGCAGTAACTGCGTGACCTGTTTGGGAGGACCGTTTCTCTGTAAGTCATATTATTATGTTGCAATATAATGAAAGAATCAGTATGAATCTGGTATTCAGATACATTGTCATATAGAACCAATACTAGAACTTGTGCATCCTACGGAGCATGCAACTTATATTTTAATCCGCCTTAGTATCGATCGGCTTCAAATACATGAGCCCCTGTTCTGCAGGGGCACACGAATATACCTGTGACCGGGCTATGCTTATCAGTTAGAATAAGTAATATAAACCAAAAGACGTGAATGTTCAGCATCCTAATAATGGCGGTATCTCAAAACGTCCCATTCGCATTTGAACCTTGCACATTTCGTCCTATTCTCATTTGGGCCTTCTCGTTTGAACCTTCTCGTAAGATCCGAATCGTGTTTTTCGCAACTGGGCCCATTCTCATTTTGCCCGTTCGCCCTACGACCGAATGGCATTACTTCGGCAGGCTTCTAACGTTGTTATGCCTTCGCGGCTTTGTTGATGAGCCTTACCTTGCTTGGGCCCCTAACATACCATTAGGTATATGTTATGTGTAGAGGTGCGCACTGAGAATCGTGCAATGACGCGTCCTTCCCTTCCTCTAAGCAAACGAAAAAAAAGCGATGAACATTTAATTTGGAAACTTTGTTTGAACAGAAATAGCATACATATTAGCAGTGGTTCTCAGCCATTGATGTTTCGCGGACCCCTTGTAGAAAGGCGAAGATGATGGAGGAACCCGCTCGGGGTGAGGGGAATAGAAAGGTATAGGCTATCATGATAATGATTTAATAAATGAATATAACTAATTGCTAGTGTGAAGTAGACTTATCTCATTGACACACGCACGAGAGTACTCACCCGAAAATTGGAACGTTGCTTAACGACGTGAAGAAAGACAACTAATATTGTCGTGCTTGACTGATAAGACATGGCTTCGCGGACCCCTAAGATGCCTTCGCGACCCCCATTTGAGAAACACTGCAATATAGAAGTGGTGGCATTGTCCCAGGTCGAGAGACCCCAAAAAACGTGACATTTCGGAATATGATCTGGCTGCGATAAATACTTGGTCTGTTTTATTGTCAGCTAGTAGCTTTTCACGACGATCTCGACGCACTGCTAAAATCCTTGGCAGAGAGAGTATGCCTGTAGCGTGGCACACACACACACGCACGCACAAAATATATCAATGTACTTATTAATATAACCCCCCCCCCCCCCAAAAAAAAAAAAAAACGATTTTCGTATAGAACGAGTCAAGTGCGACGGGTCAAAGCGAGATATTCTTGAGAATGGCTGTTTTGAAAAGGGCCAGGTGAAAAGGCCGAAACGAGAACGGACTCAAATGAGGAGGGTTGAAATGCGAAGGACGAAACGGGAAAGGACCAAATGCGCCAGGTCCAAGAGAGAAGATCTTTTTGAGAATGGTTGTTTTGAGAAGGGCCAAGTAAGAAGGGCGAAACGAGAGCGGGCTCAAATGATAACCTCCCTTTAATAATAACCAGAATATTCTGCTTAAGCACTTCAGGCAAGTTTTTTTGTAATATTGCATTTACTGGTACTGTGAATTCCTTTTTTTAACCGAAGTATCGTTGGGTACAACTTTACTAGACAGGCGAGCTGGTTAATATGACATTCTACAAACCGAGATGGAGGCTTCGAAGACATACGTTTCAATTGAGACGGATGTGTTCGTCCTTCTTTGTAGCCTCCGTCTCGGGTTGTAGAATGTTTTAGCGTTGTGTGCTGACACAAGATCCGAAATGTGTCCAGTTATTACTGAGAACTGATGCCAGTAAGCTGAATCTTTTTTTTTTTGTATTTCTCTGTGTGTGTACAATCACAATTCGTCTTGATGCAAGGATCAGACTTAGAGGCTCATGGTGTGTGCACGGACTGTCCAAATTAAGGGCGTGTCTCGGCTTGAAAGTATACTATAGACGAGGTTTAGAATTTGTCCACATTGGATTACTAACCGATAGAGAAGTTAAAGAAGGAGCCAGGAACTCCTTAGCTTCTGTTATACATCCACCTCTAAGAAATCCCACCCATTATTTATGTTATCCTTTTTTTCAGGCGACTTGTGGCAATGAACCCGCAGGAGGGGTCCCGGCAGTCGCCAAGAAAAGTTGCTCTGGTGCATCTGAAGGCGCAGGGAGCCCTCCAAGAGTTCTCGAAGTTCCAAAAGAAGTGGAAAGAAACTTCGGTGCTTGTTTAGATTAATTTTTCTTTTCGATTGTTAATATTACGATTTGTTGTATAGGCCAAGATGGTTCTTTTCGAGATGTAGCATGTCAGCATAATTTTTGGTCAGATTTTTTTAGGAGACTGCTCACTTTGATATTTTTTTTTTATGGCTGAGCTGCCCCCAAATTATTTGCGGCATGAACTGTTTTTTTATTGTGTATCTGCTCTAGTCATTTAAAAGAAAAATAAATGTAAATATTTTTGAAGCAGCAAACTGTTCAGTCTTCTTTGCAATGGGTTCGTTGCTATGGGTTGGAACCAAAAGGACCAAGCGTGAAGTTAGTTTGATAACGTTTTTTTTACAAATGTTTATCTGCCTTTATCACCGTCACTATATGTACAATGCTCTCTAAACTTGACGTAGCATGTGAACACTTTCTCATGGCATTCCTGGCTGTTCTATTGAGTATATATGTCACAGATTCATTGTTCTGTTTTCAGGATAGTGCTCGCATTAGATACGACAGTTCAAATTTTCCATACATACAAGTTTGGGGAACATTTGCGCATTGCAGGTAATTTTATGTTGCAAAGACGTGCATCAAGTTGCGCCTGCAAACTGCCAGGACATCCCTGTTTTGCATGTCGCATATCAACTTTTTCAAGGAGGAGCTTGGCATGTGACATACAAAGCCCGGAATAGCGGCAGTAACATAAAATGGGGCGAGTACTATCACAAACAAGACTGAACTTTTTCCGTACGTACAAGAAATGTAACATGTGTCGTTTTGGACGCATTGGAACATGTAATGTACTTCGTAAAAATGGTACATGTACTGGCATGGCTTGCAACAGAACATGTGCTGCTGTGTGCCACGATGGTACATTTCCTGTAGCATACAGTACTTGTTCCGTGATGATGGTGTATGGAACTTGTTGTGGCTGCCCATACAGCAACAACATGTCCCGTACTAAAGAAGTATGGAACATGTTCTGTAGTCCGGTAATACAGTACATGTGGCAACAAGGTTAGCATGTATGTGTCCCATATTTTGACAGGAGTTTTTCTAACACTGTAGAGTCACTGCATGCAGCCATTTTTTCTTCGATTGTCCACCGCATAGAAGGTAAAACAGTCTCGCTCATGTGCGACGAAACAAGTGACTGCAGTCATCATGAACAACTCTCCGTTGTTATTAGGTACTTCTGCGAAATTAAGAACAGGCCAGTGGAGGTCTTCCTTACTCTCGACAGGCTTAAAAATTTAGACAGCGACTCTGTGTTTTCCACATTGCAAGCAGTTCTCAACACCATCAATGTTTCCTGGAATTCTGTGAGTTCCGTCTGCTTTGACGGGGCTTCTACTATGTCAGGGCACGTTGCTGGCGTTCAAGCAAAGTGCAAAGAGCAGAACAACAAGGTCGTCTGCGTTCACTGCTATGCCCACAGCTTAAACCTGGTGCTTGTCGATGCATGCTTGTCTTGAGCAGAAAACAGAATGATGTTTGATTTCTTTGGCGTTGTGCAACTTGCGGACAACTTTATTGAAAACAGTGTTGTGCGCCATGCTGTTTTTGAGCGAATTTTCCAAACTGTCGGCACACAGCTGAAAACTTTGAAGTCTTTGTCTACAACCAGATGGGCATGTCGTGCTGAAGCAGTAAAGGCCAGTTCGCTGTGAGAGCTACAGCGAACTGTCGAGTGCAGAAAGAATGATTGTGGACTCCACAAAGCACCCGGAGACGAAAGCAAAAGGCAAGGGACTCCTTTCCCAGGTGATGAGCTTTGAGTTTGTCTGCAGCATGGAAATAGCTCACCCTATTATACAGCTTATTTTGAAGGTTAGCCGAGCTCTTCAGGACCCTAAAATTAACCTTACCACTGCACACAATGAAGTCAGGCATCTGCAAAAAGCGCTGCGAGAGATGAGGCAAGATGGGACAGTCTTTAAAAAGATGTTTGCGGAAGCTTCTTCGATCTGCGAGATGAATGAAATCGAGATTCCCGAAGTTCGAAGAAGAAAGGTATCGAAGCGATTTGACCAAAACTGGGCGAATGAATGTTTCTATGCGACAAAAAAGGAGGAATTTCGTGTCGGTGTTTTCTTTCCGATGCTTGACTCCTGTGTTCGAGGGATCGAGGAAGGTTCACACAAGAAACTTATGAGCTTGTGTGTGCTCTCTAGAACCTTTTGGGCCTCTCTGTGAGCGACGAACAAATATCTCTTATTTGTAGCTTTTTGAGGTAGATCCCGACAGCTTGGGTGCTGAAATGCGACTCCTGAAGTCCCGAACCAGCGACGAAAAAACAAACAGCATGACCGCCTATGACTGGCTGGATTCACTCAAAGAAAATGGGTTGGACAAGTCAGTATTCAAGGACTTTTCTCGCGCTCTTCAACTTTTTTCCACAATTCCTGTAACCAGTTGCTCGTGCAAAAGGACATTTTCGAAGCTCGCACATGTAAAGACCAAGCTAAGATCCATGATGTCGCAGGAACGGCTTCGCTGGCTGATGCTGCCCTTTGTGGAGCAGGACCTAGCAACATCCATCAGTTTTGATAATATCTTAAAGCATTTTACGACTAAAACGCGCAAACTTTTGTTATGAATGTGTTTTAATTTCGCAGGATATGCTATCGCATTAACCTACAATGTCACATAGTTCTACTTTATCCTTAATTGGTTGACAGCCGGCGGAAGAGGGTGCTTTACAGCCGATTCCGTCCGAACTAAGGTTCGCCTCTCACACCAATAGTATTTTTGCACAGCTCAGCTTGAATAGTACTTTTGTATAGTGTAGTTAATTTTACTGTGTGTTACTGTTTTCATTTGCACTAGCCCTGTTGTTGTGCTGCGTTAAATTTTTTTTTAGAGTACCGTTTGTGAATTGAAATTGTGTATCGTCTGAGCCCTCGTGCGATTCATTTTCTTTCTGTGTTTTGTGATGGCGCTTGTGCCCTACGACTGCAAGCTGTGGTTTCTTTATCGTGGGGGTCTCCACTTTTGTTTGGCAATAAATCGTTTTTTTTGTTAGAAAAGTTATCTCATCTTCTTATTTCTCCCACACCTCAAAGCGCATGTAAGTCAACTTTCACGCAGAGCACTCGCAAATCCAATTACTGCGGTCTACGAAGATATGGATACAATGACACGTAACAATGGCAAGTATGACGTTTTGTGGCATTACTTCATGTTCGGTGTCACAGCTCAGATTTAATTTTTAGGTTCAAACATATTTCAAGCCTTATCATTCTCCGGGCTCCATTCGTAAACCGCAATAATTAGACTTCCAAGTAATCTGCGGGAAAGTAAACTGAAAGGTAGTTTTATAGTGACACTGAAGTAAACTTGGAAGTCATATTTCGCGGTTAAAATATGGTGCTCTAGTGCACTCCTACTAGGGTGCACTAGAACACCTTACCCCAAGAGCCTTACCCCTACGGCGTAAGGGTCTCGGTGAGACGGGGGTGAGGGGGGGGGGGGCGCTGCAGTGAATTTGCCCCCCCCCCCTATAAGAGGACCCTGTGCACGCCTATGATCTTGCAGTATGCTTTGCATGTTATATTTCTCAATTTAGAAATGATTAAGTCTTGATATATTGATTGGAACATGTCATAGCATCAGTAAACCTAAGATGCAAGGGGACAGAGAGGAGATAAAAAAAAAGAAGTACAACACACACACTATCCCGTTCAGTGTTGTCACTCTTTTTTTGTGTCTTCTCCTTTCGGTCTTCCTGCGCCTAAGATTTAGTAATGTTTGAAATTCATGGTCTTGCCTGTGCCGTGATATGTTACAATGTCTGCTATGTTACAAGTCAAGAGAGATGCCTAAATAGTTGCCATTGCACCCTATTTATAATGGCATGCAATAGCGTTTTAAATGTGTGGGATGTGTATGGGGGGGGGGGTATGTTGCCAAGACGAAAATTGTATAAATTATAGGAGGCGTGTTGTGTCTAAAATGTTGTGTTTTATAAACTTTACTATAACTTACCTGATGCAGCATAAGATGCCCCAAGTTAACTTCTTTGCCTTCCTTTCTGCACTTCCTTCTTTCTTCTAATGCAGCAGTAGTCACTACTAACCATTCATGTTTTTAACTTTCCGTGACGCATAACACATCATTTCGATGCATTTCTACTACCCGCCATTGTGATAGGCAAAATATTTCCCTTACTTTTTTATCTCTGCCATTCCATGTGTCATAAAATGATGAGCATGCGCTCATATCGCAATAGGTGTCCACCCCCACTTTTGAAAATTTAAAAAGTGATTAAGAACATATCAAGCACCAAGCCAGTAAACTTCTGAATGTATTGAATGAAACAAGGTGCTCCTCCGCATCTACCACATTTCCCAGTGTGCTGGTGCAGAGCGGTGAAGCTTTCCATGCTCACTCCGGTAAGAAGCAATGAAGCTTCACATGAGAGTGCCAGCACAAAGCTGGCTGGATGCAAGCGGTGCAACTGTTTTAAGAAAATAGGGGTCCCACCAGACTACAACACTGCTCCTGCACCGTTCTGACTTTCAGCGCTGGAACCTGCAAAGTGCCCATCCCATATTTTTTACAATTATCTCCAACCATTTGATGAGCGCTTTCTAAATATTTTACGGCACATAGCTTCTGGTAGGAATGCCAGTTTCTTTGTCTTAAACACCAGCTGGTGGAGTACCTGCGAAACTCTTGAAAACCCATTGACAAACTTGGGGATTATGATTCTAACCCATTGTTCATAAAGCGATTGTGGTAAGATTTGTTTGTTATACCAAGAGCACAATAACACTGATCTTGGGAAGCTGTTTTTAACCACATTTTGATATCATACATGCATAACATGCCATTTACTACAAAATTAACAGGACACCTGAGCATGGTAAGTTATCTTGAGTATTTATCATTCTTCTGTTCTTTTTGGGATGAGTTTTGAGTGGAATCCCCTTGCTTGAATGGGAACAATATAAGGCTTAAAATTTCACTGTTAATTATTTTCCAGTAATTTTTAATACATTTTAAATAAACTTTTTATTACTAATGAAAGACACAGGACTTGTTTATACTAACACTTCCTTTTACTGTAGGCTGCAAGTCTGCAAGCAAATATCAAAACTTTCCAATTTTAAATTAAGGAGTGCACAAATCATTCTCTAAGAAACTTAAAGGCTTTACTCAAGATTGGTACTCGGATAACTGACACTGCCTCACACTCTTTATAATAAAATGTCATGCTTTTGCTTTAACATTTGTGGTACACTGTTTCCCCTCTAATGTGTGGTACATGCCTTAATGCTTTCTGTAACTCTAAAGGGATGTCTGGATCACCAAGTGGAGAAAGGTAATGTACTCCAAAATTTATGAAGGTGCAATAGGCTCTCAGAATTTATTGTTAAAGGTTTGCCGTTTGTCACCAGATTTAAAAAAAAGTGTGCACAAGAAGTTGCGCCTATAATGGTAGAAGAGTGGCGTAGTAATTCCGTAAACACAATAATTAGGAGGTGCATCCACCAAGGACACGCTGTCGATATAATTGAGCATCCAAAACAACAATGTTATTCTTCTATGTATCATCATTGGTGCAATTTCCTGCACTCTTTCCAGTGTGCCATTTGACCGTTAACCAACAAAGTTGCTCTGCTCTCTCTGAAAGCATATTTTATACCTTTTGTGAGTGACTCTCGAAATAAATTTGCATACTGGTAGCTGTGTGTGTTTCTTTTTATGTGCCACCACATTATAATTCGTTGGGAGTAGTTTATAATAGACTCCGTGACTAATGAAAGAGAAGTTTAGGCATACTAAGATGTGATTCTCGGTATAGTGGGTATACCTCTGTAAAGCAGATTTTTTTTTTGTTAAAGCCAGGAGTGCAAGTTTTATGAAGGTGCTAATAAAACATTTGGCACGATGCATGTGTTGCTGAAAAATTATTAGCCCATTCACCTCGTTTGGACAGAAGATAAATAAAAAATAATCACACTGACGCACTGCCAGCACATCGAAGCAAAAGTTTTGCAGCAGGTGAGTAAGGCACAGGCACAAAAAAGGTATGTGGACACAAAACTTTGTGCACATGCCTGTGTGCCCAAACATAACTTTACATTTTAGCTCTGATATGGAAGGATTTATGCCCCGCTCATGTAAAAAGGTACTTCGCCAATTGTCTTTTTACTTGATTGCAAACAATGAGCTCCAACAGCCTTTTTTTTAGAAAAAATCTTAAGGGTGCAGGCGAGCTGGTGAATATTAACCATGTTGAGTTAACCCGAGAATGGGGTAGAGAAGAAACATCAGAACGTAGAAGGGACAGAAAATAGACAGTACGACGTCTCAAACTCAGCTAACTCGTTTATTTGGTCCACCTCCTAATATAGTCTCAATCTCAAGGTCATCTCCACCAACACGAAAGGACGAAGTCTATACAGATCAAGCGCCACAGCCTTCATCACACAATGCAAGAACGTTGACAACGTTTACAGGTCGACGCGATAAGGCAACATCCATCCACTCTCAAACTTGAACAGAAGTATGAACTGTGTATAGAATAGTAGTAGTGGAAGAGATCCTTTTGTTCAAGTTTGAAGGTGGATGGATGTTGCCTTATCGCGTTGACCTGTAAACGTTGTCAACGATCTTGCATTGTGCGATGAAGGCTGTGGCGCTTGATCTGTATAGATTTCGTCCTTTTGTGTTGGTGGAGATGACCTTGAGATTGAGACTATATAAGGAGGTGGACTAAATAAATAAGTTCCGTGAGTTTGAGACGTCGTCCTGTCTATTTTCTGTCCCTTCTACGTCTTGATGTTTCTTCTCTACCCGTCTCAGGTTAATTAAACAGCCTTTTTTTGCTTCTTTGCCACATATCTTCCTGTTTTTGAAGTTATGGTTACGAGTAGGACTGGAATACGAAGTTTCAGTCCCAAACTCTCTACTCTGGAGATCGCTTGTGAAAATCGCAACAGTACCAAAAAGCCAGATTGAGTGGTGTAGCTTGTAGAGCCTGGGATGGTACTCATTTGACCACATAGGCAACTGCAGACAAGAAATACACCCAACTAATTGTGATGGGACTGTTTTTATTACAGCAACAAAGTGAGATACATTTTCCAGTGCTCGCTTCACCTATAAGTATCTGTTGCTGTAATTAAACTTGTAACCAATCCAGTGCAAACACACTATGACAGCCACCTGGTTCGGGCCTTCGGCCTACATGCTCTACCCCCGTCTCTCGTGAGCAAAAGAAATAACATTTCAAATTAACTGATGTCGCCCAGATGAAGTAGTGGTTTGAAAATATTTACTGACACTCAGCTTCCTCTATGCACTGGTCCAAATGAGAGTTGTCTTTGTCCTAAACGATCGAGTGACTTTATATTACGCGAATTTGGTGTAAAAGGCAACCTCCACTGGACAAAACCGCAACACCCGGGGAGCTTCATCTCAATCTAGCTTCTTTACTCCCGGTGTGGTAGCGGAGTCTGCTAAGCATACTTCCGGGGCAGAAATGATTAAAGTGGTAGAGAAATTTCAATCAAACAAGCCGCTTGTGTGGCTCAGAGGTGTAGCTTCTTTTCCGGCGCGGCTCATCGGGGCTCTGATCGTTACATCAACCACTTCGGTCCACGACGAACACAGTAGCAGCGAAGGTGGGTACAAAAGCGAGGTGCTCGCCCTCGCAGGATAGCATGATACCGCTAGCTTCCGCCGGTTGCGAGTTGCTTTTCACTACGCACTCCGACACCGGGCGGGATGTACTACAGTCCACTCTGGTGCAGAATAAAATTCTGGTACATGCAGCTTGTAAGCAAGGCGCTGCACAGAGCCGTTAGGTGTCAGCGGAAATCCCGATGCCTTCTCTCTTCGATTAGGTTGGCGCTCACTCACCTGTTATTGACAAAAAAAGGAAGTCTAATTTCCACGGAAGAGAGAGTCGATTATGGGAACGTTTCTATCAGTTTGTTCATAGCCTCAGTCACGCCGCACTCAATCCGCGACCCTCGTTGCTCTGTCGCCGGTTGTGTCACCGACCGCTACCGGCTACACCGACTGAACCCAGACTGAACGCTTCACTTACACGCCTTCAATGTCGTTTTCAATGTTGTGACGTAACGGTTTGCTGATTGGTGCAAATGGCTTACTTAAAGTTCAATCTATAACCGCTTGGGGAATAATTGGCACTGGCGGCGGCCCTTGCACCTCCCAATGGCCCAACTCTCCCAATATACGGCTCTGGTGAGCGGTAGGGTGCCTAGATGTCTGTCTGTCTCAGGGTGAAGACATCCATTGTTGTCCGGAATGTGCCAGCGCGTGACGCTCTCGCGCACTCGGTGCGTGACTTGGGCGGTAAGATGGCGTCTATGCATCAGCCAAAGCTACGCGCTCGAGCTGAGCGACACCGGATTGCGCGCACTTCAAAACGCATAAAAAAAACGATTGGGCGCAAAAATGGCTGAGATGTCACCACTCAAGCAAAAGCGCGTGTGTGTATGAAGGCACTCTAGTGAGCGGTCTTGTGAGCTGAAAGCTATACTCTGTTTCACCTTATGTTGTACCTCAGGAAAGGCTGTAAGCGCGAGCCCCTTGCTCTGGGACAGATCTCGGCGGCAAGAGCTCTCGTGCAGAAAGGGCAGCTGTCAATGCTATGAGCTCGCGCTTCCAGCCTTCGCTGCGGTACAACGTAAGGTGAAACAGAGTAGAGAGAAGGCGCCCAACGCGCTCTCGCTCCGCTACCCAGATAAAATATCTGCTTTCATTGGCTTCGCCGATACCGAGGCGTAGGGTGCCTTCATGTGCGTTTTGCTTGGGGTGATGACATCTGGCCATTTTGTTTCGAACGTTTATTTTTATTTTTTGTTCTGAAGCGCGTGAAAGTGCCGGTTCCTGCACGCGCTCGTGCCGCTGACTGTGTTACGGCGACATTTTGTTTCCTGCGATTTCTTTGTATTTTCCCTGTGAGCGCGTGCTGTCGGCATTGGGTACTACAAACGATGGCATCACTCTAAACAGAACGGCATTGAGGCACACTACCGAGGCCACTGATCTCTATGACAATTGCTGGATCGCGCTTGCCGCTCCCGCAAGTGAAGCCACCGGGCTTCACTCGCTTGGGATACGATTTGCCGTTTTTGCTAGCCTTTGCTGCGGTTTTCCAGCGTGCTGACGACACTTTTTCTACTCGTTCGTCGTCATTCGCCGAAGAAGTTTTTTGAAGACTCTGTGTATTGTTGAGACTTGCCGTTGTGAACACGTGGAAAATTTTACAAAAGTGCAGTGTCGCAGGAAAAAGGCACAACGCGTCGAAAGGAAGGGCTGGCGGCGTGTTCAAAGCTTCCTTGGCACTCCGAAGTGCCGTGTCTCTGTGCCTTCGCGCGCTTGGATACCGACCAAGAACCGACGCCGTGTGAATGTGTTTAGCAAGTGCAATGTGCGTGAAGCCGTATCAAAAGGTACAACTCGTCGAAAACGTGTCGCCGGTGTCGCGGCGTGATCAAAGCTTCCTTGGCACGCCGAGTGATGCATCTTTGTGCCTTCGCACGCTTGGATACCGGTCAAGAATTGACGCCGCGCCAAAGTTCTGAACGTGTGTCGCGCGTAGATGCCTTTAGATCATTTATATATATCGGCCACGGAGTTCTGGATCGTCCACCTGTTCCGGTGAGTTGCTATCAATAAAAGGGGGAGATCTGTACGTGTTCTTATGTACTATATTAACCATGGCTATGTCCTAAATCTACTCTAATAGATTCCGTGGGAGCACGAATAGGGCAACGTTGTGGAGCCCGGGGGGTTTTCGAAAGCAAAAGTACAAGACGGCGAGAATGAAAATCTTTGAAGCGCGGCTGATATGGTCGTGTGCAATCTGTTGACCAATTACAATTAGGCGAGCCGCGCTCAAACGTCAAGTGCAATTAAGTAGGTTGATAATAAGCCAGCACTGATCAGTGATGAGGAGCTGTTGTGCACGGTATTGTGTAAATCGTCTAAGGACGAAAAAAAGACGTACCTTCTCCCCATCTTCCGTCGCTAGTGGACGCTGGATTAAGCTCGTTCCTAAACCGCGAGGGGAAAAGACGCTGATCCAGAGGCACGAACAGCTTCACGCACATTGCGCTCGCTGAACACATACACACGGCGTCGGTTCTTGGTCGGTATCCAAGCGTGCGAAGGCACAGAGACACGGCACTTCGGCGTGCCAAGGAAGCTTTGAACACGCCGCCAGCCCTTCCTTTCGACGCGTTGTGCCTTTTTCCTGCGACACTGCACTTTCGTAAAATTTTCCACGTGTTCACAACGGCAAGTCTCAACAATACACAGAGTCTTCAAAAAACTTCTTCGGCGAATGACGACGAACGAGTAGAAAACGTGTCTACAGCACGCTGGAAAACCGCAGCAAAGGCTAGCAAAACGGCAAATCGTATCCCAAGCGAGTGAAGCCCGGTGGCTTCACTTGCGCTGCTGCGAACAAGCGGGGAAGCGCGATCCAGCAATTGTCATAGAGATCAGTGACCGAGGCGCTGCCGCGGTTGCAGAAGGCAGCAAAACTCTTTTTCCCCCCACCTATGCACCGCTGTGCTCGGCGAAAATATCGTAGTGTCACTCTGCGCTAGCGTGTGTGGTTTCTGTTGGCATTTTGGATGCTGCCGGAAATGTAAATGCGCGTTCTGGTTCTGAGCGCCAGACGGCGATGAAATGTGCCAACTCCACTCGTGAAACAGGAAATCCTGCAATTGATGAAGTACAATGAAATCTCTTCCGAACTTGAGTCCGTACCGCTGACTTACCTGGCTGGCTACTTGGCCCTCGATGGCGAACAAAAGGTAACCATTTTTATTTGTAGAAATTGTCGTAATTTCAAAGTAATTAGCTGAAACATTCAACCTAGCAAAGCAATAAGAATTTCTCAGTGAAAGCAAGGAAGGCTAATGTGTAGAACCCGCTAAACTTTGCAGGTGACGTGTCCTGAATGCAAGCACAACTTAAGGGAAATGCATCACATGACGGAGCATATCAGTCCAGTTTAGCCTTGACTAAGGAGGACTCAACTATCCACGACCTGAAGCTGTCTGGCTGTGCAAGCTCGTCTGCACCTTTGTCGAGAGGGCTAGTCGGCAGAGATTCGGGGTAGTGGAAGGATTTGCAAGGTCCTCTCGAGCCCTGTGCTTCCACACCTAATGGACTGCCCGCTGATGTGGTGTGTTAACTGCCGAGACCACTACCGCAGCGAAGAGCTCTGCGAGCCCTTTGTCAAAAAACTCCTCAGACGTTTTTTGGCAAACTGGGCTGGTGACCTAAACAACCCTCTAGAGCATATATTCAGGCTTTTGCGGAAGCCTCTTTCCCGAAAGGTATTCCGCTTGTGAACTATATGGCTCCCTTGGTCTGTTTTTTTGTGAACAATGAAGTTTATATTGCTGAAGCTATGCACGAGGTGAAGGACAATTTTATATTGTCCTTCACAGATGAATAAATGGCACAGCTCGCGCGTGCTCGAGCGTCGGATAAAACCGGAAATCATGCGGCCCTAGCTATATCCAACTATAACTCCTATACTACAGTGGTAATAGAGACGGGGCAACAGTTACGGGAACAAGAAAACGACAATCCGCTCTAACTACCAGCAGAATGCAGCTTTAACGCGAAGCCCGCAGCTGAGTGAGCTTTTTTAGAAAAAATCATGTGCTTTTATTCTACACAGATTTGTCACATCATTCATGCAATCTGGCACTCGTTTCAATTGAGACTTGCGGCCTCACGTAAAAAAAAAAATCTAAATAGCCACACCGGGCGGGGCCGGGCGTACTGCTCCTCTCTCACTATATTTCGTCTTACCTTAGCATGGACTAACCGCGAACGCTGTGCTAGCGCGAGCGGCTGGCCTTTACTGCCTTGACTGGAGCACTCGCTGCACAAGCGCACTCTCAGAAAAAAAGGGTGTATGTGGGTGTATCGCGCACCCTTACACCCCCCTTCGACTGGAGACACCCGGCGAGCGTAATCGCACTCCCGTCACACGAATCCTCCTCTCCCAAAGGAATCGGCAGGCGAGGCGAGGGTGTTGCCAGGTGCACCATCACACCCCTCCCCTCTCCTTTCCTTTTTCGAAAAGGGGAGAGGGAGTGCTATGAGGAGAGCGCAAGAAAACAAACAAAATGCGCGCGGTAATAGAGTAGAGCGCGCGTCCTGATTAGCAGTCACTGGTTACACGTCATCCGACTGACAGCCTATCACGATAGCGATCGCGTTTCGCGCGTTATCTGGCCTTCGTGTTGCTAGGAGACTTGACCTCCTCACCTCCTGCATTCCATTTCGGCGTGCTTCGGCGGCCATACTTTTGCTTCGGCTGGCGGGTAACATCGCCTTTGTTCATTCGCGCTATTTAGAATTGCGTGTTTTTTTAGAAGGTGGTTGGACAAAGCGGATCGTGTTCACGAAGCGATGCTTGGCACGTAGCTGCACTGCAGTCACAAACCAAGATGTGCCCGCCCGATAAAGGTAAGTCTGCCGTTTACATGCACTCGTTGGATGCTGCGTTTTGCGAGGCATGGGGCCTGCTAGTTGGGGACGTGCTTTCCTTTTTCTCCTGTTTATGTCAGAGTTTCTTCGCTTTTGTATTTGTGGCATGTGTGCGCGGTGGCGGTGCCCGGTTCTCTGAGTGTACAAACGAGCACGACATCGCAGCTTCGAGACATTATTCTTGCGTGTAGAGCAGGCGTCATTCAGAGCAACGGGTCTCTATCGTTTCGCCAAAAAACACTTTTTGTGGACAGATGTTTCATGGACTCTCGTTCGTCGACACTACCGTTCCATCGACAGTCGTTACGCGGATTTAGCGTTGTAGGGACATTTCGTCGCGGGTGTATCATACACGTACTATCCGCTTCGTGGCAACAGTGTGAGGCAGCTCCTTACAGAAAAAAGGTAGTTTGTGCTGTCGATGAAGCATTCTGGCGATGAATCAACGCGTATCTCTAAAACGATCTGTCGGTGAAACGTTCGATTGCAGAGCAACATGCTCGCGCTTGTTACCGGCTTCGCTCGCACGTATGGTTATGCAATGCGATTTTCAGTGGGGATGATGGAACTAAGGTGGCGCTTCAAGACAAGGCAGTTAGAGTTCTTTTATAGGTTCCCTACGGGAGTCAGAGTTACGCGTTCATCTTCTTAGCGCCGTCTTTCCTGCACGGCATGTTGATCCAGCTCCTCACGAGACTTTTGGACCTCTTGGCGAATATGTGCTGCCACCTCGACACGAGGCTAAGTGTCGAGAAAACAACGCGCGCGCAAGGCCTCTCCCACCCGTTCTACACCCAAGACGTCAGCTACATCCTGTTCAACCATTGAGGCGCTGTGACCTAGATACTGCTTCCCCAAACTCGCCTTTGTCCCCATCGTGCGTAATCTTCCGCCCCCGAGGTCAACACAACAAAACCATATTCCCTCCCTGCTCGGCCACTTCGAAGAGGGAGAGGGTACTGGAACCATTGACTCTCGAACCGACGAGGTGCGCGGCGCGCTCAAAAGCAGGGGTGCGTACGGCGGGGCGCGTGCAACGTTACTTTCTTGCTCGGTACGTGGTCGGATCTCGTCAAATAGCGGCGCGGCGGCACGTAGAAAATAGACGCGCAACTCTGGCTCCCGCAGGGAGCCTATACAGGAACTGGTACTCTAGTGCAGCATTGAGATTATAGGCTCCAGCCAGCGTTGCGCGTCTGGTTTCCACGTGCCGCCGCGCCGCTATTTGCCGATATCCGATCACGTGAGGAGCAGACGCCAAATGCCGTGCAAAAAAGCCACCGGTACGGCGGCTTCGCCGACGGTGCAAGCGCCTCGGTGTGCATACCCCCGCTTTCGCCTCCTCCTGTCCTGTGTTGTCCCCCCCCCCCCCTCCCACCCCCCCTAAAACAGCCGCCACAGGGCAAGTTAAAGACTGGCCGGCGGCGCCCAAGGGATACTAAGAGCACTCCACCCCCCCCCCCCCCCCTTCCTGACTGGAAAACAAGTTTGAACGCCACTGACCGTACATATTCCCCACGAACTATACCCTCCACAATACAGATACAACTACACATTGTATCTGTGTTCCTGAATACTTTTTCACCAGTTTCGCGGAAGTGTCTCGGGGATATAGCATTGCATAAAAGACAATGTATCGCAGTATCTGTATTTTTGGCCTTAAAGCAGATGTATCTCAGTATTCCCGAATACTTTTTGGAGTGTGTCTGCCCAGCCCTGGTTTATGGCACATTAATTTATTCTATCATTCCTATTATTTTCCAGGTACTTCGGGCAAATCAACCCATCTGAAGTGCGATACGAAAGTGCAACCAGTGGCATTGCACCGAAGTTGCGAACTCTTCAAGTGCTTTGACATCTGTGAGTGTACCGTCCTTCAATTATACTCCGTGTCACTAGTTGTGTGTAGTCCAAATGAATGCAACGGCCATGCGAAGAGAGAAAAGGCGAGCACTAGGAAGGCATATGGGAGGGGAGGGCAGGGCTGGGGGAGAGGGGGAAAGCACTACGAATGTTAGATAGGAGAGGAGGTTACTCTCCTCACCCACCTTTCTAGCGCTTGCCCTTTCCCCTCTTCGGGCATTGCCTTAGCCTGTGCGGCGCGCAAGTAGTGACTCGGAATATATTCACCATTGTACAGATTATGATGCACTGGCAGGTAATAGATAACTGGGTAAAATTAATCTCCTCAGTGCTTGAAGACGCAGCTCGCGACTTGCTTGAACACGGCCCACAGGAAACCAGCTGCAACCTCCCGTTCTCATAACGAGCTTTACAAATCGCATGCATTATAATATGTCGCTAATAGACCGATCTCACCAGCTAGTTTGAGTACGCCACCGCTGCCGATATGCATCGTGGGAGCTGTAGTCTTTCTACACGCGCGACAACCATGCTGGAGGTTTGCGCGAGCAGACCACGAGGCAGCATGACCTGTCGCGTGAACTGGAGTATGCCTCTTACGAACTGCAGTTATGGCGGCGTCACGCATGCGTGGAAAACTTGGTGGGATCGGTCTATTCATTTACGCTGAAAACGTAGCTATGCTCTTATAACATATCCACATAGTTAATGTAGTTTCGTTTTTATTTTTCAGGTGTTTAGTCTCTATTTTTCCTTCCCGTCTTTTTTTTAGTATTTAGCACCTGCACGACAATTCCGCTGGTAGGCTGCAACCACGAGCTCTTTGCCCAATGATGCACTTCAACTGCATGAACTATCGCTTGTCCGAAGCAACCACCAAAGATAAATTCATGAGCTCTGGATTCTCGCCCTCAGAAAATATCTCCAGTAAAATACAAGTATTCGCTCAGACTGGTGCTATCAGAAATTCTCAGAAAAGCAAAAGGTATTCTTTCGAGACATGTTGAGCTTGAATATATCCTGAGTGAAATAAGCAACGGCAACAACAGTGTACTTGTTCTCTTGTCCTCTTACAAAATGCCAGTATGTTGGCGGCAGTACCACTTTAATTCTTGTGATTGCATCAGGAAAGGGATAAGGGGAGCACTACAGATGAATCACGGCTAAAAATGTCACTGTCAAGATTGCAAGTTACAAAATGTGGAGAGCGCAAGGTCCCTTTAACAAATTTCTTGACCCCCATGCCTTACAGAAGCCCTCGATCTTTTGGGGGTGGGCTATCTGGCCTCTACACTCAAATGTGTTTGAGAGCACAGTGTTAGATGGTCCAAAATTTTGTTAAAGGAAGCTTGCATTAGGACACCTCTGATGTTGACATTCGTTTATCTGGTTAGGCGCCACAGTACAAGGTTGCTTATGGCATTTTTCGGCTAATTGTGCATTTTATTAGTAAAAAATAAACACAGTTGCAATAGGAAACAGGCTGGCATTGTTGAAAACCGCCAAAATCAGTTGTCTAAGTATATTGAAGACACATGCTTTGTATCTGTGTTTTCGGTTTGCCAGCCTTGCGCCTGTATCTAAACTGGTAAACTTTCCACCCCACTATTCTTCAATGGTGTGCAAAATATTTATGAAGTTGGCTGAGTTCCTGGTTTTTGGTAATGCTCATTAAGTAAGGTGTGGGGCCTTGACAGTGTCCCATATGTATCTAATCATGGTATACAACTGGGTTTTGCTTTTCAGGAATGCTCCATGGCTCTTTTTGGTGGTCAACACCCAAGGCACAAGACTAAAAGATAAGACATGCAAAAAGAAGAAGAAAGGAAACAAGCGACGTTTCTGGCGCATGCATTCAATGTGTATTTTTGTAGTATATGTTTCACCCAGTGTTTATGAGCAATAAATATGTGGGAACAGATACCAATTTTCGTAGCTTATTTTATAAAATATTGCATGATCCTAACAATATTATATTCGCAGGAGTGACACAAAAGCTCTCAATTGTATTTCAGGTTGACAGTTAGGACGTCAAAATGATGCCAGGCCACGTAATGAAATGACGATTGAATGTGGGATTGCCAGCTTAATTGTTTTCGGGTTGACAAATGGGACATGAAAATGACACAAAACACCGTCGTTTGACGGTTAAAAGCTTGGAAAAGAGCTGCAAAGACATTTCCTGTCAATTTGATGGGAAATGTTCTAGTGTTAGTTTTGTTGACTTCGCACGTGTACACCTAAGAGTGGGGTTTATCGGTTCCCAGTAAGTGAGAACGGTGTGGAAAACGGTATATAAGTACACCTAAGAATGGGGTGTAACTGCATTCCCAGTAAGTGAGAAACGGAATATCTGTGCACCTAAGAATGGGGTGTATCAGTATTCCCAGTAAGTGAGAAATGGAATATATGTACACCTAAGAATGGGGTGTATGAGTATTCCCAATAAGTTATAAACGGAATATATGTGCACTTAAAAGAGGGGTGTATCAGTATTCCCAGTAAATGAGAAACGGAATATACGTACACCTAAGAATGGGGTGTATCGGTATTCCCAGTAAGAGAAACGGAATACACGTACACCTAAGATTGGGGTGTATCAGTATTCCCAGCAAGTGAGAAACGGAATATATGTAGACCTAAAAATAGGGTGCATCAGTATTCCCAGTAAGTGAGAAACGGAATATATCTACACCCCGGGTTGGGGTGTGTCTTATGCACCCGCTGAGGTGCACATGTGCACCTCCAAATGAGGTGCATATATGCACCCCTTTTTGGGGTGTCGCATATATACCCATGGGGGTGTCGTATATGGGACAAGTCACATACACCCCACTGGGTGTAAGTACTACACCCTTTTTTTTTGGAGTGCGCTCATGCAACCGCCGAGGCTTCCTTCGAAGCAACTATCTCGCGCTTTTAGCACGCGCGGCTAACAAGTACATACTAACGTGAAACGAAGTGTAGAGTTCCTCGATATGCTTCCCGCAAGGAACTCTATCTCTCACCGATAACGAGCGCCACTGCTGTCGCTGCGGGGTAAAGTAGAACTATCGCTCTCACCGGCGGAGTGAGGCATACGGCAGGCCGCTCTCAAGGGGAGTCCTAATCGAGTGGCCGTGCCACCACGGTGGTCACCACTAAAGCAAATGCGGGTGTTTGTATGAAGGCACTCTATTATAGGAAGTATTCACAGGACGCCATATTTGTGGGCGCTTTTTAGAGCGCATGCTCAGAGCGAGCTCCCATTAATAGGCTGCTAAGACCGGCAATCCTGATGGTGCGGAATGCACGCGGCGAAAGAACTGTGGAATCTTGGCGTCAGCACGCGCTCAGCAGTCCCGTACAAAACTATGGCCGCCAGTGAGTACTCCCTACAGATATGCGAGCAGCCCCGCCTCGTGCATGAAATCTAGAAGCGTGGTCATGACAGTCTTACGTCTGTCGGAAGGGCCCGGATGGTGGACCCGGACATAGCCTCCTCCATACTCAGAAAGCCTGGCAGTTTGTCGACGGAGCCGTAGAGTGCCCGGTCGTAGATTTTGAGCGCGAGGATCTGGTAGCATAGAGCATCAAAGAGCCATCTCTAGGGGAACCTGTATGTCAGCGCACAGCGTTTGCAGCGGCGAGAATTCGAAACACACTTGTTCAGAACGAGAATACAGCGCAAACAAACGACGGACCTGTAGAAGAGTATACACACAGGCACGGCGCTGACTTCCAACTGAAATTTAATGGGAAAAACATGAAGGCCGCGATAAAACCCATACAATCCCCCACACCCACGTCACCACACACCACGTTCTCATTGGACAAGATATTCTATCTCTTTTTGATAGAGGGCCATAAAGGGGACACTGAAACACGTACCCTCCCTACATCGTGATATATAAAATGCCTACATTATCTCGTTCGTCCTTTTGTTGTTGTGTCGCATCATTATTGTTGTTTCTTCAATCCTAGGGGCACACTCACACCAGTCTTAATCCTCTGGCTGACCTTGCCTACGTCGCGTAACAATACACATTGTAATTAAAACTACCGTGGGATGCTTAAAATTGCGTACATATGCGCATTTTGAATGCAAACTAACATTCCTCTTTGTCTTTCCACGAAAAATGTTAGAAATGTGAGATAAAATATGTTGTATATTTTTCAGCGGTGCTGGTTCGGAAACTGCACAAATATTGATGATCAGGCCTGTTAAACAGTTACCAGATGGAGAACTGCAATCTCACATGTCCAGTCCTCTGAACAAGTGTGAATAAAAGAATTACAATACACTGATATATTTACAGCGTCTTTCTTTAGGACGATGCCCATTAGAAGGTTTTATCAACTTCCCTTAGCTTCAAGTTTATTAGAACTTCCACTGAAAACGGAATACAGAGACAAGTTTAACGTGTCGTTTTGCTTTAATTGGATACTTAAAATTAAATGAATCTTCGGGTCCGCCATTTGCCTAAGTCCTAATATCTTCTCAGTTACAAATCAAGGAAGAGCTGGAGCACTGTAGCAACAATTGTATCAAATCAATCAAGTCAAATCAATTTTATTTGTTGCCACACAGTATAGCATGCACGATAGAGCCTTTGTTTCGATTCTGCAGGAGTGCACTCTCATTAATGCGTAGCATTTCTTCTCGCTTGTAGCACAGTATATTTTGTCGGCGTTGTAAAACCAATATCTTTAGCAGGTAACAAAAAAGTAAAGTGACAAATAAAAAAATGAAGAGAAATGCTCTTCAAATTTAAAGGAGTAAGGTGTAAGTTTGGTCCAGAAAATAAAATTTTCTTTAATCTTGGAACGTGCTTCCAAGATAGTAGTGCCCATGTATCCTCCCGAAGTTGCTGGTGCATGCTTGGCACACCCTCGGAAGCTTCTGCCGTTGACTTTGGAAACCTGTGGACGCACATATACTGCGGTTCCATCCTCCAGCCAAGGCTACCCGCTTGCGCTTGCACAGCTTTCGCAGTTAGTTCATGCTTAGGCGAGACGAGGTATAGTGGCATTTGTACATTCAAGATATCAAAACCCACCACATGTCGCTCCGAGCGGCATGATGATGATACCCAAGAGCTATTTCGCGTATGGTCTATAAAACCTATATAATGCACGATGCTGAAACTTGCCAATTTCTACATAGTTTAGAGCCGGGAAGGCGGATATGCAGCAAGGAACGCACCTGCAATAGCATCCACTTTGACAGGTGTAATGGGCTTCCTTCCCACGGCGCCATACTTTGTCACGCCTGGAAGGTTGGCCCGTCACGCTCCCATTGACCGGGTCCTCGCCCTTGTAGAGGCACCGGGGCAACAGGATCAGCAGCGCGAGTCGAACTTGGCCTTGCCTATGGCCCAGTCAAATTTTTCTTCTGTTAGGGAAACCCCGCCTCGGAGGTAACGCTGCAAGAGTATAGATAATCATAAATAAACAGGTGCTCAAGCAAGTTTTAGTAGAGGTATAGTGCCTGGACGTATTCCCCACTGGTGCAATTGCCATCTTGTCCCTCCCATGTATTACGAGTTGTCCCAAGGAAGCAACAATGGTGTTACAAAACCAAAAGTGTCATGCTGTCGAAAGTCTGTAGTTGGTCTTCAAACCTCAAGTGAATAAGACAAGCAGGCACAAGTGCCGCTGTCATCATGGCGTCCCAACTTGTTACTGTGAAGTGACTGTGGACTGTCGAGGCACTGTAAAGAATGGTGCGGCACACACACCTGATGGCTAACCCCACCTAAAACCCCTTGAGGAGTTTGTGCTAGTTTCGTAAGTGGCATCAAAGCGCCTGAGCAGGAGGCCCGTGCAGGACTTGGAAGCAAATGGCAGTGTAGCCCTGAAATGAGAGGCACTTGAAAGTGAGTGGCAGCACGGCACTCACTCGTGGCAAGTGTCTCTCGCTTTCAGACAATTAAGGCTGGACCGCATGTAAGCGATTTAATGAGCAACGAATCGAGCATCGGCAACAGCGACGGAGATTGCTCACTGTCGCTTGTAACGCTGCTCGGTTCTTGAATTACTAGAAAACGTCGCTCATCACATTGGTCGCTTCCTCCTATCACTTTCATGCAGTGTGCCTCGTCGTGCGGCTGAGCGATAACAAAAAGGGTCGCCCCCCCCCCCCCCCCCCCCCCAAAGCTTGTCCCGTCGCTCCCTTCATGGTTGTCAGCGCTTGCAAAAATGTGAAGAGTAAAATTTATGCAGGGCTTTGTCCATGCCAGCTCTCAGACTGCTGGCAGAACTTTGGGTTTCAGTGAAATACGACCACATGGTTTCTCACTCTGCTTATGTTCTGAGGAGGAAAGCTGACGAGGAAGTAGTTGAAAAATCACTTCATGATCTCTTCAAGAAAGGTGTTCGAAACACCTCGTTTTTTGTTGTTTTTTGGACAGTCTACAGTGCCGTCCGACGGCACTCCACACGCGCCTACAGGTGCCGTCCGAAAGAAAGTCGAACAGCACACGTATCCCTGGGGAGCTCCTTAACCAACCCCCTGCATACATTCATGCCGCCTCGCAGCGTCCAGCCCCGCTGTCCCCCATGTACCTCCGGAAAGGGACGCCCTTACCATTTTGTTAAGGGGGCCCTGCAATCATATTTAAGCGCTTACCTTCTTTGCGGTTTCCACGTCTCTTGAGGTTCGGGCAAGCCAGCGGGCACGGAGAGAGTAACTAAATATCAGTGAGTCATATTTTATCCGGAAGACGCGGGAACCTCCTCCACCTACGAGGGCGACCTGCACTGCCGAAAGCGTGCAATATGTGACGTCTTTGGTCCTGGGCTTACCACTGGTCAAAGCCGCTAAAAGCTTTTTTTTAGGCGAAATACAAAATATAAGTGTCGCGAACCGTTTCAATTATGTATAAAAGTAGTTTTTGTTCGGTAATTTAGATCAGAAAAGAAACAAATGCAGTTTATAAAGTACGGAAACAAGAAAACACTCATCAACAAACCCGCCACCAAGAGGCGGAAAAAACGGCGCATACTAGAAAAGGCTTGTGGGGTGAGGCTCCGACGAACAGCGAGCGTAGAAAGGTCCCGGATGTACGAGGCAGCGCTGCGGTCGTATACCGGCTCGAGGATCCGACCGGCTCCGACCGTTCCGAAGACTTTCGGCGCGGGCTTGGCTGGCGATTTGGCCATTTGGCGGTATGGCAGCGCGAAGTGGCTCCCGTTCTGAACTGATCTTTACACCGTGTTTGCTGTAGTTTGTGGCCAATGACATGTGATGCCAAATTAGTCCTTAATCGAGTAGCAAATGCAATGCAAGCCGTCCTGGCCACCCGCCTCATACAGCCTATCCAGAACATGCTTTAGTGGCGCTCTCTCGAGCCGGCGACACGGAGTGCGGCAGCCGTGAGCGCTCTATGAGCTCACTACTCCTCTAGTTCACGGCCAGTTAAGCCAGGACCTACGACGTCATGAAGGAGGTTATTTTCTGTTTGTTTTTGCAATTCTAAATTGCCTATAACTTTCAAAATAAAGCGAAATTGGAGAAAAGATTAAGTTACTTGTTCAGTGCGCTCAAGTTCGGTGCAAATAAAAACCACTCAAAAAGTTGTTGCAGGGCCCCCTTTAAGCAAAGTTTCGTCGACAACATCCTTTTGTTTTTCCCCAGTGTTAATGGTAAAAAAGAAATGACGTAAATATCGCCAAATGCCTCGACGAAACAAAATGTTCGAGAAAAAGATTTTAAAATGTAAGCCCTCACTGTGGATCGAATCCGGCTCCGCTGCCTATGAGGCGAGCTACGCTACACATGCCAATAAGCTACGCTACAACTTCGCAAAACTTGTTTTGACAATTCGCTCTACATAAGACATTCGGACGGCACTTGAAGACGCGAGTGGAGTGCCATTGCACGGCACGTGAATGTTCTGCAAGAGCGCCGTCGGACGGTGCTCGACACTACATTATTTATATATATATATATATATATATATATATATATATTTTTTTTTTTTTGTAATTACTCAATGCGCGTTTTTTCCCACAACCTTCACAATAAGCTACAGCCAGAGGGCTAGAAAATAAGTGCAACATATACAGCATTTTGAATAAAAAGTTCGTGCCCTAGTCAAAAAAGAACTCCTCGCAAGCAGCATCATCAATGCCAAGAATCGAACCTGAATTCGAACACCCGCAGTGGAAGCAAACGGGGTGCAAATACGAGCGCCAGAAACGTAATGGATACCTTTAGCAGTCATGGGTTCCGCGAAACACACCGCCTAGTTAGGTGGTACCAAGGCGCCACCCGATTTGTAGAACTCGTCTTGTCCACCGATCCACGAGATAAAGCTCCCGATACACTTACGGAGTCCCGTCCTCGTATAAATCGAATTCTCAAAACGAGTACTCGCAGGTATAGCTATGTGGAAAGATGCCCGCTTCTTACGGAGCGAACCCAGGTTCGATGCAAAAAATAAACATGTTTTTTTTTGTTTTTTTTTACAACTATTCTTGAGAAAAATGAATGTCGACGAAACTTTGTGCATTATTTCTTTTTTCCTTTCATTTATAATTTTTTTTTGCACAATCATTATTGAAAAAAAAATGTCGACAAAGCTTTGAACTAAATGGTGTCGGACTCCCTTTCTAGGGGTGCATAGGGAAACAGCGGGGCTTGGGTTGCCGGCTGGACGCCGCGAAGCAGCATTCATACTGTTTTTTTTCGGTAGGGCAAATGCTGCTGACCTGTGACTCCCGTTGAGAAGGGGAAGAGTCAAAACAGAGTCGCACGAAAAATTGACTCTCTAAGAGAGTCGTGAAGTGTCAAAGAGAGTCATGAAAGCAGTGACTCCCTTTGGACTCCTTTATTTTTAAGAGTGTAGCCAATAATCCGACATAGCGTCTTTTGAAAAAAAACACAAGTAGCAATCAGCGGTTCCTCATTCCTGGCCACCGGCTGAATATGTCCACCTTTCGTAGCAACAAGCCAAAAAACACTTCTTTTACTAAGCGTTGTGGCTATATACACACCGCTAACATTCATGTTTTCGAACAGCGTACTCTACGAGTCGTACAAACACCGGACTGTGGCGAATCCTCACCCGGAACCTCTTTGCCATGAATTTGTTTATGTCAAATTAATTCAGAGACAGGGACTAACAACCATAAGATGTGTGGACTGCACAGACCTAAGCATCTGCTCCAAAATACTGCATATCTCGCAACACATGAAGCAATATGGGAAATCGGAATTAAACACAGTGACTGTCCTATCGGGTTTGAATGAAATGCGAACAGTGACGGAACTTCCAGCAGAACACCGGTGCATTGTGGACGCTTGGGTTGTGCTGGGCAAGGCTCAAGCACATCGAAATAGGACGCACCCGCTCGCAGCGCTCTATTCTCCCCCCCAAAGTTTTATCAGTTTCCGGATGCCTCCTGCAGGTGCAGCATCTGTTGACAGCCACGGGCTCTGGTGTTTGCATTTCATTCGAGCCCAATAGTATGGTGAAAAATCGAAAAAATGCACATTTGCTAGCAAAGGAGGTTCCTCACTCAGATAAGTTTAGAGTAAAGTTAATCACACCCAGCCACGATGCACCACCTCAAAGATGCAACATAGTGGGCAAAATTACTTTGAATGGCACTACTTCTTTTTTCTTGCAAACATCCTTTGCAGTCCTGTTATTAGTGTGTCACGGGCCTTCATCAGCCGATCTCCAGAAAAAAGCTGCAAGTGCCACAGCAGAAATCAAAAGCATTACAAGTGCCCATGTAATCCAGGAACCTGTGGAGCTTGCGACGAAAGCATTAAACACAAGTTGGGAGCGCACGTGTCCATGCAATCCAGACCTGTGAAGCTTGCACCCAAAACAATAGATACAATTCAAATGTACTACACGTGTACTTGCATCCAGGCCTGTGGAGTTTGCACCCAAAGCATTGGACAGAATTCAAAAGCGCTACACGTGCACATGCAATTCTGACTTGCGGAGCTTGCACCCAAAAACAATGAATACAAGTCAAAAGCACTACAAGCTTACACGCAAGTTAGACCTGAGGAGCTTGTGCCCAAAAGATTGAAAACAAGTAAAAAATGCTACATGTGCGGCCCCATGCAATCCACACTTGTGGAATATGCACCCAAAATATTCAACAGAAGTGAAAAATGCTACATGTGCCCCATGCAATCCAGACCTGTGGAGCATGCACCCAAAACATTGAAAAGAAGTAAAAAAAAAACACTACACGTACCCCACGCAATCCAGACCTGTGGAGTCTGTGCCCAAAGCACTGAAAAGAATTCAAAAGCACTACACGTACACATGCATCCAAGCCTGTGGTGCTTACACCCGAAACATTAAAACACCTTCCCTACGCACACACACAGAGTCCAAACAAGCTCTCTCCGGAACAACATCCACAGCACTGTACACACTGACACAGACTCCAAAATGGCTTCGGCACATCCACGGCGCAGCACACACACACACAGAGTCCAAAATTGCTCTGGCATAACACCCACCACACTGTACACGTGCACAAAGAAGGCACAAGATGACTCTGGCACATCCACATCACCTTACACAAGCACACACGAAGTCCAAAATGGCTTCGGCACAACATCCACCCCACTGCACAAACACACACGCACACACACAATTTAAAGAGGGCCCGGTGACGAGTTACAGTGCATCACTGGTGCTGGCGGCGGCGACGGGTGCGACGCAGTCGTTCACGGACGCGTTGCAGGTGGGTTGTGCTCGGCAGAAGCACAAGGCGGTCCCGCACAGCCTTGCCCTAACTGTAGAGACGCCTCGACTGGAGGCCTCTCCGCTCGCGAGCTGCGTCAGCGCTTTCTTCTTCATCATTGTCCTCGTCAGAACTGCTGTCTGAGTCTGACTGTGGCTCTGGCTCGGCCTCTCCTGAGCAGGCAGACATTGTGGAGCACCCCACAGGCTGCCACGATCGTGCCGGCGATCTTCGGATGATGGTAAAGGGTCCGGTGCCTGTGCAAGCACTGGAACCTGCTCTTCAGCAGCCCGATGCAGCGCTCTACGACTGCCCTCATGGAGGCGTGGGCCTGATTGTATTGCCCAGCCGGTGTGACAAGTGCTAGCCGCCCAGGCACAGCAGTCATCAGCCAGGGCTCCGGGGGGTACCCACAGTCGCCTGCATGGAAAGAAGTATGACTGTTCCTTAGACCATACCTCGGAAAACCTCACTCATGAGGGCCCTCACTCACCCTCACTCACCCTCATCTTCACAGGTGAGGTGAGGGTAAGTGAGTTTCTGAACCAGGAAAATTCATGAGTGTGAGGGTGAGTGAGGCCCGCGAGGGCTGTGAGGGCGGTGAGGGCCGTGAGGGCTGTGAGGGCGGTGAGGGCCGTGAGGGCGGCGAGGGCCGTGAGGGCCGTGAGGGCGGTGAGGGCGGTGAGGGCCGTGAGGGCCGAGAGGGCCATGAAGACCGTGACTGCCATGAGGGCCGTGAGGGCCATGAGTTCGTGAGGGCGGTGAGTGGCGTGAGGGCCATGAGTGCGTGAGTGGTGTGAGGGCGGTGAGTGCGTGAGGGCCATGAGTGCGTGAGGGCAGTGAGTGGCATGAGAGGCGTAAGGGCCGTGAGGGCCGTGACGGCGGTGAGTGCATGAGGTGGTGTGAGGGCCATGAGTGCGTGAGGGCGGTGAGTGTGTGAGGCCCCTTCAGATCGAGCATCTTTCTCAGCATTTTTGGTATTAATGGCGGGTTGTTCTCTTGCTTTCCCTAGATCGACACGAATTGCTGAGATCGGGTCCGGCTCAAAATAAGCAAGCAACTCGGAGCAATTCGAATTTGTTTGAAGCGGCTGCATCCAATCAGGGACGCAACATTTTCACGTGATACCTCTTGCCGGTGATGATGACACCGAAAGACTTGGTTCTGGTTTAAAATCGATTTTTTTTTGGAAATAAACTGTTTCAGAAAGGTGCATTAGTATTCTTAACGAGATTTAAATGCACAAAAACACGTTTATAATGCGTAATTGTGTCTAAATAGTGCAAGAAAAATAAAATTTTATGGTGACGATGGCAAATTGCAGCAATTAGTTGCTGCGTGTGATCGCGGGCGACCCGTGCTGCTGGTGTTGCGACGTAAAGTTTCTGGGCGAAATTGCCCCATCTGAAGCTGGCCTGAGTGGTGTGAGGGCCATCACTGCGTGAGGCGTGTCAGGGCTGCAAGGGCGGTGAGGGGCGTGAGGGCGATGTGTGGCGTGAGGGCGGTGAGTGGCGTGAGGGCGGTGAGTGGCGTGAGGGCCGTGAGGGCGGTGAGGGCCGTGAAGGCGGTGACCCTTACAAAAAAATGAATTGACTTTTAATTGAAAGTGTAAAGGACTCACTCAATACACCGCATTCAGTCTCAATTAAAACTTAATTGACTTTTTCTATGGAGTCGTTATTGATTTGTCCCACGGTATTGGCCACTGAGTCTTAATTGAATTTTTAGCAATTGCATTTCAATGAAATTTTGGCAATAGTGTTTCAATAGAACTTTTGCTATTGAGTTTTAATAAAAATATTGCAATTGACTTTCATTTGAATTTTTTGCAACGTGCTTCAACAGAATTAATTGCAACTGCGTTTAAAAAAAATTGCTCTGGTTGAGAATTTTTTTGCATAATTCTTTAAAGCATGGAACATGAAGGAAACAAAGCACATAAAGGAAACGAACACAATCATCGTAACTAAGCACACACAACCCGCTAATCGTACTTCACTTGACTACCCCACCGCCTTATATACCCTATGTAAGAAAGGTATTCATTTAGCCGGTTACCACCTCAGCATCTACTAAGGTTCCCAGTTTGCTATTTCCTCCTTGGAAATCTCATAAATGATAAGCAGTGTTTCGACGTCTTGGACTCTATCCCTTAAGGGGTACTCCACTGTTTTTTTCATTGTCTCCGATTTACTTGAAAATTTGCTAAACTAACCAAAAAACATCGTGAAAATGGTATCCCAAATATTAGATCAAAATATTGTTTTTTTGCAAAGTTATTGAATTTACAGTTTTGGTCCTCACCGTGTTTTTCAAGCTCGAAGTCTCTACTGGCAACAATGAAAAAGTGACGTCAGTGGAAGGCAGGGGTTCACTCTTTGGGCTGTAGATATTTTTTTTAAACTGATTCGAAGCAGTTTCATGGTGTCAAACGAATGCTTGGGAAGCTCGCTGCAGTACCCGCGCTCCAGCACGGAACAAATGATTGGCATATTCTATTTTTTGGCTGCTTGCTTGACTGGAAAGCCTGCCTGCCACTAACGTCACGGCACTGAAAAGTGCGCGTATATTTGAATGTTGGTTTTTGCATCATTTTCATTTGCCGATTTCACAATACCTATTATGAATTTTGCGATTCTATATAGCATACCAGAGAGAGTAAAGGCCGGGGAGTCAGAAAATATAGTTAGTTGAGGTAGCTCAAAAAATCGGTGGAGTACCCCTTTAATAGAAAAACATTGGTACAAGCAATAATCGTTCTGTGCACACGGGTGCAGTAATCCACAAACGACCAAACTCAAATGCATTCCTAATGAGTAAAATCAATATAATCGATATTGACTTTCTTATGACCGAACTCAATTGCATTCCTAATGACTAAATTCAATAAGATCGATATTGAGTTTATTATGACCAAACTAAATTGCATTCCTAATGAGTAAATTCAAAAGAATACATATTGCATTTCTAATGAGCAAACCCAATTTTATTCTTAATGAGCGATTTCAGAAGAATATATATTCATATCTTAATGACCAAGCTCAATTGCATTCATAATGAGTAAATTCGATAGAATCGATATTGAGTTTCTTATTACCAAACTCAATTGCATTCCTAATGAGTAAATTCAATAGATCGATATTGAGTTTCTTATGACCCCACTCAATTGCATTCCTAATGAGTAAATTTTATAGAATCGATATTTAGTTTCTTATGACGAAATTCAATTGCCTTCCTAGTGAGTAAATTCAATTGAATCGATATTGAGTTCTTAATGACCAAACTCAATTGCATTCCTAATGAGTAAATTCAATAGAATCGATATTGACTTTCTTATGATAAAACTCTGTGGCATCCCTAATGAGTAAAATGAATATAATTGATATTGAGTTTCTAATGATCAAACTCGATTGCATTCCTAGTGAGTAAAGTCAATAGAATCGATATTGAGTATCTTATGATCAGTTTATATTGCATTTCTAATGAGTAAATTCAATAGAATCAAAATTAGGTTTCTAATGATCAAACTCATTAGACATTGAGTTTATATTGAGTTTCAATTGACTCTATTGGAACACAGTAGAAAGTCGATTGAAACTCATAGATCATTTTTGAAAGCGGAGGGCCGTGAGGGCGGTGAGGGCCGTGAGGGCTATGAGTGCGTGAGGGCCATGAGGGCGCTGAGGGCCGTGAGGGCGGTGAGGGCGGTGAGGGCCGTGAGGGCGGTGAGGGCCGTGAGGGCGCTGAGTGGCGTGAGGGCGGTGAGTGGCGTGAGGGCCATGAGCGAGTGAGGGGCGTGAGGGCCATGAGGGCGGTGAGGGGCGTGAGGGGCGTGAGGGCGGTGAGGGGCGTGAGTGCGAGAGGGCCCTGAGGTTCAGTGAGGGTGAGTGAAGGGCTGACGGTGAGTGTGACTGTGAGGGTGAGGGTGAGTGAGGGGCTGAAGGTGAGTGTAGCTGTGAGGGTGAGGGTGAGTGAGGGGTTTAGGTGAGTGTGGCTGTGAAGGTGAGGGTGAGTCAGGGCGACCTAAAATGCCGCCCTCTGCCTTAGACATCTGAACCACTTCCTACACTTTGCACAAGTGCTGCTGATCATGTATATAGTCCCTCACTCGTATCATTTGAGGAGAATGCTTTCACAACAACCAATCAACGGGTATTATTTAGTTTTAATCAATTGCTGCAGTAAGCCCGAAAACAATACCTAGTAGTTTGCTGACGCCTTTGTGCGTACGTCGTATCGATCTATAGCGTGTCGTTCTTGGAGGTATAGAATGCTCAAAAGCAGCAATCAGTAGCCCTCTGACAGGGTGCATCAATGTGATTTAGTCCCCGAAAACAAACGGAATGTTCGCCAGGAGGACGGATGATATTTCGCTTGTCTTGGGGATCGGCGAGACTCAGCCCAGCACGGCTGAAAGTGTTGACAAAACTCGGACGAAACTGGCGAATTTGCTTTATGTGCCACGAACGTTCAGACATCACATGGTAGATAGAGCTTCGCGCGTTGCGCGATTGCGAGTTAACGAATGAGTTGACTCTACTTCTCCCAAATATCTCGTCAAAAATGGTCTGTTGACATTTCACAAGTCCCATTCACGTAATTTGCCTTCGCGCAAAAAAATGAGCATATATCAAAACGCAACACCTCCAAACACTAGCACTTTTTTTTTCTTAAATAAAACTTCAGAGTTTGTAGAGGACGCGCTTTCAACACCAGAGTCTCGCAGTCAGAATAAATGGTCACTTCAATCGTTCAAACTTTACTTACTGAGAAAACGTCGAGCCTGGTCTCTGCGTCTCCTAGTAACCAACATTTCTTAGTAGTCCAATGTCGAACTCAAAATCCGCAACGGCACACTTGATGCACGGCACGTTCCACTTAAAAAGCACATTCAGGGGCAGTATCTAAACGCCTTCATACGATCGTCGTCGCTGTTTCAGATAACATTCCAGAATCAACCACGAAGAACGAACCGCGCCCGGATCGTCATCCATGGCAACACACTGCTAATACAAAACAAATGCGAACTAAAGAAAAAAGCCGCCGAGAAAATTGAAAAAGGAGAGAAAGCGAAAAAAAAAAACGTGTTTGCTTGTACGTCACTTCACCGGCGTGTTGAAAATGGCGACCTTTGACCCGTCCTTGAAGCATTGCTGTGTCCGTGTGCAGCGTGTGCAGTGGGAGGGGGAAAAGAGATTTCCGTGTGCGCGCCGTTCCCCCTCCCACTAACAACCTACTCCGCGTTCCTTCTATACTCCGTTCCACCTTCAGTCTGAGCGCAATGGACGCCACAGGCCATCCCAGCCGATCCAGCTTCGGGAGAAAATCGCGTGACCTGCCGGTTGGGCAGAGGGACACAGGGAGCTCAAGGTCACATGACACTCTCTCCACGCTTTACTGGCTGGGATTACTCCTAGTGTCCGCTGCGCTCGGACTGAAGGTGAAGCGGAGTATAGCGCTCCTCGAACACGCGGGGGTTGGGCAGATGGGGCAGAGAGGGTTCGTCGGGAAAATGGGAAGGGGACTTTGTTTGAAAAGAACCTGTTCTTCGTCAGAACTTAGAAGTTGGTCGTCCCCGATCATTGCGAGATCCGGTTTGGATTCAAGGTGCTGCAACACGGCACTTGATCTGTTCTGAAGTCACAATACAAGGGAACCCGATAAAGGTATGTCAAAGTACTTCTGTTTATGGTATATTCATTAACTGCGACTTCAGAAAGTGTTTTATTTAGAGCGCGTTCTCTAGCTTCCGAAGCGCGCGCAAAGCTCTATTCTTTTTGGCACCATGGTTGCTTATTTTGTTATGCAGCACAGAGACCTGATATTCAATCGTATCAAGCAAAACGCCAGTTCTACCGACGGCTTATTTTTTGCGTTTTGCAGACCCTGGCAGGATCCCTTTACCATAAAGGCCTGTTCACACATGCAGCAGAGAGCTACAGGCATAGCACTGACCTAGCGCTAAGCGCGCGCTGACGGGAGCTTTCACCAGCTTTGTATCGCACCGTCAAAACGCTTGCTCATGGCAGACGAAAAGCAGCTCACGACACGTGAGCAGCTCTACTTCAGCGCTTCGCTGCCTGTGAGAACCGGCCTTAATGGAGCCATTTATTCGATAGTACAGACTTTCGGGTTGATGGCGTGAGCTCGTTCCGTCGGTTTGAAGCATTGTTTGAGCACGCACACGCTGGGTCTGTAATTCGCAGCGAACAGTGTACTAAAAGTATCATATTGCGCTGGTCTGCTGTCAACAGATCGCATGTTAGATGTAAACCATTGTAACACTTTTGTAGCCTATTTATTATTTTATGACGTGTGTGTTATATCTCATACGTTTGCTGAGCGATCGTGTATTTCACGCTGCCCCTGTTGCTAATATTCCAAATTCCTCGCAAACAGGCAAGAAGCTAAACAGTGCGTGGACCACTACCGGTTTGGACAGACGTCACAGTGTTCAAGCCATCGTCGACGCAAGTGCACTCTTCAGAATTTGGCCTTATCGTGGATTCTACCGCTTAGGAACTTCGATTTCAATCATCCTTGAATGCGATGTGTATCTACGAGGCAATAAAGCTATGTTTAACCTGAACTGCACAATTTCGTTTCGGAGATTTGTTGCTCGGGACGGAATGTAAAGGATAAATGTTTAGTTCAGGGGTCTAAATCCAAGGACTGACGTTTAGACCGAGGAGTCCAAGTGCAAGGGCATAACAGTTGGTCCTCGAAGTTCGTTTGAAACTGTGTAACAGTTAGTCTCAGGGGTCAGAGTGCAAGGGCCTAACAGTTCGTCCTCGGGGTTCAATTGAAACGGTGTAACAGTTGGTCTCAAAGAACCAAGTGCAAGGGCCTAACAGTTGTTCAACGAGGTACAATTGAAGCGGTGTAACAGTTGGTCCCAAAGGACCAAGTGCAAGGGCCTAACAGTTGTTCCTTGAGGTACAATTGAAACGGTGTAACAGTTAGTCCCAACGGTGGTAATGCGCGAGACTAAAGGAGGGGTGCAACTGTTACTCCCCTTTCCGTTACTCCCCGAGGGGACTAATGGTGGTGGCAACGAACTTGTTCCCCTGTGGTACTAAGTCGCGCTCCCCTTTTTCTTAGAGTGTACAACTTTAACGAAGTTTTACCACGATGTCGCTTTTGCGCATCGCACAAATTAATTTAACAAAAACAGCAACAATCACACCGGAACCCATAAGATTGGCGCCCTAGACTGCAAAAAAACCCAGCTTATGGGTGGACCATGACATCAATTGAGGCTTGTCCGGTGATTGGCCGAAATGAGCGCAGTCCACTCCTCCTCTTTTTCGATTGTAATTTCTTTAAAAAATTTCGTGGTTTTTTTATTTAGTAGCAACGAAAATTTTATGTTTTTTCACAAAACGAATCCCTACTATAAAATAAATTATTATTTCAGTTCACGGACGCGCAGAGGGAAGAAACTGGAGAGCCGAGAGGCGTGTAACTTGAAAAGCGTTTAGTTTGGTATCAACATAAGATCGTGTTGTTTTTGTTTTTGTATTCTGTTGAGAAAAACAAAACTGGGTAATCAATGTGTTTTTTCCGGTTTGTCGCGCAATTTTTGGTTCCAGGCGTGAAGAGAGCTGCAGAAACTGTTCTAGGCTGACGCCTGCAGTTTGCGGTACTCCTCCGCGTTCATGTCAAAAAGCTTCTGTCAGACCTCGTCTAGCACGCCGCGATCTTTCCCTTTACCTTTTACCTGGCTTACCTGGCTGATTTACCTGGCTGCGTACATCCAGACCTCTCTGGAGTACGCCACCAGAGAGGGCCTGGACTGAGGCCCTCTGCTCATATTCTTTGGGCCTAATAAAGTGTCATCTTTCTCTCTTTCTTGCACATCCATCCAGCTTTTCATCCGAGACCCTTTTGCGCCTGTGGTGCACTGAAACATCGGTACACGTCCCTGCGCGAGCCCAAGACTGCGTTTCTTTCACGACGATCCTCCTCGAGCAGGACCACACTTGTGTCAGATCTTGGGTTAGCAAAGCTGATTGAACTCTGCGTTCAGTCTCTCACAGTGTTTTGTCACACTTCGTGCGCTACAGCGATGATCAACGATTATTGTCACACTTCGTGCGCTACAGCGATGCGCAACGATTAGTGATCTTCGTAATGTGACAGCGCCGCGAACAACGCAATTGGCAATAAACGGTGTCGACAAAAATAAGGTTCCTACACACAGCGGCGTCTGAATGCGTTTGAATTCGCTTTATTAACGAACTTCTAAATTTCTGAGATACGTAGTTTTATTGTGCAAAAAGAAAAAAAAACAGTTTCATTTCCTCGAACTATCTTTGTATTTTAAATACCCATGACTCCTTCCAATGAGACAGCATTTCCTTTGATTTACTTCTTGCTCACTTTATATTTTTGTCACGTGATGAAGACGTGTGGTTGCAATGGCGACAAAATATGCTGACACAAGCGAGAAGGTACGGGATAACCACAAAGCTATCCTGCGCAACTGAAACAAATGCTTGATATGTGCATGTTGTTGTGTATTCTGCGGCAATTTATAAATAAAATGAATTTGCCTCGAATGATCAGATACAAGTTGCTACAGTGCTCTCGCTCTTCATTGATTTGCAGCACGGCAGATATCAGGACGTAGACTAATGACTACCGCGAACAATCTTTTAAATTCTAGTAAAATTAAAGCAAAACGACCCGTTAGGTCAAGTCTCTGTAATTCGTTTTTCGTGTTATTTTTGCAGCTAAAGCTAAATAAAGTTCATAGAAAGTTTTAATCTGCATTTTATTGGAAAAAGAGAATGTAAATACATATATTTATTGCGATTTTTTTCTCATTTAACACTCAATACGAAAGGCAAAAAGAAACGCTTTTATTTATGCTTCTTCAGAGGCATGGATATTTGAGACCGGAAATTTCCACCTTGTAACTGTTTAAGAGACCTCGCGGTCAATATTTGTGCAGTTTCCGAACCAGCACCGCTGAAAAAGGGAACAATTTTCATCTTAGATTTCTCGAATTTGTCGTGGCGAGACACCGAGGAATGTTAGCCAGCCGTCAATTTATGCTTGGTACGCTATTCTAAGCACCACGCAGTTTTAAAGTAGGATCTCTCTATTACGTGTACTGGTCTGTTTTCGGTTTTTGGAGCAAGATATACGTTAAAAATAAGCATTCAACAAATATCTGACAAGGTTACCAGGAAGCTATGTCTGAATGCATTTAGTTGTAGTACATTTGTGTATACACGTGCTAACAACTTAATACAAAACAGACATACACGTATACGAGCTATATCCTGACATAGAAATAGCGCCTCCTGCGTCAATATCACTTTTACTAAGGTTTGAGTTGTTTGCAATTTGTGACGAACTCTCCTTATTTGTTTTCCGTCCGGTCATAATGTGTGTGTGAGCAACATGTGGCATGCCGAATGGGTTTGGTTGCTTTGAACGACCCATCAGATAGCACAGGTCCAATTCATTTGAGCTTCACGTCAAAGAGTGGTTCGTAATTAAAATCAGACTAAGAATGCTTGAAATGGGTAAGCGGCGCTTGGTAAATCTGCTGTCTTTTTCATCTTCTACGCAGTTCATTGACTGCTCCTGCTGGCGATCCCAATAGTATCTTAGAGGAGCGGTTGAGGATTTGTATGTTTCTTTCAAGCTACATGTGAAATAATTTTTTTTATCTCAGTTCTAAAAAAAAAAAAAACTAAATTACCGATGTACCGCTTGTATTGCAAAACTGTGAGCGGCTTAGTTATTTCGTTACATTCGATGCCGAATTTTAACTGTCCGGTTTTTACCATACATTCAAAACCATATTTTTGTTGAACCCGCCCCATAACCCTTTGCAAAAAAGGCCTAAATTATATTTTAAAAAATGGTTCGGAGAAAGGTAGATTTTATAAAATTGCACAATAAGCTCCTCTCACAAACTTCTTCACTCTTTCCACAATGCCAGAGGGAATTCCAGAGAAGAGGAGAGTCGGGAAAAGGAAACCTCTAATCATTGAGAGTAGAGGAGCTTATCTTCCTCTGATGGTGCAACAAAAAGAAGTTCAGCTTTTTTTGTCCAATGTATCCACCCTAGGTGACTCGGGTGCACGTGGCAGGTCGCTGCGGCGACACTATATTTTAGCACCATTAACAATGGCAGACTGTATTAGTGTAGCAATCACGGCGTTTTTGAAAACAAATCTAAAAAGCCTAAAAGAACAGGCTGTGTATCACTGAAGATTGATTGGAGCCGGATATTGCTTGCACCTCTAAAGAGTCGAGCTAACTAAAACTATTCCCGCACGCAGAGTTGGCCAAGTAGGCGGCGCGCGCGTGGCCTAACGGTTAACGCGCCTGCCTCCCAAGCGAAAAGCTAGGGTTCGATTCCTGGGAGCGACGCATCTTTTGACATTCCTGCAATTTAAGTTTCTGGTAAATTCGAGAACCCGGTTGGGATTGTTCGAGGTCCGAAAGTTCTACGTGTCGAACATTCTACGCCGACTATTCCAGGAGCTCACTCGTGTACACAAGGGGCTTCGCATAGCGAGCCAGGGTCATTTTCTCCCCAGCGTTCGACTCTGCTGTGATGCCGAATTCTACGCCCGCGACGCTCTGTTATTATCTTTCGTACCCGTTTATTTTTGGCACAAGTTCGCCACATTAAACTTTTTTTATTTCTGTTTATTTATTGTTCTTTTGGTTACCACCCGTGACATTTTGGTGGAGGTGAGTTGTACGCATGTCTCTTCAGCACACCCCTACGAGGGCCCGCAGTGCAAGTCCGATCCCGAGCCCCCGAGGACCCAATGAAGAGAGGACCGAAACCCGATCAAGTACACGCAAACTCGGCCTACCCCCGGAGCTTGGACCACTGCCGGACAGGACAATGAAGCTGCCGAAGCCGACGATGAACACCACGTCGCAGCCGGACGGAACGCCACCGACGTCCATTGTCTACGTGTTTGCCCCACCAAGGTCGCCGCCGAATTTAAGTGGCAATTTTCATGAAGATGTGGACGACTGGTCGCGCCACTACGAACGCGTCGCACGGTTCAAAGGATGGGGTCCGGAGCAGAGCCTGCAAAATATCTACTTCACTCTGGAAGGCAGTGCACGCACCTGGTTCGAGAACCACAAAGCGTCAATTTCGTCGTGCAAAGACTTCCAGGCGGAGCTTCGACGTACTTTCGCCAGCCAGCAGTGACGTCAGCGGGCCGAGGATCTTCTTCAAGCAAGAAGCGAAGGGCCAGACGAGAGCGTCTCAAGTTTCTTCGAGGGCGTTCTCCGCCTCATGAACCGCGCCGACCTAAAGGCTCCTGACGAGAAGAAGCTGCGGTTCCTGGTGCGAGTGGTGAAAGAGACCATCTTCCGAGGCCTTGTGCGGAACCCGCCTATCACCGTCGAAGACTTCATCACGGAGGCAACAAACATCGAACGTGCCCTTTAAGCACGGGCCTCCCATTACAAGTGACTTCCCGGCGTCGCTGCAATCTCGACTTCCAGCTGCAACAGCCCGGACCTCCGCGAGATTTTCCGGGACGTCGTGCGGGAGGAAATCAGGAAGCTGCTACCTGCTGCCACAAGGCCGGTTACGCCCTCAGTCGCCGAGATTGTCAGGGAAGAACTTGAGCAGGCGCTGCAGTCAGAAGTTCTCACAGCGCCGCTCCAGAACCACCGAAGCTGAGCTACGGCACAGCTACCTGACGACAACAGCCCCTCACCCATATACGGCGACACCTCGACGGGACCTCCCGGAGCCGCAGACTTTCCTACGTCGAGAAGGGCAACCCCACCCCGCCTGCACCGAACAACCGGCGCCTAGGAAGACAGATGTCTGGCGCACGGCCTATCTACGACCACTCTGTTATCACTGCGGCGAGGCCGATCACGTCTACCAGAGGTGCCCGTACCGACAAATTGGCCTGCGAGGCTTCGCGCCGAGCGATCCGCGACCTCGCCTTGGGGAGCGACCAAGAGACATCGAGGAGTACCTCCGACGACCCCTGTCCCCGGTGCCGACTCCACCCCGAGGTTCCCGTTCGCCTTTGCCTCGACGTGCGCTTTCGCCCTTCCGCCGTTCTCGTCGGGACAGCCAGTCTCTCCTATCTCGTCGGGAAAACAAAGTGCGGCAACGCCTGGAGGTGGCGTTGCTGAAGACGACCAAAGTAAAGAGCCTCCAAGAACGCCGGAGCGCTCCCACTCTCCCGACGCCATGCGTCGCAACGAAGCTCCTGCAACGGTGTCCGACAACATAAATGTTGTTATCTACTGCTACGACGCATCGGCACTTGTGGACACCGGAGCAGACTACTCAGTCAGGAGTGGGAGGCTCTCTCGCCGCCTGCGAAAAGTTACGACGCCCTGGGGAGGACCACAAATTCGAACCGCCGGAGGACACCTTATCGCACCTGTCGGAATTTGCACTGCTCGCGTCGAAATTCACGCCGAAACGTGCCCTGTGGAATTGGTCGTTCTACAAGACTGTTCCAGAGATGTCATTCTCGGCATGGAATTTCTGTACCAATACGGCGCCGTCATCGACCTGGGTGAGAACAGATTGACGCTGTGGAAGCCTCTTCCGCCTTCAGAGAAACCCCGACCAGCGTCACCCGCCGTCCGAGTCGCCGTCGACCACGTGAAGCTGCCTCCGCGATCAAGTGTTGTCGTACCCGTGGCGGCAGATACAGCTACTTGCGGCGAAGTTCTCCTGGGAGGCAACCTTCAATTGCTCCTGGGAAGAGGAATAGGCGTCGCACGAGGAGTAGCTGAACTTCACGATGGGCGGACTGTGGTCCTCGTGACGAACTTCCGAAATAAACTCAACACGTCACGAAAGTTGCAGCCGTGGGTCACGTCGAGGAACTTCAAAACACCGCCGAGATCGCCGTGATTACTGACGAAACCTTGCCACCTCAGCAAGACAGTACGTCGCCAGCGCAGCTCGACATTGAACCTAAGCTTCCGGGCCCGAAACGCCGGCAGCTTCTTCATCTCCTCGCCGAATACCACGACTGCTTTGCGAAGTCGTGGAAGGTAGGCCAAACCGCCGTTACGAAGCACCGCATCGTTACCGAAGACGACGCGCGCCATGTGCATCGATCGCTGTACCGAGTCTCCGTTAAAGAAAGGGAGGTAATCCAGGAGCGAGTTCAAAAGATGCTGAGAAGCGACATAATAGTCCGTGAGCCTCTCCAGTCGTGCTGGTTAAGAAGAAGGACGGAACACTTAGGTTCTGCGTGGACTACCGGCAGCTGAACGTGGCAACAAAGAAAGACGTCTACCCACTCCCCCGCATCGACGACACTCTAGACCGGCTGCGCCAGTCTCGATATTTCTCATCGATGGACCTGAAGAGCGGCTACTGGCAGATCGAAGTCGACGAACGGGACCGAGAAGTTCAAAGTGATGCCCTTCGCATTGTGCACGGCGCCAGCATCTTTCCAGTGTGTCATGGACACCGTACTGGCAGGACTGAAGTGGAAGAGCTGTGTCGTCTACCTTGACGACGTCGTCGTGTTTTCCAGCGACTTCGACAAGACTTGCGACGACTCCGAGCAGCTCTCCCAGCCATACGGACTGCCGGACTCACCCTGAAGCCGTCAATGTGTCGGTTCGCCTATGACGAACTGAAGCGCCTAGGCCACGTGGTTAGTAACGAAAGCGTCCGCCCAGACCCCGAGAAGACTCGCGCCGTCGCGGCATTCCCAGCGCCGAAAGACAAGAAGCCCGTGCGAAGATTCCTCGGACTTTGTGCCTACTATCGGCGCTTCGTTCGAGATTTTGCAAGGATTTCCCCACCGCTCAAAAACCTCACGAAGGACGCCAAGAAGTTCAAATGGGCCGAGGAGCAGCAGCAGGCATTCGACGAGCTGAAGCGAAGACTCCAGACTCCTCCTGTCCTAGGACACTTTGATCAGGATACGGAAACCGAGATTCACACGGACGCTAGAAATGTAGGACTTGGAGCGGTACTGGTTCAAGTGCAAGGAGGCACCGAGCGAGTCTTCGCCTACGCAAGTCGGACGCTGTCCAAATCTGAGAGAAATTACTCCACGACTGAAAAGGAGTGTCTTGCGGTCGTCTGGGCAATCACGAAGTTTCGCATGTACTTGTACGGGAGCCCGTTCCGCGTAGTCACAGACCACCGCTCGCTCTGCTCGCTTGCGAACCTCAAGGACCCTTCAGGACGCCTCGCTCGAATGAGTCACCGACTGCAGGGGTTCAACATGACTGTAGTCTACAAGTCAGGCCGCAACCACAGCGATGCCGACTGCTTGTCCAGGGCCCCTGTCGAAATACCTTCCGGCAACAGCGACGACAAGGACGACGGGTGCTTCCTAGGAGCGGTGACCAACGACGACCTGGCACGACGTCAACGAAACGATCCTGAGCTGCGCGCATTATACCAGCACCTGGAAGGGCGCGGGAGTACCGTGCCCCGTGTTTTCTCACGAACCCCGCCGACCTTCGCCATTCGACAAGGTATACTCTGCAAAGAGAACTTTTGGGACAGCAACTCGCGGTGGCTGCTGGTAATCCCGGCCGACCTTTGAGAGTAGGTCCTTCAACCATGTCACGACGACCCTACGTCCGGACACCTCGGTTTCAGCCAGACACTGGCCCATATTCGCGAAAAGTATTACTGGCCCAATCTCCCCAAAACCGTCCACCTCTACACCCGATCCTGCCAGGAGTGCCGGCGATGCAAGAAACTGCCAACAAAGTCGGCAGGTCTCCTGCAGCCCATTCCTCCGTCAGCTACGCCATTCCAGCAGATCGGAATGGATCTAGTGGGTCCTTTTCAGCCGTCGAGCCTGGGAAACCGGTGGATAATCGTCGCCACAGAGTATCTCATGCGCTACGCGGAAACGAAAGTCCTTCCTTTCGGAACTGCTGTGGAAGTTGCCAAGTTTCTCATTGAATCCATTGTCCTCCGGCACGGCGCTCCCGAAGTCCTGATCTCAGACCGTGGATCCTCGTTCATGGCCCAGCTGACACAAGAAGTCCTTCGTCTCAGCCACACCAGCCATCGTCGCACCACGGCGTACCACCCTCAGACCAACGGACTGACGGAAAGACTCAACAAGACATTCGCCGACATGATTTCCATGTACGTCGACGTGGAGCACAAGACATGGGACGGGGTGTTGCCGTACGTCAACTTTGCCTACAACACGGCCGTGCAAGAGACCACCGGGGTTACACCCTTTCCATTTGTTTATGGTCGCAAAGTGACGACAATGCTGGACGCGATGCTACCCCACGAACCGGTTGTCGACGGAAGCGACGACGCCCAGTTCGTTGCCCAACGGGCAGAAGAAGTCCGTCACCTCGCCAAACACCGGATTAAAGCCCAGCAATGTGTCGACACAGGCCGCTACAATCTTCGTCGTCCGGACGTCTACTTCCACCCCGGAGACAGAGTATGTGTCTGGACGCCGGCTCGCCGGTGTGGCCTGAGCGAGAAACATCTGAAGCGGTATTTCGGACCCTACATTGTACTTCGTCGACTTGGAGATCTGATGCCCGACGGAACAAGAACATCATCACGCCGCCCATCACGACCTGAAGTCATCCACGTCGTGCGTTTGAAGCCGTACTACGCTGATAGGACTGTAGACCTTAAGTGTTCCAGATGACTCTTTAGTCTATGGTTATTTTTATTATCTTTGTTTTGTTTTGTGTTGCATCGCGACGATGCGCTTTTTAAAGGGGGGAGTTATTCCGCGCGCGCAGCTGGCCAAGTAGGCAGCGCGCGCATGGCCTAACGGTTATCGCGCCTGCCTCCCACGCGAAAAGCCAGGGTTCGATTCTTAGGAGCGACGCGTCTTTTGTTATTCCTGCAATTTATTTTTCTGGTAAACTCGAGAACCCTGTTGCTTGTTCGAGGTCCGAATGTTCTACGCGTTGAACATTCTACGCCCACAATTCCAGAAGCTCACTCGTGTACATGGGGGACTTCGCATAGCGAGCCAGGGTCAGTTTCGCCCCAGCATTAAAATCTGCTGTTGCGCCGACTTCGACGCCCGCAACGCTCTGTTATTATATTTCGTGCCCGTTTATTTTTGGCACCAGTTAGCCACATTAAACGTTTATTTTTTTCTGTCTATTTATTGTTCTTTTGGTCACCACCCGTGACAATATATATAACATTAATTTCTACCTAGTGTTCGCTAGTAGGATATATACTGGTAAGCCGATCTTGAAGCACACATAGAGTTGCTGTCAGCTGAAAGATCATAGGGTGAGGACCATTATGGTGTTGATTCTGAGAGCGGGATCGGCGCTCCGACGATCTTATCCACTGATGCCGAGATCTTATTAGCTACCGAGCAATGGTAATATGTTCAGTACCCGGCAGTTAATGCGTTTCTTAAATTGTTGGTGCTCTAGCTCCCCTAACTGACAGGTTCCCCTCTCTGCACTCATCTGAAACACCCATGCTTCCCAAGCTGCTTGGAAACTTAAAAACAAAGTATTTTTGGATATCCTACCTCTCCATTATCCCCGCATGGGAAGCCAAATGGAGCGAAGTATCTGTTCGTCTTTGTGGACCAATCGGATTTCCAATTACGGCACCTTATGACGCAGTGCTCCATACTCTGAAAATATTTGTAGCAAGAAAAGTAGTTAACTTCAAATATTTGCTGTGGGAAAAATGTTTGATTAATTTTTCAATATTAATTCAGATATCAAATTCTGTAGAACATATATTTCCCTTAACTACAGATGCTACCGCAAATGTGTAATGGTCTCCGAAATCGATGCCTGGGTGAAAACATTAAACTTTAGTTGTACTTGTATTATTTTTTATAGAAGATAATGCGTTGTGCATTAGGTTCTATTGCAAATTCAAATTTGGGGTTTTTTACGTGCCAAACCAACGACGGGCATCTGCCGGGTTCTATTTCCGGTACATGTTTAGCGATTTCACATACGTTTATGTCTGGGTTTCAAATCCAACGGTCTAGTCCTTATATATGCAATACCTAAGAGGCGTTTGAATTCATGTGAATGAACAAATTTAAAACAAGTCATTGTTCTTTCTTACAAAGACAAAAAATCGAGATTGTACTTCTCCAACCATAAAGAACGTCGCTCTATGGGAGCCTCAGCTGTGACGTATGTTCATGACACAGCACAGACATAATCGGCATAACTTGAAAGGTAGCTTTTCTTATTGGAAACGTGTTTGTTATCGCACGACTCAAGGCTTGCCCAACCAAAAAAACAAAAAAAAGAAAAAAAAATGCCGTGCACGGAAAAAAAAAGTGTGCAGGCTTCCAAAAGGCGAGAAGTTTGCTGCGCGGGCCTACGTTTAAAGCGAGGGCATGAACCATACAAGCAGCACGCCTTTCCTCCTCGGCTCCCCACTGTCGTACCCTCCTCTTCCTTGTTTTCGGAAGATTTGCGATTGACAACAACATTGGGGTCTTGACGACAGCCAGCAGAGCGTGTGACTCCGGATCCACGTGATGAGCACCCTTAAATCCTCTCTTCAAGAACCCAAGTCGTGAATAGCATTTTTGAGCAAAAAAGAAAAAAAAAGAAAAAAAAAGAAAAAAAAAAGAACGTTTGCGAGGCGACCGGTACAGAAGGAAACCATTCATTTGTAGCGACAGCAAATGCTGTGGCTGCACTAAAAGTGTCCTGTTTGAACAGACCTTCAGCATGCTGCGCGCATTGCCAAGAGGTAGGGGAGCGGATTTCAGGGAGAGAGTAGGTATACAAAAGGGAAGGGGAGTGATGCTCACGGCCGAATAGTATTCCTCCGGGTGAATGGTTCGACAAAACCTCTCCGGTGTGAGGAAACCGTCCGCAACCTGCTTGGTGACGTTTAAAAAGTCGAAGTCGGATTGTGTTTTCCAGCATTTCTCTCCACGTAGCCTGGAAATAAACAAGAATCGGTCATTATATGTTTTAAAATAACAATATATCGAAATCTGGGTGTGTGCAATGAAAGAAATACGGATGTTTTCATGATAATGCAATTGATCCAAAGGTGCAAGCGAGCTGCACTAGAGTGATGAAAATATTCCCTGCTGAAGAGGAACATCGGGGACAAAGGAAAAAAACCAATCTCCAAACATAGCTAGGTGACTTGTGCGCGACAGAAAACATCCGCCTGGTCCTGGTATCGAATCAGGGACCTCTCTATTTAGAGTGGAGCTCTCTACCTACTGAGCTAATCAGGAGTTAGGCGTCAGTAGTGCTAACAGGTTTTATCAGCTGCCGCCGTTCGAACTCCAACAACCCTAAAGAAAACTCCATTTGTATGAAAACATTCTTGTGTCCAATAAACACATATGAATCATGCAAGATATATAAGAACATATAAGAACCACATAATAACCATAGCAATAACTATATAAGACATAAGAACATAAGAGAAACTTTTCACCAGATTCTTATATTTTTTATGTAGTTCTTATATATCTTGTATGACTCATACGTGTTTATTGGACGGAGATATTTCTTATACAATTGAGAATTTTCAATACGGAAGGATAAAAGGCTGCCTTTTAAGGTTATTACGATAATGAAAATATTTCAAAGGTGCAAGCGAGCTGGAAAAGCATGATGAAAATAATCGCTGCAAAAAAAGAACAAGGGGACAAAGGACAAACACAAATCTCAACACAGCTAGGAGAAATTAACTGTGTTTGGAGATATGTGCTTGTCATTCGTCCCCCTTGTTCTTCTTCTCCGGGGAATATTTTTATAACGGATGTTTTCCTGATTCATGAGATTAGCTTAATAATACAACATTTACATCTTTAATGAACACACAAGAAGAAATAGAGAAAAGTATCCTTCCACTAGCAAAAAGCAGCCGATATACTACATCCTCTTTAATTGGAGTGATTATCCAAATGCGTGCCTACGAAAATTCTAAGGGCCCTGTAACACTGAGGCAACACTACGGCAACAGCAACACAGCATGCTGTCCAACAATCGTGCAACTTGTTGCTCCCTTCCCATGTTGTCCGACAACCCTGTGACATCGCCGCAACAGTAGCACAACATGAATGACAACGAAAACGTTACCTCGGTATGACAGCTTTCGGAAAAAAAAACAACAACAAAAAAAAACAACTTGTTTTGGACAACGCGTGCTGCTCTTATGACTGGCTGGGTGAATTGCGGGCCGACAACAAGACAACACCTATAGCTTTAAGGGCAGAGCTAGTTTGCTATCAACGTCGTTTTTTTATGAGCTTACTAAAATAAAGGCTTGGAAAACGTTATCCAACAATAATTAAGGCTATCGTGCAACTAAGATAATTTTATGAATGTTTTTACCGCATAATTATTGCAAGTGCTTGTCAAAATGGTCACAGAGGCGGTCGTGAACGTTCAAACTGCTGTTGATCTTGGAACTACCGAGAGACCAGCTCACATTACTGCTAGTGAAATAAAATAACATGTCTATACTAGGCTGCTGATATGGTATTATTAAAATAACGCAAGAAAGAAAAAGGTTAAAAAATAAAAGCATTAAAACAACCACTATGATAATGATTCTTGATTTCATTTCATTTTATTTATTATATCATTAAGGCGCCCATGGGGCTTTACATAAAGGGGGCAAGTACAACATTATTCAAAACACAAACAGAAAAGAAATAAAACAAGAAAACAGGTGTTACGATTGCTATGCGTTTAAGTAAGTGGTAAGAGAAGCTCTGAAACCAGAGGATTCTTGGACGATTACAATATTATCAGGAAGGGAGTTCCATTCGTATGTAGCTAACTGTAATGGAGATAATTTGAAAAGGTTTGACCGTGGAGTGACCAAATGGAGGTTTTCTGAATTGTCAGTGCGCGCGGAAATATGTGGTGCAGTCCGGCAATACAGTTATCTCCTGGATGGGCAGTGGTAGTACAATGTATGCAATGATGCAAGTCTTGAGATTTTCCTTCTGTGTGCAAGAGTTGGTACTCCGAGTTTTTCCTTTAGTGAGGTTATGCTTGTGCGCGTGTACTTTTTAAGAATGAAGCGTGTGGCTCTATTTTGCACTGATTCTAGTTTTTGTGTCAAATAAAACTTATGTGGCTTTTTATATTAAAGAAGCGCAATCCAGTTCAGATTGAATAAGGGCGGTATATGCTACAAGCTTTGTTTCACAGTTTGCCATGTGAAGATTTCGACTTAAAAAACCGAGGCTTTCATTTTCTTTTACACTTATGCGAATGATGTGGGCTTCCCAAGACGATTTTGATGTAAAATGAACCCCAAGATATTTATATGTATGCACATGTTCAAGAACCCCATCGAAGAGAGTGAGTGCTAAACTGCTGGACTTCTCTTAGTACTAAAATTGTCACATTTTGCTTTTAGAAATATTTATCTTCATTTTCCACATTAGACGCCATGTCTTTATTATAATGATGTCGGTCTGAAGTTCAATACAGTCCCGAATGCTAGATGAGTTTCTATAAATCACACAATCATCGGCATAAAAACTGATGGTGCACTGGATAGTAGGGGACAAGTCGTTTACATACGAAAGGAAAGTAGTGGGCCCAGCACGGTTCCCTGTGGTACTGCTGAGTTTACTTTCCGATGACATGAGGATTCGCGTTCATAGCAGACACTTTACGAGCGGTCGACGAGGAAGTTAATTTACACTGTATGACAAATGGTTCTATTTGCAAAGCGCGTAATTTAAGAAGTCGTTGACGTGGTAACTTGTCAAATGTTTTTTTTTTATGTCCATAAAATTGCATGGGTTTCTCTTTTAGACTGAAGTTTCTGATGAAGGTCTGTGAGAAATTCAAAGAGCTGGGTTTCGCATGAATGATACCGCCAGAAACCGTGCTGGTTTAAAAAGAGCAAGTTGTTGTCCGGCAAATGATCCATAATATTCCAGAAAATTACATGCTTCGTCAGCTTTTTAGGTACACCTGTCAGAAGAATCAATCTATATTTCGTCAACTCATTTCTTTGACCGGTCTTAAAAAGTGGGGTGACTTTGCTTCTTTCCAATTTGCAGGTATTTTACCAGTATGTAAGGAGTGCTGGAAAAGTAAACACAGAAGAGAGGAAGCTTCTTATTTGCAGAGCCTAAGCACTTTCGTTGAAATAATATCAGGGACTGGAGCTCAACTTTGTTCAAGATTTTCTATCAGTTTGTGAATACCAGTCGCACACATAGCAATTGGAGCCATATGAGTTAGTATACTATGTTCAGGTAAAATAACTAGCAAGGGAAAGGACTCGTCAGAAAACATTTCACTAATCAGAAAACATTTCACTAAAGAAATTGCCAACTCGTTCGCAGACGTCAACAGCCTCCAGCTCGTTTCTCGAAGAATCAGTAAAGTGAAAGGGATTGGAAGTGTGCTTGGGTGTTAACTGCAGTCCAAATTATTTTGAGTTAGTTTTTATAAGGCCGCGTAGGTCCTCAATAAAGAACTAATTTTTCGCTTTTATTATTTTATTCACACACATTTGGGAGATTTCGTCGTACTTTGCAAATGCAATAAAAGAACGCGATATTTTAGCCTGCTTGCTTGGCACTAGGAAACAGCCGCTAGCAGACTCCCGAACTGATTCAAAAATCCCCAGGACGTTTTGGAGAATGAAGCGATCACATAGCAGGCGGAAGCAAGTATACAGCGTGGAAAAATATTTATTTTACCTATTGTTATGAAAGCCGATAGCAAATACGATATAGCTTCGCCAATACTGGAAACTCCTCCGGAAACACATAGGAGCGGCGGCGAACGTGACAGTGGCGCCTCTAGCGGACTCGGAGTATACGGAAGCAGTCGTCGCAATGGAAAAGTATAGGCACTGCGACGTCCTCGAGCTTTACAAGCCCTGTATCGTCACCCTAACAGCGAAAACTATTTATTACGGTCAGTTCGCTTGCAAAGCGGAATCCACTGATCGCAACTGCAACGACAATCGAATAACAACGCGCGCATAAACAAAGATAGAGCAGTTTATTTAGAGGTATCAAAAGCCTCTCAGGGGATCACACGCGTTTGAAACGTGTCTGGGAAGCGGAAAAAAGCCGTTTAGCTACTCGAACTACGTCGTAATCGTTAAAACATGCAAAAACGACATGTTAATATTATCAGACCAAGCGCACGAGCTGCTGGAGCATAGAAACAAAACAAAAAGTAAGGATAAAAATGAACGTGCAAACACTTACCGAACTTCGCAGAAAAAATGGTGTCGCCATTCCCGACGAAAATAAGAAGAAACGGGAAAGAGAAGCGAACAACGGCGAATAAAACAAAGAAGCTAGCAAAAAACTATTTCAAAGACGACGATTGTTGCGGCGCTTATAGAAAAATAGAAAGAAAAATGGAAAGCAGCAAATGAATAGCTGGTGGTGGCCACCGATGTTGAGTTCACGACAAACAAAGCGGAAGCAACAGACGAAACTAATAAAAAAAGAAGAAAGCGACCCTTTTTTTTTCAGCTGCTTGTTGTACATTTCTTTATTTGCTTTCGCGGCGTAGGTACGAACTAAAAACAAAACAGGGGAAATAAATAACGTAGTGCAGCTCACACTGCCCGGTAAAAAAAGTCGCAGAAATGTTTTCGTCGCAGGCAGCAATCTTCTATATGTGCTAGCAGTGAGTAACCTTTTTTTTGCTTTCGAATTTCTTTTTCCAGTGACTTTGGCGGGTTGTTCGTTCGCTCGCTTGACGAAGCAGTTTAAAAGTGCATTCAAGTACTTGTTGACGTAGGTGTCGTAGGTTGACGTAGGAAGCCGAAGAAAGATTTTCCACCACATCGCACAAACTTGTTCTTGCAGTGGTAGGCACCACATCGCACAAACGTGTTCTTGAATGCGGCCGGTTGATCAACAAACGATGACCCGTCGCAATTCGAATAAAAATGGGTAATGAGCTTACACTTTTTAATATATTTAATAAATATCAAAAAGCACGTATGACGATTTTGGATTAGAAACTCAATCGAAGGCGAAAATAGGAGGTTATCGGAGACGACAGTGGAAGAAAACAACAACAACAACAGCAAAGTTGCAGACGGCCCTCAAAATGCCCGGGCCTAGCGCAGACGAACCGGGGGTAGTAAGCGCGGAAGCGAAGGAAAGGGAGTAAAAACTAAGCCAAACAAAGCAAGGATACGCGATTGCTTACACGTCGGGCAATAAGAAAAAAGGAAAAAGCAAACAAAAAAATATACGCAGCAACATATAAGCAGGAGGAAGAAATAACGCGGCAGAGTGGCGTCGCCTCAAAGATATAAAAGAAAGAAGACTCAAAAATGGAAAGAGTGGAGACGGTTCAACGGGTGTCGGCCTTTATCGTAGAAGAAAAGAAGCAGCGAAGCAGATGTTGGTCGTCCCCGCGCTAACAATCGGAATTTGTGCACTGTAAATAACGTGACTGAAATCATCTTTTTTCGCGGGGCTACGACGCTCTCCCCTTCTTTCTTTGCAAGCGCGAGAAGTTTGCTTTTTTCGTAACTTCGCTTTTGTTAATCTATAATCGCGTCAGATTTGCATATGCACAACGCCTTCTTTCGGCGCATACTGACATCGCCGTAATGTACGTGGTTCGAAATTGACTTCTGCTTCTTCATCCGGAGACGATCTGAACGGGATTAGCCAGCTCGCCTGTTCGGCGAAACGGTTATAAGCAAGACACTCATGAGAAATGGGAATTGCAACGACAAAACGAATTGACTGATAAGAACAATAAAGTTGAAACGAAGCTATGTTCTGAAATGTTTGTACATTTCTCTTTTTCACGAAACAGCGCGAAGGCATACATTCGTGTTTTGCTTGGCTTACATAAGTTGTGACAGAATGTTTTCTTCGGGAGAACTCTGAAATTGCACCCAGAAAGCTGTAACATCTTTCCCACGCGAAGAGAATGTCTTTCACTCATGAGCTGGTACCCATTTTTTTAACTTTCAAAGCAGCGAATGTCCGTGACAATTTTTTTTCGTTGGTCACCTCGCACGGAGATAGGCAAAACCAATGCATTTCGGAGAATTTGTCTGCCAGCGGAGACTCCGAGCTCGCCAGGGGCGCTGGAATCACTTTTCGCCCGTTTTCCGCGGGAGTTGCCAGTATTGGCTTCCACGGTATTTGCCGATAGTGTCGGTGTCGCAGTTTTTAAGCAATGTGAGTTCAGCTCAACACCACGCTGCAAAAAACGCTTCAGGAAACTGTAGGTGATAACTCAATTTTACAGTAGATGTCGGAATTTCATGAAAGAAAAAACTGAACAGAAACACCTTATACGATGTCGTAGATTCCTAACATATATCGGCAATATCATCTTCTTTGTATAGGGCTATATCGTTGTCAGCGAATGAAGAGCATCTTCATAAAATAGAGGTGGAAAATACTTCCCCGTGTCAAGTTTTCTAACCACAGTCAGTAGTTGATGCGGTCCCGTGGCAATTTCCGGCCCGTCGAATGCTCTAGCACATTGAAGATTCTCATTTCCAGCGACGCCTCGCCACACACGAACGAAGGTAAACAATCAAGATGGTGGAGTGTTCCAAGCATTGGGCCCGCCGTTAGCGCGGCGTGATAGGGTGGACGGACAACAAATCGGCCAACACGGATTCCGGGTGACAGCAACATCTTGCCCTGCTGTTCTTGTTGCCGCGATGTGAGAGGGTCGCTGGAAACGCGTCTATATCGTGTTGCCGATTAGAGTTGTCCGACAGTTGCCTCAGGGGTTCGAATCAATCAACCTTGTTATGGTTCATTCGGTTAAGTTCGCTTACACGAACCAACCGACGGACGCACCAGGACTCTAAAAAGAAAATTATTTGTTAAATTTAATAGATTCAGCTACATTTTGGTAAACGCTTTGATGTTCCTTAATGTCGATATAATGACCATAGTTTGTTTATATCGAGAATAACAGGACAACCACAATAAACGTATTTTCGCTGTGAACCTGGCGCCTGGTTTCCTCGCCAATGACAGATGAGCTGCAAGTTCCTTTCAACTATCGCTGACAGCTTAAGGAACATGATGCGCATAATATGGTAACGCTTTCAGCGTCATCAATTGTGTGGTAGATTTAGCTGCCTTTTAAATGAACTACGATTTAAGTAACTACGATTACAAGTAACATCCCCGTCAACTGGCAAACAATGCATTCAAAATTAGGGTGAAATAATAGCATAGGAAATGTCAGGGGTTCAAAGAAAAATAAAGGTTCGATGATGCCAGCGCCTAAGGAAGTTCAAGCAAATACTTACTTCAAAACAAGTTGCATCCCCTTCTCACTACAATGCGAAAACGCGAAAGGCGGTCCGAGAGGCCCTCCAGAGTCCATAATGTATTTGACTTTGGACTTGCACTCAACAGCACCAGGATGATTCTTGACATTTGTCAAGGGACCACTTCCATCGTGCGCGCTCCCGAGCCTGCGAAAATATTGTTCATGCTAAGAAAACCGTCTAATGGTCAACACTATTTTCAGGGACAAATCAAGAAACGCAAAGCAAGGCTCATTATGGTCACTCTTCTTATCGGCCCATATCGCATTGTCCATAGCGATGATAAAAGGCATGGGGTTTACTAATGGTGAAAGCTTTTCCCCGGTGATACGCTGAGCACATGTGTTTGTAAAGGAACCGACGAGATACTTACAAATGCCCAATTTCGTGGGCTATTGTGGTGAATCCACGGTACACAGGAGGTACTGCCTCGGAAATTCCCACATTAGCGCCTTTCACGCAGACCATTCCGGAATAGGCACGGCCTGGAAATAATAATCCATCTGGTGCTTACCAAATACATTCAATAACGTTGTTTTAAGCGCTAAGAATAAGCTGTGATGTTAAAATCACCGTCTTTGGAAGAAGCAGGTATTTAGAATTATGAGACGTTCAGCCACTTAAAGTTAATAATTAGCCGAGGCGTGACCGCTTGTGCAAAATGCTCGAATGCCAAGGAAACAAGCCGTATCAAGAAGTAAGGCGGTGTGCTTACAGGGAAAATTTTCTTCAGAAAGGTACAAGCAAAACAAATACACAAACAAACATGAAGAGTTACTTTTTTCAAAGGAAATCTAAATTACAAATAACTAAACTCCCAGTCTTTGGCCAAATGCAGCGCTCGGTGCTCGAACCTGATGCCAAAGTTTCAGAACTTGCTGACTCAAAGGATATGAACAGTTTTTAGGAAATTTAAGAAACGCTTGAAAAAGAGTGACGTCAGCCACCGAAAACGGGACTCATTTTGCCAGTGTAAAATTTAAAAAAAGTTGCTTCTAACTTTTGAATCTGCAAACACTGAGTTTTAAAACTTTGGCATCAGGTTGTACCGTTAGACCTCCATTTGGAGGGCACTAAGCATTGGGCAATGCGTAGGCTGCCTTGTAATGGGAAAACACTATTTTTTCTGGACACACGTACATTTCCGGCCTTACAGTTTTACGTAGTGTTGATTTTCGCGTTTGGTGTTGTAGAAATCTCACCACGAATATAAGTGAAATTTTCAAGAGATATTCGTTGAATGTGATGTTTATGATCATCATCTGACGACAACCCTTCTCGTCAAATTTTATTTGCGAACTAAGTGGCCGAAACATGCTTGAAAAACATTTTGAACTTGACTTTCTCCAACTACTTCAAAGCAAACAATGTGAATTTTATTCAGTAAAGGCCATCTTCTGTGAAAACGGCTACGAACTTACCAATCCCAATCAGTAATTCATGTTACAAAATAGCAGAAACGGCGAATATCATTCGTTATTCGTTAGACATCTCCCGGAAATAACTGGTTAAACTGCGATTCTCTCAAGATTCAGCATAAATGTGTGGTCCCGAGCACCTTCCGACCCCGCTTTCTTACCTTGAACGTTATTAGATAATTTTTTAGTCGTCTTGTTACGTGTCCCTAAGCGGCGCCTGAAATGTAAATATGAAAATACTAATTATGCGCATCCCTGCTGCTATGAACAGTAATCACATGAAACGGTGTATGTACATATAATTTGTGCTTTTTAGGCTTTACATGTCCTTTTTTTGTGAAAGCTACACTTATGCAGTCTCGGCAGATGAGTTACACGGCGATTGGGACGTAACACAGGAGCTGTCACGATAAGTAAGATTATTAACTAAAACTTGTGAATGAACGTTCCAGTTCGTAAGAAAACATATCATTCTAATCAAAACGTAGTTGAGCGTCATCAAAAAGCACTAAAGTAGTCGATTTTAGAAAATTTTGGGAAGGGTTGTGGCGCGCTGACGTTACCACCCGTGATATCGGTGCAAGGTTGGCGATGCAAAAACTCAGATGAGAATATAATCTTCTGCGTTTGCCCATCACCAGCCCTGTCAACCTAAGAAACTCTCGATTTTGAATGTAATATTTACCCGCGGCCCTTACCACGTCTTTCTCTGGGCCATCGCTTTGAACCAAACGTAGAGACAGAGAAAAGGATTGTGCATCATGAAAAGCATAAGCTTTTTTTTGTATTTAGAACATAAAGATTCCGTAAGAAATATTAAATATCCGCTAAACTCACTTACTATACATAAACAATCGACGAAATTGAAGACTTCACTTAATATTTGCAAGAGAAATATTGTTTCCGGGAAATTGTTTCTTAACGTCTGCTGACAGGAAATTTTAAAACCAAAACTGCGACGCTTGCGACAGCTTAATACTGACAATTGGAGATCCCTGGGATTTGCAGAAATACAGGGCTTTGCTATCCTCGGAAATAATACACGAATAACTTGTAGCATGCAGCGCATATTAGCCAAACATATGCACCTCTACCGCTCGTTTTGAGGGGCAACAAAACTTTTTTACACGTCTCTTGTCACCTTGCCGTAAAGTCAATTTAACCGGAAAATAAAAAAAGAGGGCATGTTACGATTTTGGATTGAAATGCTCTTTACACAAACTTGCTGCCACGAGTCGTACCGAAGTACGAAGTTAGCAAAGGTGGCGATGCTGGGCGAGTTTGTTCATCACTAGGTAATGTAGTCACACAGACGTTGCGTTTTTCGTTTTCTTATAAAAACAAGCGGTTTATTTCGACGATACCCGTTCGTCACCGAGACGGGTACCTACCTTCCGAATCTCGTTCATCTCGAGTCTACCTCCTCTTTTTTCTCGTTGTCCACACACAGCCTATCTAGGTGACGTCACACGCCGATGATACCACATCGCGTGGACCGGTTGCGGCATGCGTTCGCGGTTCTCGCGCACACGTGCCGACGGCTCCTGTCGTTGACAACACGGCCATCCTCCATCCCAGTCGCCCCGGCTGGGTCTTCCCGTCGCTGGAAGTTGGAATGTTTCGGCGAAGTGATCATCCGACTCACGCTAGCTCTTGCTGAGGTTCTACCTCTGCTATACCTGTGTCGCTCTCCGCTTCCGTTGACAGGCCGTCGTCGCTGCTCTCGGTGCTACTCTCAGCGCTGGCCGTGAAGCGCTTCATCTGGTCAACAGCGGCAAAACCTTCGTAGAAACGTTGCGAGCGTTGGGTCTCCGGTAGATCTTGAACTTTATACCTATCGTGAGGTAGCTTTTCCACAACGATATACGGGCCTCGATATTTGGGGCGCAGCTTGCGCGACTCACCGGTTGCCCCTGGCTCTCTCTGGAGCATCGCGATATCACCTGGCTCGTAATTTGGCGCGACTCCTCGTTTCTTATTGTAATATTTTCTCTGGATCTCTTGATCTTGACGTATATTTTCTATGGCCTTTTTTCGTCGTTTGAGCACGGTAGCGTCCAAACTTTTCGCAACAGCGTCGTCGACTTCGTCACCTGTCGCGCTTCGGGAACGAAAGTTGAAGAGAAGACTGAAGGGTGTTGCTTTAGTTGCTCGGTTTAACGTGTTGTTTATTCCCCACTGAACTTGAGTGAGCGATTTGTCCCAGTCGTTTCCGTCACTCCTTTTCGACAGACTGGCAATGGCAGGTGTTATGATTCTGTTGTATCTCTCGACTTGCCAGTTCGCTCGGGGCGTGCTGGTGGCATTTTTCACGTGGGCGACGTTGAGAGACTTACAGTATTGCTCGAACTGCCGGCTGGTAAAAGCGGTGCCCAGGTCGGTGACCAATCTTCGTGGAGCACCGAAAATGCTAACGAGGTCCCTTAGAAAGTTCTTCGCGTAGCCTGACGAAGTGCTCCTGACGGCTCGAATGACAACGAACTTCGTGAAACCATCCACCGCCACTATTAAGTACGTGTTGCCACTGGTGCTGCGGACGAATGGGCCTAAGTGGTCCATATGAATGGTGTCAAAGGGCACGGCGACTTTTTCAATGCAGTGTAGTTTCCCTGGCTTTTTCCCGGATGGAACCTTGCGGTATAAGCACTCCAAACAGCATGCAATGTGTAGCTTGACGTAACGACGCATTCTCGGGAACCAATACTTCTTGGTGAGTAGTGCCATGGTCTTCTCAACAGCAAAGTGACCGACGTCATCGTGGCATCGTCTTACTACCTGCCAACGTGCTCCTCGTGGCACAACCCACATCAGACGTTCTTCTCCGTTTTCATGGACCCTCTTGAGAATCTTGCCCTCCGCTAGCACGTGCTCGTTCTTGATACGCTGCGACTCTTTAGTTTTTGAAGGCCCCTGTAAGTAGTCTCTAATTCCTTGTAACGTTGGATCCGTCTTTTGGGCCAACACCAACCAGTCATCGTCAGAGAGGTCTGTAGCGAAAACGTTGACGTCCGTGGCGACATCCATTTCTTCGGGTCCCGATGCAGGAGCCCTACTGAGCGCGTCTACGTGGTTCATCTTGTTTCCTGGTCTGTGTTCAACACCATATCTATAGTCCTGCAACTTCAGATACCACCTTCCTATGCGTGGCATTAAATCTCGCTTAGACAGCGTGGTTCGTAGTGAGTTACAGTCTGTTACGAGTGTGAACTCAATCCCGTACAGGTACGGCCGAAGTTTCTCAACCGTCCAAACCACAGCTAACGCTTCAAGCTCGTAGGAGTGGTAGTGTTCTTCTTCCCGCGTCGTGCGTCGGCTGACATACATGACCGGATGCATCAAACCGTCTCTTTGTTCTTGTAACAGTACGCCTCCGATACCGAACTTGGATGCGTCTGTGTGTACCTCTGTTTTAGCACCGTGTGCGTAGAGTGCCAGCGTGGGTTTGCTCATAAGACTGCTTCGCAGCTTCTGGAATGCAGCCTCTTGGTTTGTCGTCCAGTGCCACTCTTCTCCCTTACAAAGTAACGTGGTGAGTGGTTTCGCTGTTGTGGCGAACCCGGCCACGAAGCGTCGAAAATAACTACAAAGGCCGAGAAAACGGCGAAGGTCATGAACGTTTGTTGGCGTCGGAAATTCGGAGATGCCCTTCAACTTGACTTGGTCAGGGTTGATGGACGAAGCCGAGATCTCATACCCCAAGTAGGTTATCTTTTCGTGGAAGAAAGAACACTTCTTCAAGCGCAGAGTGAGGCCAGCGTCTCTTAACACCTCCAGAATTTCGCGTAGAATGGCCAACCCTTCTTCAAACGTAATCGATGGAATCAACAGGTCCTCCATATAGGCCATGACCTTCGTGTTCTTGAGTGGGCCGAACACCGTGTTTATTAGACATGAGGAAGATACACAGAAAGGGGGGACGGACAACGAAGACTTCCAACTAGCAACAACATTTATTGACCCGAATTTTGCATATATAGGTGAAGGAGGAGAGGGTGAAAGACGCTACACTGGAAAGTGGGAAAGCGATGGGGGAGAGTGTAGAGCCAGGGAAATGGGGGACGATCCCGTGGGGTAGATATCTAATCGCTCGGAGCCGCTGAAACGAGGGACGTCAGCTCTGGCCCCAGGAAGTTTATCTCCCTCCTGGATAAGCCTATGGACGGGGATCCGAAGTTGCTGCGACTGTAGTGCATGGCGAAGGCCTCCATGATCTCTCGTCCGTATCTTGAGGCGTGACCTCCAATCCTGGTGGTCGAGGGAAGGTCGGCCGAACAGGGTTCGCTGCACTCAGCGGTGTGTTTCGCAATCGGGTGGTAACAAATCTCCGAAGTGTCGGAGGCGGCTTTCTTGATCTCGTTTGCATGTTCCCTCACCCGATCGTTTAGGCATCGGCCCGTCTGTCCGATGTATTTAGCACCGCAGGACATGGGAATCGAATACACGCACTCTTTGCAGCAGGTTACATAATTGGTCTGGTGCTTTTTCTGGCACGGGGGCGCTGGACCGGGGTTGTTGACCTTTCTACAAATAGAAGCTAATTTGAACTTGCAGGAAAATACAACGTTGGTGTTGAAGCCGAGCGCAATAGACTTCAGGCGATGTGAGGTGTTGTGTATGTAGGGGATGCACGCAAAGCGTGACTTAGGAGGGAGGGGTTTGGACTTCTGCCCCGCGACAAGTCTTTTGATTGTTGTTTCAATCAGGTCTCTCGGGTATCCTGCCTTTATGAGGCGACTAATCTGCTTGGATAGGCTGGGGGCGGAAAGGTGCTGACAGGATTTAAGCTTTGCCGAAGCAACTAGATTTCGAACGATCCCATTTTTTACATTCCTTGAGTGTGAGCTGTTGAAAGGAAGAACGGGCTTAGAGGACCTCTGCTGGTGAGCCCAGCAGATACCTTTGCTAGTTGGGACCAACCTGAGATCCAGGAACTGCAAGCCCTCAGGGGAGGGGGCCTCTTTGGTGAACGTAAGCCCATGTGAGTTCTTCTGGAACACGGTCTCTATGGCTGCAGAGTCAGAGATGGCGGAGTGTAGGATGAGATAATCGTCAACATAACGAAAAACCTTCGCATCGGGAAAATCTCGTTGAAGGTCCGCCTGAACTTTGGCGTCAACATAAAACAGGTAAATTTCGCTGAGGACGGGAGCCAAGCAAGACCCGATACAAACGCCGGCCCTTTGTATGTACACTTTACCCTCATATTCAACAAGCGTTGATTGGAGATACAGTTGTGTCAATTCGAGAAATGAGGACAGCGAGACGCCACATGAGTTTTGAAAGTCTATGACACCTGTCTCGTGGATGGCGTCAGAAATGAAGCCCAGGAGGGTCTTCACATTTAGGCTATAGTAGAGATCTACAACATCGAGCGAGAACGCTCTTACAGCTTCAGTGCCGGCGTGTAACTCGTCCAGCACGGGAAGGAGATCTTCCGAATTCCTTAGTCTGAAAGGTTGGGGGAGCTCTAACGTGCCGAGATGTTTCTGCAGAAACTTCGCCAAAGGCCTCTGCCAACACCCCGTCTCGGATACAATGCTGCGGAACGGCACGCCTGGTTTGTGGGTTTTAGCGGAAAAGAAAATAGAGAGGTATTGCTTCGCTGGAGCAAGAACGGCACTTTTTAAAGAAGGGAGGTTGGATGAATCGCACATTGCCTTCACCCTGGACCTGAGGGATCCGGATGGCCGCGTTTTGAGGCCGTCCGGATCCCTCAGGTCCAGGGTGAAGGCAATGTGCGATTCATCCAACCTCCCTTCTTTAAAAAGTGCCGTTCTTGCTCCAGCGAAGCAATACCTCTCTATTTTCTTTTCCGCTAAAACCCACAAACCAGGCGTGCTGTTCCGCAGCATTGTATCCGAGACGGGGTGTTGGCAGAGGCCTTTGGCGAAGTTTCTGCAGAAACATCTCGGCACGTTAGAGCTCCCCCAACCTTTCAGACTAAGGAATTCGGAAGATCTCCTTCCCGTGCTGGACGAGTTACACGCCGGCACTGAAGCTGTAAGAGCGTTCTCGCTCGATGTTGTAGATCTCTACTATAGCCTAAATGTGAAGACCCTCCTGGGCTTCATTTCTGACGCCATCCACGAGACAGGTGTCATAGACTTTCAAAACTCATGTGGCGTCTCGCTGTCCTCATTTCTCGAATTGACACAACTGTATCTCCAATCAACGCTTGTTGAATATGAGGGTAAAGTGTACATACAAAGGGCCGGCGTTTGTATCGGGTCTTGCTTGGCTCCCGTCCTCAGCGAAATTTACCTGTTTTATGTTGACGCCAAAGTTCAGGCGGACCTTCAACGAGATTTTCCCGATGCGAAGGTTTTTCGTTATGTTGACGATTATCTCATCCTACACTCCGCCATCTCTGACTCTGCAGCCATAGAGACCGTGTTCCAGAAGAACTCACATGGGCTTACGTTCACCAAAGAGGCCCCCTCCCCTGAGGGCTTGCAGTTCCTGGATCTCAGGTTGGTCCCAACTAGCAAAGGTATCTGCTGGGCTCACCAGCAGAGGTCCTCTAAGCCCGTTCTTCCTTTCAACAGCTCACACTCAAGGAATGTAAAAAATGGGATCGTTCGAAATCTAGTTGCTTCGGCAAAGCTTAAATCCTGTCAGCACCTTTCCGCCCCCAGCCTATCCAAGCAGATTAGTCGCCTCATAAAGGCAGGATACCCGAGAGACCTGATTGAAACAACAATCAAAAGACTTGTCGCGGGGCAGAAGTCCAAACCCCTCCCTCCTAAGTCACGCTTTGCGTGCATCCCCTACATACACAACACCTCACATCGCCTGAAGTCTATTGCGCTCGGCTTCAACACCAACGTTGTATTTTCCTGCAAGTTCAAATTAGCTTCTATTTGTAGAAAGGTCAACAACCCCGGTCCAGCGCCCCCGTGCCAGAAAAAGCACCAGACCAATTATGTAACCTGCTGCAAAGAGTGCGTGTATTCGATTCCCATGTCCTGCGGTGCTAAATACATCGGACAGACGGGCCGATGCCTAAACGATCGGGTGAGGGAACATGCAAACGAGATCAAAAAAGCCGCCTCCGACACTTCGGAGATTTGTTACCACCCGATTGCGAAACACACCGCTGAGTGCAGCGAACCCTGTTCGGCCGACCTTCCCTCGACCACCAGGATTGGAGGTCACGCCTCAAGATACGGACGAGAGATCATGGAGGCCTTCGCCATGCACTACAGTCGCAGCAACTTCGGATCCCCGTCCATAGGCTTATCCAGGAGGGAGATAAACTTCCTGGGGCCAGAGCTGACGTCCCTCGTTTCAGCGGCTCCGAGCGATTAGATATCTACCCCACGGGATCGTCCCCCATTTCCCTGGCTCTACACTCTCCCCCATCGCTTTCCCACTTTCCAGTGTAGCGTCTTTCACCCTCTCCTCCTTCACCTATATATGCAAAATTCGGGTCAATAAATGTTGTTGCTAGTTGGAAGTCTTCGTTGTCCGTCCCCCCTTTCTGTGTATCTTCCTCATGTCTAATTACAGTTACCAACACGCTCGTTTTGTACTTAATTCGATCACGTGAGCTCTCATGTCTTGTCCCAAGCAACCGACCTCGGAGTTTGATCCTGGTGAATTCTTCCAAGCTGCAGTTTTCCTCTCCAAGATGACACTCTTACGTTTACGTCTGCGTGTTTTGGGATACTCAATTCGCAAGAAGGTCCCACATGGATCCATCAAGCAGATCATGGGATTTGATTCAAGCAACTGGCAAGCAAACCACAGGGTGATGCAGATCGCTCGGGACGAGATCTCTAATGAACTCCGAGTCATGCAGCAACTCCTGCCCTCCGTGATGTGCGGACACCTGGGACCCAACTATGATCGCCATGCAGCCTTCAGGTTTCTACAGGAGTCGGCCAGCACCCTGCTGTCAGACTCCTGGAACCATTTTCTCCGTCACCTGAGGAACGGTGGAGACGTGTCAGCCAAGGCCCAACCAGAGCCCCCCATCAACTTGTCAGGGGTTACGTTGTCTCCGGCCACGGAAAGCCTGCTCGCCCATGGACCTAAATTTGCCCCACCCGTGAACAGCTCCAGAGTCGACGAACTGGCGTCGGTGTACGAGATCGCCGCCAAGATCCCGGAGGATAGCCGTCAAGACTTCGTCGGTGCTGGTACAAGGGCTGTGTGCTTCCACGGGGGGAGCAGGAGAGCCAAAAACGCCTCTACGCCAGTCATCAAAGAACTTCAGGCCGGTGAGCTGAGTTTACTTCAAGCTGACAAAACGGGTCAGTTCGTCATCCTGAACAAACAACAAATGCAAGAGAAATCCGACGAGGCCCTAAAGAAGAACTTTATCGGCCTCAAAACGCGGCCATCCGGATCCCTCAGGTCCAGGGTGAAGGCAATGTGCGATTCATCCAACCTCCCTTCTTTAAAAAGTGCCGTTCTTGCTCCAGCGAAGCAATACCTCTCTATTTTCTTTTCCGCTAAAACCCACAAACCAGGCGTGCCGTTCCGCAGCATTGTATCCGAGACGGGGTGTTGGCAGAGGCCTTTGGCGAAGTTTCTGCAGAAACATCTCGGCACGTTAGAGCTCCCCCAACCTTTCAGACTAAGGAATTCGGAAGATCTCCTTCCCGTGCTGGACGAGTTACACGCCGGCACTGAAGCTGTAAGAGCGTTCTCGCTCGATGTTGTAGATCTCTACTATAGCCTAAATGTGAAGACCCTCCTGGGCTTCATTTCTGACGCCATCCACGAGACAGGTGTCATAGACTTTCAAAACTCATGTGGCGTCTCGCTGTCCTCATTTCTCGAATTGACACAACTGTATCTCCAATCAACGCTTGTTGAATATGAGGGTAAAGTGTACATACAAAGGGCCGGCGTTTGTATCGGGTCTTGCTTGGCTCCCGTCCTCAGCGAAATTTACCTGTTTTATGTTGACGCCAAAGTTCAGGCGGACCTTCAACGAGATTTTCCCGATGCGAAGGTTTTTCGTTATGTTGACGATTATCTCATCCTACACTCCGCCATCTCTGACTCTGCAGCCATAGAGACCGTGTTCCAGAAGAACTCACATGGGCTTACGTTCACCAAAGAGGCCCCCTCCCCTGAGGGCTTGCAGTTCCTGGATCTCAGGTTGGTCCCAACTAGCAAAGGTATCTGCTGGGCTCACCAGCAGAGGTCCTCTAAGCCCGTTCTTCCTTTCAACAGCTCACACTCAAGGAATGTAAAAAATGGGATCGTTCGAAATCTAGTTGCTTCGGCAAAGCTTAAATCCTGTCAGCACCTTTCCGCCCCCAGCCTATCCAAGCAGATTAGTCGCCTCATAAAGGCAGGATACCCGAGAGACCTGATTGAAACAACAATCAAAAGACTTGTCGCGGGGCAGAAGTCCAAACCCCTCCCTCCTAAGTCACGCTTTGCGTGCATCCCCTACATACACAACACCTCACATCGCCTGAAGTCTATTGCGCTCGGCTTCAACACCAACGTTGTATTTTCCTGCAAGTTCAAATTAGCTTCTATTTGTAGAAAGGTCAACAACCCCGGTCCAGCGCCCCCGTGCCAGAAAAAGCACCAGACCAATTATGTAACCTGCTGCAAAGAGTGCGTGTATTCGATTCCCATGTCCTGCGGTGCTAAATACATCGGACAGACGGGCCGATGCCTAAACGATCGGGTGAGGGAACATGCAAACGAGATCAAGAAAGCCGCCTCCGACACTTCGGAGATTTGTTACCACCCGATTGCGAAACACACCGCTGAGTGCAGCGAACCCTGTTCGGCCGACCTTCCCTCGACCACCAGGATTGGAGGTCACGCCTCAAGATACGGACGAGAGATCATGGAGGCCTTCGCCATGCACTACAGTCGCAGCAACTTCGGATCCCCGTCCATAGGCTTATCCAGGAGGGAGATAAACTTCCTGGGGCCAGAGCTGACGTCCCTCGTTTCAGCGGCTCCGAGCGATTAGATATCTACCCCACGGGATCGTCCCCCATTTCCCTGGCTCTACACTCTCCCCCATCGCTTTCCCACTTTCCAGTGTAGCGTCTTTCACCCTCTCCTCCTTCACCTATATATGCAAAATTCGGGTCAATAAATGTTGTTGCTAGTTGGAAGTCTTCGTTGTCCGTCCCCCCTTTCTGTGTATCTTCCTCATGTCTAATTACAGTTACCAACACGCTCGTTTTGTACTTAACCGTGTTTATCATTCGCTGAAACACGCTTGGTGCGTTGACGAGGCCGAAAGGCATGCGAGTAAATTCGTAGTGGCCATCCGGAGTGATGAACCCTGTCTTCTCTTGGCTTTCCTCGGAGATGGGCACTTGATAATACCCAGATGCAAGATCTAGGCTTGTGAATAAATGTTTGTCGTGAAGCCTGTCTAGTTGGTCATCAATCAGAGGGAGGGGATACCTGTCCTTCTTTGTGATTTTGTTGAGGGCGCGAAAGTCAACACATAGTCGCCTCTCACCGTTCTTTTTCGTGACCAGTAAGATAGGACTCGCGTAGTCAGAAGTAGAGTCCGTTACAACTCCAGCGTCTTTGAGTTCATCGATCATTGACCGAACAGTCTGCCTCTCAGAGTATGCTAGACGGTATGGGCGGTACGTCACAGGAATGTGTGTTGTCAACTCTATTTTCATTTTTGTTGCCTTCGCACACCCCAGTTCCGAAAGCGATGTAGCAAAACAGTCGCGGTAGTCATTAATCGTGGTGACGATGCTTTCTTTTGCGAGTCAGAAACGGTTGGACCGACATCTACGTCCTCTGCTGCAATCAAGGGTGTCGGCTTTCTTTCGCTGTAGTTTACGTACGCGTCGAGGTTGGTGTTCGCGTCTTCTTCCATGCACCATGTTCCTCTAGCGATCTGTTCGTTTTCAGCGAGGACCAGCGGCGTAGCCGATATGTTAGTTACGGGGATATACAGTTCTCCCAGTTCGTCTTTTCTCAAAACACAGGTCGGGATGTAATGCCCACGCGATTCGTGGATACTGCTATCAATAAAGATGTCTCCGTGGGTTCTCTGTGTCCCTTCTCCGGAGCGGAGCGCGATAATCCCGACGTAGCTTGGAGGGATTACGACCGCTTCTTTGACCCATAGGCTTACGCGTCGTGGAGGCAGGACCGGTATCTTAAGATTGGCCAAAGTCCCGTCCTCATCATCAGACGTGTCACGCTCTTCGATAATGCGTAGGGTGTTCTTGCGACGTACCACCGTAACATGCGGTTGTTCAGTAAAAGGCTGTCCGACAAGCAGCGGAACAATCTGCACTGCGTCGCGCACCACGTACACCCTGACGTTGGCCTTGGCTTGGTCGACCGTCGATGTTGCTTAAAAACTCCCTAAAGGCGTCGTTTTTCCAGAGCCAAACCCGTTGATTGTGAATGGATGATTCAACGGTTCGTAGGTCACGTTCATCAGCTGCGCTTCGCTTTCTCGTAACGTTACGCACTGGCTTCCCATGTCGACGAAAGCTTTGATTGGCCTGTCGTTTAGAATTGCCTGCATGAAATACTTCTCGTTTGGCGCCTTGCAGTCCCACGTCTTGTTACCTTGTTGGGTTAGAACATTTGCTTTCTTGTCACTCGTGTTCGTCGAGTTTCTTTTTTGAAAGCAGTCTTTCGTCTCGTGACCAGATTTCCCACAATTGGTGCATCTTGGTTTTCTCTGAGGTTTCGGGCATGCAGCCGAGAAATATCCGTATGTCGAGCAATTAAAACAAAGTGGCTCGCCTGTTTCGTTGAATCTTTTTCGTGGAGCCCTGCTCGTCGGCTCGTTGTTGTCTAAACCGCGATTTTGACGTTGACCAGTCGGCGGTTGATGGAGGGTTTTGGCCCGAGTCTGCTTGATCACATCGACTCGTTCATGCAGTCGCTTCATGCACCGAAGTAGCTCGTCTGGAGTGGCGTAATCTCGCACGCTCAGAGACCGCACTGAATCTTCGTCTTCTACTCCAGTGATCAGGTACTCGATGCACGTCCCGTCATCCAGGTTGCAGCGTCGTGCTTTCGCCAGCTTGTCATAAAAGTACGCTTCGATGGTCTCGTGGCGCCCTTTCTTTCTTTTCTCCATGTCCCTGAAGACGTGTTGAAAACTCGATGCCGACGGAAAGGCCTTTTTCATTTCCACTTTCCACTCGTGCCAGGTTCGTTGAACAGAGGTCAAACCGTCATACCATGTCTTTGCGACGCCGTGAAGCTTAGTGAGAGCAAAGCAGGTCGTTTGTCGATTACTCCATTCATAGGCCGCAGCAAGATTGTCAACCTTGTTGAGCCACGCTTCCACCGTAAGCTGGGTGTCCGATGATGGATCATATACTGGCACCAACTGAGCGCTCGTCGTAGCCAGCCGTCCGTCTATGGCGCTCGAAGCTAGCCCCCGTTGGTGGGTGGCGTTGTGGTGACTGCGTCGTTTGGAAAAGCTGGGCCGCTCCTTCCAAGGCTTCGCGTACGGCAGTTCGTATCGAGGCTTGCATGAGCACTTGAAAGTCAAGGACTCCGGACGTTGCACCGTCAGGAGCTAGGCCGTGGTCGTTCGACGTCGCGGTGTCCCCGGCTTCCGTCGTCAAATTGTCGTGCTGGCGATCGTCGTGGTCCGAGTGTCCGTCACGCACCTCCGCACTGCGAAGCATATCTGTGGTTGTCGGATCATCCTCTCGTGGGGTCCCCTGCCCTTGTCCTCCTGTCGTTAGCTTACGTCTTCTCGACATCGGGATTTACGTGGACGAAGCTCTCCCCTACTGAAAAAAACCATTTGAAATTCAAACGGGTGGCAAACTGGTCGCCCGTTTGAATCAAACCTGTCGATCCGTCTGGATCAAACGTGATTATGGGATACGGGTACCCGTTTGGAAACGGTACCCGTTCGAAACGGTACCCGTTTGATACAGGTGCCCGTTTGATACGGGTGCCGTATGGTACGAGTACCCGTTCGACATGGCACGTGACCACACGTTTGAACGTGCACTTCGAAATGGCAAATTATGCGCTAGCCCTAAATGGGTATCGTCTGGGAGGTTGGTTATCTTAAACATATTTAAGACGTCCCGAAACTCATAAACGTATTTATAACATGGAGAAAACACGTAGAACAAATGCACTCGCGTAGGTGCTTGTAAGTGGACAGGAAAACCGACACAAAAGATTGTTTTCAATTCTCCTCGAAGTTTATTACCTCTTCTGTAGACAAGTACAAACGTGCAAGCGATCTGTGAACACTATACAGGTAGACTTTCGGGGAAATTATTCTCCTGGCTGCCGCGCGAATAGGCGCTGCATAATTCTTTAGATAATTTAGAAGAGTACGCGTAGAAGAACGGTCAATAGTTGCCAACACGTAGGTTGCAGTGCACTTACCATAACAATAGCGGACTTGAAAGAGGTAATCCGTGATATTTGTCGACACGGTCAAAGCAGGACAACCACACAAACACAAACGAGAGGGAACGGCTCCTTGGAAGTTTCAACACGATGCGGCGCACAAGCTGTCATTTGCCGAACCCAACCAAACCGCGAGAATTTGCGACTTCTTTGAAGAATCGCTCGTTGCCGACATGCACGTGTGTCTTTTCGAACACTGATAGCTTTGGTGCACATTCAATACGTTGTGGAGAGACATCCCAATAAGACCGCAGGGTTAGGCGACAGATTGAAGCAGGTAGGACGAGCGAACTTCGAGCAGCAACTGACAACAAGCAGACAAAGAAAAAAGCGGCTGCAAGGCGCGCCCCTCCGGATCTCGATGCTTATCAGCGTGTATACTCCGTTTCACCTTCAGCCCGAGCGCAGTGGACGCCACGAGCCATCCCAGCCGATCCAGCGCCGGGAGAAAGTCGCGTGACCTGCCGGTGGGGCGGGGCGACACAGGGAGCTCAAGGTCGCATGACACTCCCTCAACGCCGCATTGGCTGGGATGGCTCCTAGCGTCCGCTGCGCTCAGACTGAAGGTGAAACGGAGTATACACTCCGTGCGACGCGACTGGCGCGCCGCCGCGCGGCCGGTACCGAAAGTAGGCAGTGAGAACCCCAGAGAAAACGAAACCGAAAACACGCCGCGTACGTTGGTATGCACTGAAGTCGGAGCAGTGCGGTTGCGCTGGGTTCACAGCATGAAGTGCTGCCTGTGCTGCCTCATTAAGCGCTTCAATAGTTATGCGTCGTATCTCGTGGGGACAAAGTTTGACAGTTTTTCACCTCGCCGAGGTTTTGTGGGACAGCGACAACGATGGAGCCGTGCCGTACGACGCGAGAAATTTGATCTTCCGATCATGTCAGCCACTAAGTCGGCACGGCTGACATATTCTACACTGCCGCTTTGCGGTCTGCGTTTGTTTTCGTACCAGTAGCGCCTACATGTGTCAGCGCCGATGGGACGACCTGAAATGCCATCCCACACTCGCGGGTATGCAGTGCCACTTTCGTTGGAGGAATGCCCTCCAAAGAAGTTTCGTCCCCATCGTACGTGTCGATGATATTTCCGGACAAGTATGGCACGCAATCTGTACTTCATGAAGAAAGATTTGAACGGTAAAAAAATGTGACAAATATAAATCTAAAGAAAACAACAATGAAACTTGGAATCACTGGAGAATCGACGTTTGAGTATGGAAGTTTATGTGGCGTGCTTTCTTGATCAGCTTCCTTTTGGATGTGGAAACGCTGACGCCCCGAGTTCTGTCGACAACATTTTTTTTTTCTCGGCTTTAGAGCCATCTATCGCAAAGTGGTTCGAACTGGAAGCACTGTCCACTGGTGCCTTCCTACCTGTAAAGTGTGCACCTCCCACGATGAGTGGTATTATCTTGACAGCCTCTGACGGCCAAAGCCAGTTCCCATTTAGTTACGCCGCCAATCTAAATTTCAACCTGGTTTCGCCATGCCGACTCTTTTTGGTATAATAAGTGTTGTGTCAAGTTACGGTCATGTCAAAGTACCTGTGTGCGGAAAATCAGCACCTCGCACAACAGGTTATTACACAAAAGCTGACCGCAAAAGCCCTTGACGGCCATAGCGTGTGTTAGCCGACAACTTTGCTTTCTCGGCTTTGGAACCACCTTTCGTAAAGTTGTTTCAATTGGAAGTACAGTCCACTAGTCACTTCCTACCCGTAAAGTCTCCACCTCCCACGACCAGTGGTATTCTCTTGACAGCCTTTTCGTGGTCAAGACCGGTTCCCACTGAGTTACGCCGCCCAAACCGAATGTTCACCTGGTTTCCCTATGCCACTTTTTTTTTTTTTGTATAATAAGTGCTGTGTCATGTTATTGCCAAGTCCAAGCACCTGCGTGCCCAAATCTGCACTTTGCACAGCCCGCTATAACACAACATTTTGGTTCCAATAATGGATATCCCGTACAGCTTTATTTATTTATTCGTTAGAAACCTAACTTTCACACCAGCTGTCTTAATGAAACGTGGCACACTTCGTGCACAAACTTACTGAACATCTCACTCGCCTCCAATATCATCGTTCCAGGAGTCCTACGTTTACAGTGACGAGCGAAATAAATTTCCCACTCAGAGCATTTATGGTGGCGGCCGTCTTGCTTTTGGGAAAATTGCTCCAACTCCTTTTTCGGCCGCTACTAGAGAAATTATCCCTAATAACGACTCAAGCTCAATATATAAGAAGTCGAGAACAGCTAAATGCCCTTCTGTCCCAGCACTCATGCAACGTCACCCACAACGTATCCGCTCGAAAAGCAAAAGTTTCGTCCGTGCGCGCTTCCGCCGCCACAGCTTGGCATGCGAAAAGGCGCCGCCGGCTGCTGAACGCGCCTCACTGTCGAACGCCAGCTCCTCCGCTAGCGGCGCTGCGCGCGTTTTTCAAAGCGCCCCCTATAGTTCCCGCACGGAGTGTATAGCTCGCGCGCTGCTGTGGGTCACGTGACAGGGGTGACAAGAGAGGAGGGAGGGGGCGAGGTCAAGGCGCTGGGACCACCGGGACAGCCCCTCTCCCTCTCCCCAGGCATTCCAGGGAGATGCGTTTTTATAGTCCTGAAGAACAAACGCGCGCGCGCGCGCGCGCTCGAACTTTGGAAATGGCGGCGGGGCTGCCAGAAGCTCGGCTTGCGCCCGAGCGAAGAAAGAACTCAGCGCAAGCTCGTAGTTTGAGTGCTGCAACGGCGGGCGTGCTCTCGCAATGCTCGATGTTCTTGCAGCCGCGTGTACGCGTGCTACCTTCGCTGCGTCTTGAATTAAAGTGAAACGGAGTCTAGACGTACATTCTTTCACGCGGTCGCGTCTCCTGCGAGAGAGATTCGAGCTGAATAAGTAAATTGAGGCAACAAAGATGGACAAAGTATTAAAGGTCTGTCAAAAATATCGGCTCACCAACGCGTTTACGTAAAACAACAAAAAAAAGGTGTTAGTTTTAGTTGCAGTATAATCGAAAATCAGCGCAATTGAAATATAAATATAATTACTTGCATTACGCGGACGATCTGAAATCGATGAACCGGCGCTCCCAGCCTTCCGGAAAACATTGGCTGCCACGGCTGAAACGCTAGGCGTGCCCACGCCGCCGATCTGTACGTTCAATATCAAACGGGCTCCGGAGAGCCGTTTGATTAAACCGGTGCAGTTTGCAACATGGTCGCCGGTTTGAGCAAACGTGCGATAACTTTGCCCAAACGAGTCGCCCATTTGCCCAGACGAGCGACCCGTTTGCCAAATAGGTGACCGTTATGGCTCATATGGGGGACCCCTTTGAGCCATACGGGCGACCCCTTTGACAAACTGGTGACCAGTATGGTTAAACGGTTACCGGTATGGACCCGTTTATTTTCATATGGGCGCCAAATGGTTTTTTTTCAGTAGGGTCGTCGAGGATCTCTGGTAAAGCAAGAATTCGTAGAGCGCTACTTACGTTGTAGCACTCAATCCGAACGGCTTCTCAAGTCGTGCCTCTCGATCCCACTTCTGAGCTTTTCTGTAGTCACACAGACGTTGCGTTTTTCGTTTTCTTATAAAAACAAGCGGTTTATTTCGACGATACCCGTTCGTCACCGAGACGGGTACCTACCTTCCGAATCTCGTTCATCTCGAGTCTACCTCCTCTTTTTTTTCGTTGTCCACACACAGCCTATCTAGGTGACGTAACACGCCGATGATACCACATCACGTGGACCGGTTGCGGCATGCGTTCGCGGTTCTCGCGCACACGTGCCGACGGCTCCTGTCGTTGACAACAGTAAGGAAAATACAGCGCAGAGAAAGACGAAGACAAAGAGGAGAGAGATATCAGCGCACATGTGTCCTCTCTTGAACACATATCGGATAGACACATATAAGCACATATGTGTTTAACTAGATACCGCCTCCTAATAACTGAACTATGCCAAAATAAAAATAAAGATGCATTTTTTTAAAGAAACCATGAAAAAAATTTCTTTTTCATAATCATAATAAAATCAAAGGCCCAGTGGTCATAATATATATATATATATATAGAGAGAGAGAGAGAGAGAGAAAAAACGAAGCGCAGGATGACGAAAAGTATATACGGAAGAAAACGCACCTGAGACGGTTGTTGGAGTTTTTAAAACATATTATTGATAAAGTTGGTCGACGTTTTGGCCTGAGACAGACCTTTTTCAAGACTGGCACATGAGAGGTCAGATTGACGCTCCTTGACCAGGTCACGTGGCATTCCAAACATCTGGTTTCTCTCAAAAGTTGACGGTACCCCCCGACGCAGGCGTCACCCCCCCCCCCCCCCCCCCCCCCCGCGTGAACCCGACCCTGGTGAAAGAACTCGCACCATGTCAGAAAATCTAACTGAAGCAAAGCGGTGGAGGAGGGAGGAGGAGGGGCAGCCCCAAAAACAGCAAACGGCAAACTCTCGCAAAAAAAAAAAAAAGTTTCTGGGAAAAATGCCCCGAGCGGTGTCCGAGCGGTGCACCAGCCGCCCCCTCTGTCCGTGAAAAAAAAACACATCTACACATCCCCCCTTCACGTAATGAACTTCAAGACAGGGAAGACGAGGGGTGGTCCTAGACTTCCTCGCCGAAAAAAAAAAAAAAAAAAAAAAACGGTTGCAGTTTTTGAGAAAACTTGCACCAAGCGGTGCACCAGCGGTGTGCGAGCCGCCTCCTCAGTGCGTAAAAAACAACACACACACGCATACATATCCCTTTTCTCACATAATAAACTTCAACGAGGGGAGGTTGTGGATTTTTAAACCGATATGACTGCTCAAGATGTGTTAACTGCGTGCATGGACGTCATTATTCCAGGGTGTTCATTAAGGTAGATTGCATGCATAGATGACATTATGCCGGGATCTTCATTAATACCTGCCCGGATTGAATTAAATTTGTAAATAAGATACGATTCTCTCTGCTCGCAACTGTTCAGTCAACAATATTATTAGAACTAACTCTATATGAAATAAATTGTGCATGGCCTAAAATCTTTGGAATGTGTACGCTCACGCTGATACAGGAGGATCGTGAATGTTAACCGCGTGAATGGAAGACATAATGCCGGGATGTTTATTGATCGCGGCTTTGAACTTGTGAATAAGGTAAGATTCTTTCTGTTCGCGATCTCGGTTGCTTTTGAAACCAGACTGTAAAAATGTGACTTGGAGCACATCAAATGAGTGTTTTGGATCGCTAACATGCTTTGAAACGGGAAGTGTGAGGTTTGATTTTGCATGTGATCTGTGATTATTAAACCGCAATCGCAAAGGTGTCTCTGTCTGGCCCACGTACTGCGCGCCGCAAGTGCTACACTGTAAAAGGTATACTACACTACTGGTGTCGCAATTTAAGTTTCCATAAATTTTGTAGGTGAAGTTGGAGTTTGTACTCTCTATGGAGTTTCTCGGTGTTACGTGTGGGTAGACCCCACATCCCGACTTTCCGCATGGCCGACTCCCAGTGCTCTCAGTGGCAGTTATCTTGGACCTGACTAAGGAATCCTTAATGTTCCGCGAGCGTCTGTACACCACACGTGGGACGGTAGCAATAACTTTTGCGAGGCGTTCACTTTGTTGCAAAATATTAAAATGTTTCCTTAATATGGCGGTGACATTCGGAGACTTATTGCTGAAGGTCAGCACGAGGCTGGCCTGTCGGCTTGTCTCCGCCTGGGGACCTCTGTCACCTAACAAGAGGTCGCGATCGAGGGCGCACGCCCTACTAATTGCGTCATTTATGATTTTTTCTGGGTACTTCTGTTTTTTTAGAACCTCCCGTAGTTGATTGGCGTTGGCGTCAAAATCATCGTTATTAGAACATACACGTTTAAACCTGTGAGCCTGGCTGTACGGAATACTGGTTCGGCAAGGTCGAGGATGGCAACTGTCGAAGTGCAAATATCTCTGGCTGTCCGTGGGCTTTCGATACAGTTGAGCCAAACACGCTGTACCTGGGCGCTTCTATATGTTACCTAAAATCCATAAAGAAGGGAATCCCGGCCGCCCCATTATATCGGGCACAGGAACGCTCACCGAGCCAATTTCTAGTTTCCTTGATAACCTTATCAGACACATCCCGCCTACCTTCCCGTCGTACATTCGGGACACGACTCACTTTCTCAAAGAAATTTCTAAAATTCAAATACCCAAGGATGCTTTTCTGGTGACAATGGATGTAACTGCTCTGTACACCAATATTCCCCATAAAGACGGCATAGAGGCGCTTGTGAGAGCATATGAGGCCCACAGGAGGGATGACTTCCCGGAGAGCCAAGTTCTGGCTGTCCCTTCGAGCCTGGTCCTTGAGTTAAACAGTTTTGAATTCGACGGCAAATTTTTTCTTCAAACTAGAGGGACCGTAATGGGCACGAAAATGGCCCCGAACTTTGCTAATATATTTTTGGGCGACCTCGAATCAACGTTTCTCGCATCCTGTCCGCTCCAACCGATGTTCTACAGGAGGTATATTGATGACGTATTTTTTATCTGGTCACACTCAGAAAATGAGCTTCTCAAGTTCATCGCAGATTTTAACTCCGCGCACCCTTCCATTCGCTTCACACACAGTTACTCGAAAACTGACATTAATTTCTTAGACGTTAGAGTAATAATTAAGAACACAACTCTGGTCACTCTACTGTATCGAAAGCCCACGGACAGCCAGAGATATTTGCACTTCGACAGTTGCCATCCTCGACCTTGCCGAACCAGTATTCCGTACAGCCAGGCTCACGGGTTTAAACATATATGTTCTAATAACGATGATTTTGACGCCAACGCCAATCAACTACCGGAGGTTCTAAAAAAACAGAAGTACCCAGAAAAAATCATAAATGACGCGATTAGTAGGGCGCGCGCCCTCGATCAAGACCTCTTTTTAGGTGACAGAGGTCCCCAGGCGGAGACAAGCCGACAGGCGAGCCTCGTGCTGACCTTCAGAAATAAGTCTCCGAATGTCACCGCCATATTAAGGAAACATTTTAATTTTTTGCAACAAAGTGAACTCCTCGCAAAAGTTATTACTACCGTCCCACGTGTGGTGTACAGACGCTCGCGGAACATTAAGGATTCCTTAGTCAGGTCCAAGATAACTGCCACTGAGAGCACTGGGAGTCGGCCATGCGGAAAGTCGGGATGTGGGGTCTGCCCACACGTAACACCGAGAACCTCCATAGAGAGTACAAACTCCAACTTTACCTACAAAATTTATGGAAACTTAAATTGCGACACCAGTAATGTAGTATACCTTTTACAGTGTAGCACATGCGGCGCGCAGTACGTGGGCCAGACAGAGACACCTTTCCGATTGCGGTTTAATAATCACAGATCACATGCAAAATCAAACCCCACACTTCCCGTTTCAAAGCATGTTAGCGATCCAAAACACTCATTTGATGTGCTCCAAGTCACATTTTTACAGTCTGGTTTCAAAAGCAACCGAGATCGCGAACAAAAAGAATCTTACCTTATTCACAAGTTCAAAGCCGCGATCAATAAACATCCCGGCATTATGTCTTCCATTCACGCGGTTAACATTCACGATCCTCCTGTATCAGCGTGAGCGTACACATTCCAAAGATTTTAGGCCATCCACAATTTATTTTATATAGAGTTAGTTCTAATAATATTGTTGACTGAACAGTTGCAAGCAGAGAGAATCGTATCTTATTTACAAATTTAATTCAATCCGGACAGGTATTAATGAAGATCCCGGCATAATGTCATCTATGCATGCAATCTTCCTTAATGAACACCCTGGAATAATGAAGTCCATGCACGCAGTTAACACATCTTGAGCAGTCATATCGGTTTAAAAATCCACAACCTCCCCTCGTTGAAGATTATTATGTGAGAAAAGGGATATGTATGCGTGTGTGTGTTGTTTTTTACGCACTGAGGAGGCGGCTCGCACACCGCTGGTGCACCGCTTGGTGCAAGTTTTCTCAAAAACTGCAACCGTTTTTTTTTTTTGTTTTTTTTTTCGGCGAGGAAGTCCAGGACCACCCCTCGTCTTCCCTGTCTTGAAGTTCATTACGTGAAGGGGGGATGTGTAGATGTGTTTTTTTTTCACGGACAGATGGGGCGGCTGGTGCACCGCTCGGACACCGCTCGGGGCATTTTTCCCAGAAACTTTTTTTTTTTTTTTGCGAGAGTTTGCCGTTTGCTGTTTTTGGGGCTGCCCCTCCTCCTCCCTCCTCCACCGCTTTGCATCAGTTAGATTTTCTGACATGGTGCGAGTTCTTTCACCAGGGTCGGGTTCACGCCGGGGAAGGGGGGGGGGGGGGGGGGACGCCTGCGTCGGGGGTACCGTCAACTTTTGAGAGAAACCAGATGTTTGGAATGCCACGTGACGTGGTCAAGGAGCGTCAATCTGACCTCTCATGTGCCAGTCTTGAAAAAGGTCTGTCTCAGGCCGAAACGTCGACCAACTTTACCAATAATATGTTTTAAAAACTCCAACAACCGTCTCAGGTGCGTTTTCTTCCGTATATATATATATATATATATATATATATATATATAGATAAAGAAGAAAACGAAAATAAATTCAGCTTTGATGCCGTTGATATTTATTGGCTTTGCTTTCAACAGTAAGTTTTGGAGGATTCGAAGCTCCAGGTTTGTGGCACACATTAAGCGACGAATCAGGTTCGCTACACAGTGAAACGATCAGCACGTCAGACACTGTAGACGAAACGTTCTGCATGTCGCCGAACGAAAGTGCGTAAGATAGAGGAAGCCGTGGGCATCTCTCGTCACCCAGTAGATAATATTTTACGTAATGAATTGAATTCAAAACAGAAAGCTTTCCGCAAGATGGGTGTCGCATTTTCTTATTCCTTAGCAAATGATCTGCATTTGGCATTTGCTACGATTAGAAAAAAAAGCAACATAAGACAATAGAATTTTGTATTCCCTCACACTTTATATTTTTCCCGAAACTAAAACACTCTTGGCTAGAAAGAGATTTCTGTCGAACGAAAAGGTAAAAGAAGAATTCAATTGCGTATTTGAGGGCCTCGAAGAAATTCCGCTCCAAGAGTGAAAAGAAAAGCTGGAAAGACCTTTCATCAAGTGTGTTCATCTTTGAGGGGATTCTGTTTTCAAATACCATAACTTGAAATGGTTTGGTTTTCATTTAATATTCATTGCGGAAACGTTTCGATATATCCCCCTGTACTCTCAGGAAACAATATTAGCTCAGGAGCTTCCCTGTATTGGTAATATGTTATTCTGCTTCGTAAAAATTAACGACGCAGTTACATGGATCACACCATATGGGGTAAAGTGCCGAAGGCGGCTCGAGTATTCGACAGGAGCAATGCGTAATCACTCGAGTTAGGCTCGTGAGAAAAACAGCTAGACGAACATTTGAGTAGTAGTTTGCGTCTAATCACTGCGGTGCAGTGAATAGCCCAACTGTACATTGTGATTCAAGGGGAGGCCAAGCTCTTTAAATCGACCGCAAAATTCGGTGTCTTAACCTATCGCGCTACGACTTTGTGCCGCGTTGCCCGCAAATGGTGCACTTTTTTTTGTAAACTTTCCGAAGGGCAAATTTACCTGAGGAAAAGGTAAAGAAAGAAAAAGGCATCGCTCCTATGGAAACGCAGCGACCCAAGCGGTCTTCAAACAACACGGCGCCGTTTCGGACGGGAAACAAGAGATGGCGCAACGAACGCCACCAAAGAACGAGCATACGGCCCCAAGAGCCGGCGTTTTTAGAAGACGATCTTCTCGACTCAAAAGCGGCGCGCGTTCCGCAGGCGGCGGCAGCTTCAGAAACAAAAGCCGGCGCGGTAACAAGAAGGAACTACAGTTTTTTGTCCCCTAAGGATGTCGTATGCTCATCCGTTGGTGGCAGGTGGCGTCGCGTTCGCCTACGCCATCCCTTGCCTCCCGTCCAAAACGGCACCGTGTTGTTTGAAGACCGGTGGCGTCGCTGCGTTTTCATAGGAGCTAAGACTTTTTCTTTCTTCATTTTTTCCTAAGTAAGTTCGCTCTTGCCAAATTTTACAAAAAAAAAATGCACCATATCTTTGCGACGCTGCACAAACTCGTAGCGTGATAGGTTAAGAAACCGAATTTTCCGGTCGATTTAAAGAGCCTGGCCTCTCCTTAAATCACCCTGTAGTAATACCCATCCGTTCTCCGCAAGGTTTTGCCAATTGCCTGCCTAGAATCCGTAATAGAAGATTATGTGGCCACTTTTTCCGGAAAAGAGGTAAAAGCTAACTATGCTCGTTTATCTAAAAAAAAAAAAATTCTCCGACAGCCTTTGAGTGAAAATAAAAGCTAGTCCTTGTTTTGGGGGGTTATGGAAGTCACAGATTTTATCTAAGCAGTGTGTTATTTATTGTGAGCATTGAATCGCCATAAGGAACTAGGATATGTTATCTCTGCCTCAACCGCACAACTGGATTTTAGGAATTACGTGATCTTGCTTACCCAAAGAGCATCAGGTAGAAATCAGCAGGCCTTGGGAACGTGGTCTTTCTGGTAAATTGTCCAAAGGCTTTTAGTAACGGACCCCCTGAGACTATATTATCTTCCTCCACAACGAAATACTCATCTTCTTTCGTCTGTAAACATAAAGAATTAAACGAAAATATTTATATTTTATTACTTTTTCAATCACAAATTAGACCGCCGTTATCATCAAAAAGTAGTACTTTCTATATGAAAAATGTTTCTAGCTCTAATTGTTTATCAAATTCTGCAATACTTTTCATTGAGTCTACTAAGTAAAATAAGCCAAATGAAACTTACGGACCTTTGCGAAAACGAACTAGAAATGAGCTAGTTTTGATTTCACAGCGCCATCTGTCGCGAAAAAAATAAATATTGTACACAATTTAAATAGAAAACGAATGGTTACTTCGAAAAAAAAAAAAAAAAAAACGACGGCGTTGACTGCGCGAACAGGAGAGATTTTGGAACTTTGATTTAGACAGATAAATCCCAAATTGCTGTTGATTGGCACAATCACTTTGAGACATATGTCTTCGTTTTCTTATTCATATACACGGTGTAGTACAATCGCGACATTAAAATAGTGCAAGGTCATGGTGGAAATAAGTGGTTTCTTGTTACCCTCACCGAACCACAGGAACCCTTTTTCGCAACACAGACCGACGCTCCTTTCTTACGTTCTTCGGGGCCCCATCATACCGTCAGATATAAGATATGTGTACAGGCACGCACTAGCACCCCTCCCCCCTTCCCCTCCCTCCTTTCAGGCTTGTTCAAAACCATTTTTTCGCATTCGATTAGAGTGATACCATCTGTTTGCGACAAACCTATATTGGTTTTATTTCTCACACATCACACACTGGTACAACGAATCGACTGCAAGTTTTTTCAGACACCTATTTCTCCGGCTAAAGCTCTCAGCAATGCCTATACTTCAAAAGAAACTTGAGAATAGTTAAGAAATTAAAAAAACGCGAAATGACGCCACTGTGACAACGTACTTCATTCTTCGCCAGTTTTCTTACTTTTTTAGCTCACTTGCGGCCTCGCGCACGTACGGCTCCCTCGTTTTCAACTTGAAGCAAGATGACTCTTGTTTGGGCCTCATCTCTCTCGATTAAATCAACGAACACGAAAGGGTTCGGGTGCGATCTTCCCCACATGGCTTTAATTATTTCATGCCATGCCTCCAAATGGTTGTTGGTTCTGTATCCCCTGTTTCCGTGATGGTTCCACCGCTCCAGTTGGAAAATGCCCGTATCGAAGTCGCGTCAAAGTAATCAAGTAATCCAATGAGCTCCCGAATACCGAGCAAGATATGCCCCGACGCAGAAACGCCCAGGGGCGAGGGATGTACGAAGGCGAAACAAAGGAATGTGCCACGAGCTTACAAATGAACGCCCTTAGCTGGCTGTTTCTTGAATATGCGCTTTGGAGCCCAGCCCCCTGAACGGAAGCCCACATTTATTGCGCAAAAATGAAAATGGCACCCGCGATGAACAACTTGGGGAAACACGACGCGCAGACCACCAAAAAGCGCCTGCTCAAAATCCGTCATGAAACTTTCAGGGGTCGAGGAAGGAATCCCAGCAGATGTGAACGTAATTATAGCCCTTCAAACGCAGGAGCATAAATTTGTAGCTAGCCGACCCGACAACAAAAAGCAAACGGCGGCGCCAGGCACTCCATCAGTTACAACATGCAGAGTTACAAGTTCGTCACACATGTAAGGTACAAAAAAAAAAAAAGCCCCGTCTGCAAAAAAAAAAATAATTTTAACTGACGACAGCCGTTGCATGCCACTTCGTGTTGCGAAGACAACTATTCAAGACGAGGGTCTCTGCGGTCGTCAATGATAAAGGGCTCTGCTATTTTTGTATTTTTGTGGGCGTCGTTGTCTTGCGGTGTGTCGGCTGATGAAGGAACCGGTGGCTGCGCTGAGCGCCTTTCGCGATACATCGAATCCTTCAGGCTGGCAAAGGTGGGTACATCTGCTGCGTCTTCATCTGGCACCTAGAATAAATTTTGTGATTTCGTTTAAGAAACTTTACAGGATACTTCGTAGGTGTGATAGATATAATATTTTGGAAGGAAACTGCAGAGCAGGTTTGGAGAAGTTCCTCGTTAAACAAACTTGGCATGGGCGTATTCGGGTTGGGTGCTGCTGACGTTTTCAGCGCCAAGCGCAGCTGGTCCCTCACAAGCCCCGGCTCGTCTGCAGCATGGTTATGGTCGCCTATAAGTAAAAGGAACGTAAATGTGCAATGGCATGTTAACGGCCCTTAAGCATATACCTGGTGGCGCTAATAAGAGTAAGTAAGAAACGAATCAAATAACAGAGTTTTTTATCATGCATAAATTGATCGTCATTACAAATCGGATAGAGCAACTTGCGGGATCTGCTTTTCACGTTGTCCGTTTCAGTCAAAATCGAAGCCCCGCATCTTGATCAATTGTAACGGCAACGAAACGAAACCATTCCGTTTGCTTTCTGCCGCTGTTTGTGACATATGTAACCTTCAAGGTAGGGGCGCTTTTCTTCTCTGCGTTTCCTCTATACAAACGTGGACATCGCCCCTGATTGTTGTCTCGCTGTTGATTGGGTAGCGTTCTATTTCGGAGTGCAACGTTATATTTTTGAGTGTGAGGGAAATATAGAGTTCCGTGTTTTGACACAAAGACTGCTCAGCGTTTGATGACTCAGCGCCAGTGTTGGGGTAACGCGTTACAAGTAATGACGTAACCGGCAACGCGTTGCTTATTTTAGGTTACGCTTAACGTACTTGTTACTTTTTTTAAAACAGTAACGGTTAATGTATCTACGTTACGCAGTTCGAGTAACGGGTGACGGATTTACGTCACTGGTTACTTTTAATTCCTAAAACTTAATATTGTGACGGACAAGATAGTTAACTACGCACCAAACCTAAAGACACACCTCGAATTCTAAAAAAACTATAGTTTATAAAACAATATATCAAGTTTAATGAGATTAAACGCTTTTCTATAGTCAAAAAATATTTCAGTGGTAAATAGTTTATTTTCAAAATGTTGATTGATTTTTCTTTGATACTAAGTAGCGCCCTTTCTGTTGACTTTTTTTTTCTTCTTCAAAACCGTATTGCTGCATTACAAAGACATGTCTTTCATTCAAAAATTTGCTTAGGCGTTTTTGTTTTCGATGTTCTAATACTTTTCAAAATAAGGGAAGTACGGATATGGGCCTATAGTTATTAATGTTGTCAAAAGTACCTGGGTTTGTCATAACAGGAAATCTTAGAATTTTCATGCCATGGGGAAAAGTATTAAGGCTCGTTCACACTCTTGCAACCGAGTACGACCGAGAGAGACAGGACCGGTTTTTATCCTTTGGCGACTTCTTAGGACCAGCTCCGCTGCAGCGGGGCTGCTCCTAAGACGTCGCCAACGGCTTAAAAACCTGTCTGGTCTCTCTCGGTCGTACTCGGGCGCATATATGTGAACGGCGCTCTAGTTGCTAATGGAATGTTAGATATATGCTGTAGAGGAGAACACAAAAGATGGGCAACAGCTATGATTGGTATGACCTTGATATCATCTGCTGTAATGAGTAACGTATTTCGTTACTTTTTTTTCGGTGACGCCTACAATACTGCTGCAGCGCCCACGATGCATCTCAGAAAAATGAAGAATGGATTCCGGGTCCCGATTTTTGCTCGACCTCTGCTATTTACCCTCTGAATTTACAGGAAAATTACATCACATGACTTTATGTCAAGTGACCTATAGAACAATGTTGTTTCTCCGCTCAATATGGCGGAAAAAGTGATGTCATCTGACTTGGTCACGTGAACTAAACGAAATTTTTGTTTGCCTACTAGATTTAGCAGGAACATTGACGCCACGTGACCTCAACACCAAATCAGTTTCTCCGCTAAACTTAGAAGAAGAAATGACGTCCCGTGACTTTGTGACACGTGACCAACACACGAATTCAGGAAAAGAAGTTGTCTAAGTAGAAACGGTAAATCACTTGCGGACATTTTTATCTATTTTACTGCCATGTCCGTTGTCATTTTACACAAATTGCTAAACGTGTGGTAGTTTCTATAGTAACTAATAATATTTTCAATATTTACCTATTATATAAATCACAATACTGAACATATTTTTGCATCCGGTACAATTGTGTAAACGTGCTCTGCAGCACTATCATATCAAAAACACAACATTGCATCAAGCTGACCAATACAATACTCTAGCAACCCAGAAAACATGAGCGTTAATAGCATGGTGGAGAATAAAAGTCTGGACGATTTAAATTGTGATTTTTGTCATTATTTCAAAAGTGTTTTTAAATCATACCTGTTTCACTACAATATTTTGAATAAAAACATTTCCACAAAAATAATCCCAAAATAGTTTTATAATTTACCATTATTCTCTCATGCAATGCATTGTATATGCATTGTTTGCTTTTTAAATCAAGGAATCGCTAAAGAAAACAAAAAATCTTATAACGCACTGAAATCAAGCATAAAGCAGTCGTCTGAGCGAAGCGCAACCATACAATATTAAGCTGTTTTCTTTTTGTTCTACAAAGTCAAAGTTTAATAAAGAAAAAAGTCACTTAAACCATGCTTTAAATTTACTGTAATTAATTTTTCGGCATTATTTTTAGTGGTCGGATGGATTTATTAGTCAACCTGTCATGTTCAAAAATACATCTAGTCATCAAATACACTATTTTATAGCTGTACTAATGTAAAATAAATTAATCTGGTATAACGCAAATGAATCTGATTTAAATCATAGACATCCAATAATTTATAGTTAGACAAATATTTATTGTTTTCCGCTCACTCGATTCTCCTTGGCAAAGCGCAATCTGATCCAAAAGGTTTCGAGTAAAAAAGTTGACTTTATATGACAAAAATTTTGTTTTCTTCTAAAAAATTTCAGTTCACAATTGTGTTGCACTATTGTCGGCAATAACAAGACTTTCAAATTTAATGATACCAATGTGTGGGGGCTGGACAATGAGTACGCACCTGAAACCCGCATATTCCAACAAGCTGGAGGTTTATTCGGGGCTTGCGAACCGTCTTAAAGATTGCATTCACCTTCGTGGAAGAAATAAGGGATTCGAACGGGTCTCAGCAATTGGAGGATAAAAGCCTCAATAAGCACTTTTTTTTGGTCAATGAAAACTAGAAACACTATATTATTTCTGAACAAGAACCAATGTAAACCATACGCACGATGTTCATTAGCCTTATGATGTATCGAGCCTGTATCAATTTGTTTTCATTGAGGGACTTGTGTATTGCACTGTCAAACATGACGTACATTTCAGGTCGCCACACGGTGGGTGGCTCTGCAGTGTCACCTAGAAGGTTTCAAATCATGACATGTCCTCAGTGCATCCCAAGTTTAGAATTAAATGTGTAATCATTTTTTTAATATGCACGATGCGAGAAAAATGTTAGCTTGCTTTCTGTGCAAGATAGTGAAACTGTCTTTCCAATTGAACGTTTTCCAATTCATTAAATCCTCAAAGTGCGATATCGAATTGTAGTTAAACGTGCAGCACTAGCTGCCGTGTACCGAAATACTTCAAAGCAAAAACCTAAAGAAGAAAAATTAGGGTTTCTACTGTGTACAGAAAATTGCATCAAGGTTATAAAATGGCCAGTATGTATGCCGCGCATGTAACTGCAATTGCAGCCTGCTCCTTGGTGTTTCTAGAATTGGTTGAGAGGATTGCTGAGAAATGTTAAATGTTTTACAAACAAAATAAGCTTACTTTTTGGCGGTAGACTTTCATCAGAACGTTCTTCAACGGGAACTGTAAACATCATAGTGATACTGAATGTAAAAAGTAATTAAAGTCAAAGGTTATAACTTGTGAAAGGCATGCTTCTTCAGCAAAATTATACAGGAATAGTTCCTGTTTTGCTGTCAATTAAAATTCTTTGTTTTTTTTTGTTGTCCCAATTTTGCGGTTTTCAGTCGTTAAGATATCGTCAAGATACTTTTCTCAAATTGTTACAATATCCGATGTCAGCGCATATGTGTTGATTCAAATACCATCACCTCAAAACTGAACTATTCCAAAATAAAGTAGATAATTATTTTTGTTTGAAAGAAAAGACGACGAAGTGATATTTTTGCATGTGTTACCTAAAACGCAAGCATAATTAAGTACAAATATAAGGTACGTTATAATTGTGAGTATATTCCGCGTCAAAAATATCGTTTGTAGAAACATGTTTGCTTGGAACTCTTAAGTGCTCCCAAATAAATTATTTAAGAAAAAGAGAACGGAAACTTTGAACGCACTTAAGGTAGGTTGTCCTGAGTATAAGGATATAAGAACTTTTTCCGATTGCCAAACCACTGACCTCTTCCGTTAACTCAGAATGGGCTAATTATTGGTACGATTTGAGATCGTACATACTCTGATACTCTGAATACTTTGAACATCGGATTACATACTCAGATCACTGATACAGGAGCCGTTGAAATGATGCAAGTAAAAAAATAATGAGACACTCAGGGGCCGTCGCCTTTGCAAGCACTTCCCCTTTTCATTTTACAATGATAATCAATTATTGCGGTCATTTCGCCACGCTTTAAACAGAATGTGTTGAGAGTGAAAAAACGGGAGGTGAATTAATTCATCGAGAGAATAAATGGCAAATAACTGGGAGCATACCACTATTGACATTGCACCTGAAGCGAACGCTGAAGGAAGGAATTCGGTTGTACGTTCAAAATTTCTAATCATTTTTGCTTTAGGAAGTCTAGCCTTTGAAGATCGAATTTTCAACAAATATTTAGTGTGTAGTGTTTCATTCTGCCACTTACTTTCCGAGTGAATCGCCTCTTCAGACGTTGGGAGCGTAAATATTCTGTGAGGGACACGGCCGGATTTGTCATGTATTCGCAATGGCTCAATTCCATGTGTAAAGTTTAGGTATCCTTCCTGTTAAAAAAGTGAAAGATTTCTGAATATTGCAGGCATTACCCGTTGCAGACCGTTTTTGAATCGCTGAACAAACATTTCAATAAAAATTCAATTGGTTAGAAAGCAATTTATGGAGAAAGTATTCTATATATGTATTTTAAAATTCTCATAAATAATGTTCTTTAGACGCTGTGGCGGTGTGAAGTACCAATATGCTTAATACACCCTCCTTTATACGGAACTTAAAAAAGCCTGCAGTTTTATAAAATGTTCGCGAAAATCTATGTTGTTAACAAGTACAGGATTTATAAATAGCGATTGCATAACCTTCTGTGCATTTGTATAATCGTATTTATTGTTCCTATAAGAATATATACTTAAAAAATGTGGACATACCATTTCAATTCCTACGTCTGTTTCAGTAATTGTAAAGGACGCCTTGTGTTCCGAATTTTCATAAACACTATTACGTATGTCTGTAGTATCCATCTAAAAAGAACATATAATGAGAAAAATAACTGCGAAGTAATATTCATATTAGTAGCAGCTGAAATGCTAAACGGTTATTTTTATAGCCAAGCTATTTATCGCTAGGGTTTCGTGGATCTTTTGTGTGCGTCTATAAAAGCTCAGTTCCCGAATTTCGTACAAAATCGCTTCATTTTATGCAAAAGCTTATGTCTCATCACTTGGATATGCATCTTCAGTAGATTAGTTATCAATAGGCTCCATTTTCAAGATCAGTAGAGTCTCAGGTAGATAATAAACGTTTCTCAAAGATTTGGCTTTGTGCGACCCGCATCCGCTATGTCTACTCTCGCACCGCCCTCTCCTTGTAGTCGTCCAGAGCGCTTGCGAGCCTAGTTTCCGTTCCTACCGCCCCCCCGAATTGGCGGTCCCTTCGCGCGCGTCTTCATTCCGCCAGGTGGCCGTCGCATTGCGGGTGTCTTTTTGCCTCCGGCTCGTCACGATGACCGCCAATCAAGACAATAAATCTGGTCGTACCTTTGTTCAAAATTTTTTGACACGTCTGTGTAGTGTGCTAAACAGCTTCGCTGGTCTTCCACCTTTACAGAGTGGAATTGCTCATGCTTTTTTTTGCAAGCTATGGCATTTTATAAAAACACAGTAAATGATTCCATTCAATGAATTTCAACAAGACGCAGAACGAATATCGGGGTGAATGGTTGCATAAATCATCCAGGAAGAAAACTTTTTCAATGAATGCAAAAAAGAAATCGTGGGAGTCGGCACGTCATTTAAACAAATGTGCGTTATTTACGTTATTATAAGCGGAGACAATTCTGCTTGAACGGCAATTTGAGATGTACGAAAACCTCCAAAGACACTAGCGGGCACATAAAGAAACTTCTGAGCAAAAAAACAGGTGGAATGTTTATTTTTTAAGTTAATTAATTGAATTTCAACCAATGGGACGGAAGCATGCTTTCTTGTGAAAGGTAATCTTTCCTTACCAATTCGTGATTCACCTCTCCATACTTAGCATCGGAAAAATACAGACTGTCCCCTAAAACACTGGATTCTTCCAAGTCTATGACGTAGTCTTTAGAAAGTTGAACAGCGCCTCTTGAGTTGCCGCTTCTGCTTTCAATCAGAACCGGATACACGACACCTGGAACGTAACCGCTCCTGTTATCCGACGCTCCATACTCGCAACAAACTTCTCGGTAAAGACGACAAAAGATAACGTTGGTCACAAGTCACGGTGTTTTTCTAATAAAAAAAAATATCGTAAATAGATCTCCCAGCAAAGTTCTCTTTCAAAAACAAAGGACAATTAACTCAACGAAAATAAGAAAGCCCTTCTGCAATGACAAGACGTTGGAAACGTAATGCAATAAAAGTACACCGCGGGAAGCAAGCCTACACTCATATGGATAGTTTGAACGGAACAGAATTAGAAAATCGGGGGAAGGGAGAGGGGGGGGGGGGGGCATCTTCCAATCGTGTTTCGTCAACATTATTTATCCTTTCATATGCATTTCTTAATATGCAGCTGATGAGAAGATATGCTACTTCGCTAGACCTCAAAATGCTATTAGAGTGCCATACCACATAAAAGAAACGCACTGAAGAATCTAGATTACCTTGTTGCCAAGTTGTTGTTCATGATGGTTATAACCTTAATCTTTTGTACAACGCCTACGTTCCTGTTCTTGCGAAAACCTTTTGACAATCTGTCGAACTTTTCGCTCTTCACCACTCTAGTTGTACGGCACCACGATCAATGGAACATCCTTTTGGGACAGTCAGATCTATTTGGTAACTCCGATTGTACACGTAATCCGAACGAACAGAGGCTAAGAAAAGCGCGAAGCGTAATTTTCTCAAAGACCCAACAACTTGAAAGGATTTCTGGCAGTTTGGAACTGGGCAAAACAAAAACATTACGTTATTGTGCATTCGTGCACGTACAATGCAATTGGCGTTCCGCATTAAAGAGCAACATTTGCATCCTCTCTTAATTTGTAGGTGTAATAGGAGGAACCAAGTGCCTGGTCTTTACGCACACCTGACGTACCTCAGACGTTGAATACGAGAATAACTGTTTCCCGTATGATGACCTCGGTGTCGCTTTGTACCTATTTGTGACGCCCTTTGGCTGGCCGAACTGTGGAGTACGATGCCTTTAGAGCTCGTCTGGGACTGGTGAGTTAAAGATCCTATCGCATCCATACCTTAAACGTAATCCCGAATTTTCTACACACGACCTCACAGGAGCCGAAGTGTCATGCTCTCGGATGTCGCAACCCTTGCGCTTGGTGCCAGAATTCCCGGGCAAAATTAAAATGAAAAGCTCGTACATTTGGCTCGTACCACCACCACTGCGACACCGCCAGGATCCTGGCCAACGGCATGGAACTTATATGACGTCAGAGTGGTTGAGAGTACAAGAATTTCGTTCGGAAATTCTATGTCACAGATATAAAAAACATATAATCACTAGGTTTGCGTTAATCTAGTCTCAATTTTATTTTGCTTGTGTTTTTAAAGACATTTGGATGTAGTACCGGGTGTATCAGGTAGCTGCCAACTCTTTAAATCGACCGCAAAATCCCGTTTCTTAACCCATCGCGCCACGATGTTCTGCAGCTTCGCACACAGGTGGTGCATTTGTTTTATAAACTTTACAAGAAGCGAGCTTACCTGAGAAAAATGTAAAAAAAAGGCTTAACTCCTATGGAAACGCAGCGAAATCACCAGTTTTCAAACAATAAGGCGCCCTATTCAGAAGACCGGCGGCTCTGCTGGGTTTCCACAGGAATTAAGAGTATTGCTTTTTTTTCTTTTTCCTCAGGTAAGTTCGCTCGTTGCGAATTTTATTGAAAAATACCCGCCCCCTGTGGGCAACGCTGCACAAAATCCTAGAGTGATGGCTTAAGAAACCGAATTTTGCGGTAGATTTAAATAGCCTGGCCGCTATTTTAGATGCCCGGTAGAATACCAACGAATTAAAGCGTCCGAATCAACCCGTCATGTTATCGGGTGATGTAGCGGCATATATTTATATATGCCGCTACATGCCGCTTCTACAATCATTGACAACCAAAGTGAAGGACGTGCTGACTAACGAGCATCTCATTATTTCTTCTCATCCAGTAGGATTCCGGTATTAGAGGATAAGAACACGAAAGAAGCAATCTCGAAGCAAGAATCAAGATTATAGTATTAAGCCACATCCTGCGCGTCTTATTTGTCAGCGACTATAAAGGAATCTATGAACACCATCAATGCAGTATGTCTACCGAAGCCTATTTAAATTCTACGCGTTTCGGGGGCATGGTGCATGCCGTAATACAAATTATTTCTCGTCTGCAATATTGTGTGCGGAATTTCCATGATAACTGTTTATCGTGCCCAAAAGCTCGGAGGTTGAAGCCTAGGAGAAATGTAAAATTCTATTTTACGTCACTAAGAAAAACGCCATGCGGAAGCTTCTGCATAAATAGAATCAATACATCACCGGCGTGAGCAGTAGCTATGCTGAAAATGATGAGTGTAGCAGAATACATTTTTCGTCATAAAGACGTCCGTGAGGGAGAAATTTATATTTCAAAATGAAAGAATGCCTTTGTCAGGAACCTTTTTAAAGGGTGAAAAGATTCAGCGCCCTTTGCGATAATAATGAAAGCAATACAATAATGTGAGATCATGAAAAAAATACGTCGAATGACGCACACAGGAAGTTGCACTTATTATGTTGTTAAACACAGCTTTTGCACGAGACGAGCATTAACACCGGCAATGGACCCTTTTCAAAAGTAAGAGCCATCTCGTGGCAGTCTCAATAGCTCCAATTTCTCCGCACTAATGTCGGTGATAGAAGATCAAGATTGTCTACCTTGAAACACTCTCGATTTTGTGAATAAGAGATGACTTTAAATTGCCAACTTGTTAGAATGAATTCTCCGCTTCTCTGTGGTATGCTTTCAAAGGCGTTCGCTTTTCCAAGAGTGTAGAAGCTTCGTAGCGCCGCAATTTGAGCGTCGAGTTTGGTTCTGCACGTAGTAGGTGAGACTAAATATTGAAAAGGGTCTATTGAAGCGGGCGTCAAAAAGGAGATACCAGCGGTTTGGTTATCGCGGTGAAGACTAAATATGGCTTACACTGACGTCACAGCAGCGGCCATTCTGGTGGCCATTGCTTGCTGAGCACGTGGCTTCTGCATCAATGCATGAAAATAAGTATGTGATGTGAGGTCACATGCCGGCCACACATAAATGCCGCGGCTAACGAGACATGTTAATGTCACGAAGACGCGTCGAAGATGCGGAAGAATACACCGGCGGTTTTCGACAAATGGCTTCCTCAAATCTCTCGTCGCTTCGATAGAAAAAAGTGCGATTCCATACACTATATAACAGTCATAGCACGTAAAACTGAGATTTAACAATCGTGTATTTTATGAGCGGCATCTCACTTGCTGCTAGGGAAGTTCAGAACACCTCTTGAGGGATACGTTTACTCAAGTGATTTCTATTGACATATTCACGACCGAGATGGCGTCGCGCTCACCACCCACGGGAAGGCACGGGGCTAAGGCCCCACCAGCCAAATTTCTCATTTTATCTTTCTCCCCTGTTCTAGAACGTTATCATTTTCTAACGTATCCCTCGTTCATGCTCGAAATGTTCTAGAATACAGAGTATGTACAAAAGAAGCTGAATCTGGCAACATTGGGACATTGGTCTCTTCTCACCATAACGGGATGCACGCTGTTCTTTTGGCTTTAGTTAGGGGTGCGAGTGCTCCTTTCTGTACATTTATTTTCAGTTTTTAAATCAACCTACTTTTTTAACGAGATAATACAGTAATGCCTAAGGATGACACCCAAAACTGTAGGGAGACCGTGAGGTATCCAGGGCTGCCCGTTAGATGACGCCACTGTGTTCACTCTTCGTAAGCGTTCGCAGGCGTGTCAAAACGACCATTCTCCTGGTCGTTTAAGATCCCTAGTCTAAATCCACTACGGAGCATCCGATTGGTGCGGAGCCACCGTGCCTCCGACTTCATCAGCGGAAGACGACAGGGTTGCGAGAGTGACCAACTGTCGTCCCGGCATTCCGCATCGTACTGGGCTATCGTCATTTCCGGAAACCGCCATCACAAGTCGGTCGACCGCCGTTCCAGTCATGCTCGACGAGGCAGGAAGTTACGTCTCCCAAAGATCGCCTTCCACTCGGCTCCGGGAAGATCAGCCGATCGAGATCTGGGCGTTCCGAACCCTAAATCAGAGCCGGCGCTGCTCCAAAAGGGCGTGCGATAGACATCCAGGTTCATCTCAAAAGACCAGTGGCAAACGCGCCCTCCAAAAAAGTGCATCCCGGAACGCGCCATAACGACGAGTGCAATTCGTCATTAATCAAACGCGAATCTCTTAAAAAAAACCTCTAAGGGACCATGAAAACCACTTTGAGGTTCACTTTAACAATTGATATGAACGCCAAGCGCTTGCGCGTCGCACAAATAATTGAATAGACCCAGCAACAATCACACCGGAACAGATGAGAGTAGCTCTCATCGGTCCCGGTGTGATTGTTGCTGGTTCTATTCAATAAATTTGTGCTGCGCGCAAGCGCTTGGCGTTCCTATCAATCGTTAAAGTTAACTTCAAAGTGGTCTTCATGGTCCCTTCCATGTTTTTTCTCGGGCGTCGCGCCCGAGACTGCGGAAAAAACCAGCTTATGAATGACGTGAACCTCGACATCAATTGAGGCACGTCGGGCGATTGGTCGAAATGAACGGAGTCCTCTTGTACTCGTTCCTGATCGTAAATCGTCAAAAAAGATTTCGTATTTTTTCTCATTTAGTAACACCGAAGCTTCTATGTTCTTCATAGAACAAATTACTGCAATAAATTAAAGTATTATTTCAGTCCGCGGGCGCGCGGAGTGAAAAGACTGAATAGCTGAGAGCCTTTGAAAAGAAGCTGAAACAATGCTTGAAAAAAATAGAAACGAGTTAGAGAAGAATTCTAGAGTATTTTTATCCCGTGACTTTGAATACCATGTTCATTTTCCACGATGATTTATAGTAAACATGAGAAAACCCGAAAAACCTCCGGCCGGTAGTGACGTCGTATTGTAACCACTGTTCCACCAAGCGCGTGTCGCTCGTTTGGGCAGCGCGTGCAATCGGAAGCTTGCAAGGTGTAGTTTTCCGCACTGACGTCAGTCGTGACGTCTATCTCTGACCTTTTCGAACACAGGAAGAGTGCACGCGGATAGCTTTGACAGGTGCTGAAGATGCGCTAAGCAGGGATTCCGAAAACTCCTAGTATCGCGCCACGCCCCGTGCACTTTGATATTAACTTTAAAAAAATAGTTTCTGCAGCCTCCGTGAGCCAAATTGAAAAATAGTTTTTTATACTCGTGATCATGGGAGGCCAAATGAAGACGATTTTGGTGTTTTTTCTTAAGGCAAGCAACTACCCAAAAAACAACAAAAAACATTCTGCAAGAAAAGTTGATTCTGAAAAATGATATATTTGCATCCACTAACATCTAGAGGTTTAACGCAAAAAGTTTAATTAGTTTACACTGCATGGTTAACTTTTTTATACATTATTTTCTGTCCAGTGAAGCTAAACAAAAGGTAGGGTTTGCAGCAATTTGAACACACTTTTCTCTGTTCCGCTTTTTGCTAGAAATTTTATTTTAGTCAATCTATCGTTTGATAAGGGCGATAAAGGGACGGCTCGTTCTTCACTTTTCCTGACTCAAATTTAATAAGGAATGCGGCTATGGAATTGTTTTGTCACTTTACGGATGTCTTTTATAAACAAATGTTACCATTTTGTCGAAGCCAGAGAAGACTAAAAGTTGACCAATTTTGCAAAAGAAAACATTTAAAGAAATAAATTACTTTTTACAAGAAACTTTCCATAGCCGCACCCCCTAGGCACTCCGCTACATATCTAGCAGAAAAACGATTTTAATATTGTGATAGTTTTCCAACGATGGATTAACTAAGCAATGTAGGCGTGTTACTGATAGAAGCTGCTCTAATTTCCTTCCGATTAAACCGGCAGACTTAAAATTTTGTTACGCATCCTCTAGCATGACTATCAGCCTGCCCTGTAAATTTCATTAATTTTACGCCAAGGGTTCAAAAGTTGACCCTTTTGGGGATCTGTCCCCTTAAATATAAAACCACTTCAGTCTCCCTCTAGCTTGAAAAGCAGTTAGTGTAATACATCTAAAAAAGTTTTTTTTTTTTAGAAAAACAAAATTGGCGAGTCATTGTGTTTTTTGTTCGGTTTGTGGCGCGGCTCTTAGTTCCACGCGCGAATGGAGATGCAGAAACTGTTCCAGGCTGACGCACTGCAGTTTCCAATACTCGTCAGGGTCTATTTTAATAAGCTTCTGTCATACCTCATTTAGCACGCCGCGATCTTTCCGGCACATCCATCCATGTTTTTCATCCAAACATACCTTTTTGCGCCTGTGGTGTGCTGATAGATCGGTACATGTCCCTGCGGGAGCCCAAGACTCCAACGCTTTCACGCCGAGCCGCCTCGAGCAGGACCATACTTTCGTCATGTCTTGGGTTAGTAAAGCTGATTGAAGTTCCCGTTGAGCCTGTGACAGCATTTTATCTCACATGGTATACGCAACAGCGACACGCAACTATTATAGTTCTCAGTAACATGATAGCGCCGCTCGCAACGCGAATGGCAATAAATCATGTCGACAAAAATTAAGGTCCATACCAGGGTTGGGCAGAAATACTCAAAAATGTATTTGGGAATACAAGTACCGGGAGAGATGAAAAGAGGAGCAAAAATACTGATAATGCAATATATTTGGAAAAATCTATCGCGATACGTATCGGAGATACATTTTAAAAATAAGCATAAAGTCTTTAGAAATACTAATACAGGAATACAATTCACTGAGGGCAGAAATACAAATATTCAAATACTGATACTGCAATATATTTTAAAATTATGTTTGAGACGCCAACTGAGATTAAGCTTGAAATGGAAGTTTTTGATGACGAGATTACTTTCTCGCAGGCTTGGCACTTCACCTTAAAGTGCCAAGCGACGTCGCCTCGCTGTACGGTTCCAAGTGGCAAGGAGTCTTCAATGGGCTCAAAAACTTTCAGTCTAGGATTGACCGAGGTCTCTTCCCTGGAATTCTGTGTGTCTCATGAGCGATGCAAAAAGACTTCGACCTCAAATAAATTTCATGTCACCCTAAATCCTATAAAAACGTCATCATGCTCCTGTTCAAAATGGGCGCCCCGGTCAACAGTGATCACATCACGTCACGGTGGAATAATCTGGTATTCGTGTATCTGTAGGTGTGGCCTTGAACGTAAAACTTTACCCAGGCTACTGTATGAAAGGACAATACGTAATTTTGTTGTAGGTTACCTCCTTGAAGATTGTGCAGGAACTTTGGAATTTTTGAGAGCAGTGGACCACCTGAATCATCCTGGAACAAATGTCTTCTGTTACGGTGTAAAATAACGATACGGTGGCATCGTTGTTGTGACGGTCCTTCGTGAAGACCCGCCAACGCTATGACGCATGGATGGCAGTCCTCGAGTTTTGCCTAGCCGCATTCCAACAGAAACCTTCGTGGATTGCGACCTGAGATTGCCGGCAGAGGTGGTATCTCTCTGAAAAACAGCACGCTCGAGACGAGTAGCAAGTGTACGAAGTCTGTGTGGGCACAGAGAGGCCACGTCTGGCCTCCTCCCTTGGTATCGGATGAGAAGAGTAGCGGGCCACGTTCACATGGACTGAGCCATGCAATATTACGGGCACAGACGCTTTCGGATATGTGTTGCGGGCATCTAAGTCCGATTCCCAAAGACCCTCTTTCCGTATGAACATGACAAAGCAATACTTCGCTCTCGGCGAAGGTGTTTGTTTACTCACTTATTGCCTGAGGTGTTTTGGGGTCGGGGAATGGTCAAAAGCCAGGCCTTGGGGACGTCCATGGCAGCTGCCCCTAGTCCCAGCGGTAGTCATCCACACCGCGTCATGGGGACGTCATCGTCCAGGGTCGCTGTCCGGTCCGTTGGTCGAGTCCATCACTCGGCGTAGTGTCCGCACCCCCCCGCCCCCGTCCCCCGCCGTCCGAGCTCCACTCCGTCACTCGTTTACCCCCAGGTCGGCAGCAACAGAGACCCACCCTTTTTCTCGCTTCCCCTTTTAAGACTTTCCTGCCTTTGTCCCTCCAACCGTTAGATCGGAAACCTTGCCGCGAGCCGACCCTTGGACGTCAGCGCTGAATGAGGGAGCGCTTGCCCCGTCCCCCCGGAGGGATCGGACATTGCACGACAGGACGGCTGTGGGAAACGGGAAGGTCACGGAGGGACGAGGGGCCGGGAAAAGGGTCTCCACACCTCCCCTCCTTCAAGGCTCGGACTCCGGGGGCTTGAGTCGGCGGGGGGGGGGGGGGGGGGGGGGGGGTGGCGGATGGTCTCCCGGGAGAAGCTCCTCCAGCAGTGAACTCGCTCAGCTGAGTGTCGCCCATGATGACGAGCACCCTCGATGATGATGGTGGTGGCACCAATCCAGGCAGGTCAGCGGTGAACGTTGATTCACTGGGAAGCTCGCGATCGCCGAAGCACGGTTTACGAACTGGTCGGGTGCACCACAGCTCACAACACGGACGGGCACTCAGGCACACGCCGGCTCTGAAAGTTCGCTTTCGTCCCTAATATTCCAGACAGCGAATCGCTCAAAAACGAATACCGGCACGCTATATCAGAGAGCGGGACGAAACCAAAGTCCTTCGATCGTTGGACATGCTACGAAATAAAAACAAATCATGAAGACCGTCATGTTACACGTTTAAGAGGTAGGTAAGAGGAAAACTATTCGTTAACTAAAAATTATGACCACTCACTGTATACCGAAATCGTACATACGCCCACTATACAACGTTTGCTCCTATAAAACTCAACCGCATTCTTTTAAAACAGAAAACAATCTACCAAAGCGTTAGAACCGCACACTTATGAACAATGTTAATCTCTAACCCACTCTCCAAAAACGCATAACACTTCGAAAACTAACAACGATCTCCCGTAAAACAGAAACGGCCACATATCCAGTCCCGTTCGCGAGGTGCGACTCGAAAAAAAAAACACGCCGCTAACAGTAGAAATTACCCAAGAGAGGCGCTCATGCACTCGGCGTTTGCGACACCCGAGCTACAAACACGCTACAACCAAGCTACGCAACACGTCTTCATCGGAATAGATAATGACCGTACTGAGAGGCCGTTGTTCCGTGGTACCAGCCACTTACATCAGTACAATGGAAATAGTATCTGATAAAACTTTGGTTGGGGCTAGTTTTTTCATATCAATTAAAAAGTTAAAAGGCGCAAAAAAACAGGACGAAAAAAGACTAAAAATTATGTCGTACGTGCCTTTACGTGCGTCTTTTTTCGTCCTGTTTGTTCGCGCCTTTTAACCTTTTTATCAATAGTGTCTATATCGTGCGAACCGCAGATCTCATTGGACAGCCTATATACACTTATGGTCACAGGTTTTGTATTATTTTGTCAATAATTAGAGTAACAATTCTGTTTGCATGGCGGGTTAAATTATGCAAGAACCTCTAAATTTACTAGCAGATGTATAAAATAACTTTTGACCGACATCCACATCATTTAACCACCCTAGCTTCGAGTGTCCTAATTTCTTGGTTTTAGTTTTTTAATGCTACCAAGCTGAACAGGCGCCATATATTTATTTTCTAATACATAGCCTAGTTTGAAAACCTGAGCAAAATTTATACCTTTCTAAGAAAGATAAACATTCCTCACCAATTCGTGATTCTCCTCTTCATTTCCATGCCTCGGTAAAAAAACAGACTGTCCCCCCAAACACTGGATTCCTTCAATTCTATGGCATAGTCTTCAGCCAGTTGAACAGCGCCTCCCAGATTTCTGCTTCTAATTTCTATCAGGGTAGGATACACGACACCTAGAACGTAACCGCTAGTGTCATCTGACCGTGCGGTACCCGCAACAAACATATCCTTGCTGACAAAAAGAAAATGAAAAAAAGAAATCTGCGGTCACATGTCACGGTGTTATTCTTAGAAAATAAATCGCGCCTAGACCCTCATGTAAAGTTTCAATTCACAAGCAAAAATAAATTAACAAAGCCTATAAATTTAGAATAAAATAACCCCCGTACAATGTCAATACTTCGGTGATGTAAAATAGTAAAAGCAGACCACAGCCAATAAACCCATGATTCATGTGTCCCCCCCCCCCCCAAATCTTCTAATAGACCCTTCCGGAAAACTGTGGCACCCCCACCGTCTCGTGCAGGCATTATGACTTCAATTGGCCCTTAGGGTGGCCCCATACCACACAATGAACTAAAAAAAAACTAAAGGATCTAGGCTATCTTGTTACCAGCCTTTATATCATTAATCATTATTATCTTTTTACGTTTTCCGCACCTGTTCATATAAAAATCTTCTAGATACTCGTAACTTTTTTTCGCTTTTCGGCCATCTAATTTGACTTTACGATGATGGATGAGAGAACGTTTTGAGGCGGTCACCCACATGTAGTAACGTAGATTGAATACCTTCTGAACGGAACAAACGAGAGGCTAGAAACAACGCGAAGAGTAATTTCCTGCATTGCCCAACAACCATAACGGAATGCTGGCAGTTTGTAGCTTGGCGAAACACAAGCATTGCATAAGTGCGCATTTCGTGCACGTACAATGCAACTTGCGTTCTGCATCAGTATGCTATATTTACTCCCTCTGTTAATTCCTTCGTGTAGCGGGAGGAACAAAGCGCATGACCTTTACGTAGAGCCGACGTACACCAGCTGTCGGATAAGAAAACATCTGTTTCCGTTCTGCTGAGCTTGGTTTTGCTTTCTATTTGTTCTTGAGGCCCCTTGGCTGATACAAGTTTAGAGAATAGATCAAAAGTGATCCAAAATTTGCAACGAACGACGTCACAGAAGCCGAAGTGTCACGCTGCCTGATGTCGTGGTCCCGGTGGTAGGCGCTAGAAGTGCCAGCAAAACGTACAAGAGAACGCTCGTACTTTCGCTCGTACCAGCACTGGTGTGACATCGCAAGGATCCCGGCGGGCGACAGCATGGCAATTCTACGTTGTCATCAGACGCGAATCGAGGAATTACATTTTAGGACGCTATCCCGGCACCAGACGGAGGTGCGTTCACGGGCCCATAGTTTGGAGTCAGCACTAAGCATGTGGATGCTGATTAAAGGCCGACGACCAGATACGATATTCTGCTGGGCAGAACATCCTCCTCACCCTAGGGTAGGAGGAAACGGGCAACGATGGACAGGATAGAAAGGAGGGGAGGAAGAGGCTGAGAAAAATTGGAAATCGTGACCTGATCGGCGATCTTCAATATAAGTGACTGACGAATCTCGAGAAGGTTAAAATTAGCAGATCCACACAACGATACCAAAACTTCCTCGGAACCTTGATGTCACAAATATAAACAAATTGACACTAGGTTTGAGTTAGCCTAGTAGCAATTTTATTTTGCTTTGTCTCTAAAGAAATAATTTTCAGTATAGTAAACTACCAGCATAGTAAACGGACCGAATGAGCACGTTTTCTTAAAGAAGATATTGCACCATACCATTCTATGAGGCCGCTCATTCAATCACTTAAAACTTAAGAGATTAAGGGCGTGGTGACTCAAGAGCACCTCGTTATCGCTTTTCAACTAATGAGATTGCGAGATTTGCCAATAAGAGCGCTAGAAAACCATCTAGAAAACAAAAATCAAAGTTATGATATTAAGCCACACCCTGCGCTTCTTATTGCTCAGCGATTGTGTAAGCACCTATGAATAAAATCACTGCAGTAAAATTGCCCAACCCCATTTAAGCAGTACGCCTTTTATGCTGTGTTGCAAGGTGTAATTGAAATTCTTTTTCGCACGCAATATCGCCCACGGTAACTGCGTGATAGCCGTTGATCGTGTCCAGAAGCTTGGAGAATTCTCCTATAAAAATCAAATTTCGATTTTACGTAACTTAGTCAAGGCATACAGATGCTTCTAGATAAATAGGATCCATACATTACAGGCAAAAGCTGTAGCAAAGCTAAACATAAGCAGTGCAGCCGAACACATTTTACCGTGTAACAACACACGTACAGCTCAGAAACGGAGAGTGGAAACTCTAAGAATGTCTATCAGAAACCGTTTCAAAAAGAAAAAAAAGCTTCAGCGCCCTTTACAACCACAATCTACAACATTTAGAATATAAAAACGAAGAAAAATAGGGACGTACTCAGGAAGTGGCATTCATTTCGTAGATGGCACCTTTAAAACGTGAGAGCCATCTAGTAGCAGTGCGATTAGCTCCGATTTATTCGTAAAATAACGGTGATAGGAGAACTAGGTCGCCTAACTTGAACCACCCCCAACTTTGTGACTCATAGGCGACTTAAAGGGACCCCCTTGTTTGAAACAATTCTTTCCTTTCCTAGAGTATTCCTTCGAAGACGTTCGCTTTTTCTAGTGACGAGAAGCTGCGTAGTGCCGCCATAAGATCGTCGAGTTTGGCTCGGCACATGTTGGGTAGACTACCTTTTGAGAAGGGCCTATTCAAACGTGTAAAAAAAATACACCAGCGGTTTGCTTACTGCGGTGGATACTAAACATGGCTTGAACTGACGCCACATGAGCGGCAGGTGCGGAGGCCTTTGCTTGTTGTGTACGTACCTCCTGGGGCAAGGCATGAGCGCTGGTATGTACGATGACGTAACAAAAAAAAATCCACATGGAAACGCCACGGTAAACGAGGCATGATTATGTCAAGTGACCAGCCCCTTGGAGGCACGGAAGTACAAAAGGGGTATCGGCCGAAAGCCTTCCTCGAAATTCTCCTTGTTTCAAATTAGAAAAAAGTGCGATTCCTCTCACAGAAAAACGGCGAAAAACTTTAAACTGGAATTAACCGCATATGCGTTTACATTAGGAGCGTCATCAAAGTTGCCGGCAGGGAAGGTCAAAACAGCATTCGAGGACTACGTCGGCTAGAGGGTGTTTCCATGCCAGATCGTACAATAATGGTCCGGGTCACAGTTTTCATATTTATGTAAAAAATATATGTTAAAGCCATATTCTTGAGAGGAGCATTCAGCTATATGCGAAAGTCGTAGCTAATTTTCTTCGGGAGATAGAATATTTCGAAGCTCTAGACGTTCAAATTGCCACTGTATTTCAATTACTTTTGTTAGGAATTCGGTATCTTGCAAATATACTTAAAAGTATTTACCACTTTTTCTTAATTACATTTTTTAGCACCTTGTGCTCATCATCTGAAATACATTTTTCAATCTTTGTGAGAAGCGTGTAAACGGAATGGTTTACCGGAATAGACCACTTTCGAAAATCGCCGCTTCAGAAGGTCCCTGTGTAAAAATAGGTGAACACGTACTCAAGTGAGCTCAGGTACTCCGTCTAACAAGCAAGCAAGTTCCGGCTGGATCTAATGGGATGCAGAGACTTAGATTGGGCTCCTCCAAACTTTCTTTTGCTCTTATTTTGGCTTATTTTTTGTGGGTGCGAGGCACTTTTTTTTTTTTTGAAAGCCAATAAGATGTCTCTCTGCTAATTTTATGTGTGTGTGCTGGTATTGCACGTTTGAGCCCTTTATCAGTTCTCCCTACCCTCCATATCATGCCGTAAACAGCTTAAACTAGACGGAATTCGCAAAACCACAGGCCCACACCACAACGCGCAATACCGTGGAGTAGGAAGCGTCATCTGCTCTTGGATAGAAAATTAGACGTCATGAGTGCGTCCCCTCGTTGTGTCCAGTATAGCGACAGTAGGTGATTCGGAGGTACGCTGCTAAATTCCAAAATTTATGTTCTAAAAAGGTATTTTGATTAAAGGGGCTGTGGAACGACATTGGGTAGGAATATTTTTTACTTTACACCAGCTGCCTGGCACTGGTGGGAACCAAGAATACTCGAACTGTGTGACCCACTTATGTGGGTCACATGTAAGAACTTATAAAACTTTACCAAAACTTATAAAATTGAGAAAGTTCGACTTCTCTCTTTTCAAAATTATCCTAAATTACTAGCTTTTTAAATTTTTTGAATGCTGATTCTTTGCTGAGTCATGTCCCACAAGCCCCTGCCGACTTTGACCTGACTCGATCATCATCTTCGAGATCGATGCATTCGTGAATAAGTTAGGCTATATTATTATTATTATTATTATTATTATTATTAATAATATTATTATTACTATTATTATTAAGCGTCATAAAATCTATTTTTCAAGCGTCACAGAAGGATTCTCCTGCAGCGGTGCGAGAAGAGAATGCACAGCGAGCGGTCAAACATGCGATCTCCGACATGTAGAAAAAATGTCAGTTTCCGCCTTGGCAGCTGCAATAAACAATACCTTTAAAGCAAAACGAATTCTCCGAGCTTCCGGTATGCGCTGTTGTTCGTTGCTAAAATTACTCTCAAACATGTCTTTTTTTTTTTTTTTTGCGGCGCAGTTTTTGGACGTTTGTTTCCGGGTTGATTTGCGTCGCAATCGCCGTCAACGTCGCCGTAACCACGCGTTGCATTATGGGACGTTGCCTATAATGACGTCACGTGTGACGTCAGGAGGGTAAAGTTTTCCCGCAAAATTTAACGGGAAGATTTTTCCGCTAAATCTAACGGGGAAATTTTCCCGCTAAATTTAGCACGAACATTTTTTCGCTGAATTCATCAGAAAAATTTTCCCGCTACATTTGGCGGAAAACTTTTCCACCAAATATACCGGAAAATATTACCATCGTGACGTGACGTCACACGTGAAGCCTCAACCCGGAAGAATGTTTCCGCTAAATTTAGCCGTAAAGTTTCCTGCCAAATTTAGCGGTAAAATTTTACACTCGTGACGTCACAAGTGACGCCACCTGTGACGTCAGGCGGGAAAATCGACGTCATGTGACCTCAACTTCAATTCAGTTTCCTCGCTAAACCTAGCGGGGAAATTTTCGCTAAACTAATCGGGAAATTTATGTAAAATTTCACGCTAAATGGAAGGAAAGGGTACGGAGGGGGAGGACAGGTATGCCCTACCCTCCGTACCCTATTATCACTCTCCTCAAGATCTGCGCTGTAATTCGGCATTAGAGAGAATTGTAAACGCCTTTAATTATTTTTTGTATAGATTACAAATTTTACCTCAATTTTCTGCCTGCATTGAGATAAAAACAATATTCTACTAAAATTGTCTTATGACAATATGACTATAAATATTACCGTTTGAAAGCCTTACACGGGATACTAGGGCACCTGAGGCAAACAAGCTATCGTCGATGCGCAAAGAAGTCTAGCTCGGAATATCGCACTGTTCTAACTGCCCCTTCTGCAAGCACTCTAATGCTAATGTCTCGTTTTAAGACTTCTCAACTTTTTTTCATACTTGTGTCAATGAAAACGTGTATACACCCTCGGAAACACAATGCTTCCTTAATTTAACGCCGGCACGAAGCTGTTAATTTTTACACTTTTTGTGCTATTCCCTGGTTGTTCATTTTTACACTTCTTGTGTTATTCCTTGGCCTACGGTCGAATTGTGTGAAGTCTTCAGTCTCCGATCACCACCCAGCCAGTAGAGTTGTCTACCTTCTCTTGACCAGCTTAGAGTGCGATGAATCATAGGGAAGAAGACCCTTCTTTGAGCGTGTCCATATGTCCGACCTTATCATGGCGCATGATAAGGTCGGTCAACCTGATCTTAAGTTTTTCTTCTGTCCATACGTCCGACCTTATCATGGCGCAAACACATTAAAATATTGTCCAGTGCGAGACGTACTACGATTCGCGTGCATTGTCGTGCATTGCGGATCAGTTTTCGTACAGGGATCCCGTTGTCAATTTCGAGTAGACTGTTTTTCATGTTTCTTAGTAGCTTAAGACGTTGGCATTCTGGATCAGACGTCTGGAAACTCCTGAAGTGGGAGTCCTGACTCAGCACAATCGCCGAGCACTTCAGTGAGCATCCAGCCGCCTCGTTGTTGATGAGGCCTTCCAGGGCTGTGCCCGGCATGTCAAGTCGTGACGTCGCGTCTGCTGCTACGTTGAGTTTTCCAGATCGGTTTACAAGATCGAATTCATATTCCGCTAAGTCCAGTGTCCACCTAGCGAATCTGCGGTTGGTTGTACCCTGTTTCACAAGGTACGTAAGGCTGATGTTGCCCCTGACAACCGTGAATCAAGGTTCTGCACAAACAAAAATGGCGAATTTTCCGGTGACGGCCCAGTGAAGAGCCACAAATCCGAGAGTGTTTGAATTGAGCTCCGAGTCGTGTTCATTGAGACTGCGGCTTGCATACTCGATTACTTGTTCTCCCTCTTCTTGAAATTGAGCAAGAAAGGCTCCGAAACCAGTGTGACTAGCGTCGACATAAGTTATTGTTGGGCATCCGTACCTGAAGTTCCCGATTATTGCAAGACTCTTCAATCTTCTCTTCACGTCATTGACGGTCTTGTCGTGAATTTCAGTCCAGATAAAATCAGTGTCACGAGCCAGCAAGGTACGTTGAGGAAACGTGATGGCTAAGATGGCAGAGAAGCCAAAAAGATGTAGTAGAACGTTGATTTCCCTTTTGAGAAGCTCGTTATCAGCACGAGAGCATGTATACGGGTAAGATGTGACTGGTATATTCTCTCTTAGATCAATCGAGTGTTCAGAATGGGGGCATAGCCCTATTTTTTTCTCGCCATCGACAAAGGCTGAGCGATATGTCAGTAGAATGTGACGAAGCTGGTTCTGTCGATCGACCGATACATCTTGAGTCATTTCTTTGACGGCCACTTCGATGTGCTTGAGAAGTTCGGTGTTTGGGGCACTGGGTCGCGTTTCTAGTTTCACAAATCTATCGCCGTGCTTTGCTGCACTCACAGGAATTGTGGCAATAAAAACTTCGCGTTGACAGGACAATGCAATGAGTGTTTCACCCGCTAGCTCACTTCATATGCTTTGACTACAACGTTAAAGCATGTTTCGTTGAGGCAGATGAAATACCGTAACGTCGTTGCTGGGGTGAAAGGTAATATACACGTTGGCAAGTCGTCTCCAATTTGATCCAAGAAGGATGTCGACAGGGGCAGGTAGTTTTTTGACGAACACCTCAGGTAGCCAAACTTGAGTAGTGCCTACCGTGATTGTCCTAGCTTTGACTTTTTCGGGTGTTACTCGTGTTCCAATAACGTTTATATCAGATCTATTAGGATGAACTATGATGTTTGAGTTGGGCGGAATAGCTGTAGAGCGAATGATCGAGACGTTTGCGCCCATGTCGATGCACACTTTCACAGTTTTTTCTGAACCAATTCTGCCACAAACAATGGGTAGGTCGTCCCCGCTTGAACGTAGGAAGCAATAAACGTTTCTTGACATGGTAGTACGGCTTCAGTGTTCGTCATCGCTTTGCTCAAAACGTCTTGTAGAGGACGCCGTCGGACCGTGTGCGCTGCGTCTTTCTTCCGCCCGAAGAGTGGCGAGTGTCTTCGGAATGCGACATTCTCTTGAGAAGTGTCCCGGCTTGCCACAGTTGTAGCTTTTAATTGTGTTGCACTGTGTATTATCTTCGAAGCTTGGAGCTGTCCTCCGGTACAGCTCTTGGTGTTCCTCGTTTGCGTAGTTGCTCTTTTTTAGTGGCCGTCGGCTATCCATGCACATTGCTCTCACAATAAGTTCGAGCACCGAACTGCAATTGTGGGACGCCAGAGGGTTCGCCCATTTGTCATCGGCAATGCCAAGCAAGATCAATGAGATTCTGTCCTCAGGCACTGATTCATACGGCGACTTTTGTAGCATGGCATTCGTGGCGTAAATGTATTGCACAAGAGTTTCGCTGGGCAGGAGCTTCCGTTGAACCCGATACTCGATGAAGTCTTGCATTGTTATCTTCCTCTTAAAGCGTTCGAGGACTGCTTGCTTCACGTTTCCCAGTCACGGATTGATTTACCATATACTGTCTGCCAGTCCTTAGCAGGTCCTTTGAGTCGAGCCAACGCATTCAGTATGGTGAGGGATGACGTCCAATGTGCAAGAGAGGCGACGCGATCGACCTCTTCAAGCCAATGAGAAGCGTTAGTCTCTATATCTCCGTTGTAAATGGGTATGGCGGATGACGTGTCAATCGTAGAGTGGACTTCGAGGGGATGTGAGTTTGTCAATACGCACCCAACGATCCGTTGTTGAGTCCCTGCGATGATGGCGAGAAGCTCGTTGATGGTAGGGATCGCAGGCTCTCGACCGGTCGCCTCTTGGACTCTCCCGACTGTTGCGTCTGTGACTGTTGCATGCTCAAGATGTGGGACTGTGTCCGGTGTTTGCGGCGCTGAACCCGTGGTCGGGCGTTGTTCTTGACTTTGACGTACCTGCTCTTTGATCGTCGTCATATCAGTTTCAAGCTTCTCGTAGGCAATTTGAAGCTGTTCATAGCGCTCCGCGAGATCGTTTGTAGAGTCGGCCATATCTTGCGTCAATTTGGCAGGCGTTCAATAAAATGCATGCTTGGGTCGTGTGCCTCAGCTAGCACGTACCTGTGATTCTTGCTGGTGTCGACTGCGCCATGTTAGGATTATAAAAAAAACTGATTTAATCAGAAAGCGTTACGAATCGTTCGGTATTGTCCGCGCTCGTGCATCCAAATCCCGCTCGTCCCTCTTCTTTCTTTTTTTATTACTCGCACTGCTAATAGTCATTGTTTCAACATCATGATTAATAAGCACCAGCTCGCCTGCAAATGCACAATTTTGTTAAACTTTCCACTGCCTAAACATCGAACCACAAATTACGGGTAGTCGCAAAAAGGTTTTCTTCACATAAAGCAGCACACGTTATCGCGTTTCGGCGTCACGTGCGCCATGTCACCAATACTTGTTAATCCTCTAAGCCACCCCGCCGAGAGCTGGGAATTCTCCTACCGTTCCGTCAAGAAAATAATATTGCGTCAAACGACAAGTTCAATCTTGTGTCTTGAAAGCATGGTAGAAGCTTGAAGGTGTCACCTTCTTGCACCAACAACGCCAAGGTTGACAGACTGATATTGGGAATAATTTTGTTTCAACGACGTTAATAGGAGCGACGCCGGACTGTCAAATTTGACGCTGTTAGTTTAAGGATGCAGCGACTTCAAGCATCCACCATGCTTTTCACGATCAACAAAAAACTAATCGAACTCATCGTTCGACGCCATCTTTCTTTCTCGCCGGAGCGATGGGACAGTCCGTAGGAATGGAACACTTTGTCCTTGGCTCCTTGCAGAGTACGGGGAACAGCAACCGTCAGTGACGAGACCCACATAACCTCAAAACACGGTGACATATGCTCCTCTACATGGAGAAAATTCTTGTCGTGTGAGTCCACCACACGAGCAATATGGCACCGTCAACTTTGACGCTTTTGGTGTAAGGACGCGGCGAGTTCAAGCTTCCCACAAGGCTTTTGCACACGCCAACGAACTTGTCGTTCGACGCCATCTTCCTTTCTTGCCGGAACCATGGGGCAATCCTCGCCTCTTGGCGGAGTACCCGGATGAGCAAGCATCCGTGATGTGGCGCATGTGACCTCGAAGCACAATGACGTTTGCTTCTCTCTGTGGAGGAAATCTCGGTGGAATAAGGACACCATTAGAAGCTTCACAATTAGAGATACACAGTGGCGTGGGAAATCCGGTTCTCGCATGCAGTGCTGCATAAAACGAACTTCCATCTCGCGAAGATTTAGCGTGACATTCCCCCAAAACCAACAGTATTTGCACGCCGACATTGTTCAGAAACAAGTTGGCTTTCATTCGGGGACGTTAGGTAGATAACTCTACAGGCTGGGTGGTTATCGGGGAGTCAAGACTTCACCACATAATTCGACCGTAGGCCAAGGAATAGCACAAGAAGTGTAAAAATGAACAGCCAGGGAATAGCACAAAAAGTGTAAAAATTAACAGCTTCGTGTCGGCGTTAAATTAAGGAAGCACTGTGTTTCCGAGGGTGTATACAAGTTTTCATTGACACAACCATGAAAAAAAGTTAAGTCTTAAAACGAGACATTAGGTTTAAAGGACTTGCAGCAGGGGCAGTGGGAACAGTGCGAAATTCCGAGCTACACTTCTCTGCGCATCGATGATAACTTGTTTGCCTCAGGTGCCCTAGTATCCTGTGTAAGGCTCTCAAAGGGTAATATTTATAGTCTTATTCTCATAAGATCATTCTAGTAGTATTTTTTTAACCAATGCAGGCAGAAAATTGAGGTAAAAATTTTAATTTATACAAAAAAAAAATTAAAGGCGTTTATAAATCTCTCTAATGGCGAATTGCAGCGCAGATCTTTTGGTGGGGGATAAGAGGGTACGGAGGGTAGGGCATACCCCTCCTCCCCCTCCGTACCCTTTCCTCCAATTTAGCGTGACATTTTGCATTAATTTCCTGATAAATTTAGCGAAAATTTCCCCGCTAGATTTAGCGAGGAAACTGAATTGAAGTTGAGGTCACATGACGCCAATTTTCCCGCTAAATTTAAAAAGTTTTCCGCTAAATTTCACGTGATATCATATTCATTTACTTGACGTCACACGTGGCGTCACTTGTGACCTCACGAGTGTAAAATATTACCACTAAATTTGGCAGGAAACTTTACGGCTGAATTTAGCGGAAACATTTTTCCGGGTTGAGGCTTCACGTATGATGTCACGTTACGATGGTAAGATATTTCCGGTAAATTTGGTGGAAAAGTTTTCCGCCAAATGTAGCAGGAACATTCTTCTGATGAATTCAGCGGAAAAACTTCCGTGCTAAATTTAGCGGGAAAATTTCCTCGTTAGATTTAGCGGAAAAATCTGCCCGTTTAATTTAGCGGGAAAGATTTACCCTCGTGACGTCACACGTGACGTCATTATAGGGAACGTCCCATAATGCAACGCGTTATGGGACGTTCCCATAACGCGTTGCATTCCTACTCCATGGCATTGCGCGTTGTGGTAAGTGCCCGTGGTTTTGCGAATTCCGTCTAGTTTAAGCGTTTTACGGCATACGACGGAGGGCAGGGAGAACTGATGAAGGGCTCAAACGTGCAATACCAGCACACACACAAAAAATCAGCAGAGTGACATCTTATTGGCTTTCGAAAAAAAAGTGTCTCGCACCCACAAAAAAATAAGCAAAAATAAGAACAAAAGCAAGTTTGCAGGAGCCCAATCTAAGTCCCTGCATCCCAATAGATCCAGCCGGTGCTTGCTTCCTTGTTACAGGGAGTACCTGCGCTCGCTCGAGCATGGGTTCACCTATTTTCACACATGGACCTTCTGAAGCGGCGATTTTCGAAAGTGGTCTATTCCGGTAAACCATTCCGTTTACACGCTTCTCTCAAAGACTGAAAAATGTATTTGAAATAATGAGCACAAGATGCTCAAAAATGTAATTAAGAAAAAGTGGTAAATATTTTTAAGTATATTTGCAAGATACCGAATTCCTAACAAAAGTAATTGAAATACAGTGTCTTGAGTAGAGTATTAGAGATAGGCAGAAGTCTATGCGAAACCTTGGCAATTTCAACGCTTAGAGCTTCGATATATTCTATCTCCTGTAGAAAATTAGCTACGACGTTCGCCTAGAGCTCAATGCTTCTATGGCTTTAACATATATTTTTTTACATAAATATAAAAATAGTGACCCGGACTATCATTCACGATCTGGCGTGGAAACACCCTCTAGCCGACGTAGTCCTCGAATGCTGGTTTGACCTTCCCTGCCGGCAACTTTAATGACGCTCCTAAAGTAAACGAATATGCGGTTAATTCCAGTTTTTCGCTGTTTTTCGGCGACAATAATCGCACTTCATAAATCAAAACAAGAAGAAATTCCCGGAAGACGTTCAGCGGAAACCGCCTTTGTACTTCCGCGCCTCCCAGGGGCTGGTCACGTGACATATATATGCCTCGTTAACCACGGCGTTAACATGTGGCTTTTTTTGCTACGTCATCGTACACACCAGTGCTCATGCCTTGCCGCAGGAGGTACGTGCGCAACAAGGAAAGGCCACAGCAACTCCCGGTCATGTGTCGTCAGTTCGAGCCATGTTTATTATCCACCGCGATAAGCAAACCGCTGGTGTATTTTTTTTAAACGTTTCAATAGGCCCTTTTCAAAAGGTAGTCTACCCACCATGTGACGAGCCAAACTCGACCATCTAATGGCGGCAATACGCAGCTTCTCGTCACTAGAAAAAACGAACGTCTTCGAAGGAATACCCTAGGAAAGGAAGGAATCGTTGCAAACAATGTGGTCCCTCTAAGTCGCCTTTGAGGCACCAAGTCGGGGGTGGTTCAAGTTAGACGACCTTGTTCTTCTATCACCGTCATCTAGCGAAGAAATCGGAGCTATTCGCACTGCTACTAGATGGCTCTCAAGTGTCAAAGGTGCCACCTGCGACATGAATGCCATTTCAAGAGTACGCCACTATTTTTCTTCGTTTTTATATTCTAAATGTTGTATATTGTGGTTGTAAAGGGCGCTGATGCTTTTTCTTTTTGAAACGGTTTCTGACAGACATTCTTCGAGTTTCTTCTCTCCATTTCTCAGCTGTATGTTGGTTGTTACACGGTAAAATGTATTCGGCTGCACTGATTATTTTTAGCCTTGTTACAGCTCTTGCCGCCAATGTATGATCCTATTTATCAAGAAGCATCTGAATGCCTTCACAAAGTTACGTAAAATCGAAATTTGATTTTTATAGGAGAATTCTCCAAGCTTCTGGACACGATCAACGGCTATCACGCAGTTACCGTGGGCGATATTGCGTGCGAAAAAGAATTTCAATTACACCTTGCAACACAGCATAAAAGGCGTACTGCTTAAATGGGGTTGGGCAATTTTACTGCAGTGATTTTATTCATAGGTGCTTTCACAATCGCTAAGCAATAAAAAGCGCAGGGTGTGGCTTAATATTATAACTTTGATTTTTTTTTCTAAATGGTTGTCTAGCGCTCTTATTGGTAAATCTCGCAATCTCGTGAGTTGAAAAGCGGTAACGAGGTGCCCTTGAGTCACCACGCCCTTAATTTCTTAAGTTGTAAATGATTGAAGGAGCGGCCTCATAGAATTATATGGTGAAATATCTTCTTTACGAAAACATGCTCATTCGGTCCGTTTATTATGCTTGTAGTGTACTATACTGAAAATTATTTCTTTAGAAACAAAGCAAAATAAAATTGCTGCTAGGCTAACACAAGCCTAGTGTCAATTTGTTTATATTTGTGACATCAAGGTTGCGACGGAAGTTTTGGTATGGTTGTGTAGATGTGCTAATTTTAACCTTCTCGAGATTCTTCAGTCACTTAAATTGAAAATCGCCGAGCAGTTCACGATTTCCAATTTTCCTCAGCTTCCTCCTCTCCTCCTTTCTATCCTGTCCATCGTTGCCCGTTTCCTCTTACCCCAGGGTGAGCACGATGTTCTCCCCAGCAGAATATCGTCTCTGGTCGTCGGTCTTTAGTCAGCATCGACATGCTTAGTGCGGACTCCAAACTATGGTGCCGTGAACGCATCTCCGTGTGGTGCCGCGGTCGCGTCCTAAAATGTAATCCCTCAATTTGCGTCTGATGACAATGTAGAATTGTCATGCTGTCGCCAGCCGGGATCCTTGCGATGTCACACCAGTGTTGTACGAGCAAAAGTACGAGCGTTCGCTTGTACGTTTTGCTGGCACTTCTAGCGCCTACCACCAGGATCACATCAGACAGCCTGACACTTCGGTTCCTGTGACGTGATTGGTTGCCAATTTTAGACCACTATTTTGATGTATACTCTAAACTTGGATCAGCCAAGGGGCCTCAAAAACAAATAGAAAGCAAAACCAAGCTCAGCAGAACGGAAACAGATGTCTTCTTATTCGACAGCTGGTGTACGTCGGCTCTACGTAAAGGTTATGCGCATTGTTCCTCCCGCTACACGAAGGAATTAACAAATGGAGTAAACATAGCATACTGATGCAGAACGCAAGTTGCATTGTACGTGCACGAAATGCGCACTTATGTAATTCTTTCGTTTCGCCGAGTTACAAACTGCCAGCATTCCGTTATGGGTGTTGGACAATGCAGGAAATTACTCTTCGCGTTGTTTCTAGCCTCTCGTTTGTTCCGTTCAGAAGGTATTCAATCTACATTACTCTATGTTGGTGACTGCCTCAAAACGTTCTGTCATCCATCATCGTAAAGTCAAATTAAATAGCCGAAAAGCGAAAAAAAGTTACGAGTATCTAGAAGATTTTTACATGAACAGGTGCGAAAAACGTAAAAAGATAATAATGATTAATGATATAAAGGCTGGTAACAAGATAGCCTAGATCCTTTAGTTTTTTCGAGTTTATTGTGTGGTATGGGGGCACCCTAAGGGCAAATTGAAGTAAAGCGAACTAGCTTATTTTTTTCATGATGCGCAAATTGAGGATGCATTCATTCATTTGGCGGATATGAAAGTATGAATAGCTTAAAAAACACCCGATAAGAATTTCTGGAAAATCCCAGGACACATCGCGGAGGGTGTGTTGCAGGCCTGTTCAGGTGTGCGTCCGTGTCGACTCGAACGCTTTATATATCTTGGAAGGGGGACAATTAATTTTCTTACGAACATTACGATCATTACGAACACGAAAGGAGGTGATCACATAGCCTGTTTTGCTTTCCTTCGACTTCTCTGGGTTTTGAAATCACAAAATATTGAACCGACGTCAAATTCGTCTTCGATTCCTGGATAATTTCACGCACCGGACATCGGAAAGTCATAATGAGTCCACCAGACGCTGGGAGTGCCACAGTTTTCCGGAAGGGTCTAATGGAAGATTTGGGGGGGGGGGGGGACACATGAATCATGGGTTTATTGGCTGTGGTCTGCTTTTACTATTTTACATCACCGAAGTATTGACAATGTACGGGGGCTATTTTATTCTAAATTTATAGGCTGTGTTAATTGATTTTTGCTTGTGAATTGAAACTTTACATGAGGGTCAAGGCGCGATTTATTTTCTAAGAATACCACCGTGACATGTGACCACAGATTTTTTTTCATTTTCTTTTTGTCAGCAAAGATATGTTTGTTGCGTATACGGCACGGTCAGATGACACTAGCGGTTACGTTCTAGGTGTCGTGTATCCTACTCTGATAGAAATTAGAAGCGGAAATCTCAGAGGCGCTGTTCAACTGGATGAAGACTGTGTCACAGAATTGAAGGAATCCAGTGTTTTAGGGGACAGTCTTTTTTTTACCGAGGCTGGGAATGAATAGGTGAATCACGAAGTGGTGAGGAATGTTTATCTTTCTTAGAAAGCTATGAATTTTCCTCAGGTTTTCAAAGTAAGCGATATATTAGAATAAAAATATTGGCTGCCTCTTCAGTTTGGTAGCATTAAAAAACTAAAACCAAGGAATTAGGACACTCGAAGCTGGGGTGGTTAAATGATGTGGATGTCGGTCAAAAGTTATTTTATACGTCTGCTGGTACATTTAGAGGTTCTTGCATAATTTAATCCTCCATTCAAACAGAGTTGTTACTGTAATTAATGACAAAATGTTACAAAACCCGGGACCATAAGTGTTTATAGGCTGTCCAATGAGATCTGCTGTTCACACGATATAGACGCTGTTGTTAAAAAGGTTAAAAGGCGCGAACAAAGAGGACGAAAAAAAAGCACTTGGCACGTACGACGTCTTTTTTAGTCTTTTTTCGTCCTCCTTTTTCGCGCCTTTTAACCATTTATTCGATATGAGCAAGCTAGCCCCAACCAAAGTTTTTATTAGATACTGTTTCCTTTGTACAGGTGTAAGTGGCCGGTACCACGAAAAAACGGGCTCTCAGTACAGTTATTATCTATTCTGATGAAGACGTGCTGCGTAGCTTGGTTGTAGCGTGTTTGTAGCTCGGGTGTCGCGAACGCCGAGCGCATAAGTGCCTCTCTTGGGTAATTGCTGCTGTTGGCAGCGCGTTTTTTTTTTCGAGTCGCACCTCGCGAACGGGACTGGATATGCGGCCGTTTCTGTTTTACATGAGATCGTTGTTAGCTTTCGAAGTGTTATGCGTTTTTCGAGAGTGGGTTACAGATTAATATTCTTGTCAGATGTGTGCGCTTCTTGCCTTCTGGTAGATTGTTTTCTGCTTTCAAAGATGCGGTTGTGTTTTATAGGCGCAAACGGTGTATAGTACGCGTATGTACGATTTCGGTATACAGTGAGTGGTCATAATTTTTAGATAAGGAATAGTTTTCCTCTTACCTACCTCTGGAACGTGTAGCATGACGGTCTTCATGATTTGTTTTTATTTCGTAGCATGGGGGGGGGGGGGGGGGAGGCGGCGGGGGGGGGGGGGGGGGGAGTCCAACGATCGAAGGACTTTGGTTTCGTTCCGCTCTCTGATATTGCGTGCCGGTATTCGTTTTTGCGCGATTCGCTGTCTGGAATATTAGGGACCGAAGCAAACTTTCAGAGCCGGCGTGTGCCTGAGTGCCCGTCCGTGTTGTGAGCTGTGGTGCACCCGACCAGTTCGTGAACCGTGCTTTGTCGGTCGCGAGATTCACAGTGATTCAACGTTCACCGCTGACCTGCCTGGATTGGTGCCGCCACCATCATCATCGAGGGTGCTCGTCATCATGGGCGACACTCAGCTGAGCGAGTTCACTATTGGAGGAGTTTCTCCCGGGAGACCGTCCGCCCCCTCACCGACTCAAGCCCCCCGGAGTCCGAGCCTTGAGGGAGGGGAGGTGTGGAGACCCTCTTCTCGGCCTCCCGTTCCTCCGTGACCTTCCCGTTTCCCACCGCTGTCCTGTCGTGGAATGTCCCTCCGGGAGGGACGGGGCAAGCGCTCCCTCATTCACCGCTGACGTCGAAGTGTCGGCTCGCGGCAAGGTTTCCGATTGGACGGTTGGAGGGACAAAGCCAGGAAAGTCTTGAAAGAGGAAGCGAACCAAATGGTGGCTCTCTGTTGCTGCCGATCTGGGGGTAAACGAGTGACGGAGTGGAGCTCAGACGGCGGGGGACGCTGGCGCGGGGAGTGCGGGCACTACGCCGAGTGACGGACTCGACCAATGGACCGGACAGCGACCCTGGACGACGACGTCCCCATGACGCATTGCGGATGACTACAGCTGGGACTAGGATCAGCTGCCATGGCGGTGGACGTCCCCAAGGCCTGGCTGTTGACCATTCCCCGACCCCGAAACACCTGAAGGCAATAAGTGAGTAAATAAACACTTTCGCCGAGAGTGAAGTATTGCTTTGTCTTGTTCATCCGGAAAGAGGGTCTATGGGAATAGGAGTTAGAAGCTTGCAACACATATCCGAAAGCGTCTGTGCCCGTAATATTGCACGGCTCAAGGGTACGCCCTCAGTCGATGTGAACGTGGCCCGCTACTCTGCTGATCCGATCCCAAGTAAGGAGGCCAGACGTGGCCTCTCTGTGCCGACACAGACTTCGTACACCTGCGACTCGTTTTGAGCGTGCTGTTTCTCAGAGAGATACCACCTGTGCCGGCAATCTCAGGTCGCAATCCACTAAGGTCTCTGTTGGAATGCGGCTAGGCAGAACTCGAGGACTGCCATCCATGCGTCATAGCGTTGGCGGGTCTTCACGAAGGACCGTCAAAACAACGATGCCACCGTATCGTTTTTTTTCAACCACAACAGAAGACATGTGTTCCAGAATGATTCAGGTGGTTCACTGCTCTCCAAAATTCCAAAGTTCCATCACGATCTTCAACAAAGTCACCTACAACAAAATTACGTATTGTCCTTTGATGCAGCAGCCACGGTAAAGTTTTACGTTCAAGGCCACAACTACAGATACAGGAATACCAGATCATTCCACCGTGACGTGATGTGATCACTGTTGACAGGGGCGCCCTTATTGAACAGGAGCATGATGACGTTTTTATGGGATTTAGGGTGACATAAAATTTATTTGAGGTCGAAGTCTTTTCGTATCGCTCATGAAACACACAGAATTCCAGAGAAGGGACCTCGGTCAATCCTTGACTGAAAGTTTTTGAGCCCATTGAAGACTCCTTGCCGGTTGGAACCGTACAGCGAGGCGACGTCGCTTGGCACTTTAAGGTCAAGTGCCAAACCTGCGAGAAAGTAATTTCGTCATCAAAAACTTCCACTTCAAGCTCAATCTCTGTTGGCGTCTCAAACATATTTTTAAAATATATTGTAGTATCAGTATTTAAATATTTGTATTTCTGCCCTCAGTGAAACGTATTCCTCTATTAGTATTTCCCAAGACTTTATGCTTATTCTTAAAATGTATCTCCGATACCTGTCGCGATAGATTTTTCTACATATATTGGAATATCGGTATTTTTGCTCCTTTTCTCATTTCTCCTAGTATTTGTATTCCCAAATACATTTTTGAGTATTTCTCCCCAACCCTGGTATGGACCTTAATTTTTGTCGACATTATTTATTGCCATTCGCGTTGCGAGCGGCGCTAGCATGTTACTGAGAACTATAAAATTTGCGTGTTGCTGTTGCGTATACCATGTGAGATAAAACGCCGTCATAGGTTCAACATAAACTTCAATCATCTTTACTAACCCTAGACATGACGAAAGTATGGTCCTGCTCGAGGAGGCTCGGCGTGAAAGTACACCACAGGCGCAAAAATTTCTGTTTGGATGAAAAGCTGGCTGGATGTGCCGGAAAGATCGCGACGTGCTAAACGACGTATGACAGAAGCTTATTAAAATGAACCCTGACGAGTATTGGAAACTGCAGTGTGTCAGCCTGGAACAGTTTCTGCTGCTCCGTTCGCGCGTGGAACTAAGAGCCGCGCCACAAACCGAACAAAACACAATGACTCGGCAATTTTGTTTAAAAAAAAAAAAGAAAAAAACAATTCTTTTACATGTAGTACACCAAATGCTTTTCAAGTTAGAGGGAGACGGAAGTGGTTTTGTATTTAAGGGGACACATTCCCAAGGGGGTCAACTTTTGAACTCTTGGCGTAAACTTAATGAAATTTACAGGGCAGGCTGAAAGTCTAGCTAGAGGATGCATAACGAAACTTCAGGTCTGTCGGTTAAATGGGAGGGAAATTAGAGCAGCTTCTCTCAGTAACGCGCCTACATTACTTAGTTAATTTACTGTTGGAAAACTATCACAATAATCAAAGTTTTTGTCTGCTACATATGTGGCGGAATGCCTAGGGGGTGCGGCTATGGAAAGATTTTTGTAAAAATGTAATTTATTTCTTTAAATATTTTCTTCTGCAAATTTAGTCAACTTTTTGGTCTTCTCTGGCTTCGACAAAATGGTAACATTTGTTTATAAAAGACATCTGTAAAGTGACAAAACAATTCCATAGCCGCATTCCTTATTAAATTTGAGTCAGGAAAAGTGAAGAACGAGCCGTCCCTTTATCGCCATTATCAAACGATAGATTGACTAAAATAAAATTTCTAGCAAAAAGCGGAACAGAGAAAAGTGTGTTCAAATTGCTGCAAATCCTACCTTTTCTTTAGCTTCACTGGACAGGAAATAATGTATAAAAAGGTAACTATGCAATGTAAACTAATTAAACTTTCTGCGGTAAACCTCAAGATGTTAGTGGATTCAAAAAGATAATTTTTCAGAATCAACTTTTGTTGCAATTTTTTTTTGTTTTGTTTTTCGGTTAGTGGCTTTCCTTAAAGAAAAACACCAAAATCGTCTTCATTTGGCCTCCAAGATCAGGAGCATAAAAAATATTTTTCAATTTGGCGCACGGAGGCTGCAAAAACTATTTTTTAAAGTTAATATCAAAATGCACGGGGCGTGGCGTGATACTAGGAGTTTTCGGAATCCCTGCTTAGCGCATCTTCAGCACCTGTCAAAGCTATCCGCATGCACTCTTGCTGTGTTCGAAAAGGTCAGATATAGACGTCACGACTGACGTCAGTGCGGAGAAATACACCTTGCAAGCTTCCGATTGCACGCGCTGCCCAAACATGCGACACGCGCCTGGCGGCCTGAAGATCCTAGTTAGACGTCACTACTGGTCGGAGGTTTTTCGGGTTTTCTCATGTTTTGTATAAATCGTTGTGGAAAATGAACGTGGTATTCAAAGCCAGGGGATAAAAATACTCTAGAATTCTTCTCTAACTCGTTTCTATTTTTTCAAGAATTGTTTCAGCTTCCCTTCAAAGGCTCTCAGCTATTCAGTCTTTTCACTCCGCGCGCCCGCGGACTGAAATAATATTTTAATTTCTTGTAGTAATATGTTCCGTCAAGAACATAGAAGTTTCGCTGTTACTAAATGAAAAAAAATACGAAATCTTTTTTGACGACTTACGATCAAAAACGAGTACAAGAGGACTCCGTTCATTTCGGCCAATCGCCCGACGTGCCTCAATTGATGTCACGGTCCACGCCATTCATAAGCTGGATTTTTCCGCAGTCTCGGGCGCGACGACCGAGAAAAAACATTGAAGAGTCCATGAAGACCACATTTAAGTTAACTTAAACGATTGATAGGAACGCCAAGCTCTTGCGCGTTGCACAAATTATTTGAATAGAACCAGCAACAATCACACCTGGACCGATGAGAGCTACTCTCATCTGTTCCGGTGTGATTGTTGCTGGGTCTATTCAATTGATTTGTGCGACGCACAAGAGCTTGGCGTTCATATCAATCGTTAAAGTGAAATTCAAAGTGGTCTTCATGGTTCTTAAAGGTTTTTATTAAGAGATTCGCGTTTGATTAATGACGAATTGCACTCGTCGTTATGGCGCGTTCCGGGATGCACTTTTTTGGAGGGCGCGTTTGCCACTGGTCTTTTGAGATCAACCTGGATGTCTTTCGCACGTCCTTTTGGAGCAGCGCCGGCTCCGATTTAGGGTTCGGAACGCCCATATCTCGATCGGCTGATCTTCCCGGAGCCGAGTGGAAGGCGATATTTGGGAGACGTAACTTCCTGCCTCGCCGAGCATGACTGGAACGGCGGTCGACCGACTTGTGACGGCGGTTTCCGGAAATGACGATAGCCCAGTACGATGCGGAATGCCGGGACGACAGTTGGTCACTCTCGCAACCCTGTCGTCTTCCGCTGATGAAGTCGGAGGCGCGGTGGCTCCGCACCAATCGGATGCTCCGTAGTGGATTTAGACTAGGGATCTCAAACGGCCAGTGGAATGGTCGTTTTGAGACGCCTGCGACCGCTTACGGAGAGTGAACACAGTGGCGTCATCTAACGGGCAGCCCTGGATACCTCACGGTCTTCCTACAGTTTTGGGTGTCATCCTTATTCATTACTGTATTATCTCAGACAAAAAAGTAGGTTTACTTAAAAACTGAAAATAAATGTATAATAAGGTGCACTCGCACCCCTAACTAAAGCCAAAAGAAAAAGCGTGCATCCCGTGATGGTGACAAGGGACCAATGTCCCAATGTTGCCGGATTCAGCTTGTTTCGTACATACTCTGTATTCTAGAACTTTTCGAACATGAACGAGGAATATGTTACAGAATGATAACGTTCTAGAAGAGGGGAGAAAGATAAAATGAGAAATTTGTCTGGTGGGGCCCCAGCCCCGTGCCTTTCCGTGGGTGACGAGCGAGACGCCAACTCTGTCGTGAATATGTCAATAGAAATCACTTTAGTAAACGTAGCCCTCGAGAGGTGTTCTGAACTTCCCTAGCAGGCAAGTGAGATGCCGCTCAGAAAGTACAGGATTGTTAAATCTCAGTTTTACGTGCTATGACTGCTATTCAGTATATGGAATCGCACTTTTTTCTATCGAAGCGACGTGAGATTTGAGGAAGTCATTTGTCGAAAACCGCTGGTGTACTCTTCCGCGTCTGCGACGGTCCGGTTTCGTGACATTAACATGTCTCGTTAGCCTCTTCGTTTATGTGTGGCCGGCATGTGACGTCATATTACATACTTATTTTCATGCATTGATGAAGAAGCCACGTGCTCAGCAAGCAATGGCCACCAGAATGGCCGCTGCTCTGCCGTGAGTGTAAGCCATATTTAGTCTCCACCGCAATAACCAAACCACTCGTGTCTCCTCTTTGACGCCGCTTCAATAGACCCTTTTCAATATTTAGTCTCACCTACCACGTGCAGAGCCAAACTCGACGCTCTAATTGCAGCGCTATGCAGCTTCTGCACCCTTGGAGAAGCGAACGCCTTTAAAAGCATGCCACAGAGAAGCGGAGAATCCATTCTAACAAGTTGGCCCTTGAAAGTCACCTTTGATTCACAAAATCGAGAGTGTTTGAAGGTAGACAATCTTGATCATCTATCACCGTCATTAGTGCGGAGAAAATACTGCTATTGAGACTGCCACGAGATGGCTCTGACTTTTGAAAAGGGTCCAGTGCCGGTGTCAATGCTCGTCTTGTGCAAAAGCTGTCTTTAAAAACATAATAAATGCAACTTCCTGTGTGCGTCATTGGAGGTATTGTTTTCATTGTCTCTCATTTTGTGTAATGTTTTAAAGGGCGCTGAATCTTTTCACCCTTTAAAAAGGTTCCTGACAAAGGCATTCTTTTATTTCCATGTGTTTTTCTCTCCTTTACGCACGTTTTTATGACGGAAAATGTATTCGGCTACACTCATCATTGCCAGCGTAGCTACTGCTCACGCCGGTGATGTATTGATTCTATTTATGCAGAAGCTTCCGCATGGCGTTTTTCTTAGTGACGTAAAATCGAATTTTACATTTCTCCTAGGCTTCAACCTCCGAGCTTTTGGGCACGATAAAGAGTTATCATGGAAATTCTGCACACAATATTGCAGACGAGAAATTTTTGTATTACGGCATGCACCATGCCCCCGAAAGGCGTAGGATTTAAATTGGCTTGGGTAAACACGCTGCATTGATTGTATTCACAGATTCCTTCATAATCGCTGACAAATAAGACGCGCTGGGTGTGGCTTAATACTATAAACTTGATTATTGCTTCGTGATTGCTTCTTTCGTGTTCTTATCCTCTAATACCGCAATCCTACTGAATGAGAAGAAATAATGATATGCTCGTTAGTCAGCACGTCCTTCACTTTGGTTGTCAATTAATGTAGAAGCGGCCTTATATAAATATATGCCGCTATATATCCCGATAACATGACGGGTTGATTGAGACACTTTAATACGTTGGTATTCTATCGGGTATCTAAATAGCGGCCAGGCTAATTATATCAACCGCAAAATTCGGTTTCTTAAGCCATCACTACGATTTTCTGCAGCGTTGCCCACAGGGGGCGGGTATTTTTCTATAAAATTCGCAACGAGCGAACTTACCTCAGGAAAATGTAAAGAAAGTCTTATTTCCCGTGGAAACCCAGCGAAGCCACCGGTCTTCAATCAATAAGGTGCCCTATTGTTTGAAGACTGGTGACTTCGCTGCGTTTCCATAGGGGTTAAGCCTTTTTTTTACATTTTTCTCACGTAAGCTTGCTCCTTGTAAAGTTTATAAAACAAATGCACCACCTGTGTGCAAACCTGCAGAACATCGTGGCGCGATGGGTTAAGAAACCGGATTTTGCGGTCGATTTAAAGAGTTTGGCCGCTACTTGATACACTCGATACTACATCCAAATCTCTTTAAAAACATAGAAGTTGCGAACGAAATTCTTGTACTCTGAACCACTCTGACGTCATATAAGTTCCATGCCGTTGGCCAGGATCCTGGCGGTGTCGCAGTGGTGGTGGTACGAGCCAAATGTACGAGCTTTCCATTTCACTTTTGCCTGGGAATTCCGGCACCAAGCGCAAGGGTTGCGACATCCGAGAGCATGACACTTCGGCTCCTGTGAGGTCTTTTGTAAAACATTCGGGATTACTTTTAAGGTATGGATGCGATAGGATCTTTAACGCACCAGTCACAGATGAGCTCTAAAGGCGTCGTACTCCATAGTTCAGCCAGCCAAAGGGCGTCATAAATTGGTAGAAAGCGACACCGAGGTCATCATACCGGAAGCAGTTGTTCGCGTATTCAACGTCTGACGTACGTCAGGTCTGCGTAAAGACCATGCATTTGGTTCCTCCTCTTATACCTACAAATTAAGAAAGGATGCAAATGTGGCTTTTTAATGCGGAACGACACTTGCATTGTACGTGCACGGAATGCACAATCACGTGATATTTTTGTTTTGCCGAGTTCCAATCTGCCAAAAATCCTTTTGCATTGTTGGGCTTTTGAGAAAATTACTCTTCGCGCTTTTCTTAGAGTCTGTTCGTTCAGATTACTTGTACAGTCGGAGTTACCAAATGGATGTGACCGTCTCAAAACGATGTTCCATTCATCATGGTGCCGTACAATTAGAGCGCTGAAGAGCGAAAAGTTTGACAGATTGCCAAAAGGTTTTCGCAAGAACAGGAGCGTAGGCGTGGTACAAAAGATTAAGGTTATAACCATCATTAACAAAAACTAGGCAACAAGGTAATCTAGATTCTTCAGTCCCTTTTTTTATGTGGTATGGCACTCTAATAGCATTTTGAGGTCTAGCGAAGTAGCATATCTTCTCATGAGCTGCATATTAAGAAATGCATATGAAAGGATAAATAGTGTTAACGAAACACGATTGGAAGATGCCCCCTCCCCCCCCCCCCTCCCTTCCCCCGAATTTCTAAATCTGTTCCGTTCGAACTATTCAGATGAGTGTAGGCTTGCTTCTTTCCATGTACTTTTATTGCATTACGTTTCCAACGTCTTGTCATTGCAGAAGGGCTTTCTTATTTTTGTTGAGTTCATTTTCCTCTGTTTGTGAAAGGGAACTTTGCTGGGAGATCTAGATACAATTTGTTTTATAAGAAAAACACCGTGAATTGTGACCACCCTTTAGTTTCTTCCTCTGTACCGAGAAGTTTGTTGCGAGAATGGAACGGTCGGATAACAGGAGCGGTTACGTTCCAGGTGTCGTCTACCCGGTTCTGATTGAAAGCAGAAGCGGCAACTCAAGAGGCGCTGTTCAACTTTCTAAAGACTACGTCATAGACTTGGAAGAATCCAGTGTTTTAGGGGACAGTCTGTATTTTTCCGATGCTAAGTATGGAGAGGTGAATCACGAATTGGTAAGGAAAGATTACCTTTCACAAGAAAGCATGCTTCCGCCTCACTGTTTGAAATTCAGTGAATTTACTTAGAAAATAAACATTCGGCCTGTTTTTTCGCTCAGAAGTTTTTTGACGTGCCCGCTAGTGCCTTTGGAGGTTTTCGTACATTTCAAAATGCCGTTCAAGCAGTATTGTCTCCGCTTATAATAACGTTAATAACACACATTTGTTTAAATGACGTGCCGACTCCCACGATTTCTTTTTTGCATTCTTTGAGGAAGTTTTACTTTCTCGATAATTTACACAACCATTCACACCGATATTCGTTCTGCGTCTTGTTGAAATTTATTGAATGTAATCATTTACTGAGTTTTCATATAATGCCATAGTTTGCGAAGAAAAAAAGCATAAGCAAGTCCACTCTGTAAAGGTGGAAGACCAGCGAAGCTGTTTAGCACACTACACAGACGTGTCAAAAAATTTTGAACAAAGGTACGACCAGATTTATTGTCTTGATTGGCGGTCATCGTGACGAGCCGGAGGCAAAAAGACACCCGCAATGCGACGGCCACCTGGCGGAATGAAGACGCGCGCGAAGGGACCGCCAATTCGGGGGGGCGGTAGGAACGGAAACTAGGCTCGCAAGCGCTCTGGACGACTACAAGGAGAGGGCGGTGCGAGAGTAGACATAGCGGATGCGGGTCGCACAAAGCCAAATCTTTGAGAAACGTTTATTATCTACCTGAGAATCTACTGATCTTGAAAATGGAGCCTATTGATAACTAATCTACTGAAGATGCATATCCAAGTGATGAGACATAAGCTTTTTCATAAAATTAAGCGATTTTGCACCAAATCCGGGAACTCACGTTTTGTTGACATACACAAAAAATCCACGAAACCCAGCAATAAATAGCGTTTCTATGAATATAACTGTTTAGCATTTCAGCTGCAACTAATATGAATATTACTTCGCAGTTATTTGTCTGATAATATGTTCTTTCCAGATGGATACTACAGACATACGTAATAGTGTTTATGAAAATGCGGAACGCAAGGCGTCCTTTACAATTACTGAAACAGACGTGGGAATTGAAATGGTATCTACACATTTTTTTAAGTATATATTCTTATAGGAACAATAAATACGATTATACAAATGCACAGAAGGCTATGCAATCGTTATTTATAAATCCTGTACTTGTTAACAACATAGATTTTCGCGAAGATTTTATAAACCTGGAGTGTTTTTTTAAGTTTCATAAAAATAAAGGAGCATTAAGCGTATTAAAAGTAAACGCCACCGCAGCGTCTAAAAAACATTACTTACGAGAACTTTAAATTATATATCTAGAATACTTTCTCCATAAATTGCTTCCTAACCAATTGAATTTTTATTAAAATGGAATGTTTGTTTAGCGATTCACAAACGGTCTGCACCGGGCAATGCTTCAATATTCAGAAATCTTTCACTTTTTTAACAGGAAGGATACCTAAACTTTACACATGGAATTGAGCCTTTGCGAATACATAACAAATCCGGCCGTGTCCCTCACAGAATATTTCCGCTACCGACGCCTGAGGAGGCGATCCACTTGGAAAGTAAGTGAAAGAGTCAATCACTACACAAGATATTTGTTGAAAATTCCATCTTTAAAGGCTAGACTTCATGAAGCAAAAATGATTAGAAATTTTGAACGTACGACCGAATTTCTTACTTCAACGTTCGCTTCACGTGCAGTGTCAATACTTGTATGCTCTCAGTTATTTGCCATTTATTCTCTCGATGAATTATTTCACCTCCCGTTTTTTTTCTCTCAACACATTCTGTTTAAAGCGTGGCGAAATGACCGCAATATTTGATTATCATTGAAAAATTAAAAAGGAGAAGTTCTTGCATAGGCGACGGCCCCTCAGTATTTCTTTATTTTTTTTACTTGCATCATTTCAACGGCTCCTGTATTAGTGATCTGAGTATGTAATCCGATGTTCAAAGTATTCAGAGTACCAGAGCATGTATGATCTCAAATCGTACCAATAATTAGCACTTTCTGAGTTAACGGAAGAGGTCAGTGGTTCGGCAGTCGGAAAAAGTTCTCATATCTTTATACTCAAGACAACCTTCCTTAAGTGCGTTCAAAGTTTCCCTTCTATTTTTCCTAAATAATTTAATTGGTAGCACTAAAGAGTTCCAAGAAAACATGTTTCTACAAACGATATTTTTGACGCAGAATATACTGGCGATTATAACGTCCCTTATGATTTTACTTAATTATGCTTGCGTTTTGGGTAACACATGTAAAAATATCACTTCGTCGTCTTTTCTTTCAAACAAAAATAATTAACTACTTTATTTCGGCATACTTCAGTTTTGATTGGATGGCATTTGAATAAACACATATGCGCTGACATCGGATATTGTAACAAGTTGAGAAAATTATCTTGAAGATATCTTGACGACTAAAAACCGCAAAAACGGGACAAAAAAAACTAATTGACAGCAAAACAGGAATTGATTCTGTATAATTTTGCTGAAGAAGCATGCCTTTGAAAAGTTATAACCTTTGACTTTAATTACTTTTTACATTCAGTATCACTATGATGTTTACAGTTCCCGTTCAAGAACGTTCTGATGAAAGACTACCGCCAAAAAGTAAGCTTATTTTGTTTGTAAAACATTTAACATATCTCAGCAATCCTCTCAATCAATTCTAGAAACACCAAGGAGCAGGCTGCAATTGCAGTTACATGCGCGGCATACATACTGGGCATTTTATAACCTTGATGCAATTTTCTGTACACAGTATAAACCCTAATTTTTCTTCTTCAGGGTTTTGCTTTGAAATATTTCGGTAGACGTCAGCTCTTGCTTCACGTGTAACTACAATTCGAGACCGCACTTTAATGATATAATGAATTTGAAAGCTTTCAATTAGAGACTGTTTCACTATCTTGCACAGAAAACAAGATCGACTTATCTGCATCGTGCAAATTAAAAAAAAATGATTACACAGTCAATTCTAAACTTGCGAAGCACTGAGAACATGCCATGATTTGAAACCTTCTAGATGACACTGCAGAGCCACCCACCGTGTGGCGACCTGAAATCTACGTCATGGTTTACAGTGTAATACACAAGTCCCTCAACGAAAGCAAATGTGTACAGGCTCAATACAACATAAGGCTTATGAACATCGTGCGTATGGTTTACATTTGTTCTTGTTTAGAAATAATATAGTAATGTCAGTTTTCATTGACCAAACAAAAAGCGCTTACTGAGGCTTTTGTGCTCCTATTACTGACACCCGTTCGAATGCCTTATTTCTTCCACGAAGGTGAATGCAATCTTCAAGACGGTTCGCAAGCCCCGAATAAACCTCCAGCTTGTTGGAATATACAGGTTTCTTTTGCGTATTCATTGTCCAACCCCCACATATTGGTATCTTTAAATTTGAAAGTCTTGTTATTGCCGCCAAGAGTGCAACACAATTGTAAACTGAAATTTTTTAGAAGAAAGCAAAATGTTTGTCATATAAAGCCGACTTTTTTATTTGAAACCGTTTGGATCAGATTGCGCTTTGCCAAGGGGAATCGAGTGAGCGGAAAACAATAACTATTTGTTTAACTATAAATTATTGGATGCCTATGATTTAAATAAGATTCATTTGCGTTATACCAGATAATATTATTTTACATTAGTATAGCTACAAAATACTGCATTTGATGACTAGATGTATTTTTGAACATGACAGATTGACTAATATATCCAACCGATCACTGAAAATATTCCGGAAGAAATAATTACTGTAAATTTAAAGTACGGTTTAAGTGACTTTTTTCTTTATTAAGCTGTGACTTTGTAGAACGAAAAAAAAACAGCTTAATATTGTGTGGTTGCGATTCACTCAGCCGACTGCTTTATGCTTGATTTCAGTGCGTTATGAGATTTTTTGTTTTGTTTAGCAATTCCTTGATATAAAAAGCAAACAATGCATATACAATGCATCGCATGATGGAAAAATTGTAAATTGTAAAACTATTTTGGGATTATTTTTGTGGAAATGTTTTTATTCAAAATATTGTAGTGAAACAGGTATGATTTAAAGCACTATTGAAACATGACAAAAATCACGATTTAAATCGTCCAGACTTTTATTCTCCACCATGCTGTTAACGCTCATGTTTTCTGGGTTGCAAGAATATTGTATTGGTCAGCTTGATGCAATGTTGTGTTTTTGATATGATAGTGCTGCAGAGCAGGTTTACACAATTGTACCGGATTCAAAAATATGTTCAGTATAGTGATTTATATATTAGGTAAATATTGAAAATATTATTAGTTACTATAGAAACTACCACACGTTTAGCAATTTGCGTAAAATGACAACGGACATGGCAGTAAAATAGATAAAAATGTCCGCAAGTGATTTACCGTTTCTACTTAGACAACTTTTTTCCTGAATTCGTGTGTTGGTCACGTTTCACAAAGTCACGGGACGTCATTTCTTCTTCTAAATTTAGCGGAGAAACTGAATTGGTGTTGAGGTCACGTGGTGTCAATTTTCCTGCTAAATCTAGCAGGCAAATTAAAATTTCGTTTAGGTCACGTGACCAAGTCAGATGACATCACTTTTTCCGCCATATTTAGCGGAGAAACAACATTGTTCTATTGGTCAAGTGACATAAAGTCATGTGACTTAATTTCCCCGTAAATTCAGAGGGGAAATAGCAGAGGTCGAGCAATAATCCGGACCCGGAATTCCATTCTTCATTTGTCTGAGATGCATCGAGGGCGCTGCAGCAGTATTGTGGGCGTTACCGAAAAAAATGTAACGAAATACGTTACTCATTACAGCAGATGATATCAAGGCCATACCAATCATAGCTGTTGCCCATCTTTTGTGTTCTGCTCTACAGCAAATATGTAACATTCCATTAGCAACTAAAGCGCCGTTCACATATATGCGCCCGAGTACGACCGAGAGAGACCAGACAGGTTTTTAAGCCGTTGGCGACGTCTTAGGAGCAGCCCCGCTGCAGCGGAGCTGGTCCTAAGAAGTCGCAAAAGGATTAAAAACCGGACTTGTCTCTCTCGGTCGTACTCGGTTGCAAGAGTGTGAACGAGCCTTAATACTTTTCCCCATGGCATGAAAATTCCAAAATTTCCTGTTTTGTACAAAGCCCAGGTACTTTTGACAACATTAATAACTATAGGCCCATATCCGTACTGCCCTTATTTTTAAAAGTATTAGAACATCTAAAACAAAAACGCCTAAGCAAATTTTTGAATGAAAGACATGTCTTTGTAATGCAGCAATACGGTTTTCAAGAAGAAAAAAAAGTCAACAGAAAGGGCGCTTTTTAGTATCAAAGAAATATCAATCAACATTTTGAAAATAAACTATTTACCACTGGAATATTTTAGACTATAGAAAAGCGTTTGATCTCATTAAACTTGATATATTGTTTTATAAACTACCGTTTTTTAGAATTCGAGGTGTTGCTTTAGATTTGGTGCGTAGTTACCTATCTTGTCGGTCACAATATTAAGTTTTAGGAAGTAAAAGTGACGTAAATCCGTCACCCGTTACTCGAACTGCGTAACGTAATTACATTACCCGTTACTGTTTTAAAAAAGTAACAAGTACGTTAAGCGTAACCGAAAATAAGCAACGCGTTGCAGGTAACGTCATTACTTGTAACGCGTTACCCCAACACTGGCGCTGAGTCATCAAACGCTGAACAGTCTTTGTGTCAAAACACCGAACTCTATGTTTCCCTCACACTCAAAAATATAACGTTGCACTCCGAAATAGAACGCGACCCAATCAACAGTGAGACAACAATCGGGGGCGATGTCAAGGTTTGTATAAAGAAAACGCACAGAAGAAAAGTGCCCCTACCTTGAAGGTTACATATGTCACAAAGAGCGGCAGAAAGCAAACGGAATGGTTTCGTTTCGTTGCCGTTACAATTGATCAAGATGCGGGGCTCCGATTTTGACTGAAAAGGACAACGTGAAAAGCAGATCCCGTAAGTTGCTCTATCCAATTTGTCTATGACGATATATTTATGCATGATAGAAACCACTGTTATTTGATTCGTTTCTTACTTACTCTTATTAGCGCCACCAGGTATATGCTTAAAGGCAGTTAACATGCCATTGCACATTTACGCTCCTTTTACTTATAGGCGACCATAACCATGCAGCAGACTAGCCGAGGCTTGTGAGGGACCAGCTGCGCTTGGCGCTGAAAACGTCAGCAGCACCCAACCCGAATACGCCCATGCCAAGTTTGTTTAATGAGGAACTTCTCCAAACCTGCTCTGCAGTTTCCTTCCAAAATATTATATCTATCACACCTACGAAGTATCCTGTAAAGTTTCTTAAACGAAATCACAAAATTTATTCTAGGTGCCAGATGAAGACGCAGCAGATGTACCCACCTTTGCCAGCCTGAAGGATTCGATGTATCGCGAAAGGCGCTCAGCGCAGCCACCGGTTCCTTCATCAGCCGACACACCGCAAGACAACGACGCCCACAAAAATACAAAAATAGCAGAGCCCTTTATCATTGACGACCGCAGAGACCCTCGTCTTGAATAGTTGTCTTCGCAACACGAAGTGGCATGCAACGGCTGTCGTCAGTTAAAATTATTTTTTTTTTTGCAGACGGGGCTTTTTTTTTTTTTTGTACCTTACATGTGTGACGAACTTGTAACTCTGCATGTTGTAACTGACGGAGTGCCTAGCGCAGCCGTTTGCTTTTTTGTTGTCGGGTCGGCTAGCTACAAATTTATGCTCGTGCTTTTGAAGGTGTATGATTACATTCACATCTGCTGGGATTCCTTCCTCGACCCCTGAAAGTTTCATGACGGATTTTGAGCAGGCGCTTTTTGGTGGTCTGCGCGTCGTGTTTCCCCAAGTTGTTCATCGCGGGTGCCATTTTCATTTTTGCGCAATAAATGTGGGCTTACGTTCAGGGGCTGGGCTCCAAAGCGCATATTCAAGAAACAGCCAGCTAAGGGCGCTCATTCGTAAGCTCGTGGCACTTTCCTTTGTTTCGCCTTCGTACATCCATCGCCCCTGGGCGTTTCTGCGTTGGGGCGTATATTGCTCGTTATTCCGCAGCTCATCGGATTACTTGATTACTTTGAGGCGACTTCGATACGGGCATTTTCCAACTGGAGCGGTGGAACCATCACGGAAGCAGGGAATACACAACCAACAACCATTTGGAGGCATGGAATCGAAAAGTTAAAGCCATGTGAGGAAGATAGCACCCGAACCCCTTCGTGTTCGTTGATTTATTCGAGAGAGATGAGGCCCAAACAAGAGTCATCTTGCTTCAAGTTGAAAACGAGCGAGCCGTACGTGCGCGAGGCCGCAAGTGGGCTAAAAAAGTAAAAAAAAAACTAACGGAGATTGAAGTACGCTGTCACAGTGGCGTCATTTCGCTTTTTTTTTAATTTCTGAACTATGCTCAAGCTTCTTTTAAAGTATAGGCATTGCTGAGAGCTTTAGCCGGAGAAATAAGTGTGTGAAAAAAGTTGCAGTCGATTCGTTGTACCAGTGTGTGATGTGTGAGAAATAAAACCAATATACGTTTTGTCGCAAACATGCGGTATCACTCTAATCGAATGTAGAAAAATGGTTTCGAACAAGCCTGAAAGGAGGGATTGGAAGGGGAGGGGGGATGCTCGTGCGTGCCTGTATACATATCTTATATCTGATGGTATGTTGGGGCCCCGAGTAAGGAAAGAAATGAGCGTCGGTATGTGTTGCGAAGAAGGGTTCCTATGGTTTGGTGAGGGTAACAAAGAAACCACTTTTTTCCACCATGACCTTGCACTATTTTAATGTCGCGATAGTATTACACCGTGTAAATGAATAAGAAAACGAAGACATATGTCTCAAAGTGATAGTGCCAATCAACAGCAATTGGGGATTCATCTGTCTAAATCAAAGTTGCAAAATCGCTCCTGTTCGCGCAGTCAACGCCGTCGGTTTTGTTTCGAAGTAACCATTCGTTTTCTATTTAAATTGTGTACAATATTTATTTTTTTCGCGAGAGATGGCGCTGTCAAAACAAAACTAGCTCATTTCTAGTTCGTTTTCGCAAATGTCCGTATGTTTCATTTGACTTATTTTATTTAGTAGGCTCAATGAAACGTATTGCAGAATTTGATAAACAATTAGAGCTAGAGACATTTTTAATCTAGAAAGTACTAATTTTCGATGATAACAGCGGTCTAATTTGTGATTGAAAAAGTAATAAAATATAAATATTTTCAATTAATACTTTATGTTTACACACGAATAAAGATGAGTATTTCGTTGTGGAGGAAGATAATGTAGTATCAGCGGGTGAGTCACTAAGCGCCTTTGGAAAATTCACGAAAAAGACCAAGTTCGCAAGGCCTGCCGATTTCTACCTGATGCTCTTTGGGTAAGCAAGATCACGTAACTCAGCCTGAGTTGTGCCGCTGAGGCAGAGATCCTAGTTCCTATGGCGATGCAATGCTGCCGAAGGATATGTGATAGATTGAGGCGTTCGTGCGACAATTTTCGGGCTTACAATAAATTAAGCACTGCGTAGATCAAATCATTGGCTTCTATAACCCCCCAAAACAAGGACTGGCTTTTATTTTTACTCAAAGGCAATCGGACAATTTTTTTTGTTTAGATAAACGAGCACAGTTAGCTTTTACCTCTTTGCCGGAAAAAGTGGCCTCATGATCTTCTATTACGGATTCTAGGCAGGCAAGTGGCAAAAACTTGGCGTAGGACGGATGGGCATTACTACAGGGTGATTTAAGGAGACTCCAGGCTCTTTAAATCGACCGGAAAATCGGGTGTCTTAACCTATCGCGCTACGATTTTGTGCAGCGTCGCCAAGATATGGTGCATTTTTTTTTGTAAAATTTGGCAAGAGCAAACTTATTTAGAAAAAAACTGAAGAAAGAAAAAGACTTAGCTCCTATGAAAACGCAGCGACGCCATCGGTCTTCAAACAACACGGTCCCCTTTTTCACGGCAGGCAACAGATGGCGCAAGCGGTCGCGACGCCAACTGCCATCAACGAAAGAGCATACGGCATCCTTAGCAGACAAAAAACTGTAGTTCCTTCTTGTTACCGAACCTGCTTTTGTTCCTGCAAATGTCGCCGCCTGCGGAACGCGCGCCGCTTTTGAGTCGAAAAGAGTGCCTGCTAAAGACGCCGGCTCTCGGCGCCGTATGCTCGTTCGTTGGCGGCGTTCGTTGCGCCATCTTCAAAAACACGGCGCCGTGTTTTTCGAAGACCGCTGGCGTCGCTGCGTTTAAATAGGAGCTAAGCCTTTTTCTTTCTTTACTTTTTCCTCAGGTAAATTTGCTCTTTGCAAAGTTTACAAAAGAAAAATGCACCATTTGTGGTCAACGCAGCACAAAGTCGTAGCGCTATAGGTTAAGAAACCGAATTTTACTGTCGATTTAAAGAGCCTGGCCTCTCTTTGAATCACTACGTAGAGTTGGGCTATTCACTGTACCGCAGTGATTAGGCGCAAACTACTACTGAAATGTTCGTCTAGCTGATTTTTTCTCACGAGCCTAACTCGAGTGATTCCGCACTGCTCATGTTGGATACTCGAGCCGGCTTCGACACTTTACCCCATACGGTGTGATCCCCGTAAATACGTCGTTAATTTTTACGAAGCAGAAAAATATTCTACCAATACAGGGAAGCTCCTGAGCTAATATTGTTTCCTGAGAGTACAGGGGGATATATTGAAACGTTTCCGCAATGAATATGAAATGAAAACAAAACCGTTTGAAGTTATGGTATTTGAAAACAGAATCCCCTCGAAGTTGAACGCACTTGATGCAAGGTGTTTCCAACTTTTCTATTCACTCTTGGAACAGAATTTCTTCAAGGCCCTCAAATACGCAATTGAATTCCTCTGTTAACTTTTCATTCGACCGAAATCTCTTTCTAGCCAAGACTGTTTTAGTTTTGGCAAAATATAAAGTGTGAGGGAATTCAAACTTCTATTGTCTTATGTTGCTTTTTTTTCTAATCGTAGCAAATGCCAAATGCAGATCATTTGCTAAGGAATAAGAAAATGCGACACCCATCTTGCGGAAAGCTTTCTGTTTTGAATTCAATTCATTACGTAAAATATTATCTACTGGGTGACGAGAGATGCCCACGGCTTCCTCTATCTTACGCACTTTCGTTCGGCGACATGCAGAACGTTTCGTCTACAGTGTCTGACGTGCTGATCGTTTCACTGTGTAGCGAACCTGATTCGTCGCTTAATGTGTGCCCCAAACCTGGAGCTTGGAATCCTCCAAAACTCACTGTTGAAAACAAAGGCAATAAATATCAAGGGCATCAAAGCTGAATTTATTTTCGTTTTTTTTCTTTATATATATATATATATATATATATATATATATATATATATATATATATATATATTATGACCACTGGGCCTTTGATTTTATTATGATTATGAAAAAAAAACATTTGCATAGTTTCCTTAAAAAATGCATCTTTATCTTTATTTTGGCATAGTTCAGTTATTAGGAGGCGGTATCTAGTTACACACATATGTGCTTATATGTGTCTATCCGATATGTGTTCAAGAGAGGACACATGTGCGCTGATATCTGTCTCCTCTTTGTCTTCGTCTTTCTCTGCGCTGTATTTACCTTACCTAGTGATGACCAAACTCGCCTGCATAACCACCTTTGGTAACTTCGTACTTCGGTGCGACTCGTGCCAGCAAGCTTGTGTACAGATTATTTCGATCCAAAATTGTAACATGCCCTCTTTTTTATGTTCCGGTTAAATTGACTTTACGGCAAGGTGACAAGAGACGTGTAAAAAAGTTGTGTTGCCCCTCAAATCGAGCGGTAGAGGTGCATAAGTCTGGCAAATACGCGCTGCATGCTACAAGTTATTCATGTATTATTTCCGAGGATAGCAAAGCCCTTTATATATGCAAATTCTAGGGATCTCGAATTGTCAGTATTAAACTGTCGTAAGCATTACAGTTTTGGTTTTAAAATTTCCTGTCAGCAGACGTTAAGAAACAATTTCCTGGAAACAATATTTCTCTTGGAAATATTAAGTGAAGTCTTCGATTTTGTCGATTGTTTATGTATAGTAAGTGAGTTTAGCGGACATTTAATAATTCTTGCGGTATCTTAATGTTCTAAATACAAAAAGGCTTATGATTTTGTCGATGCACAATTCTTTTCTCTATCTCTACGTTTGGTTCAAATCGATGGCCTAGAGAAAGGCGTGGTAAGGGCCGCGGGTAAATGTTCCATTCAAAATCCGAAGTTTTTTTAGATTGACAGGGCTGGTGATGGGTAAACACAGACGATTATATTCTCGTCTGAGTTTTTGCATCGCCAACCTTGCACCGATATCACGGGTGGTAACGTCAGCGCGCCACAACCCTTCCCAAAAGTTCCAAAATTTTCTAAAATCGACTATTTTAGTGCTTTTTGATGACGCTCAACTAAGTTTTGATTAGAATGATATGTTTTCTTACGAACTAGAACGTTGATTCACAAGTTTTAGTTAATAATCTTACCTATCGTTACAGCTCCTGTGTTACGTCCCAATCGCCGTGTAACTCATCTGCCGAGACTGCATAAGTGTAGCTTTCACGGATTTTCTAGAAAAGGACATCTAAAGCCTAAAAAGCACAAACTATATGTACATACACCGTTTCATGTGATTAATGTTCATAGCAGCAGGGATGCGCATAATTAGTATTTTTATAACTTCATTTCAGGCGCCGCTTAGGAACACGTAACAAGAAGACTAAGAAATTATCTCCTAGTATTTACGGTAAGAGAGCGGGGCCAGAAGATGCTCCGGACCACACCCCAAGTAGCACAACTCGCTGGTTTGGGAATGGGGCGGTACCGGTCTGCCGGCAAGATCCTACTGGCCCGACGCTGGAAACGCCCCGTGGGGCGACAACGGGCCAGTGAGATTGCCAGTCACTGGCCAGCGACTGGGACTGACTGGGACGCCCGGCACTGGGCGTCCCAGTGAGTTCCCGGGATGCTGCCAGCACAAACCTCCAGCGTAGTACCAGTAATACGGTAAGATACCAGCAAGACCCCAGGCTAGCTGCATCAAGCCATACAGTTCCCGGTCTTTTTTCCCAGCGAGTTCCCGGGCTGCTGCCAGCACAAATCCCCGGCATAGTACCAGCAGTACCGCAAGATACCAGCAAGACCCCAGGCTAGCGGGCTAAAACCAGACAGTTCACGGTCTTGTTTTCCATGCTAACATTTGGTTTTGTGTGCAATTCACACCTGGATAGAAATGATGTAGTTCATAACAAGGGTTATTTTAACACGTAATGTGTGTAAACAATAAATGAAACATACAAAATTGTTACCGTCATTGTTTATTGTCAGTTGCAGTGAAGCTACAGTCGGCTGGTAATCATGCGCTTGTCGCCAGAGGAGTGCGCTGAATGAAAGAGGCTGCATGTCACGGGCCTAGGAAATTTTCTTCACACTTCTCATGCAGCTTGTGCTGCAAGTCGACCATGCACCCGAGAAGGCAAGTCCTTCATTACAGCAACTGTAAAGAGAATCGACACCACAGTAGAATGACAGGGTAAATCAATAGCAGCTGGACGTGACAATCCAGAAATTCCAAACTGGGGTGAGGGGCACGAGACAAGCAGCCCATGTAAAAGGAAATTTTTTTTTGTAGCTAATGCACTAATTGTCTTTATTTTATTTTCAATCTGGAAACTATATCAAAACAAGAATCCCTAAGGGACACACCTGTAACAACACACTGGATGACCAAGGGGCGAAAATGGTCCAGTTATCTCATAATCAAGGTCAGCTATTTGTATGAAAAAGGCCCACTTCAGAGAAAGGCTTGTGGAAATCATCTATTTTAATTCAAAAGGGCATGTCGAGAGACGGGCGAGCTTGGCAGAGTAGTTGGCATGGTGTTTAACACTGACGTTTGTTACGATAGGTGTGCAGTCCCCGATATCCACATTCAGCATTTTTAGGTAAACATAGCGATTCATTAGCATTACTGAGACAATGACAAATCATATCCTTGACATATACAGCTCACCGTTGTACACATACTAATGAGATTGGGTAGACACAGGTAAACATGTAATGCATTGCAGAGTATGACACCCCGGTTCCCACATAATGGCAACTTGACGACTAAAAGTCATCTGCAGACTTCATGAAATAAAAAATAGCGACTTACACAAAAACTAGTATATATTATCAGCGTCCACCATCAAACTCACATTGAGTGTTTTCCATCGGCATGCCCTAGCCCTTTAAAATGCCCGCAAGCCTCACTTACTTTAAGCATATGACATCCCATGAGATGAAACATTCCCTCGTTATCATCATTAAAATGTCTACAGGTGCGAACAGTTCAGGAATATCAATTGAAAGATACCAAATCAGTAGTGAGGTAGTGTACAGTGGCTGGTAGATGCAGGTTAATATGTATGGGACATCTATTTTCTAAGTGATATTGTTTATCTGGTCAATTTTCTTCACATACCCATCACATACTGGGACAAGGTTCTCAATACAGTGGAAAACAGGAAGGAGGAGTGAGTTCCAGATTTAGTTTTGCACAAGTTATGTGGCAACTGACTTCATCCTCTTAGAATTTATTAGAGTGGATCTGGGTGTAATGATGCCTAGCCCGACAATACTGCCAGTAGCACATGTCCCAAAACCTTCAGAAACGGGTAGAGGAAGTTTTAATCCTAATTTCCGTATTGCGATGAGAGCTGCTCACACTGAGAATTGATGTGAGCAGTGTCGGCCATCCCTCTGTCTGAAATATCTATGCGTCAGCCACCCCCTATCAGAAAAAGTTTTAGCTGAGCGCTTTTTACGGCCCGCTCAGCTCAGCCACTGAGCGGGAAATTAACCAGGCAAGCACGTAACGCTCAGTCGGCAGTGGCCATAGGGGTGCAGGAATTGTCTTTTCCATCGGCATCTGCGCTCCAATTGGTCGTTGCTGACTGAGCGTTGTGTGCATGCAGGTGCTTTCCTTTTGAGTGGAGCGGGTCTAACAATGCTCAGATAAAACTATCTAATGTCTATGTCACAGCCTCAACAGCCAAACGAGCAGTCTTCTTCTCGCTTGCACAATAGACCAAAATTGCACTGCATACTGCTTTAGAGGCTTGTTGGCATGTTTCACACTCACTCTCTGCAGACAGCTAGGACAATCGGTAAGCGAGAGAAAAAAAAGTGTGAACACATATCATGCATGCCAAAAGAAAACATCAATGGGACTACACGAGACTGCATTAAAGTTGCCAATTGGGCGCGTTTTATACTGCACAGCCACTGGCTGAATCACATAAGTGTCACACTTGCCGAGCTTGAAGTACAGTCGTGATCTTTACGAGTGTGAACAAGCGATCGTCGACTGTTCAGTACTGGGAGCATCATGCACCAGCGGACTTGCTCTCCTTTTAAAATGCCTTGCGAACCAAGTGTGGTAAGTCATCTGATAAGGAGAGAACGTCACCACGGACAGCACTGAGCAGTTGATAATCACCTGCTTACCTTCACATGGATCAAGTCTCTACTTGGCCAAAGTAGGCAGTATGTGTGCAGCAGAAACGGCTGTACTGAAATCTCAAAAGGATGAAAGATCAGAACAGGCTTGGTGAGGTTTCACGTTGCAAGTATGCCCATGGAAATTTCACTTTCTAAAACATAAACACGCATTTCAAATTGTCATCCAGGACAAGCTGCTATTACACAGCTGTATATATAAGGCAGCTTACCATCAACAACCTTCGCAGACTGCCATGGACCTGATCCTCGGCTTGGCTGATGATGCAGGAACGAATTGGCCTAGTCGATGCTAGCTTACGTTCGGCTAGGGCTGCACTGAGTATAAAGATGAAAAAAGTGTTGTAGATTATGTGAAACAAACAAAAGCAATCCTAGCATCCACAATTCGCTAGAGGCACTGAAAACAAAAATAAGAGGTTGGGTCAATTATTTTAATGCAATATACTTCGGACACATACCATGACTGCAGGTAAGATATTTGCTGCCTTCAATCTAGATCTGCTTGAAAATTTACGAGCCAAATAACAAATATTTTTTAAGCTGAAATATATTTTGCTGGAACTACAAAATCTGAAGACTATCTCTGCAAATATGGTGCTATCTAGTACATCAGAGATGAGTAGAATTGGATTACAGCGTCCCGCTTACAAAGATTGAAGCAAAACAAGTACAGAATCTGCCGTGCCACTACAGTAAAACCTTGTTAATTCGGATCTCATGGGACCGGCAAAAATGTTCGAATTAAGCGAAAGTAGAAATATCGAAAGGACAAAGAAAGCTGCGCGAAAACGTTGCCCTGTGACAAACCTTTATTTTGAGAAAAAATCTGTTATTACCGCCTGCTTTCAGAACGACACTTGGGCGAAGACGCCAACTTTCCTTAGCGCGGTCGAGTGCTTCACCGCACTCGCACTGTCGGAGCTACGCATCCCGTGCGCTGACAATGTAGCACAGCAAGGCCTCTTCTAGTTTCGGGTGCACCACCTTCCAAGGCCGCTTTCTTTTCGCGTTGAACTTCTCGCTCTCAAAAGCCCGTAGGATATCGGCCAAAATTTTTACGTACGTGGCCAAAGTGCTTCTCTTGACGTCGTAACTTTCCACAAGTTGTCGAAAGACGCCGCCCTTTAAGGCCCTCAGTATTTCCACTTTCGTCGCTAAATTCTTAGCCTGGTACAGCTGCAACGGAAAACGAGTAGCACAACTGACCAGTAATCGGGGCGGCGAAATCGCGACACTTGGCGCCATTTTTCCCGAGCGCCGATAGCGAGAGTGCCAGTCACGTTGCAATTTACGATGCGGGGGTGGCCGACGAAAAATTGAGGGATAGGATAGTTGTTAAAATGGCGGGCTTTAGGATCCCCGCGTTGAGGCATAAAACGTGACTGTCACTCTCGCTATTGGCACACTCGGGAACAATAGCCCCGCGTGTCGCGATTTTGCCATTCCGGTCGTTGGTCACTTGTGCTACCCTTTTTCCGTTGCAGCAATGCTTCTGCCGCTTCCTTGCCAGAAGAGTAACCCGCTGAAGCACGGCGATCCAGAGCAAAACTGGTGCGAAACACGAAGAACCGAAAAACCATGGGAAAACCGGAAAAATCACGTGCGCACTTCGGATGGATATCGGTTATACCTTTTGGAACAGACGGTAGATAGCGCCACCTGCCGAATTCGTCCGAATTTACGATAGTGCGCCGCGTTCCCTCTGAATTAATGAGCGTTTGCTTCCATTGACTAATATATACGTTTGACGGGACCGAATCGGCAGTTCAAATTATCCAAATTTCCAAATTAGCGGGGGTTGAATTAACAAGGTTTTACTGTACAACAGAAACGACTCTACTTTGATCTCGTGGGGATCAGAGTTCGGAACAGGCATGAAGGATTTGGCACGAGAATTATGCCAATGTCATTATTCATTTTTCCAACATTAAAATGACTCTGAAAGTGCGACCAGCTGCAGGGTGTATTAATGCAAACCTTGTGAGTGCTGAATTGTAGGCACAGTGCCCTGGTTGTGTTCATGTGCGATATATGACCAAATACCATAGAGACCAATACTGCAAACCTCATCGAAAACCAATGGGTGCGGTGGCGAATGGCGTGAGTGGCGCTGTTCACCTCTCTTGCCGTTCATTTGTGTGTTGCCACTTCCAATGGGAAGGCTTCAGCCATTATTGGGAACACTAGATAAACAAATAAAAATGCAAACACAACACACACAGCAGTACTGGCAGCAAGCCGAGACGCACTTCTGTAGTAAACTCAGCATTCCGCTTACGAATGGGATGCGCAATTTCCCTACAGGATTTCATTCCACGTGAATGGCATCGGAATTGCTAAAGGCCAGTCCATAAACACAGTCTGCGTTAAAAACAATCCTATCAGCAATAAGTTTCTATTATATTGCTCAATATATAAAGAACCTTACCATGAACAGCCTTGGCAGTCTTCCATGAAGCCTGGCCTTCACAGAGGAAGCTGGCATTCTGTGTCGTTTCAGGACACTCGCATCAGAATGGCGAAAGTGAATGCCAACTTCTACTCGGTAAGGACTGCAGTAATATAAACATGAAAACACAGATTAGAATATACGATAAAAAATATCATAGACCAACGTGAAAAAAGTGCACAAAAAGACAAGGACAAAAGGACAGGAACACATAGGACGCAGACTGGTGCACACTCACAACTTGATCTATTGAACATAAAGGAAAAAGGATCAGAGAAATCAGAAAGGCTGTGTTCGGAGAATGCGAGCTTCAGAAACCAGGGCGTGAGCAAAAGATGTCAGGTAGACTGTTTTACAGACACTTTGGAAATAACAACAGCCTTTCCATGTAATAAGGTGGTGAGTTCATTCTGATTGAACATCCTGAAAAGTAACAAACAAAAAACAAGGAATAAAAGAGAGGAATACATACACTACATACGAGTGTAGACTCCCAACTCACAAATTGGAGAAGAAAAAAAATAAAGAATGCGAAAGGAGCTTTAGCAAAAGTTCGAACAGGTCCAAGTGGAATGTGCTAACTCCCACTCATATGCATAAGACTGTAAACACAATTTTCTTGGCAGCTCAGGTAACGGACGGATGTGCGGACACATTGGTCGCCCATACTAAGAATAATAAAGGCCTAAAATAATCCCCTTGTATGGTTTTCACAGTATCTGCTGATTATTCACGTTTTCTCTAAAAGCCTCGTCCCACTAGAGCGCCAAACACCGATTTTCGTCCGACGACACCACAAAGTTCCATGTCGCCGATGCTGTCCCACTGCAACGGCCAACGCCCGCGACAAATAATAGAGGCGGAGGGCACCGCGCTCTTCCAGACATTCTAGTTTACCAGTGAACAATACGGTGGAGGGAGGCAATCAAACAACCCCCCTTCCCCTTTCCGCCTCGCCTCCACCCGCCGGCGGGCCGGCCCCCCTGCGCGCCCGCCGCTGCCGCGGTTCCCCCCCCGCCCCACCCCGCGCGCGCCCGCCGCTGCCCAAGCGTTGCCGCGGTTTCCCCCCCCCCCCCCCCCCTCCATCTCCCCAAACGTTCCGCCGCTACTGATGGACCTCGAGCGAGTATGCAGCCTATTTGTGAGCGAAGAAAAACAGCCTCGTATTACCCCATTCGCGCACAATTAGTAATATTGGTAAAAGCAAGCGATCTAGACAATAACAAGGATTTTGAACGGAGGAAAGAATAATCTAGCCCTAACAGACAAAGAAAGGAACTTACTTTGGAACGACCGTACCATGATCTTGGCTGTTGAGCAGATTTGACGTAGTTCCACGGCTCACAGTCGCTTCCTTCTTGTTTAGACACATTTGAAACTAAGATAAACTCCACGCATCACGACTAATCGGTGAATTGACCTGAAGACAGAGATATGAAAACCCACACGCCCGGCCAAACGTGCAAAAAAGGGCTGTGGATTGGATTGGATTGCATTGGTTGGCTCTAATGGATATCTAGCGACTTTACGGAAACTATCTTCAACACGCTTGCAATAAAACGACCAGCAATGCAAATTTAAAAAAAAAACATTAGTATACACATTAATAATAACTTATTTAGCATGTAAAGATTGCCACAATAATATAAATGCGTCCTGAACACGTAGCAAAAAATTAAATACGAAACCAACCGCACAATGTATCCAACCGACTTCAGCGGACCTATAATCATTTAAAACATCAGACGTTCTGTATGTTGGTTTGGCTTTGGTTGTTAACGCGTCCTGCTGGTAACCTAGTGGTCGGTGGTTCGAATCCCACTAGAGAGAACGTTTTCTAATTTTTTTTTTATCGCGTTTTTTGCTTGTTTTTATTATTTTAAATATTTGCTGTGTTTTTCGCAGTCGCCGGCCCCCTACTTTAGGGTAAAAGTCGCGCAGAATGTGAAAATAGAAAGTGCGAGCCCAAATTTGAGTTGATGCAATGCACAAACCGTGACCCTCCTGTTTGCCGGGATAAATCGCTCCCTCCGTGCTAATAGGTTGGTTGGTGTAGTACGCAAACAGCGGAAGTGCTTTCAACGAAGTAAAGAAGCTAATAATAATGGGAATATTGAGAGAAAAATGGGAAAATGTGTATGTAAACGGTCAAACTGCCACAGTGATGCAGCCGAAGATTGTCTGAAGGCGGTCACCTTTAGCCACTATTAAAACAAAAATACCGCTATTTTAAGGCAGTTATTTACCTGAGCTCATAGCGCGCTACGTATTGAGCACATCTCTTAATTTTCTGACTTCCGGAAAGTAGTACTTAATTTTGTTCTGGCACATCAGTGATATCCATCGCCTGCCCCTGGTTTTACTTATTGAGGTTGTGCTCCGCAATTTTACTTTTTTATTATGCCTATATAATGTTTTTATTCCTGAGATCAAAGAACAGTGCGGATAAATAAACTAGCTTTCAGAAACGATATCGTTCGGTGTGATAACATTTATGTTTTGTAGCGCCAAGGGGTCACACTCACAAACCAGGCAGTGTAAACACCCACAACGCCTTTGTGTTTCCCGTTTTATCGTGTTAAAAAAAAAAAAAAGTTTTTATATTTACTTTTTTTTGGTGCGGTATGTCGTATAACCTAAGCTATCGGGGACAGATCATCTGGCTATGTGAACATTTGCAATATTTCTGTTAGATGGTCGTAGCTACCACAGAAAATAGTCGATTCTTGCCTGAAATAGCATATTTTCACACTCGATTAAAATCACCAATAACATGATCTCAGGAAAGTTGTGTACATCTCGCAGCGTCATAAGCAAAACACACATCTCTTTCTTGTCCAGATTCTACAATGTAATGCAAATTACTGTTTTTGTCACTCAAAGCGCGTGCTCAATCATGCCACGTGTTTGTTAATTGTGGTTGTTGTTTTTCACTCGGATTCTCTGCTATACCGTTTTTATTTTATTTTTCTTATCAGTGCCAAACACGTGCGTATACCACCGACCTTAAGTATAGTGCATCAAATTAAACTAGCTTCCTGAAAAGGTGTCGTTCGGTGTTGTGTAATTTATTCTTCATAGCGTAGGTGGTCAGGTCAGGTCCTGAACTGCAAATGTTCCACGCCGCATTATTTTTTCTCGCGTTTTCGCGATAAAACACGTCAGCCCTGCCATGCTGGGATCAAATACACCAGCGTCGGCAGTTATTTGCGAAGGATTGATCTACGCAAATATTTCCACTCGCTATTCATGAATTGCCACAGTTCGCCAAAATCTGGAGGACTTGACTGCATAGTAAAAACGGCAAAAAAAAAAAAAAGATAAATCGATGTCGGTCAGTAAACGGAACTTCCATGGCGGGGTTCGCCAGCCTGAACAGCAAAGCGCCGATGCCGGCCAGTAACTGAACTTCCGTGTAAATACCGGCCATCAAAGACAGCAAAGTGCCGATGCCGGCCAGTTACTGAACTTCCATGTAAATACTGGCCATCAAAGACAGCAAAATACCAATGCCGGCCGGTTACTGGAACCTCCATAGAAAGACTGGCCAGCAAAGACAGCAAAAACCCGATGCCGGCCAGTCACTGTAACTTCTTCGGCGGAACTGGCCAGTGAGCAAGACGAAACCCCGACGCCGGCCGTGGCCGGTAGCTCACCGGCGCCAATGGCCGGGCGCCGCCATCCTGTTACCGGGACCGGCCGGCGTAGTCCCGATACCGGCCGAAGCGGTGTGCTACCTGGGACATTTATTCTGAATCTTGAGAAAATCGGAGTTTAAACAGCTATTTCTTAGAGATGTATAACGAATATCGAATGCTATTCGCCGTTTGTGCTAGTTGGTAGCACGGATTTGTAAGTTGGTAGCCGTTTTCACGGAAGATTTGCTTTGCTGAATAAAATTCACATTGTTTGCTTTGAAGTAGTTGGAGAAAGTCAAGTTCAAAATGTTTTTCAAGCACGTTTTGGCCACTTTGTTCACAAATAAAATTTGACGAGAAGGGTTGTCGTCAGATGATGGTCATAAATATCACATTGAACGAATATCTCTTGAAAATTTCACTTATATTCGTGGTGAGATTTCTACAACACCAAACGCGAAAATCAACTACAAATTATGACTTTACATTTTTATTCTACGTAAAACTGTAAGGCCGCAAGTGTACGTGTGTCCACAAAAATAGTGTTTTAATGACAAGACAGCCTACGCATTGCCCAATGCTTAGTGCCCTCCAAATGGAGCTCTAACGGTACAACCTGATGCCAAAGTTTTAAAACTCAGTGTTTGCAGATTCAAAAGTTAGAAGCAATTTTTTTTTAATTTTACACTGGCAAAATGAGTCCCGTTTTCGGTGGCCGACGTCACTCCTTTTCAAGCGTTTCCTAAATTTCCTAAAACTGTTTATAACCTTTGAGTCAGCAAGTTCTGATACTTCGGCATCAGGTTCGAGCACCGAACGCTGCATTTGGCCGAAGACTGGGAGTTTAGTTATTCGTAATTTAGCGTTGCCCTGAAACATGTAAATGTAGATGTTTGTTTGCGTGTTTGTTATGTTTGTTCAAGCACACCACCAAACTTCTAGATACGGCTTGTTTCCTTGGCATTTGAGAATTTTGCACAAGCGGTCACGCCTCGGCTAATTATTAACTTTAAGTGGCTGAACGTCCCATAATTCTAAATACCTGCTTTTTGAACGAGGGTGATTTTAACATCACTGCTTATTCTTACCGCTTGAAAAAAAACAAAAAAACGTTATTGAATGTATTTGGTAAGCAGCAGATGGATTATTATTTCCAGGCCGCGCCAATGCCGGAACGGTCTGCGTGAAAGGCGCTAATGTGGGAATTTCCTGGGACGTACCTCCTCTGTACAGTAGATTCACCACAATAGCCCACGAAATTGGGCATTTGTAAGTATCTCGTCGCTTTCTCTATAAACACATGCGCTCAGCGTATCATCCGGGAAAAGCTTTTTTTAGTTACCGTTAGTAAATCTCATGCCTCTTTTCATCGCCATGGACAATGCGATATGGGCCGAAAAGAAGCCTGATCATAATGATCCTTGCTTTGCGTTTCTTAATCTGTCCCTGAAAATAGTGGTGACCATTAGATGGTTTTCGTAGCATGAACAATATTTTCGCAGGCTCGGGAGTGCGCGCGATGGAAGTGGTCCCCTGAGAAATGTCAAGAATCATCCTGGTGCTGTTGACTGCAAGTCCAAAGTCAAATACATCATAGACTCTGGAGGGCCTCCTGGACCGCCTTTCGCGTTTTCGCATTGTAGTGAGGAGGGGATGCAATTTGTTTTAAAGTAAGTATTTTCTTGAACTTCCTTAAGCCCTGGCATCATCGAACCTTTATTTTCCTTTGGACCCGTGACATTTCCTATGCTATTGTTTCACCCTAATTTTGAATGCATCGTTTGCCAGTTGATGGGGATGTTAATTGTAATCATAGTTACTTAAATCGTAGTTCACTTAAAAGGTAGCTAAATCCACCACACAAATGGTAACGCTAAAAGCGTCACCATATTACGAGAGGCAACGAGGCGCTAAGTTCACAGCGAAAATACATTGTATTGTGGTTGTACTGTTATTCTCGATATAAACAAATTATGGTCATTATAACGACTTTAAGGAACATCAAAGCGTTTACCAAAATGTAGCTGAATCTATTAAACTTCACAATTAATTTTTCTTTTTTGAGTCCTAGTGCGTCCGTCGGTTGGTTCGTGTAAACGAACTGAACCGAAAGAAACACTACAAGGTTGATTGATTTGACGCCCTTAAGGCCCGGTCACACTGAGGCAACAGTCGGAGAACTCTATTCGGCAACACGACATAGACTCGTTTCCGGCGACCCTCTCACGTCGCGGCAACAAGAACAGCAGGGCAACATGTTACTCTCACCCGGAATCCGTGTTGGCCGATTTGTTGTCCGACCACCCTGTCACACTGCGCTGACTTCTGGCCCAACGCTTGGAACACTCCACCGTCTTTGATTGTTTACCTTCGTTCGTGTGTGGCGAAACGTCGCTGGAAATCCGACTCTTAAATGTGCTACAGCATTCAAAGGGCTGGAAACTTCCACGGGACCGCATCAACTAGTGACCGTGGTTAGAAAACTTGACGCGGGGACTATTTTCCACCTTTCTTTTATGAAGATGTTCTCCTTTCGCTGACAACGGTATAGCCCTATACGAGGAAGATGATATTGCCGATATATGTTAGGAATCTACGACATCGTATAAGGTGTTTCTGTTCAGTTTTTTTCTTTCGTGCAATTCAAATATCTACTGTAAAATTGAGTTAGCACCTACAGTTCCCTGAAGCGTTTTTTGAAGCGTGGTGTTGTCTGAACTGACAGTGCTTAAAAACGACGACACCGACATTATCGGCCTTCATTACAATAGGTAAAATGAATATTTTTCCACGCTGTATACTTGCTTCCGCCTGCTATGTGATCGCTTCATTCCCCAAAACGTCCTGGGAATTTTTGAATCAGTTCGGGTGTCTGGTAGCGGCTGTTTCCTAGTGCCAAGCAAGCAGGCTAAAATATCGCGTTCTTTTATTGCATTTCTAAAGTACGACGAAATCTCGCAAATGTGTGTGAACAAAATAATGAGAGCGAAAAATTAGTTCTTTATTGAGGACCTACGCGGCCTTATAAAAACTAACTCAAAATTATTTGGAATGCAGTTAACACCCAAGCACACTTCCAATCCCTTTTAGTTTACTGATTCTTCGAGAAACGAGCTGGATGCTGTTGACGTCTGTGAACGAGTTGGCAATTCCTTTAGTGAAATGTTTTCTGATTAGTGAAATGTTTTCTGACGAGACCTTTCCCTTGCTAGTTATTTTACCTTAAAGACCGACCAACGAAACCATTTTCCGCAAGGTAGGAAAATGACCCTCGCTCCCTCCTCTTTTCACCCTCTCCCAAAAATCACGTGACGGCAGAGGCTTCTTTTGAGTCGGCTTTTTCTGTAGGGATAATCCTCAAAAAGCGCGAAATGAGCAACTAGCTGCGAGCGCCACAACGACCTTGAGACGTCTAGGTGTCTTCCCTCGTTTACGCGGGCACGCTCCATCCTCGAGATTGAGGAAGCCAGCGCGACCGCACGCTTTTTCCCATGAGCTGTAGGTCCGAGGCCGCTCGGTCGGTGGAGATCGAGGGGTCGTGGTATGCTGGGTTCGTTCCAGCAGCCGTTCTCTGGCATCGCGCGGCTGCTGGAACCATTCCCGTGTCTGCACGAGGATTGGCTCGTGCAATAAAGGGTTCAGGTCGTCGATAATACATTTATTTACGAAACTTATAAATCGAGTGGCTTTCCCTAATCTCTTCATTACTGTTTGAAACATATCTCCTCTCATAGGTTGTTCATCCCATTTTGGACTCCCCTGTTGGAAAATATCGATGATGGAAAGATGATGGAAAAGGCTCATACAAGCGTAACCGTAATATGGGACATCCTATACAAGCGAAAAGGCAGCTCCAGTAGAGTGGATTACGGCGGAATGATACAGGTAGGCGGAACCATACAAGCGTGTCGTATTATGGGACATCCTATACCGGCGTAGTGGATTATGGCGGAACCAAGTAGGCGGACGGAACCATACATGGATAACGTAATATGGGACATCCTATACCAGCGAAAAGGCGATACCTGCATGTTGGAGCCATATGACTCCAACATGGTGGTTTTGCCTTTTCACTGTTGTACACGGCAATTTAGTTTTAAGCTTTACATATATGTTTAGAAAGGTTGTGAAAGCTAAATTAATGCGATTTGTGCAGGCGAGTTATATGGCCAGGCGTACGTAGTATAGGGACCTAGTCGTAACGATCAGTCAGATAATTAAATACAATTTGTTAATTAACTTTTTAATTAGTGAAAATGAAACTATGGTTTCTATTGGAAACTTTCTGAGTCACTGAAAACCACAAAATCAACTCTTTTTAGAACGATATAATGCAGGGGTAGCATTTTACGCGTTCTGTAAAAATGCTTTATTTGGACGAGTTTCTAGGTTTCAGTTTCTTATCAGAGCTCATCTTTGCACCCACAGTCCTGTTCCCCAGGGGCTTAGACGCGCAACACACGTGCGCCTTGCTTCCCTCCATCCTACGAGGGAGGCGAGGGGGCGGCTTCGCACTGCGGCCACCGGGCAGCAGGACCGTAGGTGCAAAGATGCGCTCTGGTAAGAAACCGAAGTCTGGAAACGCGTCCAAATTGACCATTTTTTTAGAACACCATAAAATGCTGCTCTTGTCTTATATCTTCACAAAGAAAATTGATTTAGTGTGTTTTGATGATGCTTAGAAGTCTCTAATTGGAACCATGGGTCTATTTTGACTGATTAAAAATTTCAGGAACATACTATACTTAGAGAGAGGCTGAAGCGGTTTTGTATTTGAGAAAACACTTTTAAATCTTCTTCATTTGACCTCCAGAATCTCAAATATCAAAATTATTTGCTAATTTAATTAATCGAGGCTGCATAGAGTCATTTTTAAAGCGCTTTGAAAGCACTTCCCTAGAGAGCGACGTCACAAGAGCAGCTTTCAAAATCTTTGTTCACGCATCTTCAGCGCCTATGAAAGCTATGCACGCATATGCTATTTATTAAAGGGGCAGAAAAATGCGTCACGACTGGTGCCAATGCGGGAGAATATACCTAGAAAACTTGCGACTGGACGCGCGGCCCTTAAGCGACACACACTTGGCGGCTGAAAGGTCTTCTTACGATGTCACTATTGGTAGGATGTTTTTTTTTGTGTTTTCTCACGTTTAGTTATATCTTTGTGGAAAACGAGCGGGATATTCAGATTCGCGGGATAAAACCACGCGAGAATGAACCTCCATCTAGTTTTCTGAAAGAAGTCTGGCACATCTCTGTAATAAGCCGACTGATCATTACAAATTAGCCTTTTATACTATGCCACCCTGGCCATATAACTCACGTGTACAGACTGCGTAAATGTAGCTTTTACGGCTTTTTTTTTAAATCTGTAAAATATACAAAAAAACACTCTGTAGAATGTCCCCCAATACAATATGATTGTATGGTTCCTTTCCCGCTTGCATTGTTCAAGAAAGACTTGTGGATATCCAGCGTTTCATTGGAATGCTGGATGTCAATGAGTCTCTACATCAGTGAGTGGTTTCAAACAATTATGATGTTTGCACACCAGGAGCACTAAGAGCAGAGGCAAAATGTCGTGACCTGGTAAATTTGGTTGCAGGTATTTATTTTTAGAAGAACTGCATGCAGCAAAGCTTAACTTTGCTCAAAAGAAGATAATTAAAAATTCAATACTGAACAATGGTGTCCCTTGAGCTGTCAGACCAAACTCCCACTCTTGTCACTCAGGAGTTCCTAACTTATGCGTAGAGGATCAGCACAACCCAGATTTGTGCTGCAAGCGCACCTGCAATATAAAAGTTGAATAAACATGAGATGAAATATGAGACGTTTACAATTCTCTGTAATGAGAAAATACAGTACAGCTCTCGAAGAGGAAGATGGGAGGGTATGCCCCTCCTTCCCCTCCCCTCCTCCTTTTCTGCTCCCTCCCATTTAGGGGGAAACTTCCCCACTAAATTTAGCGGGTTAAGTTTCCCAATAAATTTAGCGCGGAAATTGATGTCACATGACCTCAACACAAATGCAGTTTTTCCGCTAAAAGTAGCGGGGAAAATGACGTCGCATGACCGTGTCACGTCATCCATAAAAAAATTCAGTTTCTCAGCTAGACTTAGCGGAAATATTAACGTCACATGACCACAACATTAATTCAATTTCCTGCCAAGTTTAGTTGGGCGGTTACGCCGACAGCGACGCCGCGAAACGCGGAAACGGGTGCTAAGAGCTGCGCTAAAAACTAAATGCATCAGGTGAAATAAAGTGAACATTATATATACTGTAAGAAAAAGAAGAGAATCTAAGATACCGTTCTCAGATCCTTCCTTTTGTCCGTTCTCAAATGTTTTGATATCAAGAAATGTTTATCTCTTTATTCATACCCAGAGAACCCCTCCCAGTTTCAGCATGAATGCAATAAATCAATGCAGACTAGACCTAGTAAACAATAATGCACATGAAAATGAATGTTTGCCACATAGTCATGTATCAGTCAGTGGCTCAGATCTCAAAATACATTTGTATTGAGGAACATTCTTGAATAAAACCTCTGGGCTTCGAATTCAACAGTTTGTACTTCCATAAGGAACACTGTATGGCACTGATTTTTTTTGTTTTTTGTGACACATCAGAAACAGCACAACACTGTCATCCTTGCATACCTAACAAGAATTTGTACCTTTTTTTTTAGCATGGCATGTGCTATTCTAATGCCCATACAGCCTCCTTTAACAAAATTTCCTTTGTATAGCTTTTATTGGTTCTTATTTAGCTCGCTCGACAGATTCGGTACCTTGAATTCTCACTCGGCATCAACAGTTTTATATATAAATGTAATAGCAAAAGACATGATGTATGGACTTGAGTACGGTTCAACAAGCACAGATGTTGAGAAAAGTACTGAGGAAAACTCAAATGTCAAAATAAAAATAAGCTGGAATGTGGATACAATTATGGACATGGTCATGAATACAGTTAGCAGATACAATATAAAGAATATGTGTTAGACGCACGCTCAAAGAAACCTGTTGCATCTATATTCATTCAAATTACTTTGCAGAACCCAGCGCTGCAGTCTCAGGTGGGAGTTCGCTGGATGAGTCTACTGAAAATGAGTGTAGACGGAAAAAGCAGTTTGATCTGCGATAATGAGCATTACATAAGTGACATGTCATTATTACTGTTACAGTGCCGAATGTTCCAAACTGTCAGTAGCATCATTCTGTGAATTCCCTCCGTACACTACAGGGTTTGGCTGTTTCGAATGCTTTGCGAGAAAAATGATGAACTGGAAATATCTAGAGTAGTTCTAGAAAAACTATTTCCAGAATCTTATCTCAGCATCGCAAAGAATATAAAAAGTTTCTAAAGACAAGGTTAGTGCAGGAGTTGAATAAACTAAATACTTTGTTTTTCGAAACCATCTTGCCGTAGTAAAAAAAGTTCCCCTAGGTAGAGCTAGTCATTACGGATGATTGTGCCCATTGCATACCATAAAAATGTAATTTGCGACCTACAATATTTACAAACTCAATTAACTCTGAATAAGTGGACCACTTGGAATTAAAGATTGGCCTCACCATGACTGTCTGCCAACATCTACATAATAATTTTCATGAACCTATGTATTTCAAGAAAATATTTGGTGCGAGCTGCTTAAAACACAATAGCACTTTTTAACAAGTGCTGATTGTTGGGCAAGTTGGTACGGTACGTTAGAAAACATAATTGCGCTTTGAAGACGGGGACATAGGAAGGACAGACACCACCGAGTGCTAACTTTCAACTGATTTAATTCAAGAACCTCAGCGTAAAAACACACTGCGTCACCGCACCACATCTCAACCAATCCGTGGCCCTGCCACGGACCGCAAGTACGCCAACTCCTTATCCGCCAAGTCAATTGACGCCACACTGACACAACACGTGCCAGAACTATTTATAGCATCAGCCTCCATAATCTCTCTAACAGTCATATCTTTGTGCCTAGCAAGAACAGTAGACGAAGCAAATAATGGTTTGCACTCGCAGTGATGATCTGTCGTGTCACTGCCATGACTGCGGGTGCAAACAATTATTTGCTTCGTCTACTGTTCTTGAGAAGCACAAAGATAGGACTGTTAGCGAGATTATGGAGGCTGACACTATAAATAGTTCCGGCACAAGTTGTGTCAGTATGGCGTCAATTGACTTGGCGGATAAGGAGTTGGCGTACTTGCGGTCCGTGGCAGAACGGATTGGTTGACATGTGGTGCGGTGACAAAGTCCGTTTCTACGCTGAGGTTCTTGAATTAAATCAGTTGAATGTTAGTGCTGTGTTGTGTCTGGCCTTCCTATGTCCCCGTCTTCCAAGCGCAATCATGTTTTCTACCACACTTTTTAACACTAATAGAAAGCCTGTAGTGGGCCACAACTTAAGCAGTTTTCACTTCATTATGAAGAGCAATTACACATATGTGAACCATGAATATAGGCCTGCACTGAATTTTTTTCTTAAGCTGAATGTGCTATGCTCTGTTTACTATATAAATCTTTGCAGAGCTGACAATGTGCAAGTTCCTGTTTTTTTATATTTCACATGTCCCGACTGCCGGGTGTGGTAGGGACATAAGATTGATGACACCAACGAAACACAATGATTATTTTAAGAATTTGCTTGTGTAAAGCACGAACAAGGCGATCTGCGGGAAGTTATTTCTGTGACACCGTCGAACCTACATCCGCGGGCTTTAAGCTCACATGTTAATCATGTCTGCAGACTCCTTTTTGTAATTGGAACTCCATCCAACCCAAGATTTGAATATGTTTTTTTGCATTTTAGGCTTAGTAGTGCTTTTGCTGTTCTAGTAATAGGTAAGAAAAATGCTTATTTCAAGTGGCATACCTAACACCTGGTGGCACGAGGACTCCCCTGTCGTGACGCTGATCGAAAGTCACAGGCAGGGAGATACTGCGATGCTCTTGTTGCTGGGATTATCTCCCCCATGGTCCTGGCCAGACCACAGAAAAAGATTGAGTCCAAGCGTGTGGCCACTAGGATCACCAGATCTTGAAGCACCCAAGTAGCTGAAAATAAAAACAAATCACAATCAAGTACTTGGCAGAGCTACATTAGAATGGCTAGCATATTCTTTCGTGATCAGCACATAGATCCTCTTCTTTTAGTCATAGTCACCCCCCAGGACAAGGCCACGTAGGCGTTAAAATGATGGGTACCGAATTAAGGCGAATGATCAAATGCATTCATTTAACCCTCTTTCGCCCCAACCTGAGAGACTTCTGTCAAATATTCACATTCAACTGTAAAGACTACAAATAAAACTACTACTGCAATGCAAAGCCGTATAGTCTGTTCTCAAATGTTTTGATTTTAAGAAATGTTTATATCTTTATTCATACCCAGAGAACCCCTCCCAGTTTCAGCATGAATGCAATAAATCAATGCGGACTAGACCTTGTAAACTATAATGCACATGAAAATGAATGTTCGCCACATAGTCATGTATGAGTCAGTGGCTCAGATCTCTAAATACATTTGTATTGAGGAACATTCTTGAATAAAACTTCTGGGCTTTGAATTCGACAGTTTGTACTTCCATAAGGAACACTGTATGGCACTGATTTTTTTTGTGACACATCAGAAACAGCACAGCAGTGTCATCCTTGCATACCTAACAAGAATTTGTATTTTTTTTTAGCATGGCATGTGCTATTCTAATGCTTATACAGCTTCCTTTAACAAAATTTCCTTTGTAGAGCTTTTTATTGGTTCTTATTTAACTCGCACGACAGATCCGGTACATTGAATTCTCACTCGGCATCAACAGTTTTATATATTGATGTAATAGTGAAAGACAACATGTATGGTCTTGAGTACGGCCCAACACGCACAGATGTTGAGAAAAGTACTGAAGAAAACTCAAATGTCAAAATAAAAATAAGCTGGAATGTGGATACAATTAAGGACATGGTCATGAATACAGTAGCAGATTCAATATGAAGAATACGTGTTAGACGCACGCTCAAAGAAACCTGTTGCATCTATATTCATGCAAATTACTTCGCAGAACCCAGCGCTGCAGTCTCGGGTGCGAGTTCACTGAATGAGTCCACTGAAAATGAGTGCAGACGGAAAAAGCAGTTTGATCTGCGACAATGAGCATTACATAGCATTACATAGGCAAGTGACATGTCATTGTTACTGTTACAGTGCCGAATGTTTCAAACTGCCAGTCGCATCATTCTGGAATTCCATCCGTATATTACAGGGTTTGGCTCTCTCGAATGCTTTGCGAGAAAAACTATCAACTGGAAATGTCTAGCGTAGTTCTAGAAAAACTACTTCCTGAATCCTAACTCAGCATCGTAACGAATATAAAAAGTTTCTAGAGATAAGGTTAGTGCAGGAGTTGAATAAACTAAATACTTAGTTTTGCGAAACCATCTTGCGTAGTAAACATATAAAGTTCCCCTAGGTAGAGCTAGTCATTACGGATGATTGTGCCCATTGCATACTATAAAAATTTAATTTGCGACCTACAATATTTACAGACTCAACCAACTCTGAATAAGTGGAACACTTGGCACTAAAGATTGGTCTCACCATGACTGTCTGCAAACATCCACATAATAATTTCCATAAACCTATGCATTTCAAGAAAATATTTGGAGCGAGCTCTTTAAACTGCCTTAACACTTTTTAACACTAATAGAAAGCCTGAAGTGGGCCACAACTTAAGCAGTTTTTACTTTATTATGAAGGGCAATAACAAATATGTGAAGCTTAAAACTAGGCCTGCATTGAATTGCTTTCTTAAGTAGAACGTGCTATGCTCGGGTCAATATATTATCTTTGCAGAGCTGACAATGTGCAAGTTCCCATTTTTTATATTTCACATCTCCCGACTGCTGGGTGGGGTAGGTACATAAGATTGATGACACCAACGTAACACAATGATTATTTTAAGAATTTGTTTGTGTATAGCACTAGCGAAGCCATCTGCGGGAAGTTATTTCTGTGACTCTGTCGAACCTACATCCGTGGGCTTTAAGTTCACATGTGAATCATGTCTGCAGAAGCCTTTTTGTAATTGGAACTCCATCCAACCCGAGATTTGAATGTTTTTTGCATTTTAGGCTTAGTAGTGCTTTTGCTGTTTCACTTCAAGAAGAGGTAAGAATGCTTATTTCGAGTAGCATACCTAACACTTGGTGGCATGAGGACTCCCTTGTCGTGATGCTAATCGAAAATCACAGGCAGGGAGATACTGTGATGCTCTTGTTGCTGGGATTACCTCCCCCATGGTCCTGGCCGGACCACAGAAGAAGATTGAGTCCAAGCTTGTGGCCACTGGGATCTCCAGATCTTGAGGCAACCAAGTAGCTGGAAATAAAAACAAATCACAATCAAGTACTTGGCAGAGCTACATTAGAATGGCTAGCATATTCTTTCGTGATCAGCACATAGATCCTTTTGTTTTTATACTTTGTACGTGCACCTATTAAAAAACTGCTCCTTCACAGCCACAGTCATAGACACACCCCAGGACAAGGCCACACAGGCCTTGAAATGATGGGTACCGAATTAAGGCGAATGATCAAATGCATTCATTTAACCCCCTTTCACCCCAACCTGGGAGAATTCTGTCAAATATTCACATTTAACTCTAAAGACTATAAAAAAAAACCTACTACTGCAATGCAGAGCCGTATAGTGGGAGAGTTTAGCCAGTGGGTGTGGTGACAAAGGTGCCGGAGAGGAGGAAAGGGAGGAGAGCGCCGAAGGAGGGAGAGAGAAGGCAGGAAAAAGGAGACGACTGCTATTTTGACGCAACGCTGTTGGCGCGGAGCACTGTTGAGGCTATGTGTCGTCTGCTACTGGCTTAATTGATTTTTGCCTTTATAAAAATTTGCGTTTAAACATGAAGAAACTTCTTTCTTTAGGTTTTTAAGCCACCGAGGAATAACACTATATTATTTTATTGCCAAAGCCTGCCAAATAAAAGCAATGGGCAGGTGTCTGGATAGAAAGAGTTTAGTTGGCGCACCAAGAGGCTAACCAATAAAAATGGGTACCACTCTGCGCAAAGTGCCTAAAAAGCGTGCATCTCTACTTGACACTAACAGCGGCACACACTATCTATTTTACTGACTAAAGGGTACTAGATCATTATTTTCAGCTAACTAGTCAAACTAGATATTCTTGCCGACTTGCTTTTTAGGAAAATTTTTAAATTTACAAGAACTATTAAGACAACGGCTAAAAAAAAAGCAACGGCAAAACCAACAATCGAATTCGCCTGCTCTCTAGTAGCACGACATCTATAGAAGGCAGACCTGCGGAATGAGCAACCAGTCTAAAAAAGAGTATGTCCCATGTATAATTTGTTTCCATGCTGCAAAGCAAGTGCTGGAAAGAGGTTTCACGACATTAACGAAATTTCTTGCAATCAGTTGAGAACAAGTTAGAGCAGTGAACTTGGCCTTGCCCTTGGCATAACGTTTTAGTGTTGCCCATGGAAACTCAAATAAATTTGTAAATAAAAACAAAAAAAACTAACCTTTATAAAAAAAATCTAGCTTTCGCAAAGAAAAGTTATCTTGAACAAAATATGCGGGATACGGTTGTACAGCATCCATTTTTGTGCTGAACCAATTTTGAGGCAAATCTGCGACAATGAAAAGAAAACGCCCGAGTACATTAGGGAAAGACAGAAAGGATGCATACCTACAACAAAAAAAATTTAGAACGACCACGGACAGGAACCTCTGGTGAGCCTCTCGGAGTGACTCCCTGCAATGGGCCAGCGCAGACCAGAGAACAAGATCGGTCAGAGCTTGCAGCCATAAGGTGCTTCATACCATGAAGTTCCAGAAGTAGCTGCAATTGGAAGCAAAGTGCATTTTATTTCTCTGCAGAATGGAGAGTTTAATAGCTAGTATGCATTCATAAGGTGATACAGTCACGAATGCAGATTTTTCAATGCAGCACTATATCACCAAATTGTTAACCGTGCCGGGCAACACTACAAACCGAGAGCATTATTCCAAACTATCTCAGTTTAAAGTTAACCACGGCAGAACTGCAAGCCATGTGACCTTCTAGTTGGATGCCATGGTACGTAGAGCTTATAATCATGTGTCACACTGTTTTTGCTGCAACGGCTTGTAGTGTCAAAAGTGGTCCAGCTTAAAGAGATGCAAAGTATAGACGTTTGTGAGTGGGGCCCCGACCTAGTCTTGAGCCACATTGCGAGAAAGGACGTTTCAACCGGGATGTTTGCTGCCTGTATCCACACGACCAGCTTGTGCACAGCGATTGCTTGAGCAGAGTACATGTCCTCGACAGTGCCATTAATTGACAAGCAGTTTTATGAATGTTAAACATGACTGACTTACAGAGACTGCATCTCAACGACTAATGACTTGGGATACCTAAGTGAATACTGATATATTAACTGAATGCAAAACAAATTACCTGGCAGGCATTAAATTTATCAACAGGGTGAGTCGACTCCGTATTAAGTTGGAGTCGATGCGTCAGGCACGTAGCCAGGATTTTGTTTCAGGGGGGACCCACTCATAACAAAATGCTGTATGAGGGGGAGGGGGGGAGAGGAGGACCCATGCAAAATGGAAGATATCGGGGGGGGGGGGGGGAGGCCGGGCCTCATAAGCCTCCCCCTGGCTACCTGCCTGCAATGCGTAATAGGACAATACAAACAAAGTTATGCCTTACAATTCCTTTTGAACCCTCAAAATGATGTGTTTTTGAAGGTATGATACACAATGTTCTTGATTCAGAAAGTGCCTCAGCTGTACAAATCCATATGCAATAAGGGCACTCGCCAAGCCTATTCTCCTCAGCTCTGTGCAGGTTAAGCTAAGTTAGAGTATAGAGGTACACGCTCACTGACACCATCAGAAAGGCAGGGAGAAGTCTCCGTTGTTCCACCACCAGCCCGTCTGCTACCTTCAATGACGTTTCAGCGCCTCATGAGCCTGGAGCAAGCACATCTGTCCAAAGCGGGGTGAAAAGCACAAGCACGTGCTTGAGGACGCCCAGCCATTCTCTTTTTGTCATCGGCTATTTTACATATTTTAGTATGACATATTTTTAAGTGAGAAAAAGTGTTGCAAATATGCAGTCCAACTTTGACCATAATACAGAAGTCTGATAAAGATAACAGTTGTCATTCAACATTTTCCAAATAAGTGCTCCCACCTATCGGAACATCTACACGTGGTGCGTGAGTGGGTTCAGGACTGAGACGCTAGAAAACGAAGCGCTCGCAAGGCTTGTCTGGCCCTTCCAACCATGCGGGTACATTAATCGCAAATCCCCAATTTTTTGACAAAATGATTTAGAATGAGCAAATCTTGTCTACGCCCGAGGTAGAACATTGAATTGTGATTCCCCCATATTGTGCCAACCATCCTTCAACCTGCGGTACCACCTGCAAATGAACTATGTTGTGCTGCGGCACGCGTCCATGCTGCCTGCTTCAGGGAAAACCACTGCTCGTGTTGAAGACGACATCCCACAATGCAGGGCCGTACCCAGAAAAAAATTTCGGGGGGGGGGGTTCTCGGGGACAACAGCGGCCATTTTGAAAGTGTCTATTGTCTTATTTTCGCCTATGAATCATGTGCATCGGTGGCATATAATGGAGAGTTATAGCAAACTGGAGAACCGGTCCCGCTTTGGTACCCGGTAGCCGACCGGTGCCACTGCGCGTGCGCAGAGGTGGAGATTAAAATCGGCTGGCTGCAAGTGCACCGACCAGGGCCGTACTCAGAAAAAAATTTGGGGGGGGGGGGGGCCAGAGCCCCCTAGCCCCCCCCCCCCCCTGGTTACGGCCCTGCCACAATGTACACGCAACAATGTTTAACGAACTAAAACAAAATTGATATCATTCAATAGACACAGATAGGCTTGCAAAGTGTCGACACCATGATTGTTGTTGTTCGTTTTACTCCTGCATACAAACATAAGTAACTTCCTCTTTCCTCAGATGTACACTAAAACCCCCTTACCTTCGTGGCCCCTATTTCTTCTCGAATCGGTCACAGAGGACATAATCGCAGCCACTGAATTCTGCAAAATTAAAGGCCGCGAAAATTAAAGGTTCGCCAACATTAAAGAGTTTACTGCTCTTCGGTGTGTCACATGATGTTAACATTTCAAGGAGGCTGAAGGTATTGCTTTAAGAAAAAATTGACCTATGAAAAAAAAATGCCCTTCTCCAGGTTAGGCACGCGAGGTTCTTTTGCACTACCTATAAGGCGGCAAGTTTGTTTCGGCAGAGCTTTTGGTTAAACGGAGTCACAAAAGTAGCCATACTTGGAGTCAACTATTTTGTGCTGCATTATAAAGCTAGAGTAAATTCCACTGTGCTTCTGCACAGCACAGTGTTGCATCCCATTTGTATGATCTAGAGAAACTAGCGCTAACAGAGTTGGAGCACTCAAAAAAAGAAAAAAAAAAAAAAACAGCCGACTGTGGAAACATTGAGAGATGCACACATGCGAACTGTGCATTTCTTAAAGGTGGATTCGAGCAAAGGTAAAGAAAATATGTATACTTACAGCGGCCATACTTGCCTTTCCCAAGCATGACCACTTTTCCCTCGGTAGCACCATCCAGTAAGCACCAGCAACACGCCCATGAGACGCCGCCGACTCATGGACTGAATGACGACCCGCCTGAGGTCTTGGAAGGAGACCCGGAACACTGCTTTAGTCCAGATGTTGTATCTGGAGGGGGCAAAGTAAAAATTAACAACTTTATCTGAAGCGCTACATTCCTATAGCATGAACTCTAGGATAGCACTATTTTTTTTTTAGGTCAGTGATGCATTTTAATTACACACAAATGGTTGGTTTATATGATGAACCAGCAGCCCCTATGTTCCTTAAGTGTAACGCAGTGTCTAACGTTACGTCCGACGGAACCCGAAATAAAAAATAAAGTTGCGCCCAACGTAACTGTCAAGCATTCGAGTTGCGTCCGACAGAACCCAAAATAAAAATTAAAGTTACCGTATTTACTCGAAAATAGGTCGAACCCTATTTATTGAATCCACCGCGAATAAAAAAAAAAATAATTCAAAAACAGGTCGACCTTTTTTTTATTTTTAAGAACAGGGGAAATTTTGGGCAAAAGAAAGAAACAAACCTTTATTTACATCACTCAGCTAAATCACGGGGCGATGCCAAAAACTTTATCACCGTCAGAACTTCTGGACATGTCATCGTCGTCCGAAGCTTCGTCAGCTGGGTAGACATCCTCGGAAATTCGCAGCAATACTTCACTGACACCTTTGTAAAATGATGACAAGAAAGGAAAAAAGGTGCGAAGCGACGGAAGACAAACTACAAAGACGCAAGCAAAGCCGCCGTGTCGCCATGAGCAACACGCGAGCCGAGCCGCCTCAAGCAACTAACAAAAGTAACATCTTTTTTTTTTTTTTTTTTTTTTTGTGCGCGTTTGCGAGGATGGAGGGTAAAGTGCATGGCGCATCGCGTTCCTCTCCTTCCCCGTTGCCCAGCAAGGGGAACGCTAGAGGCGCGATGTCGAAATCCGACGCCCGAGGAGCGGCACCGGCCACCGCGGGCGGCGAGACATTTCGGTTACCAAACGCTTTTCGAAACAAGAAGCGGCGCGGCTCTACGGCAACGCCGGCTCGGTCACTCGATAGCTCCATGCCTCCGGTAGGGTCGCAAAATTTGGTCGCGAATGTAGGTGACGAAATTCTTTATTCACAATTTCCGGGAAAAAAAAAAGTTGACTTACATTTGAATGAACACGGTAGTCAGCCGCGTGCCGCGACACACATTATGAAAGCGATTGGTGCGAGCGACGAAGGCGATGAGCGACGTTTTCTAGAAGCCCAAGAACCGAGCGGCGCAAGCAGCGAGAGTGACAAACCTTCGTCGCTCGGCGCCGTCGCTCGTCTCGTTGATCGCTATATTGCTTACATGCCGTTCAGAAAGGCGCTCTAAGTGCTTACCATTGCATTGGGACCAGCCTCGCATCCAACCGTAACCAGTCTTGACTTTCTTTAAAGCCGCACAGGTAGAAGTTAACATCGTACATACATCGTTTTCAAGCATGGCTCCTTGTTCATTGCTCGATTTACATTTTCGGTAAATGACAAACCGCAATGAAGCACAATTATTCTAGTTCAAAATTGTCACGAACACTTGGCACGCATGCTTACACTGTAGCGCACCAAACGTAATTTAAAAGTAGAACGAAAACGGGACGAGATTCGCTTACCGTTTCACGGAGACAGACGACTTCGGATCCCAGGCCTAAAGAACTCGGAAGTCGCCGGCGGTCCGGAGATCGGACGAGGCGAGCCGACCCAGGCCGACCACACCTGGTTGAACTATGACAGGCGCCGTCGAGTTTAGAACCAGAGACGCAGTTGAAACGGACCGCAAAACATCTGTCCCGTAACCGTAAACGAGCCAACGAACCACACCGCTCTACCTTCGCCATTGTTTGCCATCTCCGCGACGACCGGAAGTGGAAGCTGCGAAGTTAGAAAAGCCGCGGCTGCCGCGGCAGCGGAAGCACCGAAGCCACTGGGCGGAAGCCTTACGTTTCGGTTTCGCTTTTCTCCAACGCCGGCTACGGTCGCTACGGTGGCGGGCTAATGAGTTTGTGGCTGGTTGCAAGGACGCGAGGGGCCACGAAAAGACGCCGAGTTTGCCGAGTACGAGCAACAAGCCGTTTGCCGCTGTCGACCGGCGATGCGGTATCGGCGGCTTGGTGTTACGATCGGTTTGTTGCCGTGCACGTTGACTCAAAGCTCGAAGTTACGCAGTTCCGTTCCGGCACCAGCCGCACCACGTTTTCCGGTGCATCGCACGTGGAGGCCTTTCGACGCATTCAGTGAAAGTAAAGATCGTGTCCGCTGTCTTCGGTGCTGTGAAAGAAGTTGCGAGACGGAAGAAGCATCAAAACCAAGGCGTTTGGGACTCCAGGCCGGGCCGCCGGTTCACTCTGAGCGAAAGGCGACGTGTGTGCGCACGCTTTGAGGAAGCCTCCGCGTTTCGCCGCGCCAGACCTCGCCGATCGCGACCAGACCAACCGGACCCCGAGTTCGAGAGGCTCTTGCGCAGCCAGGAACGGCACCGAAGTAGGAGCTGCTCGTTCTGCGCTACCATGCAGTGCTCTACAGTGCTCGGAGCTCTCGGTGTCATTCGTGCTTGCACCGAAGCCTTTGTGACCCCTTCGGACGCGCAAGTCGTACTTCGCAAAGGTTTGGACGGGGCCGCCCTCACCGAGCAGCTCCGCTATATTCCGCTTACTTATGATCGCAACAAAAGCTTGCGTTTGTTCTCGGGAAAAAAAATTGCGGGACCGCTCTCCGCGCCGCCATTGAGGTTGGCCGCCGCCATGTTCTCAGCTGTTCACTCGCTCCCGCAGCGAGCGCCTTCCGATTATCCTCCCCGTTCCAAAATGCGATGCGCTTTGCGCATTATGCCGTTTACATGACCGTATATTGAATGTGGCAACTGGATTCGATGCGACTAAGTCGCATTCATGTAAACGTGGCTTATGTCCTTTTTCAACATGCATGGTGTATGTAACGATACCGGTGGTGAACGATGGACGTTTTCGTTGGAAGATGGCGGTCGTCTTTCTGCATGTATGATTTAGTTATACCGGTGGTCCTGTGGTATAAGCGTTTTGTTGGAAGGATGGCAGTCGCCTACGTCATCGGACGCAAAATCATACCAGCCACACCGAATCATATCGGCAAGCAAACTGGCTGCCAGTATAGACAGATCCGGAGCCATAGCGGTCCGGTATCTCCAGTTATGCAGAACGCCAAACCAAACTAGCTGCATACATAATAACAAGCAATTCTGTTGGTGTCATACCAGAACTGAACAAGCGGCAGGTTTGTTTCTTGTACGTTTTTCCCATAGGGTCTTGCGTATTTATTCGTCCTTACCTCTGCTTGATGACTGTTTTATAACTAGATAAAGACCTTTAAATATTGGCGCGGGCTTGCGCGTTCAACGCTGTCCCGGATTTATCCAAAATTGGAAAGATTGGCTTCAGGAGGGGTTGAAGAAGCAAACCGAAATTCTTAATTGCTTCTAATGAAGACGGCACAATCGTAAGATAGGTCTTTGCTTCACTTCCCTCCACAACGCCCCATCGTTTGCACTATCGCAACTTCTCAGTGACATAGCTGTGTACCACATTCCACCCCTTTCTGTCCCCCCCTCCCTCTTCCCTCCCTTTCCGGAGTTAGGGATATATCAGGCCACTCCAGGAAGCAGCCTGCAGACTGCGTTCTTCGGCTACTCATTCTCAACACATTCAAACACGGAAGTAAACACATTGCATGAACGACGCCCTGTTTATTTGCAACCTAAATAATGTGGCCCAATCAATTTCATCATAAATCATTTTATTTACGATTTCATGGTGAAAGTGTGTTCGTCGTGATGCCACAAAAGTGGTCGATTCAAAGAGAGCAACAGGTCCTCGTATTTATTTTGCGGAAATACTCGCTCCTGTGACGCTCTAGTGCGTAAGGTCAAAGCACCCGAGGCAGTGCGTAATACTTTAAAACTGTCGATGACGATGAAATATTTGTGGGAAGTGCTTAAAATTGTTTACACCACAAAAGCATACCTAAAGACAACAAAATATCGCAATGCAAAAAAGAAAAAAAAAAGATCTACCAGCGAAAATTGTTGTTTCTCCCCCCTTTCCCCCCTTCCCTCTTTTTTTTTTCGCGCCACTACAAAAAATAGCGGCCGAGCAACGAAATTCTATCAATACCTCACTTCTTGGAGAAAGGATAGCAAGCGATATGGTTGTGAATTTGGCAGGGAGTTTGTAGAAATAATGGACGACCATTAAATCTAGCTTTCTGCACGAATCATGCCCCGGATATTTCCATTTTCCTTCTTCGCCTTTAGAAGGCAAGACGCTGGGGGAATTCATGTGCACTAACGTGCTGCTTCTAAAAGAAAGTACCAGATTTCTAGTGCATGTCAATATACTTGTAAATAGTTTAATCAGTGTGCGCAAACATTTGCGGCCTGGAGGATGACATGGAATCATGGCGGAAAACAGCTTGCTGGAAATAGAAGTCTCTATTGCATTGCACTGGTGTGAAAAATTATTACGTATTTTTGTTTCATTTCTGTGCGAAAATAAAAACAGCGTTTAGAAACCGGACACTGTGCGTTTTGAGGTGCGCTGAAAGGACATAAAAAAACCGGGACAACCTGAACAATACAACGTCACTCAGCTTTTCCTGGTCTCTTGTTTTTCCGGAGCCTTTCAAAAGGGGATGAAAAATTATGAACCGATTGACCCGACCTGCCACATTAGAGCAGTTCATTTTCTTTACGACAGGCTTTCTTAGAGCGTCTTGCATAGTTCAGCTTGTACCGGTCCGTTTTTATTTTCGGTTCCTTTCAAAAAGTGAGCTCTATGCCACTGGACCAACCTACAACATTCAAAATTTACGGAAGCGGAGAAGTGGTTGGGAGGGCCAAGCGGGCAAGGGTTGCACGCCTCTCGAACCACCGTCCGTTACCTTTGCTTAGTTGCTGGGCTTTGCGAGCAGAATGCGAGCTTGCTCGGGTAACTTGAATCCGTTCAGAAGATAATCCACTCTAAACGACAATATCCGCCGCCTGGGAAGAACGTAAGTGTGCGAACGAGACGCCTCTGGGTTTTGCGTCACGCCTCCATTTCAAGGGTCAAACTTACTGGTTCTCGACACCAGCACGATTGACGGGTCCGCCCGCGTCTTTGATTGAAATATTCATACGAAGAAGAAGGAGAAGAGCGCGACGGCCTGCGGCCGTAGTGCGTTCTGGCTCGCGCTCTGGCGGGCAATCAGATTAAAAATCTACCGCTGAAAACCACCCCGGGTACATAGTCGAAAATATGATAAGCATCGAATGGGAGTGAACGTAGACGTATAATGATCCGATACAAAGTTTCGCTTGATTCCTAAACGAATAATGCCATTGCCAAGTACACCTTTACATCAAATTGTTAGACATAATTGAAGGGAAGATTGTGTGTTTCTTGAAAGAGATTTCGGCCCCCTTCTATCCGTTCCGCTTTTCTATAGGCCTCAAATAACGTGGGCGAATCATTCATTTTGTTGCATTTCCACTTCTCCGCTTCCGCAGATTATGAATGTGGTAGTTTGGTCCAGTGCATGGCTTAGAGCTCACGTTTTGAAAGAAACCGAAAATAAAAACGGTCCAGCTCAAGCTGGACTATGCAAGACGCTTGGAGACAGCCTGTCGCAATGGAAATGAACTACTCTAATGTGGTAAGCCGGGTCACTCGGTTCATAATGTTTAATCCAATTTTAAAAGGCTCAGAACATACAAGGAACCAGGACAAGCTCTGGTTGTCCCAATTTTTTATGTCCTTTCGGCGCTCCTCAAAACACACAGGGTTCGGTTTCTAAACGCTGTTTTTATTTTCGCACGGAAATAAGACAACAATACGTAATAATTATTCACACCAGTGCAATGCAATAGATTTCTATTTTCAGCAAGCTTCTTTCCGCCATGCTTCCATGTCATCCTCCAGGCCGTGAATGTTTGTGCACACTGATTAAGCTATTTACAAGTATATTGACATGCACTAGAAATCTGGTACTTTCTTTTAGAAGCAGTATGTTAGTGCACATAAATTCCCCCAGTGTCTTGCCTTCTAATCGCGTGGAAGGAAAATGGAAATATCCTTAGGCATGATTCGTGCACAAGGCTAGATTCAATGGTCGTCCATTACTTCTACAAACTCCCTGACAAATTCCCCACCATATAGCCTGCTGTCCTTTCTCCAAGAAGCGAGATTTTGATAGAATTTCGTTGCTCGGCCGCTAATTCTTGTAGCGGCGCGAAAAAAAAAGAGAGAGAGAGAGAGAGAGAGGAAAGCGACAGCTTTCGGAAGCTGATATTCATCTTTTTTTTTTTTTTTGCCATTGCGATATTTTGTTGTTTTTAGGTATGCTTTTGTGGTGTAAACAATTTTACGCACTTCCCACAAATATTTCATCGTCAACGACAGTTGGAAAGTATTACGCACTGCCTCGAGTGTTTGACCTTACGCACTAAAGCATCACACTATTGAATATTTCAGCAAAATAAATACGAGGTCTCTTTGAATCCATCCCTTTTGTGGCATCACGACGAACACACTTTCACCATGAAATCGTAGCAAATAATGATTGATGATGAAACTGATTGGGTCCCAACAGTAGAGCCACATTATTTAGGTTGCAAATAAACTAGGCGTCGTTCAAGCGACGTTTTTACTTCCACGTTCTAATGTGTTGAGAATGAGTAGCCGAAAAGCGCAGTCTGGAGGCTGCTTCCTGGAGTGGCCTGATATCTCCCCAACTCGGGAAAGGGATGGAAGAGGGGGGGGGGGGAGAGAAAGGGGTGGATGTTATGGGAAGGTGATAATATTTATTCTCACTCAGGAGAGTCGCCGGTCGTTAAAAAGTCGACTCGCTCATAACGGGAAAGCCTGTGGGGCCAGATCTATAGTAATCATCAGTAAAATGTGGTATACAGCTATGTGACTGAGAAGTTGCGATAGTGCATACGATGGGGCGTTGTAGAGGCAAGTGAAGCAAAGACTTATCTTACGATTGTGCCGTCTTAATTAGAACCAAGAATTTCGGTTTACTTCTTCAACCCCTCCCGACGCCAATCTTTCCAATTTTGGATAAATCCGGGACAGCGTTGAAAGCGCAAGCCCGCGCTAATTATAGGTTAGGACGAATAAATACGCAAGAGTCCAAAAGTGGGATGAACAACCTATGAGAGGAGATGTGTTTCAAACAGTAATGAAGAGATTAGGGAAAGCCACTTGATTTATAAGTTTCGGAAATAAATGGATTATCGACGACCTGAACCCTTTATTGCACAAGCCAATCCTCGTGCAGAAACGGGAATGGTTCCAGCAGCCGCGCGATGCCAGAGAACGGCTGCTGGAATGAACCCAGCATACCACGACCCTTCGATCTCCACCGACCGAGCGGCCTCGGACCTGCAGCTCATGGGAAAAAGCGTGCGGTCGCGCTGGCGTCCTCAATCTCGCGGATGGAGCGTGCCCGCGTCAACGAGGGAAAACACCTGGACGTCTCAAGGTCGTTGTGGCGCTCGCAGCTAGCCGCTCATTTCGCGCTTTTTGAGGATTATCCCTTCAGAAAAAGCCGACTCAAAAGAAGCCCCTTCCGTCACGTGATTTTTGGGAGAGGGTGAAATGAGGAGGGAGCGAGGGTCATTTTCCTACCTTGCGGAAAATGGTTTCGTTGGTCGGTCTTTAACATATTATACTAACTCATAGGGCTCCAATTGCTATGTGTGCGACTGGTATTCACAAACTGATAGAAAATCTTGAACAAAGTTGAGCTCCAGTCCCTGACATTATTTAAACAAAAGTGCTTAGGCTCCGCAAATAAGAAGCTTCCTCTCTTCTGTGTTTACTTTTCCAACACTCCTTACATGCTGGTAAAATTCCTGCGAATCGGAAAAAAGCAAAGTCACCCCACTTTTTAAGACCGGTCAGAAAAATGAGTTGACGAAATATAGATTGACCCTTCTGACAGGTGTACCTAGTAAGCTGATGAAGTATGTAATTTTTTGGAATATTATGGATCATTTGCCGGAAAATAACTTGCTCTTTGTAAACCAGCACGGTTTCTGGCGGTATCATTCTTGCGAAACCCAGCTCTTTGAATTTGTCACAGACCTTCATCAGAAACTTCAGTTTAAAACAGAAACCCATGCAATTTTGTTGACATAAAAGAAAAACATTTGACAAGTTACCACATTAACGACTTCTTTTTAAATTACGCGCTTTGCAAACAGAACCATCTCTGATACAGTGTATTTGAACTACCTCGTCGACCGCTCGCAATGTGTCTGCTATGAACGCGAATCCTCATGTCATTGGAACGTAAAATCAGCAGTACCACAGGGAACCGTGCTGGGTCCACTACTTTCCTTTTGTATGTAAACGACTTGTCCCCTACTATCCAGTCCACCATCGGATTTTATGCCGATGATTGTGTCGTTTATAGAAACCCATCTAGCATTCGGGATTGTATTGAACATCGGAACGACTTCAGTACAATTAAACATGGTGTCTAATGTGGAAAGTGAAGATAAATATTTCTAAAAACAAAATGTCAAAATTTTAGTACTAAGCGAAGTCCAGCAGAGTTTAACACTCACTGTCTTCGATGGGGTTCTTGAACATGTGCATACATATAAATATCTTGGGGTTCATTTTGCATCAAAATCGTCTTGGGAAGCCCACATCATTCGCATAAGTGTAAAAGAAAATGAAAGCCTCGGTTTTTTAAGTCGAAATCTTCACATGGCAAACTGTGAAACAAAGCTAGTAGCATATACCGCCCTTATTCAATCTGAACTTGATTGCGCTTCTTTAATATACAAAGTCACATCATTTTTATTTGACACAAAAACTAGAATCAGTGCAAAATAGAGTCACACGCTTCATTCTTAAAAAAATACAGGCGCACAAGCATCACCGCACTAAAGGAAAGACTCGGAGTACCAACTCTTGCTCACAGAAGGAAAATTTCAAGACTTGCATCATTGCATACTTTGTACTACCACTGCCCATCGAAGAGATAACTGTATTGCCGGACTGCACCATATATTTCCGCGCGCACTGACAATTCAGAAAAACTTCATTTGGTCACTCCACGGTCAAACCTTTTCAAATTATCCCCATTACAGTTAGCTACATACGAGTGGAACTCCCTTCCTGATATATTGTAATCGTCCAAGAATCCTCTGGTTTCAGAGCTTCTCTTACCACTAACTTAAACGCATAGCAACCGTAACACCTGTTTTCTTGTTTTATTTATTTTCTGTTTGTTTTATGATTAATGTTGTACTTGCCCCCCTTTATGTAAAGCCCCATGGGCGCCTTAAAGATATAATAAATAAAATGAAATGAAATCAAGAATCATTATCATAGTGGTCGTTTTAACGCTTTTACTTTTTGATCTTTTCATTCTTTCGTTATTTTAACAATACGATATCAGCAGCTTAGTACAGACATGTCATTTTATTTCACTACCCTATTGGAAAAACGTACAAGAAACAAACCTGCTGCTTGTACAGTTCTGGTATGACACCACCTTAATTTCTTGTTATTATACATGCAGCTAGTTTGGTTTGGCGTTCTGCATAACTGGAGATACCGGCACCACTATGGCTCCGGGTCTGTCTATAATGGCAGCCAGTTTGCTTGCTGATATGATTTGGTGTGGCTGGTATGATTTTGCGTCCGATGACGTAAGCGACCGCAATCTTTCCAACAAAAACGCTTATACCACAGGACCACCGGTATAAACAAATCATACATGCAGAAAGACGACCGCCATCTTCCAAATAAATGTCCATCGTTTATCACCGGTATCGTTACATACACCAAACATGTCGAAAAAGAACATAAGTCGCGTTTACATGAATGTGACTTAGGGCCGGTTGCACCAACGCCGCTTATCTTAACCCAAAGCGGCGCTTTCCTAAGCCGGCTTAGCGCCCTAAACCGAGCTTAGGTAAGCACGGGTTTAAATTCCGGTTGCACGAACGTTAAGCCGGCTTTACAGACGCGCCCCTAGCTGAACGCCGGATTTGCGTAGGGAATGTAGGGACAAACAGAGCAAACTAGGGAACGCTCAGAGGGACGAATGTGATTGGCGGAGAAAAATCACGTGATGTAAACAACTGTTTTTTTTTTTTTTTTCTTGCGGTCGTCGTCGGCGGCGGTTGTTCTTCGCTGTCTTTCACCGGTGAGTAGCAGATGAAACATTGTTTGATTGAACAACTCTGACACCGACTTTTGTAAACCTGACAAAAACATATTTGAAAACTTTAAATAAATACGAAAGATCTGTACATGTGTCTACGTGTGGTTTCTTATGGATGCTAGCAGACGAATGCCACTTCTGCTTCCCAACTCGAAATGAAGGAATCGACGCGAAACCGGGCTCCGAATTTCACTGAACGCGAGAAGGATGTATTATTGGACTTAGTGGAGGAATTTAAGAACATTGTAGAGAGCAAAATTACCGACAAAATTACAACGAAAACCAAAAACCGGATATGGGACCGAATTACGCTAAAATTCAATGCCGTCATGGGTGCCAGCCGAGACTCGCAGCAACTAAAAAAATGTTACGAAAATATAAAGAAGAAGGCTCGGAAGGACTTGGCCGCCAACAGGCTTGCCGTGAGGGCCACTGGTGGGGGGCCCTGCCCAACGCCCCTCAGCAAAACAACCGAAAGATTGACAGCATTCATCGGGCCGCTGCTGGAGCCTCTACCGAACCGGTTCGACTCCGACGCTGTGCCCAGTGAAGGTAATTCAACCTTGGTCATTTCTAGCTTGTATGCCCTTCCGTAGGCACGTATCTAATAGATTTGTTTCTATTATTTTCCGTCCAGTGCACGAAGACACCGAGAGCTTCACAACCGAGCAATATCACCTGCCGTGGGACCCTGAGTTCGAAGTCTTGAACCCCACTTCAGAGGTAAATATATACTCCAGAACACACGACAACGAGGCCGTATTTTTTTCCCTAAAGTCATTAAGACTGAAATTACACCTGTCCCACCCCCCCCTTTTAATTAATTTTGTTCTAATAATTTCAATTGCTTTAGCAAGCTCAATAGCCTGACTGTGGAGTTTAGAAAGTAAGCTAGAGCAACCCCACAGAGATGATATCCTAGGCTCACAGTTTCTAAGCAAAATTCATGCTATACACAGAATTAATTGAGACATATGGTTAAATATGCAAAGAAGATGCATGGGACAAAAGCACGCAGTGTTTGTGTCTTGTTTTTTTTGTTTTTTTTTGTTTTTTTTATCACTGATAGTCTGTGTCATAACCTCCATGTGTGCTGCTTTTTTTTTTCACTGTGTTTTGACATTTTTCAAACATGTTGAGACATGAAACAGAGATCTTTAGGAAGTCATCACTGAAGGGCCTAGATAAATACTTGTCCCTGGCTTTATTTCTGTGAAGGTAACCATATGGTTTAAATTAACACTATGTATGTTGTGCATAACTAAAAATTAGGAAGTAATTAAAACATGCCTGTCATCATATATCTTTTCTTTTATTTGCCCCCTGTGGGATTTTTGCCTGCTTTACCTTTTTCACTTTTTGTCTTGAAGATATAATTATCACCTTCTAAGCTTTTTGTGACATAATGATTGCATAGAATATGTTACATTTGTTTCGTTTTACCGAGTGTTATACGGCTGAAAATAGACTACTTCCATAAAGCCCTGCATGCAACACGGCGCGCGTTGCACTCTGGGAACTAGTTGGCCAGGGGGGGAGGGTGGCTTGGTTTCGGTTTCGACTGACACGTCGACAAGAGATTGTTTTCTGGTCCCGAGAGCGTCATTTGTGGTCTCTAAACTAGCCTAAATGGCCAGACCTCGAAGCTTTAGCACAAGCTCGAGATGTATAGCTTGTCTTTACACATGCTTGTTGTATTTTTGTACTTGAGCCTTCCTGTTAGCGCTCCAATCGAGGTATGTGGACGAGCCAGTGCTGGGAGTCTCGACGCTGCGAAGCTCGGGTGCTCGGGGATCTTGCTTGTGTACGAATCAACAAGCTGTAGCAAACAATAAGTATGCATATATCGAGCTCGCGCCTTTACATTAGTGTTGTTGATCAGGAAGTTTGTTTGCTTCGTGCGTCCATAGACGAAATATTTCTTTTTGCAATTACTGTTTTTCTTAATGTGCCTGATTATGCGAGGTAAAACTCGGAGGTGCCATTGAAAAGCTCAATTTTAACACACTTCTTATCTCTTATCTGTACTGACACGCAGCACTGCACGAAGTGAAGTCCCCACCCGCTTGCATTTCACTAATATTCAACATCGCGTATGCGCATAAAGTTATCCTGCAATCATATAGGCACATTCGCGCATACAGACCGTTTTAAGAATGCAAAAGTCGAGCACTTGTGTGAAGAATGTCGCACCGTTCGCCGGAAGTGCGTCAGACGGGCATGAACCCCTATGCGCACCGCATTCGGGTGTTCATGCCCGTCCGGCGCACGGTGCGACATTCTTCAGACAAGTGCTCGAACGAATTCAAAGCGCATTTGACGGTTGGTAATGGCCATGATATTTGTTATGTGTTTGCTTTCTTCCTGACTGAGTATGCCGAGATAATTTCAGACACCGTTCCCGGCACAGATCTCGGGCGTCAGTAAAAGCTCGTCCAAAAATGCTTAGCGAGGAGTAGGGGACGCTTGTTAAGGGCCTCCGTCGTAGCTAGCCGATCTCAGCGTTTGCGAAAAGTTAACCTTCTATCAGCTTAAAATTTTAGTGGGAGATATATGATGACACGAGGAAGACATCATAGTAACTTTTGTGCAGTAGTGAGGTCGAATTTATTGCGTTTCCTTAAAAGTTCATGCGTGAACGCTGGCCTAAACTTTGATACCCTGTGAGGATGCGGCTTGCTTTTTGCCCACTGAAGTAACAAGAAGCGGACGTTTGGCAAACAAAATGCGTGTAAGTCTCCAGACGAACAAATTTCAGTTGTAGTTCACTGGTACTAGACGGGATTACTGACATTGAGCTCAAAGATGCACTCGTGGGGTGAGGTGACTAAGCCACGACTTACTACATTCGCATACGCACGCACAATATCCGGTGTTTCGGGAACCAAGGAAAGTGCCCCGGTCTTCGTTTTGTATCGCTCGAGAATGAGTGTATTGTACGTTCGTGAAAAGTCAGATAATCGAAAACGCAAGCAGCGCGTTCGGTCGCGGCGTGATAGTATGAGGTGAAGCTGCTCAGTCGAAACCGAAACTGAGTGGCCAACTAGTTCCCAGAGTGCACTGCGTGGTATTTCGCCGCGATGGGGCGCGTCGGTTTTGGAAGAAGTCCATTATCTTAGAAAGACTTTTCTTTGTTAATGAATGGGGTCTTCATAGCTGTTTGCTTGGTTTATTATCAGCATTACGTTTACACAAAGTTCAACACCCTCAAATGTAATGTATATTACTGTGCGAATAGACCGTTCTAACTAAATCATTATTACCAAGTAATTAAAGCCAAAATCTCTTAAAACAACTTTATGTCTGTAACTGCAGCACATATTTGAGGTAGTAAAACACCAAGTCATGAAAATAGGTGCTCTCCTAATGCTTATTACCCATGTTCCACTTCAATAACAAGCCCGGTTTTGTTTGGTGTGGCCTATCAATTCTTGTCAGCACCAGATTTCACCAATATCTATTATTTCAAAGTGGCCAAGTACCACTGTTTTTATAATACGAATGATAATTCTAGCACTTGCCTGTTTATACAGTATTCTAAGCACATTGCATCATGGCTGGTGCCCCAAGTGTGCAAGCACATGCAGCATATATGCACATAGATCTGACAGGCTTGCAATTGTGTGTACCTGCTCACATGAGGAGAAACACGGTGGCAGCGTGATGGTCTGCTCATTATTGCACAAAAATAGAATAAATTATTTTGTTCGCTTTGGCTAAGCAATAATATTTGTGCTATTTTATAATCCCACAGTTGGCACCATCCCTTAACCTGGGTTTTCAATAGAATATTTTGTTGCAGTACCATTGTGCAAAAGCATCTATGATTTCAGGACAGTGACCAGCAGGAGCAGACGCCAGTGACTCCAGCTCCTGGAAGTAGTCCTGTGGCCTCTGGAGTGATGCCCTGCACACAGACACAGCCTCAACAGGGACCCAACAGGCCCGTGAGGAGAAGCTCCGCTGCTGCCGATGCCACAGCCATATATAACCGCGTGGCTGAGGCAAAAGTTCGCTTGCTAGAGGCCCAGACAAAGGCCGTTGAGGAAAAACGAATGCTTGATATGGAAAGACAAAGATTAGAAATTGGTATCCTTACACTCCAACGAGATCAAGAAATCCTGAAACTAAAACTACTACAGAAAGAATGCGAAAAATTCAATCAGTAATTAACACTGCTCCTCAAAGTTTGTTCTGTACAGGTAGAAGCTGAGGAAGGGGAGGAGAAAAGAGCACGTGGGTACGTCAGAACCCTGAGCTCTGGTTTGAATTATTAGTGGGTAGATGCAAAACCGTGCTCACTGTTTGCATGCATTCGAATGCCAAACACCGGCGTCTAATGTTCTGTGCTCGCTTTCAAACAGTGAGTAGAGACAAAGGCTCTGCCTCTATCCACTAATCATTCCAACCAGAGCTTGGTGTTCTGACATGCCCGCTCGCTTTCATCTCCTCCTCAATCTCAGTTTCTACCTGTACACTTCTTCATTCAATAAAACTCGAAATCTGTTCATTGATGTTGCTTTTCTGTTTTATTATTGCTGTCGGATCATCACAACAACCAACATGCAATAAATATAGCAATAGCTAGGGTTTAGTGGCTTCTTACTTGCAAATCCTTTGCTTAATGAGTTGCAGTAATGAAGGATTTGAATAATCAAGTCAGATTGTAGAAACATTCAGTATGTTCATTAGCGACCTAAGGTATTGTGTTTCGAATAAATTGAGCTTAACAATTGTAAATGAAGTGGGTCATGACCCTGAGGCTCCAACATACTCATATCATAGAAGATGGGGCTGTGAGGTTAATCCGAGTATAGCCATTTTTTCATCCTGACATTGCCTGTTCAGCTATTTTTTCTTCTATCAGAGCCCAGTTGGCTAATTCATTGCATAGATATGGCAAAAACACTTTCTTAGCAATTGCTCAAAACTCGTCAATTAGTGAAATTGCATAGGCATCAGATATTAATATTGAAATATTGTAGTAGGGTCTACGAACAATGTTACTGCTACACCGTAGTGGTGTCATAATATAAACCCGCCTCAAAGTAAATTTCGTTATTGATCACAATGGAAGACAAGTATTTATAGACTCCATGCCACTGACAATGTTATGAATAATGGGGCTGTTAATGGTCAGTGTCTGACTTTCCTAGCTGCTGCAGTCATTATTTCAAGAAAGGTTTACCATTTGGTCACTGTGAAAGAATTTAGTTTTCCAGCATTGCAACACATTTCAATTATATCAATTGCATTCATATTTTATTGACCACTACAGCTGTCCTGTTATTGTTATTATACTATTATTGGCAGACAGGTTCCAGCAATGCCGGAAGAGGGTGCACAAAAATCTAGGAGCTCAGCTAGGTGTTTGTACGTCAGGGTCATGCTTGCTATTCTAATTTTACCTCCTCCATTATTGAAAAAAGTGCCTCATGGCAGCATAGGCATGTTGGCACAAGGTTGCCACAACGCAAGCTGTCTTATTTGATACCTTTTTTTCTTTCTTGCCTGAGCATGCTTACCAGGAAGTCGTGAGCCACACTTGGAACCTGAGAGAGCCGCATGTGGTTGCGAGGCGCAGTTTGGCCACCCCTAGCCTAGTATTCTGCTTTGAAAATCCTCTGTTCTTATTATCAACCCAATCATTGATATTCTTGTTGGAGTTTAAACTGATGTCATGTATGTTGTGCCACTGAGTAGGAATCTGTTAATTATCTTAGGAAAAAAGTGGGGCCAAAGCAGTAATACCAAGCTTACAAGTTTTGTTTTCACAAAAATAAATAATTTATAGCTTTTCTAGCTTCAATTAACAGTTGGAAAAAGCAGGACTACACTTTATGTCATCTTAATCTACAGTTACAATCAGGTGGTAGCCAAGTCGTTAGTTTCCCCACAAAGCACACCTGTGTTGCGAGAAAGTATGCACGACAAAGTGAGAAAAAAAAATCGGAACAGTATTTTTTTGCTTCATTCGCAAAATGAGGGTTTAGTTGTCCTTTTGTTATCTAAAACAAATAAGGGGCACTAACCAGATGGTTACTGCCCCTTATGTTGTCGAAAATGACAGTCTACAATGTAGATGTAGTCATGACCTTATTTCCCCACAAAGCACTCTGTATTGCAATGAAGTGTGCTTAAGAAAATAAAAAAATACGAGCTGCATTGATTTTTTTTTGCAAAACCAAGGGGTTAGTGCCCCTTACGTTATCTAAAATGAATATGTTATTCAAAAAGATTCTGCATTGTAGAGAAAATCATGACATTAGTTTCCCCACAAAGCATCTCTGTATTGCAGTGAAGTGTACTAAACAAAATGGTCAACATGAGCAGCTTTTCATTTTTCCACTCTTTGCTTATATCCAGGTAGATAGCTCCCTGGCACCTAAAACTAGAGCTTATAAAGTTTGTTCGTAAAGTATTCAGTGATTTTTTTTGTCTTGCTAACCCGGGGCGCGGCTCCAACGTCAATTGGCCAACAGTCGGGACCCTTCCGCACATGCGTGAACAATCACTTTACCTTTCTGCCACTCAGTCGGCAGCAAGATGCCATTGATTGAGGTGAAGCACTGTCTGATCATCAGATTTACTATGACTTAGCGAGTTGATCAGATATTACAGACTTTTATACTTCAATATTCATTACCGGACACTTTCAGGTACAATTCATTGAGCACTCCGGAGATGGTCGGCATGCCATTGACAGGGATGCATGCTCCACAAGGCCCTTCATAGCCAGAATACCTGGCAACTTAAAGTGCACGTGAGCTACTATCAACAATAACTGCCGGATGACAGTGAGAGAATCGGGAGACGTGGCGATTCCACAGACAACAATTTCAGAAGTTAGGATGGAGGATTTAAGCATAAAACGCGAGGTGAAAAAAAATTCATTGTGCAGTTTCTGTCACAGGATTGGTGGATTGCCATCCTATTCTTTTATATCAAAATAGGCATTCAATCGGTGGTGCCTTTCCAGGTGGTACCTATAGAGGCATGTTATTTTATAAATATTTTTCTTCCTCACCCTAATTTATGTCACAAAAGCACAATGATTTTCGTGCTGAAGTTGCATAGAACTTGATTTAAACCAACAACAATCCAGATCCTAAAGAAAGTTATAACTAAAGCTGGGCGTCGATTAAATATTTTAACCCGATTAATCGCCGCCTTTTATTGATTAATCGGTCTCGTTCATTTTCATGCAGAATGCTCTAAAAAATTCATTTTTTTTTTGCTGCTGAATTTGTGATAAACGATGCAAAGAGATTTTTGATTATGAACCAACCTTGGTGTAGTTGAGAACAGTTGAACGACACACACACTCAGATTCTTACTTCAGCTGTATGAGGCCAAGAGGTTCGGTCATACTCTCTGGTAATAGAGTGATTTCCTCTGATTATTCACAATAGTCTATGGCGCGCTAAACGGACACTCGCATGGCATTGAAGTGGCCGGCACGCTTGAAACCTTCTGCATCCGTCTTGAGTTACAAATATCACCCATAGAGTTTACATTAGGTTAAACATTTCCCTAAAGTTTGCCGTTTATACAGGTGTACTCGTCCACGTCTGCGTGGTTGGAACATTTAATTTTTACTTTCTTTTGATTCATCAAAATTTTACCGATTAACTGTTTGAAAAATAACCAAGATGAAAGCATGAGGTTAATCGATCAACGGCCTAGCCGTAGTTATAACTTGAGATGAGTAATGGATTAAGAACTGTGACCCTAAACAAAAGCTTACTCAAGCCAATAGAAGTCACCCAGGTCTCCAGATTCTAAGAGAGCACAGAAAAGTCGGAGCCACGCGAACATACTGTTGACCACCTCTTTTGATTATAAACGTTAGGTCCATTATGAGTCTGGTCCTTCAGACCAGACAATAAATAAAGAGTACACTACATGGAAGTTTTTCGCCGCCTGAGATGCCATAGGAATAAAACGGCAGGAGTTGCGCGCAATAGGTGATTGACAGCTTCATCACAACAATACATCTGCCATTTCGTCACGTCTCGTACTGGGTTTTACCCAGGTATACCAGCTCCCCTACAGTCCAGACATGGCACCCTATTACTTCTGGCTTTTGCGAAAGCTGAAATCGCAACGCAAAATATTTTAGACTTTATTGAGATAAGAGACAACACGACGAGGCAGAGCAGAAATTCAGACACGGGTCTCGGTGTGTTCTGATGTTTTTACGTGACCCTGTCAAGTGTGTTCTGATGTGACCCTGCCAATCTAGTGTCTTCTGGGGTGACCTCGTCATGCATACACAATATAACTTAGATGCAGAAAGGACTGCTGATGACAACGGCTAGCAAATTGTGCAAAAAGAATATCAATTTTTCGAAGGTTTAGGTGTTCATTCTGCCATGAAATAAAACTACAAAGACAATGAAACTTACTATTTTGTTTTTTTCCCAACACGCACCACTCGCACACATTCCCTTGCAGACAGGGCTGTCCATGGCTCTTTTCTTCCATGCCGTTTTTACCAGCACATCTGGATGGCTAAGATGATGGCTTGGGCATGTTGGTATCGCATGATGAAACCTACAGTGCATAAAAAAAGTACACGAGCAGTTATTCATAAAAAAACCTTAAAGTAATAAAATTACAACAGTAAACAAGGAAGTTCTGTCGTGTCCAGCCTGATAATCAGTCAATTTATCACTCGGCCTGCCCTTCCGCATTCAATCTGCTTTCCCATACCTGTGGGCAACATAATACAGTCAAACCCGACTATATCGAACTCTCAATAAACCGTCTACCATTTCGATATAGCGGGCAATTCACTATAAAAGTTTTAATGATTTTGACAACGAACAAGCACGTCACATTTAGAAAAGTAGTTTACTCTCGAAGGGGCATCTGTACGTCATGAGGAACGCTCACCGCAGCTATTTAGTGGCCGCTTCTTCGTCTACCGGCTCACCCCCTCCCCCCGCGAGATATATTCTTTTTTTATCTTCTGGGCGGTCGACGCAACAGCCCAAAATAAAAAAAAAGCCACCTTACTCTGCAAGCTGGCTTTCCCCCAAGAAAAATTCTCTCGCTGGGGGAAAATCAGCTTGCAGAGCTAAGCAGCGCTCTTGGCAGATTGATGTATGGGGAGACGCTGCAATTTTCGTTCAATGCAATTGCATTTTTCGCTATGCATTTTTATTGCAGCTACCAGTCCATTTACAATTAGTATGAATTAACCGGGTTCGATAATATTGGGTTTGACTGCAGATCGAACATCGTGGCCTCGCTCCCAGTGTGCAAAGAAAGCGCTGTACCCCATGCGGCATTTCTCCTGGTCTGCCCACATTCACCTTGTCTGACCTCATAGTGCCTCTGACTGTGCATGTGTGCTGCACAAGCCAAAACCAACAACAGGTCCATAAAAATATCTCAAATCGTAGTAAATTATAACTCACACTATACACACATTATGTGCAGAGCTAAGCACAGCACAGCCACAACAGATTCTGTGCCCTTCCAGGTTGATCAAAAATACCCACCAGTTAGAGCGTCAATTTTTTCTTGTGTTAGGGGCTTCTTTCCCACCACACCCTCCTAGAGGAGACGCCTGCAGGCTTGCCCTGACATTCTCCTGTCCAAGAGCTCCGCAGGCTCCCATAGTGGTCGGCTGACCATTCCGAGAAAGCGGCCAGGAGTGGCAGCCTTTTCCAAGGCGTGTGTAAATGCTGCCTCTCGCATTTTGATGCCAGGTCCAAGATGAATCTGCAGAGAGTCACATTGTCAAGCAAATGCACAAAAAGTGAAGAAATACAGGCAACACAAATGGGGCTGTCCACTTTTGTCTGCAATCATGTTCCTGCTTTGTTTCACTGAAATGCTGTATTGTACATATTATTACGAAGACGACGACGCACATCTTTGGGAAATAGGGGCGCGCGCTGCATGTTTTCGCCACGCGAGCTGAGAGCGATTTGGCTGTTTCGCCATTGGTCGCCTCTGGTCTTCCCACATTGCACTATCAAATACGTCTCTCATAAACACCCTCACAATATATATAAATAAAAACATGAAATAAATTAAAGGGGCATTTCCTAGTATTCCACGATTGCCTATTTATGTTCCTAACTCAACCTATGTGCTCTAAGCATCCCATAAGTCCAAAACTCACAATCATGTGCAGCTTATTTCGCTATTAAAAATGTGATCAAAGATAGCGAATATGGTTGAATTGAATCAAGGCCAATGGGGTGGAACGGCGAAAGACACTCGTCACTCAATTGCAAGCGAGGGCTTCCAGTGCAGACGAGCAGGACTGGTCGGCTGCTTGTCCGCACGTGAAGCCATCGCTTTGTGATTGTGTGATGAGCCCCGTTCGTTGCTCGCTTACATTCGGCCAGGTTCAGTGGTGCCATTTGTCCTCAGATTCACTATCTTTTATCAAATTTTTTTTAGTGGAATAAGCTGCACATAATTTAACTTTAAATTTTTGGGATGCTTAGAGCACATAGAATGTGTTACAGCCATAAATAGGTCACCTTAGAAATCTCCCGAGAGCCGCTTTAAGAGAAGGAATTTCAGCTTCGGAAAGGAGGTCCATTATTGCTGTAAGATACTAATATTGATATAAAAAAATTGTTTCATAAAAGCTTTTCCCATATATAATATTTTAGGTACCCTTTAATGAACCATTTGACAATTTTTAAGTGCAGCATCGCAAAGTACAAAGGAAGTATACTGCTGTGCACTCCCATGTTTTGTACTAATATGTGCAGTCTCGGGCAGCCAAGCGATGCGAAAGAAACACCTTTGGGCTCCAATCCATGACAAGACATGAAAGAAAAAACATGAATGAGTGTGCCATCACCATAGCTCACTACCTTCGCTTTCCGTGTTCAGAAATAGGCATCAAAATGTCTCACCTCTGCCTTCTTTGCTAGTCTATACTAGCGATGCGGACTAGCTTACTAACCCCTGGATAGGTATTATTGGCACTGCTAAACTGTAATTTGTGGGACACGGCTGTCAGATAGCACTGATGTCACTCTCACCCGCATGTACACTTTTTCGAAAATAGTGCACCTTCTCGTCCTATGGCAGGACATGAACTATCTTCTTTTATTTCTTTTTTTCTATTTTTAGTAGGAAAATAGGCATCGAACGAGCATAATTTTTCGATATTTAGGATCCTTATAGCCCGCCGAATGAGTTATCACCAAGAACAGACAATCTCAGAAACGTCTTTAGTCCAACCCTAAGCCAGGTACCTGTCTCTTTGTGTGCCTGCCTGTTTGTGTCCTTGTCTTTTGTGCCATTAGTCTGTTCTCCAGAATAAACCAATGGAGTGGAAACAATAAACAAAGTGCCTTGTAGGCCCAGACACATACCTCAGCATCCCGGACAGCAAAGAGAGGTGGCCAAGAAAAGGCCACAGCCTCACCAGGTGGAGCAGCCACAGCAGCACCGAGGAGAGCAAATTGAAGGTTAGAGAGACGAGTAACATCAAGATCTTGATTCGCTTACACATTTAGGACAAACTGTAGCTTTAATAAAGAAAACGTTTGCCACACCACGTAATCCCAAATGACGGGCAATGCAGTATAAATAAAGCACAATATTCCTTCACAGCATCAATCTAGCCCCATGCTAAGGAGCTATGTTAGGTAGTCAAATCATTCAACCCCATGTCTTTGTTGTAGTAATTGAAGGAAGCATGCATATGCCCAAACAAAATGTAGGCTACAGTTACTAATAGGGTGAGATTTCAGCAATGCATCATAAAACAAATGAAAGCGATTGGCTGGTTTTCTCACCATCAGCCAATCACTTTCACTTGTTTTATGATTTGTGAGGACGCAAAATTGTGGAGGTAGTGCCCGCTCTTCCTTGCGGTTCTTTTAGGGAGGTGACATGAGGGTGCTGTGGCCACTACTATAAAAGTGGTATGCTAAGCTTATGATGTTGCCACAGCCAGGCTACTTTATGCACTAAATAAATGAAGACTACCTTTTGAAATCACGCCTTTAAGATAGTATTCATTCACATGCGATACTGGCAACCTGATCAACTCTTGTCGTTGCAACTACTCGTAAGCAATGACTGTGTCGTGCTATGCTGCATAAAGAAGTCATGAAATGAAGTCGTCCTGCAAGTACATATTTAGATTCAGGCCCACCAGCACTGTCACCATGTCAGTAAATTATTTTCTTCTTTTATACAGATCAAAACAAATTAGGTTTTGCAACATACAGTCAGAGGCGCTTTGGGCAACGACACTGTGTGTGTGTGTGTACGCGAGGGGGGGGGGGGGGGCAGGCAAACGCAGCAGAATCTTGATAATATGAATCTCTCCACTTCACTCCCTCCCCTCATCGAAAGTAAAGTTACTGAAATATTAACCAGCAATGCAGTTTGGCACTACACGTTGCGCCATCTAGCGGCTGCAAAATAAGACACTCGGTGGGCCAGGACGGCCAAGATCGGGGGGCTGCGGGTGGGCGCATTTAAGAAACCACGTGTGAATGTGGCATTTCGGATTGGCGTGAGCCTTTTTGGGCACAGTTTCTCTTAAAAGCAAGTCCCGGCTTCACGTCTCTATGACCTCACCGAGCTCCTGTGACATCTCGCCTACTCCTAGAGTTCCCCCAAAGAATAAACGTCACTACTGCTGCGTGAAAAACAGCCAGAGTCACGAAGGTGACTCAAGCATCAAACTACAACGGTTCCCTTCGAGATCTTGGGAAGCGACACTGCAACAGAAATGAATTACTGCAGTGCGACGCATCAAGCAAGTGAATTCTACAATAATTGTTGAAGTGAATGAAAATAGAAGTGCAGGCTTGGAAAGTGGTTCGACGAACTCGTTTTGCAGACTACTCGGCAAAATAACAAATTTATACCAGTTGTTTTACAAGTCACTTAGACAGCCACACAGGAAATACGGTAGAAACAATCGGGCCGATTGTTGCTTTGCTGTGCCGCCTAGAATCAGGCGATGAGGCCTTCAAGATGAGAGAGGCCCGTTGGCCCGTTCCGGCACTCGTAATTGTATGTGTCTATAGCCGTTCGGCACACGCGCAGTCACAACCAAAACCTTCCAAACCTGTGAGTTCTCAAATAGTGGAATTTCGCAGCACATTTGTTTGTTTTGGCAACCAAATTTAATGCTGAGTCTGGTAACAAATGTGACGGCATGCACAAAACAGGATGCACAAGTTTTTCTTTAGAAAAAGATTATGCGAAGCATAAATATCCATCTCATACGCACACTTTGTTGCCTGTCACCTTTTTACACCAGGCTTGCGTACCACATTACCACATTACAGCCATTGCAACGTGCATACTCGTCTCACGCATGCAGTTTGGTTCCAATCAGGGATGCCGCAAACTTTTTTCGAACCGAAGGGTCGGTGACAGAATCAGGCGGCTCGAAAGATTTCGAATTTTCGAACTTGTTGAACTAAGAATTTTTTTTTTTTACCAGTGGCACAGTTATGTAGGTCAAAAAGACATAGCTTTGAACTTCCGAACCACTAAGTATGTGGCGAGTAGTGCCTTCCAACGAGTTTCCAACAATGATCATCTACGCAATCTTTTATGAAGTGAAGAGCGACAGTAGCTATACATATGCATATATAATTTCAGATTAAAATAAAGATTAAGCTCAACCACGCATCTTTGCCCGTATTGTTTTCTCTAACATTCCGGAAAATCAGGGGATGGGGAGGTAGCTTGCCAGATCGCTTCAAGGTTTTTCTGAGCCTCAACGTTTTGCCCGCCCCTGGCCGTTTCGAACTGAAGGAGTATCGTACGAGTGCGTTCATGTGATCACTGCTGCGTGACGCACGTTAAAGATTCTCCCGGGCTGGAGGTCGCAATTACTGCTACATGGCCAGACGTCACTCTGCACTGGCAAATATTCCAGCACATCCGGGACACTCGTCATCTCATTTAATTGCCTGACCAACTTCTGCATTCTAAATGTCACACCTAACTTTTTTAAACCTGATTTTGTGAAAACCAGTGAGGCGTGAAAAGGCTATTTGAAACTGAAATTGTAGAGGAACATGAAAACCGGACTTCGAACTTTGCGCACTTGGAGAATCGAAACCTTCTAACTTTATGCAGAAAGAAATTCGAAATCTTAGAATTTTTCCAACTTTGTCTATAAAAATTTTAAACGTTGAAATTTTTCGAATTTCACATCCAAAGAAATTCGAAATCTTCTAACTTCTGATTCAAAGAAATTCTAAATCTTCTAATTTTTCGAACTTCAGATCCCAAGAAATTCAAAATTATTGAAACTCTCGATTTATCAGTTAGGAAAGTTCAAAAACTTTGAATTACTCGATCTCAGGTAAAAAAATATTCGAAATAATCGAACGCGTACTTTTAGAAACCGGTTTTCGGTGTTCACGTGTTCGAAAGTTAAAAACTTTTCGAATTTGCACATCGGTACGGTCGAAAATATCGAAAACTTTCAATTTGGACCTCAGATAAGTTTGAAAAGATCAAAACCTTTCGAAGTCGAACCGAAGGAGGTTCGAGACATCTCTAGTTCCAATTAGAGCAATATATAGCTCCTACGGAGCAGAGTAGCGCAATCCTTTGATCCGCGTGCTTCGCCGACAAGATGGCCGACTGAGCAGCTCGGCGCGAGTCACGTGGTACTCAGGGTTCCAGGAGGCGGCCCGCCCTATCGGAGAATACATGGAGATCAACTCAACACGGCTGATAAAAAATAAACGGCAAGTCCACACTTTTTGAAACTAGTCTGTCGTAAAGTTGCTAAAGCACGAAACACTTTATCAAAATTTTAATAATATTGGATGCATGTGAAAATTGTGAGAAGGCAATTTCCAAGGCAATGGCGTTTGAAGCAGATGATTGTTTTGCACAGCGGAGATGGTTTTTTTTGGGTTGGCCGGAGCGGGTCACGTGATTGGTGTGACGTCGCCGCGTCGTCTGCTGCATGATGCCGCTTAGGAATTTTTTAAAAAAAGTTATGTCCTTACGAGGCACAGAACTTAGTGCAAATTATTGTAAAATGTTCCATTATTATGTCAAAAACTATTGTCGTTCCGTACATCCTCACAACAATGAAGAAACAGCGATTTTCCCACGTTTTCCATGCATTTCTGACCGGAGTTGGAACCTCCAGGAGTTCGCCACTAGTCGCCGAGAGATGGCATTCTAGATTGCGGTACTCCAGAGCCGTATATGGGGAGAGTTTGGTCAGTCTATGATCTCGCCACCGTAACGCTCTCCTCCTGAGCGAACCAATGAGCACGCGGCGCAGAGTGAGAGGCATGAGTGCGAACTTTCGGCTGCTCGCAGCTGAGTGGAAAGGGCTGCCATCTTCTATCATTCTCCAGGCGGAATGCATGGAATCAGCATCTAAATCTCGATTATTGCCTTTTATATCGCTGGCTCAGGCAAGAAAATTACATTCTGTTATTCCTCGGTGGGTTAAAAAGCTGACAAATGAAGATTTTTCGGCGCATGGCCCCAAACTTTTATGCAGGCGAAAAGGAAGTCGGCCCGTAGCAGACGATGCGTAGCCTCAGCAGTGCTCTTATCCGACCAGCCTCCGACAGCGTTGCTAAAAAATGGTGGTCGTCTTCTCTCTGCTCCCTTCTTTATCTCTCGCTCCTACGGCGCTCTCCTCCCTTTCATTTACTTTTCTCATCTCCGGCGCCTTTGTCGCCACACCTACTGGCCAAACTCTCCCAATATACGGCTCTGCGGTACTCTGCTCCGAAGGAGCTATATGGTGCTCTAGTTCCAATCACCCACCTTTTATTCTAGCCGGGGGCGAGCGCGAGGAAACAGGAGGAGCGTGCTGCACCATGCTGGGGCCGGGCAGGAACAATGGAGCCGTTCTGGTTGATCTGGCCCATGGCGATCCCCGGAGTGTTCCACCAGCAAGGTTCGGATCAGGATCGGCGGAAACGGCGAGCCCTGGCCATACCGGCCTAGGCCGCGACGATCCAGACTGGTTCCGCAGCAAGACTCGGGCTGTGATAGCCCGGAACAGCTAGCCTACGCGGCGCTGGCGTGGGAAGGACGGTCCGCAGGCCTGGACAAGGACGCCGACTGCGATCTCTGAACGATGGGAGACAACCAGGGTCGGCGGGTCCGGACTGCCAGCTCTCGAAGACGGACAACTGGGAAGTACATTAAAACGATTACCCGTCTTCTCGTTGTGTTGTGTCCTTCCCTGGGAGACGAGTGAAACACATACCGATCGGGCGGCGATTATTATAGAGCGATCCTACAAGTGGTGAAGACAACTCAAAGAGGTGTCCGAATGACAACTCAATATGCTTGCCGGCTGGCTATGCTGGGTAAAACGAAGACTTTCGAACTGATAGCCGCCAGAAACTTTTCTGTAAATCTATACATTCAGGCTCGTATCGCTCACTGGAGATCAAGCTGCAAACGTCTCAGCAGATCTAATATTGCGAAATTCCCGATGTGCAATGCAGCAAACACAAAAATAAACAAAGATCCTTACCTTCCTCGTGACTTGCTGAACTTGATTCTTCCACGACGAGCTCGCGGTGCTGGCGGGCCAAAGTGCCCAGTGTACACAGACGCCGCCGACGATTCCCACCACTTATAGCGACACAAATATTTTTTCATTCTTTTAACTCTCTTCCAGGATACAATGAATATGATAATAGTTTTTGGAACCCAAAGCAATAAGCAAGCAAGTTAACGTATGTTAGGAGATACATTTTACTGGTTTCGTTTTCGCGGTCTCGAATTTTTGCCGCCAGGGGTTTTCCAGATTCTCTGTCGGCTCCGATGTGCGTGGCGGCAGCCAGGACGCGTATCGTTAGTATCGTCCCATATCGTCCACGCCGTGCTATGCATTTCGGCCTGCTGTTGCAAAGGTAAGCAGTACTTTGCTCTGAAATATGTTAATTTTGCATTTTTAGAAGTTCTAGATTCGATAGCGCAGACGTATTGCACCTTGAAACGTGTGAAAGTCGGGGGAAAAAGTACATAGTAGATATGCGTATCGTGTAAAAGCTGTTTCACATGTTGCGATTCTCGCCCGAAATCAGTGCGATTTCCAGTAAAATGTGCGATTAAAGTCGCAGTCGCACTGTCGCAGCGGCTCTGCGACTGATTTCCACCGAGTTGGTATTTTGCCGCAGAGTCAGTGCGATCGCTTTCTTGTCAACCAGCCGTTCATTAGCCAGCTTTCATCCGCGAGAAGAAAATAAACGTAGGCACATAAAAGCTTCTGGTTTAATGCCTAATTATTAGAAATTTCTAGTTACATATTGCATTCCTAAAATATTTGTGCTTATTAAGACGTTTTTGTCGTATTTTAGATAAAGTCAAAGCGTCGCATCCGTGTCCGAAGCGCCGGCCGCTCAGACAGAAATCGCGCGGTTGTTGGAGCATGTGAAACCAAACATTGCGATCGCACTCGCCGCGTATGCTGTCGCACCGATTTTTTTTCCCCACAGTTGCTGCATGTGACGCAGGCTTAAGAGAGTAGTCGGATAGTAGCTTTGTGATTTCTGTGGTGTTCCCTTCCGGGCTTAGATTTGGCAGTGTTTCGGTAGTTTAAGCCAATTAATGTTTAGCCAGGTAAATAGACTGGGCGATAGTTTAGGGGCGAGCGTTCACTCTGAATCTTACATACCTATGCACGAGGAATCATCTGTAATTGTCGGCAGAAAGCTTCCTGTTTGGCGTGGTTTAGTTCATCCCTATGTTGACCTGTTTACTGATAGAATTTGACGTGGTGCTCTTTTCTTTTAGGTATCGTACTCTATTGCTGCCCGATGGGAATTCTATCAGGATCTTTCTACCAGATACGAAGTCGCGATCGTCCCTGTGTGGTTTTCATTCCGGAAAGTGGAACAGTGTCCGATGTGGGATCTGGTGATAGTGAAGTAAGTGACGGTGGCGAGGAGAGCTTGCCAACGAAGGGCCTAACAACAGAACTTCCAAGCGATAACGAAACTGAAGGCGGAACGCCCGCCTTTCCAGTTCTGTCGAGAAAGAAACAAAAGTCACCGCCGCAAGTTTTCGACTGGCGAAAGGAAGACCGGTGTTTAGTGGAGCCTGCGGAGGCCGTGTTTACGGCCTCTGATGATGTGAAAAGCCCGCTGAAATATTTTCACGTTTTCATTGATGACAAGCTGCTGACGGTGATTGTTGACGAGACAAACCTCTATTCTGTGCGTCAGGCTACAGCGTACGGGTAAACTTTGGTTAAACTGTGTCAGCATGCTTGCACAAAGTACATATTATTCAAACTGAATCGTTGCATCGCCCCTTCAATTAAGCACCTTGTAAAATCAAATGTGATGTTTGAGCTCTATACATCTTATTTAATTTTACAAGAAAACATGTTTTCAATCAACACCAGACATATATCCGTAATATGTGCTCACCAGATTCACCCTAGAGTGCATGTCAGTCCAGTTTAGTGTCCCGTGGTGTGCACATTAGACTGGTCTGGTGTGGCATAATGCGCACATCAAGCCATTCTAGTGTGCTGTGATGGGCATATCTGACCAGCCTAGTTTGTTTTAATGTGCACATCAGGCCACACTAGGATGGTGTGATGGGCACATCAAACCAGCCTAACGTGTTCTGGTGGGCACACTAGAATATGTTAGGCTGGTTTGATGTGCGCACCAGAACACACCAGGCCGGTCTGATGTTCACAACAGAAAACACTAGAAGACACCAAACTGGTCTGGTGGATTTTTCAATAGGGAAGTGTTTTAGCTGCTAAGGGGAGTACTTTGTAGGAGATTAAGATAGCATTGTTTTAGAGTGCAAATATTTTATAAAAATAAATGGCTGGATAAACAGATCTGATTCTATGTAGAAGTAGACATGGCATTAGTTTTGCCACAAAGCACCCCTGTATTGCAACGAAGTACTCTTCACAAAATAAAAAAAAATATTAATAGCTTTTCATTTCTGCGATATTTGACAATTATAAGGTGGTTATTGCACAGTCATCTAAAACTACAGCATGCAATGTAAATGTGATGTAGTCATGCCATTAGTTTTGCCAGAAAGGATTTCTGTATTCCAATGAAGTGAACTAACAAAATGGGCGATATGAACAGCTTCTAATTTTTGCTTACATCCAAGTCCTCAGATCAAGGAAAGGTTGATGAATGTTATGTATATTGTGCGTTGTGTGATGTCAATGCTTATCCCGGAAGATTCTTATATATGTCCTGCGGGAAAGTATATATTATGGCACTGTGTATACACCTACTCATTGACTGAATTTGTAAAAACTGCTCAGGAGATCTATAAGGATCTATTTTATAGAATTATTATTGAGCACATTACTTATTTTCAACATGTGAAGATGCCTTAAGTGTACAAGAATCCTACATAAGTCTTGTTATGACTCGGACACCAAGCGAAATAGAGATGTAGTGAATCGCTTCGATGACGCCTGGAAAAGTGTGCATTGCATAAAGTTTGTGACAAACGACCCCGTATCTTGTCGTTGCTGCTTTTCACGTTGACGCCTTTTGTATTCTGAGTCTTATAGGCATGAACCAGCTCTCCCAAATTGCGCTTTTGACTTGGCACCATCGACATGGTTACTGAGCTACGCTAATTATCAGTGCTGCATGCACAGCTCTCTTTTTCACCCAAGGTGTGGGAAGGTGCTGCAGCGTAGCAGAAGCGGCGCTTCCAGCCCCAAGAGAAAGAACTGAAACAAGAATTGGGCAACTGCCCTTTAACATGTAAACAAAACAGAAATGTTCACACATGACTTTGTGTGCTGTCGAGTACATACGAGAACTCTGTCTGCTCCAACACAGTGGAAGGCATCTGCTGAGCCAGCTCCTGCTATGGCGTCTTCCTTCATCAGGAACTTGTCAAAAGAGAGCACCCCTTGTGCTGTTTTACTCCCTTCGCCTCGCTACACGGGCTCGCCTGGCAAACACCTGGTCGATGAGTGCCGATCTTGCACTGGTCCTGCCATGGTGCTCAGGAACATGCTCTACTACTACATCTGAGAAGACGCGTCGACGACTTGCCAACCTCAAGTCTACGGGTGGTTCGGCTTCACCCAGCTGGAGTGCCAGATTGTGGACCACTGCCATGGCCACGATGCTGGACAGTGCAGTCTCCAGCTTGATGCGGAGTCCAAACTCCAGAGCGGGGAAGCGGCGCTTCCACACGCCATACTGCCTTTCAACAGTACTGCGTGTGGGTATGTGGGCTCGGTTGTAGGCTCTCTCAGCTGGCGTCTTCGGAGCAGCAACTGGTGTGAAGAGGTACCTGGAGCAGGCATAGCCTCCATCTCCTAGCAAAATGCTCTCATTCATCTGTCCACTCTCAAACAGTGCTTTTAAAGCACTGTTGCCAAAGATTGTGCTGTCATGCACCGAGCCTGGCCACCGGTCCACAATGTTGCGGATGCTGAGTTGATGGTCTGACACTGTCTGCACATTAATGGAAAAGTATCCGGCCCGGTTCCGATACAGTTTGGCATGATCACCTCCAGGCGACTGGATGGGGACGTGCGTGCAGTCGATTGCTCCAACAACGCCTGGAAATCCTTGCATGCTGTAGAATCCTTCGGAAACAGTCCTGCGTTCCGCCTCGGTCGTGGGAAAAGAGATCAAGTCCCTTGCCAGCGCAGCAATGGCGTGCGTGACCCGCTTGACGACTCGACACACAGTTGACTTGTGCACACCCCACAGGTCGCCCAAAACTACCTGGAAGGTGCCCGTCGCGTAGAATCGAAGAGCGACCAGGAGCTGGTTGATGGGCGACAGGGGGCACTTGCGAAGGCCGTCGAAGGCGATGGCGTGTTCGATTCGGCTCAGCAGCCGGATGGTAGCATCTTTGGAGAGTCGGAATCGCTTGATAAAATCTACGTCATCATACCGGTAGAAAGGGTCGTCCCTCGGCCGTACCTGCCGTGGTCTGCACCGGCCCTGGATACAACGAACATCGATGGAATCTTGATAATCTTCCAGGTCACTATCTTCCCCTCCAAAAAAAGTCGAATCGGCAAACATGTCGTCGTACAGTAACCATTCATTCTTCGAGGAAGCACCTGCTAAAATGTAAATCGTGAGGTTGAAAATCTTATTAAATAGAAATATGATATGGAAATATATAACTAATGCGATACACAAGAACGTTAAAGCATGTTTAAATAGTTTATTGTTCAAGCGAGATGTCTGCCACAATAAAAGTTCCAGTAGCAGACGTCAAGAATCAGCTGATCATTGCAATCGGACGTTGCCGCTAATCAAAACATCGATTGCGACGACTCCGCTTCACGGCGAAGAATGAAAATACAAATATTTACACCTTGGACACACGTTTCAGTAATCTTCCAAACTAAATACTTTCGATCGTGTACGTACGCTGATTAGATCAAACACGAGTCGTGCAAAAAAAACAACCTACTTATGTGACTTCTCTCCGCGATCCCCGCTTTGCCCGGTTAGGGCTAACGCTCATTTTTAGTCGAGAGCGTATTTAAAAATAAGGGTCAATAAGCACTTATCGTGGCTATATTTAGGATCCTTGGCACAATTGAAGATCATTCTCTTGTCATTGTTACACAGTTGCAGCCTAAAACACACTTTAGGACCACTTTTGTCCACCGCGTCGACCGCCACAAACCAGCCGCCATGTTTTAAATCCAGGATTAAGAAACAACCAAAAACTAAGCGCCCAATGTTGAGCGCTTAAGTTAAGCGCAGTTTAGTGCTAGGTTTAGCGCTAAGCGATTTTGGTGCAACCGAACGAAACCAAAACTTAGCTTAAGTTCCCGGCTAAGCTCCGCTTAGCGCTATCGGCGTTGGTGCAACCGGCCCTTAGTCGCATTGAATCCAGTTGCCGCATTCAAAATGCGGTCATGTTAACGGCATAATGCGCAAAGAAAGCACATCGCATTAAAGTCACTAGACAGAGGTGGATCGAGATGGCGAGTGCGCATTCATTTAGCCCATGTAAACGGAGGTCGCATCGCATTTTGGAACGGGGAGGATTATCGGAAGGCGCTCGCTGCGGGAGCGAGTGAACAGCCGAGAACATGGCGGCGGCCAACCTCGTCGGCGGCGCCGAGAGCGGTCGCGCAATTTTTTTCCCGAGAACAAACGCAAGCTTTTATTGAGATCATAAGTAAGCGGAATATAGCGGAGCTGCTCGGTGAGGGCGGCCCCGTCCAAACCCTTGCGAAGTACCACTTGCGCGCCCGAAGGGGTCACAAAGCCTTCGGTGCAAGCACGAACGACACCGAGAGCTCCGAGCACTGTAGAGCACTGCATGGTAGCGTAGAACGAGCAGCTCCTACCTCGGCGCCGTTCCTGGCTGCGCAAGAGCCTCTCGGACTCGGGGTCCGGTTGGTCCGGTCGCGATCGGCGAGGTCTGGCGCGGCGAAACGCGGAGGCTTCCTCAAAGCGTGCGCACCCACGTCGCCTCTCGTTCAGAGTGAACCGGCGGCCTGGCCTGGAGTCCTAAACGCCTTGGTTTTGATGCTTCTTCCGTCTCGCAATTTCTTCCACAGCACCGAAGACAGCGGGCACGATCTTTACGTTCACTGAATGCGTCGAAAGGCCTCCACGTGCGATGCACCGGAAAACGTGGTGCGGCTGGTGCCGGAACGGAACTGCAGAACTTCGAGCTTTGAGTCAACGCGAACGGCAACAAACCGATCGGGACACCCAGCCGCGGATACCGTATCGCCGATCGACAGCGGCAAACGGCCCGTTGCTGGAATCGTGGGCCGTGACTCGTACTCGGCAAACTCGGCGTCTTTTCGTGCCCCCTCGCGGCGTCGCAACCATCCACATACCCACCAGCGCGCAACCGTAGCGACTGTAGCCGGCGCAGTGTTGCCAACCTATTTTTCGAAAATACCCCACGGCAGCGTCCAGAATACCCTACATTACCCTACGAATGTTTCTTATTACCCTACGTTTTACCCTACGAGGCAAATCTTTGTTCAAATAATACTGTTGCATGGATTATGATGCTACAGGGTAATATTAATACAGTACAAAGCGACAGGGCACGCATGCACGCGCATACCTGCGTTATTCTAGAAAACCATGGTTGCATGTGCGCTGTGTAGCATCAGCACAACAGTGATGTAGCGAGCGCACAAACATCCCCAACCAACAGTCGATTTGTCATGAAATTAAAAACTGGGCTACGTGGAACCAAAACTCGCGGCGTCAGACAAGGTGGCTCATTACAAAAGGAAGCTACTCCGAATGGTATATTAGCTTCTTTGGGTGTACCGCCTAGGGATTCGTCAAACTGAGGTACTATTTTGACCAACTAGGCTTTTACACCAGGGGAGGATAGGAAACCGGCGGCTCCTCCGTATTCGCTAAATTGTCATTCGATGAAACGTCATTGTTTCGGCTTCGTTCGTTAAAACGTCGTTCGCTCAAGTGAACGCCTCCAGCCCCCGGGATGCACTCACTTGATCAAATGACGTTTTAGCGAACGCCCACGTTTTACCGAATGACACTTTAGCGAATAGTCGGACACCGCGAAGTGGCACCTTTTCGGGTGGGCCAAATGGGTGCACATTTTTGTAATGAGCCGCCGCAGACTGTCACGCGAAACGGCGTAAGCGCAGCGCGGCCCCCGCTATTCCCTACAACGTCGATTCGCTCAAATGTCGCTGTTCGCTAAAACATCATTCGCTCAAGCGGTATGGACCCGTCTTGGGTGGGCTCGGGATGGTTCCGCCCGCGGTGCCACGTGTTTCGCAGGTGTAACAAGGACTGCCGGATGGACCAGTCATCAGAAAAAAAATTGGCGGGACCATTTCCACTGGGAAGATACCTCTTCTGGCTCCAAACTTCCTAAGCGCAACCCCACCTCCTCCCCCCTGTCCCACTTGCTCCAGCTCCCCAATACTCTCCAACTTAGGGAGCCTGCATACTCCAACTTGGTGTGTGGTGCTCTCAGTTAGCACGTCTTGCAACTTGGATTCTTTCGTCTTGCATGATGTTGTGGTGTGGCAGTACACGGGTTGTAAAGCTGTGCAAAACTTGCGCGGCAGCTCTTTTTCTTTTTTTTTGTTATGCTCGCCGTTGAAGAAGCAACGTCTGAAAATACCCTACTTTTAACGGGGAAATGGCCGGACGGCCCTACAGCCCTACAATACGCCATAAATGCCTAAAATACCCTACAAGTAGGGTAATTACCCTACGGTTGGCAACACTGAGCCGGCGTCTGAGAAAAGCGAAACCGAAACGTAAAGCTTCCCCCCAGTGGCTTCCGCTGCCGCGGCTTTTCTAACTTCGCGGCTTCCACTTCCGGTCGTCGCGGAGATGGCGAACAATGGCGAAGATTGAGCGGTGTTGACTCGATTACGGTTTACGGGACAGATGTTATGCGGTCCGTTTCTACTGCGTCTCTGGTTCTAAACTCGACGGCGCCTCTCATAGTTCAACCACGTGTGGTCAGCCTGCGTCAGCGCGGACGGCTCGCCTCGTCCGATCGCCGGACCGCTGGCGACTTCAGAGTTCAGCCGTTAGGCCTGGGATCCGAAGGCGTCTGTCTCCGTGAAGTGGTAAGCGAATCTCGTCCCGTTTTCGTTCTACTTTTAAATTACGTTTGGTGCGCTACAGTGTAAGCATGCGTGCCAAGTGTTCGTGATAATTTTTAACTGGAATAATTGTGCTTCATTGCGGTTTGTCATTTACCGAAAATGTAAATCGAGCAATGAACGAGGAGCCATGCATGAAAACGATGTATGTACGATGTTAACTTCTACCTGGGCGGCTTAAAAAAAAGTCAAGACTGGTTACGGTTGGATGCGAGGCTGCTCCCAATGCAATGGTAAGCACTTAGAGCGCCTTTCTGAACGGCATGTAAGCTATATAGCCATCAACGAGACGAGCGACGGCGAGAAGCTACGAGTGGCGGCGCCGAGCGACGAAGATTTCTCACTCTCGCTGCTTGCGCCGCTCGGTTCTTGGGCTTCTAGAAAACGTCGCTCATCGCCTTGGTCGCTCGCACCAATCGCTTTCATAATGTGTGTCTCGTCGCGCGGCTGACCACCGTGTTCATTTAAGTATAAATCAACTTTTTTTTTTTTTTTTTTCGGAAATCGTGACTAAAGAATTTCGAACTACATTCGCGACCAAATTTTGCGACCCGACCGGAGGCATGGAGCTATCGAGTCACCGAGCCGGCGTTGCCCTAGAGCCGCGCCGCTTCTTGTTTCAAAAAGCTTTTGGTGCACGAAAACCGAAATGGCCCGTGCGCGCGGCCGGTGCCGCTATCTCGTGCATCTCGGGCGTCGGGTTTCGCCATCGCGCCTCTAGCCACTAGCGTTCCCCTTGCTGGGCAACGGGGGAAAAAAGGAACGCGATGCGCCATGCACTTCGCCCTCCGTCCTCGCAAACGCGCAAAAAAAAAAACGGAGGTTACTTTGGTTTGCTGCTTGAGACGGCTCGGCTCGCGTTTGCGTATTTCGTCGCTTTGCACCCTCTTTCGTTTCTTGTTGTCATTTTACAAAGGTGTCCGTGAAGCATTGCTGCGAATTTACGAGGATGTCTACCAAGCTGACGAAGCTTCGGACGACGATGACATGTCCAGAAGTCCTGACGGTGATAAAGTTTTTGGCATCGCCCCGTGATTTAGCTGTGAGTGATGTAAATAAAGGTTTGTTTCTTTTGCCCAAAATCTCCCCTGTTTGTAAAAATAAAAAAAAAAGGTCGACCTATATTTGAATTATTTTTTTTTTATTCTCGGTGGGTCCAACAAATAGGGTTCGACCTATTTTCGAGTAAATACGGTAACTTTAATTTTTATTGCGGGTTCCGTCGGACGTAACGTTAGACACTGCGTTACACTTAAGCAAAATAGGGGCTGCTGGTTCATCATATAAACCAACCATTTGTCTTTAATTAAAGCGCATCACTGGCCTAAAAAAATACTGCCATCCTATAGGAATGTAGCACTTCAGATAAATTTGTTAATTTTTACTTTTAGTCCCTGCCCCACCAGATACCACATCTGGCCTAAAACAGTGTTCCGGATCTCATTCCAAGACCTCAGGCGGGTCGTCATTCAATCCAGGAGACGGCGGCGTCTCATGGGCGTGTTGCTGGTGCTTCTTACTGGATGGTGCTACCGAGGGAAAAGTGGTCGTGCTTGGGAAAGGCAAGTATGGCCACCGTAAGTATACGTATGGTTTTTACCTTTGCTCGAATCCACTTTTAAGAAATGCACAGTTCGCATGTGTGCATCTCTCAATGCTTCTACAGTCGGCTGTTGTTTGGAGTGCTCCAACTCTGTCAGCGCTAGTTTCTCTAGGTCATGCAAATGGGATGCAACACTAAACCACATATGCTCTCGCAACAAACAGTGCTGTGCTGAACAACTGCGGAATCTACTCTGGCTTTATAATGCAGCACAAAATAGTTGAACCAAGTATAGCTATCTTTGTGACTCCGTTTTACCAAAACCTCTGCCGAAACAAACTTGCCACCTTATAGGTAGTGCAAAAAACCTCGCATGCCTAACCTGGAGAAGGGCATTTTTTTATAGGTCAATTTTTTCTTAAACCAATATACCTTCAGCCTCCTTGAAATGTTAACATCATGTGACACACGGAAGAACAGTAAACCCCTTAATGTTGGCGAACCTTTAATCTTTGCAGCCTTTAATTTTGCGGAATTCAGTGGCTGCGATTATGTCCTCTGTGACCGATTCGAGAAGAAATAGGGGCCACGAAGATAAGGGTGTTTTACAGTACATTGGAGGAAAGAGGAAGTCACCTTTGTTTGTATGCAAGAGTAAAACCAACAACAACAATCATGGTGTCGACACTTTGTGAGCCTATATGTGTCTATTGAATGTTATCAATTTTGTTTTAGTTTGTTAAACAGTGTTGCCTGTACACTGTGGGATGTCGTCTTCAACACGAGCAGTGGTTTTCCTTAGAAGCATTCAGCATGGACGCATGCCGCAGCACAACATAGTTCATTTGCAGGTGGTACCGCAGTTTGAAGGATGGTTTGCACAATATGGGGGAATCACAATTCAATGTTCTACCTCGGGCGTAGACAAGATTTGTTCATTCTAAATCATTTTGTCTAGAAATAGGGAATTTGCGACAAATGTACCCGCATGGTTGGAAGGGCCAGACAAGCCTTGTGAGCGCTTCGTTTTCTAGCCTCTCAGTCCTGAACCCACTCACGCACCACATGTGTCGATGTTCCGATAGGTGGGAGCACTTATTTGGAAAATGGTGAAAGGCAACCGTTGTTATCTTTATCAGAATTCTGTATTATGGTTAAAGGTGGACTGCATATTTGCAATACTTTTTCTCACTTAAAAATAAGTCATACTAAAAATATGTAGTATAGCCGATGACAAAAAGAGAATGGCTGGGCGTCCTCCAGCACGTGCTTGTGCTTTTCACCCTGCTTTGGACAGATGTGCTCGCTCCAGGCTCATGAGGCGCTGAAACGTCATCGAAGGTAGCAGACGGGCTGGTGATGGAACAACGGAGACTTCTCCCTGCCTTTCTTATGGTGTCAGTGAGCGTGTACTTCTATACTCTAACTTAGCTTAGCCTGCACAGAACTGAGTAGAATAGGCTTGGCGAGTGCCCTTACTGCATATGCATTTGTACAGCTGAGGCACTTTCTGAATCAAGAACATTGTGTATCTTATTTTCAAAACCACATCATTTTGGGGGTGCAAAAGGATTTCTAAGGCATATGTTTGTTTGTATTGTCCTATTACGCATTGACTCCTTCAACTTAATGCGGAGTCGACCCAGCCTCTTGAAAAATTTAATGCCTGCCAGGTAATTGTTTTGCATTTAGTTAATATATATATTGTTTTGCATTTAGTTAATATAGTTAATAGATTGTATTGAAACGTGTGTTGTCACCTTTGGATCACTGCTTTGCTGCGGGGATGCTGAATCGAACCCGGGTCCCATGACCGTGGAGCAAGCTCACCAGTTCGCACAGATGTTTCAATTACTAACTGAACTCAATTCTCGGTCACAGGGGTTTGAGGCTGGTCAAACAGCGCTAATTAACTCCGTTGATGAAATTAAACAAAGTCAAAGGGCTATCGAAGAGAAGGTTACAAACATCGGTGCAAGACTCGCATCCGTCGAGATAAAGACAGGCGTCTTTGAACAGGAGATACAAGGCTTGCGACAGGAAATCGGAGAGCAGAAGAAAACAAATAGTGCCCTGCTTGATCGGTTAGATGACTTAGAAGATAGATCAAGGCGAAACAACACTCTTTTTTATGGAATTGCTGATAGCGGCACGGAAACATGGGCACAAGCCGAACAAAAGATAAGCAAGGCTCTATCTGACTGCTTTGATGGTGAAACTAACTTGTCACTAGACATTGTGCGTGCTCACAGGCTCGGTCAGTATACTGTCAATAAATGCAGGCCAATAATCGTCAAATTTGCTTCTTTTAAATTAAAAGAGCAAGCCCTGGTTTTAAAGGCAAAACTGAAATTGATGAATATCGGTATAAGCGAGGATTTTTCCTTTTCGACTCGTTTGGCACGAAGGAAGCTAATTGAGTTCGGGAAATCGCATGGAACTACGTTTAAGCTTAACTACAACAAATTATATTTGAATGAAAAGTGTTACGTCTATAACCGTGAATCAGGAACCGTCACCGAGCTGTTTCGTCCACATGCCTCCAACAGTGGTCCACGCCGTGGCACAACTGTTACTGCAACAGAAGGCGCATCCGTTTCTACTGAACAATTGCAGAGGGGTAGTGACCACTCGCATTCTTTGTCAAACTTATCTATTCTTTCCACAAATATACGAAGCTTACTAAATAAACGTGATGACTTATGCTCTGCAATTGACTCTTGCGATGCTAACATTATTGTGCTCACCGAGACGTGGCTCTCGGCAAGAATCAGAGATACCGAATTATTCTTAGGACAAAAACAATTCGATACCTTTCGGCAGGACAGAGAGTTGCGAACAGGTGGAGGCGTGCTAATTGGGGTCATTAAGAGTATACCATCATTTTTTGTTAATATAAACAGCTCCTTAGAAATAATTTGGGTGTGTATTAACGTTCAACATAAGAAATATATATTGGGATGCTGTTATCGTCCACCCTCATATGTCTCTGATTTTGCTGATAAACTACACGATGCATTGAATGTAATTACAGCGCGTTTTCCTAACACGCCCTTGCTTTTGATAGGTGATTTTAATTACCCTAACATTGTTTGGGGTCCGGGGCATCCCAACTCTGACCCATTTTCAGCAGACTGTGCGAAGTTTTTAAGTGTGCTTTCTGATTTTCATCTTACTCAGCTAGTTCATAGCCCAACTAGAATAACTGCCACTACTTCAAACATTTTGGATCTTGTTTTGACTACGATGCCCAACCTGGTTGGTCCAATCGCATACCTACCTGGCCTCAGTGACCATCTGTTATTGCATTTTAGTTTGAGTGTTCCTAATATTTGTGTTAAAAACAAAAGAAAAGTCATTCGGGACTACAGCAAAGCTAATTATGATGCCATTAATCTTGAATTATGCAGTTTTTTAGATACTTTTTTGGGTAACTTTTCAGAATGCTCTGTTGAATCCAACTGGACGCGCTTTAAGGAAAAGGTGATTTCGCTCACTGAGAAATACATACCTTTGAAAACCATAATTGTAAACTCTAATTATCCGTGGTTCAACAGGGTGCTCCTAAGATTGTCAAACAAAAAGAAGCGTCTATTTAGAGCTGCGAGACTCGCATCCTGCCCAGTTCGCTGGCAAAATTATTTCAGTGCTGCTCAGTGCTACAAGAATGCTGTACAGTCTGCTAAGTTCAACTTCTTCTTCACCTTACTACCTTCCATGTTAAAAAATAACCCGCGTCAGTTCTGGAATGTGTTGTCCCATCGAGATAAGCCTTCATCTATTTTATTGAAAGCACCTGACGAAACTTTGATCGATGAATCCTTATGTGCCACAATGTTCCAGGAAGTGTTTATTAAATCCTTTTCTAGCACCCTAAGCAATGTGAACCCAAGCTATAATGTTGATCCTTTTCCACTGATGGACCCTATCATTATCAGCCCCGATGGTGTTCTGAGCATTCTAAACGGCCTAAAGCTGTCATCGGCAACTGGTGTTGACGAAATTAACTCGAAATTTCTTAAAGCTACAAATCAGTACTCCTCTGTTATTCTCGCCCATCTTTTTCAGCAATCACTTGACACATCATTGGTACCTTGCGACTGGAAAATTGGTAAAGTTATTCCTCTACATAAATCTGGTGATAAGCACTTTCCTATCAACTATAGGCCCATCTCGCTAACCAGTGTTCCCTGTAAAGTTCTAGAACATATAATTTATACACAACTTGTTAACTTCCTAGAGTCCAATTCATTTTTTTCCCCAAATCAACATGGCTTTAGGAAATCCTTGTCCTGTGAGACACAGCTACTGTCTATCACTAACGATTTTCATTCAGCATTTGATCAGGGATCTCAGGTGGACTGCATATTCTTAGATTTTGCCAAAGCGTTCGACAAGGTATCGCATAGACTCTTATTACATAAATTAAGTAAACTCAACATTGATTCTAACGTGTTTAACTGGTTGGTATCATTTTTAACAAATCGCTCGCAATTCGTAACCTGTAACGGCATGAACTCCTCCTCCGCACCCGTCGCTTCCGGCGTACCCCAAGGATCAGTTTTGGGGCCTCTCCTTTTCTTGATCTATATTAATGACTTGCATGAGATGGTTTCTTCTTCAATTAAACTCTTTGCTGATGATTGTGCTATTTATCGTGTAATAACTAATGACTCGGACTCGCAAAAACTACAACATGACCTCGACTCTATATTTAGATGGTGCAAACTCTGGTCAATGGAGCTTAACATTAACAAATGTAAAATCATGCGCATAGCCCGCAAAGTTAAATTTCCTACCGCTTATAACATTCACAACATACCCCTGGAACTTGTGACCTCCTACAAGTACCTAGGTGTGATCTGAAGTGACGACCTTTCCTGGAAACTTCATATTAACTATGTGATTAACAACGCTAACCGAATGCTTGGCTTTCTCAAACGTAACTTTCCTTTAGGTCTATCGTCATTAAAACTGACTCTTTATAAAACACTAGTTAGGCCTAAGCTCGAATATGCAGCTTCCATCTGGGATCCCTCAACCATCTACCTCATCAACTCACTTGAAGGCGTTCAGAACAGAGCTACACGTTTTATACTGGCCAACTATAACCGCACAGCAAGCGTAACGTCAATGAAAAGCACATTATTACTTCCGACCCTCGCGCATCGTCGTATGGTTTTTCGCATATCCCTTTTTCATAAAATCTATCACCATGTTCCTTACCTAAAAGCCCAAATGATAATCCCCCCATACTTTATTTCAGCACGCCTTGATCATCGTCAAAAAGTTGGTGTACCATTTTGTCACTCTAACGTTTATTACGCTTCTTTAATTCCAAGAACTTCAAACGATTGGAACCGCTTACCTGCATCTCTCACATCAATGACTGACCATGCACTTTTTTGTAATTCTATTACCAACCTCATGTTCCCTATTGTTTGAGTTGTTTGAGATTTTGTTCATTGTTCCTTGTGTATTCTTATTGCTTTTATTCCCCACTCCCTCTGTAATGCCTTTGTGCCCTGAGGGTAAAATAAATAAATAAATAAATAAATCAGTATTCAGTTAGGTATCCCAAGTCATTAGTCGTTGAGGTGCAGTCTCTCTGTAAGTCAGTTATGTTTAACATTCATAAAAATGCTTCTCAAATAATGGCACTATCGAGGACATGAACTCAGCTCGAACAATCGCTGGGCACAAGCTGGTCGTGTGGTTACAGGCAGCAAACATCCCGGTAGGAACGTCCTATTTCGCAATGTAGCTGCAGACTAGGTGAGGGCCCCACTCACAAACGTCTATACTTTGCGTTTCTTTAAGCTGGAACACTTAGGACACTACAAGCCATAGCAGCAAAAACAGCATGACGCATGATTATAAGTTCGACGTACCATGGCGTCCAACTAGAAGGTCACATGGCCTGCTTTGTGCACCGAATTCGCAAGGATGGCTTGAAGCTTCTGTCGTGGTTAACTTTAAGCTGAGATAGTTTGGACTAATGCTCTCGGTTTTTAGATTTGCCCGGCATGGTTAACAATTTTGTGATATAGTGCTGCATTGAAAGTCTGTGCATTCATGACTGTATCACCTTATGAATGCATACTAGCTATTAAACTCTTCGTTCTGCAGAGACATAAAATGCACTTTGCTTCCAATTGTACCCGCTTCTGTAGCTTCATGGTATGAAGCACCTTATGGCTGCAAGCTCTGACCGATCTTGTTCTGTGGTCTGCACAGGCCCATTGCAGGGAGTCGCACCGAGAGCCTCACCAGAGTTTCCTGCCCGTGGTCGTTCTAAATTTTTTTTGTTGTAGGTATGCATCCTTTCTGTCTTTCCCTTAATTGTACTCAAACGTCTTCTTTTCATTGTCGCCGATTTGCCTCAAAATTGGTTAAGAACACAAATGGACGCAGTACAACTGTATCGCACATATTTTGTTCAAGGTAACTTTTCTTTGCCAAAGTTGCACATTTTTTTTAATGAAGGTTTGTCTTTTTTGTTTTTATTTACAAAGTTATGTGAGTTTCCATGGGAAACACTAAAATGTTATGCCAGGGGCTAGGACAAGTTCACTGCTCTAACTTGTTCTCAACTGATTGCAAGAAATTTCGTTAACGTCGTGAAACCTCCTTCCAGAGCTGGCTTTGCAGCATGAAAAATAATTATACATACGACATACTCTGTTTTTTAGACTGCTTGCTCATTCTGCAGGTCTGCCTGCCCTATATGTCGTGCTACTGGATAGCAGGTGAATTCGATTGTTTGTTTTACTATTGCTTTTTTTTAGCCGTTGTCTTAATAGTTCTTGTAAATTTAGAGATTTTCTTAAAAAGCAAGCCAGGAAGAATATTTAGTTTGATTAGGTAGCTGAAAATAATGATTTCTAGTACCCGTTAATCAGTAAAATAGATACTGTGTGCTGCTGTTAGTGTCAAGCCGAGATCCACACTTTTTGGCATTTTGCTCAGAGTAGTACCCATTTTTATTCGTCAGCCTCTTGGTGCGCCAACTAAACTCTTTCTATCCAGACACCTGCCCTCTGCTGGTACTCTCTACCCTCATGCCCTCTGCTGGTACACTCTACCCTCATGGGTACTACTTGATGGTATCTCGGCCAAACTACTAAAAATGACACAGCACGCAGCATCAAAAATACTCAGCGCTCTTTTTCAACAAAGTTTAAATTCTGCTGATGTACCAGCTGACTGGCGATTTGCCCGAGTTCAACCAATTTTCAAATCAGGCAACAAATCAAATCCATCAAATTACAGACCTATCTCATTCACCAGTGTGCCGTGTAAGCTTATGGAACACGTTATTTATTCTAATATTATCTCATAGCTGGATCAACGCAACTTTTTTTCCCCAACCAGCACGGTTTTAGAAAGCGCCACTCATGTACTAGTCAACTGTTTGAGTTTGTCACGGATCTTCATTTTAATAATCATTCCTCACTACAAACAGACGTTATAATTATAGACTTTGCCAAAGCATTCGATACGGTCCCCCACCAACGACTACTCCTAAAACTTTCTCTCCTCCAGATTAACCCTGTAGTAATAAAATGGATAGCTTCGTTCCTAACAAATAGACAACAGTCAGTTTCGGTGAATGGTTCGTCATCTAACTCAGTCCCAGTATCTTCAGACGTCCCCCAAGGTAGCGTTCTCGGCCCCCTTCTTTTTCTCATTTATATCAACGATCTTCCCTCTTCGATTACCTCAACTATCCGGCTATTCGCAGATGATTGTGTTATTTATAGAAAAATCTTAGACCCGACAGACCATAACGTCCTCCAAAATGACCTTGATGCTATATCTTCCTGGTGCTCAAAATGGCAGATGACGGTTAACCCCGACAAATGCAAACAAATGACCGTTACTACGAATTCAAACAAATCATACAGCCAATATACATTACTCATGCAGCAACTTGAATGTGTTCCACTATACAAATACTTAGGAGTAAACATCTCTGAAACTCTCTCATGGAAACAACACATCGATAACTTAGTCACCAACTCATTTAAATCTCTAGGTTTCTTAAGGCGCACCCTACACTTGGCCCCCCTTCAACAAAACTGCTAGCATATAAAACAATCATTCTCCCTAAACTAGAATATGCAAGTATCATATGGCATCCGCATCAAAATTATCTTTCTTCGAAATTAGAATCTGTCCAAAGCAAAGCAGCCAGGTTCATATCAAACGACTTTTCGCCTCAAACTAGTGTCTCAGCTTTAAAAACAAATTTGGGTCTCACTCCATTGTCTACCCGGCGCAATATTTACCGCATATGTTACTTTCATGACTTATACTACAGCAACTCGTGCTTTAAAAACACCTATTGTCATTCCGCACATTATATTTCTCCTCGAACCGATAATTCCTGTAAGGTGCAGCAATACCAGCCACACACTAATTCCTTCCTGTTTTCACCCTTATTATTATCGATTACTGAATGGAATAACTTGCCAGACGAGATGGTTACTAACACAAATCCCGTTGAATTTAAAACAATGTGCGAGCGCCTGTGGCAGGAATAGTACACGTACATGCTTGTTTGTTGTTTTCATAGTCGCTTTCCGTTTCTCCATATTGAAATTGTTGTTTTATACATAGTTACGTCCAGTTCAAAATTGCAGTTGTGTACGTACAATGTGATTTCCTTTTTGTAAACTGTGCTGGGCTGCTAGCGATGATTTTCTTATACCAATGATTGTGTTTGGAAAATTGTGTTACTATGTTGTTACAAATGCATGTACCACCTACCCCCCTATGTAATGCGTCCTCAAAGACACCCTTGAGGTAAATAAATGAAATGAAATGAAAATGTTCAGCGAGTGTATGAACTGGAGTTGTATCCCCAGTCGACACTCGCTGAGCACGAGGGTAGGAAAATCTTTCCATTGCAGCAGAGCCATATATGGGGAGAGTCTGGCAGTCTATGATTTCGCTGCCGTAATGTCTCCCTTCCGAGTGAGCTAATCAGCCCGCGGCACAGAGCAAGAGGCGTGAGCGCATGCACGTGAACTCTAGGCTGCTCCCAGCTGAGCGGGGAGGGCCGCCATTTTCATTCATTCGCCCGCCATGGGATCGATATCCAAATTTCAGTTCTTTCCTTTTATTTCGCAGGCTCTGGCAATAAAATGATATAGTGTTATTCCTCGATGGCTTAAAAACCTACAGAAAGAAGGTCCTCCATGTTTGAACGCAAACTTTTATTCAGGCAAAAAAAAAAAGAAATAAACTGGTAGCAGACGACACGTAGCCTCAACAGTGCTCCATGCCGACGGCTTTGCAACAAAATGGCGGTCGTCTCCTCTTTGCTTCTTTGCTGCCTTCTCTCTCTCCTTCGGCGCTCTCCTCCCTTTCCTCCTCTCCGGCGCCTTCGTCGCCACACCCACTGGCTAAACTCTCCCACTATACGGCTCTGCATTGCAGTAGTAGTTTTTTTTTATAGTCTTTGCAGTTGAATGTGAATATCTGACAGAAATCTCGCAGGTTGCGGTGAAAGAGGGTTAAATGAATGCATTTGATCATTCGCCTTTATTCGGTACCCATCATTTTAAGGCCTACGTGGCCTTGTCCTGGGGGGTTACTATGACTAAAATAAAAGGGTCTATGTGCTGATCACGAAAGAATATGCTAGCTATTCTAATGTAGCTCTGCCCAGTACTTGATTGTGATTTTTTTTTATTTTCAGCTACTTGGGTGCCTCAAGATCTGGAGATCCTAGTGGCCACAAGCTTGGACTCAATCTTCTTCTGTGGTCCGGCCAGGACCATGGGGGAGGTAATCCCAGCAACAAGAGCATCACAGTATCTCCCTGCCTGTGACTTTCGATCAGCGTCACGACAGGGGAGTCCTCGTGCCACCAGGTGTTAGGTATGCCACTTGAAATAAGCATTCTTCTTACCTATTAATAGAACAGTAAAAGCACTAATAAGCCTAAAATGCAAAAAACATTCAAATCTTGGGTTGGATGGAGTTCCAATTACAAAAAGGAGTCTGCAGGCATGATTCACATGTGAACTTAAAGCCCGCGGATGTAGGTTCGACGATGTCACAGAAATAACTTTTCGCAGATCGCTTTGCTCGTGCTATACCCAAACAAATTCTTAAAGTAATCATTGTGTTACGTTGGTGTCATTAATCTTATGTACCTACCACACCCAGCAGTCGGGAGATGTGAAATATAAAAAAAACAGGAACTTGCACAATGTCAGCTCTGCAAAGATTTATATAGTAAACAGAGCATAGCACGTTCAACTTAAGAAAACAATTCAGTGCAGGCCTATATTCATGGTACACATATGTGTAATTGCACTTCATAATGAAGTGAAAACTGCTTAATTTGTTGCCCACTACAGGCTTTCTATTAGTGTTAAAAAGTGCTATTGTGTTTTCAGCAGCTCGCACCAAATATTTTCTTGAAATACATAGGTTCATGGAAATTATTAGGTAGATGTTTGCAGACAGTCATGGTGAGACCAATCTTTAATGCCAAGTGGTCCACTTATTCAGAGTTGGTTGAGTCTGTAAATATTGTAGGTCGAAAATTAAATTTTTATGGTACGCAATGGACACAATTATCTGTAATGACTAGCTCTAACTAGGGGAACTTTATACGTTTACTACGGCAAGATGGTTTCGCAAAACAAAGTATTTAGTTTATTCAACTCCTGCACTAACCTTGTCTCTAGAAACTTATATTCTTTACAATGCTGAGATAAGATTCTGGAAATAGTTTTTCTAAAGCTACTCTAGATATTTCCAGTTGATCATTTTTCTCGCAAAGCATTCGAGAGAGCCAAACCTAGTAATGTATGGAGGGAACTTACAGAATGATGCGACTGGCAGTTTGAAACATTCGGCACTGTAACAGTAATAATGGCATGTCACTTGTGTAATGCTCATTGTCGCAGATCAAACTGCTTTTTTTGTCTACACTCATATTCAGTGGACTCATTGAGCGAACTCTCACCCGAGACTGCAGCGCTGGGTTCTGCGAAGTAATTTGCATGAACATAGATGCAACAGGTTTCTTTGAGTGTGCGTCTAACACGTATTCTTCATATTGAATCTGCTAACTGTATTCATGACCATGTCCATAATTGTATCCACATTCCAGCTTATATTTAATTTGACATTTGAGTTTTTCTTCAGTACTTTTCTCAACAGCTGTGCTTGTTGAGCAGTACTCAAGTCCATACATCTTGTCTTTCGCTATTACATCAATACATAAAACTGTTCATGCCGAGTGAGAATTCAAGGTACCGAATCTGTCGTGGGAGTTAAATAAGAACCAATAAAAAGCTCTACAAAGGAAATTTGGTTAAAGGAGGCTGTATGGGCATTAGAATAGGACATGCCATGCTAAAAAAAAATACAAATTTTTGTTAGGTATGCAGGGATGAGAGTGCTGTACCGTTTCATATGTGTCACAAAAAAAAAAAAGAAATTCTGCCATACAGTGTTCTTTATGGAAGTTCAAACTGTTGCATTCGAAGGCTCGAAGTTTTATTCAAGAATGTTCCTCACTACAAATGTATTTAGAGATCTGAGCCACCGACTCATACATGACTATGTGGCAAACATTCATTTTCATGTGAATTATAGTTTTCAAGGTCTAGTCTGCATTGATTTATTGCATTCATGCTGAAACTGGGAGGGGTTCCCTGGGCATGAATAAAGAGATAAACATTTCTTGAAATCAAAACATTTGAGAACGGACAAAAGGAAGGATCTGAGAACGGTATCTTAGATTCTCTTTTCTTTTTCTTATTTCTAATGTTCATTTTATTTCACCTGATGCATTTAGTTTTTAGTGCAGCTCTTAGCACCCGGTTCCGCGTTTTGCGGCGTCGCTGTCGGCGTAACCGCCCTACCAAACTAGGCAGGAAATTGAATTAATGTTGCGGCCATGTGACGTTAATATTTCCGCTAAGTCTAGCTGAGAAACTGAATTTTTTTATCGATGACGTGACACAGTCATGCGATGTCATTTTCCCCACTACTTTTAGCGGGAAAACTGCAGTTGTGTTGAGGTCCCATGTGACATTAATTTCCGCGCTAAATTTAGTGGGAAACTTAACCAGCTAAATTTAGTGGGGAAAGTTTCCCGCTAAATTCAGGGAAATTTCCCGCTAAATGGGAGGGAGCAGAAGAGGAGGAGGGGAGGAGGGGCATACCCTCCCATCCTCCTCTTCAAGATCTGTGCTCTAATTTCACGTTACAGAGAATTGTAAACGTCTCATATTTATCTCATGTTTATTCAACTTTTATATTGCAGGCGCGCTCGCAGCACAAATCTGGGTTGTGCTGATCCTCTACGCACAAGTTAGGAACTCCTGAGTGGCAAGAGTGGGAGTTTGGTCTGACAGCTCAAGGGACACCATTGTTCAGTATTGAATTTTTAGTAATCTTCTTTTGAGCAAAGTTCAGCTTTGCTGCATGGAGTTCTTCTAGAAATAAATACCTGCAACCAAATTTACCAGGTCACGACATTTCGCCTCTGCTCTTAGTGCTCCTGGTGAGCCTCGGATAAGAGCTTACTGGTGTGCAAACATCATGCTTGTTTGAAACCACTCACTGATGTAGAGACTCGCTGACATCCAGCATTCCAATGAAACGCTGGATGTCCACAAGTCTTTCTTGAACAATGCAAGCGGGGAAGGAACCATACAATCGTATCGTATTGGGGGACATTCTACAGAGTGTTTTTTTTTTAATGTTTTACAGATTTTTTTAAAAAAAGCCGTAAAAGCTACATTTACGCGGTCTGTGCACGTGAGTTATATGGCCAGGGCGGCATAGTATAAAAGGCTAATTTGTAATGATTCATCGGCTTATTACAGAGATGTGCCAGACTTTTCGAAAAACTAGATGGAGGTTCATTCTAGCGTAGTTTTATCCCGCGAATCTGAATATCCCGTTCGTTTTCCACAAAGATATAACTAAACGTGAGAAAACACAAAAAAACATCCTACCAACAGTGACATCGTAAGAAGATCTTTCGGCCGCCAAGCCTGTGTCGCTTAAGGGCCGCGCGTCCAATCGCAAGTTTTCTAGGTATATTCACCGGCATTGGCACCAGTCGTGACACATTTTTCTGCCCTTTTAAAAAATAGCATGTGCGTGCATAGCTTTGATAGGCGCTGAAGATGTGTGAGCAAAGATTTCGAAAGCTGCTTTTGTGGCGTCGCTCTCCAGGGAAGTGCCTTCACAGCGCTTTAAAAATGACTATGCAGCCTCAATTCACCAAATTACCAAATAATTTTGATATTTGAGATTCTGGAGGTCAAATGAAGAAGATTTAAAAGTGTTTTCTCAAATACAAAACTGCTTCAGCCTCTCTCTAAGTATAGTATGTTCGTGAAATTTTTAATCAGTGAAAATAGACCCATGGTTCCAATTAGAGACTTGCTAAGCATCATCAAAACACACTAAATCAATTTTCTTTGTAAAGATAGAAGACAAGAGCAGCATTTTATGGCGTTCTATAAAATGGTCAGTTTGGACGCGTTTCGAGACTTCGGTTTCTTACCAGAGCGCATCTTTGCACCTGCGGTCCAGCTGCCCGGTGGCCGCAGTGCGAAGCCGCCCGCTCGCCTCCGTCGTAGGATGAAGGGAAGCAAGGCGTTTGTGTGTTGCGTGTCTAAGCCCCTGGGGAACAGGACCGTGGGCGCAGATATGAGCTCTGATAAGAAACTGAAACCTAGAAACTCGTCCAAATAAAGCTTTTTACAAAACGCATAAAATGCTACCCCTGCATTATATCCTTCTAAAAAAAGTTGATTTTGTGGTTTTCAATGACTCAGCAAGTTTCTAATTCAAACCATATTTTCATTTTCACTAATTAAAAAGTTAATTAACAAATTGTATTTAATTATCGTTACGACTAGGTCCTATATTACGTACGCCTGGCCGTATAACTCGCCTACACAAACCGCAATAATTTAGCTTTCACGACTTTTCTAAACATATATGTAAAGCTTAAAACTAAATTGCCGTGTACAACAGTGAAAAGGCAAAACCACCATGTTGGAGCCATATGGCTCCACCATGCTGGTATCGCATTTTCGCTGGTATAGGATGTCCCATATTACGTTATGTATGTATGGTTCCGCCTTAATCCATAACGCTGGTATAGGATGTCCCATAATACGACACGCTTGTATGGTTCCGCCCACCTGTATCGTTCCGCCTTATTCCACTATACTGGAGCCGCCCTTTCGCTTGTATAGGATGTCCCATATTACGGTTACGCTTGTATGCGCCTTTTCCGTCATCTTTCCATCATCGAGATTTTCCAACAGGGTAGCAGTAATGTGAGCTGGTCTCTCGGTAGTTCCAAGATCAACAGCAGTTTGAACGTTCACAACCGCCTCTGTGACCAGTTTGACAAGCACTCGCCATAATTATGCAGTAAAAAACATTCATAAAATTATTTTAGCTGCACGACAGCCTTAATTATTGTTGGATAACGTTTTCCAAGCCTTTATTTCAGTAAGCTCATAAAAAAAAACGATGTTGATAGGAAACTAGCTCTGCCCTTAACACTATAGGTGCTGTCTTGTTGTCGGCCAGCAATTCGCCCAGCCAGTCATAAGAGCAGCACGCGTTGTCCAAAACAAGTTGGTTTTGTTTTTTGTTTTTTTGCCGAAAGCTGTCATACCGAGGTAACTTTTTCGTTGTCATCCATGTTGTGTTACTGTTGCGGCGATGCCACAGGGTTGTCGGACAACATGGGAAGGGAGCAACCAGTTGCACGATTGTTGGACAGCATGTTGTGTTGCTGTTGCCGTCGTGTTGCCTAAGTGTTACAGGGCCCTTAGAATTTTCGTAGGCACGCATTTTGGATAATCACTCCAATTAAAGAGGATGTAGTATATCGGCTGCCTTATGCTAGTGGAAGGATACTTTTCTGTCTTTCTTCTTGTGTGTTCATTAAAGATCTAAATGTATAATTAATCTAACCTCGTGAATCAGGAAAACATCCGTTATAAAAATATTCCCTGGAGAAGAAGAACAAGGGGACAAATGACAAACACATATCTCCAAACACAGTTAATTTCTCCTAGGTGTGTTGAGATTTGTGTTTGGTCTTTGTCCTCTTGTTCTTTTTCTGCAGTGATTACTTTCATCATGCTTTTCGAGCTCGCTTGCACCTTTGAAATATTTTCATTATAATAATAACCTTAATAGGCAGCCATTCACCCTTCCGTATTGAAAAATCTCATTTGTATGAGAAATATCTGCGTCCAATAAACACATATGAGTCATACAAGATATATAAGAACAAAGTAAAAAATTTAAGAATCTTGTGAAAAGCTTCTCATATGTTCTTATATGTCTTATAAAGTTCTTTCTATGTTTGTTGTATGGTTCTTATATGTTCTTATATATCTTGCATGATTCATATGTGTATTGGACATACGAAATTTTTTAACAAATGGCTTTTTCTTTAGGGTTGTTGGAGTTCGACCCCCGGCAGCTAAAAGAACCCGTTAGCACTACTGACGCCTAACTCCTGATTAGCTCAGTAGGTAGAAAGCTCCACTGGAAATAGACAGGTCCCTGATTCGATACCAGGACCAGGCGGATGTTTTCTGTCGCGCACAAGTCACCTAGCTGTGTTTGGAGATTGAAGTTTTTCCTTTTTCCCCGATGTTCCTGTTCTCCAGGGAATATTTTCATCACTCTAGTGCAGCTCGCTTGCACCTTTGGATTAATTGCAGTATCATGAAAACATCCGTATTTCTTCCATTGCAAACACCCAGATTTCGATATATTGTTATTTTTAGACATATAATGACCGATTCTTGTTTATTTGCGGGCTACGTGGAGAGAAATGCTGGAAAACACAATCCGACTTCGACTTTTTAAACGTCACCAAGCAGGTTGCGGACCGTTTCCTCACACCGAAGAGGATTTGTCAAACCATTCACCCGGAGGGATACTATTCGGCCGTGAGCATCACTCCCCTTCCTCTTTGAATACCCTTCATCTCCCTAAAATCCGCTCCCCTACCTCTCGTCAACGCGCGCAGCATGCTGAAGGTCTGCTCGAACAGTACACGTTTTGTGCAGCCACAGCATTTGCTGTCGCTACAAATGATTGGTTTCCTTCTGTTCCGGTCCGCTCGCATTTTTTTTTTTTTTTTTGCTGGGGAAATGCTATTCACGACTTGGGTTCTTGAAGAGAGGATTTAAGGGTGCTCATCACGTGCATCCGGAGTCACACGCTCTGTTGGCTGTCGTCAAGACCCCACTGTTGTTGGCAATCGCGAATCTTCCGAAAACAAAGGAGAGGAGACGGCGATAGTGGGAACGCGAGGAGGAAAGGCGTGCTGTTTGTATGGTTGATGCCCTCACTGAAAACGTAGGCACGCGCAGCAAACTTCTCGCCTTTTAGAAGCCTGGACACTTTTTTTTTCCGTGCACGGCATTTTTTGTGTTGTTTGGGCAACCCTTAAGTCGTGCGCTAACAAACACGTTCCCAATAAGAAAAGCTACCTTTCAAGTAATGCCGATTATGTCTGTGCTGTGTCATGAACATACGTCACAGCTGAGGCTCCCATAGAGCGACGTTCTTTATGGTTGGAGAAGTACAATCTCGATTTTTTTTCTTTGTAAGAAAGAACAATGACTTGTTTTAAATTTGTTCATTCACATGAATTCAAACGCCTCTTAGGTATTGCATATATAAGGACTAGACCGTTGGATATGAAACCCAGACATAAACGGATGTGAAATCGCTAAACATGTACCGGAAATAGAACCTACTCCACAACACATTATCTTCTATAAAAAATAATACCAGTACGACTATAGTTTAATGTTTTCACCCAGGCATCGCTTTCGGAGACCATTAGACACTTGCTGTAGCATCTGTGGTTATGTGCACATATGTTCTACAGAATTTGATATCTATATTAATATTAAAAAAAGTAATCAAACATTTGTCCCACAGCAAACATTTGAAGTTAACTACCTTTCTTGCTACAAATATTTTCAGAGTATGGAGGACTGCGTCATAAGGTGCGGTAATTGGAAATTGAATTTGTACGTAAAGACGAACATATACTTCGCTCCGTTTGGCTTCCCATGCGGGGATAATGGAGAGGTAGGATATCCAAAAATACCTCGTTTTTAAGTTTTCAACCAGCTTGGGGGGGCATGGGTGTTTCTGATGAGTGCAGAGAAGGGAACCTGTCAGTTAGGGGAGTACCAACAATTTAAGAAACGCATTAACTGCCGGATACTGAACATCTTGCCATTGCTCGGTAGCTAATAAGATCACGGCATCAGTGGATAAGAGCGTCGAAGCGCCGATCCCGCTCTCAGAATCAACACCATAATGGTCCTCACCCTGTGATCTTTGAGCTGACAGAGACTCTATGTGTGCTTCAAGAACGGCTTACCAGTATATATTCTACTAGCGAACACTAGGTAGAAATTAATGTTATATATGTTGTCCCGGGTGGTGACCAAAAGAACAATAAATAGACAGAAAAAGATAAACATTTAATGTGGCGAACTAGTGCCAAAAACAAACGGGTACAAAATAGAATAACAGAGCGTCGCGGGCGTCGAAGTCGGCGCAACAGCAGATTTGAATGCTGGGGCGAAACAGACCCGGGCTCGATATCCGAAGCCCCCATGTACACGAGTGAGCTTCTGGAATAGTCAGCGTAGAATGTTCGACGCGTAGAACATTCGGAACGGGCTCCCGTACAAGTACATGCGGAACTTCGCGATTGCCCAGACGACCGCAAGACACTCCTCTTCAGTTGTGGAGTAATTTCTCTCAGATTTGGACAGCGTCCGACTTGCTAGGCGAAGACTCGCTCCGTGCCTTCTTGCAGTTGAACCAGGACCGCTCCAAGTCCTGGATTACTAGCGTCCGTGTGAATCTCGGTTTCTGTATCCTGATCAAAGTATCCTAGGACAGCAGGAGTCTGGAGTCTTCGCTTCAGCTCGTCGATTGCCTGCTGCTGCTCCTCGGCCCATTTGAACTTCTTGGCGTCCTTCGTGAGGTTTGTGAGCGGTGCGGAAATCCTTGCGAAATCTCGAACGAAGCGCCGATAGTAGGCACAAAGTCCGTGGAATCTTCGCACGGGCTTCTTGTCTTTCGGCGCTGGGAATGCCGCGACGGCGCGAGTCTTCTCGGGGTCTGGGCGGACGCTTTCGTTACTAACCACGTGGCCTTGGAACTTCAGTTCGTCATAGGCGAACCGACACATTGACGGTTTCAGGGTGAGTCCGGCGGTCCGTATGGCTTGGAAAACTGCTCGGAGTCGTCGCAAGTCTCGTCGAAGTCGCTGGAACACACGACGACGTCGTCAAGATAGACGACACAGCTCTGCCACTTCAGTCCTGCCAGTACGGTGTCCATGACACGCTGGAAAGATGTTGGCGCCGTGCACAATGCGAAGGGCATCACTTTGAACTCGTACAGTCCATCCGGCGTGACGAAGGCTGTCTTTCCTTGGTCCGGTTCGTCGACTGCGATCTGCCAGTAGCCGCTCTTCAGGTTCGTCGATGAGAAATATCGAGACTGGCGCAGCCGGTCTAGAGTGTCGTCGATGCAGGGGAGTGGGTAGAATTCTTTCTTCGTCGCCGCGTTCAACTGCCGGTAGTCCACGCAGAACTTAAGTGTTCCGTCCTTCTTAACCAGCGCGACTGGAGAGGCTCACGGACTATTATGTCGTCTCTCAGCATCTTTTGAACTTGTTCCTGGATTACCTCCCTTTCTTTAACGGAGACTCGGTACGGCTATCGATGCACATGGCGCGCGTCGTCCTCAGTAACGATGCGGTGCTTCGCAACGGCGGTTTGGCGTACCTTCGACGACGTCGCAAAGCAGTCGCGGGATTCGGCGAGGAGATTAAGAAGCTGCCGTCGTTTCGGGCCCAGAAGCTTAGGGTCAATGTCGAGCTGCGCTGGCAACGTACTGTGTTGCTGAGGTGGCAAGTTTTCGTCAGTGATCACGGCGATCTCGGCGGTGTTTTGAAGATCCTCGACGTGACCCACGGCTGCAACTTTTGTGACGTGTTGAGTCTATTTCGGAAGTTCGTCACGAGGACCACAGTCCACCCATCCTGATGTTCAGCTACACCTCTTGCGACGCCTATTCCTCTTCCCAGGAGCAATTGAAGGTTGTCTCCCAGGACAAGTTCGCCGCAAGTGGCTGCATCTGCCGCGACGGGTACGACAACACTTGATCGCGGAGGCAGGTTCACGTGATCGACGGCGACTCGGACGGCGGGTGACGCTGGTCGGGGTTTCTCTGAAGGAAGAACAGGCTTCGGCAGCGTCAATCTGTTCTCACCCATGTCGATGACGGCGCCGTATTCGTACAGAAATTCCATGCCGAGAATGACATGTCTGGAAAAGTCTTGTAGAACGACCGATTCCACAGGGCACGTTTCGGCGTGAATTTCGACGCGAGCAGTGCAATTTCCGACAGGCGTAATAAGGTGTCCTCCGGCGGTTCGAATTTGTGGTCCTACCCAGGGCGTCGTAACTTTTCGCAGGCGGCGAGAGAGCCTCCCACTCATGACTGAGTAGTCTGCTCCGGTGTCCACAAGTGCCGAAGCGTCTTAGCCGTACATAAGAACGTTTAGGTTGTCGGACACCGTTGCAGGAGCTTCGTTGCGACGCGTGGCGTCGGGAGAGTGGGAGCGCTCCGGCGTTCTTGGAGGCTCTTTACTTTGGTCGTCTTCACCCTTACAGAAATGTCATATATGACCCAGATATATTTGATATAGGGCCATATATGGGCATATAAGTAGACATATACGGTCATATATTGCCATACAAGGGCTGAAATCAGGGCAGATATGGTAAGGTGACACCATATATGACGATATATATTGCCAGATAAAGTCATATATGGTGCCAGTGGCTGCCATATATGACAGTATAGGATGCCTGATACTCCTGTATATGGCACTATATGGTGCCAGTCAACGTGTAGATGCAGGTAGCACTCCGCGTCGGCCGATATCGGGACTACGCCGGCCCGCCCATGGTAACAGGATGGCAGCGCCTGGCCATGGGCACCGGGGAGCTACCGGCCCCGGCCGGCGTCGGGATTTCGTCTTGCTCATTGGCCAGTCCAACCGTAGAAGTTACAGTGACTGGCCGGCGTCGGGTTTTTGCTGTCTTTGCTGGCTAGTCTTCCCTTGGAGGTTCCAGTAACTGGCTGGCATCGGTATTATGCTGTCTTTGAGGGCCGGTATTTACGGAAATTCAGTAACTGGCCGGCACCGGTATTTTACTGTCTTTGATGGCCAGTATTTACATGGAAGTTCAGTAACTGGCCGGCATCGGTATTTTTCTGTCTTTGATGGGCAGTATTTACATGGAAGTTCAGTGACTGGCCGGCAATGGCGCTTTGCTGTTTGCAGGCTGGCGAGCCCCGGGAACTTCCGTTTACTGACCGGCATCGTTCTATTTTTTTTTGCCTTTTTTTACAATGCAGTCACGTCATCGAGATTCTGACGAACTGCGGCGATTCATATGTAGCGAGTGGAAATGTTTGCGTTGATCAATCCTTCGTAAATGACTGCCGACGCTGGCGTATTTGATCCCACCATCTCAAGGCTGACGTGTTTTATCGCGAAAATGCGAAAAAAAAACAACAAAAAAACAACGCCGTGAGGGAAATTTGCAGTCCAGGATTTGAGAATCTGACCCCCTACGCCACGAAAATGAAATTTTACAACGCCGAACGACACTTTTTTCAGGGAGTTTGTTTAATTAGATCTACTATACTTAAGGTCTGGCGTTATACCCAGGTGTTTGGCTCTGATAAAAAATAAAAACGGTATAGCGGAGCCTCGAATGAAAAAAGAAAAAGACATGACATGACTGAGCACGCGCTTTGAGCTACAAAACAATAATAAACATTACTTCCCAGGAACTAGAAAAGTAAGAGATGTGTTTATTGCTTATGACGCTACGAGAGGTACATAAATCTCCTGAGAGGTCATTTTAATAGTCATTTTAATCTAGTGTGAAAATATGCTATTTCAGGCAGGAATTGACTGTTTTATGTGGTAGTTACCATATAAAACGATCATCTAAGAGAAATATTTTAAATGTTCACATAGGCGAAACGGTATCTGTCTCTTTAATAGCTTATGTTATACGACATACCGTACCAGAGGAACGCGAATTTAAAAACTTTTTTTCTTTACTCAAAAAAACGACAAACACCAATGCGTTCTGGATCTACACACTGCTGGGTTTGTGAATGTGACCCCTTGACACTACGAAAAATAAATGTCACAATGCCGAACGATAGCATTTCTGAAAGCTAGTTTAATTATCCGCGCAGTACTTGAATCTCAGGAATAAAAAAAGTGTTTAGGCCTAACAATAAGTAAAACTGCGGAGCGCAACCTGTATAAGTAAGACCTGGCGGCACGCGGGGAATAGCGCTGATCTACCAGAACAAAATTAAATACTACTTTCCGGAAGTCAGAAAATTAAGAAACGTGCTTATGAGCTATGAGCTCAACTAAATTACTGCCTTAAAATGGCGGTATTTTTGTTTCAATAGTGGGTGAAGATGGACCGCTTTCATGACAAACTTTGGCTTCATCACTGTGGCAGTTTTATCACTTACATTTTCCCATTTTTCTCTAAATGTACCCATTATTATTAATTGCATTTCTTCGTTGAAAGGACTTGCGCTGTTTGCCTACTACACTGACCCACCTATTAGCAAGGAGGGAGCGAATCATCCCGGCAGAACAAGAGGGACAGGGTTTCTGAATTGCATCAATTCAAATGTGGGCTCGCGCTTTTTATTTTCACCTTCTGCGTGATTGTTACCCCGAAGAATAGTGCCGACGGCAGCATACATATAGAAAATATTTAAAATATAAAAAAACTAATACACAAAGGTGAGAAAAATTTTAAAATAATAAAAACAATTTTAAAATGGTGAGAAAAAAGTATAAATAAAAAAGTAATACAAAAAGATGAGAAAAAAATATTTAAAATAAAAACTAATACAAAGAGGTGAGAAAAATATTTAAAATAATACAAAATAATACAAAATAATACAAAATAATACAAAATAATACAAAATAATACAAAATAATACAAAATAATACAAAATAATATAAAATAATATAAAATATTACGAAATAAAAATAAAACAAAATACAAAGAGGTGAGAAAAAATATTAAAAATAATAAGAGCAAATACGAAAAGCTGAGAAAAAACATTTAAAATTAAAAAAAACAGTGCAAGAAAACAAACAGCGCTTACCGCGATTCGAACCAACGACCACCAGCTGAGAAAACCAGAGCGTAGACACACTACGCTATCGCCGCCCGGATGACCTCCGCTCCCTTTCTAGAAGGTTGCATGTCTGCTGAATTAGCCTCTCATCATTGCAGGCTTGGTTTCGTATTTATTATTTTGCAACATGCTCAGCACTTATTCATAATATTGTCGCGAAATTGACATGCAAAATAATTTATTATTGCTTTGTCTTTTATGAGTTTTATAATGCAGTTTGCTGATCGTTTTATTTCAAACATGTTGAAGATACGAATACAATGCCATCGAAGCAACGGCCTTTCTTTCGCACGTTTTGCCGGCCGTGTGCGTTTGAATGCCTGTGATCACGGCCGGCTAACGGTCCAATTACCCGATTAGTGGTGATGCGTGGAGTTTGCCTTAGTTTCAAATGTGTCCGACAAAGACGGAAGCGACTGTGGGACGTGGAACTACGTCAAATCTGCTCAACAGCCAAGATCATGGCACAGGATCGAAGTAAGTTCGTGTTTTGTTCGTTAGGGCTAGATTATTTCCTGCGTTCAAAAGGCTTGTTATTGTCTGTAGATTGCTTGCTTTTACCAGTATTACTAATTGTGCGCGGATGGTGTTATGCGAGGCTGTTTTTCTTTTTTCCTCGATGCAGAGGCTGTCTACTCGCTTAAGGTCGATCAGTTGCGGCGGAACTCTTTGGGAGACGGATTGGGGGTGGGGGGGGGGGGGGGGGGAACTCTTTGGGAGACGGAGTGGGGGTGGGGGGGGGCGGGTTGATTTCCTGCCTCCGCCGTATTCTTTACTGGTAAGCTAGAATGTCTGGAAGAGCGCGGTGCCCCTCCATCGCCGATGCCACTCTCCGTACTTGCGTGCTGAGAGCTGGACCCGACAAAAACAGCGATTGATTGATCGAGCAAGTCCGTAGCTTTCGCCGCCCCAGTCGTCTGCAGACGCCTTCATTTTCGCAGTTCGTACCCAGAAAAAAATTGCCAAAAATTGGTGCCGCGATGAATTCACCCCGTCGTGATTAATGCACAGCATACCACTTCCGATCGCAAGAATTTGTGCCCGCGAAATAATTTTTGACGCTGGCATTTATTCCTCGCGAAATGTCGAGCTCTAAAGATCATTTGCAGTACACGTGTTTCATATGATCCAACGTACGTGTAACGAATTTCACACCTCCAGAAACACTCAGGCTGCTTTATATGGTGAAGCATTTTTTCTCGTCCTACTGGTGTTTTTCTTCTTTTTTTTTTTTTTGGAGGCTTTGAAGTATTAATTACAAGCTTCTAGGGAAATGTACAGTCGGGAGCAAAAGTTTGCGGGGCACGGGAGCGCGTGCCGAAATGCATCGCGGCGCCGTCCGACGGCGCAACGCCGCATTAAGGAGACGCGCTTCGCGCATGCGCGCCTTTCGTGTTCGCATTCATGTCTCTTTCGCTCGTTTCTTTCCGACGCACTCCTGATAACAGGAGTCGGCGCCAGGGGCGCGAGTTAGCGGTTCACTGGCTGTCATGCTGCGCGTCTGCTTCAGCTGCCGCGCTTTGTCACGGAGCTCGCGTAGGGAAGGGGAGGGGGTTAACCAGGCTCTCCGTCACCCAGCGCGGCTGCTGTGGCGGCTGAAGAGGACGCCAGACATGACAGCCAGCGAAACGGCAACTTGCGCCCCTGGCGCCGACTCCGGTTATCAGGAGTGAGTCGGAAAGAAACGAGCGAAAGAGGCATCACTGCCAGCACGAAGGGCGCGCATGCGCATAGCGCGGCTTTTTAATGCGGCGGCGCGCCGTTGCACGGCGCGGCGATGCATTTCGGCACGCGCTCCGGTGCCCCGCAAACTTTTGCTCCCGACTGTACATGCATGCCCTCAATTAAGGTAGTGTCTCGCCAGTTTTTGGTATCTATATTAGTCGAATAGACAAGAGTTATACGTTCAGCGCGTGTGCTTGTCTTTCTGAGTATCTGGTGTGTGATTGTTTCCCTGCACTGTCATCGTAGAATATGCAAAAATGAATAATGACATTGGCATATTGTCGTGCCAAAGCCTGTCACAATTTTTTCGAACTCTGATCTCCACGAGATCACAATACCGTTGTTTCTGCTGTAGTGGCACGGCAGAGTCTATACTTGTTTTGCTCCAGTCTTTGTAAGGGGGACGCTGTAATTCGATTCTACTCAATTATGGTGTACTAGATAGCACTATATTTGCAGAGCTAGTCTTCGGTTTTTGTAGTTTTATCGAAATATATTATAGCTTTTAAGTTACTTGTTATTTAGCATGTAAATTTCCAAGCTTATCTAGATTGAAGGCAGCAAATATCTTGCCAGCACTCATGCTACGTGTTTGAAGTATATTGCGTTAACATAATTGACCCAACCTTTGATTTTTATTTGTCAGTGCCTCAAGGGAAGCAAGGAAAAGGAGTGGATCCCCGCCCCTGCCCGTTTCGATCTGGATGAGTATCGTACCGGCGTGTGTCACTACTGCGTGGTGCGCGTTAAAGACCCCAGGCCAGCGGTTGTACCGCGCTGGCTAAATTACTCTACAGCTGAGACATCAGACGCGCACTTAGGCAAGCTAACTTCCGACTGTATAAACATACACGCAATTTTTTTTTTCTTTCTTTTTTTTGAGGAGTGAGATTATGTAGAGAAGCTAGTGGGTTTTTCAATGGATACGAAGCTGTCCGAAGTAAGGTCAGAATGGAAAAAGCACCAAGTTCCGGCTGGTCCCAAACTGCCACAATAATGAACACGGAATTCAGAAGAATAGTAATACGAAGGACTTATGCAGGCAGCCACACTTTTTGAGTTCGCAGTGACATTTGATTATGATCACAAATATTCCTGCTTTGCTCAAGGTGGCCTAGTTTACACACCATATTGGTGATCTTTAGCGCAGCAGGAATATTTTTTTTCAGAATTTAACGTCATTGTTAATTGAACAAATGTGGCTGTCTGTGTACGTCCTTCGTGTTTTTATGCTTTTTACTTGTGTGTTCATTATTTCATTTTTTTCTCATGATTTAGTCCTTTTGTTTTTGTTTCTTATGTGTTCATTATCTTATTTTTTATTTTTATGAGGTTTTAGTAAAAAATATGATGCCCTCGTCATTTCCTAGTCCGGGAAACAGTGGTGACCTCGTCGTGTTTAAGGAGCAGTATGACCTTTTCATCTTGTATTGCTTCCGCGGCGAACAACTGTGTCTGTGTGCGTGTGTGACGTGTTAATCACACGGGAAGATTTGGCGACCGAACGGAAAAACAAGGCCAGCGAGGAGCGATCGGGGGCTTTGATCATCACACGGTGCAAGGAAGGACTTCAACGACGACGCTAGCAAGCAAGCCCTTGTCAAAACTGCTGTGCTCGACCGGAGAGTTGAATCAGGACTGTGACTCTGTGAGTAGGAATCAAGGACTTTGAAACTTTCGTATAGTTTACAACTTAATTGTTTCCTTCCGTTTTTTTTTTTTAATAGGTGTCTTTGTACTGTTACATTTTTAGTCTATTTTAATGTTTGTCCATGCTATATTACAGTTTTGTTTCTTATCATTTTTTCTTGAATGGGGGAAGTACTTGTTTAGAGTTTTGGCGCTTTCATAAATAAAACTTCTTTTGCAAACCATATTTTCAGTCTGCTCCCTCGACAACCAACCCCGCCAAAGGGCTGTTTACTTTCCGACGTCGAATGATATGTTACAGTGTTTCCGAGCTAGCGATCGTCTGCATTCTATATTTGTAGCATACATATTTGTCGGAATGACAGATTCCGAACCAGAGCAATAAGGATTGATCAGTGGCCTATTCTGTAGATATATCTACGTAAGCACACGTTTGGCAGTGTGGGATAACAGCAAAATGTATATTATGTGGATATTCATAGAAATGCATTATATGATCCCATGTCTGGACCTGGAAAGTATGGTACCTGCCGCATGGCAATAATTTTCATGTGATGCTAGAAGGAGCATCACGTGAAAATTTCTTTATATGGGGTGGGTACCCTATCTGCCAGACCCAAACACGGGATCCTATAAAGCCGTCTATATATGGTATATAAGGAATTGGGCAGATATGGGTATATAAGGAATTGGGCAGATATGGGTATATAAGGAATTGGGCAGATGTGGCTATATCCATACAGATATGGCCTGATTGTGGATATCTGGCCATATCTGCCCAATTCCTTATATATCCATATCTGTATTTTTTAATATAAGTCCAGATATGACATTTCTGTAAAGGCAGCAACGCCACCTCCAGGCGTTGCCGCACTTTGTTTTCCCGACGATATAGGGGAGACAGGCTGTCCCGATGAGAACGGCGGAAGGGCGAAAGCACACGTCGAGGCGAAGGCGAACGGGAACCTCGTGGTGGAGTCGGCACCAGGGACAGGGGTCGTCGGAGGTACTTCTCGACGTCTCTTGATCGCTCCCCAAGGCGAGGTCGCGGGTTGCTCGGCGCAAAGCCTCGCAGGCCAATTTGTCGGTACGGGCAACTCTGGTAGACGTGATCGGCCTCGCTGCAGTGATAACAGAGTGGTCGTCGATCGGCCGTGCGCCAGACATCTGTCTTCCTAGGTGCCGGTTGTTCAGTGCGGGCGAGGTGGGGTTGCCCTTCTCGACGTAGGAAAGTCTGCGGCTCTGGTAGGCCCCGTCGAGGTGTCGCCGTATATGGGCGAGGATCTGTTGTCGTCGGGTAGCTGTGCCGTAGCTCAGCTTCGGTGGTTCAGGAGCGGCGTTGGTGAGAACTTCTGACTGCAGCGCCTGCTGAAGTTCTTCCCTGACAATCTGGGCGACTGCCAAAACAGCACAGATTTGGCCAGTCATCGGCCGATGGCTGGCAATGGTCCTTGGCCAAGTGGGCAGACAGTGGCCAGAGACTGGCCGGTTACTGGCCTTTATCTGGCATTGGCCAATGGCCAGTGGCCATCAGCCATCGGCCAACAATTGGCCAATGAATGGCCACTCTCTGGCCACTGGCTAAAAGACCATCGCCAGACATTGGCCATTGCTTGGCCAAAATCTGTGCTGCTTTGGTGAGGGCGTAACCGGCCTTGTGGCACCAGGTAGCAGATTCCTGATTTCCTCCCGCACGACGTCCCGGATAATTTCGCGGAGGTCCGGGCTGTTGCAGCTGGAAGTCGAGATTGCAGCGACGCCGGGAAGTCACTGGTAATGGGAGGCCCGTGCTTAAAGGGCACGTTCGATGTTTGTTGCCTCCGTGATAAAGTCTTCGACAGTGATAGGCGGGTTCCGCACAAGGCCTCGGAAGATGGTCTCTTCCACCACTCGCATCAGGAACCGCAGCTTCTTCTCGTCAGGAGCCTTTGGGTCGGCGCGGTTTATGAGGCGGAAAACGTCCTCGACGAAACTTGAGACGCTGTCGTCTGGCCCTTCGCTTCTTGCTTGAAGAAGATCCTCGGCCCGCTGACGTCGCTGCTGGCTGGCGAAAGCACGTCGAAGCTACGCCTGGAAGTCTTGCCACGACGAAATTGACGCTTCGTGGTTCTCGAACCAGGTACGTGCTGTGCCTTCCAGAGCGAAGTAGATATTTTTCAGGCTCTGCTCCGCACCCCATACGTTGAACCGTGCGACGGGTTCGTAGTGGCGCAACCAGTCGTCCACATCTTCATGAAAATTGCCACTGAAATTCGGCGGCGACCTCGGTGGGGCCTACACGTGGACAATGGACGTCGGTGGCGTTCCGTCCGGCTGCGACGTGGTGTTCATCGTCGGCTTCGGTAGCTTCTTTGTCCTGTCCGGCAGTGGTCCAAGTTCCGGGGGTAGGCCGAGTTTGCGGTGACTTGATCGGGTCTCGGTCCTCTCTTCGTTGGGTCCTCGGAGGCTCGGGATCGGACTTGCACTGCGGGCCCTCGTAGGGGTGTGCTGAAGAGACATGCGTACAACGCACCTCCATCAAAATGTCACGGGTGGTAACCAAAAGAACAATAAATAAACAGAAAGAAAGAAACGTTTAATGTGGCGAACTTGTGCCAAAAATAAACGGGTACAAAAGGTAATAACAGAGCGTCGCGGGCGTCGAATTCGGCTTAACAGCAGAGTCGAACGCTGGGGAAAAACTGACCCTGGCTCGCTATGCGAAGCCCCTTATGTACACGAGTGAGCTTCTGCAATAGTCGGCGTAGAATGTTCGACGCGTAGAACATTCGGACCTGGAACAATCAACAGGGTACTCGAATTTATTAGAAAATTAATTTGCAGGAATAACAAAAGATGCGTCGCTCCCAGGAATCGAACCCTGGCTTTTCGCGTGGGAGGCAGACACGTTAACCGCTAGGCCACGCGCGCGCCGCCTACTTGGCCAACTGTGCGTACGGCAATAGTTTTAGTTAGCTCGACTCTTCGGAGGTGCAAGTAATATCCGGCTCCAATCAATCTTCAGTGATACACTGCCTGTTCTTTTAGGCTTTTTAAATTTGTTTTCAAAAACGCCGTTATTGCTACACTAATACAGTCTGCCATTTTTAATGGTGCTAAAATATAGTGTCGCCCCAGCGACCTACCAAGTACACCTTAGTCACCCAGGGTGGATAAATTGGACAAAAAAAGCTGAACTTCTCTTTGTTGCACCATCAAAGGAAGATAAGCTCCTCAACTCTCAATGATTAGAGGTTTCCTTTTCCCGACTCTCCTCTTCTCTGGAATTCTCTGTGGAAAGAGTGAAGAAGTTCGTGAGAGGAGCTTATTGTGCAATTTTATAAAATCTACCTTTCTCCGAACCATTTTTAATATAATTTAGGCCTTTTTTTTTGTAAAGAATTATGGGGCGCGTTCAACAAAAATATGGTTTTGAATGTATGGTAAAAACATGTAGCTTGAAAGAAACATACAAATCCTCAACCGTTCCTCTAAGATACTATTGGGATACATGTTCACCGCGACACTGCCAACTTCTGTCTATCGCCGATTTCACATTGAACAGAGAGGATCGCCAGCAGCAGCAGTCAATGAACTGCGTAGAAGATGAAAAGGACAGCAGATTTACCAAGCGCGGCTTACCCATTTCAAGCATTCTTAGTCTGATGTTACTTACGAACCACTGTTTGACGTGAAGCTCAAATGAATTGGACCTGTGCTATCTGATGGCTCGTTCAAAGCAACCAAACCCATCGGCATGCCACATGTTGCTCACGCACACATTATGACCGGACGGAAAACAAATAAGGAGAGTTCGTCACAAATAATTGTAAACAACTCAAACCTACGTAAATGTGATATTGACGCAGGAGGCGCTATTTCTATGTCACTATATAGCTCGTAAACGTGTATGTTTTTTTGTCTTAAGTTGTTAGCACGTGTATACACAAATGTACTACAACTAAATATATTCAGACATAGCTTCTTGCTAACCTTGTCAGATATTTCTTGAATGCTTATTTTTAATGTATATCTTGCTCCAAAAACCGAAAACAGACTAGTACGCGTAATAGAGAGATCATACTTTAAAACTTCTGCGTGGTGCTTAGAATAGCGTACCAAGCATAAATTGACGGCTGGCTAACATTCCTCGGTGTCTCGCCACGACAAATTTGAGAAATCTAAGATGAAAATTGTTCCCTCTTTTTCACCGGTGCTGGTTCGGAAACTGCACAAATATTGACCGCGAGGTCTCTTAAACAGTTACAAGGTGGAAATTTCCGGTCTCAAATATCCATGCCTCTGAAGAAGCATAAATAAAAGCGTTTCTTTTTGCCTTTCGTATTGAGTGTTATATAAGAAAAAAATCGCAATAAATATATGTATTTACATTCTCTTTTTACAATAAAATGCAGATTAAAACTTTCTGTGAACTTTATTTAGCTTTAGCTGCAAAAATAACACGGAAAACGAATTACAGAGACTTAACCTAAAGGGTCGTTTTGCTTTAATTTTACTAGAATTTAAAAGATTGTTCGCGGCAGTCATTAGTCTAGGTCCTGATATCTGCCGTGCTGCAAATCAATGAAGAGCGAGAGCACAGTAGCAACTTGTATCTGATCATTCGAGGCAAATCCATTTTACTTATAAATTGCAGCAGAATACACAACAACATGCACATATCAAGCATTTGTTTCAGTTGCGCAGGATAGCTTTGTGGTTATCCCGTACCTTCTCGCTTGTGTCAGCATATTTTGTCGCCATTGCAACCACACGTCTTCATCACGTGACAAAAATATAAAGTGAGCAAGAAGTAAATCAAAGGAAATGCTGTCTTATTGGAAGGAGTCATGGGTATCTAAATTACAAAGATAGTTCTAGAAAATGAAACTGTTTTTTTTTCTACTTTTTGCAAAATAAAACTACGTATCTCAGAAATTTAGAACTTCGTTAATAAAGCGAATTCAAACGCATTCAGACGCCGCTGTGTGTAGGAACCTTATTTTTGTCGACACCGTTTACTGCCAATCGCGTTGTGAGCGGCGCTATCCCATTACGAAGATCACTAATCGTTGCGTGTCGCTGTAGCGCACCAAGTGGGACAGAACACTGTGAGAGACTGAACGCAGAGTTTATTCAGCTTTGCTATAACCAAGACATGACACAAGTGTGGTCCTGCTCGAGGAGGCTCGGCGTGAGAGAAACGCAGTCTTGGGCTCCCGCAGGCACGTGTACCGATGTTTCAGTGCACCACTGGCGCAAAAGGGTCTCGGATGAAAAGCTGGATGGATGTGCAAGAAAGAGAGAGAGATGACAGTTTATTAGGCCTAAGGAATATGAGCAGGGGGCCTCAGTCCAGGCCCTCTCTGGTGGCGTACTCCAGAGAGGACTGGATGTACGCAGCCAGGTAAATCAGCCAGGTAAGCCAGTTAAAAGGTAAAGGGAAAGATCGCGGCGTGCTAAACGAGGTCTGACAGAAGCTTTTTGTAATGAACGCGGAGGAGTACCGCAAAGTGCAGGCGTCAGCCTAGAACAGTTTCTGCAGCTTTCTTCACGCCTGGAACCAAGAATTGCGCGACAAGCCGGACAAAACACAATAATTCCCCAGTTTCGTTTTTCTGGTGTGATTGTTGCTGTTTTTGTTAAATTAATTTGTGCGACACGCAAAAGCGACATCGTGCTAAAACTTCGTTAAAGTTATACACTCTAAGAAAAAGGGGAGCGCGACTTAGTACCACAGGGGAACAAGTTCGTTGCCACCACCATTAGTCCCCTCGGGGAGTAATGAGGAAGGGGAGTAACAGTTGCACCCCTCCTTTAGTCTCGCGCATTAGCACCGTTGGGACTAACTGTTACAGCGTTTCAATTGTACCTCAAGGAACAACTGTTAGGCCCTTGCACTTGGTCCTTTGGACCAACTGTTACACCGCTTCAATTGAACCCCGAGGACAAACTGTTAGGCCCTTGCACTCTGACCCCTGAGACTAACTGTTACACAGTATCAAATGAACCCCGAGGACCAACTGTCATTTCCTTGCGCTTGGACTCCTCGGTCTAAAACTCAGTCCTTGGACTTAGACCCCTGGGACTAAAGATTTATCCTTTACATTCGGTCCCGAGCCACAAATCTCCGAAACGAAATTGTGCAGTTCAGGTTAAACACAGCTTTATTGCATCGTAGAAACACATCGCATTCAACGATGATTGAAGTCGAAGTTCCCGAGCGGTAGAATCCACGATAAGGCCAAATTCCGAAGAGTGCACCTGCGTCGACGATGGCTTGAACACTGTGACGTCTGTCCAAACCGGTCGTGGTCCACGCACCGTTTTGCTCCTTGCCTGTTTGCGAGGAATTTGGAATATTAGAAACAGGGGCAACGTGAAATACACGATCGCTCAGCAAAATTATGATATATAACATGCACATAATAAAAAAAATAGGCTAAAAAAGTGTTACAATGGTTTACATCTAACATGCGATCTGTTGACAGCAGACCAGCGCAATATGATACTTTTAGTAGACTGTTTGCTGCGAATTACAGATCCAGCGTGTCCGTGCTCAAACTATGCTTCAAACCGACGGAACGAGCTCACGCCATCAACCCGAAAGTCTGTACTATCGAATAAATGTCTCCATTAAGGTTGCGGTCCCACGGCAGCCATCTTGAACAAGGCGTTAGTTCAACCAATAGATGGCGACACACACCCGTGGGGTGTAAAGCCCGTTGGTAAAGGCGTTTTTTTTTACAAGTACCGCCAACCATTGTTGTGGAAACGAGCGAGACACGTGCCACGAGCGGGTGCTCCGCCGCCATTCGCTTCCTAAGGCCGCTCATTTCAGTGCTGCACCGCCATTCGCTTCCAAGGGCCGCTCGAGACGTGGGTTTCGTGCACTCGCGCATTTGGCGCTACTTGCACGACAAACGCAAACATATCGAGGGGCTTTAGTGGGGTGGCCGAAACATTGGTTCACAGTGGGATGGCTCGAGCACCACCACGTTCCCCTCGTGGCCTTGCTCGCGCCGCTGCCACCTGTGCTCAGCTAGCTCAAGTAGCGTGGCCCAGCAAACGGATGTATGCGAGAATAGACAGTTTTAGTATAGCGTTGCTGGCTCTTGCAAACGCAATACGCAATAGTATAGCGTACGCTAAAAATGACCTGCTCGGACCGAATTTAGTTGTGCGTTACGTTTTCGAGTGAACACCACGCATGATCTTGGTTAGCGCACACCAGCTCGGAGCACGTGGAGCGAGAGCTTCGGTCTGTTGTATCCAAGGATCCTGGGTTCAATCCCCACCCCTGCCCGTTTCGATCTGGATGAGCATCGTACCGGCGTGCGGTCGTGTATCACTACTGCGTGGTGCACGTTAAAGACCCCAGACTAGCGGTTGTACTGCACTGGCTAAATTGCTCATCTACAGCTGGGAGACTCGTCGCCCCTGTGAGGAAGACCAAGTTCGAGGCTGTATAAACATACACACAACCCAATTTTTTTTTTATAGGTTTGCTAGAGCTGCAGAATTCCGCGTGCTTATAGCCCAACCATGCTCCTGGAAAGAAATATTGAAAATGAAAACGTGTCCAATCATTTTATTTCAAATTAAACCAAGCCACAGCTGCCTCATCAAGCGTGCTTTTCTGCGGGGTACAGAGGCTACGAGTAAAGGCCGGTTCAGACACTTGCGTTTGAGTGCGTTTGACTGCGTTGCATTGAGAACCGAAAGCGAGTCACCGGCATATCTGTGCTTCGTATGAAGCGTGCAATCCAATTCAAATAATCATCTTAGCAGACAATATAAGTAGCAGGGATGTCCTGGTTTCTCGCTGCCGCTACGCAGTCAAACGCAACTGTCTGAACCAGGCTTCAGAGTACGTAGCCAAATTCGAACACGGAGCCTCCGACAATCGTCCCGTTGAAACGGCACCTTCTATCAATGCTATCGCGGAATGAAATTCATGACCCTGATGTCCAGTGCATAGCGAAATCTTCGGCGATTTCTTTTAGAGTCGCTCGTCCGTTGGCGATGAACCGTGCGAATAGGCTTAGCGTTGAGCAGATCGCAGCGTTGTAGCATATTCCGAGCGGCGAACATTTTCACTGTGCACTCCTTCAGCTGCACGACGATCTGATTTGACCGCGGTAGGTCCCAGAAAGAATTGCCGAGCTGAACACCACGCAATTTCACGTAACACAGAACTTCGAAAACACCACGTCGCCCTTGCTGCGCCAGTCGAGGTAACCGCCATCTTGAAACTGGCGCTCTCGTTGGGTCCGAGATCTCTCGAGAGCGTCCCGCAAAGCCCGCTAGCCCGCCTCGCAAAATCCCCAGCGTTGCGTGCGTACGCAATACGCTAGCCCTTCTATTCCGTTCTGCGCAAGCGCACTCACGACCCGCAATTGTATTGCGTACGCAAGGCTTTAGCATACGATCCACTAAAACTGTCTAATGTCAGGCTGGATATAAATTGTTCTCTGATATAGGGAGATGCGGTTCGGCGGTTGTCACGGGCTTTCGCAATAAATCTTACCAAGAAGGAATCAAATGTTGATTGACGTGTTAATATTCTATCAATGAAAATTTCTTCGGCAGGAATGCACGCTCGATAGACTCAATCTTCCAAGACACCGTTGGAAGCGGACGTCAAGTGAACTACTTCGCGATTTACGGTACTTACCTCACTATTTTAACAGGGAGTTTTAGAATAGCGCACGTTAAAGCTTTGCGTACGCAAAGAATAGCGTCGTCGCCACTGCGCATGCTCCGAACGCAAACCAGGTTTTGCGCTTTGCGTGCGCAATCTTAGCGCGCGCTATTTCTCGGAAATAGCGTGCGTACGCAAAGAGTCTTTGCGCTTCTCCAAGGAGGATTCGTGATGAGAAATTGGCTAAAGTAGCCACCGTAGCTAAAGCCAAGACGAGCACAGTTAAAAAAAATGGCGGCTTCCAGGATTATGTCGGCGGCTGCTTTGGCGGCGTCGTGAGAGTGAGTCGGCGGCATCCTCGCAACTGCAATTTTCAATACTCGACGATATTGTACTCGGTTTGGCAGCGATCACCGGCAACTTGATGTTTGCGACGCGCGAACATTTCACGGCGAAGGAACGATGTGCGAAGGTCAGTACACGAGACCTCTCTTGCCGAGGCGACGCAAGCGGACACGACCGGTCAACCGCTCGCGTCGTGTTCTCATGTTTAAACAAATTAAAATGCTACTCTGGACCAAAAAACTCGTTTTCTTTTAAAGTTACATCATTTCGTGTATGAAATAAAAATTTGACTGTATCTTGGTGGCGTCGCAAGCGCGAGATGCTTGGGCTTTTGCGTCGCGGCGAAGAAACGCTATTCTAAAACTCCCCTGCGCCGCGTGCGCTAATACAAGCGCTAAATTTAGCGCTAGCGTGCACTAAAATTGCGTACGTTATTCTAAAACTCCCTAGTTTTAGTGAATCGTACGCTAAAGCCTTGCGTACGCAATAAAATTGCGGGTCGGGAGTGCACGTCCGCAGAACGCAATAGAAGGGCTAGCGTATTGCGTACGCACGCAACGCTGAGTATTTAGCGTGGCGGGCTAGCGGGCTCTGCGGGACGTTCTCGAGAGATCTCGGACCCAACGAGAGCGCCAGTTTCAAGATGGCGGTTACCTCGACTGGCGCAGCAAAGGCGACGTGGTGTTTTTGAAGTTCTGTGTTACGTGAAATTGCGTGCTGTTTCAGCTCGGCAATTCTTTCCGGGACCTACGGCGGTCGAATCAGATCGCCGTGCAGCTGAATGAGTGCACAGTGGAAATGTTCGCCGCTCGCAGTGTGCGTCGACGCTGCGATCTGCTCAACGCTAAGCATGTATTCCCACAGTTCATCGCCGACGGACGAACGACTCTAAAAGAAATCGCCGAAGTTCTCGCTATGTATTGGACATCAGTAGGTCATGAATTTCATTCCGCGATAGCATTCATAAAAGGTGCCGTTTCAAAGGGAAGATTGACGGAGGCTCCGTGATCGAATTTGGCTACGCACTCTTAAGCCTGGTTCAGACAATTGCGTTTGACTGCGTTGCGGCAGCGAGAAACCAGGGGTGCTATGTTGCGCTTTTTGGACTCCGAGGAGACTAGTGGCGAATTCGCGTGGTCATTTCCCGGCAAAATATTTTGCCATATCTCCGCCAAGGGCGTTCGCGTGGTCAAAGGCTGGCGAGTGCGCGCCGTTCGGGTGGCACTTCTCAGGCGTGTGCTGGCAATTTACCGGCACAATTTTTGCCCGAGCTCCAAGAGGTCGGGCAGCTTGTTTGCCAGACTGTATCCGGTATCTTCATATCCGAATCGGGAAATGGAACCAAACGAAACAATGGTCGCCGAGAGCGTGTTCTAGTAGAAAACGAAGCCACTGAGACAGACACCCCTCTGTGGTCCGAGAAAGACAGCAAAAACCACGGAGATAAAGATAAAATATTTTAAAGGAAGCTTCCGTAAGATCAGTTTCCTATGGGACACAGCGTGTTATTACACCGCTGTAAAAAATGTATTGATAGTGCTGCAGCTCGACACTTGAACGCGCATTACTATTTTAGAGGGCTGGGTCAAATCAAAATGATGAGGATTCCAGCAAAAAGGCAATAACAAGAAAATGGAATATAAGATGGCGACGCTGGTGAGCCTTCTAGGATCCTTGTAAGATGGCAACAGTTCCTCGAGAATCTAAACAAAATATATTACAATTTGTTTACCCACATCTCAGAGTCCAAATATATGTTGCTGATGCCTAGAGCGTGCCTATTGTATCATAAAATAATCGTGGAAGAAGTTAACGAAGTTCACGCGCGACCCAGGCAGACGAAAACGCCAGTTGCAGGCGCTTTGTGTTCGGGTGGAGAGGGTCACGTGGTGCGCCGCTGGCGCGGTTTTCGTTGCCTGTGCCGCCGGCGTGAGCTCGCCGGCGATTGACCACCCGAATTCGCCATAGGAAGAGGGAAGTGACGTCAACGACACAGCAAACGCAGATTGGATGTTGACAGAAGAAAACGAAATCAACACCTAATCTGCGTTTGCTGTGTCGTTGACGTCACTTCCCTCTTCCTAGTCTCCCGGGAGTCCAAAAAGCGCAACATAGCACCCCAGGACATCCCTGCTACTTATATCACGTGCTAAGATGATTCTTTGAATTGGATTGCACGCTTCACACGAAGCACAGATGTGCCGGTGACTCGCTTTCGGTTCTCGACGCAACGCAGTCAAACGCAAGTGTCTGAACCGGCCTTTACTTGCCTTTACTCGTAGCCTCTGTGCCCCGCAGAAAAGCGCGCTTGGTGAGGCAGCTGCGGCTTGGTTTAATTTGAAATAAAATGATTGGACACGTTTTCATTTTCAATATTTCTTTCCAAGAGCATGGTTGCGCTATAAGCACGCGGAATTCTGCAGCTCTAGCAAATCTAACAAAGATCATGCGCGGTGTTCACTCGAAAACGTAACGCACAACTAAATTCGGTCCGAGCAGGTCATTTTTAGCGTACGGTATACTATTGCGTATCGCGTACGTAAGAGCCAGCAACGCTCTACTAAAACTGTCTATTGTATTTCACGGGGTCCGGAAGATGTTAGATTATAGTTCCCAGTAAACAAACGCCATTGCAATATTTTCGAAAGTACCGACACACATAATGTTGTAAGTAAAGCTTAGGAGGAATATGGTGAAAACCATCAGAAGAAATAGCAAGACGTTTATTTTGCAATGTTGACGCTATGAATGAACGGCGTTTAGCGACGGCAAGTTATTAGCGTTCGGGAATTTATAAGTTCACGTGATTGCTAACTATAGACATGCGTTTTTGTCGGGAGATGGTGTTGCGGTGATGACCTGATATCGGACGACTCGTGGCAGACGAACAAGCAAGTTTCTTCTCAGCGAATGGTAAGTGTCCAGTGTCAAGCACAGCACGTGGCTACCGACGTTGTAGACGTTTCGAACACTTACCGCTTTCGACAAAAGTCCTGGCACCTAGGCTAACTTTTTGGAAAGACTCGAAGTCTTCCTTGAGTCCAACGCCATCATGAACAGTAACTGAAAACGATCCACTATTCAATCGGTGGGTGGCGAAACGTATCCGCATTGGCGGAGTCATGGGTGATGCGTACTCTAAGTGGCTGGAAGTTTACACGATGCCTGCCACGACGTCCAAACACGTCATTGACCTTCTACGGTATCTTTTACCTACTTTTGCCCTACCGAAAATACTTTTCTCTGATAACGCGCCAAATCTTGCTTCAAACAGAATAAACAAATTTTGAAGAAAAAAAAAACGGCATCAGGCATCACGTTAGTGCACCATACCATCCTGCAACTAAGGGGCATGCAGAACAGATGGTGTGCGAAACAAAAAAAAAAGCCGTTTTGAAGCTTACGGAAGAAGCAGTACAGTGAAGAATCGCCAGGTTGTTGTTCCAGCAGCACGCGACGGTCGCATATTACACGGTAAAAACACCCGCCGAAGCAATATTCGGCGGACGAAGAGCCACACCCCTCGATCTCATGATACTATGGCTTACAAACGAAGATCGAGAGATTCCCAGATCGGAAGTAATTGCAGTTTATACGGTCGGACAACTCGTCTACGTAAAGAATTTCAGCGGCAGTCGGGCCTTCCATGTAAAACTTGAGTAGTAAAGGCTCTATATTGGTTGACCAGAAGGTGTCATCTCTCTGAATACGTTGGATATCAATGCCCTTGAGTGTAAATATAACTAACTCACAAAACTCTCTTTGTGTATTGTGTAACTGCCCTTGTATTCGATAGTAGGAGCTATGGTGGTGATTTGGACCTTTCACACCAGGCTCCTTTTTCTTATTTTTCGCCTCATACTCCTTTGCGGTTTAAGTATGCTTCAAGAATCTTTTGGAACGGGGACACTTCACGTCAACGAGGCCATCTGTTCCAAGTAGTCAATCAGGGAATGCTGCTAGAAATCCGTCCCTCCTATTAACAAATAAGCCGCACTTCTGCAGAGTGCAGTTTTCTTGTTCCACGTACAGTTGTAAAGCAGCGTCCTCATTGATTCTACCATATTCTGTTGCGGGTGAAGAAAGTCTTTGGGTACACGATACTTGAAACAAGTCTGGCACTGTACGTTGTGGTTCGACACCCACTAATGTCGTGGTCCTTATAGAAGCTCATTATTTAATCATTACCTCGTCACTTATATTGCTCTTCGCCAACAGTAAGTACAATAGGCTACCGCCATATTACAATCCAAGAATATAAAAATTTTGTCGTTCAGTCCTTTAACAAGTTTATTTATATAATGTTATTACGGCACATTACCTCGAGAGTATCGACGCCCATCGTCGATTTTCGAATACTTATACCTGTATATAAATTAGACCCAAAAGAGGGGGGGGGGGGGGGGTCGGTGGCCGAGTGCATGGTCAAGCGCACACCAGCCCGGAGCACTTGGAGCGAAAGCTCGCGCTGCAGAAGCCACCCCGCCCCTGTCCGTTTCGATCTGGAAGAGCGTCGTACCGGCGTGCGTTCGTGTATCCCTACTGGGTGGTGCACGTTAAAGACCCCAGGTTTGCGGTGGTACCGCACCGGCTAAAATGCTCATCTACAGCTGAGACACCAGACGCCCACTAAGGCAGACTAACTTCCGGCTGTATAAATAAACACACAACAATTTGCAATTAGACGCCTAATAACAAAGAACACGGCGTGCCGCCTCTTTTCTTTGGATGCCTTTTTTTAAACCAGCGCAAGCTCGCGCGTTCTCTCTTTTGAGACGGTTAGAACGATCGCACATGAAACCCACGTTTTTCCTACCCGGCAGCTTCCTCCTCTCATTATGTGTAGTTGGTTATAACTAAATAAGCTATAACATAGGTGTATTATTCGAATTTAGTTTCAGTTTCACTCAGGGAAAAGGAGTTTCGCGGGAACTAGAGTCAATAAATGAGCGGCGCTTAAGCGCGATCCAAACGAACGCTTCTTTTTGCGCCTGTAGGTCGTGCGGCTGCGGATGTGACGCATTTCGTGGCGCTTTCGCTGTTTCCGGGCGCGCTTTCTGAGTCAGAACCGTGCGCTTTGGTTTGGACGGGCGAAACTTCGGGCGAGCGCGCACGCAGGCACGAGCGCACAAGCAAAGTGCAACTGCGACAGACTGGCCGGCCAGACGGCGAGAGAAAGAGAGAGAGATCGCGTTGTCATGTTGGAAAAGAATAAAAGGGAGGGAGGAGAGGGCAGCCAGACGGCGAGAAACGCGGAGCCGGAACTAGCTTGCCCTCCACCGATTGGCCGGGACACAGGAGCGTCCTACTACGTCACCGCGCGTTTTTGTGCGCGTTGACAAAGAAGTTGAAATCAACCAACTTTTTTATGCGCGCCCGGAAGGAGCGAAGAAGCGGCGCGACGTCACGAAAATACGTCACATCCGCAGCCGCACGACCTACAGGCGCAAAAAGAAGCGTCGGTTTGGATCGCGTTTTAGAGTATCGGCACTCTCTTCCCCGACAGTGTTGTGAACACCGCCATTTTGGTGCTTGTGCAGAGCAGGCGCAACTGCCGATCGTCATGATTCAAAAGTGCGGCATTCTCAGCATTAGATTCGGTGTTAGGAAGGTCATGTAATGTTACTTTGCTTTGTCGCAAACTGTTTGAAGTGGAGGACGGAATAGCGTTTCTTGTGATTTCAGGTAAAGCTTCATATAACTGGAAACAATGATTTTGAGCCAAAATATGGCCAAGTGCCACTACTCTAACGCGTAGCTTATTTAATGACATTATTCATGCTCTTGTTCAAGAGGCTTGTAATACCTGGAGGGGCCATGACGTAAGCCCGGTGGATTCCACAAGCCACTACCTTTTGACGTCTGCCACTTCCTCATTGTTCCCGCTTGTGCCAGTAAAGTAGCTACGGTTCAGAGTAACGACACTTGGCCATATTGTGGCTAAAAATCATGGTTGCCAGTTATCTGAAGATATATCTAAAATCACAGGAAACGCTTTTCCGTCCCCCACGAATGTTTAAACAACCCGCGACAGAGCGTTGCAATATTGAATCAGCTTCCTAGCACCGCATCTAATGCTGAGGAAGTCGTACTTTTGGATCATGACGATTGGCCGTTGCGTTTGCACTGTACAAGACCCAAAATGGCGCCGCCCAAAACAATTTTGGGGAACGAAGTGCCGATACTTTAAAGCTCATTTAGTGGCTCTAGGCATGAAGAGAACTCGGGTGTATTCTTTTCTTCTTCGTCTTTATTTTTTATTAATTTCAATCATATCATATAATGAACACATTATATCACGCTACGCTTTTGTAATTATTTGTCTTAGATTTATTAACCTGACTAAGTACTTGAACCATTCATTTATTGATAGTAAATCTTCCAATATATTTTTTAATGTGAAGGTAAAAAGACACGAAGATTGATGACGATACAGACGCCAACGCCGCCCTCGGAAATTTTTTGAACATTAAAAATCAGCAGTTTGTCTTTCATCCGCCAGGTAGCGCAACAAAACACCCAAACAGTTTTTATTTTTCTTAGAATTATCTAAGCTCTACACCTATTAAAAAACCAAAGCAATATCATTGTGAAAATTTAATACATTGCAATGCATATCTATTCCAAACAATAAATGTTATTAGATGTCAATAAATCTGTTTTATGTCCAAAAAAGATATGCGCCAAAAACAGGTAAGTTTGAAGGGCTCCTGGAGCGTTATGACTTCGAAAATGAAAAAAAGCCATCGTCCACCTCTTGGGCAACCATTGTAGCTCTAAATGTTATAAAAGATTTTATCCTAGTTTAATTATTTCCTCAGCGGCATTTGAAGTACCACGACTCGAAGCACCAAAAAGTGCTACGTTTGAAATAAAATATCTAAACAAAAACATTTTACACAACATTAAATTTTTTTCTGCATATTATTAATAATTATCAATACATCTGTAGCTAACTTCATTGTCCTAGCACTTGTCATTAAAAACATATTTGTGCTGAAAAATGTCAATTTTAGGGCAATATTTGGAGGGATGAAAAAAACAAAGTAGTGCAAATACCAAAAAAGTGTATCGTTACACTCTGCTCCGACATCATCTTAACAAAACTGCTATATTGGAACCGCGTTATCTTTATTGGAACGTTCATAAAACATGAACTAGCGGAGCAAGTGAGGGTCCGCGACATCATATTCGCAACGCTACAAATGCGCATGAACAGTAAAAACCAACACTCACATAATATCAAATAAAAGAGGATTGCATTGCATTTCGAATGACATCAATCCCACAAAAGAGTATTTAAAAGGAGATGAGTAATTACCTGCCAAAAAGTACCTAAACTGCCACATTCGGTGGGACCGTGGCCTTAAGGCCGGTTCTCACAGGCAGTGAAGCACTGAAGTAGCGCTGCTCACCTGTCGTGAGCCGCTTTTCGTCTGCCATGAGCAAGAGTTTTGACGGTGCGATACAAAGCTGGTGAAAGCTCCCGTCAGCGCGCGCTTAGCGCTAGGTCAGTGCTATGCCTGTAGCTCCCTGCTGCATGTGTGAACACGCCTTTATGGTAAAGGGATCCTGCCAGGGTCTGCAAAACGCAAAAACTAAGCCGTCGGTAGAACTGGCGTTTTGCTTGATACGATTGAATATCAGGTCTCTGTGCTGCATAACAAAATAAGCAACCATGGTGCCAAAAAGAATAGAGCTTGGCGCGCGCTTCGGAAGCTAAAAAACGCGCTGAAAATAAAACACTTTCTGAAGTCGCTGTTAATGAATATACCATACACAGAAGTATTTTGACATACCTTAATCGGGTTCCCTTGTTTTTTGACTTCAGTACAGATCAAGTGCCGTGTTGCAGCACCGCGAATCCAAACCGGATCCCGCAATGATCGGGGACTTCAACTTCAAAGTTCTGACGAAGGCTATGGTAAAAACAGGTTCTTTTCAAACAAAGTCCCCTTCCCATTTTCCCGACGAACCCTCTCTGCCCCATCTGCTCACCCCCGCGTGTACGAGGAGCGCAAGAAAAAACGCGGAGTAGGTTGTTGGTGGGAGGGGGAAGGGCGCGCACACAGAAATCTCTTTTCCCCCTCCCACTGCACACACTCCACACGGACACAGCAATGCTTCAAGGACGGGAGAAGGTCAAAGGTCGCCATTTTCAACACGCCAGTCAAGTGCCGTATAAGCAAACACGTTTTTTTTTTCTCGCTTTCTCTTTTCAGTTTTCTCGGCAGCTTTTTTCTTTAGTTCGCATTTGTTTTATATTAGCAGTGTGTTGCCATGGATGACGATCCAGGGGCGGTTCGTTCTTTGTAGTTCATCTGGAATGTTATCTCAAACAGCGACGACGATCGTATGAAGGCGTTTAGATACTGCCCCTGAATGTGCTTTTTAAGTGGAACGTGCCGTGCATCAAGTGTGTCGTTGCGGATTTTGAGTTCGACATTGGACTACCAAGAAAGGTTCGTTACTAGGAGACGCAGAGACCAGGCTCGACGTGTTCTGAGTAAGTAAAGTTTGAACGATTGAAGTGACCATTTATTGACTGCGAGACTCCGGTGTTGAAAGGGCGTCTTCAACAAACTCTGAAATTTTATTTAAGAAAAAAAAAAGAGTGTTAGTGTTTGAAGGTGTTGCGTTTGGATAAATGCTCATTTTTTGCGCGAAGACAAATTACATAAATGGGAGTTGTGAAATGTCAACAGACCAATTTTGACGAGATATTTGGGAGAAGTAGAGTCAACGCATTCGTTAACTCGCATTCGCGCAACGCGCGAAGCTCTACCATGTGATGTCTGAACGTTCGTGGCACATTAAGCAAATTCGCCAGTCTCGTCCGAGTTTTGTCAACACTTTCAGCCGTGCTGGGCTGAGTCTCGCCGATCCCCTAGACAAGCGAAATATCATCCGTCCTCCTGGCGAACATTCCGTTTGTTTTCGGGGACTAAATTACATTGATGCACCCTGTCTGAGGGCTACTGATGGCTGCTTTTGCTCGCGCACGCCTATCGGTTAGTTCCAGTCGAGCGCAGTTAGTCCCCAGCTTTTGCGCACGGTACCTAGCTTGAACCAGATGGTCCTTTTGGAGAGCAACTGGGATTTCAGATGACCAAATGCTGCCGTTAGTCCCTTGACGCCAACTTTTTTCTTAGAGTGTACTTGCCAGATGCGGAGTTCCGGAGAGCCAAGGCCGGGGAAGCATCTGAGAAGTCGCCGATACACGTCCTATCTCTTTCGCGGTCACCGGACGAGTCTCTTTTTCTAAAGCGGGAAAACAAGAGGCCAAACCTCCTCGCCTGTCAGCAGTGATTCGTGTCCGAGGGGAGGAACGGAAAAAGGTCCCCCCGGGCCCCGGGAGAGAGTGAAGAGAGGAGCCCCCCAAGCCAGGTAGCCCTCCGCCTCACGAACAGGTAGGGGCCCACGGGGAAGGCGGCCCAGCGTTCCGACCCGCGGTCGTTATCACAGCCTTCGGGGAATGGAAAGCACAGGTATCCCCTCAGATGCTGGCGAACAATGACTCGTGAAATTCCTATCTTGGGACCTGCGGCAGAAGACACTTCGACTCCACTCTTCGAACGCTACCTGGTTCGAGTCGCCGCCAACGCAACAACCGGTCAGATGAAAAAAATAGTTCGAAGAATCGGAAGGAACCTTGGTCAGTATAGTAACAATGCCCCAGGATCGCCTTGATCTTGGGGCCCAAGAACGTAAAAAAAGGTGTGCGGACTTAAGTGTTGTTTCTCGGGGCGAAGGATATTTCTCAAGAAATGTAAAGAAATATACTTCATCATGATTTAATTGCAATACAAAGAAACATTCCAAATGTATTTTGATGCAGGAATACAAATACTGGTGAAAAAAATGTATCGCGATACAGAAATACAGATGCAAAATGTATTTCTGAAATACTATCGCGATACATTTGTATCGCGATACTGCCCAACCCTGGTCCATTCACACAGTTGCCTTTCGATGCGTTTAAATGGGTTGACTGTGTTGCATCGACAAGCGAACGGTATTCATTCAAGCTTTGTGTGAAACGTGGCCACCTATTCAAGGAGTAGCTTGGCAAGCTGAATACGAAGGCACAAATCTCCTGGCTGGCAGTCGTAACGCGGGACAACGCTCTCAAACTAATAAGTGTCGCTACAGCTCACCGCGTCATCTAAGTTCATGACTCCTAAATTTTTGCCAGAACCGAAGGTTCAAAGTTGACGTCACCTCCGTCTTCAGGGAGGCTGAATGTTGGGAAAACCGAACATCAGTTTCGGTTTCGGTGATTTATTTTATACGAAATAATAGACTTCATAAAACTTCATAACAAGATTGAGCATATTGCCAAGTCCCCATAGAGTCCAAAAACACCTTTTCTTAAAACAAAAATTCTAAATAGTTTGAATGGCCCTTTAGGCAGCAGTTTGCCGTGTTGTACCCGGCACTGTTTGAACCAGGGCGGATTAGAGAATGCCGAGGAAGTGATAACTACTTTTTCCAGTAATATTATGTAAATATAGTCACGGGGTAAGGTGAAGAGGCGATAAATTATGAACTCAAAAAGAAAAGTTTAATCGGCAAACTGGTGCCAAACAATATAAATAAGGAGCGGCGAGGCAGCAAAAAACCCGGCGAAGATTTGGCGGCGTAACAGGAGGCGAGAGCGAGACTGACTCGACAAGGTGGCGGGCCGCTCCTTATCTAGTGTGCGTCGGCATTGCGAAAATTTGGCCGACAAAGTTCGAGCATCGAGAATTCGGGGTAAGAATGCACAGGCCCTTTTGAGAACAAGAAACTATGGTGAAATGATAAAAGTTACGGCTTGAGTAAGAATAAACGCGAAACTTCTGGAATACCGTGACCGGGCGCTGCTTGCCCGACCCTGCGCGCGGCATTACACAGGAATCGATTGAGAAAATGAAAGCGTCTTGTTCGTTTCCTATGAATGGACTACCCATCGTAGGAGGCCGGAGCACTGACGGAATGTGACGCTATCAGTGGTGACAAAATGCGGAAGTGTGAGCAAGTGGCTTTACCTGGATCAGAAGATACTGAAGAAAAACAATATCTCTCTGTGAGTCGATGTCCGCCTAAACCAGGTATTCATCAAAAGAAGATTTCAGATTCTGGGCGGCATTGTAGCATATATATCTGTGAAAACAACTTATCAGTATGAGAATGATAATTATGTTTTTTCTTGCTGTCAACTGGCCTAATTGCTACATTCGCGTACAGACTCGAATTTTGGTTTGTCGAGTATCAGACAGGTGGACGTCGGCTCATAAAGACATTTGTTTAGTATTTTTTTTATTCAAGTAACGCTATCTGCTCAAAATTTGACATTGCATTACCACTGCCTTGCGTCATATTCTTACCGAGTTTCAGTATACTCTAATGCGTTGCTTTTCTATGCGAGCCGAAAATCTGGATTTCACTTTCTCGATCGATACTATATATTTCGCATCTATATTTTAACTTCCAAAACTGACTTCTCCTTTTTAGTTTTTTTCGTGTATCTTTTCAGAAATCACCTAGAAAAATTTAAACCATGTATCATTACATGGTATCTTTAATATCTTATATTAGAGTGGGCAACTACAGCAGCCCCAAGACAAAAGAAAATTAGGTTGCTTCGGCTAATTTTATTTTATTTGGGGAGTTCGATTAGGAGGTCAATTTATTCCTTAGGCATATATTATAGCGAGTATGGAAACCTTGACACTCCGAGCCGGGGGAAAGGGCGGGGGGGGGGGGGTGTTAAAGTGGCACACACATAGCAAGTTTTTTTGCCGGTATGCAATGATCGTAATACAAGCCGGGATTCAAAATGCAAACCCGTAACCAAACGATTTGTAGCTGATGAATAACATTAATCTAACCGTAATCGCACGTCGTCCTCGAACAAGGGATGTAAAGGGCTGAGCCTACGCACAGTTTTCCGATCGAAGATCGTTTTCAAGGCGCCGCATATGAATTTCCGCGATTCAATCTCGCACCCATTCTACCCCGCTACAGCGGAGGAGAATCCGTGACAGAGCAGAGACTCAATCAGTATCGGAATCGCACTTCTCCGTCACGCATGTTGCCGGCTGCGCTGTAGTCTCCGCTCGAAACAGCGGGTAAATAGTACTAAAGTTCAAGATATTACCACACATTCTCCACCGCACTCGCAGTAACGGAAGTATGACACGAAACAATTTTTCAAGACTGACTAGGGATTACTCCGTGCCGGGCTTTCTCACATTTTGTGTTCCGTGCCTAAATTTGGTTCAGATATTTGCAATTTATACCCTAGTTGCACGGGCAACCTTAGTTGCACGTACAAAGGGTGTGACTGAGGAGGTATGACTTAAATGGGGTTAGGACTGTCCGAAGGACATTCTAAATCGCAATAACACTGAAGTATAGCAAGGCACAGGGCGCGCCATTTTTAGCTGTTGCATTCTTACAATTGTGCACTGAGGGAGCCTCGGAATGGCACCTGGTAGAGTGCCTTCATACACACGCGCGCTTTTGCTTGAGTGGTGACATCTCAGCCATTTTTCCGCCCAATCGTTTTTTTTATGCATTTTGAAGTGCGCGCAATTCGGTGTCACTCAGCTCGAGCGCGTAGCTTTGGCTGATGCATAGACGCCATCTTACCGCCCAAGTCACGCACCGAGTGCGCGAGAGCGTAACGCGCTGGCACATTCCGGACAACAATGGATGTCTTCACCCTGAGACAGACAGACATCTAGGCACCCTAGCACCTGGTGCTTGTAGAGTCTAGAGCTTGTAGATTGAAACATCGTTAGCAACACGATGTTTCAATGTATGGTACAAGCTACATTACCCTTCCTTCACATAAAAACAATTGCGACTTTAAAGAAGCGGATTGCAAGTTGTTTCAGCGTAGAATTAGCTGCCACTTTCGGTTTGTCGGATGGTGAGCATACTAAATGAAACGCCCATTTCCTTCGTCTCAAAGGCCGAACATTAGATCGTAATCGTAATCGTAATCTTTATTGGCTCAGGAGAGCCGTGGCACCGCGGAAAGGCGACAGCCCGTACCATGGAGGCCCGCGGTGCCACGTCTAGTGATGATGATTATGAGATGATATATACGAGGGGGAACGACGCGGTCTTCTCAACATCGCAAGCACCGTTGCTTGAAGGTTCGGGGTTTGCCAAGACACTTCTACCAGCTGTAAGAAGTGCCTGGGCAAAGATATTTGAAAGGGATATCTAAAGCTTGTAAGCAGTTGTTCTTCTTTTTTTTTCTTTTTTTTTTCCTATCTTATTTTATAATGAAACGAAACGGCACATACTAAAGTCCGAGAATGTTTTAGTATGTTTTTAATACCCCAGGTTAACTCCTCTGTCTTCTTTTCTGCCCGTCTTCTTTTTCTTGACCTTAAAGGGACCCTCCGGAGCGTTCTGCGATGGTCTATTTATGGCGGTAACTCAAACTATGGGCCCTAAGGATACTAAAAATTATAAAATTACGGCCATGCGCGGCGGATTTTCCTATTAAAATTGCTATCAAAATCCCCGGCACGCCCCCCTTTCTGCGATGACCCCGGAAAACGGGAGGGGCATCTCTTTACGCGTCAGCCAATACCAAGCGAAGGATTCCGGCGACTTAGTGCGTCGCCAACACGGCCGACCGCCGACCCGCGGAGGAATTTCTCGAACACGCGCGGACTGTCGTCAAGGAGCCCGGATTTTGTGCTCGGCAGTCGTAGTTCGTCGCACCGCACCGTCGTGCAATGGACCTTTCGGACCTGACGTCCCTGCAGCTTGAAATCCTGAAACGGACAGCGGACATGGGAGCCATTTCGTATGAGTCGACCCCGATGCGCGTGTCCCGCAAACGCACGCCTGCACAGTGCACACGCCCCGGGAAGCAGACGAGCCGAGGCGCCGACGCATCACCCCATAGCAACAAGCCTGCGAGGAGAAAATATATGTAACGATTCGTAAACGCGTCAAGATTAAAACTGGTGTTTTTATTCTATCCACCTCTTCATCCTCCTCTTCTTGATATATCCTGGCCTATCGTCGTCTTCCTTCTTGTCTCCCTCTTGGAACACTACACACGCTGGGGCCTTTGTCCTCAACCCGCCTGGGGTGATATGGAATTATATTCTTAATAGATGCCATTTCGGTGGTGTTGTTGGGTCCCATGTAGTACAGCGTCTTGAGGATGCCTTGTTGACTGCACGTCTTGGTAACCATGTGAGGACCAGAAAAGGCAGCCTTGGATCCTTGTAGGACTTTTCGCACTAAAATCATGTCGCCGGGTTGAATCTCTGGGACTGCACTTAGGTGCCGTGTGTCGTAATTTCTCTTCATTGACGATCGATATTTTTTCTGCTGCTGTGGGGGTCGTTTCTGTTCTTGTAGCGTGATTTTGTCGGTGAGGCCCAGGAGATGATCGGCAGGTAGCCATGGGCTCTCTCCGCGCGCTGCGAAATGCGGACTACATCCCAATCCAGCGGTGTGGGAACGATTGCGGTGTGCAATGGCTGCCTCAAGTGCGCATTTCCATCCACCTGTGAGGTCGGGGTACATTTTTATGAATTGTTTGATGTCGCGTATCGCCCGTTCAGCTAACGCGTTGCCTTCCGGGTGATAAGGAGCTGGAAATCGAAGTGTGATTCCTTTTTCCTGTGCCCATCTTTGGAACTTCTTGCTGCGGAAGGCCGGTCCATTGTCTGAAACAATGACTTTCGTGTTCTCGAAGACCTCTCGTTCCATCAATGAAATGACAGAGTTAGTGTCTTCTCTGCCAGCTCTTGCAGCTACGATGCGCGTGCATTCATCGATGGCAATTAGAAAAGCTTGCGTTTTCTTCACTCCTTCTCCTTTTTTTTTGATTTCTGCAAAATCGAGATGAATAGTCTCGAAGGGAACATCAGAGTATTGAGTGGTCACCATTTCGTCTCCCCGATGTCGGTATTTGGCCTTATGAATTTGGCACACGTGGCACGTACGCGCATAGTTGGCGATATCATGTTTCATGTTCTTCCATGTGAATCTCCTTGTCAGCTTCCAGTAAGTCCTCCAAAATCCGTCATGTCCTCCTGATTCAGGACTGTCGTGATAGAGTTGTAACACCCTGGGAATCTTGGACTGTGGCACATGGAATTTCCCATCTTGTAATTCCAAGTGCTGGGTACCTTCCCAAATTCGGGCATGGTTTATGCTCCCGTTGAGTGTATCTCTTGGAATAAGAAGTATGGAGAGGGTGTCAGCGTCAGGAAGCTTCTCCCCGGGTCGGTGAGCAACTTCAAATGAAAATTGTTGTATTTCAGTCACCCATCTGGCCATTCGTCCCTTCGGTTGGGTTAAGTTCAAGAGGTAAGTAAGAGCTTGCTTGTCTGTGAAAAGCTTAAACTGACGGCCTTCGAGGTAACTTCGAAAATACCTCAAAGCCATCACCACAGCTAAGGCTTCTTTTTCTGTCGTGGCGTAGTTTTCTTGGCTTCTCGAGAATGTGTAGGAGTAGTAGCCAACGACTTTCAACTGACGGTTAGGAGGCTCTGTTGCGTGTCTCTGATAAAGGACAGCTCCTGTGCCGTAGCCTGATGCGTCAGTGCAGAGTTCGAATGGCATTTGGAAGTCAGGCAGTACCAATACCGGGTCAGAAGAGATGACCTTGACAAGGTAGTCGTACACACTCTCGCACTCTTCAGTCCAGACAAACGGGGTGTCTTTCTGAGTCAAAGCGGTCAAGCACTTTGTTTTCGTAGCATAATATTTTATGAATGCCCGAAAATGTCCGGCCAGGCCTAGAAAAACACGTAATGAGTGTAGGTCATAGGGCTTGGTCAGCTTTGATATTCTTTGCACTGATTCTTCTTTCGTGCTTTTCGTTTTTCCGTCAAAAACTCGTCCCAGGAAAACTACTGTTCTTTGGAAGAATTCGCTTTCTTGGTGTTGATTTTCAACCTGGCAGTACTCAGTGCTTCGAGCACCTGAGACAAATGGTCCATGTGTTCTCCTTTTGTTCGGAAATAGATGATAACGTCGTCGACATAAGCGTTGCAGAAATTACCCAAAAAGTTCTTGAGTATTTCATTTATCATCTTCTGAAACCAGGATCCAGAGTTCTTCCACCCAAATGGTAGTCGGTTATATTCGTACACGTCGAATGGTGTTACAAAGGCAGTAAAGCGCTTGGTGTCTTCTTGTAGAGGAACCTGCCAATACCCTTTGCATAGATCGATCCTGGAGAACCATGAGCACCCTCCTGTCTCGCTGATGATGTCATCGACGCGTGGCATAGGGAAAGGGAAAATATCGGTCTGGGAATTGATTTGGCGAAAATCAGTGCAGAGACGAAACGTGCCATCTTCCTTCGGTACTATGGTGATTGGGGATGCGAACGTGGACGTCGAAGGTCTGATGATCCCGGCATCTAGCATTCCCTGCAGCTCCCGCTTAAGTCATAATTTCATTTCGTGGGACATGCTGTAGGGTTTTTCTCGCACTACAGAAGTGTCGCGTAGTTTGAATGGAACCTCGATAACCGAGGTTGCTGGTCGATATGATTCCACACATATCAACTCTGGGAATGATGTTGGTACGTCCTGAGACCTCTTCACAGTTCTGAGCATTTGAACTGGAGTAGCAGGTGGGCTATGCGCATCGTGGTCCAGCGTTACTTCGTCCTTCCAGGATATGTTCATTTGGAAGCGCTTCATATCGGGTCGTGATAATATGAACACGAACTCGACATCTTCTGCGACGAGTGCCTCGACCTGGATTTTCTTTCCCTTAAACTCGACTTCCAACGTCGTCCAGTTTTGCATCAGCTTAACATTGTCATCATAGCTGTGAACCTCGATGGGTTGCCCACTTCGTATGTTTTCTGGGTCCACGATATTCTTGTTGACAAGACTGATGGATGCTCCAGTGTCAACTCAGGCATCCACGTGTCTCCCACTGACGATAACAGGGGCATAAAGGATGTTGTATTCAACCAAGTAGACAGTCGCTTCCTTCGTCCTCGGGAGGGACTGTGCTCCCTCTGTTATTAGTTTTTCGGCTGGTCGGTAGCACCGGTGTTCACGATGCAGTGGCATGTATCGTGGCACGCGCATTGAGGCCCTTCCACGATGTGGTGGCAAGCGCGTGCATTCGCATGTGTTTCGTGGCTGCCTGAATTGGGTCTTACGTTCATCCAAGGCTTGTTACTTGCCTGGTTTACTGGAAGCTTTTGGCCGCTGTGGGTGTCGACGATTGCGCTTCTGGGGTTCGTTATTGGTCGTTGTTGTCCGTAGGGAATAGAGTGGTCCACGAACACACCCTTCAGTGAATACAGGAGGTCCTCGATGGTCTTTGGAGAGTGCGCTTGTACTTGTCTTTCTGCATCTCTGCTCATCCCGTGGATGACGAGTGGGACGATCGATGTTTCGGGTAAATTAGGATCGGCGAGCTGTAGAAGTCTCCGCTTCTCATAAAAGTAATCTAGTAGGCTGCCTCTTCTATGTTTGTAAAATATTGCCTCATCCCATCGTTCAACCGCATTTTTGTCAAAAGATGTCGTGAAGCTCTCCTTCCACATATCCCACGAATCGTTGGTGTGTTCAGCCACACGAAGTTCGTACCATTTTTTCGCATTCCCGGCGAGAAAGAGTCTTAAATTCTTGATTCGCTCGCTGTTTTCTGTCCAGCGGTTTTTCTCACAGGCATATTCGTAGAAGTCCAGCCACGTAGAAGCAGCTGAAGATTCACCGTCGAACATATCTGGCTTTACGGTCTCTTCACGCCTACGTTCTTGCACTCTCATAGTTTCTAACATGGTGGTCATGAACTGCCTCTGCTGTTCCATTTGAGATACTTGCATCTGTAGCCGCTGAGCAACAACCGATGCCATGTCTCCACCAGCCGAAATCACTTGACCAGAAGTAGTGGTCGGCTTCTGAAACCACTCCTGGAATTCGTGCACTCTGATGTTTAGTTTCACCGTCCGTTTTAGAAGAAGCTCTTTCGGCGACAATTTCGCTTTCCCGGCGATAAAGGAGATAAGTTCTATGTTGTTAGCTTCCCGGGCCATTGGAACTGTTTCCTCACCGTCCAGTTGATAGCTCTCCAGTATTGGCTGTCCTTGTTCGCCAACCGTCATAATTAAGTAAATCCACATCTTTCAAGTAATCCTGTCGACTGCGCCAAGTGTAACGATTCGTAAACGCGTCAAGATTAGAACTGGTGTTTTTATTCTATCCACCTCTTCATCCTCCTCTTCTTGATATATCCTGACCTATCGTCGTCTTCCTTCTTGTCTCCCTCTTGGAACACTACAATATACTTCGCTGGTTTTAGAACGATAATTGTAAACTATGTTTCCCGAACCACAATCAGTTTACGTTTTTGTCAAACTCTAATTTACAACAAGTTTAAACAGTGTTGCAATATTAACGTTCGCATTCACCGCGAGATGCAGCATTTTCATTGGTCAAGTTTTAGCGATGGGCAGGGAATCGGGGACTGTCTTCCAAGAGAAAATAGTCCTGATATATTTCTACGGCCACCTGCTTAATAAACGGGTTTGTAATCTAAAACTGTGTGTACATATTAACTTGCACCAACTATACGCAATATAACAACATAAACACACGATCTCAGAAATCTCCGGAGGGCTCCTTTGATCAGCTCGCTCCACTTGTCACTCATTCTTGTGTTCATTTATGCGACGAAAAACCCAAGCGACGGTCGCAAACGGGTGAGAATCTTTTATTATATATTTATTTATTTATTTATTTATTTATTTATTTATTTATTTATTTATTTATTTATTGATTGATTTATTGATTTATCGATACTACTAATCCTCATTGGAAGATTTTTGTAGGGTGGTACAAAAACACAGATGCATAACCATAGTGCAGAAAAAACCGCTATACAGAGGATAAAAAGTATATGAAACAAACGGAGTGGATGAGACATGGTATGTTCACATCATGAGCGCTTAGACATCATCCATGAACTGTTTCTTCATGGCTGCCACGACCATCCGAGGACCACCCGACGTTCACTTGTGAGAAATGGCTTATAAGGCGTGACAATTTTTATCACGCGTTTTAACATTGAACTTAAGTCCAAAAACTGAGACAACGTGGGCTGAACAAGTAATGCTTTATAAGATTCAAAGAAAACAAGCAACTATTTCACATCATATTGAGCAGAAAACATGAGCACACGTAATCAGGCAAGGAAAAAGTTGTAATAGTTTACAGCACGGCATTGAAATAACGGTTACAATGTGCAGCGCATACATGGTTACAATATGCAGCGCATTATCCTCTTGAGGGTAAACAATATGGAACCTACACGCTCATAACAATAGATTTAACCGACAGCTGCTTTCTTACAACAGGTAAGTCTCGCCTGAGCTGGGTATTCGAAGACCCATGGCTTCACAGGGGGCGTATCTGGTTCACACAGACATACAGGGTGTTTTTGTTTTATTCTTTACAGAACTTTACATATTTTACAAAAAAAAAAAAAAAAGATGTGGCAGATATGTGGATGCCGTCTTTCGTTATGTCTGTAGGGCTCGGTGGACAATAAACGTGTGAATAACCGTTGCAATGTTTAATAATTAACCAAAATCAGTTAGTTAACTTGTTTATTAACGGCCTAATTGGCCAGGGTGCAATTGCAGTTTTAAAAGGAGTCATTATTAAAGGAAAACATAATTTCGACAATTCGCGAAAAGGCAACGAGGTTCGCAAAATGTGTCGTAAAAGTTTGCCTTTCTTCGCTTGATTCAGAAACCGCGTTATGAAAATAATACGTAGAATAGTGACTTAGTCATCTTGATGTGTGGCGCCGGCGAGTTTACCGAAGACACGCTGTCGAGTTAGTGACGAGGGGATAGAAACAACAGTGTCATTCTTCTACGCATCAATATCAGCAGAACCTCATTCGCTCTTTCAGCGCGCGGTTTTTTAATTAAGCGAAGAAAGGCAAAATTTTAGCGATGAATATCTCAGTACAGAACGAGCGGGTTGGTAGAGATAATTAAGCTTGAGGAAGAAAGCGAGAAGGGACGGACAAACACAACGAAAACAAGCGCCTTGTTGCCTTCGCTCAAAGCTGTTTTTCTTTTTTTGCGAACTGCTTAAATTGTGTTGGCCTTTAATAATGGCTGCCTTTAAAGCTGCAATTGCAACATGACTCATTAAACCGTTCATTAACCCTTTGCCTACCGCAAGCATTAAAAAAAAAAGATTGGAAAATGCCGACTTTTTTTTATGTGCCCTCTACTCTGTTTCACCTTGTGTTGTACCGCAGGAAACAGTACAAGCCCGAGCTCCTTGCTCTGGGGCAGACCTCGGCGGCACAACCTCACGCGCATTAAGGGCAGCTGGCATCGCTATGAGCTCGCGCTTCTAACCTTCGCTGCGGTACAACATAAGGTGAAACAGAGTGTATAAAATCGTGGTTCCGACACGTGCACCGCTCAAAGAAAAAAAAAAGAAAGGTGGGCTGCGCGATTTTTTCCGGATACCTCGACTACAGCGCCGCCACGAACGTCAATACACGCGCCGTCACGAGCTCCTGTTGCCGAGCCGCTCCGCTCCCAACACTAGCCAAGTATTCTAGTACACTGTAGCATTGAGCTACAGTGTACTAGAATACCTGGGTAGTGTTGGGGACCGGAGCGGCTCGGCAACGGGAGCTCGTGAGGGCGCGTGTATTGACAGTTCGAGGAGGCGCTGTAGTCAAGTTATCCGGAAAAAATCAGGCAACCCGCCTTTTTTTCTTTTTTACTTTCAGCGGTGCACGTGTCGGTACCCCGATCTTATACACTCCGTTTCACCTTATGTTGTACCGCAGCGAAGGCTAGAAGCGCGGGCTCATAGCGTTAGCAGCAGCCCTTGGTGCACGAAAACTTGTGCCGCCCAGGTGTGCCCCAGAGCAAGAAGCTCGCGCTTGTAGCCTTTTCTGCGGCACAACACAATTTTTGCGGTAGGCAAATGGTTAATGAACGGTTTAATGGGCCATGTTGCAATTGCTGTTTTGAAGGGAGCCATTATTAAAGGCCAACCCAATTTAGAAAGTTCGCGAACAAACAACGAGCTTTGAGCGAAAGCAACAAGGCGCTCATTTTTGTTTAGTTTGTCCGTCCCTTCTCGTTTTCTTCCTCAAGCTTCATTATCTCTACCAACCCGCTCGTTCTGTCCTGAGGTATTCATCGCTGAAATTCGGCCCTTAACCGTGTGCTGAAAGCGCGAATGACGTTGTGCTAATATTGATGCGTAGAAGAATGACACAATTGTTTCTGTCCCCTCGTCACTAACTCGACAGCGTGTCTTCGGTGAACTCGCCGGCGCCACATATCAAGATGACTAAGTCACTATTCTACGTATTATTTTCATAACTCAGTTTCTGAATCAAGCGAAGAAAGGCAAACTTTTACGATAAATTTCGCGAACCTCGTTGGCTTTTCGCGAATTGTCGAAATTGTGTTTGCCTTTAATAATAACTGCTTTTAAAACTGCAATTGCACCATGGCTATTTAAGCCCTTAATAAACAAGATAACTAACAGATTTTGGTTAATTATTAAACATTGCAACGGTTATTCACCCAATTATTGTCCACCGAGCCCTACATATATAACGAAAGCCGGCATCCACATATCTGCCACATCTTTCTTTTTGTAAAATATGTAAAGTTCTGTAAAGAATAAAACAAAAACACCTTGTATGTCTGCGTGAACCCGATACGCCCCCTGTAGAACCATGGGTCTTTCTCTTCGAAAGCCCAGCTCAGGCGAGACTTACCTGGTTGTCAGAAAGCAGCTGTCGATTAAATATATTGTTATGAGCGTATCGGTTTCAGATGGTTTACCCTCAAGAGGATAATGCACTGCATTTATTTATTTATTCGAATACCTACATCGCCCAAATCTGGGCATTATCGTAGGGGGGTAAGGCAATAAAACAATGGCAAACGATACATATAGAGATACACAATAACTATTGTTATGCAGAAATAGTGGATGTCGTATCCACTATTTCTGCATCACAATAGTTATTGTGTATCTCTATATGTATCGTTTGCCATTGTTTCATATTGCCTTACCCCCCTACGATAATGCCCAGATTTGGGCATTACTGTAGGGGGGTTGCATTTCTCTCCTAAGATGTCATATCTTCGGAGAAAAATGCAACATACAACACTTTGTACAACATATGAAAACAAAGTGTAGTTATTTTTCCAACAGCAAGTTTTTTAGGGCGGTCGGTAGGAAAGGAGGAAGGAGCCGCAGAGATGGCCTCAGTTGGTAAATTGTTCCATTCGTGTATTGTTCGTGGAAAACACGAGTGCTTAAAAATGTTAATTCTGCATCTATATTCTCGTACTTTTAAGTGATGACTTGTACGTGGCGACGAAAACTGGGCTCCTTAATATAAAGTTCTTTCTCGATGCCGGTCCTACCGTTTAGTATGTTGAAAAATAAAGTGAGCCTAAGGTACCTTCGTCTGTCTTCCAACAGAGGCTATCCCAGGTTGCGGCGTAATTCAGATGATCTTATACAGAAATCATAATTGCCGGTGACAAACTGAGCTGCCCGTTTCTGAATACGTTCGAATTGCTCAATGGTGCGACGGGTATGGAAATCCCCATGCGGCACATGCATATTCCAAAATGGGACGACATTCGATATGTACAATATTTTTTTAAGGTTAGTAGGTGCCTGACTAAAATTGCGTCTCAGAAAGTTTAATGTGCGGCTGGCCTTAGATGACAAATAATCAACATAAGCATTCCATGACAAGTTACTAGAAAATAAAACTCCCAGATACTTATATTCAGGTACAACCGTTAAACATGTGACACCAAGGAAATATTCTGTGGCCAGAGTTTGTCGTTTGTTAGGAAATCTGGCTACGTTACATTTGTTTAAATTCAAAGCCATGTTCCATGTTTGACACCATGACATCACAGAATCGAGATCGTCTTGCAGTATCTGGGAGTCATCCTCACACGTGATATCACGGTATATACAACAATCATCAGCATACAGTCGGACGTGGCTAGAAAGATGACCAGCAAGATCATTTATGAACACTAGAAAAGAAGGAGGCCGAACGCCGATCCTTGCGGAACACCTGATAAAACACTAACATTTGACGAGCTCACACCGTCTAGAACTACGCATTGCGTCCTACCAACAAGATAAGCCTCAAGCCAGGTTAAAAGTGAATCCGAAATGTTTACAGCTGCCAGCTTTTGCAATAACAAAGTATGAGATACCGAGTCAAAGGCCTTCCGAAAGTCCAAAAAGACACAATCGACTTGGAAACCATTGTTAATTGAAAAAGAGAGGTCATGTCTGAATTCTACTAATTACGTATCGCAAGAAAATCCCGCTCTAAAACCATGCTGCATAGGAGAAAATAATGCATTATTTTGTATATGATTGATTAAATTTGAGTAAATGATGTGCTCCAGCATTTTACAAGAAACACTTGCTAAAGAAATAGGCCTATTGTTGCATGTGCTGGTTTTATCTCCACTTTTATGTACTGGAACCACGTTGGCGCTTTTCCAGTCAAGAGGAAGTTCGCTCTGTTCAAAAGACTTTTTAAACAATCGGGTTAGATAAGGGGAAATAGAAGCAGCACAGTTTTTGGAAATAAAGTTAGAAATACAATCTGGGCCTGGGGCACTGCTTACTTTGATCCTTTGCAATAAGGACACAATGCCACTTTCCGAGAAGTCGATGTTATCCATTTGTGTAACGACGTTTGATGTCGGTATTCTATCTACTGGGTGGGCCGGCTGAGTGAAAACTGATTGAAAATAAAGATTAAAGGTTTCAGCTTTGCTCTTTAGGTTCGTTTCGTAATTGACCCCATCTATGACATCGGGGATAGTAATATTAGGAGTTTTCTTGTTTTTGACGTATTTCCAGACCTACCTCTTTAGGATTTCTTCTCAGTTTGGCGGGTAGAGTGTCTAGATATTTATTTTTCGCCTTGCGCATTTCTTTTCAAAGCTGAATGCTGGGCTAGTTGGTATTGCTCTTGGGTTGCCATAGGCATGGTAGCGCTTTTTTGGACGAGGACAAAAGAAAGAAAGTCAAGACAGACACGAGCGCTGAAAAGAAAGAAAGACAAGACAGACAAGAAATGCTCTTAGGTTGCCTTTGGCAACCAAAGAGCATTTCTTTTGTTATGATTTTGCCTAACTCCTTCATTTTGGAATATAATCTTGGTTCATGTGAACGATAATACCCACTGAACAAACGATTCTTTTGGTTTATCAAAGTTTGAATTTCCCTATTCATCCACGGCCTATCGTTCCTTCTTTTTCCTGTTATGATGCGTGATGGAATCTATGTCTGTGTCAACGACAAAATTTTTGTTTTAAATAAATTCCAGGCAGAATTCATATCCAAGTTTGAGCTATGCGATTGGAATTTAGGAAAAAACGAATCCACTTCACGGGATAGCGTTACGTAGTCGCCTCTTTTATAAAAAAAACACCTTGCGTGGTTGTAGACTGCGCATTACAGGTCATTCTTGTAACGACAACATCATGATCGCTTATTCCCGGTATCACATTGACGGAGGAAACAAGATTGCGGTCATTGAAAAAAAACAAATCTAACAGATCAGTGCTGTTAGTACCCAGTCTTGTTGGAGTTTGAACTAACTGAGATAAGGAGTGAGCAATGACCATTTCACGGAAAGCAGAATAAATGACAGATGTTGTCTGAATGATTGGCTGGAAAGAGACCCAGTTTATATGTGGGTGGTTAAAGTCACCGGAGAGGGAGAGAGAGATGAATCGTTTTATTAAAACAATCGGAAATCCGGCTGGAGTTAGTCTTGCCACTAGGCCGACATTCTCCCACGCGCGAAAGGAAAAATATAAAATTAAATTAATGAGAAGATAAAAAGAAAGAGGATAGATATGAGAAGATTAGAGGAGGTATTAAAGTTAGTGGTCAGAAATTTCCACTGTTTTCTTTGTCACGTCTGTAGTGTATGAGCCCTTTACAGTTGAGTGTGTAAACCAGTGGCTCGGAGGAAATTCAAAAATAATCTCTGAAGTAATTTCGTCGTACCATGAGTACCAGAAGGAAATATAAGTTGTGCTGTGTCCTGTATCACAAATTTGTGCTTTCTCAACTCAGCCGAGAATGTTTTTCTTTCCTCTTCAAACTTTTGACAATCGTCCAGCATGTGATTGAGGTCTTCGGTCACTCCACATTTGCTGCAGGTATCGGTGTCTCGCTTTTTCCAGCGGTGCAGCAGTTGGCCTGTAAGTGCACTCCCTGTACGTACCCGGAAAAGCAGAGTGGCGTCTGCGCGGCGGAGATTTCGGGTTAAGCACGGCTGAACCGGAGAGGAGTGGCCTATGGATAACGAGCACATATGGTCGTATATAGTTTTGTAGAAATTTCTAGTATCTTCTGTGGTCTTAATGCTAGCGGGTAAATTATGAGCTGCGGAAGCAAGTTGATCCGCTTTTTTGTTGCCTCGTAGCCCGATGTGTGCCGGTACCCACTGATAGTAAATTTTGAAACCGTTCGCTTCCAGTGTTTTTGTAGTTAATTTAGCTGCCGTTGCTGCTTTCGACATTTCTTGGGGTCTTTGTAGCTGCTGGAGAGCAGCACGAGAGTCTGTTAGTAAAAGCGCATTTTGTGGTGTGAGCTTACTTATCATACTGAGAACTTCTACAATCGCATACATTTCAGCTACTGTTGACGATACCATCTTATCGAGTCGTCCACTCCATTCAAGTTGTAAACTAGGCGTATAGAAAGCGGAAGTACCGCTTCTTCTGGTGCGATTTACTGACCCGTCTGTGTATACTTGTAGACAGTCAGTGTATGTTATCGAGATATATTCAATTGTTTTTTGCTTGATTACTGTTACATTTTCGCTCATCTTATTGCGTACACCCGGAATGTGGCAGGTGCACTTTGGACAGTAGTTCTTCCAGGGGGGCGATGGTTTAACACTATTTCGATCATGAGAAATGTGAGGTGTCCATCCAAGGTGTTGAAGAGTTTGTCCAGAAATATGAAGACGCGATTGTTGCCTGGTTTTAAGTCGTCGCAACAGGTCTCTTCCTGCAGGCGTGGTACTGAAACGTACGTGCTGAGAAAGAAGACTCTTGGTTGCTAGCAGCGGTAAATTGAAAGCACGAGCTTCTTTGTATACATTTTTATTTTTTGTTGACCTTGGAACTCCCAGGCAAGTGCGCAGGCCCTGTCTATGTATGCACTCGAGCATTTGGGAATCTGTTGATGACAGCTTAATGAATGGCAAAGAATATAATATACGGTTTACAATAAGGGCTGAATGCAGACGCATCATGGATCTTGGTGAGTTTCCCCACGGCTGTCCTGCCACTCTACGAATTGCGTTTCTTGCTGTCAGTGTAGATTTCTTTACGAGCATAGCTTGTGCATGCCAGTTAAGCCTAGAGTTCAAAGTGATTCCTAAGAATCTGTGTCGTCGTTGGCGACGTATCGGTGTATTGTAAAGTGTGAGGTCAATTTTGGTACTACGTCGGTTTTTTCCCAGGAACAGAATGAAAGCAGTTTTTTCAAGTGAAAATTGTAGGCCAGAATCATTGAGATAATTGCTTGCTGCGGTGATGGTTGCTTGAGCGGCGTTTCGAAGGCCATGGTGCCTGTACCCTGAAACCCAGACGCATATATCATCCGCATACACTGACATATTAATGGGAAGAGTGTACTTAGGAAGGCATGCTGGTAATCTTGCCAAAACAATGTTGAACAAAATGGGCGATAATACGCTTCCTTGTGGTAAGCCTCTAGTACATCTGCGAGTAGTGCTGAGAGACGGACCAAGCCGAACCCTGAGAGTTCTGTTGGTGAAAACGCTTTTCAGAAACGTTTGGAACTTCCCTGTTATGCCGATGGCTGTCAATTTTTCGAGAACTACCGCTGGTTCAACATTATCGTATGCTTTCGAGATATCGAAAAATACCGCCAAAGTCGATTTTTTGTTAGATTGGTTGTGTTCGATCGAACTAATTAGGTCTAAGATACTGCCCGCGTCTGAATCCTGTCATTTCGTGCGGCAAAAGATTTTTAGTTTCAAGCCACCATGTGAGTCGAGCATGTATCATCCTTTCCATGAGCTTCATCACACAGGAGGTGAGAGAAATGGGGCGGTAGGATGATGGTGCGTCGTGTGGTTTTCCTGGTTTGTGTATGGGTACAACCCAAGCTGTTCTCCATTCTTCTGGTATGATACCTGATTCCCATAGAGAATTAAAAAGCTTTAGTAGCTCTTATAGACGCTCAGCTGTTAAATTTTTCAGCATCTGGTTTGTGATTCCGTCTGGTCCGGGGGCACTTTTCCGCTTAGTTGATTTTAACGCGAACGTTAATTCTTCAATGTTGAAGTCCGTGTCCAAGGGAGACGATCTGGTCACAGCTTCATACACCTTGTCGGTCTGGTCTTGGTTCGAAAAAAATTGGTCCGCAAATTTCTCCGCTGCTTCCCTCAGATTTGTTCCGAGGCGAAATGCCATCGAAGCATGTGAAAGGCGTAAATCACGTTTGCCTGTAAAAACATCGAGTATTCTCCAAATCTCAGTTCCAGGTTTTTTGGCATCAGCTGTAGCAGATGTGTCATCCCAATGCTTACGTTTTGTTTTCTTGGCATAGCGGTTCGTAAGTGCATTGATTCTGTTTATCTTAGTTTTGCCAGTGCTGGAGTATTTTCGCTGGATCTGTCGTTGGGCCTGTCTTCGGGCTGCACAAAGATTAAGCAACTTGAGGTCAGGTTCTGGGTAGTGCTCTGGTAGTCGTATCTTTATAGTAGCCTTCTCCGCGCTTGTCAATATAGCTTGTAGTATGGGCTCTGTCGACGTTTCCATGTTTGTTCTAAAAGAGTCCCTGTGAGTGACCTGTCTGGTGCACTGTCGAGTCCCACGAAATCCATGTAGATCTATAAATATTGGATAATGATCACTACTCATTGTGTCAGGGTATCGTTTTCAATCTACACACAGGCTTGGTGAGTGGACAGTGATGTCGATGGCGCTGTAAGTGTCAGGTGGTCGAAAAAACGTTGGACTGCCGTCATTCGCCACAGCAAGATTGCATTCTTCAAAAACTCTTACCAAAGCCCGGCCGCGCGTATCATCTCTGTTTGCTCCCCAGAGGCCATGATGTGCGTTCCAGTCGCCGCACATTAAAATCAGATCATCGCAGCGTTGGCAGATTTCTTTTACACAATCTGCAACTTTGATTCAGCCCTTTCCAGCACGGACATACACTGTTACCACACAAAATCTGATTGTTGAATTTGACATGAGCTGCTATAATCTCCAAATCCTCTGTACATAAATCAGTGGTGTCAATCTGAAGGTGAGGGACGGCCTTTCTTATAAATAGGGCCGCGCTCCCATTTGGAAAACCGGTCATTGTAGGGTTTCGGTAGCAAAAATACCCTGATATACTCGGATCCTTTGGCAGACCCGCCTCACTAAATGCAAGTATCGGAATTCGCGTACATTTTAAAAACAATGAAAGTTCCGCATGGCGAAGGTGAAGACTAGCACGGTTCCATTGCATGAGAAAAGGTAAATGTCGTTGTTTGGCTTTAGCGCTGAGTCGACAATTTGAAGAGTCAGCCATGACACTGTTGCAGGTTTCGTGTCATCTCTACTATCGCTGGTTGTAGAAGCATAGCTCCTTGGAGTATGGTCTTGAAAATACCTGGCGGTAGGATAGCGACGAATTTCGGCAATACAGAAAAAATGAAACTTATTATGTCTCTAATCGCCATGGATCCTCGCTGAGATCTGGTAGTACTCTGAGGGGGTCTGGTATCTTTTACCACTTTGCTATATAAGCGCCTTCCCGTAGCACCTTCACTTGGTACTTGGGCAGCGGGTGCATTTGCTGTTTTTGGGGAAGATGTTACCATGTCGTTGGTCTCTAAAGAAGCTTCCTTCTGCTGTCCAGTGGTTGAGGTTGGGCTTGCTCTCTGTTTTTTCACCTTGTACTTTGGATGTGGGTAGCGTGTGTCCACTTCAACGGTGACCTCATCCTCCTCGTGAGCTATGCTCGAGGACGGCATACCGGGCTCAACAATTTGACCTTCTGTGGTTTTGATAGGATCTGGGCCGGTGACACAAAGCTTCTTCTTGGCAAGCGCCTGGAGTCATGCCTTACAATTAACATAATCGGCTGGATTGTTCCCACCACAGTTGGAACATTTGACAGGTGATTCGCCTTTGCAGTCCTTTGTGGAATGAGTCCCACTACAATGCTTGCATTTCGCATTTTCCTTGCAATATTTAGCCACATGGCCCAACGCTTGGCAATTGAAGCACCTTGGTGGCGCTTCAACATAGTCGATCACTTCATGTCGAGTAAAGCCAAGGCTTACCTTGGTAGGGCGTTCCGTATTTGAGCGAAAAGTGATCACGACTCGATCCGTTGGTTTGGCCGCTTCACCAGGCTTGCCATATCTCTGGTAGAGACGACGAGCTGCAATGACGCCAATGGGTCCAAGAAATTCTTTCAACTGTGAGTTTGAGTACCAGTCAGGAACTCCCTCGATAAGTCCATTGTTTTGCATATATGCCTTGGGGATTGTTGCCGGAACTGCGATTTCTCCTATAGAGTGAATCTTCAAGAGTCGGTTAACTGTTGCCGGCTCCGTTACGTCGACGAAGAGTCCTTCTTTAGCAGTGAAGCGATGGCGAACAAAAGTTGCGCCAGCGGCTGCCTTCAGTTCCTCACTTAGCTTGAGGGGGTTAAGGTGTTGCAAATGGCTGGATTCTTGTGTTGGAGTCAGCAGCACGGGTATACCTGTTGTCCTCTTTCGACGATGTTGGACAAGGGTGAAACCATCGTCGTCATCGTCTGCCTGGGGTTCTTTCCTTGCATCACCGTTTTTGATGTACAGCTTTGCTGGTGTTGCTCTGGTTGCACGAAGTCATCCTGACCGTCGAATCGCCTTTTCCCATGTATATAAGCTCGCTGACCTGTTAAGGTGGCACTGCTTGTGGTGTCCTTTTCAGCGGCCAGCTCTTGGTCATCCATTGGGTCGGCCTCGAGCGAGGTCATATCTGGTGGTCTAGGTACCCAGTTTGACCCAGGAAGGGATCTTCTGGGCGTCGAGTAGTCCGGTTGTATAAACAGAGCCCCGAAAGGTGGAAAACAAAGGATGCAGTCTCCAAACTTGCCAGAAAATCAAGGAGCCGTTGTCAAGAACAACCTCGACATTGACCACTTCTTTTTCTTCTTCCGGCAAGGGGACTGTTGTAGATTATGCCATCTGGTAGCAGGTAACGAAAGGAAAAGGAGGTAGAGGAGCGCAGAAGCACGAGATCATGAACGGCACGAGAGGAACGATAAACCGACACCATCGAAAAGGACGTGCCCGGGATCTCTTCCTTAACACTGGTGCCGAAACCCGGGAAACGAGATGGACCGCAACCGAAGAACCCGCGGCATCGTCCGCTCAGCCGTCACCCGAACGCTAACCCAAATAGACGATCTTCTGCAAGACGAGAACACGACAAAGCTTGACCTCCGACTACAACTGAACTACCTGCTTCAGAAAGAAAGCTACCTAATCCGCCTAGACCGTGACATCCAGACGTCCACCTCAGATGACGATCTTGATGGCGAGCTTGAGGGGGCAGTGGAGTACCGTCTTCACATCAGTCATAGCCTCACGCGCGTCCGACACGCCCTCGACGCTCAAGTTTCTGTGCCACAACGCACGAATATCACCCCCCAACGTCCCTCTCGACAGAGCCCAGTCCGGCGGTCTTCCTCCCACTCTGACCTCAAGGAGCCACAAGACGGTCGCCCTACCGAAGCTGCAGGTACCGAGTTTTGCCGGTAGCCGTCGCGACTGGCAGGGGTTCTGGGATCATTTCAATTGTACGATACACACCAATTCCGAACTCCCGCCAATCGCGAAGTTTAAATACCTTCTCACGTATCTCACAGATGACGCGAAGCGAGCCGTGGAAGCAATCCGACTCTCAGAACAAAATTCTGACCTCGCGGTACAGACCCTAAAAGACCGATTTGGACGACGGGACATTCTAATTGATGACCACATTCATCGGCTTCTGAGCTTGCCTGCGGTCAACAGTTCAACCAACGCAGTACAGCTTCGTATACTCTACGATGCGATACGCTTCAGAACAACATCTCTTTAAGGGCTGGATGTCCCGCCTAGCAACTACGCTGTCGTCCTACATCGTGTTCTCATGCGGTGCCTTCCTGCTGACCTGGCTATACTATACCGGCAGAAGTTAAGGGAAGCAGCACTGACACCATCAGCCGACAGACCTGACATGCGCCCGGAAGAGCAGGTCCGCGTCATCATGCTATTTCTACAGACTCAAGTGGAGGTTTGAGAAGATGTCCAAATGGACATCTTCTCAAACCTCAAGTCACTCTCCCCGGTATGGGTCATCGCCGACACCACGTCAAGAATCCTTACAGGCGAGCCACCCTTCAGCACTCGCGCTCTCAACTGAGGCTATTGGCTGCCGAGCGGCCACGTGCCCTTTGTGTGATACCACCCAGCACGAGGTGCAAAACTGTCAGGCTAGACTTTCAACACAAGAAAAAAGAACCAAGTTTGCGCGAGCACGCTGCTGCTTCAAATGCGGCAAGCGAAATCACATCGCTCGTGTTTGCCGTTCGTGCAGGAACTTGGCATGCGCCACTTGTAGAGGTCACCACCTGACTATACTTTGCGATCTATTACGTCCCACATCAGCCGCATCGGAAAACCCAGACCCAGGAGGACTTCGTGAAGGCAACGCAACAGTCGTGAGCGCAGCAACCACCAATTTCCGCTCTTCTGCTGTATTGCTGCAAACTGCTAGAACGTGGGCCCTAGGAACACCGAGACACCTCCTACTGAGGCTGTTACTGGACAGTGGGAGTCAGCGCACGTTTATCCGGCAGGAAATTTCTGAAAAACTGGGCTGTGAAGTCGTTGGCCAGGAGGCGCTTACTATATACACATTTGGAAACACAGCCACCAAACGGTCCTGTGGACGAGTGGTTTTCACCCTCCACAGCCATCAAAGCAACCAGAAGATATCACTTGAAGCAATGGAGGTCCCAGACCTGTGTACAGTATATCACCAGCAGCTAGATGACAATCTACTAAGGCAACTTCATTCCAGCGGACTTCAAGCCGCCGATATCATCCCTGCTGGGGCTCAAGGCAGAGTGGACAACGACGTCGGCGTTCTCATAGGCTCAGACTTCTACTGGCAAGTCGTCACGGGACGGATCCAGCGCATGAATGACGACCTCACCACCGTAGAGACCATATTTGGCTGGATGGTCCAAGGAACCTACTCTCAAGCCATCAACGACCAGCTCCAGGTGCACATCCAGGCCATCGGTATCCTGGTGGCCGAGAAGGCAGAGCTTCAGTCGGCGCTGTCACAGAGCCAGCAAACCGCCAAGCAGAAGGCCGTGGAGTCGGAAGAGCTGCAAGGAAGACTGAAGGCGGCTAGAGAAAGAAACACAGACTTGGAGCGAAAGCTGAACTCTGTCAGCTACCAGAGCCAGGTTCAGGAGAAGAGTTTCCGAGAGTACCTCAGGGAAATCGAGAGGCTCAAGACGGAACAGTACAAATCAAGCAAATCAATCGAGGAACTGAAGCAAGAACTTCCTGAGTTGAGCAACCAGCTTGGCAAGAAGACGGAGTTTGGCGATGTCAAGAAGGAGCTGTTCTTGGCGCAGCTAAATGCTCAGCAGCTCGAAGATGCTCAGGCCTCTGAGAATGTGTACAGACAGTTGGAGGAGCTTCACCAAGAGAAGTTGGACATGCAGAAGAAAGTCAACAAGTTCAAAGATGCGATGGAGCAGATTGCGGCAGAAAAGCGGCAGATGTCCTTTCACTACCAGTCGTATGTGGACCGGCTCTCAGCAGCTGGAAACAAGCAAGGCAATGCTGGAGAAACGAATACCCATGGGTTCTCCACTCCACACATAAGAGTCAGACAACGACGTCTCCACGTATTCAACCGGGAGACATTGCTATCGTAAATAACGTAAACAGGAAGAATAATAGCAACATTTCCTGGAAGAAACGGCATACCAAGAGTGCGCTGGTCGCCTTGCAAGCGGACGAGGAATTCGGCGCCCTATGCAAGGTCTTCTCCTTCTTGAAGGCAACATATCAAACGAAAAATTGGCACAGAACGAACATCGAACCCCTTGTTTGCTACAAGCATTGCGTTACCATGACTTAACCCAAACTGTGTGGGGATTCGGTAGAGTGTTGATTCAACTTGTTTTGTGTATTTTTGTATCCCCATTGACCTTTCATGAGTTTGTGTTTTCTGCGCTACTCTGTACTGTCTTAAACTTCCTCATCTCGCGGTATGGGAATGCCTGGTCTCATCTCCAGGCCGGCGCAGGAAGTTGTTGTAGATTATGCCATCTGGTAGCAGGTAACGAGAGGAAAAGGAGATAGAGGAGCGCAGAAGCACGCGATCATGAACGGCACGAGAGGAACGATAAACCGACACCATCGAAAAGGACGTGCCCGGGATCTCTTCCTTAACAGGGACTGTGTATGTTGCCTCCAGACTTAATAATATACCGCTTAATTGAAACAAGGGTTGGCAAGAGTTTGAGCCAGGTGGCATATAAAAAAAGCCTATAGCCACAGAGGAGCCATTACTAAGCATGACTTTACACCAAATAGTTTCACATGTAAAGTGGAGATTTGGGCCAGTTGGTTCATTGCAAGCAAAAAGCGCCGAAAAAATACCTGTTTCCCTCCGTCTGTGTCCCTGTATTTTTTCGGCGCTTTTTGCTTGTAGTTTCACATGATTCACTGTCAACCTTAATAGGGACACCATTCAGACTGTTGTGAACAAGCACAAAAACACCACCACCGTGTGTGCTACGGTCTTTTCGATATGTAGTATAGTTAGAGGGGAACATTTCACTATCTGCTATGGTATTACCCAGCCAAGACTCAGTTCCAAAAACTATATGAAGCTTTGTTGTTTCCAAAAGTGAAGCGAATTCCAGAGTCTTATTTTTTAGACTTCGACAATTAACTACAATACATATTAAGTCCCTGCAAGCTGACACTCTGCTTTGGGTCGCTGTATTCAGTGGTTGCTAGCTGTCTAATCTAAGGACGGTATCTGTTTCGCTATTATACATGAAAAGTTGCCCATTCATTCTAAGCTTATTTAAATTTAATTTGAAATTTCCTCCACGTTGACGGGCGAACTGGACGAGTTTTTGCCTTTGAGGGCGTACCTTGTTCGAATAGTCTTCACTGATTGCAAACTGGGACCCCTTTAGTCTAGCGGTGACTGCAAGTACACGTTGCTTGTCTTTGAATGACAGAAATTTACTACCAGAGGTCGATTTTTTGCTTCCGTCTAGCGTCCTAATCTATCCGCTCTCTCGATAGCTTCGGATGCGATCGGTACTTGCAGTTTTTCAGAGCAAAAAGATAGTATTCTACTCTCGGACTCCGCCCATGTTTCATTTTGATTATCTTCGATACCGAAAAAGATTAGGTTATTTCTTCGCGACCTTTTAGAGAGTTTTAGTAGACCGTTTTCGCTTTCCCGCTCCGCTCTATGGAAAGAGGAGTCGCCATCGCGCATGCGCGACCCGCTCTGGGATATGAGCGTGTAGCGTCAGCTCCGCTATCGTCGCCATTTTAAGAAGTACGTTCCACTCTCAGTAAAGGTTCACTAGATGGTGTTTTTCTGGAAAGGAATTCGAAATGGGTGCCCGCCATTTGAAGTCATGCTTGGGAGCGCGCTTGACCGTTATGAACCTCGCTGCACTAAGATGGCTGCACAGACTTTGTTTGCAACGGCGTCCTCCAGAAAACGTTTCACGGTGGTCAAGAACCTCTGGCTGCTTCGAGAAATCGCTCGCCGCAATCTCTTCACGGCCGCTGAACGGTGGGAACAGGTGCTGCCCTGTCTAAGCCAGCGGGCTCGATTTTTCTATGCGAGATGACGCGACGACGACGTTGAGAGGATGACACACTGGGGGACGGCGGTTTTTCAATCTGAGCCCTGGGCCTCAGTTCCTCGGAGGCGGCAGCTTCTACTTTGGCTGGGCTACCTCCTTGGAGCATGATACTTTGACCCCAGTGGACCCCATCGCCATCATGTTCCTGGTGCTCCTTCATGCACTGATCGAACGGCGAGCAAGATCCTCATGGCTCGCTGCTCACCCGCCCAACCCGCCTCCACGAAGTCTGGACTTCTGTGAATCGGACTGCCATCCTCCCCAATACCAACAACCCATGTCGTTGTCATCTTGCACGTATATACTCATCACATTACCATGTTCCCTAGACGTGGCACCGCGGGCCTCGGTGGTACGGGCTGCTGACTTTCCGCGGTGCCGCGGCTCTCCAGAGCCAAAAATTAAAGGCTAAAGACCAAAGACTAAAGCAAGCGGCAAACGGACAGATATTTTGTTTGGTTAGTTTAGGCAGCATGACAGTGAAAATTAGCGAAAGCGAGTGCTCCATTTATATCTCTACTTTTTGTTTTCCCAATTAAATAAGTCCTTCCTTCTTCGTATGCTTCGGTTTGTGATAGGGCACCTTGGTGTTTATGTTAGCTGGCACAATCAATATCCTGTTTTTATTTTTCACCTTAAATTCGAGGGGCTGACATCAACCTATTGGTGTGGAATAAAGCGCTCGTTTGCTGCACTAATCTGAGCGACAAATGTTCACCTTTTTCAATAGCTGTCAAAGAAATAAACTGCAAATAAAAGCGTTTTTTTCGTGTTCGTATTAACAGTGAAGCGCAATGTATGTATCTGCCTTGGGGGGTGACATGAAACCATTTTGCTTGAATACACTTTTTTTATTTCTTTTGTGTATTTTTAAAAGTGCGCTTTTCAGCTTAAGCTCCTGCCTAGTTTCATCCTCACTTGTGCTACGGTCTTTTCTTGCAATAGAAGGTCAAGCAAAACAGGCTACTTTTACAATGCTGAATTCAACAGCAACACTGTAATTTAGTTAGATGCAATATTCACACGCAAATCTGAGAAGTAAAATGGGAGTCGTTAGTAAATGTTTTTTTATTAAAATATTTCTAGATGCCTTTTAGGGTAGTTGGACAGGTATTTCGATGAGTGCAAAATCTTGAATATGTATTACTGTGATCATTTTATGCATTCTAATATTAAACAACACAAAAAAAAAAACGTGCCATGGTCTTCGTAGGGTTCGTCCAGCTGACAATTATACCGTCTGCGTCTGCGCCTGGTGTTTCACGACGAGCACGCTCTTCTGGTCCTCTTCTGATTTTTTTGATGGGCGGCATATGGGCATGCTGTCCGGTCAACAAAACCCCAACAGTTGTCCAGGGGTGCTCCCTTATCCTTGACGGCCTAATAAAAAATACAAAAAAACACTCTTACAACACGGCAGTATTTAAACACGACCAAAACAAGTGACATGTGACTTGTTACTCCTCTAAGATAAAGCGTATCTCCATTGTAGGGTTGTAAAAAACTGGGTATTGTAAATTATATATATATATATATATATATTTGTTCCTAAATTCTGCTAAGCTTTGAGGCCGTCAAACTGTGCATGCGAGGTCCGCTACGCCGGAATTCAAAACGAAACTTCTGAAAACTGTTCTAATCTACCACTATTGCTTAGAAGTCCAGGGTTGTGTTTGCTAAATTTTGCATTGCTTATGCCTGTCTGGTTTTCGCCAGGCAAAAACTTGACGTGGAATATTCTTTCGACCGTTATTGATAACTCTTTTTAAAACACCGCCGGGTAACATATTCGGCCGCCATATTTTGGGCATCGCTTTTAGTGCGAGACTTGTGACCAGAACCCATTTCATATTCAGTATTGACGCAGCATTCGTGTCTAATACATTTAGACTCGCATCCCCGACAATGACGTAGCTCTCTTGCTCCCTAGACACTTAGCCAAAATAAGGCGGCCTCGAAGAATAGCGGCATGATGGGTTGCACTTTTAAAAAGGCTGCATTCAAGTTTTTATTATTTTCAAAATCTACCAAAGGAAATCCAAGGCGAACATTTCCTGAGTAAAGTTAAACAATTAAGAAATTGCGAGCGAGTGTGAACAAATAAAACTGAGAGGGAATGGTTTCTTTGGTGCAGCTTGCGAGCGCTATGCTCGTGGCCAGGTTTCAGTGGCATTTTCGACAGGAGGGCGCGTGCACAGGCGTTCAAGCACGCGCACCCGTACATCTGACTGCATAGCCATAGGACGTCCACAAAAACGCGACGACTTTACCAACGCCGTGCTGGTTGCAAAGTGATACTCGTTCACTTCGTTTTATTATGCTGTTTTGTGTTACATAGAACTCAAATCGAATGGTTTACTTTTCACGCGCGGGGCGTACGCTTTACTTCTTGATTCGACCTCTTTCAAGCTGAGGTCACGGTGAAAAACATCGACGCGTATTGAGTAAGTGCAGCCATCTTGAGATCTAAGCGATCACGCTGAGGACGCTGAGGGGAGTCCGCTCTACAACTTGTGAAGCGGAGCGCACGCTCACTCCGCTAACTATACGCTCCAACTCAGAGCGGGCCACGCATGCGCGGTGGGGACGATGCTTCTCGCAGAGCGTAAAGTAGAGCAAAGAGGGCTCATAAAAGTGGCCTACTATTACTCACAGATTACGAACGCGCTCATCGTGACTTGTCCTTACACTGCCTATGTAAACCTTTGGCGTATAGAACAAAGTAACTTTTCACCAGACAGAGCAGCTGTGCTAGAAACAATGGAAACGCGAAATTTATACAAACCATGCAGGATCTCACCTGTGAGCACAGCTCTAGTTTCGCCAGGGTCAACCACCTATGTTTGTTCATGTCAGCGAGCAGGTGGCCGAACCTCTCGTTGATGTGACCCACGATGAGGTTCACAGAACTGAAGAACACCGACAAGTTCCGTCCAAACGCTCATCCAAGTACGAACAGACGGTTGGGATAGGCCAGTCGAGGAAGAACCATGCAAAGCGTCTCGACAGATTGGCAACACCCTGCGCCGATCTGTCGGGTGCTGGTATTTGGAGGCCCGCATGCAGAGCAGCCAGGTGCTTCTTTAAGCAGGATAGCCTCCTAAAGGGTTTCTCTTCTACGTTGGAAATATCCAGCACACCGCGTTCGGAAAGGAAGCTTCGGCGCTTGATGGCACGAGGGATACGAATCATAGATTCGATGTTTCGCCAGCTTAATTTCGTTAGTAGAAGTCTCCTTCCTTGAGAAAAGCGGGGATTCATCGTGCAGATGCCTTGCTAGCCTTGAGCAACACTGTACTCGTACTACGCAAAAGGATGTACTCGCAATTCGCAAACTTCGTCCTTTTCTTTTATTTTTCTACTTCGAATAAGTAAATATGTTTCATTTTTAATTCGAGTGGAGCAGAAGCTACAAGTGCGAGTGCCGGCCTTTCAGCGTCCTTGACCAGCACGCGCGCTCGTGCAGTGCAAGTACCGTTTAGAGCAACATACTCATGCTTATACCTTCGGCTTCACTCGCACACAAGGTGGAACGATTATATTTATATTTTATAGCTTAATATTTTTTAGGTGTGTGCCTACTCTTTTGTGTTTATTATTGTCGCCTTCGTTTTTACTACCTCTACAAACACGCTCCCTTTCACTCCCTTAGTGTTAACGTTTACGTTTTTTTGTCTTACTAGCACTATAAACGTCCACTTGTGGGGCTACGCAAGCAAATTTTTCGAACCCGCTCAAAACGCTCTTACGCTGAAGAAAAAAAGCTGTACTAAAACACGTTTTTTGACCTCCGCTTTCCATTCCGGCGAAGCAGGCCGCGCATGCGCAATTTGGCGCCCCCAGAGCGGAGCGGAAAATGAAAACGGTCTACTGAAACTCTGTATTGTCTAGGTCATCCTGGTAATTCCGCAAATTTCTACACGCAGTAGAAAGTTTACCTGAACAGTTTACAATGCGAGCTACTTCGGCTTTTAACGGAAGGACAGACGCAACGTTGTCTTCAACTTGCTTAATCTTGTTCGTTAGCTTTGTCACTTTCTGTTCAAAAATCTGCTGTTCAGATCGAATAAGTTGAATTTCGTTAAGAATCTCCGACTGTTTCTGCTGAATCACTGGTATTGTCATAATAACCTCGAACATGTGCTGTTCTTGTTGCTTCGAGAAGGGTCTAGGATTTCGTTCTATATCATCGGCAAGAAGCAGCAAGTTTCGAAAAAGGTGCGTACAGCGTAAAAAAAAGACAGTCATCCGACACATAATCATGCATACAGGTGAGGTGGGCTCTGACGTAAACTTTTTGAACGCTCTGCCATTGACAGAGAGATAAGAGTAACCAACCTGAAGAAGGACGAAACGTAAGTTTCTGGCAGCCATGTCGGCGCCAGATCCCACATTGGCGTTGTGAGGCAGCTGCTTATGTAGGTTTATGCCGTGTCAAAGTGCCCACGGTTGCCAGTCCATGCAATTGCCGAGAAGTGACGGTAGCGCTGTCTTATCCAGCGGCAGGCAGCTGTCCCAGGGGGGCGGGAAAGCCGAGCAAACTTGATGTTCATGGCCGATGTCGTCCAGGGAGGCAGGAAAGTCCGGGAAACTTGCTCATCGAAGTCGATGCCATCTGTAACAACACCAACGTCCGTCGCAGCGTCGTGAAAAGCCACCATCCACACCACCTGAAGATGGACGAAACGTAAGTATGGCGGCCATGTCGGCGCCAGATCCATGGATGCGCTGCACATTGTAACCACTATTTCAATGTCGTGCTGTAAACTATTACAACTTTTTCCTTGCCTGATCTGCGTGTGCTCATGTATTCTGCTCAAAATGATGTGAAACAGTTGCTTGTCTTCTTTGAATCTTATAAAGCATTACTTGTTCAGCCAACGTTGTCTCAGTTTTTAGACTTAAATTCAATGTTAAAACGCGTGATAAAAATTGTCACGGCTTATAATCCATTTCTTACAAGTGAACGTCGGGTGGTCCTCGGATGGTCCTGGCAGCCATGAAGAAATAAAAGATTCTCACCCCTTTGCGACCGTCGCTTGGGTGGTTCGTCGCGTAAATGAACAGAAGAATGAGTGACAAGTGAATTCGCGAGCTGGTTCAGGTCAAGAAAAAGAAGATGGGAAGAAAAGAAGACAGAGAAGTTAACCTGGGATATTAAAACATAATAAAAAAAATCTTGGACTTTAGTATGTGCCGTTTCGTTCCATTATAAAATAAGATAGGAAAAAAAATCTGCTTCCGAGTTTTAGATATCCTTTTCAAATATCCAATGTTCGGCTTTTGCGACCAAGGAAATGGGCATTTCATTTAAAATGCTGACCATCCGACAAACCGAAAGTCGCAGCTAATTCTACGCTGAAACAACTTGCAATCCACTTCTTTAAAGTCTCTTTAAAGTCGGAATTGTTTTTATGTAAAGGAAGGGTAATGTAGCTTGTACCGTCAAATACATTGAAGCATAATGTTACTAACGATCGTGCCGCAGCGTAATTGATGCCGCGGTATTACCGCTGGCAGGTCGTAGCTGTATCAGAAATCCAATGTGCACTCCACCAAAGCGGCACCAAAGATTCATATTTTCGCGCGTGCAGCCGCGCACCCGCACACCTTCTGAATAACGCGCCGGTGTCGAAACCTGTCGCGATCAATACCACGCTCTTCAGGCGAGCCCCTCCGGTCCCAACACTACCCAAGTATTCTAGTACACTGTAACTGAGCTAGATTTCAGACGCCATGAATTTCCCGGAAGTGGCGCGCGGCACGGGCCTCGAGCATTTCTACAATGAATGGCGTCACTTTTTCTAAGGTAGCGGGGCTTTATGTACACCCCCCCCCCGCGGAACACATGAGCTAAAACAACATATACAACCTGTTTGTGTGTCTACAAGGTCCTCACAAGCTCTAATCTACCAGTGTGTCAAATAGTCCCAAGTATGGAACCTTAACTTTGCATTTCATTTCTAGTTTGGAGCAGAGCTCTCTTAAAAAGTGGCACTTGTGCCCAGTGTTCTACATGTTCCTTAAAAAAAGGAACAAAAGCTCGTTCCTTGTACCTTCTGATTTTTGGAATGCGTTCCCGTTACAAGTTAAATTTATGATAAAGGAACTCGTTCCCGTTACAGCTTAAAAATTTAACATATCGTTAGATATGCGTTACATTTGTATTTTGCTAATTACTATGTTTAGTTAAATCACGTAAAGTTTTTTTTATCTATCCCATTAGTAGTCTACATACGAGTTTGTATGTCGTCATGGAAGGGCAACAGGAGAAGAAAACAAGCGGAAGCAGGGTTTCATTTGTTGATATAGTCAAGTTTAAAATATCAGGTTTTAACCATATTTATGTTTGTAGTTGACGATTCAGAGGACCCGAATGTACTTTTGCCCAACATTGTACGAGCGTTTTACAACAACCTCACACGTTCGAATTCAACAAAATCCCTTGTTCAAACTTAGCAACAGCTGCTTCTCGATGTTGCTGTCCGCAAGAAGAGCAAGTGGACTGGTAGGAGACTGTAGGGCTTTTGCAAGGTCAGTCTTAAAAACTGCAAACACATCTTTGTAAGGTTGACTTTGTTGTTCATTTTGAAGGTGGGGGACAAGAGAAGAAATAAAGGTTATTTTTTGTGTATCTTTTAGGTGAACAATGTTCTGGATACAATGGTGCGTTCGATGTTTGGCAATCTCTGATCTTGTTGTAATTGTAGGTCTCGTTATGGAAGTTCACAGGTGGCTGTAGTTGGACTTAGATTTCTGGGTGTATGAGGATTCGAGGAACCAAAGAAAGCCAGCTGAGTTTGAAACAACCCTCTTTCTTTTTCTTTTCCTCTGACTAAAAGCCTTGCTTTTTGTACCGCAGTTTCGAACACTCAAAAAAGCATAAATGTCCACCATCTCTCCTGCACTTCGTAAAAATATAGTTTTTGTACTTTCAAAATTTTCCTGTTGGAAATAAAATAAATATTACCCCACTGGACGAAAAAAAGGGACGCCTTTAATCTTTCCGTTCCAGTAAAATGTAACGCGTTCCCGTTCCAATTCCACCGATGCAAAATGGAACGGCGGCGTTCCTTCGTTCCTCCTAAAGGGAGCGCGTTCCAGGAACGCCGTTCCGTACAACGCTGCTTGTGCCAAAGAAGTGTGATACACTGTTTAACGCATATTGTCCGCGATAGCATGTATCACGCAATTTCATATACGGTAAAGGGAAACAAAATAAATTAAACAATTGTTGCACGCCCTGCTGCACACTGCCTGACGTCAGGAATACCGAGCGGTACAACTGAAATACTGAACGTCTCACTTTATTTGTACACGACAAAATGCCTAACTCCCAACAAAGTCAAGAATCGGACCAGCTGAAATACTATTTAGACATTATGAGTTGAAGCAGACCTTCATGCGTTTTAACGTAAATACCTGTCCGCTTTTCAGAGAGCTATAGGGTTTAAAACAGTAATGGTTTCTATATATACTTCGGAGCTTGAGGGGACCGTAGGAAAACATAAATATTGGATCGTGCGTTTCAAGCTCATATTGTTTACGTGGGTGCATTCAGAAGCAGGATGAATATCCAACCGCGCTGAAGAACAAAGTTTCAGGGATAACCCTTACAAGACAAAGCAGGCGCTCTCTCGTAAAAGACGTTTTTACATGCAAAATACAAAGGGTAGAAACAACGCACAAAATGCAGGCGAGCTGGTGAACACTCAACTTCTTGGACGCCCGATACTAGGAACAAAGGACGAATAACACAAACACAAAAAAGGTCTCTTTGTGTGTTGTCCACTTTTTGGTTCCTAGTGTTGGGTGGTCAAGATGTGCACAGGGTGATTTAGGTAGTTTAATAAAAGAAGGGTTCTATTTCTGCACTGCTTTTCTACGGGCTTGGTCAAAGTGCGCCTTGTTGTTTTATGCCTAGCCAGACGTCGGGGTCTCTCTAATCCGGTCTCTCTTTGGCACGTCCAGCTCGGTCACACTCAACATGTCACCGCTAGTGTTCAAATATACTGATGTGGGTGGTCTCATTTGAATTCGGCCACCCTTGTCGAGGTGGGTTCTCAGAATTATATTTAAAAGATATATGTAAAATCCAAAGCGCTGTAATAAACAAAACTCTCTTTAAGAACAAATAAAAAGATGTAGTTCGAGAGCAGAAAAAAAATGTACATATATGAACATACATATATATATATAGAGAGAGAGAGAGAGGAAGAGAGATAGAGAAAAAAGATACTGTTTCGTAGGACGACGAAAAGTGCATAGGAAAGTACACTGTAAAAAATAACTGTGGAAAAAAACAGAAAACGCTTGGCAAGTTTCTTGCCACGAATTTTCTGTTTTCGTCTGTTTCCCTGTTTTCATACTTTCCGTTAAAATCATAGCATTTCCTGTTCTTGGTTTTCTGTAAAAAAAATAGACTTTCTGTTGTCAAATTTTGCGAAAAACCGGTTTCTGTTAAAACAAAGAGTGTCTGTTCTGGAACTTTGTAAAAAGATCGGCTTTCTGTAGTCGAATATTTTGAAAACACCGGCTTTTGTTAAAAGAAGGATTGTCTGTTATGGAACTTTGTAAAAAAATCGACACTCTGTTTTGCGGGAAAATGATTTCTGTTAAAAGAATGGTTGTCTGTTCTGGGACTCTGTAAAAAGATCGACTTTCTATTTTTAAATGTTGTTTAAAAACAGTTTTTTTTTCGAAAAGTAAACAGAGTTTCTGTTCTGGGACTCTGTAAAAAGATAGACTTTCTATTTTTGAATATCGTGAAAAAAAAGTTTATTTTGAAAAGGAAACAGTTTCTGTTCTACACCTTTGTAAAAAGACAACTTAAAAAGATTTTTAACAAGAAAGTTAGTTTCCATTAAAATATGTAACAGGGTTTACGTAATAAAAATAACTGTCCCAGAGCATCGAGAAAAATATGTTAAGCCCGAGTCCTACTAGAGCGACATAAGCAACAGCAGACACAGACAAAACACGATTGCATGCAGCATCAATGCAAAGCGAAGTTTGGCATGCTTGCAATCAGTCATGCCTCGTTCACGGAGCACACTGAGCTCGGGAATGAAGCTCGAGTGATTCAAGCCTGCCAAAGATAACACCTGTGTGAATGCTGGAGGTTTCTCAGAGTCGGCTGTTGCTGTCTGTCGCCTTTGCGGGAGCAGTACACAAAGAAACATGTACAACAGAAAGTGAGAGGGTAATGTCAAATTTTCTTGTAAGGTAGAGCATATACTTACTCGCTACCGATTATCGACATATTCTTAAACATTTGCACTTGTTTTAACAAGGCCTCCATTATTATTCAGTCTTTCTCTATTGCTGAGTAAGGCGCTGAACTCCAGTCCTGTAAAAGTCCTTGCTTCGACTTGGCAGATTGGCATGCAGTTCCAGATCATCAACATCCAGAAAGTGGCATCTTCCGAGTGCGTTTGTTAACAACCTCTTGTTTCGCCTAGACTCGGACTACATTTCTCGGAAGACAAGCCGACACTGCACACGAGTCTCGAAGTAGGAGTAACGACCTCTACAGGGGCGGAATTGAGTCTTACTTTGCAATGTGAATGTGAAGAGTTTGAATAGTTATTGATAAATTACTAACTGCCTGAGAGAAACATGGCAATAATTTATTTGATGAATAAATACGCTATATCTTGCGACAAAGCATTTTGAGGCCTTATAGTCTTATACTTGCCCTTATACATTGTTACCGCACCCTGCATACAGAATACGGCAATAGTTACTGTATTCTGTAGACGTGTGAAAGAAACATGTTTTCAAATTGGGCTCATCAACCAACATTTTGCAAGCTTCAAAAGCTCGCAGGCTTGCAGCTTTTTAGAGGGTTATTTTTAATTAGCCGAAATTCAAATTAAGTATAATGTTTCTGAGATCAACTTGAGAACTCTTTTTTTTCTGTGGCACAGAAATGTCAGTGAGTTCAAATATTCCAGATGAATTGAAATAAACCACTGATTATTTTGGGAACACGCCATATTTACACCTTCCATACCTTCCTGGACCTTTTAACGCCGGGGTTTAGCGATGAAAGAAGTCGTCAAACTTGTTAAAGAAAGAAAACATGAGATATTGTAATATTTGTAAATAACCACTTTATTTCTTGCATTCGCCACGCTCTGGCTCTGAACAGATGGCTTCTCTTCAACAGACTATTAGAAACTGCAGTTTTATTTCTTAACTTTGGCCCGCTTGGGGCTCAGACTAAATGGAATTTATTGAACATACCTACTTCGACTCTTAACTCTGCCCTCTCTCTTGGGCTCTTCACGGTACACTTCCTGAGTATATACCTGGTATTCTTTTTATGGACAAAAATATTGAAGAGAACTTGCACCAGGGAAATCTTGATAGTGCCATTAGTTTGCTTGACTTGGCGGCCACTAGGAACAACAGATGTTTTAATTAACCTTTTCGTTAAAAAATAAGCGTATAGCTACAATTAGAAACTTGATAAGCATCGTGAGAAACCACTAAATCATTCAAATTTAGAGACTAGGAGCACATGTATTGTTTCTCTGGCCTGCAAATCTGTCGTGACCTCCAAGTTTTTCCGTTTCATCCACATTTTCGCTTTGCCAGGCTTGCGCCTGTATGAAAAGTGGTACCTTTTGTGAAATATCACACTTCGTACTTCTAAAATTAACAGATTTAGTGATTTCCGATTATGCCCAGCAAGTCTCTAAAACTGGTTAATATCATTGTATGCAAAACTATTTTAAAACTTAATTATCCTAAGCACTGCATGCCTTATTAAATGGTTCTCTTGACTACGACCAATGGGGTGCCCACCCTATTTCTGTGAGGTGCATAGATTTTACATTAAATGAATGTGAAAACAATGCACGTTCTCCCAGCATTTCTAATGAACAGATTTAGTGGCTTTCGACTATGGCCAGCAAGTTTCTAATTGCAAGAATATGGCTCCGTTTACTAATTAGAAATTAATTTAAAATATATTAATTAGCCACCTACTTCCACAAACAACTTTGTAGTGCCCGCTAAGTAGAGTAAGCTGATTGCGAAATGAAGTTACCTAATGAAACTTATTGTTTTGAAAACTTAGGGCAGCTAAAACCAAATACCCAGTGTAGTGATGAAAATAATTCCTGGAGAAGGGGAACAAGGACAAAGGACAAACACAAATCCCCAAACACAGCTAGGTGACTGGTGAGCAACCGAAAAAATCCGCCTGGTCCTGGTATCGAACCCGGGACCTCTCCATTACAGGTGGAGCGCTCTACGCACTGAGCTAACCAGGGGTTAGACGTCAATAGAGCAAACGGGTTTTATCAGCTGCCACCAGTCTAACACCAACGAGGGTGAAGCTTGCAATTTAAGGTTATAATTATAATGTAATACATGCAAAGGTGCAAGCGAGCTGCACAAGAATGATGAAAATAATCCCTGGAGAAGGGAAACAAGAAGGACAAAGGACAAACACAAACCCGTTTCCTCTACTGACGTCTAACCCTTGGTTAGCTCAGTTGGTAGAGCGCTTCACCTGTAATGGAGAGGTCCCGGGTTCGATACCAGGACCAGGCGGATCTTTTCGGTCGCTCACCAGTCACCTAACTGTGTTTGGGGATTTCTGTTTGTCCTTCTTGTTCCTCTTCTCCAGGAATTATTTTCATCATTCTTGTCCAGCTCGCTTGCACCCTTGCATTATAATTAAACCCAGTGTAAGGTGGCTTAAATAGTGGTAGGCTGTAAATTGGTACCTAGAAATTAGCTTCTGCACACAGCTATATCAAATTTTAACAAACATGTATTTTAATGGCACTAGTTATCTTGCAGACGTGCATTTCTATGGTGGGCAACGACACAGACAACCAAGTCGCATCGGCATTTGACCGCTCGATTCGACCCGCGCCCGTTGTGAAATGTGTCTTCCATTTTATGTGAAATGCGAGTACTCATTTCGCATCGGGCTCTAGCCGCTCACTGCGACTCGGTCGCCTGCATTGGTGCCCGCCATAGAGGCTACAAGGATTAATGTCCTTATTTCTCACAGAAATGGATCTATGCTTTAGAAGTTCACAAGGTAATGTGCACCACTAGAGTAGACGTGTGGTAAAAATTCAGAAGCCAATTTATCCGGTACAATGGACAGCGTACCGCTCTATTTATGCCACCTTTTTATTCCTTCCCTTTGCCTTGCTTGGGCTTAAAGATGACATTTCTGGAACATACATTTTATTTAAATCAGGAAGGCTTTAAGACTGTTTCAGCTTAAAAGGCATATTCCTCCAGGGAAGCCATCAGCTTGGCAACCGCGGGTGACACACAGTGTTGCTTCTTCTTCTTTTTAAGAATCTTGGTGCCCCTCGGTGGGTTGATGCTTGCAATACCCCTGAAATCAAACAAACATATCTTTTTACTATAGCATTGTTCCCCATAAAACATGTATTATTTAAATACACAGGGAGGTTATGGAATGCTGGCCAAAACTTTCCTACAAAAACTATGCGTTACATAGGAAAAATATGGATGCGATGTTAGTGAGTGCCAACGACCGATTTGGCAGATGTCCATCATATGGATAATGATACATTCATTTCCAATAAGGACACCAAAGTGTTGTGAACCAGATATCTGGGTTGCCGCCATGTTCAAGATGTTTGAACCGCCGGCGGGAATTACGCGCACCGCCACATATTAATAAGTAATGATTTTAGGGAAAAGTTCGCCTGGTCGCTTAATAAGGTACACAGGTTGTTACAGTTGTCTGGAACCAAGCTTAAAAAAAGCGGAGCATTACAGGCGAATGGAACCAACTGCATTTCTTAGCACACGTCTCGCCAGGGCCAATATCTTTTTTATTGTGCCTAATTAAATAATTACGACTAATAACTTTGTTCTGTAAATATTTAAAGGAAATTGAAGGTGTCGATCGGAATGTTGTAGAGAGCCTGAATAAACACCCAATGGAGGAGTTTGCAATGTGGTGCACCTTGAGTGCTTCTTTTATCCAACCCTAAAGAAAACGCCCGCTCGCAGCGCACGCGTGCGCTGCGATTAGGGGAGTGCAATGTCATGTGGTATTCTTTGCATTTTGTAGGCGTTCTTTGAAGGCTGGAGAAAAGAACCAGGCAAAGTGTAATATGGTGCAAGCACCTCCATCGAGGGCTCTTTAAAGCTCTCTACAAGCTCCCAATTGACACTTTTGCCCTTAAACCAATATTTAATCAATTAGCTTCAATGAATTAGTTTCATCAGGCTCAACAAAACAATACTCTCTTTTGCAAGATGCCTGCTAACAAATACAGTTCGTTTCAATCGCTTAGAGTGATCCCTTTTTGTTTAAAGCTTGCTTGATAAATAAAACAGTGTAAACGTAAATGAGAACAAAACCCTACTCCCGGACTTGCCGAACAATAAATTGTTTAATGTGTGCCAAGGAATAAGACATTTTGTGTAAGAAAAGGAATTTCTCTAAAACAGCCTTAACAAAAATGCTGGCTAGAGAAGCATGGTAATTGTGTTAATCAGCCATGTTTACATTTCAATGAACACTTGTGTTACTTTTATTCGGGAGATTTTGTTCCAGGTGTTTGTCTACACAACTATTTCATGTTTCAGGTATATCAGTAGAAAAAAATGGTAACCTCTGCCAGTCGATCGACTTATTGAGCCTTCAAAGAGGTAGTTTTGTCGGGCACTTTCGCACCGCTTGGGGAGTTCCATCCTGTTTCGCGAGTTTGAGTCAACTGGCTTGTTTCATAATTTACAGATGTGCAATCTAAAAGTGCACGTCTGTTCTTCCATCCCCCTTTAGTCGTTTAAATGTATATTAGTTGTCATTCTCTAGAAAATAAACTCAGCTGCAGTGGAGACTTCATACTGTTACCTTTGTTTCTCGCCATCCTAGCATCACAGTGTAAACTAGAATGTGGACAGTGAGAGCATGGGGTGTTGTGAAGCTGAAGTGCTGATGGTGACACTGGCACTGACTTTAAAATATTTTACTATTACCTTGGACGTGCAAGTTTCCTTTGGCACGTTTCTCAAGAATATTTAATGACAGCATAGAGCACAGAGGCACAAAATATATAGCTTCTCTGGCGGAGTGCTTAATATTGAGAATGAAAACAATATAGTGTCCACGATATTCCTTGCCATCTGAAAACAATAACTCTTGCACGAGGTGTGCAGTAATTACGGATCAGGGCTTGACACAAAAGAGAGCACGCTGCTATCGATACATTTACAGGAGGTGGAAGCCATGCATTTTCTGGGCATATAAACGGTCTCCCTTTCACCATGTGCAGCTGAAATGCCCTTCAATCCAATTGATGAAGTTGTGTGCAAATGAGACTAGACTGCACCCACTGATGAGTGTAATGAGCGTGGTGAGATGGGTTTGTGTATGTGTGCGTGTGCATGCGTGTGTGCGCACGCGCATGTTTGCATGTGTGCGCGTGCGTGCGTGTGTTTGTGCGTGAGGAGGGAGGGTGGTCGCCGGACCACATTGCAGTATTTTAGGGCTTCCGGGACTGGAAAATTGCTTACTTATGGTTTACACTATGCTATTTTCGAGCCAACTAGCCCAAGATAAAAAATGACATAGTTCATCTTTTTTGTTTTCAACAACAACAATTATTTCTCCCACGACATGTATGGGGTTAGACTTTCATCACAAAATGATTAACATCACTCACAAAACGGTCTTAAAAACTGACCTCATTTGTGCAAAAAAAATTTCCTTTATACACTATATCGTTGTGAATATGCCATTCAGCTTTGTGGCCCCTGAGAAGTAATTTCTGTAGTTAGAATAATCCAAATGAAACAATAAAAAACCTTAGCTTGCGGTCTTGGCATGTCAAATCAAAGCATTGTAAGAAATCAGCAGGCACTGGGGTTCTTCCAATGGAAGCTATGTTTTGTGTAAAGGATACATCTTTCATATGACAAGCAAATCAAATTTAACAATAAAAGCAGGGGTGATGAAGCACTTACCTTTGAATAAATTCAAGTGTAAGGCCCACTTCTTCTGGGAACGAAATGTTCAACACAAAATAGAGCAGGAACATCAACTTGAATGAGCCTGCCCTGTTGCTTGTGGTCATCACCGGCACTGTGTCAACACAAATTGTGAACTCGCTTGCTGTGTAGTTGTTGGCTCCTATAAATAACAATTGATGCAGTATGAGAACAGAACTCGTCCACCTTCATGCTTCGGGCCAGAATTTGAAAGCACATACTGACCTTTAACACATATGATCGGGCTTGGGTCCATATCACCCAGATCCGAGTCAGTGGCATTCTCCTGAAAGACAAAGAGTAAACAAAAATGAGGACAGACGACCTAATGTCCTTTTAGTATGACCCGTGCTATGTCTAAGCCCTTGGGTCTAATTTGCTTTTGCCACATTTAGAGGGCAAGCTACTTGAATGTTTTCAAGAATTCTACATAAACAAACCATTTTGAACAATTCAAAGGTACTGCCTGACCGCTGTATAATTTGTTTAGAAAACAGAGTATGCCTTATGATGTATGCGGCTCAATACTGATAAATTAAAAGCAGAACTAGAGTCCCTATGGACAATGTTGCTGAATTGTTGTCGTCTCTTCGATGATATTGCCACAAGATGCTAACACAATCTCATAAGTTGACAGATGCACTAGCGGAGCACGAAGATCGTCAGTTGCTTTCACAAAAAAAAACATACACTCAAAGGTGTTCTCATTTGCAAAACCACAGATAATTCGCAAAGCTCAGAAAATGTTGGGTTCAATCTGGGCTATCCCAAAGCGATGATTCCAAGTGAAAAAGAAATACCAAAACGAAAATGCACCATTGATGTGGCATATTGTGACATGATGTAAGCTATATATATACTCGATATCGCTGCACTTTTCATCATGTGCTAAATTACCAGGTTATGCAGGCTTCGCTCATGGGGAACTCTGGCGGGCAAAGTTCAATTACAGATAAGCCAAATGGCATTGCTAAAATGTATTTAATTTTTTTAATTGCAAAAATTTCAGACGTTTATTTTCAACACTTTTTGTTCCATGGCATCAATTCCACAATTTACACGTTTTTGCCCAGACTCCTATGCTCCTAGTTCAGCACCTGCGCCTACAGTAGTCCCAATCTCCAATATTGGCAGCCATTCGAACAATCAGGCTAGAGGACAAATATATTCTTTTTTCGTTGGTTGATTTCGATGATAAGATGAATTGAAGCAATTAAAGAGGCCATTTTTTTTGCAGTGAGGATATTAGGCACAGTACAGAATCCAATAATTTCAGATGACTAAAAAGGTTGGCATTCACATACGAACCAAGCGATCGCTTTCTTGCATCATCACAGGACACCAGAGTGCAAAGTCTCGTATGAAAGAAACGCGAATATCGGAGCAACATGTAGCTTACCCTCATCATTGTGCAGCGACGGTTGTCAGCGAAAACTATCATGTGCTTCGAGAATTGTGATGATACCAAATGGCCGTTGCTTTCAGAAAATAATTTGAGCTGCGATTTTGATTCAGTTTTCCACCACATTGGGCGCCGAAGCGCAGCCTTTAAATTCCGTTTCATTTAAATTGCATGAACGTCCATATTATCAGTATCTAGAGATATCTAGACGCTGACTGCTGGTGCGTCTTAGTGAGAGAAAAAAAGAAATGAAAGCTTCGTTAGAAATAACACAAAAATGTAAAAACTTATGAGTTTACGTAGCATCCAACGCTTCTGCTGTTTTTTAACCGAAGATTAAGCAAAAACAATTCATCATTGCACCCCCATCCCCAAAAGAGCTGTGAGAGAGCAAAAAAGAATTGGAGAACGGCATTTTGCTTTTATTATTCATATGCTCACAAACCTAGCAATAAGAACAGTCAGGTCACAATATCGATGTGAAGGTAATCTCATGTGCATTCAGTACGTCTCGTCTCAGGGCATTCAAACCTAGGCGAAGGCATATTGCTTAGGACAGAACGTGGTGAAAAACTAAACCAAAGGCCACTTGGCATTATTACCCTCGAAATGCGTAAGAACTTCCGCTGACGACCGTTCAGTGGCGCGACGGGTGCAAAAGGCTGTTGGTTTGTTGTTTGCACATCTTTCGTTCCAGACCACGCTGTCATCCTCGATATGAGGGTGAATTAACATGCAGCTGTCGACCAATCGGCACTGCAAGCTCAGGCTAGCAGCGCCTTCACACCTAACGGAGAGAGTAAGCCCTGGCACGAAAAGAACTGACACGTTGTTGCTATATGTTGTTTTTGTGCAAGGTAGAGAATTCGATAAATGACGCACCTTCTCAAGCGCATGTAGTGAGGATTAGTGCAAGAAAACGCAGACGCCTAAAGCACCGTTTAGCGCCATTTCTTTTTGTGTTCCGAAAAAGCACAACAAAGCCTCTTCTTTATCTTATTCATGAAATGTTAAACTCGAATTACAGATGATACAATTGAAATTCATTTTTAACTCAGTAAGGGGGACTTGGATTTGTTCTCTAATTTTTAACGTTTAAAAGTGGTTCTCATCATGCTAAAGTCACAAAAGAAGAAGAAGAAACTTAGGTGTTTAATGGCACAGCGGCAACTAAGGCCATAGTGTGCCAAACACAAGGTAAGTGAAAGGCAATACTGAAAAGACCTATAGTAGGTAGTTCCATCTTAAAACTATGGAAAATAAATGATTAAAACCTTACAAGATACAGGCCTATAAAGGCCTCCAGAAATTTTAACCAATGCTCCACTAACCAGAGGCACTCTAAAGGAATTTCATTCACGCAAGGAAGTATGGAAAATGTGCCGACGATGCAAGATCGCCGGCTCTCTGCCACCACTAATTTTCAGGTAAACGTAATAGAAAAGAAAACAAACTAAAATTCATATTTTTGAAAACCGGAGACGACGGACGAAGAAGGGGACAACACACAAAACGTCTCAAACGCAGCTACTCAATTTTATTTGAAGAGTCGTTTATATAGCATCTCTCCCACACGTCTTCCGGAACTTCCCACGTCACAGCAACTTTTAGCCAGGGTACATCTCGTCTTGACCCTTTTTCTTTCTCTCTCTCTCTCTTATCACCTCACTTAGTTTGTACAAAGCATTGCAATACAAGCCCCATCATCACACCCGCTAAAGTCGGACCCAAGGAACCACACCTTCACACCACACGTAACCTAACTGGCAAAAAAAAATTGATAACAACACAAATCTTTTTGGGTCGCTTCGTCTAGTCTGATAACAATTCAAATCTCCGAACTCCCTTCATTGTCGCAACCCCCGAAGGTCGGACCCAACGCACACACCTTCACACAAGCTGCAAGGCCTAACTCGCATCTCGTATCACGCACAAGCACGCCGCAATAAAACATACAAAAAAAAATACAACATTTACATAGCCGATGTAGGATGCCAATGCTATTTAAAAACTTAAAAACTTGTTGGTGCGGCACAAGAGGTTCATCACCCAATAATAATGCCGGGTGGAACGGGACGCGATTCCGGAAAAAGGTAGAGAAAAAAGTGGTGCGTTCATGATGGTACTTAGGACATACAATAAGAATATGCAAGACGCTCAAAAACTCGTTACAGTGTTCACATTTCGGAGCTGCCTCTGCCCGTAGGAGGTAGCCATGCGTGAGATGGGTGTGTCCCAGTCTCAGACGACAGAGCACAACCTCAAAGAAGCGCTCCCTGTGTCGGCAACTTGCCCATTCCCGCAGGGTAGGTTTCACACAATGAAGCTTGTTGTGTATTTCCGTGTCCCATTCTAACTGCCACTTTTTCTGGATTGCTTTTTTAAGACTGTGTTTGTAATCAGTGTACGGAATGTCCTTGATATCCACTTGCCTCTCAATGCAGGTACTGGCAGCTCTATCAGCATCCTCATTTCCTTGAATACCGACGTGACAGGCACCCAATAGAAATTAATGTGTAAATCTGATTTTGCTGCAGTGTGCACAATGTTCCGGAGCCTAGTAACGAAGGTATTCTTTGGTACTTCCAAAGAAAGAAGTGCCTTTAAAGCGCTGAGAGAATCAGAGTAGATAACAGAATGCTGGATAGCATTTTCTATAATGAATTCAACAGCTAAAATTAAAGCATATAATTCTGCAGTAAATATTGAGGCTCTGGCATCAAGACGCCTAACAACCTTCCATGTCTCGCTTATAACAGCACAACCGGCAGCACAGTCACTCTTAGTGCCATCTGTGAAGAAACTCCTATAGTCACTGTACGTATAAGCCACCTGGGAAAACTCCTGCTGCAGGGCAGCAACAGGAGTTTGCCGCTTATTATATTTGATCAAAGTAAAATTGATTATGGGTGCTACGCACTCCCAAGGAGCCACTGCCAGTGGTAGTTGGGCAACTAGGCTGAAACTGTCAAGGTAGTAAGCCTGTGAATATGTTTAAATTCTCTGCGTAAAAGGGGGTACGACAGATGGCTTGTTCTGGAATGTAGTTTCATAGCGAGAATCCTGAATTGCTTCCTGGATCGGATGAGAAGGGACAGAGCGAATTCTTAATGCATACTGGAAGCCTAAATAAAACCCTCTTTTTTCAAGTGAATATTCATTACTCTCAGCATATAGGCTAGGAATAGGGGACGTCCGAAAAGCACCAGTGGAAAGCCTCAGACTTTGATGGTGGATCGGGTCCAACACCTGAAGGGTAGATTGACGTGCCGATCCATACACTACACATCCGTAATCCGATTTTGAAAGAACCAAGAAGCGATAGAGACGAAGGAGACATTCCCGTTCGCTACCCCAAGACTTGTGTGAAAGCACCTTTAGGAGGTTCATTGACCTTGAGCATTTCTGTTTCAGGTAAAGTACATGACTACGAAAATTCAACTTTTTATCAAATATCACTCCTAGGAACTTGTGTTCATTACGAACAGGAATTCCCTGCCCCCTTAAGGTCAGACTAGGCTCTAGGATCATGCCCCTACGTAATGAAAAGCTGACACATACTGACTTCTCTGGTGAAAAACTAAACCCATTGGCATCAGCCCACCTCATCAGACTATTAATTCCCAGCTGAAGTTGTCTCTCGCAGACCGAAATGTTACACGAACAGCAAGAGATCTGCAAGTCATCCACGTAAAGAGAATAGGAAAGTGATTGTGGGATAGACTTTCCAATAGAGTTCATTTTTATTAAAAATAGTGTTATGCTAAGAACACCACCTTGTGGAACTCCATTCTCTTGGACAAAACTACGAGAGAAGGTTGTACCAAGCTTGACATGAAAGTATCTGTCTTCCAAAAAGCTTTTGATGAGTGAGAGCATTCGGCCACGAATTCCGTACGAGACAAGATCGTTCAAAATTCCATACCTCCATGTTGTGTCATAAGCCTTCTGTATATCAAAGAAGACAGAAACACGATGCTGTCTATTAACAAAAGCCTCACGAATAGTTTTCTCAAGTCGTACGAGGTGGTCCACCGTTGATCTGTGGGCACGAAAACCGCACTGAAACTTGTCGAGGAGGTTATTTTCCTCTAAAAAATGGACCAATCTTGAGTTTACCATTTGTTCAAAGGTTTTCCCTAAGGAACTTGTGAGGGCTATGGGCCGGTAACTTGAGGGTAATGATGGATCTTTTCCTTGCTTGAGGAGCGGGATAACCTCAGCTCTTTTCCAAGAATCTGGTAAAACCCCTTCTCTCCAGATCTGGTTAAAAAAGCTTAAAAGCACCTGCAGGGTATTGGAATGCAAATGCTTGAGCATACAGTAGTGAATTCGATCTGGTCCCGGGGACGTATTTTTACTTTTATTTAATGCTGCCTGTAACTCTCGAAAAGTAAAAAATCTATTATAGGGTTCTTGTGGCCCTCCAGAGCAATTTATTCTCTTCTTCTCTATAACACTTCTATGCTTTAAAAATGCAGCCCAGTAATGCGATGAACCTGATACAGATGCGAAGTGCTCCCCTAGAATATTGGCCTGCTCCTCAAGACTAGGCAGTACACCACCTGGCAGAACGAAAAGCGGTATGGAGAAGGCTCGATAATCCCCATTAATCTTGTGCACTTTTTCCCAGACAACTTTTACACTGGTGTGACTATTAACGGAGGAGATGTATTTCTTCCATGTCGTCTTTTTTGATTGACGACGGACATATCGAGCCTTCGCCCGAGCCTGTTTGAAGGCTAAAACATTTGGAGGGGTCGGGTACCGGCGTAGCACATCCCATGAATAATTTTGTTTTTTTCGAGTCTCACTGCACTCCTTAGTCCACCAAGGTTTTGGCTTAACTGGAAGGCGTGTAGAAGACTGCGGAATAGCTTTATGAGCTGCCTCAATTATAGAGGCAGTAAGGCATTTGCAGGCATCATTTACATCCAAGCCAACTAAAGTTTCAGGGTTAATCTCAGATGCACTTTCAAACATGGCCCAGTTTGCCTGGTCTACCTTCCAGCGTGGTGAACGTGTCATGAGAGAGGATGAAGGAGCAGTGCACTTTAAAATAATGGGGAAATGGTCGCTACCAATGGGTTAGGATGCACATGCCATGAGAAGTTAGGGAAAAGTGTGGCAGTCCCAATAGAGAGATCAATGCATGATGAAGAAAGGTGTTGACAGCTAAAAAAGGTAGGCTCACCAGTGTTAAAAAGACAAAGTGTTCGAGAGAATAACACAGACTCAATAATTTTTCCTCGGATGTCACGACGTGTACTCCCCCATAGAGGGTTGTGACAATTAAAATCACCCATCGAAAGGAAGGCTCAGGAAGCTGGTCTAAAAACGAATTAAAATCTGAGGATTTCAAAGTAAAGGATGGTGGTATATACAAAGAGCACACTGTCAGAGCTTTGTGAAGCATGAACCGTACAGCCACTGCTCCCAGTGAGGTAGACAGTGGGACTTGTACGCAGGGCACTTCTCTCGGGACAACTACCGCAACTCCTCCAGAAGAACCGACAGAGCAACGACGATCCTTGCGGAATACCTGGTACCGTCGAGGAAGTTGGTGTGGCTGGGATTTAAATGAGTCTCCTGTAAGCAAAGCACACGTGGCTTGTGCTCCTCCAGCAAAAACTCCACATAATCCAGGTTATGTAGTAGCCCTCGACAGTTCCACTGCATTAGCATTGAAACCATTATTAAGATATGAAATTATGATCACACGGATGAACAGTAAAAAAAAAAAAATCATCCCTTCGGAGGGATTACAGGTTTTTTAGTTTTTTGCTTGGTTTTCGGATTCTGCCACTCCATCTCCTCCTGGTCAGACTCAGGGGTAGATGGGGAGGTGGATAGGGCAGGAGCACCGCTCTCCCGAGCTCCGCAAGCAGGCTTGCCCGCCGGCTCGGGAGGGTCGGAGCTGCGAGATCCTATCCTGCGGCCACGACCAGAACCTAACGGGAGGGTGGCAGATGTACTGGGGAGGGATTCAACCCCGTCCATCTTCTCCACCTCCTTCTGTGTTACAGAAGCTGCATGAGGGCCATGCAGCTCCTTGGTTGCAGGCGGTCTCTCCAGGGAGTGAAGCCGAGCGCCTCGCTTTTTCTCCCTGGTAGGAGACCGTGCAGACTGTACAGGCGCAGCAGGCGCTGGCCTGTCTTGGGATGTGGGAGCAGCCCGCGAACCCTCTCCGCGAAGAGAGGGAGCCTGCTGCCCCTGGGTAGGCTTTGGGATCCTGAGGGCGGCAGCCAGGTCTTCGAGCAAGACCTGGGTTGCCCTCGACTCCATACGTGGCGCAGGACCCCGGCGCGCCACGTCGGCATACGAGCCTTGTGCAAGAAATGACCAGCGTTTCTTGGCCTCAAGGTATGTAATGTTCTCTTTAGCCTTTAAACTCAGTATCTCCTTTTCCTGCTTCCACAGGGGACAGGCACGGGAGTACGCTGCATGGGTGCCTTTGCAGTTGGAGCAGCACACAGTGCTTTCACAGACGTCTGCGACACGTTCGTTGCTGCCACACTTGGCGCAGCTCTCTTCCATGGCAGCTCCTGGACCCATGCCCGAACCTTTGGCACCTGAAACACCTTTGGGGGTTCGGCACATAAGGACGGACACGGCAGTTCAGATAGCCTGCCTTTACTGTTGCTGGGAGACAGTGCCGTTCAAAAAAAAAGAATAAGATGTTTTGAGGGAATCTCCTGACCCTCGCGGCGAAGTATAATCCGCTTTACTGCAATGACACCCGAGTTTCGTAGGCCTTCGAGGATCTCATCCTCACTTACATCTAGCAGGTCCTCTTCGGAGATGACACCACGCACAGTGTTCAAAGTCCTGTGCGGTGTTACCGTGACTGAGGTCTCCACGATGCTCTTCATTTTCTGAATGGTCACACTTTGCTCTTGTGTGGTGACCTCAACAAGGAGGTCCCCAGAATGCAACTTTTTTACTTGGTAGGAGTGTCCGATCAAATGCTCAAGAACCTTGGCAACAATGAACGGAGACAGCTTGGCGGCAGGGCGTTGATTGTCTTCAAAGTGGACTACAAAAAACTTAACAAAGTGTTCTGTTTCTGGTGCTTTGGCGATGACTTGTTCCGGACAGGGCCGTTTGGATGCCTGCCTGGAACCGGGTTTAGAGAGAGAGGGAGCCATAAGAGGCGGAAAGTGTTCAGAACCTGTGGTGTGCCGCCCACCACGGAGCGCAACAAGGGAATAGTTAACGGACCATAACAAAAAGGGCTTTGCTGGAACCGTTAGACTATTAGCACTGCCCAGGTACTATAACCAAGTGTGGTTTTGGACGAGGAGTCTGTCGCCACCCAAGGTTAGCCCTTGCCGCCAAAGGAAATGAAAAAAGGAAAGAAGAGAAAATGAGAAGAGTGAAAAGAAGGAGAAGACAAAGGTAAAAGAGGGGAGGGGATAGTAGAAGTGGCGACTGACTGAATCATCCTGGTCGGGCCAAGCCAGGACACCCGTCTACGGGAAGCGGGGGCCGAAGTGGTGTATTGCCTCACCCGGGGGGCCCCGAAGGGTCCAAACCTGCCCCGGGCTCGGCTCAACCACCAGGATGCCCTTTTCCCCGGACACGGGAAAGCCACGCACAGCCAGACGTGGGCGGGCGAACCCGCATGGCTCAGGGTCCGTGGAGACGCCACTCTCCAAACACCTGCTTTCACAGGTGCCCCCTGCGGGGTGAAGTCACAAAAGCAGACTGTGCTAGTTTTTTTGTATTTTTTTATCTTTAATGTCTTTGTAACTGTGCTCTTTGTTTTATGAGTTGCGTGGTGTGCATACTACTAAGGCCTAGAGCTGTTTGTGGCGCACAGTAAACAGATTGAATAAAAAAAATAGTATATCACACCCATTTTTGACTAATAATACCGCCCGCGGTGCTTCTATTCCATTTTCACGTGACATCTTGATGATTTACTTCGATTTTAGATTTCTGTAGATCTACTTCGCTTAAAAAACGTAAAGCAACCGATATACTAAAAGCATTGAATACAAAAACTTACCTCAACATTTTTGAAGATCAATTCAATGTCTTCACCGAAGATTGCCAGCAGCAGGAGCGGAGTGCTGTCATATTCGGGGGTCACATTTTTTAGAGTTTTTTTAGCATCCTCAATGTCCTTAAGGCACTTCTTCACAGCCTCGTTCTTCAGTTGACTGTAGGCGTACCTGTACAGTTGTACTCCAACCTTTTTCATGTTATCATCAAAGACTTCGCTGACGTTGAATCCGAGCAGTAGCTCTGCATGATTGAGAAAATGGTGCTCCTCAAACAGGAATGGCCAGTCCTCTTTCACCTTGCCTAACCCCTTGGAGCTGTTGATCAGTAGCCTCTGGGTTGCGTAAGTCTCACTCATGAGTTTTGTGACTAGTCTATCATCCCGAGATATCCTGCGATATTCTGTTACCAGACGTTCTCTCTTTTCATCCTGAGTGTAGGCTGTCTCTCCTGGAGGCAGCTCATCCTTCCAGGCCACGCATCCGTAGGAGTCCCGACGGTCTGTCTTTGTGGGCTGATGAAACGCATCAGGGTCGGAAGTGCTCTCTTCTGGAAGAGGTTGCGCTAGGGGCCTTTTCTTGTTATTTACACAATTCTCTAGTTTCCAGAGCAAAGTTTCAACGCCATGTCCAATAACTGTGCCTTGCAGCAGGTCTTGAAATGACAACGGATACTTAGCTACAATCTGTGAAGCAATTACCCTCAGGTGGCGCCTGCCCGGCGAGAAGCTCTCCTGGATAATTCTGTTACTCAATTGCCTCACCATTTGATTCAGGTCAGACTTTGTTGGCCTTGCATTCTTGTAGCATGCTTCCAGAAGCCTCTGTGGAAACGAATCCCATGGAATGGAGAAGTCTTCGCTCCAATTCTCGAAACGTGAGGTGCTTGGAAGAGGAACACTCGCTGTAGGTTGTGCAGCAGGTATGGGTGCCTTGGTTGTCACACTGACTTCGCGAAACCTTTCCAAAAGGATCCTTCTATTCACTGGGTTTAGGAGGTCCAGGTCGCTCTCCTCAATGTACTTTAGATGCTCCATGGTTGTTACACCGCACTCTTCTAGCTTGGGAACAACAGTTTCCACATCTTCTGATGGGAGGCTTGGCAGCCAGCTGGCAATAAGCGATGAAAGCTCCATCGAAGAGAGACAATGTAAGGAAATAATTAAATCAAATCCAAAACTGCATGCTTCAGCACCACAATGGGGCGCTGTGCTTGGCCCAGCCGGTATGCTTCAAGAGGAACATAGTCAATTATGCTGCTTGGAGTAACACATTTCAAACTTCCAGATTCACAATCATAGAGGTTATACAACTGCATTGAAGGTTCCAAGGACGACCGGGTGACTTGTACAAGGAAGCACATCGCAGGGCCTTTTGGCAGAATTAGAATTATCAGACCAAACACCAGCCGATCATCTTCTCGTGATAAGACCAGAATCATGTCCCTCCTGTACGCAAGTCCTCGGTACTCGGCATTATAGGCGTAGTAGATATCATCATGAGATCCAAAAAAATCCTTTATGACCTTTTGAATGTCATCACTGTATAGACTCAACTGAAGTCTTGATGCAGATGTCAAAGGATAGGCAGTTGGAAAGAGGCAACCAGATGCCTTGTATGCTTGGAGAAGCTGGTGTCGTTCAGCTAGGGTGGATGTGATATTTTTGAAGTTTTGACAATTTCTCGCGCATTTTCTGAAGTAACCGTGCTTGCTTTCACAGCGCATAGTCCAAACTCTTATTAATGGGCCAAACTGCATGATGAGGTAAGGATAGTGCGCAAGAAAGTGGTGCTTAGGTCGTAGAGAACAAAATGAAAAGAGCTCTAGTCTCCCCAGAAGATAATCCTCAATCAAGTCCTTCAGCCGCATTATCATTGGAAGCGAGATGGCTGGAGTGCAGATCAGCTGGACGATCTCTGAGAGCATCAACACCTGCTGCCACACAGGATCATCGAGATCTAGTACTTTGCCGAAAACAAACACAGGCAGGAACCTTAGCATGTTCCAGTTCTGAACTGCATGCCCGCTCAGCTTCTGCTTTAATTTCACTTCCGAGGGGCGATCATTTGCATCTCCTTGTTTGAAATTAAATAAGGAGATGCTTCTGTTTAACTCTTCCAGTGTGAACCACCTGCACTTGTGGACGAAGTATTGTACATACAATGCAATATCATAAGACACAACACCCTCAAACAAATTGTGACCTAGACAAGGTGGCAGGCCCGGTGCACACACATGGAAGGACCTCAAGCGATTAAACAATGAGTCAAATTTCACTCCTTCGTGAACAATGAGCGTGTCATCTTGACTCAAAATTGTTAGAGACCTGTCATAGTTGGACTTTTTGCTCAGCTCGAAAGTGCCAGTCAGATTGGACTCAACAAACATATCTTTTTCTCTGTTAAACAAAACCGACACATGTGCTTTGCTTTGCTAAAGTTCTCAACATAGCCACCTATTGTGTGGCTTCCCAGATTGTCACCAAGGATCGCCACAACAGCTCCATACAGGTTCTTGCCGTCTCTCAGCTGACAGCTTCCGTTCTCAAGCCTCTGGATGTCCTCTAGCAGTGGTGCAAATACCTTTCCTTGCCCGAAAAACTCAAAGTCGGACTCTTTACATAGAAGCACAAGTTGAATTGCGTGAATGCGTGATCTGTTCCATGGGTAGAGGTTTCCGAGCATGAAGTACACTGCAAGTATCTCGTGCTTTTTCTTTGCTGAGCCAAGGGGATTCACGACTTCAAATGCATCTTGAAACAGCAGCAACTTCACGGCATCCGACTGCTGATCAAACAAGGGAATTGACTTGTGCACTATTCCATCCACAAAGTCCCGGAGTATGCCCACTTCCGTGCTAAGTGGATTCAAACACTGACTGACAACTGACTCATCATACAGCAATGCCTTGAGAGTGTCAATTATTGGGACGTAATGAAACGTAGCATCTTGATTTTTCTTGTTTTTTCCCAACAGGATCGCTACAGGCTCTACATAACTGAACCTCTCCTTGAAGTATTCTTTACGGGCGTATGGTGACCGTAGCACACCTGAGCTGCTGTGTGCTTTGAGTATCTGGTCATTGTCAGATAAGAGGTGTAGGACTTCCTGAGATGTGCTGTCACTAATTCCAACAGAATCCAGTTTTCTTCTTAATTCTGATAACATTTGCTCCAAATTATTGTTCTGCAAGTCAAAGAACGCCTCACTGATAATTTGCACTGTGGACGATGGCACCAGATGCTCGGACAGAAGACGTAGATACAGGAGTCCAAAAGCATCAATTACTTGACTCTGATTTCTCACAAAGTCACCGTTCGATTGAGACCCCACATCACATGACGCACCAACCTCCTGATCAGGAGAATGATCGAAGTTGTCGAGACATCTCTGTTCATCTACGTGAACCTGTTGCATTCCAAATCGGTGACAGCGTGATATATGAGATTCAAACGATGACTTCTTCTTGTAGGTCCTAGCGCATCCAGGGAAAGGGCATGTAATCGTCTCCAGTTGTAAAATGTGACCTTTCAGGCGACAGATTAGTGACTTCAAATTGCTGCAGACTTGAAGACAAGTGGCTACACTGCACGCAAGTGGAACAGCCTCGTGAAGCAGAGCAAGGGGTGCCTCAAATCTACTCCAGTATTTGTGGTCACGTGACAGGTGGCTATAGACGGAACCAATCTTCCTGAATACCCTCTTGCATCCTGAGAGGGGGCACTGAATCTGCATGTTGCTGGCATTCTTATGCAATGTAACATGCTTCAGAAAGAGTGATAAACCGGTACAGCAGCAATGAGAAATGCTGCAGGTGTACATTGCACTGAAAAAAAATTTTATTGAATTAGATAAGTACTCCGCAGTAAAGATAAACAAAAATGCAGAACCAGTCATTCAATTGATTTGTTTAGAGGTAGCTGGTCTGGATGCTAAATGGTCTCTTGTGAAACTGTTATAATGCAAAAAAAAAAAAGACAAAGGGTAAAGGCAAGAAAAAGGCAAACAATTCTGTCAACACCTGTAAAAGGGGCGTGACAGTTCTGCATCATACTTACTTTGGCTTTCATTAAATTCACTGTTCTGAAAGTTGACACAACTGCTAAATCTGGTCATAACGAGGTCATGTGGTTTATGCATGCAATGTCGTGACATATTTTCTGAGAATCTATGGGCACGCAGGCATTTTTTTGCATGTTTCGAATTTTCGAAAGACTTGGAGGTGCTGGCAATTTTACCGAATTAATAAAAAAAAATATTTTTTTCTTGGCCAACCTTGTTTTGACACGCGAAGTATTTTGCTGTTTTGATCTGTCTGCATGTAGACCCTTGGCTACAGAGCAGCAAGGCGATCGTTGGGATAGCACCGGACATAACTGTGTGCTCCTTGTTTATATCTTTTTACATATCCTCAAATGCGACTGCTTGTGGCAGTTACAGCGTTACAGAGGCTTGCCAACACAAATTGAGGAGGGCTTGACACAGTTGAGGTCCATAACCTCTGGGATGGTGTGCAATGTAATGAGCACCGTCCCGGACGTCAGGGGACAAGGAGATAGGTACAAAGAGGGCAGTCCTGGAGGCTAACAGGACAATCCGGAGACTGAGCTTTAAGAACGGATATGAAGTTACGAATGTGAACAGGGAGATATATCAGGATAGGCCGATTCCCCTCCTTCTGCCGAGGCGGCAGCCACTATGGGGAACTCACAGGGATGCGGATGAGGCGGAGGATGGGCTCTTGGGCAAAGGCTTTTTTAAAGGCCGACAGAGGTTTCGGGCAGCTGGGGGTTCTAATGCGAATAGAAAGGTTGCGAGGAAGCAACTTTCCGGCGTGAAAAAAGCGCCGAAGGTTGCCGGCGCTTGCCGGAGAACAGCCACCCGAACACCGCGCGTTTGGCTGATCCTGACCACGCGAACGCTTTTGCCGGACATTGACCACTTGAATTCACCATTAACTTCATAGTAATAGTTATAAAATATTATGAAACCAACTTCCTTAATAAAGACAATTCTACCTCTTTCATAAGGACATCGGGGAAAATGTCCTATCTGTTATGCTAGGCACACGTATGCAGATACAAATCGAAATGTTCTTAAACGTATAGTATTCGCAAGTTCCAGCATTAGTCGGTATCGTGGAAAGTGAGTCGAATCTGCTCTCTTCTGATCATTGCCCTGCTAGAGACGTGAATCATTTCAAGCAGCGCCAACTGTGATGCTGCTATCGAAGGGTTAATGCCTATAAATACGTAAGAAATGTCCTCCCGCAAAGATAGAACAGGATTCCGATGCGGATTGATGAAGTCTCGTCTCAGCCTGCGACGAGCGCAGAAGTGTTCTTCAAGCTCTTTGTATTCTGCGCCCGAAATTTGATTCCAGCTTCTGACGGATTATACCCGTCGCGCTTCGGCCCCCGCTCGGGCCAGGCGCGCTTCGTACGAAATCAGACTCTGCCAACCTAGTCGAAACCATGTCGCCTGCGAACTCGCACGATTCTGCTGAACCAGACGATCACACCATAAATTCCTCTGGAAAGATTATCGGACACACGACTGCCAAACCTGACATGAGTAAAAGGACGTAAAGCCAGCAATAATGGGCAGACTCCCTCATAAGATGTCATGAACTCGGAATAAATGTTTTGCGCAAGGTATCGTTAGTGACGTCCCCATTTGTTAACACTGGCAGAGAAGGAAAAAAAAAACGACTTTACAAAGACATGCAAAAGCACCTGATTGAAGAGGCATTCAACACAATGCATCATGCAATTGCTTTCCAATGAACACGCTAGTTAGCTGAGCTGCTTGTTGCACACAAGCAGCTCAGCTAACTGCGTAAAAATGCAAAAATGAGCACCAAGACCGTTTTACCAAGACTGTTTTACTAGGCATCAGCACGTACGTGCGCAGTATGCTAAATGAAACAACGTTGCAGAAATGTTGTGCTTCATGATTTATTCAACAATCGCGAAGTTTGTTACGAACCACTGGCACAGATAGTTGTTGCTCAGTAACTACATACTAGCAGCAAAACCACAAAAATATCTTCACATATTACAAAATGTGCACTTGGACTTTGAAAACGCAAAATAAAGCCGTATTTAGCCTACCTTTGTTGTCAGACCTAATCTTCAAAGTCTACACGAAACCACGTGTCAAGACCGTTTTGAAGTAGCCCGATCCCTTCCCGTCAACGTTTTCGATCACTGCTACCGTATGCTCGTAGTCTCTGCTGAGGATCATTCACCCGTCGAACACGCACACACGCTGACACCGTGCAGGAGACATTCTCCAGTGCCGAGACGGTGCGACGCTTCAAACCAGGCAAAGCGAGCAGCGTCATTCGGCGGATCCGGCGACGAGCGGACGCAGGTCGAGCGCCGCCGATCCCAGTTGAGCTTTCGAGCTTCCCGTGGCTTTCGGCATCGCAATTCGATGCGGCAGCGGCGCGGTGGATCAGCAGATCACGGTACCTCTGTTTATCGAACTAGCATCGTGTTATGCGCCGTTTCTCGTTCATTATAAACCTCCCTCGCCTATGCTTCGTACTTGCTCGAGTGAAATTATTCATCCTTATTGTACTTCAGTAAATAATTGCCTGAGCGGCGACACCGTAGCTGGAACTTGCGAATACAAGCCTCAATGGAAAACGGATTTATACAATTAGTTTGGTGGTAATTGTTGCGCTCACCTGTTTTTAGCGGATACCTCGGGCGAATGAGATGGCAGCCCCCGTGGGTTCCTGAAGGAGTAAAATATTTACATTTAAAAACAAATTTAAACTGACCTAACAATAGATCACACGAAACTTTTCAAGCGCGGTACAACCGGCAAGCGAACGTCTTCAGGTTCGGTTCAGGGAGAAATAGCACGCGGCCCGTACGCAGATTGGCTGCCGCTGACGACCCATTTCCGCCGCCGAGCTTGCCGAACCCTTGGCGGCAGTGATGTCCAACCCCCGCACCGCACCGCGTCGCACTGCACCGCACCACCACACCTCCGCATTTACTTGACAGTTCCGAGAGAGCCCGAATTGAGGTGCGAGGTGTGACAGCTTGTACGACAAAGAACCGCCGTGTACCAAGCTCCGCTTTCTAAAACGTGTTCTTTTGCTAAACAACTTTCGATAACATGGCGCTCAATCAGACCCAGTTAACACGCTGCAGCGTGCGCTACCCGCACGCCTTCCTCAGTGCCGGTGTTGTTCAACGGTATCTGGCGCAACACCGCAACACTTCCAAGCATGTTTTAAACGGGCGCCTGTAACGGAAAAAAAACTGTGAGTGCGCAGGCGAGCTGGTGGATGTTGATCAGAATACAGAAAACCCGAGACTGTGGTAAAAGCAGGGAAACGGTGTCGAAGAAGAAAGACTTCCTTCTTCGACACCGTTTCCGAAGACCGAAAGTCTTTCTTCTTCGACACCGCTTCCCTGCTTTGGCCTGTAACGGGCTCGCGAACACTACGTATTTGGTTCAACATACGGCGTGGTCGCTTTTGCACACCTAGCTTTCGCGGAGTATGGAGATAAAAAAAAAGGTAAAAAAAACACTCACCGCGGAATGAACGGATCCTCGTCCAAACAAAGACGCCAGGAAAAAACTGGCGAACCCGCGAAGATTTCGCCGCTTTGCAGCCTCCTTCGCGTGGCGGCGGGGCCAGCGGGGCTCCTTCTCCAGGCCTTTTCATCTCAGTAGTTACCCGAGCGGCGGATAGAGGGCGCTGACGCATTCGCCGCCATTGCTCATTGCTGTTTGAGGCAAGAACGGGTGTTCTGCGAACCAGAACATACAGAGTGAAGTACCAGGAAATTGATACAGTGTGCACTGCTTGTGGAGAGGAGGACGAGACGGCTGAGCACTTGATACTCTACTGTAAAGGGCTTCACCCTATGCCTACCGAAGACAACATAGATTTAATAAAGTCATTGGGTTTTAGAGACAGCGAAGGGAGAGTGGATTTCAAGACTGTAGAGATTACCAAGCAAAGATTAAGTGAATGGTGGCAGAAATCGAGAGAAAACTAGGTATTTTCTTATCCACTGATGGCAAGGGGGTTTCATAGCCTCACTTTCTTTGCACTGCGGAGTGAATATAGATTTCACATTTAAATATTCTAAGCTTAAATGGTAAAACAAAATGGCTAGGTGGCGTAAGCTACCGCCCGATCCAAAGGGCTCAGCCGTATTCATCCATCCATCCATCCATCCATTGAGTGGCTTCAATTTGGTTGGTTTCGGTTTCAGCGCGCTCGCGGCTGTGTTTATGTGTTCAGTTTCGCCTACGTTCGTGATGCAAATGCGGCCGTTATAGTACACAGTAAATAAAACTGTGGTACTGAGCCAATTTGAGAACCACAAAGTGGTTTCCAGTCATATTCGCAACTTTTTTACGAACACTTTATGATGTATCTGGTCATGGTCATGTTCGTCGTTAATTTCGGTCAGGTTCGGCGGCAAAACAATATATGACGCACAAGGAGGATTTCCATCGTCTAAGGCCGAACCCACTGACCCTATAGTTTCTAGAAAAATTAACGAATGAAGAGACTAATGAGTCGATGTATAGTAAAATTGCAGGCCCCCAATTTGATTAAAAACCTCCTGAATCGCGAAAAACACACGAAGTCGCAAGTTCACTGCTCAGTGTCCGATTTTCGCGGACACCAAACTTTTTGTGAACTTTAGAGATTCGAAATGTCTCCTATAATACACAGATATTCTAAGAAATGAGTGATATATGCTCGGGGTGTTTTCTTTAAAGAAATTAAGTACTCGAGATATAATTCTATACTCCGTCCTAGCTCGGAAGAGGGGGAGGGGGGGGGGAGGATTCCTTTACCTATTGACTTGCTAAAGTACTTATAACAGCATTTCATACCATTTGAGTTAGAAAATTAACTATTTGTTTTACTGGCAATTGATTACGATGTGCTTGACACATGAGATAAGGGACAGGCCCATCAATTGAAGTCTGAAAATTTGTCTTTGTATAAACTTTGCCAAATAAAATTAAAGGGCCCGGGAGTAGTGATCTCATGCACGTTTGGCTAAAATCGAATTCTAGGCATATCTTCATGAACCTGTCTCGACAGGTCTCTATTCAAACTGATGCAACCTAGGATCAACAATGCTGAACTCGGGCGATTTCCATTTAGATGGATTCTTTTCGGCATCACATATTGCGAGCCCTTGGCACTTTCAAGCTGCCTGTGACAGATTTTTTCCCACAGGGCTTTTTGTGTTGAAATAACTTAAATAAACAAATCAAACCTCGTATTAAAATTCTTAGCACCCTTTAATTACTGCAAACATGGGACAGACTGAAGTGTATAGTTTCTTTAACTTCAAAAATAAACAAATCAAGCAAACGTTTATAATGCAAAAATATTTAAGAACGTCTAACAAATTTACGTGTCATGCCGTGAACAAAGGAAACGCCTGATGTGGACTTTACGATTATCGCGAGCATCAGATAAAATGTGAATTAAACGTTAGAAACATGTATATCGTATATATGCTATATAATAAAAAACCACCGTTTTAAATTTGTTTCGAAGACAAGGCCGCAGGGTTTCAGGAAACACACATAGCTTCATATACTGAGTATTTTGGTCACATTCCTTAAACCCGAAAAGTGTGGCTATGCATATACAGTGTACTTCACATGTTTAGGATATTGCGCCACTATCACTGAGCAAACTTCAGTTGTCATAAATAATTGGGCTCAATATGCGCCAGCGCTGACGCTGATTCCGGTACCTCCTCTGTTCTCACACGTATCCGGTACGCCGACGGTGAAAATAGTCAAAATATGTTACAGAATTAACTGCAGATGTCGTCGGGCACATAATGATGGCATGATCGGGCGGTGATTTACAATAATGCGAAAGACGCAGTGAAACGCGACGAAAAACGCGAGCGCAACGCTTTCGCCAATGCGCGGAGCTAAGGGACAGCGGAGCGACGAGTTGAAGCGACCTTATGGCGGCCGCGTCACGTCATTCCAAGATGGCAGCGCCCACGCGACGGAGGCTCAAAAGGTCTTATATTTGCGCACGCGCGCGCCGCCAGCAGTACTCTCGCCGCTCCTGCTTCCATCTAGCAGAGATCAAATGAGACACTGTCGTCTGCTCATGGAGCTTATGGCCCTAAAGATCAGTGCCGAAGGCCATGGTGTTTTATTCTCATATGAGCATCGCACGTCATGAATAGAAAGAAGCCTGAATTAAATTAAGAACAGAAGCTCAATCAACCGAACTTCTCCGTTTAAATAAAAATATCAACGTGCCTGAGGCGGCAACGCAACACCGACAGATTGCTTCCCTGCGCAGGGCGTGCGCGCCAAACAGAGGCTCATAAACCACGGACCTACCGATACAGACTGGGCTGCCTTGAGTAGTGTTGGGCCGCATTCCAAACATAGTTGATTTGACTCGGCGTTTTAGGTTGTTCTAGGGGTGTGGTCGCTTGACATGCGTGTCATGAACCGCCGAAGTAATTCGGATCTGCTCGAGTAAGATTTAGGATCACAGCCTTGCTGTAACGCACCAGACGCGCAGACGTGCTCTTACACCACTTCCTCCCCCCCCCCCCCCCCCTCCCCCACCCAAACACGCACACACAATCCCCGGCCACGGTCGGGCTTGGAGTTTTGGACTCCTGCTATTGCCCCGACCTGGTGCCTGTCTGCGCCGTGCGCTGTCGGCTCGTCATCTCCGCCGCCTGTGCCTTCAGATCCTCTGGTGCGGAGCAAGCCGGTCCTTGTGTGGACTGATGAAACCTTGGTCATTTCACCGCCTGTCGCCCGATCATTGTTTTTTGTGTATTTGCAAAGTGCACGTGCTCCGGCGTCTCTCGGCACGAGGGCGTCGGTTTACCTAGCCTCTTAATACAATTTTATCCACAGATGTTTATTCATATGTAAGGCTCGGCGTTTTCCGTTTTGACCAATAAACACCGATAAAAGTATGCCGAATTAACTTTTGGAAATTCGGTTTTCACCGGAAAATGTCAGCATCTTAGACTAGTAAGGAACGCCAAGAAGAGAAGGGGAAAGGGAGGGGGGCATCTGTCATCGTACGTGACCGCGAAGTGTTCTGTTCGGGGACAGGGCAGCGCTCTTTAGGGAGTATTGGGGTCTGTCATGGATGCAATTTACGTTCCTCTTCGTGATTCAGTCGTTGTGCGTCAATTTCGCTGTCGTCGTGTAAGGATCGGACTTGGGGTGTTTTCATCAAGGCGAAAGCCTTATATGTTTCATCGTTCAGTCAACCTTGAAAGTCCTTGAGCGAAAACCTGTCCACACGAAAGGCATGAAAAATATTCTGCACGCACACTCCTTCACATTTGCACCCTCTTCGAAGGACCTGACGAACTTGACGTCATCGTAGAGTTTGTCCTGGACGTCGACATTGACGCCGTCCTTGAGGTCGTCCTGAAGATCGCGCTAGAGGTCGTTCTAGATGTCGTCCTAGACGTCGTCTTTGACGTCGTCCTTGAGGTCGCCCTCGAGGTCGTCCTAGAAGTCGTTTTAGACGTCGTTTTTAACGTCCACCTCTATGACGTCATTCTCGACGTAGTTCTTGAGGTCGTCCTTAAAGGGGTAGGGAAACGAAATTTCAGCGCTCATTTCCTAGCTTTAATGTGTTGCATGTTGCACCCTAACCTCAAAAACACCAATCTTCCGTTGAAAAGGAGAAAAAAACTAATTTTAAAGCTAAATAAACGACTTTCAGTGTGCACCTGTTGGCTGCATGCGGGGCCTATTTGGCAGGTAGTCTAGCAACGTTGTGGAATCTGCTACGTAGTCGAGACGTAGCAGATTCCTTCGGAGCAGCGCCACTCTTTGACATTTCAACGTTTTATTCTTAGCTTTCTTCCTGAACCCACAAATCGCGCATTTCAGCGAATGGTCCAAGAAGGTGGAAAGGAAGGACTTCCCTCTTTCTCGGACCCTCGTTCGTGCAACCGGAAACAGCCATTCTCCCTCTAGGCTCCTTGCATTGACGTCACATCGCATACTTTTGAACACCAAGTAAAAGGAGGAGAGGGAAGCTGCTTTTGTAAGAATTTTGGTTGACACACTAATCTCCTATAATTTTCTGGGGGGAGAATAGCGACGCCTGTACAAATCCGGGAGGCACAAAGGAGGATCCTGATCAGAGGGGAGCTCCTTCTTCCCTTTTTCTCTGAAGGGCATCGGAAGTGACGTCATGTGCAAGCCCGTCCCTCAAAACTCGGAAAAAGTTGCTTTTCCCACCACGTTCAGCCCTAAGCTGACAATGTTGTGGAAGCTACGTGCTCCTTGGGCCAGCCGCACGCTCGTCACCCCACGGGTACTTCGAACGGCTTGGTTGTAACGCGCTGACACTATTGACACCACCACAACGCTGACAACGCCACCAAGGGCAAAGCTCATAACCACGCCAGCCTTGCTACGTCACGTATGCGGGGAATCTTTTCTTTCTGTTTTTGTTTGCGCCGGATATCCCATGACGCATCGCGCTCTCCGTTCGCTTCTCTTCGAGCGCTTGCTCGAGTGCACCGTTTGGAACGAAAAATATAACCAGTCGTTCAAAATACAAACGTGCGATTATCATTTACGGTTATTATCCGTCATGATTGACTCATTTACGAACAAAATCTGAATATTTCAATTTTTGTTTCCGTACCTCTAAAATCGCCCTCGAGGTCGTGAAAAAAGAGAATCTAAAAAGAAACAGTACGTGAAACAATGTAAGTCATGCGTCTGTCTTTAATGCACCACCACCCGGGCTTTCGCCTTCAAGTCGTCTTAGGGATAACATAACAGGCCTTCCAATTTTGTTTGTCAGGCCGTTTTATTTTACTTTTTTTTTCTTTTGTGGGGGAGGGGAGTCATCCTGTTTGTACTGTACACGGCTTCCACAAAGAAGCCCAAAGCTGTTTCAACACTCTTTTTCAAGTATTTCTCTGATTAGAGGGAAGCAGCCTTGATAATTTCATAAATATGACGGACTAAAAAGCGCGCCAAGAATTATGCATGAGAATTTCGAGATTTAAATTTTTTTAAAATTTCGAGATTAAAATCGTCCCGACTAAACATAACTTTACAAGTGCTGCCACCGGTTGATTGATTGAGATCTGCGTCTAATGTACTCTATTTTGGCCAAACCTGCTTAAAAAATATGGAACATTCAACCCCCCCCCCCCAAAAAAAAAAAAGAAGTGGTAAGCTTTGATCTCTAAAAATATTCGCCGATGAAAACAGAAAATTTCATTCTCAAATAAAAATGAATAAAAAAAGCCAAATTCACAATAAATAAATAAATAAACGAAAACGAGGAACTTTTTTTTTATGTTACCCCGCCACGCGACGGCGGCAGTCAGTTTGAAAAAGGATGTCTCCTTGTATCGGGCCGCGGCGAACCTGAACCAGAACCGGCGCGCCTGCCAAACAGCGCTGCAGTTTCAACCCACCTCTCCTATCATATTTGCTTGCCTTTCTTCGAATGCATGCAAATAGGGTTTATTCGCGCGCTGAACTATCACCGAGAGCTATCACCCAGGCAACGTTGCACCCGAGGTACATAATTCGTCCATGGCGCTGCTCACGGTCGGGCCCAAGGCCTCCGTTCCCCCTCCCCTAAATGGACGGTGCAGTGGAGGCTACGTGCTCGCCATACCAATCAATTGCCTGCCTCTGATCATTGACCTTGCTCTCTGCGAGTGAGTAATAAACGAGGGGGTGTTATCAGGTGGTGCGGCCCTTTTTTGAAAGCTGGATAGAAAGGCACGCAAAGCGCACCACGTTGCAAACACCTCCACCTTAAGGCCCTCTACAAGTTTTCAATTGACACCTTTACCCTTAAATCATTATATTAAAGGTTAGCTGATTACATTTATTTCAACAAATAATTAGACTCAATACAACAATTACTGGCTCATTACTGACAAGTAGTTTGCTTCCTATTTACTATCAAAAAGCCATGTGGTCAAGGAATAACAGAAACTGTTTTCTTACAGAAAGTAAGTTTTAACTGACTGTTTTTTTACCCTACAACTACGTTTATGAGAATAACGTAAAGTCTTGTTTTTTTTACCGAGAATTTCAGTTTCTATGGACTATTTTTTTACCAAATCAATCTGTTTCTTATAAATAATGTAATCTCTGTTTTTTCACAGAGAAGTGTGCCTGTAGTTTAGCTTAACACAACCGCTTTGGTATTTTTACCGAAACTTTCTGGATATTTTCTGTTGTATTACATACATTTTTTACAGTGTAAACGTACCTCGAAGCTTTTCGTGGAGTTTTATTACATATAGGTCGACGTTTCGGCCTGAGCGATACCTTTTTCGAGACTGGTACATGAGATGTCAGATTGACGCTCCTTGACTACGTCACGTGGTATTCCAAACATCTGGTTTCTCTCAAGAGTTGACGATACCCCCGACGCAGGCGTCCCCCCCCCCCCCCCCCCCCCCCCCCCATAAACCTGACCCTGATGAAAGAACTCCCACAATATCGGAAAATCTCACTAAAGCAAAGCGGTGGGGAAGGGTGCAGCCACAAGAACAGCAGGCGCTAAACTCTCGCCGTTAGGGGAAAAAAAAAACAGCTTTTGAGAAAAATGCCGTGAGCGGTGTACGAGCGGTGCACCAGCCGCCTCCTGATTGCGTAAAAAAAACAACACACACACCCAAATACATATCCTTTTTTTTTCACATAATAAACTTCAAGACGAGAAAGACGAGGGGAGGTTGTGGACTTTTAAACCGATATCACTATATATATATATATATATATATATATATATATATGTTGTGGGGATTCCTATGGTCTCCCTTCCCCAGTGCCTGTGATAACGGCCGCGGGTCGGAACGCTCGGCCGCCTTCGCCGTGAGCTCCGACCTGTTGGTGAGGGGGAGGGTCGCCTGGCTTGATGGGCCCTCCTCTCACTCTCTCCCGGGGGAATGATTTCCGTACCCCCGCTCGGATGCGGATGACTGCTGACAGGCGAGGAGGTTTCGCCTCTTGTTTTCCCGCTTTGGGGAGAGGCACTCGTCCGGGTGACCGCGAAAGAGATCGGACGTGTGTCGGCGAGTTCTCCGATGCTCCCCCGGTGTTGGTTCTCCGGAACCCCGCGTCTGGCCAGGTAAGGACCTTTTCTTACCTTGCCGGCGCGGGGGGCTTTTTGGATGGGGACATGGTAGTTCGTTTAAAAGAGTATGTTAATAAATGCTCTTGGACTCAGTCCTTACTCTGGTACGTGTATCTTCTCTTCCGTCATATTCCAAAGAGTGAGACAAGGTAGACGATCATTGGCACCGACGAAGGTAATTAATCGAACCGACCCGCGGTAATGTAGCCCTAAACGTTGTCTGCATTGCCGCGGAGATCTGGGGACCCCGGGCTACTAGGTATGACGGCTCCTTTCAGATCGCCGCCGGTGTTGAGATAACCCTTTGGTTACTCTATCGGTACCTGTGTTAGTTGGTAGCTATCAAATCCCACAATGTGAAACGCTGCCGGGTGGGATGCATGAACATCGTAATGGTATTTTGTCTCACTTTTAGATGGTCTTTGCAAAATATTGACTTTTTACTTAGTCATAACAATTTTTACACTGTAAGTATGCAAATCGGGTTGTTTTTAGAGAAAAATTGTTGTCTTTTACCATTTTTGTTTATTTTCATATAAAATCGCAACCATGCAACCAGGAGCAAGTTTAACTAATATTGAGATAGTTATATCAAACGAACGAAAAGTAGTTATGTCATAGAGATATATCGATACGTAGCTATTTAAATAGGCTATCGATTCGTATTTGTTTCTGGTTTATCGAACTTAAGTCAAGCTTGAGTTTGCCCCAAACGTGTAAAAAAATAAAAAAATATGCAAATTTGGGGGCCAATGTTTAAAAAAAAAAAAGCATTTTTTATTTTCTTCAACTTGTACTTCAGTGCCCATTAGCCGCGGGAATAGAGTACTTAAGTCTTCGGTGTAATATCTTTGTTATATTTTGGTGACAACAAGTTAAATGATAAAATTTTAAGCCTTTCACTGAATCCTTGGTTCAACTATGCTGGCTTCACCGCAATGGTTCTGGCGGCATCATTAATAACAGATGGTTTAAGAAGCCAGTTTATCGTGATAAGTTTGATCTTAAATATGCCCTTGACAACTCCTGGGACATCTGAGGCACGTTACGGAAAGCAAAATAAAGCATTCAAGTTAATAGTAATTCAACCTGCAGTCTGAGAGCGGCACGTGCTAGACATTATATTTCGAGATTTGGCGGGCGAGTGTCCTTACCGAATAAATCACTGAAACAGAGTGCGATTAAGTAAACTTGCATATGGGAAACGTATTCTTTTTTGCGATGGCCTGGTTTCTGAAAACAATCTAACACCTTATTGCGAAAGCCGTTATAGATAGAAAGAACAATGATTAAAATTTTATTATATCTCTAATTTTGCCTTAAAATTTTAGGGTTCGAGGAAGCCTCTCGACATCCCCTTTACTATAAAACACAAACAGGAGCGAAGCTGGTAGTAAAACTCTAAAGCTTCCGAAAGCAGCAGCCGACGTTTCATCAAGAAAGTTGGATATCTGGTTGTAATTTGTTTACGTAATTCAACAAATCACAAACAAAATATTTCTGACATTCACGTAATGCTTTCCTCAAAAAGAGTGGTCTTCAGAATAAAGAAAAACAAATTTAAAATTTAAATAGAGAGTTTTTTTGTTTTTTTTTGCGTCAAACGGGGTATCAAAGTTCATCTTGTAAGTAGCACCCTGTTGTTAATCGAACTGACTGAAACGCTAGACCCTTTTGTTCAGCGCGAGGGAGATCAATGATGGTCTCAGACTACGCCCTACGATAAGCCTTGTTGCCCTCATGCCTCTGACCGAGGCTGTGTACCGGACCGGTTCGCCTTCTCCAACCATCCTCCTCTCACCATAGAACCTCACTGCGCAAACTTTGCTAGGCTCTGTTTAGTCAAAGTTGTCTAGAGGAGGAGACAAACAGAGCCGACATTTGACTTTATCATGCAGATCTCATGAATGCCCGGAACCTTATTCACGCATGGGTCGCAATGCATATGTAGTCATAACCGCTATGTACACTGACAGTTCCCGGCGAAACCGCTGTCTCGGGCACGCAAGCACCACACCAAAGAGGAACCCTTTGTCGGCGTTTATCTCGTTTAAGTTCGTCTATCTCATTTTGTACGTTTCCCTAAAGTTTTCTGTCGTATTTTTTATTTATTACTTCTGTTCTTTTTAAGGAGCCCCTGAAAAGAAAATAATTTTTTTTTCTGTCTAACAATCTGGTTGGGACACGCAGATCAAAAAATAACTTTACCGAAAAAAAAAATTAGAGCAATATTGACGGCGCAAGACGCGATTTAGTCAGCAGTCACCTTCTTTCCACTTGTTTTCTCTCTCGGTATTTCGGGCGGGTGGAGGAAAGGTGGATCGGCTTCGTCTTCACGAACGAGATGCTCATTCCGGTATGATCCGTGACGTCATAGACTTCGCCCGCAGAATGTCAAATAAATCTGTCGCCGTTAATGTTGCTCTAAATTTTCAACGTAAGATTTATTTTTTGACACGCGTGTCCAAATCAGAGTGCTTATTTTTTGGAGCTGTTTTTTTAAATGAAAATTTATACAGCGCGTTTCTTCGTCGTGATGCTTTCACCTATAAACTTCATGTAGTCCTCGATACTAAATCAATAGAAAGTCAAAAATAGAAGAAGAGAGAGAATAAGCACGCAAAAGAACGCGGCAAAGAAATAACGCATGTGTTTGAACTTGGAAGTAGGTGGTCACTCGTATTGCCGCGCGCGCAGCTGGCCAAGTAGGCAGCGCGCGCGTGGCCTAACGTTTGACGCGCCTGCCTCCCACGCGAAAAGCCAGTTTTTGATTCCTGGGAGCGACGCATCTTTTGTTATTCCTGCAATTTAGTTTTCTGGTAAATTCGAGAACCCTGTTGCTTGTTCGAGGTCCGAATTTTCTACGCGTCGAACATTCTACGCCGACTATTCCAGAAGCTCACACGTACATAGGGGACTTCGCATAGCAAGCCAGAGTCAGTTTCGCCCCAGCGTTCGACTCTGCTCTTTCGTCGACCTCGAATCTCTCTTGTTATCTTTTGTTTCCTTTTTATTTCTTGGGCACAAGTTCGTCCCCATTAAACGTTTCAGTTTTACCAGTTATTCTTTGTTTCCTCGCCTGTTTATTCGTGACATTGTGGTGGAGGTGCGGGTAGTGTATGTCCCTGCAGCTTACCCCTCCGAGGGCCCGCAGTGCAAGTCCAACAGCGAGCCCCCGACGACCCTACGAAGACACTACCAAGACCTGATTAAGTCGCCGGATTCAAGGCCTTCACCCGGGGTTCAGACTTTTGCCACCCAGGACCGAGCAGTCAAAGAGGACGACGATGAACAACCAGTCGCCGCAGACCTCGACCGCTTCATCCGTCGTCTTCATGCCTGGCGCCCCACGATATCCCACGCCATTCCATGGTGAGGCCCATGAGGATGTGGAAGGTTGGCTACAGCGTCACGAACGAGTGGCCCGTCATAACCAATGGACACCAGAGCAGCGCCTTCAGAATGTCTACTTCGCTCTGGAAGGCACGGCGCGACCACGAAGCGTCGATTTCGTCGTGGGAAGAATTGCAGGCCGAGTTGCGACGCACCTTTGCCAACCAGCAGCGACGACAGCGTGCCGAAGAACTTCTCCAAGCAAGACACCAAGGGCCAAACGAGAACGTCACAAGCTTCGTCGAAGACGTTCTCCGCCTCATGAACCGCGCCGACCCAAACGCTCCCGAAGAGAAAAAGTTGCGGGTCCTAATGCGGGGCGTGAAAGAAAAATCTTCGGGGGCCTCGTGCGGAGCCCGCCTACCACTGTCGAAGGTTTCATCACTGAGGCCACCAACATCGAACGTGCCCTTCACGCACGGGCGTCACACTACCAGAGACTTCCCGGCTTCGCTGCCCTCTTGCCGTCCAGCTGCAGCATCCTGGATATCCACGACATCATCCGGGACGTCGTTCGGGAGGAAATCGACAAGTTCCTGCCTGCTGCCCACCAGCCTGCTTCGCTGTCAATAGCCGAAGATGTCCGCGAGGAAGTTCAGCGGGCATTCCAACCTGAGGCTCCTGCCAGCGCAGCAGCACCCGAGGAGCTTTCTCTGACCTACGCCGCGGTAGCTCGGAGACCGGCTCTAGCTGCCATGGAGTATTCGACGCCATCTCGACGTGACCTACCAGAGCCGCAGGCTTTTTGACGTCGGAAAGGGCAACCCCATCTCGTCCGCACTGAACAACCGGCGCCTAGGAAGACCGATGTCTGGCGGACGGCCGATCGACGCCCGCTTTGTTATCACTGCGGCGAGGCCGATCACGTCTACTGGAGGTGCCCGTACCGACAAAGGGGCCTGCGAGGCTTCGCGCCGAGCGACCCGCGACCTCGCCTTGGGGAGCGACCAAGAGTCATCGAGGAGTACCTCCGACGACCCCTGTCCCGGGTGCCGACTTCACACCGAGGTTCCCGTTCGCCTTCGCCTCGACGTGCGCTTTCGCCCATCCGCCGCTCTCACCGGGACGGCCTGTCCCCCCTATCTCGTCGGGAAAACTAAGTTCGGCAACGCCTGGAGGTGGCGTTGCCGAAGGCGACCAAAGTAAAGAGCTTCCAAGAACGGCGGAGCGCTCCCACTCTCCCGACGCCACGCGTTGCAACGAAGCCCTGCAACGGTGTCCAACAACCTAAACGTTGTTATTGACGGCCACGACGCATCGGCACTCGTGGACACCGGAGCAGACTACTCAGTCATAAGTGGGAGGTTCTCTCGCCGCCTACGAAAAGTTACGACACACTGGGGAGGACCACACATTCGAACCGCCGGAGGAGACCTTCACGCCCGTCGGATGTTGCACTGCTCGCGTCGAAATTCAGGGCGAAACGTCCCCTGTGGAATTCGTCGTTCTACAAGACTGTTCCAGAGATGTCATTCTCGGCATGGACTTTCTGTGCGAATACGGCGCCGTCATCGACCTGGGTGAGAACAGATTGACGCTGCGGAAGCCTGTTCCGCCTACAGAGAAAACCCGACCAGCGTCACCCGCCGTCCGAGCCGCCGCCGACCACGTGAACCTGCCTCCGCGATCAAGTGTTGTCATACCCGTCGCGGCAGATACAGCTACCTGCGGCGAAGTTGTTCTGGAAGGCAACCTTCAATTGCTCCTGGGAAGAGGAATAGGCGTCGCAAGAGGAGTAGCTGAACTTCATGATGGGCGGACTGTGGTCCTCGTGACGAACTTCCGAAATGAAACTCAACACCTCACGAAAAATGCAGCCGTGGACCACATCGAGGAGCTCCAAAACGCCGCCGAAATCACCGTGATTACTCACGAAACCTTGCCACCTCAGCAAGACCCAGCGTCGCCAGCGCAGCTCGACATTGACCCTAAGCTTCCGCGCCCGAAACGACGGCAGCTCCTTAACCTCCTCGCCGAATACCGCGACTGCTTTGCGGCGTCGTCGAAGGTACGCCAAACCGCCGTTGCGAAGCACGGAATCATTACCGAGGACGAAGCGCGCCCTGTGAATCGATCGCCGTACCGAGTCTCCGTTAAAGAATTGGAGGTAATCTAGGAGCAAGTTCAAGAGATGCTGAGAGACGACATAATCCAACCATCAAATAGTCCGTGGGCCTCTCCAGTCGTGCTGGTTAAGAAGAAGGACGGAACGCTAAGGTTCTGCGTGGACGACCGGCAGCTGAACGCTGTGACGAAGAAAGACGTCTACCCACTCCCCCCTCGACGACACTCTAGACCGGCTGCGCCACTCTCGATATTTCTCATCGATGGACCTGAAGAGCGGCTACTGGCAGATCGAAGTTGACGAACGGGACCGAGAAAAGACAGCCTTCGTCACACCAGATGGACTGTAGGAGTTCAATGTGATGCCCTTCGGACTGTGCACGGCGCCAGCAACTTACCAGCGTGTCATGGATACCGTACTGGCAGGACTAAAGTGGCAGAGCTGTCTCGTCTACCTCGACGATGTCGTCTTGTTTTCCAGCGACTTCGACGAGACTTGAGACGACTCCGAGCAGTTTTCCAAGCCATATGGACCGCCGACTCACCCTGAAGCCGTCAATGTGTCGGTTCGCCTATGACGAACTGAAGTTCCTAGGCCGCGTGGTTAGTAATGAGGGCGCCCGCCCAGACCCCGAGAAGACTCGCGCCGTCGCGGCATTTCCAGCGCCGAAAGACAAGAAGGCCGTGCGAAGATTCCTTGGACTTTGTGCCTACTATCCACGCTTCGTTCGGGACTTCGCAAGGATTTCCGCACCGCTCACAAACCTCAGAAAGGACGCCCCGAAGTTCGAATGGGCCGAGAAGCAGCAGCAGGCATTCGACGAGCTGAAGCAAAGACTGCAGACTCCTCCTGTCCTAGGAAGCTTTGATCAGGATACGGAAACCGAGATTCACACGGACGATAGTAATGCAGGACTTGGAGCGGTACTGGTTCAAGTGCAAGAAGGCACCGAGCGAGTCATCGCCTACGCAAGTCGGACGCTGTCGAAATCAGAGAAAAATTACTCCACGACTGAAAAGGAGTGTTAATTGTCTCAATATTGTTTTTCGTTAAAGAATATAGACGCTTTACACACGCGCCAAATTGAGCCGCCATAGCCGCCCTTCTCTTGTCTTACCGAGACACAGAGCCACTGAAGCGGGCGTTGACGGGTTTTCACAAGGGCCTATGCTGGACACAAGAACACAGTAGCATCTAAAATGGCAATAACCTATCCTGCTGTAGTAATGATGAAGTGAAGTGAACGGAATAAGACGGAACAAAAACTGAAGGTCAGTTATGGCGGCGCCCATGCACAGCTGCTGTAAAGCGTCTATAGTTCTGCTGCTAAGTGGCCAATTCGCCGCCGACGTTCGTATCCGCGGAGGCCTTTCAGCGCGTGTTCAAAGAATGCGTCACCAAAACGCAAAAGAATAATTATTGAAGTGGATATACCCCAAGATAGAGATCCGTCGACGGACCGTGTTTGGGGCGCCGCGGAAGACGCATTTCGTTGTGTTCCTCACCGCCACGGCTGCCATTGCTGACATCGGCTCTCCCCTGAACCGTTATCGCCGAAAACCATAATTTTATCCCAAGCCAGCCAAGCAGATAGCATTAAACGTGCTAGGTAAGCTAAAGGAAGAGCGTGAAAAGTGCTAGCACCAATTCTATCTTCGGAAGGGCGGCAGCGCTGAGCGGTGTCTGCAAGCCAGCACTCTACAAATGGGCTAGTGAGTTCAACGCGAGGGGCAAGGCGTCTCGCCAACAAAATAATCTCGGGCAGTGAAGGGCTGCGCGAGAAAAACGAAATTTGACGATTTTGACCTCGGAGTTCTAAGAAGAATTGTTCACGGGTTTTTCTATGATAATGAAATTTCGACGGCCGCAAAGATTAAGCAAAGGTTCGGCGACGACGACAACCTACCAGGTGTGTCTAAAGCAAACTTCCATCGGATCCTCAAAAAGCTAGGTTTTAGATTTAAGCGCCGCTTTCGCAACTGCCATCTGATCAAGACAGCGAACATTGTGCTGTGGCGGTGCCAGCACCTGCGACAGATACAGGTGTTTAGAAGGCAGAGAAGGTCCATTTTCTACACTGACGAGACGTGGGTGAACGCCAGGCAGATCCACTTGAGAGTCTGGGCCTACGTGACCGTGATAGGTGCTCCGGACTCTCCACCGTGTTTAAAAACCCCAGTGGCAAAGGTTGGAGGCTGATCGTCACCCATGTTGTCAACGAGAACGCGTTTCTTGACGGTGCGGAGGAAGTTAGCCGCGCACGAAGGGTAAGTGGTGACTGCCATGAAAATATGGACGAATAGCACTGCGAAAGGTGGTTTGTCGACACACTGCTCCACATCCTATTTCTAGAGAGTGTGGTAGTGATGGATTATGCGCGCCCTACCATTCGGTGAAGCTGGAGAAAATGCCGAGGATGTCAACTCTCAAGAAAGACATTCAGGCGTAGCTGTCAGCAAAAGAGGAGGCCTGGAGCCCGGCCTGGAGCCGTTTTACCCTTTCCAACTTCGACGTCTGCACAGATATCAAACACGGCACCGTACCGCTTCGTTTCGCGGGTTCACAACTGGCGTAACAGGCGATGTAGCCTCGCGCGAGGGGTCGAATTCTTTTTGTTTTTAATGTGCGCTACTGGATCCTAGCACGTTCTTGTGGCACGGCTGAACAGTGCCCGGGGCGAGGCTTAGAGAATCGTCTTCGAGGGTACGAACGACACTTCTTTCGGTTTACTTGTCTGGGCATGGAGGTCCAGTCCACTCCTCACTTTACAGTCAACTGTCAACATAAAAAGGGGGGGTGTGGGTAGGCCATCTAAGTAGCCCTGACAGAGAGAGAGAGAGTGAACCTGTAAAAGTGATGTGATCCTTTATTGTTTTGTGAGACCAATGGCCACCGCTTCTCTTGCTCTCTCTGCCCTCCCCTCCCCTGGTATCCACGAATATTGGTATGAAAGTGAGAACCGATGAACGCTCAATAACCCGTAACCGCCACTTTTTTCCTGACTGGTTCAGTATTCGGTCATTGAGTGTCGGTCGTCTTCATGGCCATCTCTTAATGAGATGTTCAAAATTATGTCCATTACGGAGAACGAAAACCTAGAGTTTCAGTACATACTTTGTTCGCCAATAAAACACACATTGTCATCAGCAAGAACAACGAACTACCCTACGGTAACACATCAAGGTAAGCTGGCACACCTGCATTCTGAATTGGCTATACATTGTATCTTTTAGAGCGCAGCTCTTAGGAGCCCGTTCCCGGCTTGAGCGGCGTCGCCGTCGTCGTCGGCGTAACCAAGGTCATCCCAAGGTCACTTGACCCCCAAGGTCATCCCAAGGTCACCCCAAGGTCACCTGACCCCTCCCCCAGGGTCACGTGACCCCCAAGGTCACGTGACACCCAAAGTCACGTGGCTCCCCAAGTCACGTGACCCCCGATGACGTCACCAGTGACGTCACTGATGACGTCACCAGCATCCGCATAGTCAGCGTCATCATCAATGATGACGTCATCAGTGACGTCACCGGCATCCGCATTGTCATCGTCATCATCACTGATGACGTCATCAGTGACGTCACTGATGACGTCACCGGCATCCGCATCGTCATCGTCATCATCACCATCCGTATCGTCATCGTCATCATCGCTGGTGACGTCATCAGTGACGTCACTGATGACGTCACCGGCATCCGCATCGTCATCGTCATCACCACTGATAACGTCACCGGCATCGTCATTGTCATCATCACTGATGACATCATCAGTGACGTCACTGATGACGTCATCGGTATCCGCATCGTCATCGTCACGTGACCCCCCTAGGTCACGTGACCCCCACCCAAGGTCACTTGACCCCCCCAGTAGCCTTCCCTCCTCCTCCTCAAGAGCTGCGCTCTAATTCGGCGTTACAGGGAGTTGTAAATGGCTTTCACTTTTTGAAATTTATTTATTTATATGTGCTACTGGTCCTTGCTCAGGACCATTGTAGGAATGGTTACATTCACGAGGTTACAAAATAGCCTCCAAACAAACAAACAAACACACAAACACAAGAACCAAATGACGCTAATATGTCACGAAAGGAAAAACATGCAAGCAAATACAAATAGAAACAAAATCTTCACTCAACATTGAAATGTTTTCGTACAGAATCAAGAAATGAGATTAGGGAACTAGAGCTCGTTATTTCAGCGGGTAAGCTATTCCAATCTTTGAAAGTGCGAGGAAAAAATGAGTATTGGAAAACATTATTTCGCGCCAACGGCTCAATGATATAATACGAATGTTGGCTACGTGTATTGGAGCGTGCAGAAAATGATATATACTTGTCCCGATTGATGTTGATCATGCTATGAATTATCTGGAAGAGCAGTTTCATTCTGTTAATACTATTTCTCGTGCTAAGGTTCGATAATTGTGCTTTATTAAGCAACTCACTAACTGAAGCATGCCTGTTATATACCCTGTAGATGAATCGAACCGCTTTTCCTTGTACCATTTCCAGCCTACTGATGTCTTTTTCTGTGTAAGGGTCCCATATTACACTCGCGTATCCCAAGATAGGAAGTACAAAAGTTTTGTACGCCAATAGTTTCGCATCCGGAGCTGCCTGCCGTAATTTGCGTCTCATAACCCATAGTTTTCTAGATGCTTTATCTATAACCGCGCTGATACGTTTATCCCATTTATATTGTGTGTTATATGTAGTCCGAAATAAGTATATTCATTAACCCGGATCAGTACTTGGTTATCTATGTGGTATGTGAAAAGAGAGGGGTGCTTTTTATGGGGTGATAGACATAAAAACAGTTTTCTCTTTGTTAAGTACCATTTGCCAATCTTTGCACCATTTTGAACTTTCCTGAAGGCTATTATTTAGGATGAGGTGATCATCGGGCCTTTTGATTTCATGATATAAGATGCAATCATCAGCATACAATCCTATGTTTACTCTGATATTAGTAGCTATATCATTGATAAATATCAGGGAAAGCAGTGGCCCCAAAACTGAACCCCTGTGGTACCCCAGATTCTACATTTGCTATGGAAGATGCAGTCTGGTTAAACATTACATATTGTCCCCTCCCCGACAGGAAATCCTGAATCCAGTTCACGATTTGATCGTTTTCTAACATCGCACGTAATTTTAATGAAATATTTGTATGGGAAACCTTGTCAAAGGCCTTTGAAACGTCAAGGTAGATTAGATCAACATGGACTCGGCGATTAATAACTGAAGAAAAATTATGCACGGTTCCTACTAACTGAGATACTGTCGAGTATCCGGCTCTAAAACCATGCTGTGCATTCGATAGAAGATTATGCTCCGTGACGTAGGCAACTATATGTTTAGCAATAATATGTTCGAGTAATCTAAAACTGATGCACGTCAAAGAAATGGGACGATAGTTAACTGCTATCCGAGAGTCACCCGATTTATATATGGGTTTAACGATTGCTAGCTTCCAATCTGCAGGTAATCTCGAAGTGGCCAATGACGTTTTAAAAATAACAAAAAAATATTTTGAAACCCATTCCGCATAGCGTTTAAGAAACATATTGGCGATGTCATCCGGGCCGCTGCTCTTCTTTACATCATAGTTTAGTAATAATGACAAGGTACCTGCCTTACTGATAGTAATGTTTTGGAGACCGGGAAGCTGAGATTGGACGTCGTAGTTAAAAACAATGTTGTTATCTCTTGTAAACACGGAATAAAATTGGTCACTAAAAATGGTAGCGATTTTTAATTCGTCATCAATTACATAACCGTCAACAACGAGGGATGAACATTTCTTGTCTTTGGAAGTACTTATATGCTAGAACCAAGCTTCTCTTTATTTCAGAATGACAGGCGAAACAACCGAGTCAAAATGGAGCTTTCGTAGATCGCTTCTTTAGCTCCGAATCAAGTAGCGGAGGTTCACGCTGGTACAGAACATGCGCACCAATCGCTTTGTCTGCTAAATTCCAGAGATCATTTCTGTAGGCCATAAGCTAGCGGGATTGTGGTTGCAGCTTTCGGTGCCTTGTAAGCTTACAGGCGAACGGAGTGCACCTACACTCATTCCCTTAAATACAATGTTTTATTTTTACAAGGACTACCATAATACTGGCGTATGAGAAATGGAAAGAAGCGTTGCGGATCATTTTGAAAAGTGGCAAAATTCTTTCTATTGTTTTCTGGATAAGTGTATGGAGAAAGTAAAGTGAAAGTAATTTGTAACGTATCGAGTAAACTTATGCGTTTCTTTTAAGCGAAAGTAATTGGTAACAGTAATGTATTACATCTGAAGCTGGGTAATTTGTAATTGTAATCCATTACATTTTTCAAGTAACGAGCACAAGTCTGGGCGAGAAGCTTACGTAACCTCGCTCGGCTCTAAGCTGCAATATAACGCCCGCTAATGTCAGCAGAGAGAGGGAAAGCAAGCGTCCTCCGGGACAGCGCACGGGAACCTACATGGCACCCCGAATTGCGCCACTAGGAGTGCGACCAGGTGTGACCCTGAAGACTGTGAGCGAATAAAGGGGTGGCCGAAATGTCAATAGCTGTCTATTTTTATTTTACATAACAACTAGGAGACGCAGGCGAAATCGGTTCTCTGTTCTACACTTCAGAAGTGTCAGAGGGCAGCGTCCACAAGTTTTTGATTTAAGACCGGAAATCGTTGCACCGCCCTCGATTAAGCTGAGATGTTATTGGAATACTGCTTCCGGTTTGTTTGTTGCCCGCCACAGTTAACAATTTGTTGATTTAGTGTTGCATTTAAATGTCAGAGCATTCATGATATTATCGCCAATGAATGCATGCTAGCTATTAAACTCTCCGTTTTGCAGAGCAATTAAAGGCACCTTACATCCAATTGCAGATCCTTCTGGAGCTTTATGCTATGAAGCACATTATGGCTGCAACCTCTGAGCGGATCTTGTTCTGTGATCTGCGCAGGCCCATTGCAGGAAGTCGATTAAAGAACATCACGAGAGTTTCATGCCCGTTGTCGTTAGTTTCATTTCATTTCATTTCATTTATTGTACCCTTATATCGCCCTCAGGGGGCTTTAGATAAGGGGGGACAAACAGAAATATATATAAAAGTCACAAAGAGAACACACAGACGCAAAAACAGTTTAGGTTAATTACGTATAAAGAGCGGCAAGTGCGGCTCGAAACGTACTGGGCTATTCTATTGTTACAATGTTATCGGGGAGTGAATTCCAGTCGGTAATAGACAGCTGTAAAGAGGAAAACTTATACATGTTAGTCCAAGGAGCGGTGACGTGATGTTTCCGCGTGTGGTCTGTGCGTGAGGAGATGTGGATGGCGGCTCTAATATACTTATTTTTTTGGATGGCGAATGGTAGTACAGCTGGTGCAGGGCAATCAACCGTGACATTTTTCGACGGTCTGCAAGAAGTGGAAAATTAAGTTGCTGCTTTAATGCTTGTGCGGGTGCAGTTACGAAGTATGAAGCGAGTAGCTCAGTTTTGTATGGCTTCTAACTTATCGATTAAATATGACTGATGCGGATTCCAGATAACAGATGCATATTCAAGCTTGGGTCGAACGAGAGATAAATATGCAATCAGTTTAGTGTCGCGTGTTGCAAGGTAGAGGTGTAGCTTCAGGAAACCGAGGGTCTGGTTAGCCTTTGCAGTACTGTAATTCATGTGAGGCTCCGATGAAAGATTGCAAGTGAAGTGAACCCCAAGATATTTGTATGTTCGAGCATTTTCAATAGACGAGTTGCATATAGTGTAGTTGAACTGGGTTGATGTACGTTCGGTATTAAAGTTGAGAAATTTTGTTTTGGAAACATTAATTTTCTCTTGACACTCTTCACACCATGTTTCGAGACATGTCAAGTCGCCTTGCAGAAGTAAACAGTCATGTAGCCTTTCTATTTTTCGATAGATCACGCAATCATCGGCATATAACCTAATTGTGGACCGAATACAATTTGGCAAGCCATTTACATATATTAGAAAAACCAAAGGACCCAGCACGGTTCCCTGGGTCACACCCGATTTGACATTTTGTTGTGAAGTAGTTTTATTGTTATAATGAACGCTTTGTGTACAGTTATAAATAAAAGTTGAGATCCATTAGATAACAAAAGGATCTATTTTCAATGAACGTATCTTTAACATGAGGTAATGATGAGGCACTTTTTCGAACGTTTTCTGTAAATCAATGAACATGGCATATGTTTCAATGCGAGAGTGCAGGTTTTCATGGATATCATCAGTGAACTCAAAAAGCTGTGTTTCGCAAGAGTGGGACCTCCGGAAACCGTGCTGGTTTACAAGGAAGTATTGTGCGAGCATAAGTGGTTCATTATGTTTCAAAATATTATCAGTTCCATGAGTTTACTGGGTACACTTGTTAGAGATATTAGCCTATAGTTAGATAATTCATTCGTTGAACCACTTTTATAAATTGGAATCACTTTAGCATGCTTTCAGTTGTCGGTTATTTCGCTGGACTCTAGCGATTGTTGAAAAATCAAGGAGAGAAGAGATGAACCTTCATTTTTACGAAGTTTGAGTAGCTTTGATGTTATTTTGTCAGGGCCTGGTGCCGAGTTCGATGGTAGGTCATCAATCAGTTTCATAACGCCAGATGCGTAGGTAGTTAAAGGGGCCATTTCTTCGTAACTATTATGGTATGAATCAAAGTCTGGTAGAGTAAACTGTTCCTCGAAAAAAAAAAAACATTCTTCAAATACCGATTGAACTGCTCGCATGTCTCAGCAGTGGTCATCTCATTTCCGGATGCATCAGTGAAAGGGAAACATTCTTTACCTTGTTTGGGTTAACAGCGGTCCAGAACTTTTTGGGATTGGTTCTCATAAGTTTACTAAGATCCTCATTGTAAATTTTCTTTTTCGCGTTTTTTATTTCGAATTTAGACGTTTGTTGAAAATGATTGTATCTTTCCCATGTATCTACAGACTGAGGAAGCTTGGCTGTCCTGTAGAGCCGCTGTTTTTTTATTGAGTAGTCTCTTCAACCGTGCCGAAAACCAAGGCCGAAAACCAAGGAAACACGTATGAATGGTTATTATGGGAATGTATGAATTCGCTAGTTCATGTAATTTATATTTAAGTAACGACCAATTTTCGTTAACCGATCTACAACCAAAGTCAGCTAGGTACAGATCCGAAAATTATGTTAAATTCATGCAGATATCGTCACCACTTGCTTTTGAATAATTCGAGATGGTTTTGATGAAAGGAATTTGCTTCTGCGTAGGGATGGCCATTTCAACATTAATAGAAACGTGATCACTCAATGGTTTCATAAAATGAACGCTCACTACGCGCTCAGGCTTCGACGTAAAGAACAAATCTAAAACAGCAGAGCCGCGAGTTGGCTCACTAATAATTTGACAAAGTGAGAACGCGCTTTACATCCAAAAAATCTCGACTTTGTTTAGGAAGAGAAACCAGCTTTCAAAGGGCATAGAAGATGGAAAAGTCGGCCAAACAATGTCAGGAAAATTAAAGTCTCCTGCCAACACAAACATATCATTCGGGTAAGTTCTAACAAGCAGTTCCATAAACTCGTGAAGTAAAAGGTAAAAATCTAGAAGCCCGGGAGGCTTGTAAGAGGCAATCACTATAACAGAAACACCATGTGTTTTTATTCTGACCCACACGCCTTCAAAACTTGCAATGATATCAGAGTTTTCAACACGCAAGTACTTTTTATCGCGATCAAAACCCCTCCCCCTCTACGCTCAGTGCAGTCTTTCCGAACAATAGAAAAATCGTCGTTCAAAATTAATTCAGAGTTCTGGATAGCTGCTGTGAGCCACGTTTCACTGGCAACAACCACGTCAGCTGTACATGATTGAGCATCGCAAAGTAGCTCTTCTTGTTTAGGGTACAAACTTCTCGCGTTTGCGATAAAGAAATTTAAAGTTGAGGAAGCCGGCGGTTGACGCACTTGGGCTGACGGGGGTGACTTGGATTTTTTCAATAGCTATGCTGGGGTCGGTTTCACGCAACCGGTCTTGGTGTCAAAATAATAACGTGAGGTTCCCATGATAAGCTTATCATGTCGTAGTTTAAAGGCCTTTCCTCGAGTCTTTGCGAAGGCAATGAGTTCTTTCCTTTCCTTTCGAACTTCTTCGGTGAAATCTTCGCTCAAGCGATACTCTGCTCCCTTCAGTTTAGGTGCTTTTGAAAGAACAAGTTCCTTTTCTTTGAAGGAGTTAAATTTAAAAATGATTGGCCTGTACGAGTTCCGTTCACCTTTGTAATAACCAATTCGATGGGCACGTTCAATCGAGCAAGGTTCTATCTTAACGCCAAGCATTTCTTCGCAGTACGCAAGGACGTTCTCCTCCAGACCGTTTCCACGTCTTATTTCTGCTATATTCGATATTGAAAAACAGCAGATTATTACGTCTATACTGACTTTCAAGCTCTTGGCACGTTTGCGCCATTTTCTCAAGCGCGAAGCTGTTTCGCGAGGTAGCCACTGAAATGGCAGTGACGTCCGCCTTGACTGGTTTGAAGCTCAAAACCACCCAAATAATGTCGCCAATTTTGGTTTTCAGGGTTGCTAAAACAGAGTCGGTTTTTTCTTGTCTTAATTGTAGGGACTTGATTTCAGTCATTATTGCTGCCTGGCAAGCAGTATGCTTGTTTAAAAGGGCAAGCATTTCGTCCAATGGGGCGTTAGAATCATGGGCATCCGTGACAGGACCAGGGTTAGATTCCACATCCCCTGATAAGAGAAGTAGCTTCCTTGTAAGGTTTATGGCAAGAGACACTTTCGGTGCTACTGCGGCAAACTTCGACCGAACAGTGAGCAAGCATTCATATACGGTGGGTGGGCACGATACCGATATGACGAACACATTGTCGTCTCGGTAGCTAGATGGTAAGGCACCAACCTGTGAATGGGCGGGAAGTGAGTGACACATCCTAGCAGCGGTATCGCGCGCAAGGTGCGTCGTCGCTTGTGGCCACTTTTGTAGTCTCAAGGCAGCGACACGCTGACTTCAGAAAGTTCTAAATTTTTTTGCTGTAGATATGCACCCTTTGCCTTTCCCTGGTACTCGGGAGTTTTCTCTTCATATTCGCCGATTTGCCTCAAAATTTGTTAAGCACACAAATAGACGCTGTGAGACAGCATCCCGCATACCTTCGTCAAGATCATTCATCTTTGCCAAAGTTACAGATTTCTTTAAGAAGGTTTCTTTTCCTTGTTTTTATTTACAAATTTATTTGAAATTCTCCATGGGCAACACTAATACGTTATGCCAGCGGCGAGGACAAGTTCACTGCTCGAACGTTTTCTCACCTGATTGCAAAAATATTGCTTGTGACAAATGGTTCCGTTAAACCTCCTTCCGGTACTTGCTCAGCAGCGCGATAAAATATATACATAAGAACGAGGGCTTAAAGTGTGGGGTGTGTCAGGGGGTCTCATACACCGCACTGATTTTAACGGGTTCTCTGAGATCCTCATCCGAAGCCCCAACATTAGTGAAATCAATATCATATACTGCAATAAAAATAGCTTGTTTTTTTAGGGATATGACATTGATTAGCGATTTGAGGGCAGCAAATAAAGCGTGGGGAGAGTCAACAGTGGGTTTTATTTTATCTGCATCCACTACACATCGTCAACACCCCCCCCCCCCCCCCCTCAACGGAACCTTCTTGTAGGGACCACCCTCAACTCACGGGAGACTTTAGGCACTGCATAAGACATACCCTGCATTTTAGACTGGTTGCTCACTATGTAGTTGTGCCTGCATGGCATGGATTTGTGCTACTGGAGAGAGCAGGCAAATTCGAATGTTGGTTTTCCATTGCTTTTATTAGCAGTTGTCCCAACAGTTATTGAATACTGTAAACAACTAAATTTTCGCGAATCGGGCCAAAGCAAAAATTTTGAAATTATTCGCTGGTTCTACTTTTTGCTAATCGAGTATAGCTTCTGTAGCGTTCACGTATTGCCTGAATCGTTCGCGGGACGTATTTTTCACGAATTGTAGTCGATTCGCGAAATTCGCGAAAATTAGGTCCTCGCGAAAATTTAGTCGGTTACAGTATTTAGAGATTTTCCTAAAAAGCAAGCCGGAAAGAATATTTAGTTCCATTAGGTAGCTGAAAATAATGATTAAGTACCCTTTAGTTAGTAAAATAGATAGTGTGTGCCACTGTTAGTAGTACCCATTTTTATCGGTTAACCTATTATTGCGCCAACTAAATTCTTTCGATGCAGACACCTGCCCACTGCTGGTACAGTCTTCCTTCCTTCTCAGTGAGTGTATGAACTAGAGTTTTATCCCCAGGCAACACTGGTTGAGCATGAGGTTAGAAAAGAGTTTTTATTGCAGTAGTAGTTTTTTTATAGTCTTACAGCTCAATGTAAATATTCGACAGAAATCTCAAGGTTGGGGCGAAGGAGGGTTCAATTAAAACGCTTAATCATTTACCTTAATCAGGTACCCGTCATCTGAAGGCCTATATAGCCTTGTCCTTGGGAGTGACTATGGCTGTGGCAGTAAAGGAGCAGTTCTTTTTATAAGTACAAGTGCAAAGTATAAAAAAAGCATATATGTGCTGATCCCAAACTAATATGCTAGCCATTATAATGTATCTCTGCCAAGTTCTTAAGTGTTATTTGTGTTTATTTTCAGCTACTTTTGTGCCTCAAGATCTGGACATCCTAGTGGCCACAAGCTCGGACTCAATCTTCTTATGTGCTCTGGCCAGAACCATGGGTTCTGGCCAGACCTATCAACAAGAACATCGCACTATCTCCCTGTCTGTGACTTTTGGTTAGCTTCATGACAGGGGAGTCCTCGTGCCACGAGGTGTTAGGTATGCCACTCGAAATAAGCATTCTTCTTACCTATTCCTTAACTAAAACAGCAAAAACACTACTAAGCCTAAAATCCAAAAGGCATATTCACATCTTGGGTTTTATGGTGTTCCAAATACAAAAAGGAGTCTGCTGATATGATTAGCATGTGAACTTAAAGCCCGCGGATACAGGTTCGTTGGTGTCACAGAAATAACTTCTCTCAGATGGCTCCGCACGTGCTATACCCAAATTCTTAAAATAATCATTGTGTTACGTTGGTGTCATCAATCTAATGTACCCATCGTGCCCATTAGTCGGGAGATGTGAACTATAAAAAAAACAGGAACTTGCACATTGTCTGCTCTGCAAAGATTTATATAGTTAACAGAATATAGAATTTTCAACCCCCCCCCCCAAAAAAAAAACATTCAGTGCATGTCTAGTTTCAAGGATCACATATGCCTAATTGCTATTCATAATGAAGTGAAGACGGCCTAAGTTTTGGCCCACTACAGGCTTTCTATTAGTGTTAAAATGTCTTATGATGTTTTAAAGAGTTCGCACCAAGTATTTTCTTAATATACCTAGGTTCATGAAAATTCTAACGTAAATATTGCGGACACTCATGGTGAGATCAATCTATAATCGCAAGTGTTCCACTTATTCAGAATTGATTGAGCCAGTAAATATTGTAGGTCGCAAATTAAGTTTATTTTTTGCTATGCAATGGGCACAATCGCGCGTAATGACCAGCTGTACCTAGGGGAAATTTATACGTTTACTACGGCAAGATGATTCCACAAAACTAAGTACTTCTTTTATTGATTGTCCTGCGATAACCCTGTCTCTAGCAAACATTTTATATTCTTTGCAATGCTGAGATAAGAATCTGCAAATAGTTTTTCTGGAAGTACGCTACATACTTAAAGTTTATCAACTTTCTCGCAAAGCATTTGAGAGATCCAAACCTTGTAATGTGCGGAGGAAACCCACCAAATGACGCGGCTGACAGTTTGTTATAATCTATAAGAAACAGTCAGCTCTGTAACAGTTATAATGGTATGTCACTTGCTTATGTAATGGTCATTGTCGAATTTCAAACTGCTTTTTCCGTCTAAGCTCATTTTAGTTAGACTCTGCGTTTGGTTCTCCGAAGTAATTTGCATGAACGTAGATGCAACAGGCATCTTAGAGTGTGCGTCTAACACATTCTTTATATTGAATGTGGTAACTTTCTTCATGAGCATATTCGTAATTGTATCCACATTCTACCTAAAGTCGTTTTTATTTTGACATTTGAGTTTTCGAGAGTACTTTTCCACACATCTCTGCTTGTCGAGCCGTACTCATCTTTAAATATTACATCAATCTATGAAAGTGTTGATGCCGAGTGAGAGTTCAAGGAACCGAATCTGTCATGCGAGTTAAGCCAGACCAATACAAAGCTCTACAAAGAAAAATTTGTCAAAGGAAGCTGTATGGGCGTAATATTAGCACATGCCATGCTAAAAAAAAATATGAAAACTCTTGTTAGTTATGCAAGTATCACAGTGCTGCGCCATTTCGGATGTATCACAAAAAACCTCAGTGGCATACAGCGTTTCTTATGAATCTTTAAACTGCCAAACTCGCAGCCTAGAAGTTTTATTCAAGAACGTTCCTCACCACAAGTGTATTTTGAGATTTGAGCGACCGACTCATGCATGACGATGTGGCAAACATTCTTTTCATTTTCATGTGCATTATGGTTTTCAAGGTCTAGTTTGCATTGATTTATTGCATTTATGCTGAATCTGGAAGGGGTTCTCTGGCTATGAATAAAGAGATAAACATTTCTTGAAATCCAAAATTTGAGAACGAACGAAAGGAATGATATTAGAGCGATATCTTAGATTCTCTTTTCTTTGTCTTATCTCTAATTTTTACTCTATTTCACCTAAGGCATTTAGTTTTTTAGACCACATCTCTTAGGGACCCGTTTCGTGGCGTCAGCGTCGGCGCAAGTGCCCCGCTAAACTTAGCGTGAAATTAAATTAATGTTGAGGTCACGTGACGTCAATTTTTTCACTAAATCTGGCTTAGAAATTGAATTCGAGAATGGGTGACGTAACAAAAGTCATGTGACGTTAGTTTCCCCGCTACATTTAGCGGGGAAACTGAGTTGGCGTTGTCACGCGATGTCAATTTCCCCACCAAATTTAGTGGGGTAAATTAACCCGTTCGATTTAATGAACAAATTTTCCTGCTATATCTAGCGGGAAATTTAGCGAACATTTTTCACTAAATCTAGGGTGAAATTTAGCGAAAGTTTTCCCGCTAATTTTAGCGAGTAAATTTTCCCACTAAATTTAGCGTGTCAATTTTTATGCTAAACTTAGGGAAATGACAGGGAGTAGAAGAGAAGGGGGGCATACCCTCCCCTCCGTACCCTCCCATCCTCTTCCTCAAGAGCTGCACTCTGATTTCGCAATACAGAAAATTTTAAACGTCTTTCATTTTTAGTCTCATGTTCATTCAGTCTTTATTTTGGAGGTGTGCTCGCAGGACAAATCTGGGTTGTGCTGATCCTCTACGCACGAGTTAGGAACTCCTGAGCGGCAAGAGTGGGAGTTTGGTCTGACAACTCAAGGGACACCTTTGTTCAGTAATGAATTTGTAATTATCATTTTTCGAGAAAAGTTAAGCTTTCCTCCGTGCAATTCTTTTAGAAAGGATTGCACACAGCAAAGGAAAGGATTCTGGAAAGGTTCGATTGCTTCGGATGAGAGCTTATTAGTATGCCAACATCATACTTGTTTGAAACTATTCGCTGATGTAGAGACTCGCTGACATCCAGCTTTATAATGGAACGCTGGACGTCCGCGTATCTTTCTCGAACGATGCAAGCGGCGAAGGAATCATACAATCATATCGTATTAAGGGACATTCTACGGTGTTTTCTTTGGTGCTTTACAGATTTCTTGAAAAAAGGAACGTAAAAGCTACACTTGCGCGGTGTGCGCAGGTGAGTTATATGGCCAGGGGGGCATAGCATAAAGGGCTAGCAGAATTGTTGAGACGGATTTTAAAGGGAAGCGTAACACTTTAAAAAATCAAGATAGAGCTTCACTGTAGCGTAGTTTTATCTCGCGAATCTGAATATCACGTTCGCGTTCCCAAAGATATAACAACTAAATGTGAGAAAGCACAAAAAAAACATCGCACCAGTAGTGACGTCATAGAAGGATCTTTCGGTCGCCAAGCATGCATGTGTGGCTTTAGGGCTGCCGGTCGAATCGCAAGCTTGCGAAGTATATTCTCCCTCAGTGGCACCAGTCGTGACGTCTTTTTGTGCCCTTTTTAAAAATAGCGCGCGCGTGCATAGCTTTAATAGGCGCTGAAGATGTATGAAAGTGGAGATTTCAAAAGTTGCTTTTGTGACGTCACCCTCTGAGAAAGAAGGCCTTCAGCGGTGCTTTGAAAATGATTCGATAGAGCCTCAATTCACCGAATTAAGAAATAAGATAGATATTTTAGATCCTGTAGGTCAATTGAAAATTGAAATGTGTTTCCTCAAATAAAAAACCGCTTCATCTTCCCTTTAAGTATAATATGTTCCTTAAAGTTTTAATTAATGGAAATCGACCCATGGTTCGAATTAGAGACTTGCCATGCATCATCGAACAATACTAAATCAACACTTTTTATCAAGATAAAACAAAGGAGCAGCTTTTCATGGCGTTTTACACTCTAAAAAAAGCGGGTTCAGCCATTACACCCCTTGTCACATATACGACACCGTAAACTTCAGTTTGGTGTACAGCGCACTGACGTTGAACGGACGCTACCAACCTTTACGAGAGGCTTGATAGCCGATTTGTACAATTGATTACAAACGTTTACGTAAGTGTAACCAGCTGTAAAAAAAGTTATCGTTATTTTTTTGGCCTTACTGCAAAACCTCGGTGTTTTCTTTTTGAACTCTTTGATGCGTATTTTAGCAGTTAATATCTTGTATCGCACCGTCATCAAGCCTTTCATAAAAGTTGAGGCCGTCAGCTCGATTTGAGTGCGTTGTATGACGAACTGAAGATTTGGGGTGTCGTATATGTGACACGGGGTGTAAGGGCTACACCCTTTTTTCTAGAGTCATAACAATGCTCAATTTTGACGCGCTTCTAGAGTTTGGTTTCATATACCAGAGCGCATATTTGCGCCCGCGTTCCTGCAGCCCCAGGGCCGCACTGCGAAGACACCCCTCGCCTCCCTCGTAGGATGAAGAAAAGCAGGGCGAACGTGTGGTCGCGCGTCTGAGCCCCTGGGGCGGTTTGCTCATCTCGCGGCCGCGGCCGCGGCTGCGGCCAAGAGTGATTTTTATTAGGGGTTTGCAAATATAAATATTTTCGAATATGAAACGAATACGAATCGTTAGCTTCGAATATCGAATTCAATATCGAATAGTCGAAAACAGGCGCATTTTTTCACAGGATTTTTATTTTCACATGTCGCAACTGCAGTTGATTTTTCTTTTCTTTTTTTTTTAATTTTGAGTTGCAGAATTGCAATTGACTTTTCTGCATGACAATTTGTAATCATTCCTCCAACGAGAATTTTCGTTTTTGTAGGGGAGATCACAAGTTGTCACGCAGAAACATCCACTGCTGCACATTGTCAGGAAGGAGCCGCTCCCTTCGAGTGGAAACTACACCTCCAGCCACAGAAAAAACTCTCTCACTAGGCGCTGAAGTAGCAGTATTTCCAGGTATTTGATGCAAAGCTTTTCCAGACTCGGATATCTTAAGCACCCGACAACTCGCGACTACACACACGGATCTCTCTCTCTTTTTAGCAGTGCCTCCTCCGAATACACTGCAACTTCCCATTCTGAAGCTGAAACCACTTTCTCAAAATAACAGCGCCAATATGGGGCTACACGCAAATACACGACGCCACCGGCGACAAAAACTAATAACACTTGGTAGCACACTCACGGCAGACAAAACACTCACACAGCGCCACTTTGTCTGCTGTGAGTGTGTTACTAAGTGTGATTATTTTTGTGGCCGGTGGTGCCGTATTTTTTATTGTAACCCCATATCTGCGCTGTTAATTTGAGACATGGATAACCAACTCGCTGAAGCCACCGTAAAACCACTTTGCTTTCTATTGTACTTTTGACTAAGTGGTCAATGCTTGAAAAAAATTGCTGACGGCGTTAAGCCTTGTTTTTTTTACTGTGTTGCAGCTTCCTGCAGGTTTTTTTTCAGTAGCATCACAGGAGGCTAGCTCTTGTAGCACCAGAGTTTTTAGCCAGAATATTTTTTTTTCTTTTCAGCTTTACAAATAGTGGGCTATAAGCGTGGGTCCAAGAACATAGCAAGGCATGCTTCCTTGTCCTCTTTATACAGAGTGAACCGTGCCTTGATGGATCTTATCAGTTCTGCGGGAAATTCTGATGTTCCAGCACAGTTACCTAGACAGTGGGGGATAACAAAAATAATAGGAGCTTGGAAGGACTAAGACGGATACTTCTCAGCACCGGCAATAAGAGTGGCATCAAACAATGGCTTCAATGCTTGAACATATTCAGAAGGATCTTTTCACTCTGACAAACCAAGTCCATCGATGTAACAGTCCAAGGTAGCAAGCTCCAGAGTGACTGGTTCGTTGAGTTCCCGAAGGCGAGAAAACATTAGATACTGGCTATTCCATCCCGTCTCCACGTCTTGCACCAGACGTAGTTTGTCCTTTCCCATCTTCTTTTCGCACTCCTCCTGCTTCTTCTGAGCTAATGAACTGTGTTTGTGATGTCCCACAATATGCCTCACTTTCTTGCACAGGCGATGAAAGGCCGGCGAACGGGATCTCGCGTCATTAATCCACAGTTGAAGCGTATGCGCGAAGCACGTTCTTTCAGTCCACGGAAGTATCCTTACTGCGCCACGGATATTGCGCCCGTTATACATTACGATGAACTTGGCACATTTATCGGGTATCTCCCAGTCACGCCACATTTCGTCCAGCATGGGTGGAATGTTCACAGCACTGTGACTGGCAGCCATGTGTCGAGTGTTCAATGTGAACCGGTTCATCACGCATTTTGCAGTTGCAGGAAGGCACTTGAAGATCACGTAACTTTTGTTAGCGCGCGATGTCCACATGTCGCTTGTGAAGGCAACAGCGGTATTGCCGCCCTCAAAGCACTGTTGAGGTCTGCTTTCACTTCTTTCCAGTGTTGTCATGCATACGTGCCCAGGCACGCGTGAGGGTGTAGAGCAGGATGGTAGGCGATAGTTGGGTACGGCTTCTGTCAAAAGTTTTTTGAAGCCGCAATCTTCCACAATACTGTAAAGATGTAAATCAAGCGCCATCAATGCGGACACCTTGCTATAGTCCTTGCATCCTCTTTTCTGGAAGGGGCTCCGTGCGGTGGACGGAGCCCCTGCCAGGAGCCCCTGCTTAAGAAGATGAAAATTCCTGACACGGAAACTAGGAAAAGGCCAAAGAAGTTCGGAGTGCTACCCTACGTTCACAGGATTTCTCACAATCTGAAACGTGTAGGAGGGAAATTCAACGTTGACGTTGTCTTCATGGCCCCCTTCAAACTATCTGAACTCTGCTCGATGTTAAGCGGGACCAAACCTAGGAACGGTCTCTGTGACACGAGGCATGCCAAGCAGTTTGTGCCTTGTGTTAACGAAGTAGTCTACGAGATCTCTCTCTGCTGTGGTAAAGTCTACTTGGGACAGACCGGTCGCTGTTTGAGCGATAGGCTGCTTGAACACGCGGCCTCGCTCGGCAGTTGTCGCGGTTCCTATCTACCTATACACTGCAGGGATTGGGGGTGTTCTCCTGCGTTGGACAATACAAAGGTGGTGGGACGCATGAGGGGAGAGTTGGAGAGAGAGATCATGAAGCGGCGCGTATAATTGCCTGTGGACCAGTCACTGGATTAGTGCAGCGTCAGTGCATCTGACCAACAGGGAATTGTAATTTCTCAATTGTAACCGCCCTTAGTACACTGTACACGCGATCTGTAAATGTCTAATTTGTGTCCTGAACACGACGTGCACGTGGTACGAATGTGGAGTGTACGCAGCGCAGGCTTTTATTGTTTTCTCGTGAAGCTGTCACATTTTTGATATTTTTTTTAAATATATAATCCGGTCACACATTTTGCAACGTCCTTCCAGTGCCGTTGTTTCTTTCTTTATTAGCATTTATGTCTTTTGAAAGAGAAAGAAGAGATTAAGCTTGCGCGGGCGACTGTGCGCGCGTTGAAGTCATAGTAAACCTTTGGTTGTAAGTCAGCGTATGTCCTGCGTCCTTCTTCTACATTGTATCCTGTCCCATTTGCACTGTTTCTCATTATGTTGTTCAACCAACCAACCAAGCAAGGTAACCTGTTACAGTGATATTTTCCTGGCGTACCAGCGGTAATCCCGCGATATTCTTTTAAAAACGCAGGATGTACATTAGGATGGTTCACAAGGGGCGTTGTCGTACCTGTGGGCGCTTTAAAGGGTTATGACACGGCAAAAATAAAATATGAGATAACTAGACTTTTAGGACCCATTGTATGTTCCTATAATCCTGCTAAATTTGTTCTGAAAATGGCGGCATAGTTTTGTGGATAAATCGGTCTATATGCGGGTCCCTCGGAGGGGCAGATCCAGGCGGAGCTTGAGGATGGCTACGTAGCCAGCCTCAAGCCAGCCTCCAGCACTGTGTCTCCTTGCACGCACTCACAGACTTGGCTCTCTTGGCGTCTCGAGCTTCAGCTTCCTCGTCTACCTTCCACGTTTCGAGCATGGGGTCCGTGACGATTACGTCTACAGCATCGTTCTCCTTGTCAAAGTGTTCGACATTGATCGCGGGAGCGATGAGAGTGATTGTTATCAAGGGATGTTGGAAGCTGTTCATTTTTACTGCGGCAACCAGCTCCAGTTACGGACGAACTCGCCGTTGCCACCGTCGTCCGGGAATTTCTCGCAGGTGCATGCAGGGTGAAATGTCAACGGGCCGGGGGCGATAGCGAGAATAGCTTTCGGGTTACCGAGTTGCGTGAGCGGTTTTGATCGTACCGCGGCGAGGAGAGCTTGGGCGAACATGGGGCGCCTAGAATGAGAGAGCGTTCATCTTCGCATGGTTTATGGACACCATGATGTGACTAACTTTGGCAGTGTTGCCTGGTCGCCAGATGAAAATGTTAAATATTCCTAAATTGAATATTGCAATTACCAGAGGTCCTAAAATCGCGTAACTTGGTGTATATACTATGTAGCCTATAAGCATTCCATTTCAATTATAATTTATCTGTCTAATTTCCGTGTCATAACACCTTTAGGCGTTGACTCGCATGCCGTACACTGCGCCATTGATGCCGTCACCCTCGGAAAATATTTCCCCAATCGCGCTCCTCTCTCTTTGTTTTGGTACCGTGTCCCGTTCTTTTTTCCGCTTCGCAGGGGGTTCCCCGCACACTCCTCGATCCGCCATAACACGGGTGGGCAAACGCCAAAGTGAGCAGTTTAAAAAGTCAGGAGTCACAAAAGAACAAAAACTCGCAGACTACCGCCACTGACACCGACGCCACATGTCGCTGTCTATGGGCCTTACCAAAACCGAAGCCGAAAGCAAAACTTATGCTTGCGAATGCGTTCCCGAATATTCGATTAATTTCGAATATTCGCGTTACGACGAATATTTGAAAAATACCAAAGTCTTAGTTTACCAATCGGATACGAATATTAAATGTATGACATTCGATTCCTATTTAAAATTTTGAATATTCGCCCTCCGCTAATATTTTTGTCACGTAACCAGCCTTATTGGGAAAAGGAAGTACCTAGCGTCCCTGCCTAATGGCAGCGAAATCCAGGTCGCTTCTAATACACAAGCCTAATTTCGCTCGCAGAAACAGACTGCAGAGGCTTTCAGCTGGAGTTCAATTAACCGCCCCTTTATTCTTTCGGAGCGGCAGGTAAACTTACGACCAGAGGAGGTAAATATTAGCCAATAGAAAGGAAAAATCACGGGAGATAAAATCGGTGCCAGTATATTAACATACCTGCGCCAGCGCTGAAGTCTCAGTTTTTCTGTATAGTCGAGAGGTAAGAGCGCCAGGACTTCTCGTCGCGACGTGAAAGTTCCGGGTTCAAACTGCGCCAGAAACTCTTTTCATTGTTTTATTTCTTGCTTTTCCTCTGACTTTTCTCTTCAACCAAGTTTCCCAGCTTTTACCAATGTCTCGGGTATTCTACATCATGATCAACTTCCACCAGCTCGCCTGCGCACTCACAGTTCAGTTTTTTTTTTTTATTATTGACACGACTGCTGTGTGTATTAGTGCTTAGTAGGAGTATCCTGTTTTTTTAAAAGAGTCGTAGTAAGAGCGTTGTATATTTAAATACAGATAAAAGTATAGTTGCTGGGGAAAGTATGCTTTTTCGGCCCCGTTTGTGTGAAGTCATATCGATGCTGCACTCTTAAATTCCTGGAAATGAATATTATGACGTGATTACATTAGTGCTTTAACTTGGCTTGATCTTCCTTTTTTTTTCGGTGTGTCGATTCAACAGGTGGGACAAACAGTAAAAAGCACTGACCTCAATGACAAATGCTGGATCGCGCGTCCCCGCTCCGCGACTGCGGCCACCGGACGGCCATCTCGCATGGTAAATTTTTTCGTCTTGCTAGGGTCTTGCTGCGGTTTTCCTGCGTGCTCTAGACACGCTTTCTACTCGGTCATCGTCATCCGCCAAAGACGTCCTTTAAGATCCTGTCTGAGGCGTGATGCTTGCCTATGAGAACACGTGGAATTTTTTTACGAAAATGCAGTGCCCCAGGATAAAGGCACAACTCGTCGAATGCAAGTGTCGCCAGTCTCGCGGCGTAATCGAAGCTTCCTTGGCACGCCGAGTGCTTCGTACCTTCGCACGCTTGTATACCAATCGAGTATCGTCGCCGCACCAAAGTTCTGAACGTGTGTCGGGCGTACATGCCTTTAGATCATTTATATATACATATAGGCCCCGGAGTTTTGGACCGTCCAGCTGTTCCGGTGAGTTGCTATCAATAAAGGTGGGGAGGGGTGGGGGGGATGTGTACGTGTTCTTATGTACTACTGACCATGGCCATGTTCCAAATCTACTCTAATTGATCACATGGGAACACATAGAGCAAAGCTGTTGAGCAAGGAGGGTTTTCGAAGGCAAAAGTGCAAGACGGCGAGAATTAAAATCTTTGAAGCGCGGCCATTTTGGTCATGTGCAATCTGTTGGCCAATCACAATCAGGCGAGCCTCGCTCAAACGTCAAGTGCAATCGAGTAGGTTGATAATAAGCCAGCACTGCTCAGTGATGAGGAGCTGTTGTGCACGGTATTCTGTACATCGTCTCAGGACGAAACAAAGACTTACCGTCACCTCTCTTCCGTCGCCACTGTACGCTGGATTAAGCTCGTTTCTGGAACGCGAGTTCTGCAAGTGTACAGTCGTCAGAGTAAAGTAAGACGCTGATCCAGAGACGGATACACTTCACGCACATTGCACTCGCAAAACACATTCACTCGGCGTTGATTCTTGAGCGATATAAAGCGTGCGAAGCACAGAGACGCAGCACTTCGGCCTGCCGAGAAAGCTTTGAACACGCCGCCAGACCGGCGAATCTTGCTTTCGACGAGTTGTGCCTTTTTCCTGCGGCACTTCGCTTTCGTAAAAATGTCCAAGTGTTCTTAACGGGAAGTATCATGCCTCACCCAGTATCTTAAAGAACGTCTTCGCGAATGACGACGAATGGGTAGAAAACGTGTCTATAGCAGGCTGGAAAACCGCAGCAAAAAGCTATAAAAAAAAAAAAATAATAATTTACCATGCAACATGGTTGTCTGGTGGCCGCACTCGCGCTACAGCGAACATGCGGAAATGCGCAATCCAGCAATTCTCATTGAGATCAGTGGTAAAACCGTGTAAGGAGCAGTAGGGCAAGTGGGTGATTTGGACGATTTGTAAAAAAGATCACAGTTAAAAAATAAGACACACGCGCCAAACATAAAAAAAAAATTCAGTTCCTGGCGCGATCTGAACTTCGAAGTTTCACGCCGCGACGACAAGTCCCGGCGTTCCTTCCTTATGCGGAGGGTAAGTTCGTCTGCTTCTTGCGCAGGGGTTGAGGTGACGTCAGAACGCTGAGCTCTGATGGGCTCTAATTGAAGGATTGTGGGTAGACCTCAATCAGGGTGTAAGATAGACAGGTGGCGAAACGAGAACCAAATGAGCGACCGGATTGTGTCCCCCTCGGTTTTCTCTTTTCCTGTGGCGCCATCTATGTGGAGCACTGCGAACTCTCACTCCGGGTGGGCGACCGGTGGCGACCGGCTAAACTGACGGAGATGGTTTCTCGTCGATTTTCAATGGAGGACTGTCGTGCTCTCGGTTTATTTTGCGCACTTTCCCATAGAGTTCCATGCAAATCCGATTCAAATTTTTTTTCCTCTCGCCGCAGCGCTACTGTCGCAAATCGGGGGTACCCGCAAGTAGACGAGTACACAATCTGGTCACGGCGCTGCAATAGGCTTCTATGGGCCGTTTCCCCACCTGTCTATCTTACACCCTGGCCGAGACCCACCATCTCAGTGTCGTCCGCTCCTTTGCAACGTCTATTGCTATTCAACAGCTGTCTTTATTTACGAGCGAGCTTGACTTACGACGCACGAAAGGAGGACAAGTTCCCTCCTTTCGTGTGCGGCGTCGAGCGTATTGCGGAAGTAATGTCGTAGACTTGATGACACCAAGATGTAATTATTGTATTTTATTTTTAGCGAAATTTCATGGAAACTTATTTTTCTATGCCCTGTTGTTTAAACAGACGAACACTTTCTCGGGGCTAACCCGATGGACTTCAATTAGCCCTCTGTATTTGCTGAAGTGACTTTTTTCAAAGCTTACTGTCTCAACAGACAGGGATGTAAACACGCTGCCTCCTTCAGTGTAGCGCGCATGCGGCACCGGACATGTAAGGGCATCACAGACCTGTTCTTGCTCTTTTTCGTGCGGCTGGGAACTGCTTATCCCTCTAAGGGTGCAAGGTGAAGAAAACTACGCACCTATTTAATAGGATAGTGTCTCGTTTGTTATCAGAATTAACCAAACAAATCGCTCCACCAACTAAGAACGGACATGCCCCATCATCCACCGAATCAAGAAAGTACTCTCAATCTATCAATACTCCCAGAAATTTAAAATGCGACACACCGTCGCAAATGCGCCCACCACATCCGAAGACGCAGCACGTTTTCATTACCCCTGGTAACACTGCCCCTAAGGCAGCGCCTCATTGTAGCAGACCTTTAAATTACACAGGAACGAAGCGGAACGTTCTTTTCGCTTTCATTTAACCAGTAACAAGGTGAAGGATTCACGGCTATAGCCACAGCTGCTACAGCACCTACGCCTTTGCCGACGCCGAAATGTTTACATCCATGAACCTCTTCCCCCTCCCCAGGAGGCGGAGCTTAGTATAACCTCCTCCCCCACCTCCTTTCCCATGCGCAGAAGACCGAAATGCGCCCACCTGCAAGGCGCATACAGCGGAACACTAAGGCGTTCGACGCCGGCATAGGTATATAAACATACTGACACCGCTATTACCTTGCGTGACTTTTTTTGTATTTTAAATCATATTTGCCTTCCGTGGCCGTAACATTACCTGGCGCTCCTAAAGTATAAAGAAGCGGTTAATTTGACTCAAGTTGAAAGCCTCTGCGGTCACTGTCTACTGGCGAATTTGAACTTTTGTACTCGAAGCGACACCTATTTCTCAGCCATTAGGCAGGGACGCTAGGTACTTATTGTCCCCATGGAGCTGGTCACATGACAGAGAAATCCCTCTTGACCGCAACCGCGGCCGCGGCCGCGAGATGAGCAAACCGCCCCTGGGGAACGGGACGGTTGACGCAAAGATTCACTCCGATAAGAAGCCGAAACCTGGAAACGCGTCCAAATGAAGCGTTTTTTACAGAACGCTTAAATGTCACCCCTGCGTTATATCCACCCCTGCGTTGTATGTAATTATGCGACATATCGTTACGATTAGGCCCCTGTACTACGTCCCCCTTGCCGTATAACTCACCTGCACAAACCATATACGTGTAGCTGTAACGACCTTTTTAAACAATTATGTAAAGCTTTAAAAAAATTGCCTTTCATAGCAGTGAAAAAGGGTTGAGGTACACCTAAGCGCTTCTTGTTAGTTCTGAATGCGAAAGCACGCACACCGCTCTTCGCTCCCTTTTTAATCTGCGGCGTACAACATGCTGACCTTGGGCGTGGAACAGTGAAGCCTCTCCCTCGCGGACAACTAGAACCATCGGATGACCGATCGTTCAGACTGTTGTGTGCCTTGCGGCGTGAGGATGGAACATACAGTAACGTAGTTCACAGCAGAACGGACCCCTTGGTTTACTCCATGCGCCGTATATATTGCCACGCGCCGTACAACCGATAAGAGGCGAGCGAACGCAGTGATAAATGATAACACACCAGTGTGATGGCACAGTTAGGATGACATTACACAAACTCAGGCGCAGCGGCAAATGGGAGCCTTGTCAACGCGCGCCAGCTAATGGGTCCGAAGTGTAAAACGTGCCATTGGCTAGGTTTGCGCGTGGTTTCATTAAGGTGCCCTTTTCCATAGTGTCAAAGCTGATGCCGTCGGTTCGCTTGCATGAGACAGTTAATGCTTTCGGATTAAAAAAACGCAATACCGGCATGGTGGACCCATGAAGGTGAATACTCCCACACAGCTCCATCATGTGTCAATCGCCTTTTTGCTGGTATAGGATGTCCCATATTACGTTTATTTTTATTTTTATTATTAAAGTGATCAGTGAAAGGCAGACAGGTAAGCCTGGACTTTTGTCCTAGCTGGCTACTCTGCACAGGGTAAAGGATTAAGGGATGAAAAGGTGGGATGAGGTGCTTAATGAATATGAGAGGAAAGAACTGAGAGGATGATGGGTGGAATAGTTGAATATGTTTGTCTCTGCCTACAGGGATTGCATCGACCGGGTGTCCTCGAGAAATTGTTATTTCAATACGTTATGCTTGTATCGTTCCGTCCTCCTGCATGGTTCCGTGCGCCTTCATGGTTCCGACATAATCCACTAGGCTGGTGTAGGATGTCCCAAAACACGACACGCTTGTAGGGATCCATCCGCGTGTATCGTTCCGCCTAAATCCACTATGCTCGAGCAATCATCACACCGTGACCCATAAGATTGGCGCCATAAACTGTAAAAAAAATCCAGCTTATGGGTGGACCATGACGTGAATTGGGGCTCGTCCGGTGATTGGCCGAAATTAGCGTAGTCCGCTCCTCCTCTTTTTTGATTGTAAGTTCTTTAAAAAATTCGTGCCTTTTTTATTTATTAGCAACGGCACTTTTACTACTAAAAATATAAAATATTATTTCAGTTTACAGGCGCGCAGAAGGAAAAGACTGAAGAGCCGAGAGGCGTGTAACTTGAAAAGCGTTTAGTGTGGTATCAACATCAGATCGTGTTTGTTGTTTTTCTATTCTTTTGAGAAAAACAAAACTCGGAATCATTGTGTTTTGTCCGGTTAGTCGCGCAATTCTTGGTTCCAGGGGTGAAGGGAGCTGCAGAAACTGTTTCAGGCTGACGCCTGCAGTTTCTGGTACTCCTGCGCATTTATGTCAAAAAGCTTCCGTCAGACCTCGTCTAGCACGCCGCGATCTTTCCTGCACATCCATCTAGCTTTTCATCCGATACCCTTTTGGGCCTGTGGTGTACTGAAACACCGGTACACGTCCCTACGCGAGCCCAAGACTGCGTAGCTTTCACGCCGAGCCTTCTCGTGCAGGACCACACTTGTGTCATGACCTGGGTTAGCAAAGCTGATTGAACTCTGAGTTCAGTCTCTCACAGTGTTCTGTCTCACTGGTGCGCTACAGCGACACGCAACGATAAGTGATCTTTGTAATATGATAGCGCCGCTCACAACGCGATTGGCAATGAACGGTGTCCACAAAAAAATGAGGTTCCTACACACAGGGGTGTTTGAATGCGTTTGAACTCGCTTCGTTCACGAAGTTCTAAACTTCTGAGATACATAGTTTTATTGTGCAAAAAGTAACACCGGTTTTATTTTCTAGAACGAACTTTGTATTTTAAATTTACCAATGACTCCTTCAAATGCGATAGCATTTCCTTTGATTTACTTCTTGCTGACTTTATTCTCCTGCCACGTGATGAAGACGTTAGGTTGCAATGGCGAAGAAATATGCTGACACGTGCGAGAAGATACGCGATAACCAGAAAGCTATCCTGTGCAACTGAAACAAAGGCTTTATATGTGCATGCTGTTGTGTATTGTGTGGCGATTGATAAATAAAATGGATTTGACTCGATTGATCTGATACAAGTTGCTACAGTGCTCTCGCTCTTCATTGATTTGTAGCACGGCAGATATCAGGACCTGGACTCCCGCTAAGAATATTTTAAATTCTAATAAAATTAAAGCAAAACGACCCGTTAGGTCTAGTTCCTGTATTTCGTGTTTCGTGTTATTTTTGCAGCTAAAGTTAAATCAAGTTCACAAAACGTTCTGATAGGCATTTTATTGTAAAAAGGTATTGTAAATACATATTTTTATGGTGGCTATTTTCTCATACAACACTCAATGCGAAAGACAAAAAGAAATGTTTTTATTAATACTTCTTGAAAGGCATAGATATTTGAGACTGCAAGTTTCCACCTTGTAACGGTTTAAGAGACCTCGTGGTCAATATTTGTGCAGTTTCCGAACCAGCACCGCTGAAAAAGAGGGAACAATTTTCATCCCAGATTTCTCAAATTTGTCGTGGCGAGACACCGAGGAACATTAGCCAGCCGTCAATTTATGCTTGGTACGCGATTCTGAGCACCACGCAGAGGTTTTAAAGTAGGATCTCTCAATTACTCGTACTGGTCTGGTTTCGGTCTTTGGAGCATAATATACCTTAAGAATAAGAATTCAACAAATATATCTGACAAGGTTAGCAAGAAGATATGTCTGAATACAATTAGTTGTAGTACATTTGTGTATACATTGGCGAACAACTTAAGACAAGACAAACATACACGTATACGAACTATATACTGACATAGAAAAAGCGCCTCCTGCGTCAATATCACGTTTACGTAGGTTTGAGCTGTTTGCAATTTGTGACGATTGGGCAATTTGTTTTCCGTCCGGTTATAATGTGTGTGCGAGCAACATGTGGTATGCCGAATAGGTTTGGTTGCTTTGAACGAGTCATCAGATAGCACAGTTCCAATTAATTTGAGCTTCACGTCAAAGAGTGGTTCTTAATTAGCATCAGACTAAGAATGCTTGAAATGGGTAAGCGGCGCTTTGTCAATCTGCTGTATTGTTTATCTTGTACGCAGTTCGAAAGACTGCTCGTTCTAGTGATCCTCTCTGTTCAATGTGAAAGCGGAGATAGACAGAACTGGGCAGTGAAAAGAAAGATACAGATACTAAAAAGAAAACTTTTAATATCTGTATCTTTCTTTCAAGCTAGATGTGAAATATGAATTTTTATCTCAGTTCTAAAGAAAAAATATCGATGTACCGCTTATATTGCAAAGCTGTGAGAGGCTTAGTTATGTTGTTACATTGGATGCCTAATTTTAACTGTCCGATTTTTACCATAAATTGAAAAACCATCTTTTTGGTTGACCCGCCCCATAACCCTTTAGAAAAAGGCATAAATTATATCTAAAAATGTTTCGGAGAAACGTAGGTTTTAAAAATTGCACAGTAAGCTCCTCTCATGAACTCCTTCACTCTTTCCACAATGCCAGAGGGAACTCCAGAGAAGAGGAGGGTGGGAAAAAAGAAACCTCTAATCAATCGTGAGTAAGGGAGCTTATCTTCCTGTGATGGTGCAACAAAGAGAAGTTCAGCTTTTTTTGTCCAATCTATCCACTCTGGGTGACCCAGGTTTACTTGGTAGGTCCCTGGGGCGACATTATAGTTTTGCACTTTTAATGATGGCAGACTGTATTACTGTAGCAAAACGGCCTTTTTGAAAACAAATCTAGAAAGTCTAAAAGAACAGGCTGTGTATCACTGAAGATTGATTGGAGCCGGATATTACTTGCAACTTTAAAGAGTCGACCTAACTAAAATATATCTGTCAATATTGTCTACTTAATGTTCCCTAGGAGAATATATACTGGTAAGCCGTTCTTGAAGCACACATAGAGTCGCTGTCAGCTGAAAGATCGCAGGGTGTGGACCATTATGGTCTTGATTCTGAGAGCGTGATCGGCTCTTCGACGTTCTTAACCACTGATGCCGAGATCTTATTGGCTACCGAGCAACGGTAAGATGTTCAGTACCCGGCACTTAACGCGTTTCTTAAATTGTTGGCACTGTAGCTCCCCTAACTGACAGTTTCCCTTCTCTGCACTCATCGGAAACAACCATGCCCACCCAGCTGCTTGAAAACTTAAAAAAAAAAGTATTATTGATATCCTACCTCGCCATTACTCCCGCATGGGTAGCCAAATGGAGCGAAGTGAATTTTTTCCTTTATTTTGTTGTAACCGTTTTTGGTGGTCACATTATTACGGCACGTTATGGCGCAGTTCTTCATACTCTGAAAATATTTGTAGCAAGAAAGGTGGTTAACTTTAAGTATATGCTGTGGGACAAAAGTTTGATTACTTTTTTAATATTAATTTAGATAACAAATTAAATAGAACATGCGTGCTCATAACCAGAGACTACAGCAAATGTCTTAGGATCTCCGAAAGCCATGGCATTTTCAATTGAGATAGATGGTCAGCGAATAAGGAGGTGTTGACAAATTTTATATCTATGGGCCTTTAAGATCCCTAATGGGGTGAAAATATTAAACTTTTAGTCGTACTTGTATTATGTTGTATGGAAGATAATCTGTTGTGCAGTAGGTTCTATTTCCGGTACATCTTTAGCGATTTCACGTCCGTTTATATCTAGGTTTCATATCCAACGTTCTGGTCCTTAGATATGCAATGCCAAAGAGACGTTTGAGGTAATGTGAATCAACAAATTTAAAACATGTCTTTGTTCTTTCTTACAACGACGAAAACCGAGACTGTACTTTTCCAACCATAAAGAGCGTAGCTCTATGCGAGCCTGAGCTGTGACGTATGTTCATGACACAGCACAGACATAATCGGGATTACTTGAAAGGTAGCTTTTCTTGTTGGAAACGTGTTGATTAGCGCACGACTCAAGGGTTGCCCAAACAAAACAAAAATTTTGTGCACAGCAAAAAAAAAAAAGTGTGCACGGTTCTCAAGGGCGTGAAGTTTGCTGCGGGGGCCTACGTTTTCAGCGAGGGCATCAACCATAGAAACAGCACGCCTTTCTTCCTCGCCTCCCGACTATCGTTTACTATCGTTCAGAAGATTGGCGATTGCCAAAAACAGTGAGGTCTTGACGACAGCCAGCAAGGCGTGTGGCTCCGGATCCACGTGATGACAACCCTTAAAACCTCTCTCCAAGAACCCAAGTCGTGAATAGCATTTCCCCAGCGAAAAAAAAAGTAAAAAAAAAAAAAAGTTTGCAAGCGGACTGGGACGGAAGGAAACCATTCATTTGCAGCGAGAGCAAATGGTGTGGCTGCACTAAACGTGTCCTGTTTGGACAGACCTTCAGCATGCTGCGCGCATATTCGAGAGGTAGGGTAGCGAATTTCAAGGAGAGGAAAGGTATACAAAGGGGAAGGGGAGTGATGCTCACGGCCGAAGTGTATAGCTCCGGGTTAATGCGTTTACAGAACATCTTCGGTGTGAAGAATCGGTCCGCAACCTCCTTGGTGACGTTAAGAAAGTCATAGTCGGATTGTGTTTTCCAGCATTGCTCTCCATGTAGCCTGCAAACAAACAAGAATCGATCATTGTATGTTTAAAAATAAGAGTATATCGAAATCTGGGTGTGTGTAATGGGAGAAATACGGATGTTTTTATGATAATGCGATTAATCCAAAGGTGCAAGCGAGCTGCACTAGATTAATGAAAATATTCTCTAAAAAAGAGGAACGACGGGGACAAGGGAAACACACCAATCTCCAAACACAGCTAGGTGACACGTGCGCAACAGAAAACATCCGCCTGGTCCTGGTATCGAATCAGGGACCTCTCTAATTCCAGTGAAGCTCTCTACCAACTGAGCTAATCAGGAGTTAGGCGTCAGTAGTGCTAACGTGCTTTATCAGCTGCCGCCGGTCGAACAGCCACAACACTAGTGAAAAAGCCATTTGTACGAGAAATTTCTTGTCTTCAATAAACACATATGAATCATGAAAGGTATATAAGAATATATAAGAAGCATATATGAACCATAAAAAGCACTATTAAAGACACATATGAACATATGAGAAACTTTTCACAAGGTTTTTTTATATTCCTTATATAGTTCTTATATGTTCTTATATGTCTTGTATGATTCATATGTGTTCATTGGACGCAGACATTTCTCATACAACAGACGTTTTTCAATACAGAAGGGTAAATGGCCTGCATATTGAGGTTATTATGATCATGAAAATAATGCAAAGGTGCAAGCGAGCTGGAAAAGCATGATGAAAATAATCGCTGTAGAAAAGGAACAAGCGGACAAAGGACAAACACAAATCTCAACAGAGCTAGGAGAAATTAACGGTGTTTGGAGATGTGTGTTTGTCCTTTGTCCGCCTTGTTCTTCTTCTCCAGGGAATATTTTCATAACGGATGTTTTCCTGATTCATGAGATTAGATTAATAATACAACATTTAAATTTTTAATGAACACACACGAAGAAAGAGAGAAAAGTATCCTTCCACTAGCCGAAGGCAGCCGATATACTATGCCTCTTTAATTGGAGTGATTATCCGAAAGGCGTACGAACAAAAATTCTCAGGGCCCACTCACACTGAGGCAACACGACGGACACAGCAACGCAACATGTTGTCCAACAATCGTGCAAATTGTTCCTTTCTTCCCATGTTGTCCGACAACCCTGTCACATCGCGGCAACAGTAGCACAGCATGAATGACAACGAAAAAGTCACCTCGGTATGACAGCTTTCGGCAACAAAAACAGAAGCAACTTGTGGTGGACTACGTATGCTGCTCTGATCACTGGCTGGGCGAATTTCGGGCCGACAACAAGACAACAGCTATAGCTTTAAGGGCAGAGCTAGTTTCCTATGAACGTCGTTTTCTTATGAGCTTACTCAAAGAAAGGCTTGGAAAACGTTATCCGACAATAATTAAGGCTGTGGTGCAGCTAAAATAATTATATGAATGTTTTGACTGCATAATTATGGCAAGGGCTTGTCGAAATGGTCACAGAGGCGGTCGTGAACGTTCAGACTGGTTTTGAAAGTGGAACTACCGAGAGACCAGCTCACATTACTGCTAGGGAAATAAAATAGCATATCTATACTCGCCTTCTGATAAAGTATTATTAAAATAACGCAAGAAACAAAGGTTAAAAATAAAAGCAATAAAACGACAGCCATGATAGAGATTCTTGATTTGATTTCATTTCATTTATTATAACTTCAGGCGCCCATGGGGGTTTACATAAAGGGGGCAAGTACAGCATTATTCAAAACACAAAGAGAAAAGAAATAAAACAAGAAAAGAGGCGTTACGGTTGCTATGCGTTTAAGTCAATGGTAAGAGAAGCTCTGAAACCAGAGGATTCTTGGATGATTACAATATTATCAGGAAGGGAGTTGCATTCGTATGCAGCCAACTGTAATAGCGATAATTTGAAAAGGTTTGTTCGTGGAGCGACGAAATAAAGTTTTCGCGAATGGTCAGTACGCGCGGAAATATGTGGTGCAGTCCGGCAATACAGTTATCTCTTCGATGAGCAGTGGTAGTACAAAGTATGCAATAATGCTAGTTTTTAGTTTTTCCTTCTGTGTGCAAGAGTTGGTAGTCCGAGTCTTTCCTTTAGTGAGGTGATGCTTGTGCTCGTGTAGTTTTTTAGAATGGAGCGTGTGGCTTTAATTTGCACTGATTCTGGATTTTGTGCCAAATAAAATTTATGTGGTTTTCATATTAAAGAAGCGTAATAAAGGTCAGATCGAATGAGGGCGGTATATGCTACAAGCTTTGTTGCTCAGTTGGCCATGTGAGGATTTCGACTTAGAAAACCGGTAATTTGATTTGCCTTTACACTTTTGTGATTGATGCGGGCTTCTCAAGATAAGTTTGATGTGAAATCAACCCCAAGATTTTTATATGTATGCATATGTTCAAAGACCCCATCGACTCTGCTGGACTTCGCTTAGTACTAAAATTTTGACATTTTGTTTCTGAAAATATTTATCTTACTTGGCCACATTTGACACCATGCTTCAATGGTAATTAAGTCGTTCTGAAGTTCAATTCAATCATGAATGCTAGATGGTTTTCTATAAATCACACAATCATCGGCATAGAAACGGATGGTGAACTGGATAGCAGCGGACAAGTCGTTTACGTACAAAAGAAAAGTAGTTGGCCCAGAACGCTTCCCTGTGGTACTGCTGATTTTACTTTCCGATGACATGAGGATTCGCGTTCATGTGCCGACACTTTCCGAGCGGTCGACGAGGAAGTTCAATGACACTGTGTGACAGATGATTCTATTTCCAAAAGCGCGTAATTTAAGAAATCGTTGATGTGGTAACTTGTCAAATGTTACTTTTAAAGTCCATCAAATGGCATGGGTTTCTGTTTAGACTGAAGGTTCTGATGAAGGTCCGTGACAAATTCAAAGAGCTGGGTTTCGCAAGAATGATACCGCCGAAAACCGTGCTGGTTTACAAAGAGCAAGTTGCTGTCCTACAAATGATCCATAATATTCGAGAAAAGTGCATGCTCCTTCAGCTTACTAGGTACACATGTCAGAAGGATCAGTCCATAATTCGTCAACTCATTCCTTTGACCGGTCTTAAAAAGTGGGGTGACTTTTGCTTCTTTACAATTTGCAGGAATTTTACAGTATGTAAGGATTGTTGGAAAGGTAAACACCGAAGAGAGGAAGCTTCTTATTTGCAGAGCCTAAGCACCTTCGTTGAAATAATATCAGGGGCTGGAGCGGAACTTGGTCAAAGATTTTCTATTTGTTTCTGAATACCAGTCGCACACATAGTAACTGGAGCCATAATATTTAGTATATAATCTTCAGGTAAAATAACTAGCAAGGGAAAGGTCTCATCAGAAAACATTTCACTAATCAGAAAACATTTCACTAAAAAAATTGCCAAATCGTTCACACACGTCAACAGCATCCAGCTCGTTTCCCGGAAAATCAGTAAAGTGAAAGGGATTGGAAGTGTGCTTGGGGTTAACTGCATTCTAAATTATTTCAAGTTAGTTTTTATAAGGCCGCAGAGGTGTTCAATAAAGAACTAATTTTTCGCTTTAGTTATTTCATTGACACACATTTGGTTGATTTAGTCGTACTTCGCAAATGCAATGAAAGGACGCGATATTTTTGCCTGCTTACTTGGCACTAGGAAACAGCCTCTACCAGACATCTGAATTGATTATAAAATCCCCAGGACGTTTTGGGGAATGAAACGATCACATAGCAGGCGGAATCAAGTATACAGCGTAGAAAAAAATTTATTTTACCTATTGTTATGAAGGCCGATCATGTCGGTGTCGCAGTTTTTAATCACTGTCAGTTCAGCTCGATACACCGGCTACAAAAGACGCTAGAGGGAACTGCAGGTGCCAACTAAATTTTACAGCAGAAATAGGGTTGCATGAAAGAAAAAAACACTGAACAGAAGCACCTGATACGATGTCGTAACTTGCTAACATATATCGGCAATTTCATTTTCCTCGTATAGGGCTATATCGTTGTCAGCGAATAAAGAACATCTTCATAAAATAAAGGGTGGAAAATACTCCCCGTGTCAAGTTTTCTAACTACAGTCACTAGTTGATGTCGTCCCGTGGCAACTTCCGCCCTTTCGAATGCTCTAGCACATTGAAGAGTCGCACTTCCAGCGACGCCTCGCCACACACGAACGAAGGTAAACAATCAAGATGGCGCAGTTTTCCAAGCGTTGGGACCGCCGTCAGCGCAGTGTGATAGGGTGGTCGGACAACAAATCGGCCAACACGGATTCCGGGCGACAGCTACATGTTGCCCTGCTGTTCTTGTTGCATCGATGTGAGAGGGTCACCAGAAACGCATTTTTCTCGTGTAGCCGAATAGATTTGCCCGACTGTTCCCTCTCTGTCCGGGCCTTAAGGGCGTCGAATCAGTCAACCTCGTAATCTTTCTTTCGGTTCAGTTCGTTTACACTAAACAACCGACACACGTCCTAGAACTCTAAAAAAAAAATTATTTGTCACGTTTAATTAATTCAACTGCCTTTTGGTAAACGCTTTGATGTTTCTTCAATTCCATATAATGGCCATAATTTGTTTATAGTGTTCTCAGCACAACCACAATAGAATGTATTTTCACTGTGAACTTGGAGCCTCGTTGCCTCTCCAATGACAGGTGAGCTGCAAGTTTCTTTCAATTATCGCTGACAGCTTAAGGAACATGGTGCGCGTATTATGGTAACGCTTTTAGTGTCGTCATTCGTTTAGTGGATTCAGCTACCTCTTAAGTGAACAACGATTTAAGTAACTACGATTGCAAGTAACATCTCTATCAACTGGCCGACGATACATTCAAAATTAGGGTAAAGTAGTAGCGTAGGAAATGTCACGCGTGAAAAGCAGAATAAAGTTTCGATGAAGCCAGCGCCTAAGAAAGTTCACGCAAATACTTATTTCAAAGCAAATTGCATCTGCACCTCACTACAATGCGAAAACGCGAAAGGCGGTCCACGTTTCAGAACAGGCCTCATAATGTATTGATCTGGGTACTTGCAGTCAAGAGCAACTTCGGGATTTTTATCAAGGGACCACTTCCATCGTGCACGCTCTCGAGCCTGCGAAAATATTGTTTATGCGAAGAAAACCATCTAATGCTCAACACTATAATCAGGGACAGATTAAGAAACGCAAAACAGAGCTCATTATGGTCATGCTTCTTATCGGCTCATAACGCATTGTCCGTTGCGATGATAAAAGGCATGGGATTCACTAACGGTGACTAAAAAACCTTTTCCCGGGTGATACGCTGAGCACATGTGTTCTTAAAGGAAGCGACAAGATAGTTACAAATGCCCAATTTCGTGGGCTATTGTGGTGAATCCATAGTACAGTGGAGCTTCTTCCTCGCTAATTGCCACTTTAGCGCCTTTCACGCAGACCATTCCTGAATAGGTGACACCTGGAAATAATAATCCATCTGTTGCTTACCAAATGCATTCAATATCGTTTTTGTCGAGCTGTAAGAATACGCTGTGATGTGAAAATCCCCCTTTTTGGAAAAACAGCTGTTTAGAGTTATGAGACGTTCAGCCACTTAAAATTAAAAATTAGCCGAGGCGTGACCGCTTGAATGCCAAGAAAACAAGCCATATCTAGAAGTTGGGCGCTGTGCTTACAGGGAAAATTTGTTTTCAGAAATATACAAGCAAAACATACACGCAAACTAACATCTACAGTTACTCTTTTCAGCGCAAAGCTAAATTATGAAAAACTAAACGCTCAGTCTTTTATCAAGTGTAGCGCTCGGTGCTCGAACGTGATGCCAAAGTTTCAGAACTTGCTGACTCAAAGGTTATGAACAGTTTTGGGAAATTCACAATAAGACGATGGCAGTCGAGGAAGTCCAGCAACGCATGAAAATGAGTGGCGTCGGCTACCGAAAACGGGAGTCATTTAGCCAGTGTAAAATTTAAAAACTTGCTTCTAACTTTCGAACCTGCGAACAGTGAGTTTTAAAACTTTGGCATCAGGTTGTACGGTTAGAGCTTCGTTTGGAGGGCACTAAGCATTGGGCAATGTGTAGGCTGCCTTGTCATGAAAAACACATTTTTTTTACACACCTACACTTGCGTACCTTACAGTTTTACGTAGAATAAAAATGTACAGTCATAATTTGTTGCTGATTTTCGCGTTTGGTGTTGTAGGACTCTCACCACAAATATAAGTGAAATTTTCAAGAGATATTCGTTGAATGTGATTTTTATTATGATCTGACACCAATCCTTCTCGTGAAATCTTACTTGTGAACAGTGTGGCAAAAACGTGCTTTAAAAACACTTCCAACTGACTTTCTCCAACTGCTTCAAAGCAAACAATGTTAATTTCATTCAGTAAAGGCCATCTTCTGTGAAAACGGCTACCAACTTACAAATCCCACTCTTTAATCCGTGTTACCGATTAGCAGAAACGGCAAATATCATTCGTTATTCGTGAGACATATCTCAGAAATAACTTCTTAAACTCCGATTTTCTCAAGATTCAGCATAAATGTGTGGTCCGGAGCATCTTCTGACGCCACTCTCTTACCGTTAATATCAGAAAATATTTTGTTAGCGTTCACGTCTCCCTAAGCTGCGCCTGAAATGCAATTATAAAAATACTAATTATGCTCATCCCTGCTGCTATGAACATTAATCACGTGAAACGGTGTCTGTACATATAGTTTTTCCTTTTTAGGCTTTACACGTCCTTTTTTAGAAAAGCCGTGAAAGCTACACTTATGCATTCTAGGCAGGTGAGTTACACGGCAATGAGGACGTAACAGAGGAGCTTTCATGATAAGTAAGATTATTAACTAAAACTTCAGAATGAACGTTCCAGTTTGTAAGAAAAAAGATATCATTCAAATTAGTACGTAGTTGAGGTTCATCAAAAAGCACTAAATAAGTCGATTTTAGAAAATTTTGGAACATCGGGGTAGAGTTATGGCGCGGTGACGTTACCACCCGTGAGATCGGTGCAAGGTTCTCAGATGAAACTAGAGTCGTCCGCGGTTACCCATCACCAGCCCTGCCAACCTAAAAAAATCGATTTTGAGTGCAATACTTACCGGCGGCCCTTACCACGCCTTTCTCTAGACCATCGCTTTGAACCAAACGTAGAGATAGAGGAAAACATTGGGTATCAAGAAAAGCATAGGTTTTTTTTGTATTTAGAACATTAAGATACCGCAAGAAATATTAAACATCTGCTAAACTCACTTACTATACATAAACAATTGACAAAATCGAAGAGTTCACTTAATATTTGCAAGAGAAACATTGTTTCCAGCAAAGTGTTTCTTAATGTCTGCCGACAGGAAATTTTAAAACCGAAACTGCGACGCTTGTGGCACCATAAAACTGACAATTTTAGATCACTAGGATTCGCATAGTAAAGGCATAAATAATACATGAAAAACTTGTAGCATGCAGTGCTTCTAAGCCGAAATTATGCACCTCTACCCATCGTTTTGAGAGGAAACAAAATTTTTTTACACGTCTTTTGTATCCTTGCAGTAAAGTCAATTTAACCGGCACATAAAAAAGAGGTCATGTTACGAATTTGGATTGAAATGATCTTTACACAAGCTTGATGGCACGAGTCGCACCAAAGTACGAAGGTAGAAAAGTTGGCGATGCAGGTGAGTTTGTTCATCACTATGTAAGGTAAATGCAGCGCAGAGAAAGACGAAGACAAAGAGGAGACAGTATCAGCGCATATGTGTCCTCTCTTGAGCACATATCGGATAGACAGATATAAGCACATATGTGTGTAACTAGATACCGCCTCCTAATAACTGAATTATGCCGAAATCAAAATAAAGATGTCTTTTTTTTAAGAAAACATGAAAATATGTTATTGCTTTGAACCCGTAATCTAGATGGTATTTGCATAATGTGAGTGGAACACTTATTTGCAGTAGTACGAATAACACGGATGACCTAAGAAAAACATATCAAAGCTTTGCAGGTCACGGTTTGAAGGTTAAAACAACTCCTCCTTAGGTGCTTTTCACCTAACAAAACACTGCCTGCTTAAAAAATTTACTACGCCCAATTTTAGAATATGGGAATGTTGATTATATGATCGAGTCGGCTTTTTTTTCGTTTTTTTGTTAAGGTTAGTTGTTCTAGCGCTCGTCCTGGGTTCTTTATGCCATTCGTCTCTGCGGTGTCTTTACCTTCTCTTGTGCAAGGATAGAGTGAAAGCTTTCCGGAATCGAACTAAATGAAACGAATTGAATGCAAATATCAAATCGATATATCCAATAGTCTAGTTTGGACGCGCGTTCAAGTGAAACAACCTTGTGCAGTTTTAATCAAATGTAGAATCAAGAGATCGAGTGGTCATAATATATATGTATTTACTCGCAGAATGAACCCACTTTTTTTCCCGAAAAATCGATGCAAAGTTAGGGGGGGGGGCGTTCAATACACGAAGTAAAATTTTTGCGTCCGTATTTACTCGCATAATGAACGGACGTTTTATCCTGAAAAATCGAAGTAACTTCTTATTTCTTTTTGCGCGGCGCCCCGACAAAATAACCAAAGTATGCAAAAAAAAAACATTTTTTTTAGTTCCTTGGATTTTTTTGGTTTTTTTTTTCCGCCTTTCGCAAGTTGTTTTGTTTACTTACGCGTTGCTTAGGCGAGGGCTCTCCGCTTATCTTTCTTATCTCCTTGCGCGGGACTCACGACCCTCCGTAACCAAACTGCGCTGTGCAAAAAAAAAAAAAAAAAGAAGAAAAAAAGGTCCTCTTTTTCTTTTAATTTTTTCTCAGTTCTTTAGGTTTTTTTTTTTTTTTTTTGCCGCCTTTCGCAAGTTGTTATGTTTGCTTAGAGGGCTTCTCCGCTCCTCTTTCTTACCTCCTTGCGCGCGGCGCGCGCCCCCCCCCCCCCCCCCCCCCAACCAAACTGCGCTGTTCAAAAAAAAGAAAAGCTCCTTTTTGTTTGTTTTCTTTTAGTTCCGTATTCTTTTTTTATTTCTCGCCTTTGGCATGATGTTTCGTTCGCATAGAGCGCTTCTCTTTCTTTCCTCCTTGCGCGCGGCGGCGCGCAAACCCAAATCCACACTGCGCTGTGCAAAAAAAAAAAAAGGCTCCTCGCCATTGTCTTTTTTCTTGCTTCTGGTGGATCTTTTCGAATTTTTTTAACACCTTTTGCAATTTTGCAAGGCGTTTTGTTCGCCCACGCTGCCCATGCACTCGCAACCTCGCTGTACCAGGATAGAAAAGAGCGTTCATTTCCCGCGCGTGGGAGGAGGGGGGTCAAAATTTTGACATCTGAGTTGGGAATGCGTTTATTACGCGAGTAAAAAAAAAAGTCGAAATTTGGAGAGCCGACTTGGGGGGTGCGTTCATAACGCGAGTGCGTTCATTGTGCGAGTAAATACGGATATATATATATATATATATATATATATATATATAATCAGGGTCGACACAGTGAAACGGTGAGCACATCAGACACTGTAGACGAAACGTTTTGCATGTGGCCGAATAAAAGTGCGTAAAATAGAGGAAGCCGTAGGCATCTCTCGTCACCCAGTAGATAATATTTTACGTAATGAATTGAATTCAAAGCAGAAAGCTTTCCGCAAAATGGGTGTCGCATTTTCTTAATGCGCAGCAAATGATCTACATTGGGTATTTTTTCCGATTACAAAAAAAAACAAAAACATAACAGAATAGAAGTTTGAATTCCCTCACACTTTGTATTTTTCCCAAAAGTCAATATGTCTTGACTAGAAAAAGATTTCGGTCGAATGAAAAGGTAACAGAGGAATTCAATCACGTATTTGAGGGTCTTTAAGAAATTCCGTTCCAAGAGTGAACAAAAAAGATGGAAAGACCTTGCATCAGGTGCGTTCATCTTCGATGGAATTCTTTTTTCAAATATCATAACTTGAAATGGTTTTGTTTTCATTTCATATTCATTTCCGAAACGTTTCGATATATCCTACTGTGCTCCCAGGAAACACTACTAGAAAAATAGCCTCCGTGTATTGGTAAAATGTTATTCTGCTTCGAAAAAATTAACGACGTATTTACGGGGATCACACCAAATGCGGTAAAGTGTCGAAGGCGGCTCGAGTATTTGACACGAGCACTGCGTAATCCCTTGAGTTAGGCTCGTGAGAAAAAACAGCTAGACGAACATTTGAGTAGTAGTTAGGGTCTAATCACTGCAGTGCAGCGAATCGCCCAAGTGTAGAGGAGGATTCAAGGAGAGGCCAGGCTCTTTAAATCGTCCGCGAAATTCCCTTCCTTAAACTATCGCGCTACGACTTTGTGCAGCCTTGCCCACAAATGATGCATTTTTTTGTAAAATTTGCAAACAGCGAATTTACCTAAGGAAAAAGTAAAGAAAGAAAAAGGCTTAGCTCCTATGGAAACGCAGCGAAGCCACCGGTCTTCAAACAACACGGCGCCGTTTCGCACGGCAGACAATAGATGGCGCAAAGAACGCTGCCAACGAACGAGCATACGGAGCCGAGAGCCTGCATCTTTAGCAGACGATCTTTTCGACTCGAAAGCGGCGCGCGTTCCGCAGGCGGCGACAGTCGCAGAAACAAAAACAGGCGTGGTAACAACAAGGAACTACAGTTCCTTGTCTGCTAAAGATCTCGTATGCTCGTTCGTTGGCGGCAGTTGACGTCGCGACCGCTTGCGCCATCTGTTGTCTCCCGTGTGAAACGGCGCCGTGTTGTTTGAAGACCGGTGGCTTCGCTGCGTTTCCATAGGAGCTAAGCCTTATTCATTCATTTACTTTTTTCAGGCAGGTTCGCTCTTTTCAAATTTCAAACAAAAACATGCACCATCTCTGGGCAAAGCTACACAGAATCGGAGCGTAATACGATAAGAAAACGAATTTTGCGGTCGATTTAAAGAACCTGGCCTCTCCTTCAATCACCCTGTAGTAATACCACTCCGGCTTCCGCCAAGGTTTTGCCGCTTGCCCGCCTAGAATTTGTAAAAGAAGATAATGTGGCCACTTGTTCCGGCAACGAGCTGAAAGCTAACTGTGCTCGTCTCTGTAGAGAACAAAAAAAATTCTACGCCTGCTTTTGAGTTGAAATAAAAGCTAATTTGTTTTGAGAAGTTGTGGAAGTCAAAGATTTGAGCTACGCAGTGCGTTATTTATTGCAAGTCCGAACGTTGCCGCACGAGCGCCTTAATCTATCACATATCCTTAGGGAGCATTGAATCGCCATAAGGAAGTAGGATATGTTATCTCTGCTTCACGGCACAACTAGACCTCAGGCTGAATTACGTGATCTTGCTTACCCAACGATCATCAGGTAGAAATCGGCAGGCCTTTTGAACGTGGTGTCTTTGGTGAATTTTCCAAAGGCTTTTAGTGACTCACCCGTTGAGACTATATTATCTTCCTCCACAACAAAATACTCATCTTCTTTCGTCTGTAAAGATAAAAAATTAAATGAAAATATTTATATTTTATTACTTTTTCCATCACAAATTGGACGGCCGTTGAAAATGATGCTTATTATCATCGAAAAGTAGTACTTTCTAGATTCAATAGCGTTTCTAGGTCTAATTGTTTATAAAATTGTGCAATACTTGGCAATGAGTCTAATAAGTAAAATAAACTAAATGAAACATACGGACCTTTGCGAAAACGAATTAGAAAGGAGCTGGTTTTGATATTACAGCGTCATCTGTCACGACAAAAATAAACTATGTACAAATTGAAACAGAAAACGAATGGTTACTTAGAAATAAAACCGACGGCTTTGACTGCGCGAACAGAAGCGATTTCGGAACTTTAATTCAGACAGATAAAACCCAAATTGCTCTTGATTGGCAGTATCACTTTGAGACATATGTTTTTCTTTTCTTATTTATTTACACGTGCTATGTCATCGTGACATTAAAATAGTGCAAGGTCATGGCGAAAATAAGTGGTTTCTTTGTTACCCTCACCGAACCATAGAACCCTTCCTCGCAACACAGACCGACGCTCCTTGCTTACCTTGTTCAGGGCCCCAACAGGCCATCAGATATAAGATATGTGCACAGGAACGCAGAAGCACCCCCCCCCCCTCCCCTTTCTACTTTGAGGCTTTTTCGAAAACATTTTTCTGCATTCGATTAGAGGGATGCCGTCTGTTTGCGACAAACCTATCTTGGTTTTATTGCTCACACATTACACACTGTTATAACGAATCGACTGACATTTTTTTCACACACTTACTTCTCCGGTTAAAACTCTCAGCAATGCCTATATTTCAGAAGGAGCTTGAGCATAGTACAAAAATTAAAAAAAAAAAAAACGAAAAGACGCCACTGCGAAAACGTACTTCAATCTCCGCCAGTTTTCTGACTTCATTAGCCCACTTGCTACCTCGCGCACGTACGGCTCACCCGTTTCCAACTTGAAGCAAAATGATTGTTTGGGCCTCGTCTCTTTCGAATAAATCAATGAACGCGAATGGGTTCGGGTGCCATCTTCCCGACATGGCTTTAATTTTTCGATGCCATGCCTCTATAGGGTTTTTGGTTCTGGATCCCCTGTTTCCATGATGGCTCCACCCGTCCAGTTGGAAAATGCCCTCATCCAAGTCGCGTAAAAGTAATCAAGTATCCAATAAGCTCCGGAATACCGAGCAATATACGCCCCGACGCAGAAACGCCCAGGAGCGAGGGATGTACGAAGGCGAAACAAAGGAAAGTGCGACTAGCTTATGAATCAGCCCTCTTAGCTGACTGTTTCTTGAATATGCGCTTTGGAGCACAGCTCCCTGAACGGAAGGCCACATTTTTTGCGCAAAAATGAAAGTGGCACCCAGGATGAGCAGCTTGGGAAAACACGACATGGAGGCCACCAAAAAGCGCTTGCTCGAAATCCGTCATGAAACTTTCAGGGGTCGAGGAAGGAATCCCAGCAGATGTGAATGAAATATTAGCCCTTCAAACGCACGGGCGTAAATTTGGAGCTAACCGACCCAAAAACAAAAGCAAACGGCTGCCCTAGGCACTCCGTCAGTTACAACATGCAGAGTTACCAGTTGGTCACAGATGTAAGGTACAACAAAAAAAAACTCCCCTCCGCAAAATGTAATTTTAACTGACGACAGCCGTCGCATGCCCCCATCTCGTGTTGCATAGGCAACTATTCAAGACGAGGGTCTCTGCGGTCGTCGATGATGAAGAATAAGGGCTCTGCAATTTTTGTCTTTTTGTGGGCGTCGTTGTCTTGCGGAGCGTCGGCTGATGAAGGAACCGCTGGTTGCGTTGAACACCTTTTTCGATACATCGAATCCTTCAGGCTAGCAAACATGGGTATATCTGCTGGGTCTTTATCTGGCACGTAGAATAAATTTAGTGATTTCGTCTAGCAAACTTTGCATGATACTTCGTAGGCGTGATAGATATAATAATTTGGAAGGAAACTGCAGAGCAGGTTTGGAGGAGTTCCTCGTTAAGCAACCTTGCCATTGGCGTATTCAGTCTGGGTGCTGCTGACGTTTTCAGCGCCAAGTGCACCTGCTCCCTCACAAGCCTCGGCTCGCCTGTTGCATGGTTATGGACGCCTATAAGTAAAAGGAGCGTAAATGTGCAATGGCATGTTAATGGCCCTTAAGCATGAACCTGGTGGCGCTAGTAAGAGTAAGCAAGAAACGAAACAAATAGCAGTGGTTTCCATTATACATACCGTCAAAGACATATCGAATATAGCATCTTACGGTATCTGGTTTTCACGTTGTCCTCTTCGGTCAAAATCGAAGCTGCGCATCCTAATGAATTGTAATGGCAACGAGACGAAACCATTCCGGTTGCTCTCTGCCGCTGCTTGTGACACATGTAACCTTCAAGGTAAAGGCGCTTTTTTTCTGTGCATTTCCTTTACACAAACCCGGACATCGCCCCTGACTGATGTCTCACTGTTGATTGGGTCTTGTTGTATTTTGGAGCGCAACGTTATTTTTTTAGTTGGGGAAGGGGGGGGGGGGGACATAGAGTTCCGTGTTCTGACAAAAAGATGGTTCAGCGTTCTGTGACATCAGCGCCAGTGTTAGGGTAACGCGTTACAAGCAACGACGTTACCCGTAACGAGTTACTTATTTTTGGTAACGCGCAACGTACTCGTTACTTTTCTTCAAAGCAGTAACGAGTAATGTACTTACGTTACGCAGCTCGAGTAACTGGTCACGGATTTACGTTACTGGTTACTTCTACTTACTAAAACTTAAAACAAAATTACACACATTTTTTTACGTGCTTCTAGGCGCGAAGCTAAGTGATTGTTTTGCGTCTTTTTGCATTTTTTGTGAGTATTTGGGTGAAGCCATGAAAAGGTAAAGTAATTATGTTCAGTGTCTGCATAGACATAATGTTTCTAGAAATATGGCGATTAAGTATACCTGTAACGTGAAAACATCAAAACATATCAATTCATAACTAAAAAAGTAACGCCAACATAACCTGCGTTACTTTATATCGGTAACTGCAACGCGTTCCTTTTATCTGCAAGTAATTGACAATTGGCTTTTTGTAGACACTAGGCCTATGGTAAGAGGACAAAAGGCAGATTAGCTCTGCCTGACGTGGGCGTATCACTCGTTTACAATGCTCAGCAGGCGAAAACAAAAACAAGAATAATTGAAGATTACAAGAAGATAGAATAGGACATTACCAACAATCAACACAGCATGTTTCGTACAATGCTTATACAATCCTTAGTGCACTTAATACTTGGAAATAAATGAGACAGGTAATACAACTCATACAGATTGATATCATAATCTAAAAGTATTTACTGAACTTGACATGAGAGAAGGTTCCGCTGTCGGCTAATTTTAAAGCTGTGTTTTGTTCCACGATCTGAGATTATTTTCCTAATGGCTGGACGGTTATTTAAGAAATCAGGTATCAAGTATGCTAATTAGTGATGTCCATAATTCGTCCTAGGCCAAGGTACTCTATAGGAGCCGTCTCAAAGATTGCGTTCTGTATTACTAAAAAGAAGCGCGTAAAAAAACGGGTGGGTTCGCTAATTATTATGAGTGGTAAGAAAACTGTGTTTAAAATATGAAAGCCGCTTACACTTCAAGAAAAGCCCGGAGGTCCAATGAGCGCAACTTACGGAGGCAGCTCAGCGAATGATGATACCGAAACATATGTTTAGAACAAAAACGCCGTCTGAGTTGTGACTTTAATATATGTAAAACGTCACGCTTGCATTGCTTCATGTCAGAACTCGGATGGCGTTTTTTGGTCTAAATATATGTTTCGGTATAATCATTCGCTGAGCTGCCTCCGTAAGTTGCGCTGATTAGATCTCCAAGTGTTGTGTGGTAAAGTAGACTCACGAAAGTTTTTTAGTGTGTACAACTCCCTGTAAAACAGAATTAGAGCGCAGCTCTTGAGGAGGAGGAGGGAAGGTTACTGAGGGGAGCGTATACTCCTCCCTCCTCCTCACCTCCTCATCCTGCCTGCTACTCCTCGCGGTGACGACAATGGCGATTACGACGGCTACGCCACCGGCGTGACCGTGAGGTCACGTGACCCTCGTTACCTCAAGGGGGTCATGTTACCTCACAAGGGTAACGTGACGTCGCCGGGGCCACGTGACCTCACTGGAGTCACGTGACCTCACTGGAGTCATGTGACCTCACTGGAGTCAAGTGACCTTACGGGGATCACGTGACTTCACGGGGTCACCTGACATCACGGGGGTCACGTGACCTCACGAACATCACGTGAAGTCACCGGTATCACTTAACTTCACGGAGGTCACGTGATGTCGCCGGGGTAACGTGACCTCACGGAGGTCACGGGACGTCACTGCGGTCTCGTGACCTCACGGCGGTCACGTGACCTCAAGGTTACGCCGACGGCGACGGCGACGCCGACGCCGCTCACTCCAGAAACGGGCGCCTAAGATCTGCACTCCAAAGGAATGGTGCTGTGTGGTCAGTATGCTCGATTGTTTCTGTACAACGTATAGCTTTCGTTTTTGCAAAAGGAACAACCTATCAATATTTTTTTGTTGTTGTTGAACCCCAAACTAATAAACAGTAATGGAGATGAAAGTAACTAAAGTATAGTACAACTGACGTTTTAACCAGCATAGAACCAGCAATCTACGTTTGTATAAAATATCAATAGATCTCAAGATGCTTGCATGCATTTTACGTATATGAGGTGTCCAGCTTAAATTTCTCATAACAATTTATAAACGATTACATGCTCGATCACAGAGTCTTGTAATTTAAAAAAAAAATTACAATCGTCAGGTTTACCTCGTGGCTTAAACATTACATATTTTGTTTTCGTAACATTTAACTGAAGTTGATTATAGTCAAGTCAGTCCGATAAGTCGTTGAGCCATGTCTGAACCGTAACTTCTAGATGACGTAAAAATGGACGAGAAAAAAATAAGCTTGTATCCTGGGCATACAAAACTATTTAAGGAGTGTTTAGGATAGGTGCAATATCATTAATATAAATAATAAAAAACAGAGCACCTAAAATAAACCCCTGCGGAACCCCATGCGAAATTTGTTCTGGCTTGGACCGGTATCCATTAAAACACGTATATTGTGACCGACAAGATAGGTAACTACGTACCAAATCTAAAGCATCTCGCATCCTATAAAACGGTAATTTATAAAACAATATATAATGTTTAATGAAATCAAACGCTTTTCTACAGTCTAAAAATATTCCAGTGGTGAAGAGTTTATTTTCAAAATGTTGATTAATTTTTCTTTGATACTAAGTAGCGCCATTTCTGTTGACTTTTTTTTCTTGAAAACCGTCTTGCTGCATTAAAAAGACATCTTTATCATTCAAAAATTTGCAGAAGTGTTTTTTTTTCAGATGTTCTAATACTTTTAACAACAAAGGATGTACGGATATGAGCCTATAGTTTTTAATGTTGTTAAAAGAACCAGAGCTTTGTGCAAAACAGCAACTCTTAGAATTTTAATGCCATGGGGAAAAGTAGTAGTTGCTAATGCAGTAATACATATATGCTGTAGAGGAGAACACAAAACATGGGCGACAGCTATGACTGGTACGGTCTTGATATCATCTGCTGTAATGGGTAACGTATTTCTTTACTTTTTTTTCGGTAACGCCTACAATACTGCTGCAGCGCCCACGATGCATCTCGGTAAAGAGAACAAATGAATTCCGAGTCCCGACTTTTGCTAGACCTCAGCTATTTCCCCGCTGAATTTAGCGGGGAAATTACATTACATCACTTTATGTCACGTGACCTGTAGAAAAATATTGTTTCTTCGCTAAACATGGCGGAAAAAGTGATGTCATGTGACTTGGTCAAGTGACCTAAACGAAATTTTAATTTGCCTGCTAGATTTAGCAGGAAAATTGGCGCCACGTGCCCTCAACACCTATTCAGTTTCCTAAATTTAGAAGAAGAAATGACGTCCGGTGACTTTGTGACATATGACCTACACATGAATTTAGGAAAAAAGTCGTCTAAGTGGGAAGGGTAAATACCTTGCGGATATTGTTATTTATTTTGCTGCCATTCTGTTGTCATTTTACACAAATTGCTAAACGTGTCGTAGTTTTTATAATAACTAATAATATTTTCATTATTTACCTATTATATACATCAGTGTACTGAACATATTTTTGCATCCAGTACAATTGTGTAAACCTGCTCTGCAGCACTATCATATCAAAAACAAAACATTGTATCAAGCTGAACAATACAAAATTCTTTCAACCCAGAAAACATGAGCGTTAACAGCATGGTGGAGAATAGTGCTTTGAATCATACGAGTTTCACTACAATAAATTGAATAAAAGCATTTCGACAAAAATAATCCTACAATAGTTTTATAATTTGCCATTTTTCTATCATGCGATGCATTGTATATTCATTGTTTTATTTTTAATCAAGGAATCGCTAAACAAAACAAAAAATTTCATGAAGTACTGAAATCAAGCATAAAGCAGTCGTCTGAACAAATAACAAACAGACAATATTAATGCTATTTTTTTCGGCATCGTTTTCAGTGGTCGGATGGATTTATTATTCAATATGTCATGTTCAAAAATACATCTAGTGATTAAATGCAATATTTTATGCCTATATTAATGTAAAATAAATTAATCTGGTATAACGCAAATGTATCTGATTTAAATCATAGGCATAAAATAATTTATAGTTAAACAAATAGTTATTGTTTTCCGCTCACTCGAGCCCCCTTGGCAAAGCGCAATCTGATCCAAACTGCATAAAAAAAAAGGTCCACTTTATATGAAGAAATTTTGTGTTCTAAAAATTTTGAGTTTACAATTGTGTTGCACTCTTGGCGGCAATAACAAGGCTTTCAAATTTAAAGATACCAATGTGTAGGGGTTGGACAATGAATACGCACCTGAAACCGGAATATTCCAACAAGCTGAAGGTTTAATCGGCGATTGCGAACCGTCTTGAAGATTGCATTCACCTTCGTCGATGAAAGATGGGATTGGAACGGGTGTCAGCAATCGGAGCATGAAAGCCTCAATAAGCACTTTTGGTGTGGTCAATGAAAACTCACATTAGTATATTATTTTTGAACAAGAACAAATGTAAACCATACGCACGATGCTCATTAGCCTTATGATGTATCGAGCCAGTATCTATTTGCTTTCCTTGAAGGACTTGTGTATTACACTGTCAAACATCACGTACATTTCAGGTCACCACACGGTAGGTGGCTCTGCAGTGTCACTTCAAAGGTTTCAAATCATGGCATGTCCTCAGTGCTCCGCAAGATTAGAATTAACTGTGGAAAGATATCTGACTCCAACCAAAAATTAAACTCGGACCCAACGTTTCAAAACCAGTTCAATTTCTTCTTTAGGGGCGATTGATCTCGTGCGTGGGAGCAGCCTCGTCTTCTTTGGTGGTACGAATATCTTCTAATCGTGCTTCTGCCTTGCCATACAGTCTTTTTTCTAATCACGTGTAGTATTCCACTCACATAAACAGATGGTAATGTACCCATAGATCTGTTGATATTTCCTGGTGCATTATGGATGTGCGAAGATTCAAGGTGTTGTCTTTTTCGGAGATTGGTTTCAACATCAGGAACGGACGTGTTCGCGAAGTCTATCGGATGGTCAAAGGTGTCGCAGTGCTCTGCAAAAGCACTATGTTCTCGGTCGAATTTGCGTACATCGTTCTTGTGCTGGAGTAACCTTTCCATAAAGTTCTTTGTTTCGCCGATATAAGATGCAGGACATTTTAAGCAGGGGATCCGGTAAAAAATTCCCGGTGCTTTTTCCTTTGGGGGGGCGATATTTTGGTCTTGGCATGAATCGTCCGAGAGTGGATACCGGTTTGTGATCCACGTGAATGACTTGTTTTGAGAGCACCCGTGATAGTGCTTCGCTAGTACTTTGAACGTAAGGAACGCTGATGCGCGTGATGGGGCGATGCGGCGCAGCTCCCTTTGGTTGTGGGTTTTGGCGAGCGAGAGCCGTACGCTTGGTGACTTTTCGGATAAACCTTGTAGGGTAGCCGTTCCTTCTCAGATCAGCGACCAGACTCTGCTCCTCGCTTTTTCTGTCAGTTTCTGAAGAACGGATAACAGCCGCCCTAGACATGACTGTTGCCACGACTGATGCCTTGTCACTCGTTGGATGGTTCGACTTAAAATTAAGGTAGCGTCCGGTGTGAGTGGGCTTCCTGTATACCGAAAACTTCATATCCTCCACTTGCCTCTTCATCAGTGCATCAAGGAATGGTAAAGTGTTGTCTTTCTCCCGTTTCACGGTGAACTGAAAGTCGGGCTCGATGGAGTTGAGGTGAGCCAGGCACCTATCAACGTCTAATGTTTTCGATATACAAAAACAGTCGTCCATATAACACATGAACACCTCAGGTCTGTTGGTAAAGGACTGTAGTGCTTTTTGTTCGATGCTTTCCATTGTCAATTTTGCAGTGGCGACAGATATGGACGCACCCATCGCAGTTCCGCTGGTTTGTTTGTAAAAGTCCCCTTTAAAGCAAAAGTAGGTGCTGCGGAGGCAAAACTCAAGAAGGCGGCACAGCTCGTCCACGCTGAGGCTGGTTCTGGTGCTGAGTTCGGAATCTGATTCGAGAACCGCTCTGGCTGTGGAGACTGCCAGTGGTACTTGAGCGCTGGTAAAGAGGGACGCGACATCGAACGACACCATGCTGTGTTCACTGTTGACTTTCCCTTCCGACATGCGTTCAGCGAAGTCACCGGCATTGGGGACATAGGTGGATGTTGCTACATCAAGAGGCGAAATTATCCGGTGAAAATAGTTTGAGAAGGCCCAGAGCGGGGCTTTGTCAAAAGCTGGCACAGGGTGATTACTTGTTGTGAAGTACGTACCATAGAAATAAACCAGAGATGCAAATGGTGAACTGTGAACTTAGAAATAATGTGTCACTTCCGCCTTTCTTTTCTGTTTTTTTTTTAAATCAAATTATCTATAATCTTTCGTATCTGAGCCACTTAATTACAATTAAAAATGGAGGGGACCTGATTTGTGAACATATGGAGAAAACCTATTTTCCTTGTACCGAACCACACTCCAAGTACAAATCTTGGCTAATAGAGTAGCCTACAATTGAAATAAAGTAGTGCTGTATCCTGTGTGCCAAAAATGTGCAAAGGCGCTTGCCCAGTGTGATGCAGATGTGCGCTGTGGGAAGCTCTTCGAGTTCAACATCGGAGATGTGTGTTGCATTTTAAAAGTAAACAATAATTCACTTGAACTTCAATCCATATCATTATCTGAGAATGTTTGAAAGGCAAGAAAGCACAAGTGGCTAATGTTTCCATGCATTAACAGACAAAATGTAATCATTAGTAATGAAACTTACAGAAGAACTGCTTGTAGCAGTTATTGTAGCAAAAAAATGGCTTTTGTAGCACACATTTTATTTCATTTATTTCGCACTGCAAATTTAAGGACACGACGTCCTGAAACCAAAAGCACACGCAACGAAAATGGGACAACCAAGTACTGGTGCAGGATACCACTAGCAGACAATAGTTGCTTGATCGACGGCAAGCTCAAGTATTCAAATAACGAACCTGCAGCAAAAAGATGTCCGAGCGCTTCATCATGGCTGTGGTAGCGTGCCTCGAATGACTGGCGAGGGATAGCGGCTTTTGGAAAGGCATCGTAGCTGAAGACTAGTCCTGGCAAGCTCCTAATGCTCCCAACTTGAAATCCACCAAGATGGGTCCCAGGAGCCACTGTTTTTCTTTGGTTTGCTCGAGAACGATCAATCAGGTGGCGTCCTGTGGTTCGTCAGAATATAAGCCCCGTCATTGCTGGCGATGCTGAGAAGTATAATCTGCAGCAAAAAGATGCGTGAGTGCTTCATCACGGCTGTGGTTGCGTGTCCCCCACATCTGAGCTTTTGGAGCAGGCATTTCCGGTTTATCACATTGCAAAAAGCGATGGAAGCGAGCAATTCTTGCAGTTCCTCACAGTGCCATAAAAACTATTATAACTGAAATTACAACACACAATTATTCGCAGCAAAAAGATTGCTGTTGGAAGTGTTGTAATAAAAGGGAATCAAAATCAAAAACACAGAACTTTGGCAAGGACCTCATTGCCTCTAAATCTCGATGCAATTACAAAATCAGTCCCATCTTCGACAACTGCAAAGCAACAAAACAATTTTAACATAGCGAATAAACCACGCATGTCACAACAAAGCTTTTTCCCTCAAATGAAAATAATGGGAGGAAGATTCATACGAGTGGTCCTCAACTAATCGGTGGCACCGGAACAATAATTGACTCCGCTCTTCCAACCACGCAAGGCATCAATAATCGTTCCAGCCAATGCGAAGCTACCACAAAAGGGAAAGTAAGGGTTGGACACTCTTCTCGGAAAGTGGACACATTTTTCTTGAGCACATATTTTAATAGTCGCCTTTACGTAGGCAAATATAAGCGAGTAACTCGGGGTTCCTCAGTTTCATGAAAGAACAAAATTGTTTTCGTCTATGGAAGCTCACCATGGGACGGAAGTGGTTTGTGTACCTCAGCCCTATTTATTATCGAGCGGTAATGCATCATATCTGCTGAAAATATCTAATAGATCATAGCGGCCAAAGCAGTTGGCATGTCGTCATCTGCTTCCAGACAACATCTCATTAAGCGCCTTATGTAAGGCTGTGTTCAACTGCTAGATAAAAGCATGTGTTTATGGGCGCCATTAAATTTCAAAATTTTTCTGTTGGTTACGGGGCTACGGGTGTTTTTTCAACGTAAATCCGGTTTTAAACATATGCTTAAAGATTTTACGCCAAGGACAAAATAACACTTTTCTATAGACACCATTTTTGTTCCGATAGGTTAGGCATTTTTTACACGCAGAAAACTGTATAATCCGCCATTTTTAACGCCACCATTAAATTGCAAGCGCAGTCCATGGTTTAAGTTGAACGCACTCTTACTTGAGGCTCTCTAGCATCTAATGACGTCGGTGATGCCATCTCGTGGTGTGTTATGCACGCACGGCCGCCATTCGTGCCGTAGGCCTACCTCACTGATCTCTAATATAAGGCCCGGGATGGCGCTTAGCCTCGCTCCGAGTCGGGGGCGAGTGAACCCATCGGAAGTTCAATGCTTGTCCCAGAAGTTGAGTGTTTGCTAAGTTTTATAGTGCATTTAGTTAATGTTTTGGTTCACACTTTCTTGCATCTATACGTGGGTATTAATAATCCCTTTGAGTAATCAATCTTGATAATGAGGCATTTGACCTTTGGGGCATGTAGATTTAATCAACTGAAATCTCAAATTCTCACACACCAAATGGCTTCCAAGAAGACTTCTCGGGCCTGCATGAACTGTTACTGCGCAACAAGCAGGCTCTCTTGATACAACAAAAGCAAATCAAGCGCCTTGGACACTGTTCGAACCACCGCTCGTAAGAGTGGGAAAGCCTCTCAAGCGCTCACTTCCGGGACTAGCAGCTTACTTCCGGTGGCTTCGTACCTGATCGCACAATGCGCCTTCAGCCCTCTAGTGGAGATTAGTGGCCTACCTCGAAACAAACTGCCAGAGTCAAGAACTTTTTCTTAGACATAAACTCACTGATCTCGATTACAATTGTTCGATCGATCCCCGCTCCGCGAGTGCGGCGCCAGACGGCAATCTTGCATATCAAAAAATCGCGTTTTTGGAGCGTTGCGGAGGCTGACCGCAGCGTGCTGAAGACACTTTTCTACTCGTTCGTCGTCATTCGCCAAAAAGTTTTTTTAACCCTGTGTAAGACGGATACTTGCTGATTGGAACACGTGCAAATTTTTACGACAGCGCAGCGCCGCAAGAAAAAGGCACAACTCGTCGAAAGCAAGCTTCGCCGGTATTCCGGAATGATCAAAGCTTCCTTGGCATAACGAAACGATGAGTCTCTGTTCCTTCGCACGCTTGGATACCGATCAAGAATCGGTGCCGCGGCAAAGTTGTAAAGGTGTGTCGCGCATAGATATCTTCGCATCATATATCGGCCAAAGAGTTCTGGATCGTCCAGATGTTCAGGCGAGTTGATATCGACAAAGGGGGGAAGCAATCTGTACAGTTGCTATTATGCACTATTAACAATGGCTAAGTTCCAAATCTACTCTAACAGATCATATAGCAGCACAAATAGAGCAACGCTGTAGAGCATGGAGGGTTTTCGAAGGCAAAAGTACAAGACGGCGAGAATGAAAATCTTTCAAGCGCGGTCCATGTGGTCGTGTGCAGTCTGTTGACCAATCACAATTAGGAGAGCCGTGCTCAAACGTCAAGTGAAATCAAGTAGGTTGATAATGAAACACCGCTAATCACTGATGAGGAGCTGTTGTGCGCGGTATTCTCTGAACCGTCTAACAACGAAAAAAAGACGTACCTTCCCCCCCTCTTCCGTCGCCACTTAGTTACAAATACAGTCGTCAGAGTAAAGTAAAACGCTGCTCCACAGGCACATACGGCTAGAGGCACATTTCGCTCGGAAAACACATCCGCACGGTGTCGATTCTTGACCGGCATCGAAGCGTGCGAAGGCATAGAGACGCAGCGCTTCGGCGTGCCAAGGAAGCTTTAAGCATGCCGCGAGACCGGCGAAACTTGCTTTCGACGAGTTGTGCCTTTTTTCTGCGGCACTGCGCTTCCGTAAAAACTTTTCACGTCTTCTCAACGGCAATGCTCATGTCTTACATTGGGTTTTAAAGAACTTCTTCGGTGAATAACGACGACCGACTAGAAATTGTGTCTTCAGCATGCTGCCGCCAGCCTCCGCAACACTCCAAAATCGCGCATTCTCAACATGCAAGATTGCCGTCCCGTGGCCGCACTCCGGCTGCAGCGATCAAGCGGGGGTACGCGATCCAGCAGCTATCCTAAACATCAGTGTATAAACTGCAGAAAACACGACATGCTCTCTTAAATTCAGCACGCGAGAGCGCTCATTATAATTATTCAACGAGCGCGGTTCAGTGTTTTATGTTAAAATCTGATTTCTCCGGTGCTTACCGCACCCGGAAGCGAAAGGGTGACGGCGCCCGGAAGCAAAAAAGGTACAAACAGAAGGCGTTCGGGAAAGCCCACTCAGCCCGGTGCAAACCAAACAACCATGGCGATGAGCCCTGTGCCTGCACATGTCCATCGAGTCGAGTCTGATGCGTGGATAGGTTTCAATTTTGCAACTGAGTCGGGAAGCTAAAGCGAAAAAATTAGCGCGTGTTCTGACTTAGCCCGCGCTATTGCGTTAAGTTACGCGTCTTTGATTCCTTCTGCACTTTGGTTATCCCGCAAGGCGCATGCGAAGATGAGCTAGCTTACCTTTTTATTCCGGTTGAATGGTGACAGATGATCCCGGCGACAACGAAGAGAGCTGCTCTCCTCACCGCCTGTGGTGGTTCACGCTCGAGCGAGCGTACGGACCGGACGCAACCAGCGCAGCGGCGCACAACAAGCAAACACCACGTGACGGACAGTCGCTGACTCGCTGCTCGGTGGTGTTGGCTCCTCTCGCTCGGATGTCTTCGTCCGCGGGGTGAGTGCACCGGCTTTCGTGTGGGTCTCCCTCCGCCGTTCAAAGAGATCTTGGCATTCGCACGAATGGCACGCAACGTGAGACATCTGCCAGCAAGAAAACTATCCCTATAGCAAACGTGCGTGTGTTATGTGTTTTTACTTGAAAGAAAAGGGAACACAGACCTGAACTATGAAATATATGACGCCGCACATTTACGGACTTCTGCCGTCATGTCGCCTCTACGGCGTTTTGCCCGTGCGCGCCTCTCACGGCGCTTTCCAGTTTTGAAAAAGGCTTTTAACTGTAGTTCTTTTTTTTTGTGTGTGTAGAGAGTTAGAGTCGCATATACTTACGTCGTCGTCACACTCGAGTACCACAGCGGCCGCCGATAGAGGCAGTACTGGTTCGCATTTATGCTGAGAGGTTGCGGTCGCTTCCGAAATGTTCCATTAGAGAGCCTGTATTAGAGATTTTCCAACTGGTCGATCGGGGTCACGTTGTTTATAGACCGCATTTGCAAGAGGAGCTGCGCGGAGGTGACGGAACACTTGATCGCCTGCAAACCTCTCTGCCTTTCCTCCTCGCAACTCGAAGACGCAGCGGACTGTGGGTTGGCCACAGACCGCCGCAGTGGGTGACCACCTTCGAATGGCAAAAGCTCTCCACAGCTTGAGATGAACCCTCTGTACAATCTAAGCTCTCCATGTTGTGCTCAAGCTTCAGGTCGTGCTGCGTTTCCGTGGAAGACGAAGAAAAAGTGAGAGGGGACAAAGTCTCAAACTTAGCTAAATATCTTGAACAATGTGGTGAAGGCCAACCATTCATAATCGATTTGCGACCGCGCCGGGCGTGTACAGGCGCATACCCCAAAGCATTTCTAGCACGTCTTCAACAGCTGAGTAATGGCGCCAACTATTGGGAAGGCGGGATGTATATCAGCCACATCAGGGGACAGTGCTCCCCGTACGCGCGCTTCGGGTGACGCGGTCGCAAATGTAGACAGGGGTCGTGGTATTGAGGTCCCACCGCTTCCACCAACAATTTACGGGTTTCAAGCCTACGCCGTAAGTCCTTCCTTTCTGCTCTTCCTTCTAAGAAAGCGTCCTTTCCTTACTTTCCCGGTTACAACATGACAGAAATACAGAATATGGTGCAACATATAAGACCTTGTAACATCAAACGTGCATATAAAAAGAGGATGCAATGAATTCCTAAATTGTTTATTCGAATTTGAACAAAACAAGATGAAAATCCGTATGTCAAAGCCTGCTTCACACGGCCACTTGAGGTCCCATACTTGTGGCAAAATCACACACTATGCAAGGAACACATTATCTTGCAACGTTGAACTGAATCACTAGATTGGCATTGTTGACTGCCTTTATATTATATATCGATCTGTATGTTGACTTCGAATACGCCACGCAACTGTGCTTTCCTTAACAAAACACATTATTTGCATAAATGCTCCAGCGCACAAATAATTGAGCCGCAGTTGAGCTTCTGTTGAGCGAATACTCTTTATCAGCAATAACTGAATGGTGTTGGACAAAAAAAAAACGTATAGCTTTAGTGCAATTGAAAAAACCAAATGAAGGTACCGGTTCTCGCATTTGTTACATTACGCTTACACTACCCGTATTCTTGTCAATCTCGCAGCACGCCGAAGAAAATAGCGCCCAAAGATCGTTTCCAAAACGAACACGAAAACCGACACACCAAAACACGGCAATAAAAACTGCGCCACACCAACAACATTCAGCGACTCCGGCGACGACTGTATTTCTTCTTTTGGCTGAAATGCGCTTCTGTATACCTCAGCCATGTGAGACCAATCCGTCTCGTCGACTCTTTGAACGAGAGACCGAAAGGCCATCTTCAGACGGTAGTGCTTCCGCACAGGTACCCCCACGTGGAATAGTGCCAGCGGATCCTTTGACTCAGTCAATCTGGGGTAGAAAGGGCGCATGTAGCGGGGAAACTGTCTGGCAGTGATGCACAGCCGGCCTTTCTTTGAAGCGCATTTGAAGCAGTCATCAAATGTGCCCTCGTCCGCCTGCGGATCAAGAGATCTCTTCAATGTTCTCACGACTACGCTTCCGTACGAATCAGGGACGTCTGAGCTCCAAGGCGTATCTCTGGTAGCGCATGGTCGAATTGCGCGAGCATCCAAGGCCGTATCAAGTTTATTCAGATCGTCCACGATTGGTTCTGGAATGCGAGCGACCAGCCACGAAGTCAATTGGCCTTTAAAGTACACCGAAATGGAGAAGCTGCCCAGGACCCATGCTAGGACGGCAATGCGGCAACTCGTACAGAAGCGGGTAGAGGCTGGCAAAGCACAAGACGTCGAATAGAACGTCGCAACAAGAAAAAGCATGGTGTCGTTGGCCACGATAATCCCAGATGTAGTAGCATCTAATAAATCTGTAACAACAAGAGTGATGAAGCAAAATGCGAGACATAGCACCAAAAAAATCAGCGACAGCTTCGACCCTTCGAGGGCATATTTTGGATTGATTGGTATCGTGCCTGATTCCTTCACGTAGAACGTGAAGGCTCCGATGTGGTTGACTATTGGTACATCGTAATCTCTAAGAAGTTCGCTAGAGCATTGCTGAAAGATCATTAAAATATCAATTTTCTCGGCCCGGTAATTGCGCACACTATCCTCTACTGAGAATACTGTCTTTAATAGTGTTGCATTAAGGAGAGTCAGTGCCTGTAGTATTATTTCTCCTCTGTATACATCGCAAGTGGTGAAGCGCTTAGATATGCCGGGCGACGCCCTGCAGGCTATGCTTACCGGCTTCCCGGACAACGTAAGGAAACTACGCGGGAAACTTTCCCCTGGGTGATTTTTTAAAGAGTAATCCGTATCGCGCAGTTGATATTCGCGGGACCGATTGGAACCCATATCAATTATTACCATTCCAGATTTCTGGAATTGCGCCGAAGCAACGCAACAACAAAGCCTCACCTGCTGACTACGAAACACGTAAAGGGAACGTAGGCATGTCTCGAAATGTCCGATCACCAGCCATTTCGTTGCATACCACAACCTGTAGTGTTTGGGTACCGGGTCGATGCAGGCTTCTGGCGTTCCCCGATGACGGTATGTCATAAGGAGGGTCGGAACTCCGTGCACAGCGTTGTCTTCAATGAGGGTACTTAGTTCGCCCCAGTGCCCGCACCACCGTGTCCCTTTCACATCGAGGTTCTTCTGCCATTGAATATCTTGGGCGTCCCAAGATCCGCCGCAGCAGACAAAACTGGCATCCTGGCCCCAGCGAGTCCAGTTGTGAAGGAATGAATTAAATTCTTGAGCTGATTCACCATAGCAGATCGCCACTGACATATAGATGGCGTTACTTACGAAAAACAGAAAGAGCATATTTCTCAAAGATTGGAGCATCATTTCGGGACTAGCGTGGTCTAATTGTGACAAAGCTTCATACAAAATAACCACAAACTACTATTCAGGTGTTTCCAATACCTTCCAGTGCGCGGCTTTTATACCGCACTGTATTTGTCTTCTACCCAGACCAAGTTGAGTGAACTAATAGTCTTTGGACACGACGGAAACAAGATGCTGTCCGGTGTTCAAAATAGTGCGCGCACGCAGACTTGTACGTAATCCGTTACAAGTAACGAAATTACTTGTAATCCCTTACATTTATCAGTAATTTTGTAACGGAATAATTACATATTTTGTAGAGTAATTTTAAAGTAATTCCTTTACATTTTTGACGTAACGGATTCCTTGTAATCCGTTACATTTTTTTTTGTCAGAACACGCCCCCCCCCCCCCCCCCCCCAAATTCTAAATAGTTTTTTTTTTTTTCATTTTTGTAAAGTCGAGCGCAGTGACACTGTCACGCGAATTGACCAGCGCAAATTGAGGCTTGACACTCTTCAGTTCCGCAAAGCCTTTTCTTGCAACACCAAGCCCCTGAAACTATTTTTTTAGACCCTAACAACAATGAAAAAAATCCAAATAAACATTTCTACAAAAAAAAAAAAGGGGGGGGGCAAGTTATTTCCGGTTCTTTTTAGTCCCTTTGTTTTTTTCTTTGCGGTCGAAGACGGGTAGAGGAGGACACCAAGTGATTGTGCGCCTCTTCGAGAAGCTCGAGGCGCTAAGTGCACTGAAAAGAATTAACAATGTCCTTCTCGGTTATAGTGACTACGACCATTTTCATAATGTCACAACACGAGACAACGCTCCGTCTACCCTACCCTTTTTGTGAGTCAGCTTTTTGCGAGCACTTAGAAAATGGTAATAGTCTTCCTTTCTTCTTCGTCCTGCTTTACCCCAGCAGGACGCATCTTATCTCAAGCAGATATTTTTACAAATAAAACATATTGGTGACTGACGTAGACTTGATATTCTGGGCTTGAGGAGAGAGTGAAATTCGTGAGGCGCCGCTTACTTAGTACTCTACCCTTTGCTGCCCGTGGCACCAGCGGACGTCTATCTGGAGAACACCGGAGTAAACTGCAGTCGGTTCGTGCACCGTGCGTTTTTGAACGGCACCAAGAAAGGTACACACGGCAAAAAGCACATTTACATTTCCTTGTTTTAACCGACGTTCTAATTAATTGTTATTATGAGTGTCCGTCGTTTTCTTTTATTACTTATATTTGTATACTGGAAACTTATTTTTATTCACCAACGTCTCAAGTGAGGCTCGAACTGTTCAGAACCAAAAGAAGAAGAATATCGAACCAAACCTTATTTATTATTTAATTATCACCTTACTGTTACAACTATGTTTTGCTATTGATGACTTCCACAGCTTCGCGATTTAGACAATGGAGAATTTTAGTAGATTGGTCCGATAACTCCGATAACGATATCCGATACTTCGCCGCCGTCTTTGCGTATGCATCATATCGTTATAGGGTACCGTTATCGCGGGTATCGGAGGTATCGCAAGGATCTACTAAATCTCTCGAATAGCAAGCAACGGCTGCAACGACGAAGCTTTGCTCTACATTCGAGGTAAATAATACTTCCCCTTGCTTCGCTGAAAAAGCTCAATGCAGAGCATGAAGCATTCGTGAGGAACAAGATGGCACTCCCATCCAGTGCCTCAGCTCAAATGGTGTTCAGCTTAGCAGTCGGCATACTGAGTAAAAAATAACGCAAAATGTCTGACGAGACTTTCGAGAGCCATCAGTTGCTCAAAATACTCAAGGTCATTAAATGGAACAAGTTGCAACAATAAGAACTTGAATAACCTTCTTCCCTTTGTTTCTTACTTGAGGACAATAATGTCAAAAGTAATGCCACGAAAGTAACGGATTACTTTTTGGAGTAACGGTTAGTTACTTTTATGAGAGGGTAATTGTAATTGTAATAAATTACAATTTAGCCTTGAGTAATTGTAAATGTAATTCCTTACTATTTGTCAGTAACGTGTACAAGTCTGCGCGCACGTAGGGTGGCCTGGGTACCTTCTGATGCGAACCGTTGAAATGGAAACTCGAAAAACACGTAATCTGTTTGTGGAACTCAAATTATGTCATTGCGTGATATACTCCGGTGATTATGTTGTCACTGTCCGAAGTTGTTATTCCAAGAATATTGAAAGACGCAATCCTTCAGTGTACCCCAATCTTTTGGTAAATAATAATTTTATGTTCATTTCCAAGGTAAAATTAGACTTTATAAAGTGGCTCTTCTTTAATGATTTTTCTTTTCCGCCGTTTTATAAGGCGGTTTCAGTCGATATCAGATCCCAGCACGCAGGTGCGGGAAGATGCCAAAAATACTGTAAAGACTGCCGTGTAGCATTTTATAATATATAAATGTCAGATTGGAGCACCATATTAACACTAGCGTCACCTACGTCTCACTGAGTTTGATAATAAACGACCATGAATTAATTTTCATGCGCTGAGAATGACAGCCAGCGCCCGGTTCTTATACTGAGGTGTAATTGCCTTCCACGTGGACCTTATTGAGCGAGCTCTTATTCCTTGAACACGCAGGAAACAAGATGTTCCGTGCAGAAAATAGTGCACGCACGTCGGGTGTACTTATTACCTTCTGATGTGGCCCGTTGATATCAAAATTAAAACCCGGAATCGGTTCATTGATGCCAAATTATGTTATAGCGTGACACACTTCAGTGTTTATGCTGTGGCTGCCCGAAATCGTTTCTCCAAGAATATCGAAATAAATAATTCTTGAGTGTGCCCCAATTGTTTGGTGTATTATATTTATATGCTTATTTCGAAAGCAAAATTATAATATATAATACGCCTCCTTAATGATTTTTTTGTTTGCTGCTTTATGAAGGCAGTTTCAGTCGATATCAGATCTCAGCACGCTAGTGCCAGACGATGCCAAGGGTACGCTAAAGGTGGCTGCGTTATATTTTATGTTTTCATAAATGTCATGCTACATGCCGCTTAATTCAGTGCATCCGCATTACATATGTGCTTTCTTTATAGCATCACTGTCAGAATCTACATTCCCCGTCGAATGGAGAAATGCTCGTGCCATTGAAATATTCGGTACAAATAGTTCGTCCAGCGTGTCTGACCAGTGCCCGATCTTAAGTACATTGACAAGTTCCAAATGTTTAGACCAAATGGCGTGTCAAAGTATCACCCAGTTTATAGAAACAAAATTATTGTCAATCGTACAGCACAGCCTATGGCACGATGTATCAACTGTTATGCAGCTACTTACGATGGTCATGACCTTGCACTTGCAGTCATTAACAGGGAACAAATCGATGCAATATGCTTGGAATTCGACAAAACATTTCGTAAGGTTTTGACAACAAAACTTAATACGTCGTTTTGAGATACTATCCAACAACCATGTCCGATGACCAATTTTAATTTTAATAAAAAAATATTTTGCTGGCTCCATTCCCAGAAAAATAAAAGCAATTCATGTTTTGGAAAAAAACAGTTTTGTTTTTTTCAAAAACAAATTGTAATCGCCCTCTCAGTCAAGTGCGCGTTCTGCGTATCGCGCGATGTTGGCATTTCAGGCGGCTTCGCCTAAAAAATGGTTCCGTATGCGGCTCTAGAAATGTTTACTGAAATATTAGGTATAGGAATGATTAACAAAAAGTATTAATCACCCAGTATTAGGGCCGTTACTTTAAGAAACAAAATCGCGAATACGGCACATTGCGCAACAAGGTTCTGGATTAAAGATTTTTTTTTTTTTTTGTCCGTATCTATTGCAGCTCAGGTCTGCAAATTATGCCCGTGTGTTGCCCTTGATACAGGCAGGGGTGGAAGCGCTGCGCCATTTCGCCATTGTGCGCCAATCCACTTTTGCTGCGCCATCCTGTCCCAAGCGCACACGTTGCGCCAAAACGAGCCAAACAAGATTTGTTTTAGGCTATATTTATTGGAGTATTCTTATTTATTGGCCACAGTGGTTTACCGTGTTGTGTTTGTTTAGGTAATCCTGAAAACAAAATACGGCCTTTTAGCAAACAGTTGCCGCGTACCGCGCACTACCGGAGCCTTCGAAACATGCTTTTAAGCGCGCGCCCGAGTGATACCGTGACCGCGGGGCGCACGCTTAGAAGCATGCTTCAAAGGCTCCGGTATTGCGCGGTACGCGGCAAAGTTTTAAATGCCCTATTGCTATGAAATCACCGTATCGATGTGGTCGTGTCAACGGCGTGTAAGCCCGATCTCCGAAAATGGCACATCAACAGGTCAGAAACGACGAGACGATGCTTCGATGCATCGTTTTGTCATTTTTTTGTGCACAGTGGCATTGAACATGACCGAGTGTATTCGAAATACGACATACACGCATTAAATGGCCGTAAAGTCTTGCTCAAGCGGCGCCCACCCCCCCCCCCCCCACCCCCCCCCCCCCAAAAAAAAAGAAGAGAATCACACATCCCGTTTTCTTTTTTTTTTTATTTTCTTTATTGCGTGATTTTCGATATCGGTACGTGACACGCGTGCTCGGAGCGGGTTTCCTCGTGCTTATCGCACCGTGACACGCGAATCCGCAGCATCCGTACTATGCGAGGTATCCCTTCCCATCATATGCAAATTCCGAATTCGTTCCCTCATATTTTTTTGCTTATGGTTTTTGCGCGCGATATCGATTCCCGTAATACCCGAGTTTGAGGGGGCTGTGTGTTAAGCGCGAATGCGCTGCGTCCGCATTGTGCTGCCGTACCCGTGGCAGGGGAGTTCCTAGCGAATTCCCACATACTTATTGCACTCGCGAGTTCACCGTGTCTGCGATATGTATCAGTAACGAAAACTCAGTGAGCGCTCAGGGGAGCTGCTGATAGTTAATCACGATGTTTAAAACCCGAGACTGTGGTGAGGGAAACGTCAAGAAACTTTTAAGTTGAAGAGTTTCCGTTTCACGTAGCTTGTAGTGCCCCCCCCCCCCTACATACGCACGCGCACGCGCACGCGCGCGCAATTTATTTTTTTTAATTTTGGGTTGGCATTCCTTCAGGACCATATCACATATAAATGTACTACATAAGAGCTTGCTGGCGAGTGTTCAACAATCATCTAATTTTTGGGGGAACCAATAACTACTCTATAAAAAATAAACATTTGGCGTAATATATACTTGTTTTTGCGTGTTTGGGGTGCTTTTGCTGAGACTGCTTCCTCGTTCCTCATTCGTGTCGTACACGTAACATATAAAAGCGATAATTGGTTGTCTAAATCATCCGTAGAGTTTCTTTTAAATGACGTACGTGGCGATTACACCTAGTGGCACCCAAACAGCAAGCCGGCGGGAGGACGAGGAGAACAGTGGCAATGTCCTGCTGAGCGAAGCAAATTCTAAAGCGTTTTGCTAGAACGCATCCAACCAATGGGGAGAGCAAGTCGTCTGCTTCTTGCACAGGAGATGCGGTGACTTCAGAAGGGCGCCGAGCTCCGATTCGTTTTCATTGATATGATACCGGGTAGACCTCGATGCTAGGTGCCTTGAGATATACCCACTGTTTTTTTTTAAGTAGCCAATAAGAGCTTGGCGTTTTGACGTCACGCAACCCCTGTGCAAGAAACAAACTTGCGCTCCGCATTGACTTAAGGAAAACCTTCCGTTTTATGGTCTTACTTGCTGCACTTTAAACGAAACGTAACCGGGATGGGAGTATTAAAAAATAAGATGCCGATTAAGCTCACAAGCCTAACGCATTCACTCCCGCACATGGGAGTATATAAACTAGTAACCACCACTTTACTCTGGTCGCTACCCCGATTTTAAACTGGAATTGGGGTACCCCAATTTTAAAGTGGAGTTCCTGCATGACAACACTCCGCAAGACGAAATGGGAGTTGAAAATACTCCCATCCGTCCACCCGTCTGAGGGAGATCGACCATCGTTGACGCAGCCGGCGTTTCCCCCATCCCGCCTATCACGGCTCTGGCGCAAAAGAGTTTTCTGTCATGGGAGAGACCGTTATAAAAGGTCCAAAGCGTTTTGGGACTGGTTTCTGTCCAAAATCCCGACCCCGGCGAACACCAAACATAACACCAGTGAAACACCAGTCACAAAATACGAAATACTCGCGCAATCTGCCGAATTCCGAAACGCTGAGGGGACAATGGGGAAGCAGAAGACAATCCTGCTCCTTTCGGGCCTTTCGAACACACGCGAGCGTGATGCAACCGTCCTGTGTTCACACGACGTTTCTGGCGTTTTTTTCTGGCGGTGCATTTTTCCGGCGATGCATTTTTCTAGTCCGAAACTCGTTTCGCGAAACTCGGGAACGAGTTTCGCGAAATGGATTCGCCGTCTGAACAGGACCCAAAAACGCGCGTGTGCACTTTTCTGAGTCCTGTCAATCCCTCGAAAAACGTTGCCAATGGCCTCTCGAGAAAGCCTTCACGTGATCTCAAAAGGGGAAGCGAGCCCTTGGCGGGGCCAGAATTTTTCCCGATCTATCCAAACCACAGCAGAAAAAAGTAAACAAACAGGTTGCCATCAACGGATAGATACGCAGTCGTGTTTTTTTCGGGTGCATACAGGTCAGCGGCGCGAGGCAGCTTTCTCAATTTTTTGTGCACCCATAGCGACAAGCGCGAACATTGCATCATGTCGCCACCAAACATGCTCTATTCGCGTCATCGACGAGCGCAGCCAAGCGACGGTGGCGGTCCCAGAAGCCTATGCGCGAGCGTCCCATTTGTGGAATTCGGGGCAGTCGGGGCCAGTGTGGTGTTCAAGGCGCTCATTTCTGCGGTCTGAACCTGCCGTTCTGAGCCTGCTGTTCACGTGTTCCCATGTTGGCGTGTTTATTTAAGGTTAGTGCACTCGACTGGGCGTGCACTGCTGCGAGGATGTCTTGCACCAGTGAAGCCTATCTGTCTAACGAGCTCGGGCCCATAGGCCTAACAGCCGGTTCTGATCGGCTGCCGGCAAAAGCGGGAAGCTCCATGACGCACCAAAGGTAGAGTAAATTAGAATTAAGGGTGACCAAATGTGTGTGCTATATATTACCATGTGCTAGTCGAAGGCACTGGCAGCCGTTTCTAATCAAAACAACCACCACCGTCGGATGCACGGGAAAGGCGGACCCAGTGAAACATTTGAACCATTAGCCGTCCAGAAATTTTCAACTGCATGGGATGTCTCGCTAAGATAAAGGACAGTAGCGGTACGCGAGCAAAGTGGGACTGAATCCTGCATTGTTTGTAAAGATTCTGTGAAGTGAGCTACAATTTCAAACGCGTACATTGCGCAATTAGGAATCCACCGCTCTCTTCGGTGTCAGCTCCTTGAGTCAGCGTGAAAGTCTACTGTGATGATAACAGACCAGCCAGTGTCAGAAAGAGGTCGCTGAGGAATATCGATTTAATCGAAGCATTCTGGCGTAATCGCCAGAGTCGCTTCCACTCCCCCCCCCCCCCCCCCCCCCCCAACCCGAAATTTCATGGTTGTCCTCTTACCCCCGTTCCCCTTCCAACGTCAGTATATATTCTTTTGTGTGTGTGTCTGTTTCGTTGCTTTTTTAGGGCATTAAAAATCCAAAGTGTTCCTCTTTCTGTTCGACAACCCACTACGGCGATTGGCCGGGCCCACTACTTCCCAAAGCAAAACGAAGATGACGACGCCGTCCATGAACTGCGTGAGAAACACATGTCTGGCTCCGGCTCTTCGAACAGCTCCCGCCAAACTCGGCCGTAGCCTTTCTTCAGACTCCCAAATGCGAATGGCTTAGCTGCCGACGTCACAAAAGCCGCGAAATCCTGACCTCGTAAGACGCTGGCCTGGCCTCGCCTAGGAGAATGCAGGCGGCTTGAATAAAGTTCCCCTACGCTTTGAGTCTCAAGGACTCGACCACAATTTCAGGGCAGCGCAAACATATTCCAAAATAGCAATACTCTTACTTCAGGAACCCTAAAATGAGGAGAAAACCGGACGACAAAATGGCAAAGAGCTGAGCGTTTTTTATTCTTTTTTTTTTTTGTCTCATGTTTCTTCCTTGTCTTTCTTTTTTTTTGTGGGGGAGAGGGGATTTAGTCGTCTGTACTCCTTTAGTTTCAGTAATACACCAACAGAAATGAAATAAAAGGAAATACACACAAAAACATCCGCATCAATGGGGGGGGGGGGGGGGGGGGGGGGGGAAGCTAGAGAGAAAAACGTCAGCATATGCGCTGTTGAAGCAGCGTCGGAATGCTCATCATCACTTGGTTTCAATGCGTATGACTTTTTTAACCGCTGCGTGGGTAATGTTTACATACTTGCGTTCAACACGTGAGTCGTGGATCTTCCTTTACGCGAAGCTGTTCCTTGACGATTTTTTTTTTCAAGAATGATTATCGACCTACAACTTCAAGCTTGTCATCAACGTCTCCAACAGAGTCGGCACATTCACGTCAGGCTGCATCGTTCGCCCTGGATGAAAGCGATGTTGTGGCTAACGACGTCGGTCTCTATTTCGCAAGCCTCGATTTCGAGCGAATCTCCAGCCTGTGCGGAGCATACATTTCGTTAAATAAACTTCCTGGGAAGTACTGGTTTCGACACAAATGGTCGAGGAACCGCACCGCTTAGCGCGTCTCGGCGGTACTAGCAACTTGCATTATCCTAGAGGCCTTGTATCCTAATGTAAACCACCTGCTGCAAATCCTAGTTTCCATGCCCGTTAGCACCGCTGAAGCGAAACGTTCGTTCTCGAGACTCCGAAGACTGAAGTCATTCCTGAGAGCTTCAACGTCCCAGGAGCGCTTCCCGTTCTAAGCAGAGACAAGACGCTCCGCCTTCAGCGCGAGCTCGCTGGCTTCGGCAGTGCTTTGTTTGCACGTGCCTCCGCGATCACACTTGAGTTAGCAGGGGCAGAAAGCTCGCGCTGAAGCGGAGCTTTAAGTTCTAGCTCTATACTTCGTTTCAGCTTCGGTCCAGACGCAGCCAAAGCTACAAGCGCGAGCTCCGGGCTTTCAGCATCCCTGCCAAGCATGCGCGCTCGTGCAGTGCAAGCACTTTTCTGGGCCACATGCTCGCGCTTGTAGCATCGGTTGCGTCTGGACCGAAGCTGAAACGAAGTATAGCTTAATGGTGCACGCAGTAAAGGTGTTGTGCTATTGAACATTCACCGGAATATGCAAGTCAGCCCCGAAAAAGTTCTCTCGCTTCTTTCTATCGACCGACGGCGGCTTCCACTCATTGTCTAGACCCCGCCAATGAATAAAAACTGGTATTTTTCTTTTCCACTTTCTCTTAAACGAAGAACGGAAAAAACCTAATACATAGAACGAGAATTCCTGAAAAATGTGATCCGCGCAGGATCAATTCGTGACGCTTCATTTGCTCATTCCTCCAGTGCGCATTGAAGTTTTTATGTTTATTCTATTCTAAACTTCGCTAGTCTCTGGTACTCTTCCGTAGTTTTCAGTGATTGGATACCCGAGTTTTCTGCAGAGAAGTTCACGCACCGGAATATTCTGTGAGCCTATATGAACTTTTTTGTTCAAAGCCAAATATTATATTTTATGATTGCGTTCTTTCGTTGTTCAACATTAAATTTTCCCTCTTTAAATATTTGACGAACGAGATGTGGCAAACAAGGTTGAAGTTCTGTCTTTTAAGAAACAAAAAATAGTAACCAAAATTCTGTTTGGCAATTTATTTCCCTATTTTTAATGACCTTTGAACGGTTTGAGCCAAGAAAAACACCCCATGAAAAAATTTCCTGGCTACGCCACTGGTCACTTGGCACGACTCTGGCAAATCTGTCAAGGAGCTAGCATTGACCGACGCGATATTGTGATTTCTTTTTTTTTTGTCGACATTTGGGTGAGATTTGAGAGAAAATAAATGCTGGCCTGCACTCGTTATCCCCCGACATTTGTTTGTTTTCGAACTGCTAACCACAGCCCCGAATCGTTGTTTTGAAGCGTGACCAAACCACGAAAACGGAAACATACCGATTAGGATGCCGACATACGGTGCGTCTAGAGACGATGCGGTTGCCACGAAGACGCGCATGCGGAAAGCGGGGCAGCTTGTCGGGGCATGCTGGTCAAGCGGACTGCCTTCGAAATGTTCGCATTCCGCATAGCCGTCAAATGCTCGAAGTATTAGCAAGGACAACTGGCGAGTTATCTCCAATGAGTGGAAAACGCATCAATTTCGCCGTTAACTGTTATTACGATATGGAGCAAAGTGTGCGCACAATATCAACAGGTAGAAGACAAAATTTAGGCACACAAACCACTTCAATCATTCTGTGAATTAAAGCGGCTTATATTTATATATAATCAATTGCAAAAATAAGGCGAACCTTGCAAAAGAAAAAAAAAGAAGACAGATTCTGTAATAAAATGAGATACAGTGTTCTTTACAATCTACTGTTCAAATCAAGATTCCGATGATTTTAGTGCCTTTAAGTATTATTTATATCCGATAAAGGGATTTTTTCATATTTTTTGGTTTTAAAACCGAAACCGAAACAGGGTGCCCGGGATAGGCGGCGCTAGCTATCGCCCAAAATCTACCTCTCCATATTTTCCTTTGCTTACCGTCCATAGCTTTTCGTTCGGCGTGGTCCCTGGTGTTCTTTCTTTGGCGGGTTGTCGCTCCGTCGTGCGCGAGTTCGCGTTATTTTCTTTTTAACAGCTTTCTTTATGGGTGTATTTTACTAGTAGTGTGTTCAAGTGTGTCAAATGGTATCTGGGAGACGCCGCGACGGCGCGTCTAATCATTGACCGTAGGCTGGCAGCGGGACGCCTACGGAAAGTTGAACGGCCGGTAAGCAGAACTCTTTTCTTTGTTCACTGCATGCTGCCGTGGGCTTGCCAAACTATGCTTGAATTTATAGCTCCTTCCCCTGGCCCATATCGAGCGCTCGTTTGGGACTCGGATTCGTCTTCGCGGTTGAGCGACGGCGTTGAAACGGGAATGCTGCGAATGACTTCAGAACAAGCTCCTTCGAAAGAGGCAGCGCGGAGAACTTCTGCGGCTCGCTCGACGCGCTTCGCCACTTTACTACTGATCGGTTGGAGTTTAGTAGTTCGTTTTAAGAGGCAATCTACCTCTACGGGCGCGCGCTTCCGAGCATGCATTAAAGTGGCAACGCGAGCTCCCGCTACGAATAGCCTGATCTTAAGCCACGGCCGCTCGGCGAGCTCTCCACTGGCTCCCGATTTATCAGCGGCACACGGACAGAGAGCTCGCATCTCGCAAGGGGCAGGAGAATCCTAAAATCTCCGCCAGGGAAGCGCATGCTACTTGCCAAGGGAAGGGGCTACTAATATGCTGCGACCTGGAACGATTTTCTGCAAAGCATTGCGGAATTTTTTTTTTTTTTCTGCAGGAGTGAAAAGTATTTTCTTTTTACCTATGTAAGGACGACGTATTGCCTAACTGACTGCCGTGAATGCCTTTTGGTTTTAGCAAAAAAATTACGGTTCCGCATCACGAAAGAGCTCGAATAGGTTTAAAAGTGGAATAAACCGCATCCCTGCACCTAAGGCATGTTATTGAAAAAAAAAAAGCTGTTGTTGAATAAAATAAAAAGAAATTGATGATAATGTATGTCAAATATATTGACTTTTGTGACGGACAAAAACAGTTTGGTTTGTAGGAAGGGGGTTTGGTTGCAGAGTGGGAGGGTTCAGTGTTTTCGGATATATTCGAAAAACACTTGCCAGTTCAAATTTTCTCATTTACTCCCTATTTTAAGGTCATGATAGCAATTCAGAAATAAAAAAGACTATAAAGCGTCATGGAACTGGGTTAATGGTGCTATAAAAAAATACATCTTTTTTATAATTGGCAAAAAGTGTTTTTTTATTCTTTCTATTTTATTCATTATACGTAAACCGGAGATGAAGGCGAATACATGGACGAGCACAATTTGAAACATTGTTTGTTCTTCTTTGCCTGTCTTGTTTCTTTAATATGTCTATGCACCAAGCGACTGAAAGAGACGAAGAGACAGGAGCGCGCGAGGACGTGGGAACGCTGAGCATAGGTTGGAATCAGTTGTGGGTAGACCTAAAGCCTCCACTGCACGCGTCGAACACATTCAGATGCAAGAGCCAAACGCCAGATGCTGGTGTCCCGCATTCTAGCTCGTTCGAGGAGTGCAATGAAGACAATGGCAGCTAGGTTTAGATCGACCCACTAATCAACCCAACCAAAGGTCGGCATTCTAATGTCTTCACGCTCTCTCATTTCCTCCTTTCCCTCAGTCTCCTGCTTAGTATTGTTACCTTAAGTTCCCCGTTTACCTCGTCCAGGTTTGCCACGTTTACATAAATGCGACTTGAGTGCGTGGACTTTAATTATTCTCAGAATTAAGCCGATGTGCCAACATTCATGTTAATGCACATCAAGTCCTACGCTAGGATTGCACCATGTTGTGTCACACATCAAAGTTAAACCTGCGTTTCTGGACCGAGCCGAATCTTGTAATCAAAATTTCGGGCCTGTGTTTCGCATGCAGAAGCCGTGCTGATGAGCATAAAGATCTTAACTACTGTCTTTAATGCTCTGCAAGAAGTTACAGGATGCAAGAAACTCCTGCGAGTTCTGGGCCTTGCTACTCTAGAGCAGAGGGAACAATACTGCACACGCCATGGTGAGCAACATGGTTTCCAACCACTGGGTTGGACGACAAGGACAAGAGCAGGCTGTCGAACCGGTCATTATTTCGTTTCGGTGCGGGTTCGGTGTGGAGATCACACACTGAGCTGTGATTTCGTAAACAGTAAAAAGGTCTCTATATGTTTTAGTTTGTCTTGCTCTGCACAAACGTGTTGTTTTGTTCTTTTTTTATACATGCTACCTGTTTTCGGCACCCAGCAAGATGTCACAGCTATGCCCCAGAGTGGCTGACAGGGAAACGAGAGGAAACAAATGGGCCGTAAAAAAAAACAACAGGGACGTCGAGTGCGCAGTTGGTGTAGTTCATCGAATCCCGTTAAGCTCTAGTCATGTATACATCGAACCAGACTGGCCGATGTGCCAATGACGGGGCACGTGAACACGCACGTATAATGAAATGTTACTGCATCTTGGCAGCGCTTCGGGTTCCGGCGGAAAAAAACGCTGTTCTAAAGATCTCGTGGCGATGGTTTGCCTAGTCGTTTTTTTTTTTGTTTTTTTGTTTTTTTTAATCGAAAATGACGCTCTATGCAAATGACCCGGTCTGAGGGACTCAGACCGCGTTATTTGTACCTGTCAGCCGCCGAAGAAAGTTCCGGTAATGCAACCACAGCGAACGACGTTTCTCGAATGCTCAGTTGAAGTCGATGAAAGAGGACTTCAAGCAAAAATGAGAAAGTGGTCGAACAGTCGACATGCTGGCCCTTGCTAGTCTGACAAACCTACAAAAATATAAACAGACACATTTTCTTCTCCCCCCCCCCCCCCCTCCCCCTTGCCTCCTTCCAGGGCGCGGTGCGGCGGCGAATCATCACCGAGTAACGTTACCTCCGACAACCCATGTTCTTTTTGTCTTTTTTTTTTTTGTAAGTTAACACTTCGAGCACGTCGAGGATTGAAAACGACCACAGGCGACCCTACAAACTATACTGCCAATGCAGCGCGGTACTTGTCCCCCCCCCCCCCCCCCCCCCCTTAAATGGGTATGGAAACGAAATTTTAGCGCCGATCTTTCTGAATAAATATGGGCTAGGGACAGCTAGCACCACCTCGGAAATGTCAATATCGCGCTGTAAAACACAAGAGAACTAATTTTAAACTTAATTAAACGATTTCAAATTCGCATCTGGTGGATGGTGGGAAGCTCTCGTGACATCACTTGTGGCATAGGAGCAGCGCTGTCCTGCGGCAATACGGCGTGCCGGCAGAGTTAGCCTAGGCCTGAACGCTTTTGCGAAGCCTTGGCGGAGAAAGCCAAAGCGTAGTTGGCCACAGTGAGCTCGTTCTCGCTGCGGCTCTTTGCACGACACGACCCGAGCGTGCTTCTGGCACGGCCGGTATTAGTTGTTGCGAGCTGCGAGCTGCGAGCCGACGTTAAAAAAAAGATATGTTTGAACCACGAGAGTGTCAGCAAGAGCCACGCAAATACCTGTTCACACTCGGAGCAGACACGCGCGTTTGATCGAAGTGCTGGATTCACTCTGTTAGACCGCGTTTCAGTAAGCGCTTCTGGCCCGATCTTTTACGATTGCAACTCGATACTGACATGACAATCGGCAAAGAAAGGTTGGACCGACAATCGCGTAGCTCGCACGAACTGCTATAGCTCGACAGTGACCTAGCGTCGTGTCAGAATAAAAATGGCATACTAAAAACAAAGTATACATACCGTGCTGCAAAGGTAATCTGTATGGCGTTTATTTGAGCTCTATATCACACAAAACAAGGAGATAGAATCAATGAGAGTCCCTTTTCGACGACAGCGTTCGTCACCGCTGTCTCAGAAAACAAGGAGATGGAGATGACAAGGGGAAAAGATTGACCTCTGAAACTTAGTTCAGGGATCAAACTATTCATCCGGGAAGGGTCCACAAGGGTCACGCGGGCATATTCCATTTAGCAGGCCAGCCGGTCATGGGCAGACGGTCTTGGCCAAGGACCGCCGGAGGAACGGTGCGCCGAGTTGGTGTTGCTGCTAGGCCTGCTATATTCTGCCGAGCTTGCTTGGTCGGGAGAATCCTGGCCGTTGTAGCTCTTCTCGAGTGTTTGTGGATCCTGCGTTCTTGATCGTCGTGGCCTGTTTCAAGGGCTCCTTCCTTTTTTCTTGCTGAAGTCGGGACGCACGAGGAGAGCTCGTAGAAAAATAAATGTCCGTTGGTCGTTGCTACCAAGTAACTGAGCGACGCTGTCGGCCATGTTGATTTGATCGTGAAAGCTGCGGAGCTGTCGTAGGATTCTGTCGTAACCTGCGCAAAAGTTACGACAATTTCGTTTTGAGAATACGGGTTCTCTCTCAAATTTGTCGTACGCACATTTTCGACGTAAGTTCGCTTTGAGAATCCGACCTCAGAGCTGGCTTTCTCAGTGTGCCGTGGTTGCCGACTTGCCGTGGTGCAGCGCGCGTGCAGCCCTTGCACATCTCAAACGGCCACGTTATCACAGGTCGTAAATCGTCGACGCGCCACCAAGTAGCAACGTTCGTAACCACAACATCCACGTCGTAGCCTTTCCCGGCTGGCACAAGTGACGTCACGAATGCGCCCAATATCCCAAGACGCATCGCGCTCTCCGATGGCTGATTTTTGAGTGCGCGCTCAATCGGGCCCCTCAGGGTGAAAAATATAGCCATGCGTTCAAAATACAAATGGCCGATTATGATTTACGGATATCATTGATCATATTAAACCTATTTCGGACCATAATAGGTGTATTTTAAGTTTCGCTTCAGTATCCCTTTAATTCAGGGTGTCGCAGCACTCAAGCGGAGGGTCACGTGGTGCGCTCTCGGTGCTCGATTGGCTAAATGGCTCATCGACTGCAGCTGTGGTCCATTGGTCCATCTTGATGTCAAACATTCGCACACGCGCAGGTCCCCGTGCCTACAGTGGCGCAATATACTCCGACACTTGGACATTTCCTAGCCAAGAGCCCAAGCGGTGCTTTGAAATCGCCGCCACCGCTACCGCGCCGCCAGGGTCAATCCAAGAAACAAAGGAAAGTTGAAGATCTACAGACGATGATGCATTTTGTCTTACGTATGCAATAAAAATGAAATGTAAAAATATCTCACAGTATGTAGGATTAGTCTTGGAAACATAAGAAAAATAAACGCCCGCAACTTTTCCCATTTAGACCAATCATTGACACAATTGGCCCTGAACCGTTTTCGTTGAACCGGTAACCGCCACATCATATTATGGTTTCGTTCGGGTTCAATGTGAAGCGTTCAATTTCGGTTTCGGTTTTGTTCCGGCTCGGTAAAAAAATAACGGTTTTGATCCGGTTTTCGGTTCGGGTTCGGGTTCGGTTTGACACCCTGGACGAGAGTTTCCGGTGCAAGCAGGAGCAGCGCTGAGGTATGAACTACTTTTTCTGCGGAGCTTTGGATGTCGTTCCTGCACTCCTTCTGACGTGCACGGCCACAGCGGGGGCCTCCCTCACCGACTCCAGCGAACTATAGGGGGTCAGGCAAAGTGGCAGACGACAGGAGGTCGTTTTTTGTCGTTGAGCACTCTGACCACCATAAATTTCTTTCACTACAGCATAGGATCGGTGTTACATATAAAAGCAAAGCGATTTTTCGACGCTAGAAACCCTATTCTAGTCGGTGCGTAAGAATGACATGGTGGAAGCATAAGAATTACTCAACAATGTTTGTTTCCACGCTGCCTACGACAACCAATCAGCAATACCAAAAGACAGAGTTGAGACGACCTCTTCTCCTGAGCTTCCCGGCGTTGCCGCTGCGTGGCGTTGATTTCGCTGGGGTCGCCAATATTCAACTTACTTACAATAGCAAGAAAAGTTTGAGTTTGTTCTCGAGAGAAAATTACGAAGGGACACCCGGGATTGTGCCCCCTTTTGCCGCCGCCAACAAGACAAGATTGGCCGCCGCCATGTTCTCAGCTAGGCACGTAGCCAGGATTTTAATTCGGGTTGGGGGAGGGGGGGGGGAAGCGCCCATGACAAAATGCTGTATAAGGGGGAGGGGGAAGAGGGGGCTTCAGAAAAATGGAATATTGTGGGGGGGGGGGGGGGGTCCCATGGGCACGCCCCTGACTGCTTGCCTGTTCTCAGCATCGTCTCCAGCAGGAGCTTCTTCCCATAATCCTCCCCATTTCAAGATGCAATTCGACCTTCTTTTAGACGCGCTGCTCCTTCTAGTGGTTTGAATGCGATGCCTTTCCAGGTGCTCTATTAGCGCGCGCAGCTCAGGATCGTCTCATCGACGTCGTGCCATGTTGCCGGTGTTCACAGCGCCTAGGAAGCACTTGTCGTCATCGTCGTCGCTGCTACCGGAAGGTGTTTCGAAAGAGGTTCCAGACAGGCAGTCGGTGTCGCTGTGATTGTGTCCTGACTTGTAGACCCCACTCATGTTGAACACTTGTAGTCGGAGACTCGATCGAGCGAGGCGTCCTGACGGGTTATTGAGGTTCGGGAGCCAGCAGAGTAAGTGGTAGTTTGTGACTATACGCGAACGTACAAGTAGAGACGAAACTTCGTGATTGCCCAGACGGCCGAAAGGCATTCTTTTTCAGTCGTGAAGTAATTTCTTTCCGCCTTGGACAGTTCCGGCTTGCGTAAACGATGACTCGCTCGATGCCTTTTTGCACTTGAACCCTTATCATTCCACGTCCTGCGTTACTAGTGTCCGTCTGAATCTCAGTTTCCGCATCCTCATCAAAATGTCCAACAGCAGAGGAGTCTGGAGTCTTCGTTTGAGCTTGGCCAATGCCTGCTGCCGCACCTCAGCCCATTTGAACTTCTCGGCCTCTTTCGTGAGGTTTGTGAGTGGTTTGAAAATCCGTGCTAAATCTCGAACAAAACGCCGAGAGTACACTGTTAGCAAGTCCCGTGTATTTGGCGAATATTTGGGGTGAAAAACACGCTATTTACACAAATTACCATACATTTACACGATGAGTAACGGATAATTCGTTCAGAAATCATGCGAGGTTGTAAAAAACGTGTTTTGGTTTGCTCATACAAGTATAACCGTGTAGCCGACCTCGATAACACGCATCGCCCCCGGCGACGACCGCGGCATTGCCGGGTATCGAAGCACCGGAATGCTTGGGGACACACTTAGAAAGGACCGTCGAGACAAATGCCGCGGAAAGAAACATGTCTCGGAGACAGATATGCACCAAAAGCAATTGCGCCATGTCGCAGGACATTGGCGAAACCCGCGCTTACCGTTTCTCGCCGCCATCTTCTGGTCGATGGCAATGCGGCTTCCCTCATGTCGCCCATGTTTGTATTTAGTTTAGGAGTCCTGATAACAGTTTCTTAGACACCACAAATAAAGTTATGGGTCTAATTATTCGTTCCAAACAGTTAAAATGGATATAAAAAGCGTGTCCTCGATGTGAACAGGTGACATTGCAGTTGGTTTCGTTTTTGTTTCAACCTTCAACTGCAAGCGATCTGGCCACGGCCCAAGCGCAACGCCGATGTACGCTGGAAGCATGCGCCGGTTGGCTTTCGTTGTTTTTGTTTGACCGGAGAAAATCTGGCAAGTACGCATGGCGCCGCTACTGTTTTGGTTTGACGGGACGCGAGAAGCTTCGCATAGAGCTTCGGAGTTTGCGAGCACATAGTGAAGACGTGACCGGGGAAGTGCCCCTGTGATATTCCTGGAAGACGGAAAGTAGCATTCGTAATCGTCGTGTGTGCTTTGAAAGCGAAGGGAGTCACAGGGTCCACAAGTTCGCAACCACAAGCCAAGGTTCACGACAGCGCGGCGTTGACTTCGGCGATCTCGTTCTGTTTGGTGCAACCCGGCGAAGCGAAAAAGAGCTGAAACATTCGTCGTGTGCGGTGCGGTGCTTTGTATTCCGGGTCTGTTTGAACCACGCTTTTAACACGGAGCGCAAATTGTTTGTTGCGTGGTGGAGGTTCAACGGGTACAGTCCCGTCGTCGTCAGCTGATCCAGTCCAGCTGGTCCGGGAGGACGCAGCGAGCGTTTTTAAAAGTAAATCTTCCTTCGTTCCGTTTCAAACTGTGGAAGTATCCCGACACATACCGTGAGTAAGAAGCAGCGGGCGTTTCCAACAAAATTCCGTTGTTTTAATTGAATAATGGACTCCGGTATGTTGTCTTAAATCTGCCGTTTTTTATGCTTCGTGTTGGACTGCGTTTGCATAGCGACGCACACCGCTCGAGTAGATGATTCGGTCCTGCAACGAGTTTGTTGCGCCAATCATGCGGCGTGAATAAATTAGGGCAAAGTTTCCTACCTGCCCACAGATGCATGTACTGAGACCATTTTTTATGTTGTGAACGTAGTGCTCTTTCTTTATTTTGGAAGACGCGTTGGTGCATTTATTATGGTACAATCACTTGAGAGTTGAGAAATTGGAGAGCGAGCAAGCTTTCTCAACTTTGTCTCTTTCTCTCTGGCCCTGCCCTGTTTCAGTTTCAGTAGGCATATCTACTAGCAGGTACAAACTGCTCTCAAGCAGTTAAAAACGGGAAGCTTAGGACGGTGCGGACTCCGTATTTCGCGCTTTTCGCAAGGTGACAGGGTAAATGCTTTTGTGAGATATGCGGAATGTACAAGCGATTTTGTTATGCCAGTCGTTTGCGACTCTCCAGCAAAACGATTAAGATGATCTACTACAAAGGCGCAATCACAAGCCAAAATATAAGATAGCAGTCGTTTGCTTCGGTGATCCGTGTAGCTGTATTTTACCCTGCTCTCTGCAACACCGTGTCATGACGAAGAGCTGGAATGGTCACGGTTTGTGCTGGCCTCCCGGTTGACAGAAACCCGTGTCGCCCGCATCGGCACCGAGTGCGCTTGGGTTGTTGATGCTCAAGCCTTTCATCCGCGGCTTGTCGCCAGCTCATCCTGCTGCTCAACGGTGAGGAAGCGGCGAAAGTAATCTCGGAAGTGAATGTAAATCCTCGTTCATTCAGTTATCCGGTGTCAAAGTGTGGAAGATGTCCAACGTGTACTGAGGGCGGGAACTACGAGCGTTTTGCCTTGCTTTTATAACCGAAACCAGACCAACGAGATAACTGCCTTGCGTACTCTAAAATGACGGAAGCAATAAGTTTCAACAGGTCGAGTACGTCACCGGGGATGTAGGCGAGACGGTGCACACTGTTTAAACGCTTGCAGTATCCACGAGTGGTACCAGGAAAGCGACGTCAACAGAGAAGGAGCTCGCGATTCAGCATAATGCACTGCTACGGGCCCGTGTATCTTCAAAGTTCGGGGTGGTGGCAGTAAAAAAAAAAAGACGCATCAGCGCCCCACACCAGTGTTCACGAATAACACCGGTCACAAAGTCCCAAGCCCCACCGCTCTTCTCGACACCGACACGACATACGACAACAAACTGCATCAAAACGCTCCAAAAGTGAAGGCGTCTGCTCCCGTACTGCAACTGCTGAAACTAGCGGAAGTGAAGTGTTGGGCGGATGTCCGGATGTCCTTCACAAAATATATAAAAAATGCTTTGCGCAAGGATCATTTTCATTTATTTTTGTATACGTAATGACAAAATCCCAATAATTTGTTTTCCTATCTGATTCAAGCTAGTCGGACTGCTCATAACACTGGTCAAGCAAGAAAATAACAAAAATTTGGACATTTTCATGACCGGTTTAAGATTTATTGTTAACATATCGTTATTTATTGCAACGGACTAACATTATAGATTTTGCCGCCATACTTTTTAAATGCAAACAGTTCTAACACACGGCTGTCCATTGCGCCGTGTTTTGTGTATTCTTCTATAAATCTGTAATGGTCAGCGATCAAAGAGCTCACTCGCAGATGTCAAGCTTATATGCGCCGCGGGGAGAAGTGGATATCGAGTAGGAAGTGTCGGGCGTAGTGTCGGTTGTTGTGTTTGTGTACATGTCGGTGCTGTGTAGCTGTGTGCTGTGATGCCTGCGTTGTATGTAGGGTTGCTGTGTAGTCGTGGTCGTTCGCAGTGTTAACAGACTCGTCTTTTTTTTTTTTTTTTAAACAGGCTGCTAGAAATCTCGATAGGTGGCGCAAGTTACCGCCCGATTCTAAATAGTTTGCTCAAGTTATTTATCCATGTAAGTTCGGCATTCGCTTTTTTTTTTTTTTTTGTCTAGCGGCTCGTTGAAGCTACTGACGCCGCCGACCGCCGACAACGCACGTACGTACCTTTGCAAGTAGCTACGTCCGCCGCTTGGAGACTTTACTGTGTATAAAAGACATCGAACGATAACTAACGCCCCCTGTGTGCTTACAATTCGGCTGAAAGGCGCGCGGCTCGCTGGGCTCGTCTCTCGCCTGTTCTCGGCCGCTGGCCGCCATGTTTCATAAGGAACACGCTCGAAACGGTTTTGCGGAAGGCAGACACGGTGTAGCGTGTTAAGTTTACACAGCACCTCATGTGTAGACGAAAAACACAGATGGCCTCGTGTAAAACGAACACGTTTCGACGTGTCCGCTATTGGACAACGGTTTACACGTCTGGGCGTGTTATTTTTGCTAACAGTGTAGTCACATAGTCCAAGGAATCCTTGCACGGCCTTATTCACTGTCGGTGCTTGAAAATCCGCGACGGCCCGAGTCTTGTCTGGGTTTGGGCAAATGCATTAGTTACTAACGACGTAACCTACAAAGTTCAGTCCGTCAAAGGCAAACCAACACTTTGCCGGCTTGACGGTGAGTACGGCAGTCCGTATGGCTTGGAAAAGATCTCGGAGTCGTCGCAAGTGCTCGTCGAAGTCGCCCGAAAACACTACGACGTCTTCAACGCAGACGAGGCCGCTCTGCCACTTCAGTCCTGCCAGTATACGGTGCACGTGACCCGCTGGAAAGTTACTGGCGCCGGGCATAGGCCGAAAGGCGCATCACCTTGAACTCGTACAAACCATCCGGCTTGACGAAAGCTGACTTCTCTCAGTCCGTTCGTCGACTTCGATCTACCAGTATCAGATCTTCAGGTCCATCGTTGAAAAGTGCCGAAAGTGGCGCAACCGGTCTAGCTTGTCGTCGACGCGGGGGAGTGGATATACCTCTTTCTTCGTCACCGCGTTCAGCTGCCGGTAGTCCACACATAACCTAAGTGTTCCGTCTATCTTTTTAACCAGTACGACTAGAGAGGCCCACGGTCTGTTTCAAGGTTGGATAATGTCGTTGTTCAGCGCTTCTTGAACTTGCTCCAGGATTATCTCCTTTTCTTTCACGGAGGCTCCGCACGGCGATCGATGCTTAGGGAGCGCGTCGTCATTAATAACGATGCGGTGCTTTGCAAAGACGGTTTGGCACACCTTCAATGACGTCGCCAGACAGTCGCAGTATCGGGCGAGGAGGTTCATCAGCTGCCTTTGTTTATGGCCCGGAAGCTTGGGGTCAAGGTCGAGCTGCACTGGCGACGTACTGTCTTGCTGATGTGGCGATAGTTCTTTAGTAATCGCAGATTTTTCGGCGAAGTTAAAAAGTTCCTCAACGTGGCGCACAGCTACATTTTTAGTGAGGTGTTGCGTTTCTTGTCGGAAGTTCGTCATGAGGACCACAGTGCGCTCATCCTGAAGTTCAGCTACTCCTCTTGCGATGTCTATTCCACTTCCCAGAATCAATGGACAGTTGGTTTTCGGAATAACCTCATCGCAGGAAGCTTCGTAGATCCCGACGGGTACGGAAGGTTTGCGAGGACTTAAGACCGCGGATGACGTCGCTTTGGGTTCCTCCGCTGGTGGAACAGGTTTTTGTTGCGTCAGTCGGTTTGCTCCGAGGTTGATGGCGGCGCCATACTCGCAGAGAGGTCCATTCCAAGGATAACGTCCCACGCTGTCTCGCAGAGTGATGTACTTCACGGGGCACGTCTCATCGTGAATCTCAACTGGAGCAGTGCATCTCCCGACTGGTGTGAAAAGGTGCCCACCGGCAGACCATACTTGAGGGCCTTCCCACGGCGTTGTCACTTTCTTAAGACAGCTTGAAAGCCTCCCACTCTAGACGGAGTAGTCCGATCTGGTGGCAAGGAGTGCCGAAGCATTGCGGCCGTCGATGGTCATGTTGAGGCTGCTTGGCACCGCTGCAGATGCGCCGCGCCGATGCACGTCGTCGGTCGAGTGGGAGGCCTCCGGTGTTTTAGAGCGCAGCTCTTAGGCGCCCGTTCCCGGCTTGAGCGGCGTCGGTTTCGCCGTCGGCGTAACCGCGCGGTGTATTATGGGTAAATTTTCCCGATAAATCTAGCGGAATAGTTTCCCCGCTAAATCTAGCAGAAAAATTTCGTGCTAAATCTAGCGGAACAATTTCCCCGCTAAGTCTGGCGGAGAAATTTTCCCGCTAAATTCAGCGGAAAAATTCTCCCTCTAATGCTAGCGGAAAATTTCCCGGCTAAATCTAGCGGAAAAATTTCCCCGCTAAATCTAGCGGAAAAATTTCCCCGCTAAATCGTGGAGAAATTTTCCTGCTAAATCTAGCGGAAAAATTCCCCCGCTAAATCTAGCGGAAAAATTTTCCCGCTAAGTTTAGCGGATAAATATCCCCGCTAAATCTAGCGGAAAAATTTCCCCGCTACATCTAGCGGAAAAATTTCCCAGCTAATGGTATCGGAAAAATTTCTCGAGCTAAATCTAGCGGAAAAATTTCCCGAGCTAAATCTAGCGGAAATATTTCCCCGCTAGATATAGCGGAAACATTTCCCCGCTAAATTTAGTGGAAAAATTTCCCCGATAGGTATAGCGGAAAAATTTCTCCCCAGAGTCACGTGACCCCCGTGGACACGTGACATCCCCAACGTCACGTGTCCCCCACGTGACCTTGGGGAGGGGGTCATGTGACCCCACCAAGGTCTCGTGACCTGAGGTCACGTGGTCAACACCCCAAGGTCACGTGACCCCCCCCCCCTCGAGAACACGTGAACCTCAGTATTCTTCCCTCCTCCTCCTCAGGAGCTGCGCTCCAATTCGGCTGTACAGGGAGTTGTAAACGGCTTTCAATTTTTTTTGGAGGATCTTTACGCCGGCGGTCTACGGCAACTCCACCTCCAAGGGTTGCGCGGGGCTAGTGGAGTTCTTCCGACCATTACAGCGTAAATCAACGCCGGTTCCTCCGGTATCGCAGTGTTGATAGGAGCTTCAGGGTTGACCGCCCGTCGCACTTCCTCGGGCGCAGCCTCGGAGACGGAGAGTGTCACTGGACGACTTTGCGGCTGGCAGCAACCTGCGGAGTTCCTCCCGGACGATCTCCCGGATACTTTCGCGTATGCTTGTAACGGTAGCATTTTCACCGCTAAGCAGCGTGGTTGCAGCAACGCTTAGATGTCGCTGGTATTGGGAAGCGCGCGCTTGGAGGGCGCGCTCGATGTGTGTTGCCTCGGTGACGAAGGCTTTGGCGGTGACCGGCCGGTTGCGGAAGAGGCTTTCAAAGATGGCTCTCACCCCGCGCATGGGGACTCGCAGCTTCTTGTCTTCTGTGGCTCGTGGGTCGTTTCGAGCGCTCAGACGCAGGACATCTTCCATAAGGCTTCTGACGCTTTTGTTGGGGCCATGGGTTCATGTCTGGAGAAGATTCTCTGCCGTCTCCCGTCCGTTTAGGATTGGCGAACGTCCGCTGCAACTCCGCCACATAGATGTCTCACGGCGTCAATGAAGCCTCGTGGTTCTCGAAACAATGTCTCGCGGTGCCCTCCAGCGAAAAGTTAAGGTTCTGGAGGCACTGACCCGCAAGACCGCTTTTGCCTCGCTGCGAACACCCCATACCCGCAACGACATCATTGTCTCTTTCCGGTGACTGCCACGGAAGTCTGCAGCTTAACAAGCTGAACGTCCCAAATCCTGCAGTACGTCATTGAAATACCAGGACTACATTACGGAAAAATGCCTAAAGCGCGATCCAAACCAACGCGTTTTTGGGCGTGCGGCTCCCGGAAATTGTTTATTTTGTGACGTTGCGCTGACACCGTGCGCCTTTCAGGAGCACATGAGGAAGGTGGATAATTTCAACTTTTTCTGAAGGCGCAAGAAAACGCGCACGGACGTAGTAGGGCGCTCTTGGCTCCCGGCCAATCGGTGTCGGGCATTGATTCCGGCTCCGCGTTTTTTCGTCGTCCAGCGCAATTGGCCCTCTCCCCCCCCCCCCCCCCCCCTTCATCTACTTTTGCAACGCCTACAGACACACGTCGTCTGGCGCAGATACTCTCTGCTAGCTTGCAAGTACGGCAGCGTCTGTGAACTTTCCCCCTGTTTTCGACTCAAAGAAAATGACTTCTGCAGCCAAAAAGAAGGCTGCTGCGGACGCGCAGAAGAAAGACGAAGCTGCATTTCGATTGGCGGTCACTCACCGTCAGAGTGCGCTCGTGTAAGCGTGCGCGCTCGCCCGAAGCCGCGCCGTCCTAACCAACGCGCATGGCTGTGATTCCGAAAGCGCTCCGGAAACAGCAAACACGTCACAAAATACGCAATTTCCGGGAAGCGCACGGCCCACGCGCGCACTAATACGCGTTTGCTTGGATCGTGCGTAACACGCCACAGCACTCCGACGCAAGTCAAACAAACAAACAAAAGAAAGGCTCGTGATACGCCTTGGCACTTCTTATCAGTCGTGAACGCGAAAGCATGCATGACGTTGCTTGGCTCCTTTAGTTCGTCTGCGTTGCACTTGCGTGGACCGGCAGGTTCGTCGCTGCAGATGTGGCGGGCGCCGACGATGTGGATGCTTGATGCGCGCCATGTTCGTTGGCGTCGAGACGAGCAGAAGCCCCGCCGACGATGTGGATGCTGGAGGCGGCGCCATGTTTGTCGGCGACGAGACGAGCAGAAACCGCCGAGCGCGCTCCACCGTGTCCCTTTTGCCGGCGCAGGGCGCGTAAGTCCATGTGGTTCCGCTGCTTCGTCTTACCGGTGCGCGGGCTGCACAAGCCCGCAGCGCCATGGCGTGGCCTTCCTTTAAACTAACGCGCTCCGGCCAATGGGAGCCTCGTCCCATGATATTATGAGGCTTGACAGCCAATGGGGTTTCAATGGCAATCCATCAGAGTTCGGCTTCACTTCGTATCATTGGAAGGAAACTAGGGGACGTTTGGCTGGGCTTTTTGTGCAGCATCAAACCTGGGAGCCATCAGGTCGCGGCTTTAATTGTTGTAAAGAGTTTAGGTGCTGTTTGGCGCAGCTTCAAAGCTGATGACATTGGCTGGCTCCATGGGACAGTAAACGCTTTCGCATTGAAAAGGTGTACCAGCAGCCAGGCATCGAACCTCGACTATATTGCGCGGGAGCCAAGCACGATAAACGCTCGGCCACGGGCGCGTCTCCAACTTGGCTAGCTGCGCCCGCGGCAACAGGAATATGGTGGAAAGTTGGGCGAGACAACCCCAAAGCTGGGCTCTAATCTGGACATTTGGCGAAAAAGTCGGCTAGAAACTTGGCGGCCGTGATTGGCCAGCGCCGCACTTGACCTTGGCACCCGCCAATTATTGCCTCCGGGATTTCTCGTCGACTTTCTCGCCAAGTGTCCAGTTAGGTGCTTTGGTGGTACATGATGAACTAAAACTAAAACAGCGCAAAAAAAACAACAACAGGGGACAAGAAGACGAAGTGTACAAACAGAGCGCTGAATCTCAACTGATTTATTGCAAGGAAACACAAATGAACAAGCATCCCGGACCATCAAAAAACATCAAGTCACCGCCCCCCCGCACGTTTTAAACCTGCTCAAGAATGCCAACTATTTGTCAAATAATGCGATAGGAGGCGAAGTGGCGCGCATTTCTTTATGCTCTAAAACAAAAGAGGCCTCTAAAATTGCTCTAGTCATCTGTTGACTGTGTCGTCCTGATATACTCGTGTTATCAAAACTAGGTTTGCAACCGCGCCTATCACAGTGTACTCCCAAGTTTCCTGCTGGCGATGATCTAACCGAAAGAGCATGCTCTCTTAACCTCTCGTGCATACATCTGCCGGCCTGTCCGATGTAAACATAGCAACAGGACAGTTTGATGTTATAAACTGCAACTACTCAACTTTAGCGCAGGAACTTCAAAGGCGCCGACCAAACCACTGGTACTCCATTGACTTCGCGCTACTTTTTTGTGGTTGTGCGAGATCTTTTGCGCATAAGGTAAAACCGTAGGTCTCCTTTTTGGCCTTTCCCAGGCAACCTTACACGGGTCACGAAGCCCTCTTACATATTGAGCTCATTCGTAATAATTTGTATCTGAGAATTTGTATACAACGAACAAAAATATATGACACAGAACAACTTGATAGTATTGTCCGCATTTCTTTAGTGAAAAACAAAAACACAACATGTATAGAAAGAAATATCTTGCTTTCTGGAGCGTTATGTCAGAATATAACTTCCCATTCACGGCGTGCTGCATCTACCTCTCTCGAGAGCACCTGCTTTTTTCGTGCCGGCTGCAACACGTTTCTGCCTGCAGCATTTCCATTTGTTGTCCTTTTAATAGTAAAAATAAATGTGACTTTCAACAAACATTCAAGGATACTCAAAAGTATATCAACATCTATTATGATATAATATTTGTTGGAGTTCTGCTTTTGTTTCTGTTAAACATATAATTTTTTTTTTCAACAGGGTGCCAAGTTGTGCAAATCTGTGGGGAACTCGCTAAAACAAACAAATCAAAAAGCGATATAGTTTGTAGGGTGACATATGGCTCAAAAAAGGGGAGCTTGATTACCTCTACGCTCGAGACACTTCCGCGGTAAGCAATGTCACAGATGGGGCATTTGGCATCGCCGAAAAGAGCGCGGCGGATCGCGATGGATGCTCCTACCGCTAGAGAGGGAGTCGTGGTGACAGTGGATGACATCGAACGTCTTGGTTGTTCCAATATGAACGGGAGTGCGAAGAGTTACTGTAACGCCGGGGCGGACCTGGAACAGACACTCAAGAAAAACCGGATGGCTTACCTCAGGTGAACTTTGGGGTACTGTCTAGAATCTATAGGAGGTCAGGGACCTCCTCTAGTACGAGTTGGACCAAATTTGAACTTATTGACGAAAGTTCAACTGAATTTTCGGCTTTTGTGCGCATGCGCGAAAATTGAAATCCAACAAACGGCACCTAACGGAAAAGTGCAATCTTTGTTGGGTATATATTTTATTGTTTGGCATTATTGGGCCAACTAAAGCGTTAAAAGCACATATGTTGTTTTTATGTTGTGCACATATTATACTAATTTCATAAACATAATTGAAATGAAATTGTTGCGTGTAGGTTGAGCAAAACATCTACACAAGAAAGTTCGTTGAGTTTTTAGAGAAGTTCGAAGTTTCGACTAACCAGTCGAACCTCAGTTTTGAACAGAAGTTCGTAATATTCCTAGAAAATTAAGGGGTAACCTGAATTGACGTGAATGCAAGAATATACGATGTTCGCTCTGTCTCGAACTTACTCGGGGAACTTTTTTATGCAGTTATGAAGCATTTTCAAACTTAACAAAATATATCTGATTAAGAGCAAAAATTCATTCAAAACACTAAAAAAAAAAAAAAAAAAAGTTTTGAACCACTTCACGTGGAGCGCAATTTTGTCTGCTTCTTGCACACGGGTTGCGCTGTTGTCAGAATGCCGCTCTCTAATTGGCTGATAAAAAAATAGTGCGTAGACCTCAAGGCACCTAGCATCGAGGTCTACCCAGCACCCTTTTCAGCAAAGCCAATCAGAGCTCAGCGTCGCTCAGTCGTCGCCACAACCCCTGCGTTAGATGCAAGTGACTTGTTCTTCGCATTAAAATGGAATGTTTCTGCTACTGCTTTTGTTGATGGTGATGATGATGAAGCTTTTTTTGTCAGTACAAGCACTACTCCAAAGAGTAAAAGGCATACGCATGACGTCATGTTCAGTCGATTCCTTATTCGCCCAAGAGGCATTCACGCTGAACTTCCATGATAGTCGACGGGAAGGGGCAGACGGATCCATCTTGGCGTCGCCGTGTGCTAGCGTCCCGCTGCTTGTGAGAGGCTGGAAGTCGAGCTAGCAACGATGGTGACGCTAGCTAAGCGGTGCAGCGTGGATTTTGTAGTGATGACGTTTGAGGGGAGGGGGCGGAAGGGCGCTGTCTTTGTCTTCTGGATGGCATGAATACAATACAGAAGAGTCACACGGTGGCCGATTCCCCGAAGAAAATCCCATTGCTCGCAGTTATATGACTCAAATATATAACAAACGAAACGACGCATTCCTTCTTGTGTGTTTCGAGGACCAGGCAGGGAGACGCGGGAAAACGCTAAGAACGTCGCTTTTTCAAGCTGGGCATTACCGACTGGCTGCAGGTGAAGGTGTACATGAACACGCAGTGGTTTAGTCTGTAGTGCTCTGGTATTCATGAAGCACTGCATTATGAAGTCAAACTTGAACGTTTAGACAGTCCGATGCCGCTCTGCCTCTCGGATACGGTGACATTGGTTCACGCCGTGGACGAAATATTTAGCCAAAGCGGAGCTCTTCGTAGTCTGTAGGCTACCCCGCAAAGCTCGCAGCAGGGGTACACAAAGGGAAGCAGATACGTTGATCCTACAAATCGAAACGAACGGAGGCAGGAATGGGGCACAGGGTTCTTGGGTTCTCTACCTAAAGCCTCTCATTGAAAACTGAAAAAAAAAAAAAAAAAAATTCGTAGCAGTGGCTTAAGAGCCTGGTTGTTTTAATTGCACAGACAGAAGCATATTGTGCCAAATGAAAAGGGCAGAGACTCGGGAAATACCAAGTTATGGACGGACAAATGGGCGTTCACCAGAAACATGGTCTTTTACATTACTTCATTCTTAATATTTCGATCGGTACGTTATTTTGCTATCGACATGTTTATAGGTTTATTTTTTGTTTGGGCAGTTTCTTTTCCTCTCCGCATTTAGAACACTACTGGGCATGTGTCAGGCAGTAATTTTTTTTATAAAATTAGTCTATGAAAAAAGCGGATTGTAGCCCGGTACAACACCTACGTTGAAGCCATCGTCATCAATAAGCAACCTGGTCATAAACTATCGTACTGATTACCCAGAATGCCCAAAACCCCAGTTAGTACATTTGTCTTCGCACGCAGGCTGCGTCTATTGCCGAGGATACTTCGGGACGTTTCCCAGCGCCGATTAGAGGCAACCCTGCTAGGGGACCAGAAAGTGTCAATGCCGGTTGGTCTCTCGCCGTCAGCCCTCCATAAGCTGTGGCATCCGGACGGGGAGATCGCCACCGCTAGAGGTAAGCAATCGAAGAGTTACGAAACATTCAATCGACGTGTTGTCAAACTTGTAGCTCCCCCTAGGCCCCAAACATTTTTTCCGGGGAACTATCTGTGGAATTAACGCAAGCGAGCGGGTTGTTTCTAGACAATCAACGGCAACTGCGCGGCCGCTAATTCTACATGAAATACTCTTACCCTGCTTAAGGTTACGAAAAGCGGGGCAAGCTTCTCCCGTAAAGCCGTCCACTTTTTCACTTTAGTTGAGCGAACGCCAGAGGGAAGCGAGAGAAGGCGATGAGGGACTGCTTTACAGCGCTTGCTGTGGTAAAGTGAAAACAGTGAAGAACTTTCCGTGATGAGTTTGCTCTACTTCTCTTAACCTGAAACAGGGTATACGGGAATAAATGTCACTCCATAAAAATTCAATGACCTTGACGCGGAGAGGCTTTGAGTTGTCGAGGCGTTCGTTATCACGAGCCCTAATTGAATCCTCACGCAGTGTTCTGCTCTACTGTATGAGCCGCATTGAAATGTATCGACACCACGGGAATGGGAAAGCAAGATGGTGAAAATCTGGTTATCACGCAAAGTTGAAAGCGCCAATAATGCGACCCCTCACTTCTCTTAGGAAGGTATGCAAAGGAGAGACTGAAATAAAACGTCCGTTTTTATCCTTGAAATTGCGGGGCGACAAAGTAGCTTCCATGGTCAATGGCGTTGCGTGCTAGAATACATAGGTTCACCAGTAGCACTAAGGTTGTGTAAAGTGAGAAAAATTTATATCCCGTATCTTTGCTGGAAGACCAAATCCATTCACGCGAACGTTTCAATGAAATAGGCAAAAATCAAGAAGGCGGCACAGCTCGTCCACGCTGAGGCAGGTTCTGGTGCTGGGTTCGGAATCTGATTCGAGATCCGCTCTGGCTGTGGAGACTGTGAGGGGTACTGGAACGCTGGTAAAGAGGGACACGACACCGAACGACACCATACTGTGTTCCCTGTTGACTTTCACTTCCGACATGCGTTCAGCGAAGTCACCGGCATTGCGGACATAGGTGGATGTTGCTCCATTGAGGGGCAAAATCATATGGTGGAAGTAGTTTGACAAGGCCCGGAGCGGGGCCTTGTCAAAAGGTGGCACAAGGTGATTACTTGTTGTGAAGTACGTACCATAGAAATAAACCAGAGATGCAAATGGTCAACTGTGAACTTAGAAATAATGTGTCACTTCCGTCTTTCTTTTCTGTTTTTTTTTTAAATTAAATTATCTTTAATCTTTCTCATCTGAGCCACTTAATTACAATTGAAAATGGAGGGGACCAGATTTGTGAACATATGGAGAAAAACTTATTTTCCTTGTACCAAACCACACTCCAAGTACAAATCTTGGCTAATAGAGTAGCGTAGTGCTGTATCCTGTATGCCAAAAATGTGCAAAGACGCTTGCCCAGTGTGATGCAGATGTGCGCTGTGGAAAGCTCTTCGAGTTCAACATTGGAGATGCGTTTTGCATTCTAAAAGTAAACAATAATGCAGTTGAACTTGAAGCCATATCATTATCTGAGAATGTTTCAAAGGCAAGAAAGCACAAGTGGCTAATGTTTCCATGCATTAACAGACAAAATGTAATCATCAGTGGTGAAACTTACAAAAGAACTGCTTGTAGCAGTTATTGTAGCACAAACATGGCTTTTGTAGCACACATTTCATTTCATTTATTTCACACTGCAAACTTAAGGACATGACGTCCTGAAACCAAGAACACACGCAACGAAAATGGCACAACCAAGTACTGGTGCAGGATACCACTAGCAGACAATAGTTGCTTGATCGACGGCAAGCTGAAGTAGTCAAATAACGAACCTGCAGCAAAAAGATGTCCGAGCGCTCCATCATGGCTCTAGTAGAGTGCCTCGAATGACTGGCGTGGGATAGCGGCTTTTTTAGAGGCATCGTAGCTGAAGACTAGTGCTGGTAAGCTCCTAATGCTCCCAACTTGAAATCCACCAAGATGGGTCTCAGGAGCCACTGTTTTTTTGTGGTTTGCTCGAGAACGATCAATTCGGTGACGTCCAGTGGTTCGTCCAGAATATGAGCCCCGTCATTGCTGGCGATGCTGAGAAGTATAATCTGCAGCAAAAATATGCGTGAGTGCTTCATCACGGCTGTGGTAGCGTGTCCCCCACATCTGAGCTTTTGGAGCAGGCATCTCCGGTTTATCACATTGCAAAAAGCGATGCGAGCGAGCAATTCCAGCAGTTCCTCACAGTGTCATAAAAACTATTATAACTGCAATTATAACACACAATTATTCTTAGCAAAAAGATTGCTGTTGGAAGTGTTGTAATAAAATGGGATAGAAATAAAAAACACAGAACTTTGGCAACGACCCTATTGCCTTTAAATCTCGATGCAATTACTAAATCAGTCCCATATTCGACAACTGCAAATTAACACGACTATTTTAACATAGCGAATAAACCACACATGTCACAACAAGGATTTTTTTTCCTAAAATGATAATAATGGGAGGAAGAATCATACGAGTGGTCCTCAACTAATCGGTGCCACCGGAACAATGATTGACACCGCTCTTCCAACCACGCAAGGCATCAATAATCGTTCCATCCAGTGCGAAGCTACTACAAAAGGGAAAGTAAGGGTTGGACACTCTTCTCGGAAAGTGGCCACATTTTGCTTAAGCGAGTAACTCGGGGTTCCTCAATTTCATGAAAGAACAAAATTGTTTTCGTCTATGGAACCTCATCATGGGACGGAAGTGGTTTGTGTACCTCAGTCCTATTTATTATCGAGCGGTAATGCATCATATCTGCTAAAAATATCTAATAGATCATAGCGGCCAAAGCAGGTGGCATGTCGTCATCTGCTTCCAGACAACATCTAATTAAGCGCCTTATGTAAGGCTGTGTTCAACTGCTAGATAAAAGCATGTGTTTTTGGGCGCCATTAAATTTCAAAATTGTTCTGTTGGTTACGGGGCTACGGGCGGTTTTTCAACGTAAATCCGGTTTTAAACATATGCTTAAAGATTTTGCGCCAAGGATAAAATAACACTTTTTCTATAGACACCATTTTTGTTCCGATAGGTTAGGCATTTTTTACACGCAGAAAACTGTATAATCCGCCATCTTTAACGCCACCATTAAATTGCAAGCGCACTCCATGGTTTAAGTTGAACGCACTCTTACTTGAGGCTCTCTATACTCCGTTTCAAACATAGCGTGCAACGTAGTCAAAGCTAGCGCGCCGGTTTGCACAGCCGACCGCGACTACGTTCGCTCCACAAAATAGTGCGGCCCCTGGAAAAAAAAAAAAAAAGTCGAAAAGAGTACATCTTTGTAGCTAGTAACTAATAGTGGCGTTATGATTTCGAGGGAACACCGATACTTTTTTAATAAAAAGGAAAAGATAATGTAAACCACTCCAAATTATTTTCCGTTTTCGTTCGTGCGGCACTCGCACTCGCTTCGGGTTTTCGGGTTGTGCGGCTGCCCCTGCCTCGCCGGTTTCGTGAAGATGGCGTCTTACGCGGGAAGCTTTCTTTTCCTGCTCGGATATTTTCGAAGATTCGTTGTGTGAAGATCTCGCAAAAGTGCAAGCAGGTGATCGCCAACGTGTACGCGAGTTCAAGAACGTGTTTCCCGGAGACGTCGGTCCGTGAGGTCCTGGAGACGGTCAGTAACGACACCGGAGTGCCTGGCAAGGTGGCGTCCCCGAAGCGAAGGCCTCGCAACGTGAAAGTTCCGAGCACGCGGACAGTATTGTGAACTGCCACCTGTTGTTTCTGGTGTTGAAATCGGCCTTATGGCTTCAAAGTGAAACAAGCGTCAAGAAGGAACTGTGTCGGTGATGAATCGTGCCTACGACTCCGTCTGCTTGGGGGACCTTACAGCAGGCGGTGCCCGTGATTGCATTCCGAAGCGTCTGGGTTCTTCTGCCTGCGGGACCGTAACCATGGTCGGCTCCGTCTGCCTGAGGCACCTTAACCTTAGTCGGCTAAGTAAACGACGCACATGCCCGTGTCTGTATTCCGAGGCCCCTGCTTTCCTCGAAAAGGAAACAACACTCGATCCTGATCTCGAGTGCCGTGTGTTGTGTACGCGTCTATTGTGAATCACTCCCGGTTCATGGGGGCGCCGGCACCAGGGCATCGAGATACTGCCGTCTGGATGACTTCTTCCATACACCGGCGAGTATTCTGACTCTGAAGGAAACTTCCATGAAGTCACATCACGTGAGGGAATGCCAAGCCGTCTGAACAATGGCAGTGCGGTCCCCTAATCACAATATTCGTTATATAAAGGACCGTCCACCACACTCTCAAGGTACTCTCTGATTTTCACGCTACCATGTAAATAAACGGCTTTAAATAGAGACGCCCTGGATCTCGACCGTTCTTCCGTTTTGACGAGGCCGGAGCAAGTTCGAGCGGAACACCAGCCCCTAGTCTGCCTTCTTATAAATAAAATCAACAAGAAAAGAGGAATTGAAATATGCACTTCCGCAATACGCACAATCTTGCACAAAAAATCGGTCGAAAAAAAAAAAAAGAAAAAAAAAAACCTTTGCGTTCTAAGGGGATTCGAACCACCGCCACCGAGATGTCGGCATCGCAAGAGCAGCGCCTTGTACCGCTCGTCCACGAAATCTCGCGGAGTAACACAATTTTGTGTGTTTTTTTCATGCGCACTACTTCAGTAGCTTTCCCAGCGTTGCACGCGATGTTTGAAACGGAGTATAGCATCTAATGACGTCGGTGACGCCATCTCGTGGTATGTTATGCACGCACGGCCGCCATTCGTGCCGTAGGCCTATCTCACTGATCTCTAATATAAGGCCCGGGATGGCGCTTAGCCTCGCTCCGAGTCGGGGGCGAGTGAACCCATCGGAAGTTCAATGCTTGTCCCAGAAGTTGAGTGTTTGCTAAGTTTTATAGTGCATTTAGTTAATGTTCTGGTTCACACTTTCTTGCATCTATACGTGGGTATTAATAATCCCTTTGAGTAATCAATCTTGATAATGAGGCATTTGACCTTTGGGGCATGTAGACTTAATCAACTAGAATCTCAAATTCTCACCCACCAAATGGCTTCCAAGAAGACTTCTCGGGCCTGCATGAACTGTTACTGCGCAACAAGCAGGCTCTCTTGATACAACAAAAGCAAATCAAGCGCCTTGGACACTGTTTGAACCACCGCTCGTAAGAGTGGGAAAGCCTGTCAAGCGCTCACTTCCGGGACAAGCAGCTTACTTCCGGTGGCTTCGTACCTGATCGCTCAATGCGCCATCTAGCCCTGTAGTGGAGATTAGTGGCCTACCTCGAAACAAACTGCCAGAGTCAAGAACTTTTTTTACACATAAACTCACTGATCTCTATTATAATTGTTCGATCGCGTATCCCCGCTCCGCGAGTGCGGCGCCAGACGGCAATCTTGCATATCGAAAAATCGCGTTTTTGGAGCGTTGCGGAGGCTGACCGTAGCGTGCTGAAGACACTTTTCTACTCGTTCGTCGTCATTCGCAAAAAACGTGTTTTTAAAACCCTGTGTAAGACGGATACTTGCTGATTGGAACACGTGCAAATTTTTATGACAGCGCAGTGCCGCAAGAAAAAGGCACAACTCGTCGAAAGCAAGTTTCGCCGGTCTTGCGGAATGATCAAAGCTTCCTTGGCATAACGAAACGACGAGTCTCTGTGCCTCCGCACGCTTGGATACCGATCAAGAATCGGTGCCGCGGCAAAGTTTTGAAGGTGGGTTTCGCATAGATATCTTCGCATCATATATCGGCCAAAGAGTTCTGGATCGTCCAGATGTTCAGGCGAGTGGATATCGATAAAGGGGGAAGCAATCTTTACAGTTGCTATTATGCACTATTAACAATGGCTATGTTCCAAATCTACTCTAACAGATCATATAGCAGCACAAATAGAGCAACGCTGTAGAGCAAGGAGGGTTTTCGAAGGCAAAAGTACAAGACGGCGAGAATGAAAACCTTTCAAGCCCGGTCCATGTGGTCGTGTGCAGTCTTTTGACCAATCACAATTAGGCGAGCCGTGCTCAAACGTCAAGTGAAATCAAGTAGGTTGATAATGAAACACAGCTAATCACTGATGAGGAGCTGTTGCGCGCGGTATTCTCTGAACCGTCTAACAACAAAAAAAAGACGTACCTTCCCCCCCTCTTCCGTCGCCACTTAGTTAGAAATACAGTCGTCAGAGTAAAGTAAAATGCTGCTCCACAGGCACATACGACTAGAGGCACATTTCACTCGCAAAACACATCCGCACGGTGTCGATTCTTGACCGGCATCGAAGCGTGCGAAGGCATAGAGACGCAGCGCTTCGGCGTGCCATGGAAGCTCAATTTTAAACATGCCGCGAGACCGGCGAAACTTGCTTTCGACGAGTTGTGCCTTTTTTCTGCGGCACTGCGCTTCCGTAAAAAATTGTCACGTCTTCTCAACGGCAAGGCTCACGTCTTACATTGGGTTTTAAAGAACTTCTTCGGTGAATGACGACGACCGAGTAGAAATTGTGTCTTCAGCACGCTGCCGCCAGCCTCCGCAACACTCCAAAAGCGCGCATTCTCAACATGCAAGATTGCCGTCCCGTGGCCGCACTCGGGCTGCAGCGATCAAGCGGGGGTACGCGATCCAGCAGTTATCCTAAACATCAGTGTATAAACTGCAGAAAACACGACATGCTCTCTTAAATTCAGCACGCGAGAGCGCTCATTATAATTATTCACCGAGCGCGGTTCAGTGTTTAATGTTAAAATTTGATTTCTCCGGTGCTTACCGCACCCGGAAGCGAAAGGGTGACGGCGCCCGGAAGCAAAAAAGGTACGAACAGAAGGAGTTCGGGAAAGCCCACTCAGCCCGGTGCAAACCAGACAACCATGGCGATGAGCCCTGTGCCTGCACATGTCCATCGAGTCGAGTCTGATGCGTGGATAGGTTTCAATTTTGCAACTGAGTCGGGAAGCTAAAGCGAAAAAATTAGCGCGTGTTCTGACTTAGCCCGCGCTATTGCGTTAAGTTACGCGTCTTTCATTCCTTCTGCACTTTGGTTATCCCGCAAGGCGCATGCGAAGATGAGCTAGCTTACCTTTTTAGTCCGGTTGAATGGTGACTGATGATCGCGGCGACAACAAAGAGAGCTGCTGTCCTCACCGCCTGTGGTGGTTCACGCGCGAGCGAGCGTACGGACCGGACGCAACCAGCGCAGCGGCGCACAACAAGTAAACACCACGTGACGGACGGTCGCTGACTCGCTGCTCGGTGGTGTTGGCTCCTCTCGCTCGGATGTCTTCGTCCGCGGGGTGAGTGCACCGGCTTTCGTGTGGGTCTCCCTCCGCCGTTCAAAGAGATCTTGGCATTCGCACGAACGGCACGCAACGTAAGACATCTGCCAGCAAGAAAACTATCCCTATAGCAAACGCGCGTGTGTTATGTGTTTTTACTTGAAAGAAAAGGGAACACAGACCTGAATTAAGAAATATGTGACGCCTCACATTTACGGACTCGTGCCGTCATATCGCCTCTACGGCGTTTTCCCCGTGCGCGCCTCTCACGGCGCTATCCAGTTTTGAAAAACGCTGTTAACTGTAGTTTTTCTTTTTTTTTCAGTGCATAGAGAGTTAGAGTCGCCAATACTTACGACCTCGTCACACTCGAGTACCACAGCGGACGTCGATAGAGGCAGTACTGGTTCGCATTTATGCTGAGAGGTGTCGGTCGCTTCCGAAATGTTCCATTAGAGAGCCTGTATTAGAGATTTTCCAACTGTTCGATCGGGGTCACGTTGTTTATAGACCGCATTTGCAAGACTAGCTGCGTGGAGGTGACGGAACCCTTGATCGCTGGAAAACCTCTCTGCCTTTCCTCCTCGCAACTCGAAAACGCAGCAGACTGTGGGTTGGCCACAGACCGCCGCAGTGGGTGACCACCTTCGAATGGCAAAAGCTCCCCACAGCTTGAGATGAACCCTCTGTACAATCTAAGCTCTCCATGTTGTGCTCATGCTTCAGGTCGAGCTGCGTTTCCGTGGAAGACGAAGAAAAAGTGAAAGGAGGACAAAGTCACAAACTTAGCTAAATGTCTTGAACAATGTGGTGAAGGCCAACCATTCATACTCGACTTGCTACCGCGCCGGGCGTGTACAGGCACATACCCCAAAGCATTTCTAGCACGTCTTGAACAGCTGAGTAATGGCGCCATCTATTGGGAAGGCGGGATGTATACCAGCCACATCAGGGGACAGTGCTCTCCGTACGCGCGCTTCGGGTGACGCGGTCGCAAATGTAGACAGGGGTCGTGGTATTCAGGTCCCACCGCTTCCACCAACAATTTACGGGTTCCGAGCCTACGCCGTAAGTCCTTCTTTTCTGCTCTTCCTTCTAAAAAAGCGTCCTTTCTTTACGTTCCCGGTTGCAACATGACAGAAATGCAGAATATGGTGCAACATATAAGACCTTGTAACATCAAACTTGCATATAAAAAGAGGATGCAATGAATTCCTAAATTGTTTATTCGAATTTGAACAAAACAAGATGAAAATTCGTATGTCAAAGCCTGCGTCACACGGCCACTTGAGGTCCCATACTTGTGGCCAAATCACACACTATGCAAGGAACACATTATCTTGCAACGATGAATTGAATCACTAGATTCGCATTGTTGAGGGGCTTTATATTATAAATCGATCTGTATGTTGACTTCGAATACGCCACGCAACTGTGCTTTCCTTAACAAAACACATTATTTGCATAAATGCTCCAGCGCACAAATCATTGAGCCGCAGTTGAGCTTCTGTTGAGCGAATACTCTTTATCAGCAATAACTGAAAGGTGTTGGACAAAAACAAAAAACGTATAGCTGTTGTGCAATTGCAAAAACCAAATGAAGGTACCGGTTCTCGCATTTGTTACATTACGCTTACACTACCCGTATTATTGTCAATCTCGCAGCTCGCCGAAGAAAATAGCGCCCAAAGATCGTTTCCAAAACGAACACGAAAACCGACACACCAAAACAAGGCAATAAAAACTGCGCCACACCAACGACATTCAGCGACTCCGGCGACGACTGTATTTCTTCTTTTGGCTGAAATGCGCTTCTGTATACCTCAGACATGTGAGACCAATCCGTCTCGTCGACTCTTTGAACGAGAGACCGAAAGGCCATCTTCACACGGTAGTGCTTCCGCACAGTTACCCCCACGTAGAATAGTGCCAGCGGATCCTTTGACTCAGTCAATCCGGGGTAGAAAGAGCGCATGTAGCGGGGAAACTGTCTGGCCGTGATGCACAGCCGGCCTTTCTTTGAAGCGCATTTGAAGCAGTCATCAAATGTGCCCTCGTCCGCCTGCGGATCAAGAGATCTCTTCAATTTTCTCACGACTACGCTTCCGTACGAATCAGGGACGTCTGAGCTCCAAGGCGTATCTCTGGTAGCGCATGGTCGAATTGCGCGAGCATCCAAAGCCGTATCAAGTTTATTCAGATCGTCCACGATTGGTTCTGGAATGCGAGCGACGAGCCACGAAGTCAATTGGCCTTTAAAGTACACCGAAATGGAGAAGCTGCCCAGGACCCATGCTAGGACGACAATGCGGCGACTCGTACAGAAGCGGGCAGAGGCTGGCAAAGCACAAGACGTCGAATAGAACGTCGCAATTAGAAAAAGCATGGTGTCGTTGGCCACGATAATCCCAGATGTAGTAGCATCTAATAAATCTGTAACAACAAGAGTGATGAAGCAAAATGCGAGACATAGCACCAAAAAAATCAGCGACAGCTTCGACCCTTCGAGGGCATATTTTGGATTGATTGGAATCGTGCCTGATTCCTTCACGTAGAACGTGAATGCTCCGATATGGTTGACTATTGGTACATCATGATATCTAAGAAGTTCGCTAGAGCATTGCTGAAAGATCATTAAAATATCAATTTTCTCGGCCCGGTAATTGTGCATACTATCCTCTACTGAGAATACTGTCTTTAATAGTGTTGCATTAAGGAGAGTCAGTGCCTGTAGTATTATTTCTCCTCTGTATACATGGCAAGTGGTGAAGCGCTTAGATATGCCGGGCGACGCCCTGCAGGCTATGCTTACCGGCTTCCCGGACAACGTAAGGAAACTACGCGGGAAACTTTCCCCTGGGTGATTTTTTAAAGAGTAATCCGTATCGCGCAGTTGATATTCGCGGGACCGATTGGAACCCATATCAATTATTACCATTCCAGATTTCTGGAATTGCGCCGAAGCAACGCAACAACAAAGCCTCACCTGCTGACTACGAAACACGTAAAGGGAACGTACGCATGTCTCGAAATGTCCGATCACCAGCCATTTCGTTGCATACCACAACCTGTAGTGTTTGGGCACCGGGTCGATGCAGGCTTCTGGCGTTCCCCGATGACGGTATGTCATAAGGAGGGTCGGAACTCCGTGCACAGCGTTGTCTTCAATGAGGGTACTTAGCTCGCCCCAGTGCCCGCACCACCGTGTCCCTTTCACATCGAGGCTCTTCTGCCATTGAATATCTTGGGCGTCCCAAGATCCGCCGCAGCAGACAAAACTGGCATCCTGGCCCCAGCGAGTCCAGTTGTGAAGGAATGAATTAAATTCTTGAGCTGATTCACCATAGCAGATCGCCACTGACATATAGATGGCGTTACTTACGAAAAACAGAAAGAGCATGTTTCTCAAAGATTGGAGCATCATTTCGGCACTAGCGTGGTCTAATTCTGACAAAGCTTCATACAAAATAACCACAAACTACTATTCAGGTGTTTCCAATACCTTCCAGTGCGCGGCTTTTATACCGCACTGTATTTGTCTTCTACCCAGACCAAGTTGAGTGAACTAATAGTCTTTGGACACGACGGAAACACGATGCTGTCCGGTGTTCAAAATAGTGCGCGCACGTAGGGTGGCCTGAGTACCTTCTGATGCGAACCGTTGAAATGAAAACTCGAAAAACACGTAATCCTTTTGTGGATCTCAAATTATGTTATAGCGTGGTCTACTCCGGTGATTATGTTGCCACTGTCCGAAGTCGTTATTCCAAGATATTGAAAGACAGAATTCTTGATTGTACCACCAATCTTTTGGTAAATAATATTTTTATCCTCATTTCTAAGGTAAGATTAGACTTTATAAAGCGGCTCTTCTTTAATGATTTTTCTTTTCCGCCGTTTTATAAGACGGTTTCAGTCGATATCAGATCCGAGCACGCAGGTCCGGGAAGATGCGAAAAATACTGTAAAGACTGCCGGGTTGCATTTTATAATATATGAATGCCACATTGGAGCTCCATATCGGCACAAAGCGTCACCTACTTCTGACTGAGTATAATACTAAATAACCATGAATTAATTTTCATGCGTTGAGAATGCCAGCCAGCGCGTGGTTCTTATACTGAAGTGTACTTGTCTTCCACTTGGACCTTATTGAGCGAACTCCCATTCCTTGAACACAAAGAAAAGAAGATGCTCTTTTGTGTAGAAAATAGCGCACGCACGTTGTGTGTACTGAGTACCTTCTGGTGTGGCCCGTTGATATGGAAATTGGAACCTGGAATTGGTTCATTGATGCCAAATGATGTTATAGCGTGACACACTTCAGTGTTTACGCTGTGGCTGTCCCAAGTCATTTTTCCAAGAATATTGAACGACACAATCCTTGAGTGTGCCCCAATCGTTTGGTGTAGAACATTTATATGTTGATTTCCAAAGCAAGATTATCATGGATAATGTGGCTCTTCTTTAATGATTTTTTTTTCGCTGCTTTATGAAAACAGTTTCAGTCGATATCAGGTCTCAGCACGCAGGTGCTTGAAGATGCCAAGGATACGTTAAAGGTGGCCGCGTTGTACTTTATGCTGTATAAATATCATGCTACATGCCGCTTAATTGAGTGCATCAACATTACATATGTGCTTTCTTTAAAGTATCACTGCCAGAATCTACATTCCCCGTCGAATGGAGAAATGCTCGTGCCATTGAAATATTCAGTACAAATAGTTCGTCCAGCATGTCTAACCAGAAAACAAAATCGCGAATACAGCACATCGCGAAATAATGCTCTGTATTAAAGTTTTTTTTTGTCTGTATCGATCACAACAAAGGTCTGCAAATTATGCCAGTGTGTTTCCCTTTATATAGTTCATCTTTGCGTGAAATATTGTTGTACTGGCTAGCGGGATAAGTTTACAAGAATTGCTCACACATGGGTATTTACCTAAATATGCATTATTTTGAAAATCATTAAAAATAAAATTTTTATATTCTTTACACTCTTCTAAATTAACATTTATACAATGCCCTAACACAATCTGCGAAAATATAAGGCAATAATAGCGTGGCGTTAAGTTATAAAGTGATAAATATGGCCTAATTAACGCTAACGCGGTTGCCATAGATGGGGCGTGCGCATTTCCTACTTCGCAATTTCATTATTATCAAAAAGCATAAAAATTCTACGGGGTGGTCACGAAAGGACAAATTGACAGCACATAGGTAGAGGGTAGTTTTGAAGGGAAAATTCCTAATACATTTTCGTACAATCGACTCAACAATGCCCATGGGCCGGAACGATCGAGAGGCGCCAGCCTGGAACATGCTTCGAGGTGCCTGTTTCAAGAGTCGGCGTGTAGCGTTTCCGTCTACGCGACGTAAAGGAAGCAACCGGAGTGAGTTTGCAAACAGATCAGCCTACAACCTTGGCGGTAACATAATATAAGAGGTAGGGCGCGACAAATCCTGTGCCGCCTATGAGCGCCAATAGATCCGCCGCCGCGGATGGCCGCACAACGCAAAAATAAATAAATAAAAACAATAAAAAAAAGATACTGCAAAAAAAAATTCTGATTGACTGAGATGGCTTTTATTGGGGTCTAGGACATTTCGGTGTAGGACGTTTCGGTGTAAGACTTTTCGGTGCGGACTTTTGGGTGCACGGACTTTTCGGTGCACGGACTTTTCGGTGTACGGACTTTTCGGTGTACGGACTTTTCGGTGTACGGACTTTTCGGTGTACGGACGTTTCGGTGCACGGACGTGTCGGTGCACGGACTTTTCGGTGCACGGTCTTTTCTGAAACATATTTTTTATAACACCTAAACGAAGCGTGCACACCTTTTCGAAGGCACCAACAGTGAATTGGTCAAAATCCTTTCAAGCCATTAGCAACTTTGAACCCTTGCACTAGACGACACAAAAGGGCAAAACCCTTCCAAGAATTAAACTAGGAAACAAAAAAAGAAGGGCAACGGGGACACAGAAAAAACAATGAGGATCATTTTTCTAAACTATCCGAGACTAGTGTAAAATAGGGTAGGTTGAAATTAAAGCCAAGAAGATAAGGTACGAAAACAGTGGCGTGTCGAACCCAGCTACCTCGTTTGTTTTTTCCGAACATTATGCAGTTACAACAACAGTGTGATAAGCACGAATCTTTTGTTCACTTCTAAGTACCTCATGCCAACCTTAAACTACACACTTTGTTATCTACAAGGTCCGCTTAGAAAAAGTAGCCTTCACAAAAACCTCTAGAAATAGCACTAAAGCCATAAACGAAAGGTACACCCGGAACACAATCTTTTGTTCCCTTCCAAGAACCTCAAACCAACCCCAAACCACAGACTTCGTTATCTACAACGTCCGCTTAGAAACAAAACCTACTGGTGCCCCAGGAACGTTGGTACAGCGCTAACTACTGTAAAAAAACGAGGATAAAAGCGCAGCATCTGCATGTCATCGTCCTATTTCATTTGATGTTGGCTGGGTCGAGGTGGTAGCTCTAGGATGACGGTCTACTTGCGAAGTAAACGTGGAAGGTCCAAACATCTTCACGAAGGGTTCGAATACGACAAGGAGCGCTGCTTCAAAGAGAAGGTGAGTGCTGTTTGCCTAAAGCATTAAATAGCGATATGTTTTCAAATTTGTAAAAAAAGACTGCGAAGTCAATCAATTTGTTTAGCTTATTTTTTAGCGTATTTTGTGGCCTAATCGTATACGAAATAGAATAATATCACTATGATGGGATATGACTCTTAGTTAATTATTATTGAAGAAAACTGAAGCGGTTTTGTATTTCAGGGAAAGCTCCTAAATCGTCTTAATTTGTCCTCCAGGATCACAAATATCGAGATTATTTTTCAATATGGTTCATGGAGCCTGCAGAAATTAATTTTTAAAGTACGACTGAAGCCCCCCTTCCCGGGGCGGGGCGTCATATTAGGAGTTTTCGGAACCTCCGCTCTCACGTATCTACCCGCACTCTTTTTTTTTCTTTTTTTTAATTCAGAAGGAGACGTTGAGACTGGTGTCAGTACGGGGGAATATCCCTGGCAAGCTTGCAATTGCACGCGCTGCCCACAAGCGCGACACGCGTTTGGCTGCCAAAAGATCCTAGTATGACGTCACGACTGGTCGGAGGTTTTTCGTGTTTTCTCTTGTTTAGTTCCATCTTCGGAAACAAACGAACCTGATATTCAGATTCAAGGGATAAAAATACGCCAAACTTCACCTCTCACTCCTTTTTTTTTTCTTAGGAAGTGTTTCAGCTTCCCTTTAATACCAGACAAAAGGCTGATTCACACTGCCCCATTTTTTTACGTTAAGTTACGTTACGACCAAAATATTCCTGCCTCGAATGTCGCGTGTCGTGCTTTTTCCTTGAACTGGTAGCCTCACTTAATATGAAGCACAGAAATCCCGGTGGCTTCAACGTAATATTTCGTAACGTAACTTAACGTAAGATAATGGGGCAGTGTGGACAGTCCTTAATGGTCAAGCTCTAAACGACTTCAATTTAATTCATCTTCTATTCCTCGCAGACATATTGGACATGCAGCAGGAAGCTCGAATGCAAGGCAAGAGCACATACCATTGATGGGGAACTCGTCCAACTCATCAGCGAACATACTCATGCCACCTGCCAAATGGAACAAGAAGCCAAGTTGGCTTGCTCCTCGATGAAGGAGAGAGCCAAAACAACGGAAGAATGCAACCAAGCCGTTGTCGGACGCCTCATCACCAAGATGACGCCAGAAGCGTGTAGCTACCTGCCACCTCAAGATACCATCAAGAGAACATTGAGGTTAGCATTTATAAGCTACTACAATTGCTACCCAGTTTGCAAATATAGACCTTAATTATATATTTTGGGAGGAGAAAGTTTAGAAGAAGTATGGAAAATGGCAGTGGGAAAATACTTACTATACTTTCGTTATTTTTACAGTTAAAAAAAGTGTTTAAACGCGTACCTCTGATGGGCTAGTCGGTTAAACATCTAGACTGTCAAATAAAAAAAAAAGTGCAAACGACTAGGAAAATAAGAAGGGAACAGGACGGCGCTCCGCATAAAAACAGAATAAATAACAAGGCACACACTACAGTTCACGACTATGAGCAGTCTTGTCCCCCTCTTACTTCTTTAGTCGTCTGCTATTTTTATTTCACAGTCTAGAGGTGTTTAGGGCGTAGCCCCTCGTAGTGTTTAAAATCATACATTGCACGCATTTCTTATTCACATGTGTCACTGTTTTGAACCGCGATGCCAACGATATCTCAACCTTTTTACGTGCAGGAGAGTTCGTGCAAAGGAGCAAAGGCCCATACCCCTACCCTTGAGGTTAGAAGACGTTGCCATTCCAGCTAACTACGCTTCGAAGAAAGACGGCTCGAGGTTTTTTCTATTCGACTCCGGTGTGCAAGATCAGGACCGCTTCCTTATTTTCTGCAGTCCGCAGATGATTGCAGTTCTTCAAATGTCCAAGAAATGGTTTGCCGACGGTACCTTCAAGGTTGCACCAGAACTCTTCTTTCAAGTCTACAGCCTACATTGTGAAGTTGGCGGATCTGTTCTGCCCGCGGCTTATATGCTGCTAACCCGTAAAAACTGTCGTACGCACACGCGAGCTCTGAGCGCCCTTATTAGCGAGTGTGGAGGGGTCTGCGAGCCAAGTACCATAATAGTGGACTACGAACTTGCAGCCATTAACGCTTTCAAGACGGTCTTGCCAACATCCGACGTGCGTGGGTGCTTCTTTCATCTATTGCAGTGCGTTTATCGCAGGGTTCAATCTGAAGGACGTCAAGAACTATACGCCTGTGATCCTCAAATCAACTTGGAGGCCTTCATGATACCTGCTCTTTGCATGGTACCCCGGAGTGATGTGGAGAATATCTTCACCGAACTGGCGTCCAGCGTACACTCAGCTCTGCAACCAGTGATGGATTACTTTGAAGATACCTTCATAGGACGGCCAACGGCTGGGGGAAGGCGAGACGCACAGTTTCCAGTGGAACTCTGGAATCACCATGACACCGTGCTCCAGTGCGACTCCAAGACCACCAACTCGGTGAAAGCATGGCACAGGGGCTTCCAGGTTCATGTGCAGTGCTCTCACCCGTCTCTTTTAGGTTCCTGGAGGTTCTACAAAGAGAGGACTGCATGCTACTTCACCGGCTCACACAACTTGAGATGGGGCAGCGATTCAAGCCGGCAACAAAGTATGTGAAGGTTTCCGAGCGCCTGCAGACACTCGCTAGAGAGTATGACCGCAACCATGGTCTTCGATTTCTCAGGGGCGTTTCTCTTAACGTACCCTTCTAAATTTTTTATTGCACGTGTTTTGTGAATAAACGATGTTTCAAGTTAAAATCTTGGGTCTGGCCTCAGATGTTATGCTTGCTTCCTACACCGAAAGGCCAGTGCACCAAAAAGGCCAGTGCACCGAAAAGTCCGTGCACCGAACAGTCCGTGCACCGAAAAGTCCGTGCACCAAAAAGTCCGTGCACCGAAAAGTCCGTGCACCGAAACGTTCGTGCACCGAAAAGTCCGCACCGAAAAGTCCTACACCGAAACGTCCTGCACCAAAATGTCCGGATCCCGAATTTATACGAAAGGTTACAGATGAGTTTGAAGCACAAATCAACTGTATTCAATTACAGATTTCTCGGATCAGCGAATTTTGGAGCCCACTTTTCGTAGGGAGGCTCGGCTGCCGATCACCAAGTTTAAATAGTGCTAAGAAAGAACACATGTTTAAAAAGGTACATTTGAAACAAGATTACTAGATCAAGATCCAGTGCTCACATACGGCGCTTCTCCCGTGCATTCTTTCTGCCGGAGGTTGACCTGAGCTGGTCACGGCGCTCTCCTGGCACTCCGGTGAAAACATTTTTTTCCCGTTTTGCCTGTAGCGATCACTGTTCGTTTCTTCTCAGTGGCATCACAAGCTCGCGACCGCTATCTGCTTTTCGCGGGTTAGGAGACTTTTCTTTCACATATAACTATCTTTTCTGCGTCTACTGCTTCTGCTAAAAACGATGTGGTTGCGAAGTGTCGGACCGCGTACACTGCCACAAATAACAGGACTGAATTGCACGCACAACAGAAACAGAGTCCCACTCCTTTGCTTTCATGTTCCTGATCGCTTTGACGTCAGCTTTCGGGAACTGGGTTAGTTTCACGTTTTGCAGTTTAGTGTTCAGTGGGGCAACCATCAATGACGGTGACTTGATCACCGACGTGGTGGGCGGTCGTAGGTTGTACAACGTTGCCTAGTGTTTAACATGGCCCACCATTCCATCGCAGGTACCTTTGCCATATCCTGTTCCGTAAAACAATCCACTATACTGACTTGTGGTTGTTGCTCTGCAACTCGTGTAGTTGGTATTGGTTCTTAAAGTGGCTTGCTGGAGCACGTGCATAACAAATTGGATTTCACGATTCCCTAAACCGTTGTCATATAAATTAAGTAACAATCTCATTCAATCGCAATTCCTTTTTTTTTTCATAATCTCTACGTACAACTATATATTAGGCGAGCAGGCGAGCTGGTGGAAGATGATCATGATGTAGAATACCCCAGACTGTGCTAAAAGGTGAGAAACTTGGTCCAAGAAAAAAATACAAAGGAAAAGAAAGAAAGAAAACAATAAAAAAAGTTTCTGGCGCGGTTTGAACCCGGAACTTTCAAGTCGCGACGAGAAGTCCTGGGGCCCTTATCTCTCGACTACAGAAAACTCGAGTCTCCAGCGCTGGGGCAGGTATACATATATACAGGAACCGCTTTATCTCCCATGATTTTTCTTTTTTATTCGCTAATATTGACCTCCTCTGGCCGTAAATTTACGTGCCGCTCCTGAAGTATAAAGGGGCAGTTAATTGAACTCCAGTTGAAAGCCTCTGCAGTAGTTTCTGCAAGCAGAATTAGACTTTTGTATTCGAAGCGACACGGATTCCTATGCGATTAGGCAGGGACGCTAGGTACTTCCTTGTGCCAATGGAGCTGGTCATGTGACACAAAAATTCCTCTTGGCCGCAGCCGCGGCCGTGGCCTCGAGATGAGCACACCGCCGCAGGGGCTTAGACGCCCAACTTCACGCGCGCCCTGCTTCCCTCTATCCTACGAGGGAGGCAAGGGGTGGCTTCGCACTTCGGCCACTGGGCAGTAGGGTCGCGGGAGCAATGGTGCTCTCTGATATATGAGACCGAACTCTAGAAACGCGTCCAAATTGAGCAGTTTTTATATAACGCCGTGAAATGCTGCTCCTGTGTTACATCTTCATAAAAAGTGTCGATTTAGTGTTGTTCGATGATGCTTACCAAGTTTCTAATTGGAATCATGGGTCTATTTTCACTCCTTAAAACTTTAAGGAACATATTATACTTAAAGGGAAGCTCAAGCGGTTTTTTAATTGAGGAAACACATTTCAATCTACATTTGACATCCAAGATTTCGAATATTAATATTATTTCTTAATTTGGGGACTCGAGGCTCCATAGAATCATTTTCAAAGTACAGCTGAAGGCCCTCTTTCCCGGGGGGTGACGTCACAAAAGGAGCTTCCGAAATCTCCGCTTTCATGCATCTTCGGCGCTTATTAAAGCTATGCACGCACGCGCTATTTTTAAAAAGGGCACAAAAAGACGTGACGACTGGTGCCAGTGCGGGAGAATATACCTCGCAAGCTTGCGATTGGACCCGCGGCCCTCAAGCGACACACGCTTGGCAGCCGAAAGGTCCTCTTATGACGTCACTACTGGTCCGATGCTTTTTATGCTTCCTTATATTTAGTTGTTATATTTTTGGGGAAAACGAACGTGATATTCAGATTCACGAGATAAAACTGCGCTACAGTCAACCTCTAAGTGTTACGATTCCCCTTAATAAGCCGAGTCAGCATTACAGTTAGCCCTTTATACTATGCCCTCCTGGCCATATAACTCACCTGCGCACACCACGCTAGTGTAGCTTTTACGTTTTTCGTTTTTTTTTTTTTTTAGGAATCTGTAAAGCACAGAGAAACACATATCATAGACTGTCCCTTAGTACGATATGATAATATGGTTCCTTCGCCGCTTGCATCGTTTGGGAGAAACTCGCGGACATCCAGCGTTCCATTGGAACGCTGGATGTCAGCGAGTCTCTACGTCAGCGAGTAGTTTCAAACAAGTATGATGTTTGCACACTAATAAGCTCTCATCCGAGGTCCTCGAACCGTTTCAGAATCCTTTCCTTTGCTGCGTGTAATCCTTTCTAGAAGAATTGCACGCAGCAAAGCTTAACGTTTTTCGAAAGATGATGATCACAAATTGAATACTAAACAAAGGTGTCCCTTGAGCTGTCAGACCAAACTACCACTCTTGCCGCTCAGGAGTTCCTAACTTGTGCGTAGAGGATCAGCATGACCCATATTTGTCCTGCGAACAAACCTGCGAAATAAAATTTGAATGAACATGAAATGAAAAATCAAAGGCGTTTACAATTCTCTGCATTGCGAAATTAGAGCGCAGCTCTTGAGGAGGAGGATGGGAGGGTACGAAGGGGAGGGTATGCCCCCCATTCTCCTCTGCTCCCTCTCATTTAGCGGGAAATTTCCCTAAGCTTAGCATAAAAATTGACACGCTAAATATAGTGAAAAAATTACCCCCTAAAATCAGCGGGAAAGCTTTCGCTAAATTTAACGCTAAATTTAGTGAAAAAATATTCGCTAATTTTTCCGCTAGGTATAGCAGCAAAAATTTGTCCATTAAATTGAACGGGTTAATTTACCTCACTAAATCTGGTGGGGAAATCGACATTGCGTGACAACACCAATTCAGTTTCCCTGCTAAATGTAGCGGGGAAAATGACGTCACATGACTTGGTGTCACGTCAGCCATGAACGAATTCAGTTTCTCAGCCAGATTTAGTGAAAAAATTGACGTCACGTGACCTCAACGTTAATCCAATTTACCACTAAGTTTAGTGGGGCAGCCGACGCTGACGCCGGGAAACGGGTGCCCTAAGAGATGCGCTCTAAAAAACAAAATGCCTTACGTGAAACAGAGTGAAAATTAAAGATAAGACAAAGCAAAGACAATCTAAAATACCGCTCTAATATGTTTCCTTTCGTTCGTTCTCAAACTTTTGATTTCATAAAATGTTTATCTCTTTATTCATAGCCAGACAACCCCTCCCAGATTCAGCACGAATGCAATAAATCAATGCAAACTAGACCTTGTAAACCACAATTCACATGAAAACTGAAAAGAATATTTGCCACATAGTCACGCATAAGTCGGTCGCTCAAATCTCCAAATACATTTGTGGTGAGGAACGTTCTTGGATAATAATTCTAGGCTGTGAGTTTGGCAGTTTAAAGATTCATAAGGAACGCTGTATGCCACTGAGTTTTTGTGATACATCCCAAATGGCGGAGCACTGTGATACTTGCATAACTAACAAGAGTTCGCATTTTTTTAGCATGGCAAGTGCCATTCTTATGCAGATACAGCCCCCTTTAACCAATTTTTTTTGTAGAGCTTCGTATTTATCTTGCTTGACTCGCATGACAGATTCGGTTCCTTGAACTCTCACCCGTTTTCAACACTTTTATATATTGATGTAATACTGAAAGACAAGATGTATGGGCATTAGTACGGCTCGACAAGCAGAGATATGTATAAAGGTACAGTCGAAAATTCAAATGTCCAAATGAAAACTTTACTTTTAGGTAGAATGTGAATACAATTATGGATATGGTCATGAAGAAAGTTAGCACATTCAATACAAAAAATATGTGTTAGACGCACACTCTAAGAAACCTGTTGCATCTACGTTCATGCAAATTAGTTCGGAGAACCAAGCGCTGCATTCTCGAGAGGGAGTTCGGTGAATATGTCTACCTATAATGAGCATAGACGGAAAAAGCAGTTTGATATGCGACAATGAGCATAACATAAGCAAGCGACATGCCATTGTAACTGTTATAGAGCTGACTGTTTTTTTATAGATTATAACAAATTGTCAGTCACGTCATTCGGTGAGTTCCCTCCGTAGATTACAGGGTTTGGATCTCTCGAATGCTTTGCGAGAAAGTTGATGAACTGGAAGTATGTAGCGTACTTCCAGAAAAATTATTTGCAGATTCTTATCTCAGCATTGCAAAGAATATAAAATGTTTGCTAGAGACAGGGTTAGCGCAGGATAATCAATAAAAGAATAATTAGTTTTGTGGAGCCATCTTACCGTAGTAAACGTATACATTTCCACTAGGTACAGCTGTTCATTACGCGCGATTGTGCCAATTGCATAGCAAAAAAAAAAATCTTAATTTGCGACTTACAATATCTACTGGCTCAATCAATTCTGAATAAGTGGAACACTTGAGATTATAGATTGATCTCACCATGGGTGTCTGCAAATATCCACATAGGAATTTCCATGAACCTATATATATTAAGAAAATACTTGGTGCGAGCTGTTTAAAACATCATAAGACATTTTAACACTAATAGAAAGCCTGTAGTGGGCCACAACTTAAGCAGTTTTCACTTCATTATGAATAGCAGTTAGGCATATGTGAACCTTGAAACTAGACCTGCATTGAATTTTTTTTCGGGGGTTGAAAATGCTATGCTCTGTTAACTATATAAATCTTTGCAGAACAGACAATGTGAAAGTTTATGTTTTTTTATATTTCACACCTCCCAACTAATGGGCACGATAGGTACATAAGATTGATGATACCTACGTGACACAATGATTATTTTAAGAATTTCGGTATAGCGCGAGCGAAGTCATCTGAGAGAAGTTATTTCTGTGACACCAACGTACCTGTATCCGCGGGCTTTAAGTTTACATGTTAATCCTGTCAGCAGACTCCTTTTTGTAATTGCAACTCCATCCAACTAGAGATGTGAATGTGCCTTTTGGATTTTAGGCTTAGTAGTGCTTTTGCTGTTTCACTTAAGGATTAGGTAAGAAGAATGCTTATTTCGAGTGGCATACCTAACACCTGGTGGCGCGAGGACTGCCCTGTCATGACGCTAACCAAATGTCACACGCAGGGAGATACTGCGATGTTCTGGTTGCTAGGATTAACTCTCCCATGGTTCTAACCAGACGACACAAGAAGATTGAGTCCGAGCTTGTGGCCACTAGGATCTCCAGATCTTGAGGTACCCAAGTAACTGAAAATAAACACAAATATCACTTAAGAACTTGGCAGAGATACATTACAATGGCTAGCATATTAGTTCATGATCAGCACATATATCCTTTTATCTTTATACTTTGTACTTGTACTTATAAAAATAACTGCTCTTTTACTGCAACAGCCATAGTCACTCCCAAGGACAAGGCTTAATAGGCCTTGAAATTACGGGTATCTAATTAAGGTAAATGCTTAAACGTGTTAATTGAACCCTCCTTCGCCCCAACCGGAGTGATTTCTGTCGAATATTTACATTCAACTGTAAGACTATTAGAAAAACTACTACTGCAATAAAAACGTTTTTCTAACCTCATGCTCAACCAGTGTTGCCTGGGGATAAAACTCCAGTTCATACACTCACTGAGCATGAGGGTAGAGTGTACCAGCAGTGGGCAGGTGTCTGCATCGAAAGAATTTAGTTGGCGCATTAAGAGGTTAACCGATAAAAATGGGTACTACTTTCAGCAAAATGCCAAAAAAGCGTCGATCTCGACTTGGCACTAACAGTGGCGCACACTATCTATTTTACTAACTAGAGGGTACTCAATCATTATTTTCAGCTGCCTAATGGAACTAAATATTCTTTCCGGCTTGCTTTTTAGGAAAATCTCTAAATACTGTAACCGACTAAATTTTTGCGAGGAACTAATTTTCGCGAATTTCGCGAATCGCCTACAATTCGCGCAAAATACGTCCCGCGAACGATTCGGGCAATACGTGAACGCTACGGAAGCTATACTCGATTAACGAAAATTAGAACACGCGAATAAATTCAAAATGTTTGCTTTGGCCCGATTCGCGAAAATTTGAGCCCGCGAAAATTTGAGCTTGCGAAAATTTGAGCCCGCGAAAACTAAGTCGTTTATAGTATTCAATAACTGTTGGGACCACTGCTAAAAAAAGCAATGGAAAACCAAAATTCGAATTTGCCTGCTCTCTACAGTAGCACAAATCCATGCCATGCAGGCAGAGCTACATAATGAACAACCACTCTAAAAAACAGGGTATGTCTTATGCAGTGCCTAAAGTCTCCCGTGAGTTGAGGGCGCGGTCCCTACAAGAAGGTTGTGTTTAGGGGGGCGGGGGGGGTGTTTTGACGAGATGTGGTGGATGCAGATATAATGAAACCCACTGTTGACACTGCCCACGCTTTATTTGCAACCCTCAAATTGCTAATCAATGACACATCCCTAAAAAAACAAGCTATTTTATTGTGATACATGATTTTGATTTCACTAATGCTGGGGCCTTGGATGAGGATCTCTGACAACCCGTTAAAATCAGTGCGGTGTATAAGACCCCCTGAGACCCCCAGATTTTAAGCCCTGGCTCTTATGTATATATTTTATCGCGCTGCTGAGCAGGTACCGGAAGGAAGTTTAACGCAACCATTTTTCACAAGCAATATTCTTGCAATCAGTTGAGAACAAGTTCGAGCAGTTAACTTGTCCTCGCCGCTGGCATAACGTTTTAGTGTTGCCCATGGAGAATTTCAAATAAAATTGTAAATAAAAACAAGAAGAGAAACCTTCATAAATAAATCTGTAACTTTGGCAAAGATGAATGATCTTGACAAAGATATGCGGGATACTGTTTCACAGCGTCTATTCCTGTGCATAACAAATTTTGAGGCAAATGGGCGAATATGAAAAGAAAACTCCCCAGTACCAGGGAAAGACAAAGGGTGCATACCTACAGCAGAAAGATTTAGAACTTTCTGAAATCAGCGTGTCGCTGCCTTACGGCACGCTGACTCTGCACATCGGAGAGCACTCGTTCTTTACATCGACGCCTGGACCACTCGGACCGTGTGCGCTTCACCCTTCTGCCTTTTCGTCAACATCGGCAGAATCTCCTCCGCGAGCCTGGCAACCGCTACCACGGCATCATCAGGAAGCTCGACTACAGAAGTGGCCACAAGGGACGACGCACCTTGGGCATGATGTCGCTGCTAGGATGTGTCACTCACTTCCCGCCCATTCACAGGTTGGTGCCTTACCATGTAGCGACCGAGACGACAATGTGTTCGTGACTGCGGTATCGTGCCCACCCACCGTATATGAACGCTTGCTCACTGTTCGGTCGAAGTTTGCCGCCGTAGCATCTTAAGTGTCTCTGGACATAAACCTTTCAATTAAGCTACTTCTCTTATCAGGGAACGTGGAATCTAGCCCTGGCCCTGTTACGGATACCCATGATTCTAACGCCCCATTGGACCAAATGCTTGCCCTTTTAAACAAGCTTACTGCTGGCCAGGCAGCAATAATGACTGAAATCAAGTCCCTACAATTAAGACAAGCAAAAACCGACCCTGAAAACCAAAATTGACGACATTGATAGGGAGGTTGTGAGCTTCAAAGCAATCAAGGCGGACGTAACTGCCATTTCAGCGGCTACATCGCGAAACAGCTTCGCGCTTGAGAAAATGGCGAAAAGGTGCCAAGAGCTTGAAAGTCAGTCGAGACGTAATAATCTGCTGTTTTTCAATATCGAAGATAACAGAATTGAGACGTGGAAACGGTCTGAGGAGAACGTCCTTGCGTTCTGCGAAGAAATGCTTGGCGTTAAGGTAGAAGCTTGCTCGATTGAACGTGCCCATCGAGTTTGGTTATTACAAAGATGAACGTAACTCGTGCAGGCCAATCATTGTTAAATTTAACTCCTTCGAAGTAAAGGAACTTGTCCTTTCAAAAGCACCTAAACTGAAGGGAGCAGAGTATCGCTTGAGTGAAGATTTCACTGAAGAAGTTCGAAAGGCAAGGAAAGAACTCATTGCCTTCGCAAAGACTCAAAGAAAGACCTTTAAACAACGACTTGATAAGCTTGTCATGGGAACCTCACGTTATTATTTTGACACCGAGACCGGTTGGGTGAAACCGAACCCAGCATAGCTATTGAAAAAATCCAAGTCACCCCCGTCAGCCCAAGTGCGTCAACCGCCGCCTTCCTCAACTTCAAATTTCTTTTTCGCAAACGCCAGAAGTTTGTACTCTAAAAAAGAAGAGCTACTTTCCGCTGCTCAATCATGTACAGCTGACGTGGTTGTTGTCAGTGAAACGGGGCTCACAGCAGATATCCAGAACTCTGAATTAATTTTGAACGTCGATTTTTCTGTTGTTCGGAGAGACCGCACTGAGCGTAGAGGGGGAGGTGATTTGATCGCGATAAAAAAGTGCTTGCGTGTTAAAAACTCTGATATCATTCCAAAGTTTGAAGGCGTGTGTGTCAGAATAAAAACGCATGGTGTTTCTGTTATAGTGATTGCCTGTTACAAGCTTTCGGCCTTCTAGATTTTTCCCCTTTACTTCACGAGTTTATGGAACTGCTTGTTAGAACTTACCGGAATGATATGTTTGTGTTGGCAGGAGACTTTAATTTTCCTGACATTGTTTGGCCGACTTTTCCCTCCTCTATGCCCTTTGAAAGCTGGTTTACTCTTCCTAAACAAAGTCGAGATTTTGTGAATGTAACGCGCGCGTTCTCACTTTGTCAAATTATTAGTGAGCCAACTCGCGGCTCTGCTGTTTTAGATTTGTTCTTTATGTCGAAACATGAGCGCGTAATGAGTGTTCTTTTTATGAAACCATTGAGTGATCACGTTTCTATTAATGTTGAAATGGCCATCCCTTCGCAGAAGCAAATTCCTTTCATCAAAACCATCTTGAATTATTCAAAAGCAAATGGTGATGAAATCTGCATGAATTTAACATCATTTTCGGATCTGGACCTAGCTGACATTGGTTGTATATCGGTTAAACGAAAATTGGTCGTTACTTAAATAAAAATTACATGAAATAGCAAATTCATACATTCCCAAAATAACCATTCATACCTGTGTTGAAAAGCCTTGGTTTTCGGCACGGTTGATGAGACTACTGAATAAAAAACAGCAGCTCTACAGGACTGCCAAGCTTTCTCAGTCTGTGGATGCATGGGAAAAATGCAACCAATTTCAAAAAACGTCTAAATTCGAAATAAAAGCGCGAAAAAGAAATTTTACAATGAGGATCTTAGTAAACCTATGAGAGCCAAACCCAAAAGGTTCTGGACCGCTGTTTACCCAAAACAAGGCAAAGAATGTTTCCCTTTCTCTGATGCATCCGGAAATGAGATGACCACTGCTGAGACATGCGATCAGTTCAGTCAGTATTTCAAGGATGTTTTTTTTTTTTCCGAGGACCAGTTTCCTCTACCAGACTTTGATTCAGACCATAATAGTTACAAAGGAATGGCCCCTTTCTCTACCTACGCATCTGGCGTTATGAAACCGATTGACGACCTACCATCGAACTCGGCACCAGGCACTGAGAAAATAACATCAAAGCTACTCAAACTTTGTAAAAATGAGTGTTCATTTCTTCCTTCCTTGATTTATGAACAATCGCTGGACTCCGGTGAAATACCCGACGACTGCAAGCATGCTCAGGTGAGTCCAATCTATAAAGGTGGTTCAAAGAATGAATTCTATAACTATAGCCCAAAATCTCTAACAAGTGTACCCAGTAAACTCATGGAACACATTATATTTCCAAACACAATGAACCACTTATGCTCGCACAACTACTTCTTTGTAAACCAGCACGGTTTCCGGAGGTCCCACTCTTGCGAAACACAGCTTTTTGAGTTCACTAATGATATCCATGAAAACCAGCACTCTCGCACTGAAACACATGCCATCCTCATTGATTGCCAGAAAGCGTTCGACAAAGTGCCTCACCACCACCTCATGTTAAAGATACGTTCATTGAAAATAGATCCTTTTGTTATCGAATAGGTCTCACCTTTTATTTGTAACCGTACAAAAAGCGTTCATTATAACGATAAAATTTCTTCACAACAAAATGTCAAATAGGGTGTGCCCCAGGGAACCGTGCTGGGTCCTTTGCTTCTTCTAATATACGTAAATGACTTACCAAATTGTATTCGGTCCACAATTAGGTTATATGCCGATGATTGCGTGATTTATCGAAAAATAGAAAGGCTAGATGACTGTGCACTTTTGTAGGGCGACTTGACATGTCTCGAAACATGGTGTGAAGAGTGGCAAGTGAAAATTAATGTTTCCAAAACAAAATTTCTCAACTTTAATACCAAACGTACATTAACCCTGTTCAACGACACTATATGCAAGTCGTCCATTGAAAATGCTCGAACATACAAATATCTTGGGGTTCACTTCACTTGCAATCTTTCAAGGGGAGCCTCACATTAATTACATTACTGCAAAAGCTAACCAAACCCTCGGTTTCCTGGAGCCACACCTCTACCTTGCAAAACGGGACACTAAGCTGATCGCATATTCATCACTCATTTGACCCAAGCTTGAATATGCATCTGTCATCTAGAATCCTCATCAGTCATATTTAATCGATAAATTAGAAGCCATACAAAACCGAGCTACTCGCTTCATACTTAGTAACTACACCCGCACAAGCATTACAGCATTAAAACAGCAACTTAAGGTTCCCCTTCTTGCAGACCGTCGGAAAATGTCACGGTTGATTGCCCTGCACCAGCTGTATTACCATTCGCCATCCAAAAAAGATGAGTATATTAGAGCCGCCATCCACATCTCCTCACGCACAGACCACATGCGGAAACTTCATGTCACCGCTTCTAGGACTAGCATCTATAAGTTTTCCCCTTTACAGCTGTCTATTACCGACTGGAATTTACTCCCCGATAACATTGTAAAAATAGAAGAGCCCAGTACGTTTCGAGCCGCACTTGCCACTCTTTACACGTAATTAACCTAAACTGTTTTTGTGTTTGTGTGTTTTCCTTGTGAGTTTTAATATATATATTGCTGTTTGTCCCCCCTTATCTAAAGCCCCCTGAGGGCGATATAAGGGTACAATAAACGAAATGAAATGAAACTAATGACAACGGACAGGAAACTCTGGTGATGCTCTCAGATTGACTTCCTGCAATGGGCCTGCGCACATCACAGAACAAGATCCGCTCAGAGGTTGCAGCCATAAGGTGCTTCATACCACAAAGCTCCTGAAGGAGCTGCAATTGGGTGTAAGGTGCCTTTAATTTCTCTACAAAACGGAGAGTTTAATAGCTAGTATGCATTCATTGGCGATACTATCATGAATGCGCTGACATTTAAATGCAACACTTAATCAACAAATTGTTAACTGTGGCGGGCAACACGAAAACCGGAAGCAGTATTCCAATACCATTTCAGCTTATACTAGGGGAGTGCAACGATTTCCGGTCTCAAATAAAAAACTTGTGGACGTTGCCCACTGACACTTCTGAAGTAAAGAACAGAAAACCGATGTCGCCTGCGTCTTCTAGTTGTTATGTAGAATAAAAAAAAGACAACTATTGACATTTCGGTCACCCCTTTATTCACTCACAGTCTTCAGGGTCATACCTGGTCGCACCCCTAGTGACGTAATTCGGGGTGTCGTATAGGTTCCCGTGTGCTGTTTCGAAGTACGCTTCCTCTCCCTCTCTCTGCTGACATTAGCGGCCGTAATGCTGCAGCTTAGAGCCAAGCGAGGTCACGTAAGCGTCTCGCCTAGACTTGTGCTCGTTACTTGAAAAATGTAATAGATTACAATTCCAAATTACCGAGCTTCAAATGTAATGTATTACTGATACCAGCTACTTTCGCTGAAAAGTACGGATTGCTTTACTCGACACGTTACAAATTACTTTCGCTTTACTTTTTCCGTACACTTATCCAGAAAACAATAGAAACAATTTTGACATTTTTCAAAATGTTCCGCAACACTTCTTTTCATTTCTCATACGCCAGTATTATGGTAGTGTTTGTAAAAATAAAACATTGTATTTAGGAGAAGGAGTGTAGGCGCACTCCGTTTACCTGTAAGCTGACAAGGCACCGAAAGCTGCAACCATCATCCCGCTAGCTTACGGCCTACAGAAATGATCCCCGGAATTTCGCAGACAAAGCAATTGGTGCGCATGTTCAGTACCAGCCTGAACCTCCGCTACGAGATTCGGAGCTAAAGAAGCGATCTACGAAACGCCCATTTTGACTCGGATGTTCCGCCTGTCATTCTGAAATAAAGAGAAGCTTGGTTGTAACGATACAATGTATAGCCGATTCAGAATGCATGTGTGCCAGCTTACCTTGATGTGTTTCCGTACAGTAGTTCGTTGTTCTTGCTGATGACAATCTGTGTTTTATTGGCGAGCAAAGTATGCTCTGAAACTCTAGGTTTCCGTTATCCGTAATGCCATGAATTTGGAACATCTCATTATGAGATGGCCATGAAGACGACGGACACTCTATGACCGAAAACTCGACCAGTCAGGAAAAAAGTGGCGGTTGCGGGTTATCGAGCATTCATCGGTTCTCACTTTTATACCAATATTCATGGATACCAGGGGAGGGGAGGGCAGAGAGAGCAAGAGACGCGGTGGCCATCGGTCTCAGAAAACAATAAAAGATCAGATCACTTTTACAGGTTCACTCTCTGTCTCTCTGTCAGGGCTACTTAGATGGCCTAACCCCCCCTCCCCCCTTTTATGTCGACAGTTGACTGTAAACTGAGGAGTGGACTCGACCTCCATGCCCAGACAAGTAAACCAAAAAAAGCGTCGTCCCTACCCTCGAAGACAATTCTCTCAGCCTCGCGCCGGGCGGTTTTCAGCTGTGCCTCAAAAAGGTACTAGGATCCATTAGGGCCCATTAAAAACAAAAAGAATTCGACCCCTCGCGCGAGGCTACATCGTTTGTTACGCCAGTTGTGAACCCGCGAAAGGAAGGGGTACGGCGCCGTGTTTGATGTCTGTGCAGACGTCGAAGTTGGAAAGGGTAAAACGGCTCCAGGCCGAGCTCCAGGCCGCCCATTTTGCTGAATGCTACGCCTGAATGTCTTTCTTGAGAGTTGACATCCTCGGCACTTTCTCCAGCTTCACCGAATGGTAGGGAGCGCCTAATCCATCACTACCACACTCGCTAGAGGTAGGAAGTGGAGTAGTGTGTCGACAAACCACCTTTCGCAGTGCTATTCGTCCATATTTTCATGGCAGTCACTGCTTACCCTTCGTGCGCGGTAAACTTACCCCGCACCGTCAATAAACCCGTTCTCGTTGACAACATGAGTGACGATCAGCCTCCCAACTTTGCCACTGGGGTTTTTCAACCCGGTGGTGTGACCGGAGCGCTTGGCCCCAAGCGGTGCGCTTGAGGCCAAGCGCTCCGGAGTCTCCACCGGATATCACGGTCACGTCGGCCCAGACTCTCGAGTGGGTGTGCCCGGCGTTCACCCACGTATCGTCAGTGTAGAAAATAAACCGCCCCTTCCGTCTAAACACGTGTATCTGTCGCAGGTACTTGCACCGCCACAGCACAATGTTCGCTGTCTCGATCAGATGGCAGTTGAGAAAGCGGCGCTTAAATCTAAAGCCTAGCTTTTTGAGGATCCGTTGGTGGGTTTCTTTGGACACACTTTGTAGGTTGCCGTCGTCGCCGAACCTCCGCTTAATCTTCTCGACCGTCGAAATTTCATTATCAAGGAAAAACCCGTGAACTATTCTTCTTAGAACTCCGAGGTCAAAATCGTAAAATTTCGTTTTTCTCGCGCAGCCCGTCGCTGTCCGAGATCATTTTGTTGGTGAGACGCCTTGCCCCTCCCGTTCTACTCACTAGCCCATTTGTAGAGTGCTCGCCTACAGACACCGCTCACCGCTGCCGCCCTTCCGATGATGGAATTGGTGCCAGCACTTTTCACGCTCTTCCTTTAGCTTACTTAGCACGTTTAAAGCTGTCTGCTCGGCTGGCGTGGGATAAAAAGATGCTTTTCGGCGATAAGGGCTCGGGGGAGAGCCGATGTCAGCCATGGCAGCCATGGCGGTGAGGAACACAACGAAATGTGTCTTTCGCGGCGCCCTCAACACGGTCCGTCGACGGATATCTATCTTGGGGTATATCCCCTTCAAGAAATATTCTTTTGCGTTTTTGGGACGTATCCTTTAAACCCGCGCTCAAAGGCTTGCGCAGATCCCAACGTCGGCGGCGAATTGGTCACTTAGCAGCAGAACTATAGTCTTTAACGAAAAACAATATTGAGACAATTAACACGTTATTAAATAAAAAAAAAGTTAAGATCATTTTAAAAATAGATTTTTAATATTTTTGCGCGCCTAAATTGTCAGACACCGAAAAATATCGAGAGAAAACCCGACTACAACTTGGCACTATGTTCTGGTGCTGACTGCGCGAGCCTGTTGACACGTCGTACCTTCCACTCTACTGCGCAGTTTTAGTGAGACAGAGTACTATAATGAGATTGGTCTATTTTAATTCTTGTGAGGAGAGTCGATCAATGCTAGGGATTTTCTCGCATTCACCCCGTAAACGATTGAGCGTTGGGTCAAGGCAAAGGCACAAAACGACAATATTTTCAGCTGTTGTCTTTTTCCTCGCGTACGCTGTTTAGGGAAGACAAGCACAGATGAATTTTGTGCAGAACACGCATCCACACACGGTTTGGCCGGTGTTCAGCTTAACCCATTTTGGTCGCAGCGAATAAAATTGGGTCACTCCTAATTTGGAGTCCCGGTTAGCTTTCTTAAACAGCTGGAAGGCTTCTCGGATGAAACTGGTCATGAGCGCGTGACGAAGGCTTGTTGTTTCCCACCCTTCATAATGTTTACAACGTCCTTTTTGTTGGGGCTCTGCCGGGAATAGTTGAAATAATTGTCGCTGTAAAACCGCGTGGCTGACTGCGTGATGTCCTCGTCTATCTTAGCGAATTTGTATGGCTCGAGACACTCTTATACGCCAAAACGTTCACGAAGTCATTTGGACCTTTTTAGGCAATAGCTCAATGCATCCGGGATTAACCGTTTAACCTCGTTAACAATTACGCTTGCAGGGACGAGCGTGAGCAGCTGGCATCTCTCCTGCTAAGACAGCGCCTTGACAAAGGCTTTTTTGAGGTTTGCTCACCACTCGTCACAGTCAAGGCAGAAGCGTTCAGTGACAGAATTTGATTCACTCGTTGCCGGGCTATCTCTCGTAGCCAACGTTTTGCGGTCTGCTGCACGACCCTTCAATTTCCCGCTGTTTTCTTGCCACTTAAGGGTGATGGCTCTTTGATTTAAAGGCAGACGGCATCCGCAAGGGAGTTGTCTCAAGCCCTCCTTCAGATATTTCTTCGTTAATTTCATCTACTACTTTATGTTCTTCAGTGAAGCTTGCCGGAGAGCGTGAAGATGGGTCACTCACCGTACGAGCTGAACGTTGCTCACCGGTGTGTCGAAAACCGTTGTGGCAGAGCATATCCGTCGACAGAACAGTAGCAGCTTTGGTCAAAGTCAGAATTCTTTTCAATGCATCTACGATGAGGTCGGTTACGGGCCGAAAAAATCGGTTGCGGTAAATCACACGCTTATGTCTTTCGAAGTAGTCGGCGCAGTACTTCCTTTTAAAGCTAAAAACTGCAGCCACGACTGAAGTGTGGACGTGCGAAATACGAGTGACCACCTACTTCCCATTTCAAACCTATGTGTTATTTCTTGCCGCGTTGTTTTGCGTGCTTGTTATCTCTCTTTTACTATTTTTGACTTCCTTTGGATTTAGTATCGACGATTATGTGAATTTAATAGCTGAAAAGCATCATGGAGAAGAAAAGCGCGGTAAAACTTTTCGTTTGAAAAAAAAAAAAAAACTTGAAAAAAAATTAAGCAATCTGATTGGGACACGCGTGTCAAAAAATATAGTTTACGCAGGAAAATTTAGAGCAATACTGACAGCGGCAGATTGTTAAAAAAAAAAAAAGTTTGTTTTCTTTTTTGTGGTTCCTTAAAAAGAACAGAAGTAATAAATAATAATAATATATATATATATATATATATATTAGAATCGGAGGATAAACTAGGGCTGCAAAATTTAGGGGAAACGTACTAAATGAGATAGACGAACTTAAACGAGATAACGCCGACAAAGGGTTCCTCTTTGGTGTGGCGCTTGCGTGCCCGAGACAGCGGTTTCGCTGGGAACTGTCAACATACATAGCGGTTATGACGACATATGCATTGCGACCCATGCGTGAATAAGGTTCCGGGCATTCATGAGATCTGCATGATAAAGTCAAATGTCGGCTCTGTTTGTCTCCTCCTCTAGACAACCCTGACTAAACAGAGCCAGGCAAAGTTTGCGCAGTGAGGTTCTATGGTGAGAGGAGGATGGTTGGAGAAGGCGAACTGGTCCGGTACACAGCCTCGGTCGGAGGCATGAGGGCAACAAAGCTCATCGTAGGGCGTAGTCTGAAACCATCATTGATCTCCCTCGCGCTGAACAAAAGGGAGCAGCGTTTGAGACAATTCGATTAACAACAGGGTGCTACTTACAAGATGAACGTTGATACCCCGTTTGGTGCAAAATAGAACTGTCTGTTTAATTTTTTTATTTTTTTTTTATTTTGAAGAAAGCATCACGTTACTGTCAGAAATCTTTTGTTTGTGATTTGTTGAACCACGTAAACGAATTACAACCAGATATCCAACTTTCTTGGTGAAGCGTCGGTGGCTGCTTTCGGAAGCTTTAGGTTTTTACTACCAGCTTCGCTCCTGTTTGTGTTTTATAGTAAAGGGGATGTCGAGAAGCTTCCTCGAACCCTAAAATTTAAGGCAAAATTATACATATAATAACATTTTAATCATTGTTCTTTCTATCTGTAACGGCTCTTGCAATAAGGTATTAGATTGTTTTCAGAAACAAGGCCATCGTAAAAAGAATAAGTTTCCCATATGCAAGTTCACTTCAACGCACTCATTTTCAGTGATTTATTCGGTAAAAGACTCGCCCGCCAAATCTCGAAATATAATATCTAGCACGTGCCGCTCTCAGGCTGCAGGTTGAATCACTGTTACCTTGAATGCTTTATTTTGCCCTCCGTGACATGCCTCAGATGTCCCAGGAGTTGTCATGAGCATATTTAAGAGGAAACTTTTAACGATAAACTGGCTTCTTAAACCATCTGGTATTAATGATGTCGCCACTACCATTGCGGTGAAGCCAGCATAGTTGAACCAAGGATTCAGTGGAGGGCTTAAAATTTGATAATTTAACTTTTTGTCACCAAAATATAGCAAAGATATTACACCGAAGACTTAAATACTCTGTTCCTGAGCCTAATGGGCCCTGAACTACAAGTTAAAGAAACTAAAAAATGTTTTTTTTTTTTAAACATTGGCCTCCAAATTTGCATATTTTTAATTTTTGTAGACATTTGGGGCAAACTCAAACTTGCTTTAAGTTCGATAAGTTCGATAAACCAGAAACAAATACGAATCGATAGCCTATATAGATAGCTACGTATCGATATATCTCTTATGACATACCTACTTTTCGTTCGTTTGATATAACTATCTCAATATTAGTTAAGCTTGCTCCTGGTTGCATGATGGCGATTTTATGTGAAAATAAACAAAAATGGTAAAAGACAACAATTTTTCTCTAAAAACAACACGAATTGCATACTTATCGTGTAAAAATTGTTATGACTAAGTAAAAAGTCAATACTTTGCAAAGACCATCTAAACGTGAGCCAAAATCCCATTACGATTTTCATGCATCCCACCCGGCAGCGTTTCACACACATACATATATATATTTTTTTTATTTTTTTTTTGCTTTCAAACATTTTTTTTGTTCTTAAAGAGAGTTTTGTTCATCACAGGGATTTGGATTTTACATATATCTTTTACAGATAATTCTGAGAACCCACCTCGACAAGGGTGGCCGAATTCAAATGAGACCACCCACATCAGTATATTTGAACACTAGCGGTGACATGTTGAGTGTGACCGAGCTGGACGTGCCAAAGAGAGACCGGATTAGAGAGACCGCGACGTTTGGCTAGGCATAAAAAAACAAGGCGCACTTGGACCAAGCCCGTAGAAAAGCAGTGCAGAAAGAGAACCCTTCTTTTATTAAACTGCCTAAATCACCCTCTGCTTATCTTGACCACCCGACACTAGGAAGCAAATAGTGGGCAACACACAAAGAGACCTTTTTGTGCGTGTGTGTGTTATTCGTCCTTTGTTCCTAGTATCGGGTGTCCAAGAAGTTGAATGCTCACCAGCTCGCCTCCATCTTGTGCGTTGTTTCTACCATTTTCACCTTGCATGTAAAAACGTCTTTTGCGAGGAAGCGCCTGCTTTGTCTCTTAAGGGTTATTCCTGAAACTTCGTTTTTCAACGCGGTCGGATATTCAGCTGCTTCTTAATGTACCCACGTAAACAATATAAGCTTGAAACGCCCGATCCAATATTTCTTTTTTGCTACGGTCCCCACAAGCTCCGAAGCATATATAGAGCCCATTACTATTTTAGACCCTATTGCTCTCTCAAAAACGGACAAGTATTTACGTTAAAAAGCATGAAGGCCTGCTTCAACTCATAATGTCTAAATAGTATTTCAACTGGTGCGATTCTTGACTTTGTTGCGAGTTAGGCCTCTTTCCTCGTGTACAGCTAAAGTGAGACGTTCCGTGTCTCAGTTGTACCGCTCGGTACTCCTGATGTCAGGCAGTGTGCAGCAGAGCGTGCAACAATTGTTTAATTTTTTTTGCTTTACCTTATATGAAATTGCCTGATACATGCTATTGCGGACAATATGCGTTCGACAGTGTTTCACACTTCTTTGGCACAAGCAGTGTTACACGGAACGGCGTTCCTGGAACGCGTTCCTTTTAGGAGGAACGAAGGAACGCTGCCGTTGCACTTTGCATGGCTGGAACTGGAACGGGAACGGGTTACATTGTACTGGAACGGAAAGAGTAAAGGCGTTCCTTTTTTTCCGTCCAGTGGGGTAATTTTTATTTTATTTGCAACAGGAAAAATTTTGAAAGTACAAGAACTATCTTTTTACGAAGTGGAGGATCTCGTTACTTTTTTTGGCTACTAATCTCATGGATTATTTTGTGTGGTCCTCGCTTGCTAACAGTTTCGGTTGCAGGAGAGACTGTAGACATTTTTGTTTTTTTGAGTGCCCGAAACTGCGGTACCAAAAGCAAAGCTTTTAGTCATAGGAAAAGAAAAAGAAAGAGGGTTGTTTTAATCTCAGCTGTTTTCTTTAGTTCCTCGAATCCTCATACACCCAGAACTCTAAGTCCGATTACAGCCACTTGTGAACTTCCATAGCGAGACCTACAGTTACAACAAGATCAGAGATTGGCCAACATCGAACGCATCCTTGTATCCTGAACATTGGTCACTTAAAAGATACACAAAAAATAACATTTATTTCTTCTCCTGTCCCCCACCTTCAAAATGAACAACAAAGCCAACCTCACAAAGAAGTGTTTGTAGTTTTTAAGACTGACCTTCCAAAAGCCCTACAGTCTCCTCCCGGTCCGCTTGCTCGTCTTGCGGACAGCAACCTCGAGAAGCAACTGTTGCTAAGTTCGAACAAGGGATTTTGTTGAATTCCAACATATGAGGTTGTTGTAAAACGCTCGTACAATGTTGTCCAAAAGTACATTCGACTCCTCTCAATCGTCCACTACAAACATGAATATGGTTAAACCTGATATTTTTAACTTGACTATATCAACAAATGAAACCCTGCTTCCGCTTGTTTTCTTCTCCTGTTGCCCTTCCATGACAACTTACAAACTCGTATGTTGACTACAAATGGGATTGATAAAAAAAACTTTACTTGATTTAAATAAACATAGTAATGAGCAAAATACAAATGTAACATAGTTGTAGCGATACGTTCTATTTTTACTCTGTAACGAGAACGAGTTCCTTTTTCATAAATGTAACTTGTAACGGGAAGGCATTAAAAAAATAAGAAGGTACGAGGAACCAGCTTTTGTTCCTTTTATTGAGGAACATGTGCAACACTGGGCAGAAGTGCCACTTTTTGAGAGAGCTCTGCTCCAAACTAGAAATGAAATGCAAAGTTAAGGTTCCATACTTGGGACTATTTGACACACTGATAGGTTAGAGCTTGTGAGGACCTTGTAGACACACAAACAGGTTGTATATGGCGTTTCAGCTCATGTATTCCGCGGGGGGTGTACATAAAGCCCCTCCATCTTGGGAAAAGTGGCGCCATTCGATGTTGTAGAAATGCTCAAGGCCCGAACCGCGCGCCACTTCTGGGAAATTCATGGCGTCTGAAATCTAGCTCAGTGCTGCGCTGTGCCGCCATGATCTTCCTAAGAGCTGCGCGTTGCACGTGCCTCGTGCATCGACGAACCATGCGCTACTTTTGAAACATGAAGGGGCTTTAGGTGTACAGTCTCCCACACTTACAGTCTCCCACACTATGAAAGAATGGTTTGCTGATGCAGTTTATGTGGCGGCGCTCGACACAGTTTGATCAGTAGTGATTTGTTTTAGAGTATAGAATAAAGGTTGATTTATTTCTACACCGAAAGCAGTATATGGGCCTGGCAAAAGCGAATCCCCCCCAATCAGCTTCAAACTGGATCGTCGAAGGGTTCTTTTTTTACTGTTGATGCCTCTACAAACACCAGGTGCCATTCTGAGGCTCCCTCAGTGCACTATTGGAAGAATGCAACAGCTAAAAATGGCGCGCCCTGTGCCTTGCTACACTTAAGTGTTATTTCTATTTAGAATGCCCTTCCGACAGTCCTAACCCCATTTAAGTCATACCTCCTCATTCACACCTTTTGTGCGTGCAACTAAGCTTGCCCGTGCATCTGGGGTATAAAATGCAAATATCTGAATCAACCTTAGGCATGGAACACAAAACGCGAGGAGGCTCGGCATGGAGCATACCTAGTCAGTCTTGAAAAATTGCTTCGTGTCATACTTCAGTTACCGCGAGTGCGGTGGAGATTGTGAGGTAATATCTTGAACTTTAGTACTATTTACCCGCTGTTTCGACCGGAGACTGCAGCGCAGCCGGCGACGTGCGTGATGAAGAAGTGCAATCCCGATACTGATAGAGGCTCTGTTCTGTCACGGATGCTCCTCCGGTGTAGCGGGGTAGAATGGGTGCAAGATTGAATCGCGGAAATTCATATGCGGGGCCTTGAAAATGATGTTCGATCGGAAAACTGTGCGTGGGCTCAGTCAGCCCTTTACACACCTTGTTCGAGGGTTACATGCGATTACGGTTAGACTAGTGTTATTCATCAGCTGCAATTTGTTTGGTTACGGGTTTCCATCTCGAATCCCCGCTTGTATAACGACTCCATTCCGGCAAAAAAACTTGCTTTATTTGTGCCTTTTTAACACCCCCCCACCCCCCGCACTTTCCCACGGCTCTGAGTGTTAAGGTTTCCCTGCTCACTATAACATATGCCTAAGGAATAAATTGACCTCCTAATCGAACTCCCCAAATAAAATAAAGCTAGCCGAAGCACTTGAATTTCCTTTTGTTTTAGGGCTGCTGTAGTTGCCCACTCTAATATAAGATATTAAAGATACCATGTAATGATACATGGTTTGAAAATTTCTTAGGTGATTTCTGAAAAGATACACGAAAAAAAAACCAAAAAAAAACCGGAGAAGTGTGTTTTGAAAGTTAAAATATAGATGCGAAATATAGGCATCGATCGAGAAAGTGAAATACAGATTTTCGGCTCGCATAGAAAAGCAACGCATTTCAGTATGCTGAAAATCGGTAAGAATATGACGCAAGAGAGTGGTGGTGCAATGTCAAATTTTGAACATATAACGTTACCTAAATAAAAAAAAAATTCTTTATGAGCCGACGTTTACCTGTCTAATACTCGACAAACAAAAATTTGAGTCTGTACGCGAATGTTGCATTTAGGCTAGTTGACAGCAAGAAAAAACATCATTGTCATTGTCATACTGATAAGTTGTTTTCACAGATAGATATGCTACAGTGCCGCCCAGAATCTGAAATCTTCTTTTGATGAATATCTGGTGTAGGCTGACATCGACTCACAGACAGATATTGTTTTTCCTTAGTATCTTCTGATCCAGGTAAAGCCACTTGCCCACACTCGCATATTGTCACCACTGGTAGCGTGACATTCCCGCAGAGCTTCAGCCTCCTACGATGGGTAGTCCATTCATACGAGACGAACAACACGCTTACATTTTCTCAATCGTTCCCTGTATATTGCCGCGCGATGGGCCGGTCAAGCAGCGCCCGGTCACGGCATTCTAGAAGTTTCACGTTTATTCTTACTCAAGCCGTAACTTTTATCATTTCACCCTAGTTCCTTGTTCTTAAAAGGGCATGTGCATTCTCACCTTGAATGCTCGATGCTCGAACTTTGTCGGCCAAATTTTCGCAATGCCGACGCACACTAGATAAGGAGCGGCCCGCCACCTTGTCGAGTCAGTCTCGCTCTCGCCTCCTGTTACGCCGCTAAATCGCCGCACGGTTTTCTGCTGCCTCGCCGCCCCTTCTTTATATTGTTTGGCACAAATTCGCCGATTAAACCTTTCTTTTGAGTTCAAAATTTATCGCCTCTTCGCCTTACCCCGTGACAATATTTACATATTATTACTGGAAAAAGTTGTCACTTCCTCGGCATTCTCCAATCCGCTCTGGTTCAAACGGTGCCGGGTACAACACGGCAAACTGCTGCCTAAAGGACCATTAAAACTATTTTGAAATTTTCTTTAGGAAAGGGTGTTTTCTGGCTCCTGGGGGACTTGGCAGTATGCTCAATCTTTATATGAAATTTTATGAAGTCTAATATTTCGTATAAAATAAATCACCGAAACCAAAACTGATATTCGGTTTTACCAACATACAGCCTCCCTGAAGACGGAGGTGACGTCAACTTTGAACCTTCGGTTTTGGCAAAAATTTAGCAGTCATGAACTTTGATGACGCAGTGAGCTGTAGCGACACTTATTAGTTTGAGAGCGTTGCACCGTGTTACGACTGCGAGCCAGGATATTTGTGCCTTCGTGTTCAGCTTGCCAAGCTACTCCTTGAAAAGGTGGCCACGTTTCACAGGTAGCGTGAATGTCTGGCGGTCCCTTGTCGCCGCAACGCAGTCAACCCTTTCAAACGCATTGAAAGGCAACTGTGTGAATGAACCAGGGCTGGGCAGTATCGCGATACAAATGTATCGCGATAGTCTTTTAGAAATACATTTTGGATCTGTATTTCTGTATCGCGATACATTTTTTTCACCAGTATTCGTATTCCTGCATAAACTACATTTGAAATGTTTCTTTGTATTGCAATACAATCACGATGAAGTGTATTCTTTTACATTTATTGAGAAATACTCTTCGCCCCGAGAAACAAAACGTAAGTTCGCACGCCTTTTTTTAAGTTTTGAGGGCACCACGGTCAAGGCGATGCTGGGGCATTGTTACTATACTGACCAAGGTTCCTTCCGATTCTCCGAACTATTTTTTCCTTCTGACAAGTGTTGCGTTGCCGGGGACTCGAACCAGGTAGCGTTCCAAGAGTGGAGTCGAAGCGTCTCCTGCCGCAGGTCCCTAGGTAGGAATTTCATGAGTCATTGTTTGCTAGCATCTGAGGGGATTCCTGTGGTTTTCCCCGATGGCTGTGACAACGACCGAGGGTCGGAACGCTCGGCCGCCTTCCCCGTGGGCCCCTACCTGTTTGTGAGGCGGAGGGCTACCTGGCTTGGGGGGCTCTCCTCTTCACTCTCTCCCGGGGCCCGGGGGGACCTTTTTCCGTTCCCCCCCTCGGACGCGAATCACTGCTGAGAGGCGAGGAGGTTCGGCCTCTTGTTTTCCCGCTTGCGGGAAAGGGACTCGTCCGGTGACCGGGAAACAGATAGGACGTGTATCGGCGACTTCTCCGATGCTTCCCCCCCCCCCCCCCCCCCTCTTGGCTCTCCGGAACTCCGCATCTGGCAGGTACACTCCAAGAAAAAAATTGGCGTCAAGGGACTAACGGCAGCATTCGGTCCTCTGAACTCCCAGTTGCTCCCCGAAAGGACCATCTGGTTCAAGCTAGGTACCGTGCGCAAAAGATGGAGACTAACCGCTCATTCACACTGGAAGCGGATCCGCGTTCGCAAAGCGGTTGCGAACGCGGTTGTATAAAGATTCAGTGCAATTGCACGTGAACTTGATGACATCGAGGTCGCGTGCAATAGTACTACATCTTTATACAACCGCGTTCGCAACCGCTTTGCGAAAGCGGATCCGCTTCCAGTGTGAATGAGCGATAACTGCGCTCGACGGGGACTAACCGATAGGCGTGCGCGAGCAAAAGCAGCCATTAGTAGCCCTCAGACAGGGTGCATCAGTACGATTTAGTCCCCGAAGGCAAACGTAATGTTCGCCAGGAGGACGGATGATATTTCGCTTGTCTTGGGGATCGGCGAGACTCAGCCCAGCACGGCTGAAAGTGTTGACAAAACTCGGACGAAACTGGCGAATTCGCTTAACGTGCCACGAACCTTCAGACATCACATGGTAGAGCTTCGTGCGTAGTGCGAATGCGACTTAAAGGCCGACTTACACTTCGCGCTTTCCACTTTTTCCCACCCCCTCCTCTCCTATAGCCTCTCCTCTTTTTACCTCTCCCCAACTTGGCTCCCCTCACAGCTTAGGAGAGGGGGAATTCTAAGAGGGTTATCTTCCCTGCAGAAAACCGAGCTTGTACGTCGGCCTTTAACGAATGCGTTGACTTTACTTCTTGCAACTATCTCGTCAAAACTTATCTGTTGACATTGCACAAGTCCCATTCCCATGATTTTCCTTCGCGCAAAAAATGAGCATTTATCCAAACGCAACACCTCTAAACACTAACACTTTTTTTTCCTTAAATAAAACTTTAGAGCTTGTTGAAGACGCGCTTTCAACACCGGAGTCTCGCAGTCAGAATAAATGGTCACTTCAATCGTTAAACCTTTACTTACTGAGAAAGGGTCGAGCCTAGTCTCTGCGTCTATAGTAACCAACTTTTTCTTGGGAGTCCGATGTGGAACTCAAAATTCGCAACGACACACTTGATGCACTGCGCGTTCCACTTAAAAAGCACATTCAGGGGTAGTATCTAGACGCCTTCATACGATCGTCGTCGCTGTTTCAGATAACATTCCAGATGAACAACGAAGAACAACCCGTGCCCGGATCGTCATCCATGGCAACACAGTGCTTATACAAAACAAATGCGAACTAAAAAAAAAGCCGCCAAGAAAACTGAAAAAAGAGAGAAAGCGAGAAAAAAAAACGCGTTTGCTTGTTCGTCACTTGACCGGCGTGTTGAAAATGGCAACCTTTGACCTTCTCCCGTCCTTGAAGCATTGCTGTGTCCATGTGCATTGCGTGCAGAGGGAGGGGGAAAAGAGATTTCCGTGTGCGCGCCCTTCCCCCTCCCACCAACAACCTACTCTGCGTTCTTTCTTGCGCCCTTCGTACACGCGGGGGTTGGGCAGATGGGGCAGACAGGGTTCGTCGGGAAAACGGGAATGGGTCTTTCTTTGAAAATAGCCTTCGTCAGAACTTAGAAGTTGGTCGTCTCCGATCATTGCGGGATCCGGTTTGGATTCGCGGTGCTGCAACACTGCTGAAGTCACAAGACAAGGGAACCTGATTAAGGAATGTCAATGTACTTCTGTTTATGTTATATTAATTAACTGCGACTTCAGGAAGTGTTCTTTTTCGAGCGCGTTCTCTAGCTTCCAAAGCGCGCGCCAAGCTCTATTCTTTTTGGCACCATGGTTGCTTATTTTGGCATGCCGAACAGAGACCTGATTTGAGCAAAACGCCAGATCTACCGATGGCTTATTTTTTTGCTTTTTGCAGACCCTGGCAGGATCGCTTTACCATAACGGCCTTTTCACACATGCTCCAGAGAGCTAGAAGCATAGCACTGACCTAGCGCTAAGCGCGTGCTGACGGGAGCTTTCACCAGCTTTGTATCGCACCATCAAAACTCTTGCTCAAGGCAGACGAAAAGCAGCTCACGACACGTGAGCAGCGCTACTTCAGCGCTTCGCTGCCTGTGAGAACCGGCTTTAATGGAGACATTCATTCGATTGTACAGACTTTCGGGTTGATGGCATGAGCTCGTTCCGTTGGTTTGAAGCATAGTTTGAGCACGCACACGCTGGGTGTGTAATTCGCAGCGAACGGTCTACTAAAAGTATAATGTTGCGCTGGTCTGCTGTCAACAGATCGCATGTTAGATGTAAACCATTGTACCACTTTTGTAGCTTATTTGTTTTTTTATTACGTGTATGTTATAACTCATACTTTTGCTGATGCGATCGGGTATTTCACGCTGCCTCTGTTGCTAATACTCCAAAATTCCTCGCAAACAGGCAGGAAGCTTTTGGCCTTATTGTGGATTCTACCGCTCAGGAACTTCGACTTCAGTCATCCTTGAATGCGATATGTATCTACGAGGCAGTAAAGCTACGTTTAACACAATTTCGTTTCGGAGATTTGTTGCTCGGGACCGAATGTAAAGGATAAATATTTAGTCCCAGGGGTCTAAATCCAAGGGCGCAACGTTTAGACCTAGGAGTCCAAGTGCAAGGGCCTAACAGTTCGTCCTCGGGGTTCAATTGAAGCGGTGCAACAGTTGGTCCCAAAGAACCAGGTGCAAGCGCCTAACAGTTGTTCCTTAAGGTGTAATTGAAACGGTGTTACAGTTAGCCCCAACGGTGCTAATGCGAGAGACTAAAGGAGGGGTGCAACAGTTACTCCGCTTCCCGTTACTCCCTGAGGGGACTAATAGTGGTGGCAACGCACTTGCTCCCCTCTGGTACTAAGTCGCCCTCCCCTTTTTCTTAGAGTATATAACTTTAACGACGTTTTAGCACGATGTCGCTCTTGCGCGTCGCACAAATTAATTTAACAAAAACAGCAACAATCACACCGGGACCTATGAGATTGGCGCACTAGACTGCAAAAAATCCAGCTTGTGGGTGGACCATGACATCAATCGAGGCTCGTCCGGTGATTGGCCGAAATGAGCGTAGTCCGCTCCTCCTCTTTTTCGATTGTAAGTTCTCTAAACAAATTCGTTCCTTTTTTTATTTAGTACAACGAAAATTTCGTTTTTTGGCAAAACGAATTTCTACTATAAAATAAAATATTATTTCAGTTCACGGGCGCGCAGAGGAAAAAGACTGAAGAGCCGAGAGGCGTGTAACTCGAAAAGCATTTAGTGTGGTATCAACATAAGGTCGTGTTGTTGTTGTTTTTGTTTTCTGTTGAGAAAAACAAAACTGGAGAATCGTTGTGTTTTGTCCAGTTTGTCGTGCAATTCTAGGTTACAGGCGGGAAGGGAGCTGCAGAAACTGTTCTAGGCTGACGCGTGCAGTTTCCGGTACTCCTCCGCGTTCATGTCGAAAAGCTTCTGTCAGACCTCGTCTCGCACGCCACGATCTTTCCTTCACGTCCATCCAGCTTTTCATCCGAGACCCTTTTGCGCCTGTGGTGCACTGAAACATCGGTACACGTCCCTGCGCAAGCCCAAGACTGCGTTTCTTTCACGCCGAGCCTCCTCGAGCAGGACCACGCTTGTTTCATGTCTTGGGTTAGCAAAGCTGATTGAACTCTGCGTTCAGTCTCTCACAGTGTTCTGTCTCACTTGGGGCGCTACAGCGACACGTGACGATTAGTGATCTTCGTAATGTGACAGCCCCGCTCACAAGGTGAAAGGCAATAAACGGTGTCGACAAAAATAAGGTTCCTAAATACTGCGGCGTCTAAATGCGTTTGAATTCGCTTTATTAACGAAGTTCTAAATTTCTGAGATACATAGTTTTATTGTGCAAAAAGAAAAAAAAACGGTTTTATTTTCTAGAACTAACTTTGTATTTTAAATTTACCCATGACTCCTTGAAATGAGACAAGATTTCCTTTGATTTACTGCTTGCTCACTTCATATTTTTGTCACGTGATGAAGACGTTGGGTTGCAATGGCGACGAAATATGCTGACATGTGCGAGAAGATACGCGATAACCAGAAAGCTATACTGCCCTACTGAAACAAAGGCTTTATATGTGCATGCTGTTGTGTATTGTGTGGCAATTCATAAATAAAATTGATTTGCTTCGATTGATCTGATACAGGTTGCTACAGTGCTTTCGCTCTTCATCGATATGTAGCAAGGCAGATATCAAGACCTGGACTAATGACTGACGCGAAGAATCTTTTAGATTCTACTAAAATTAAAGATAAACGACCCGTTAGGTCAAGTCTCTGTATTTCGTTTTTCGTGTTTTTTTTTGCAGATAAAGCTAAATGAAGTTCATAAAACGTTCTAATATGCATTTTATTGTAAAAAGATATTGTAAACACATACATTGATTGTGATTATTTCCTTAGATAACGCTGAATGCGAAAGTCAAAGAAAACGCTTTTATATATACTTCTTCAGAGGCATGGATATTTGGGAGCGCAATTTCCACCTAGGAACTGTTCAAGACACCTCACTATCAATATTTTTGCACTTTCCGAACCAGCACCGCTGAAAAAGAGGGAACAATTTTAATCTCGGATTTCTCAAATTTGTCGTGGCGAGACACCGAGGAATATTAACCAGCCGTCAATTTATGCTTGCTACGCGATTCTAAGCACCACGCAGAAGTTTTAACGTAGGAACTCTTTATTACGCGTACTGGCCTGGTTTCGGCTTTTGGAGCATAATACACGTTAAAAATAAGCATTCACCAAAAACCGCACAAGGTTAGCAAGAAGATGTCTGAAAACATATAGTTGTAGTACATTGGTGTATACATGTGCGAACAACTTAAGGCAAAACAAACATACCCGTATACGCACTATATACTGGCATAGAAAAAGCGCGTCCTGCGTCAATATCACCTTTAAGTAGGTTTGAGCTGTTCGCTATTTGTGACGAACTCTCCTTATTTGTTTTCCGTCCGGTTATAATGTGTGTGCGAGCAACATGTGGCATGCCGAATGGGTTTGGTTGCTTTGAACGAGCCATCAGATACCACAGTTCCAATGAATTTGAGCTTTACGTCAGAGAGCGGTTGGTAGTTAACATCAGACTAAGAATGCTTGAAATGGGTAAGTGGCGCTTGGTCAATCTGCTGTCTTTTTTATCTTCTACGCAGTTCGAAAGACTGCTCTTGCTGTTGATCCTCTCTGTTCATTGTGAAATCGGCGATAGACAGAACTGGGCAGTGTCGCGGTGCACATGTATCCCAATAGTATCTTAGGGAAACGTTTGAGTGTCTGTGTCTTTCTTTCAAGTTACATGTGAAACACAAATTTTTATCTCAGTTCTAAAAAAAATAAAATCATTGATGTACTGCTAGCATTGTAAAACTGTGACAGGCTTAGTTATCTCGTTACATTCGATGCCGAATTTTAACTGTCCGATTTTTATCATAAATTCGAAACCATCTTTTTGGTGAACCCGCCCCATAACCCTTTACAAAAAAAAAAAAAAAAAAAAGGGCCTAAGTAATATTTCGAAAATGGTTCGGAGAAAGGTAGATTTAAAAAAAAAAATTGCACAATAAGCTCCTCTCACGAACTTCTTCATTCTTTCCACAATGCCAGAGGGAACTCCAGAGAAGAGGAGAGTGGAAAAATGGAAACCTCTTATAATCAAGAGTAGAGGAGCTTATCTTCCTCTGATGGTGCAAAAAAGAGAAATTCAGCTTTTTTTGTCCAATCTATCCACCCTGGGTGACTTAGGTGTACTTGGTAGGTCGCTGGGGCGACATTATATTTTTGCACCATTAAAGCTGGCAGACTGCATTAGTGTAGCAATCACGGCCTTTTTGAAAACAAATCTAAAAAGCCTAAAAGAGCAGGCTGTGTACCCCTGAAGATTGATTGGAGCCGGATATTACTTGCACCTCTAAAGAGTTGAGCTAACTCAAAATATATATAACATTAATTGTCTACCTAGTGTTCGCTATGAGATGACATACTGGTAAGCCGTTGTTGAAGCACACATAGAGTAGCTGTCAGCTGAAAGATCGCAGGGTGTGGACCATTATGGTCTTGATTCTGAGAGCGTGATCGGCTCTTCGACGTTCTTAACCACTGATGCCAAGATCTTATTGGCTACCGAGCAATGGTAAGATGTCCAGTACCCGGCACTTAATGCGTTTCTTACATTGTTGGTACTCAAACTCCCCTAACTGACAGGTTCTCGTCCCTGCACTCATCAGAAACACCCATGCCCCCCAAGCTGCTTGAAAACTAAAAAAAGAAAGTATTTTGGGATATCCTACCTCGCCATTATTCCCGCATGGGTAGCCAAATGGAGCGAAGTAGGTGTTCTCCGTTACGGACCAAAAGTCCGAATTACTGCACGTTATGACGCAGTCCTTCATACTCTGAAAGTATTTGTAGCAAGAAAAGTAGTTAACTTCAAATATTTGCTGTGGGACAAAAAGTTTGATTACTTTTTCAATATTAATTTAGATATCAAGTTCTGTAGAACATATGTGCACATAACCACTGACACTACAGCAAATGTCTAAGGGCCTCCGAAAGCGATGGCTTTTTCAATTGAAATAGATGGTCAGCGAATAAGGAGGTGTTGACATATTTTATGCCTATGGATTTTGAGATCAATAACTGGGTGAAAATATTAAGCTTAAGTCGTACTTATAATATTTTTTGTTGTAGATAATGCATTGTCCAGTAGGTTCCATTTCCGGTACATCTTTAGCGATTTCACGTCCATTTACGTCCAGGTTTTATATCGAACGGTCTAGTCCTTATATATGCAATACCTAAGAGGCATTTGAATTAATGTGAATACACAAATTAAAAAAAGGCTTTGTTCTTTTTTACAAAGACAAAAAACCGAGACTGTCCTTTTCCAACCATAAAGTGCGTAGCTCTATGCCAGCCTGAGCTGTGACGTATGTTCATGACACAGCACAGACATAATCGGCATTACTTGAAAGGTAGCTTTTCTTATTGGAAACGTCTTTGTTAGCGCACGACTCAAGGGTTGCCCAAACAAAACAAAAAATTTTGTGCACAGCAAAAAAAAAAAGTGTGCACGGTTCTCAAGGGCGTGAAGTTTGCTGCGGGGGCCTACGTTTTCAGCGAGGGCATCAACCATAGAGACAGCACGCCTTTCCTCCTCGCCTCCCGACTATCGTTTACTATCGTTCAGAAGATTGGCGATTGCCAAAAACAGTGAGGTCTTGACGACAGCCAGCAAGGCGTGTGGCTCCGGATCCACGTGATGACAACCCTTAAAACCTCTCTCCAAGAACCCAAGTCGTGAATAGCATTTCCCCAACGGAAAAAAAAGTAAAAAAAAAAAAAGTTTGCAAGCGGACTCGGACGGAAGGAAACCATTCATTTGCAGCGAGAGCAAATGATGTGGCTGCACTAAACGTGTCCTGTTTGGACAGACCTTCAGCATGCTGCGCGCATTGCCGAGAGGTAGGGGAGCGGATTTCAGGGACAGGAAAGGCATACAAAGGGGAAGGGGAGTGATGCTCACGCCCGAAGAAAATTCCTCCGGGTTAATGAGTCGACAAAACGTCTGCGGTGTGATGAAACGGCCCGCAACATCCTTGGTGACGTTAAAAAAGTCATAGTCGGATTGTGTTTTCCAGCATTGCTCTCCACGTAGCCTGGAAATAAACAAGAATCGATCAATATGTTTTAAAGGAACAATATATCGAAATATAGGTGTGTGCAATGGGAGAAATACGAATGTTTTTCTGATAATTCAATTAATCCAAAGGTGCGAGCGAGCTGCACTAGAACGATGAAAATATTCCCTGGAGAAGAGAAACAACGGGGACAAAGGACAAACACCAATCTCCAAACACAGCTAGGCGACTGGTGCGGGACAGAAAATATCCGCCTGGTCCTGGTATCGAATCAGGGACACCTCTATTTCTAGTGGAGCTCTCTACCAACTGAGCTAATCAGGAGTTAGGCGTCAGTAGAGCAAAGGGGTTTTATCAGCTGCCGCCGGTCGAGCTCCAACAACCCTAGAGAAAATGCCATTTTTATGAGGAATTTCTTGTGCCCAATTCGCACATATGAATCATACAAGATATATAAGAACATATAAGAACCATATAAGAACCGTAAAAAACTATATAAGACATATGAGAACATATGAGAAACTTTTCACAAGTTTTTTATACCTCTTATATAGTTCTTATATGTTATTATATATCTTGTATGATTCCTATGTGCCTATTGAACGCAAAAAGTTCTCATGCAAATGAGATCTGTCAATACGGAAGGGTGAATGGCCTGCATAGTAAGGTTATTATGATAATGAAAATAATGCAAAGGTGCAAGCGAGCTGGAAAAGCATGATGAAAATAATCGCTGTAGAAAACGGAACAAAGGGACAAAGTACATGCACAAATCTCAACACAGCTAGGAGAAATTAACTATGTTTGGAGATATCCGTTTGTCCTCTGTTCCCCTTGTTCTTCTTCTAAAGGGAATATTTTCATACCGAATTTTTTTTCTGATTCATGACATTAGATTAATATTACAACATTTAAATTTTTACTGAACGCACACGAAGAAACAAAAAAAAAGTATCCTTCCACTAGCATTAGGCAGCCGATATACTAATGCCTCTATAATTGGAGTAATTATCCGAAATGCGTGCCTTTCGAAAATTCTAAGGGCCCTGAAACACTGAGGCAACACGGCGGCAACACCAACAAAACATGTTGTCCAACAATCGTGCAACCTGTTGCTCCTTTCCGATGTTGTCCGACAACCCTGTCACATCGCGGCAACAGTCGCACAACATGGATGAGAACGAAAAAGTTACCTTGGTATGAAAGCTTTCGGAAAAAAAAAACAAAAACAGAAGCAACTTTGATGCTTCTGTTTCTGAAGCGAAAACAAACACAAAAAAACAGCTCTGATGACTGGCTGAGCGAATTTCGGGCCGACAACAAGACTACACATATAGCTTTAAGGGCAGAGCTAGTTTCCTATCAACGTCGTTTTCTTATGAGCTTACTGAAATAGAGGCTTGGAAAATGTTATCAAACAATAATTAAGGCTGTCGTGCAGCTAAAAAAATTTTATGAATGTTTTTACTGCATAATTATGGCAAGTGCTTGTCAAAAAGGTCACAGAGGCGCTCGTGAACGTTCAAACTAGTGTTGATATTGGAACTACCAAGAGACCAGCTCACATTACTGCTAGTGAAATAAAATGGCATGTCTCTACTCGCCTGGTGATAAAGTATTATTAAAATGACGCAAGAAAGCAAAGGTTAAAAAATAAAAGTATTAAAACGACCGCTATGATAATGATTCTCGATTTTATTTCATTTTATTTATTATATCCTTAAGGCGCCCATCGGGCTTTATGTAAAGGGGGCAAGTACGTCATTATTCAAAAAACAAACAGAAAATAAATAAAACAAGAAAACAGGTGTTACATTTGCTATGCGTTTAAGTAAGTGGTAAGAGAATCTTTGAAACCAAAGGATTCTTGGATGATTACAATATTATCAGAAAAGGAGTTGCATTCGTATGTCGCCAACTGTAATGGGGATAATTTAAAAAGGTTCGTTCGTGGAGTGACCAAATGAAGTTTTTCCGAATTGTCAGTGCGCGTAGAAATATGTGGTGCAGCCCGGCAAAATAGTTCTCTCTTTTATGGGCAGTGGTAGTGCAAAGTATGCAATGTTGCAAGTCTTGAGCTTTTCCTTCTGTGTGCAAGAGTTGGTACTCCGAGTTTTTCCTTTAGTGAGGTGATGCTTGTGTGCGTGTAGTTTTTAAGAATGAAGCGTGTGGCTCTATTTTGAACTGATTCTAGTCTTTTTTGTCAAATAAAACTGATGTGGTTTTATTTTATAATAAAGAAGCGCAATCAAGTTCAGATCGAATGAGGGTGGTATATGCTATAAGCTTTGCTTCCCAGTTGGCCATGTGAAAATTTCGACTTAGAAAACCGAGGCTTTGATTTGCTTTTACACTTATGTGATTGATGTGGGCTTCGCAAGACAAGTTTGATGTGAAATGAACCAAAAGATATTTATATGTACGCACATGTTCAAGAACCAAATCAAAGAGAGTGTGTGTAAAACTCTGCCGCACTTCGCTTAGTACTAAAATTTTGACATTTCGTTTTTGGAAATATTCATCTTCTTTTGCCACATTAGACACCATATTTTAATTGTAAATAAGTTGTTCTGAAGTTCAATACAATCATGAATGCTAGATGATTTTCTATAAATCACACAATAATTGGCGTAAAAATGGATGGTGGAGTGGATAGTAGGGGGCAAGTCGTTTACGTACAAAAGGAAAGTAGTGAGCCCAGCAGGGTTCCCTGTGGTACTGCTGAGTTTACTTTCCTTTGACATGAGGATTCGCGTTCATAGCGGACACTTTGCGAGCGGTCGACGAGGAAGTTCAATTACTCTGTATGACAGACGGTTCTATTTGCAAAGCGCGTAATTTAAGAAGTCGTAGATGTGGTACCCTGTTAAATGTTTTTTTAATGTCCATAACAGTGCATGGGTTTCTCTTTTAGACTAAAGGTTGTGATGAAGGTCTGTGACAAATTCAAAGAGTTGGGTTTCGCAAGAATGATACCGCGGGAAACTGTGCTGGTTTAGTAAGAGAAAGTTGTTGTCCGACAAATGATCCATAATATTCCAGAAAATCTCATGCTTCATAGGCTTACTAGGTACACTTGTAAGAGAGATTGGTCTATAATTCGTCAACTCATTCTTTTGACCGGTCTTAAAAAGTAGGGTGGCTTTTGCTTCTCTTCAGTTTGCAGGAATTTTACCAGTAGGTAAGGATTGTTGGAAAAGTAAACACAGAAGAGAGGAAGCTTCTTATTTACAGAGCCTAAGCACTTTCGTTGAAATTATACCCGGGACTGGAGCTCAACTTGGTCGAAGATATTCTATCAGTTTCTGAATACCAGTCGCACACATAGCGATCGGAGCCATATGAGTCAGTATACTATCTTCAGGCAAAAAAACTAGCAACGGAAAGGTTTCGTCAGAAAACATTTCACTAATCAGAAAACATTTCACTAAAGAAATTGCCAACTCGTTCACAGACGTCAACAGCATCCAGCTTGTTTCCCGAAGAATCAGTAAAGTGGAAGGGGTTGGAAGTGTGCTTGGGGTTAACTGCATTCCAAATTATTCGAGTCAGTCTTTATAAGGCCGCGTAGGTCTTCAATAAAGATCGGATCTTTCGCTTTCTTTAGTTCATTTACACACATTTGGTTGATTTCGTCGTACCTTACAAATGCAATCGAAGAACGCGATATTTTAGCCTGCTCTCTTGGCATTAGGAAACAGGCGCTACCAGACACCTGAATGTATTCTAAAATACCCAGAACGTTTCGGGAGAATGAAGCGGTCACATAGTAGGCGGAATCAAGTATACAGCGTGGAAAAATATTCATTTTACCTATTCTTATGAAGGCCGATCATGTCGGCGTCGCAGTTTTTAAGCACTGTCAGTTCAGCTCAACACCAGGCTACAAAATACGCTTTAGGGAACTGCAGGCGCTAACTCAATTTTACAGTAGAAATAGGAATTGCACGAGAGAAAAAAAAAAACTGAACAGAAACACCTTATACGATGTCGAAGATTCCTAACATATATCGGCCATTTCATCTTCCTCGTATAGGGCTATATCGTTGTCAGCGAATGAAAAACATCTTCATAATATAAAGGGTGGAAAATACTCACCGTGTCAAGTTTTCTAACCACAGTCACTAGTTGATGTCGTTCCGTGGCAATTTCCGGACCTTCGAATGCTCTAGCACATTGAAGAGTCGCATTCCCAGCGACGCCTCGCCACACACGAACGAAGGTAAACAATCAAGGTCGTGGAGCGTTCCAAGCGTTGTGCCCGCCGTCAGCGCGGTGTGATAGGGTGGTCGGACAACAAATCGGCCAACACGGATTCCGGGTGACTGCAACATGTTGCCCTGCGGTTCTTGTTGCCGCGATGTGAGAGGGTCACCGGAAACGCGTCATCTCGTGTTGCCGAATAGAGTTGTCCGACTGTCGGCTCAGTGTGGCCGGGCCTTAAGAGCGTTGCATCAATCAACCTTGTAATGTTTCTTTCGGTTCTGTTCGTTTGCACTAAACAAACGACGGACGTACTAGGACTCTAAAAAGAAAAGTTATTTGTCACGTTTAATGGATTCAGCTACGTTTTGGTGAACGCTCTGATGTTTCTTCAGTTCGATATAATGGCCATAATTAGTTTATAGTGAGAATAACAGCACAACCACAATACAATGTATTATTGCTGTGAACTTGCAGCCTCGTTGCCTCTCCAATGACAGGTGAGTTGCAAGTTCCTTTCAACTATTGATGACAGCTGAAGGAACATGTGCCCGTATTATGGAAAAGCTTTTAGCGTCGTCGTTCTTTTGATGGATTCAGCTACCTTTTAAGTGAACTACGATTTAAGTAACCACGATTGGAAGTAACATCCCCGTCAACTGGCAAACGATACATTCAAAATTAGGCTGAAATAATGGCATAGGAAATGTCACGGGTCAAAAGAAGAATAAAGGTTCGATGATGCAAGCGCCTAAGAAAGGTTAAGCAAATACTTACTTCAATACAAATTCCATACCCTTCTCACTACAATTCGAAAACGCGAAAGGCGGCCCAAGAGGCCCTCCAGAGTTCATAATGTATTTGACTTTGGACTTGCAGTCAAGAGCACCAGGATGATTCTTGACATTTCTCAAGGGACCACTTCCATCGTGCGCGCTCCCGAGCCTGCGCGAATATTGTTCATGCTAAAAAGACCATCTAATGCTCAACACTATAATAAGTGACAGATTAAGATACGCAAAGCAAGGCTCATTATAGTCACGCTTCTTATCGGCCCTTATCGCATTGTCCATCGCGATGATAAAAGCCATGGGATTCACTAACGGTGACTAAAAAAGTTTCTCCCGGGTGAAACGCTGAGCACATATGTTTATAAAGGAAGCGACGAGATACTTACAAATGCCCAATTTCGTGGGCTATTGTGGTAAATCTAATGTACAGAGGAGGTACTTCCTCGGAAATTCCCACATTATCGCCTTTCACGCACACCATTCCGGAATAGGAGCTACCTGAAAATAATCCATTTGTTGCTTACCAAAGACATTCAATAACGTTTTTTTCAAGCTTTAAAAATACGCTGTGATGTGAAAATCCCCGTCTTTGAAAAAGCAGCTATTTATAATTATGAGACGCTCAGCCACTAATAATTAAAAATTACCCGAGGCGTGACCGCTTGTGCAAAAGTCTCGAATGCCAAGGAAACAAGCCGTATCTAGAAGTTTGGCGGTGTGCTTACAGGGAAAAGTTTCTTCAGAAAGGTACAAGCAAAACAAATACACAAACAAACATCAAGAGTTACTTTTTTTCAGCGCAAAGCTAAATAACGAAAAACTACACACCCAGCCTTTGGTCAAATGTAGCGCTCGGTGCTTGAACCTGATGCCGAAGTTTCAGAACTTGCTGACTCAAAAATTGTGAACAGTTTTGGGAAATTCACAATAAGACGAAGGCAGTCGACGAAGTCCAGCAATGCATGCAAATGAGTGACGTCGGCTACCGAAAACGGGACTCATTTTGCCAGAGTAAAATTAAAAAATTGCTTCTAACGTTTGAATCTTCAAACGTGAGTTTTAAAGCTTTGGCATCAGGTTGTACCGTTAGAGCTCCGTTTGGAGGGCACTAATGGCGCGTTCACACTGGAAGCGGATCCGCGTTCGCGAAGCAGATCTGGGCGTTCTCAACCGCAAAGCTAGGATCGAGCGGTTGGAGCGCGTTTTTGCCAACCGCTTCGAGACTGATTTCTCCCAACCGCTTTCACGAACCGCAAAGCGGCAACCAAGCACAACGCGACGCTGACGTGACGTCAGTGACTTTCGAAACAACATGGCACCTGTCGCTGGTGAGGCGTCCAAGGCGCTGTAGTCCTAGCGCTGTAGTCTTAGGTTTGGACAAATCAGCGGAGAAACTTGATGTTCACGTCCGTCACTTGAATCCGCCGCGAAAAGAATTGACTCGTAATTTTAACGGGCTTCCCACCGGTGATTTGGTTCGGGTAAGAGTTTGTTTATTATTCCTGGTGCCACAGCCCGAAGCTCGCTGCCTTCTTAACCTCTGCCTGTAGAACGTCGGAACCCGCCCCTGATCGACCAAAATCTCAGCTTTTCTACCCACTAAGATAGTCGCGTGAACTATTGAAAGCTTTCGACACCGTGCATGATCACCACGAAGGCCGATAGAGACGTCGTGAGCTTGATTGCGTAGCCAACGCACTAACGCGGAGGGGGCAGGGTACCTGCGCTAGCTCGACCTGTAAAGTTTACTAACAATAAAATATATAAAGGGAACCTACTCAAGGAATAAAGTGTACGTACCAGACAATGCAGAGGTAATCCACACGGCGTTTATTTGAGCTTAATGTCAAACAAACAGTAGACTCGATCGACGAGCGAGTGACGAGAGAGTCCGCCAGCAACGATGCCACGACCGGATAGCACCGAACACATTCCCCGCACCACGGTCCACCCCACCGCTCACAACTTTGAAAATGATAGGAGCGAACAACAACGAGGGGGGAAAACTGGCCGTCTTTCCCGAAAATAAGGTCAGCTATTCATGCGGAAAGGGTCCACTTCGAAGATAAGGTTGGGGTCATCCTGTTCTGAGTCAGCAAGGCGCGCCTAGCTGGGCTTTGCTTGTGGGCGAAGTCGAGGAAATCACGGGCGAGTTTGGCGGGTCCATGCTTCTTTTTTCGCTGCCTGAACTCGTGATGCGTGCGAACATCCCGGAGAAAAATATTCCGAGTGCCAAAATAGCAAAAGTTTGGCTTTGGACCTTGAATTAAAGCGGAGTTTTGATTGTAAAACAGGGTTGCCAAACGCAGGTCTCAAAAGATCACGCGTGACCGCCGAGAAACCGCCAACCGCCTCTCGGTGTGTGTGAACGGGGTCGCTCGCGAACCGAACCGCGACCGCTTCGCGAACGCGGGTCCGCTTCCAGTGTGAATGCGCCATAAGCGTTGGGCAATGCCCAGGCTGTATTGTCATGAAAAAAACACTATTTTTGAGGACGCACGTACCCTTCCGGCCTTGCAGTTTTACGTAGAATAAAAGTGTACAGTTATAATTTGTTGTTGATTTTCGCGTTTGAAATTTTCAAGAGATATTCGTTGAACGTGATTTTTATCATCATCATCTGACGACAATCCTCCTCGTCAAGTGCTATTTGTGAACTCAGTGGCCAAAACGTGGTTTAAAGACATTTTGAACTTGACTTTCTCCAACTGCTTCAAAGCAAGCAATGTTAGTTTTATTCAGTAAAGGCCACCTTCTGTGAAAAAGGCAACCAACTGACAAATCGCACTCAGTAATTCGTGTTACCAACTAGCAGAAACCGCGAATACCTTCGTTATTCGTTAGACATCTCTCGGAAATAGCTGGTTAAACTCCGATTTTTTTTAAAATTCAGCAAAAATGTGTGGTCCGGAGCATCTTCTGACCCCTCTCTCTTACCTTGAACATTGGGAGATAATTTGTTAGTGTTCTTGTTACGTGTCCCTAAGCGGCGCCTGAAATGCAAATATGAAAATACTAATTATGCGCATCCCTGCTGCAATAAACAATAATCACGTCAAACGGTGTACGTGCATATAGTTTGTGCTTTTTAGGCGCTACTTCTCCTTTTTTAGAAAAGCCACGAAAGCTGCACGTACATAGTCTCGGCAGGTGAGTTACACGCCGATGGTGACGTAACAGAGGAGCTGTCACGATAAGTAAGATTGTTAACTAAAACTTGTGAATGAACGTTCTCGTTCGTAAGAAAAACATACCATTCTAATCAGAACGTAGTTGAGCGTCATCAAAACGCACTAAACTATTCATCTTGGTTTAACAAACCAAGATGAATAGCTACCAACTAGACTAACTTTCCACCCTACAGCACTAAACTAGTCGATTTTAGAAAATTCTGGAACATTTGGGAAGGGTTATGGCGCGCTGACGTTACCACCAGTGAAATCCGTGCACGGTTGGGGATGCAAAAACTCAGATGAGAATATAATCGTCTGCGTTTACACATCACCAGCCCTGCCAATCTAAAAACACTCTCGATTTTGAATGTAATATTCACCCGCGGCCCTTACCACGTTTTTCTCTGGGCCATCGCTTTGAACCAAACGTAGAGATAGAGAAAAAGATTGTGCATCATGAAAAGCATTAGCTTTTTTTTTTATTTAGAACATTAAGATACCGGAAGAAACATTAAATATCCGCTAAACTCACTTACTATACATAAACAATCGACAAAATCGAAGACTTTAATTAACGTTTACAAGAGAAATTTTGTTCCCAGGAAATTGTTTTTATGTCTGCTGACCGGAAATTCTAAAACCGAAACTGCGATGCTTGCGACAGCCTAATACTGACAATTTGAGATCTCTATGATTTGCATAAATATAGGGCTTTGCTATCCTCGTAAATAATACATGAATAACTTGTAGCATGCAGCGCGTATTAGCCGAAATTATGCACCTCTACCGCTCGTTTTGAGGGGACAAAACTTTTTTACACGTCTCTGATCACCTTGCCGTCAAGTCAATTTAACCGGCACATAAAAAAGGGCATGTTACGATTTTGAATTGAAATGCTCTTTACACAAGCTTGCTGCCACGAGTCGCACCGAAGTACGAAGTTAGCAAACGTGGCGATGCTGGGCGAGTTTGTTCATCACTAGGTAAGGTAAATACAGCGCAGAGAAAGACGAAGACAAAGAGGAAAGAGACATCAGCGCACATGTGTCCTCTCTTGAACACATATCGGATAGACACATATTAGCACATGTGTGTGTAACTAGATACCGCCTCCTAATAACTGAACTAGCCGATATTAAAATCAAAGCCCCAGTGGTCATTATATATATATATATAAAAGAAAAAAAAGCGAAAATAAATACAGCTTTGATGTCCTTGATATTTATCGCCTTTGTTTTCAAAAGTGAGTTTTGGGGGTTTCGAAGCTCCAGCATTATGGCACACATTAAGCGACGAATCAGGTTCGCTACACAGTGAAACGGTCAGCACATCAGAGACTGTAGAAGAAACGTTTTGCATGTCGCCGAATAAAAGTGCGTAAAATAGAGGAACCCGTGGGCATCTCTTGTCACCCAGTAGATAATATTTTACGTAATGAATTGAATTCAAAACAGAAAGCTTTCCGCAAGATGGGTGTCGCATTTTCTTAATACGTAGCTAATGATCTGCATTCAGCATTGCTCCGATTGGAAAAAAAAACAACAAAAAAAAATAAAAAAAACATAAGAGTACAGAAGTTTGCATGCCCTCACACTTTATATGTTTCCCAAAACTCAAACGGTTTTGGCTAGAAAGAGATTTCGGCCGAGTGAAAAGGTTACAGAGGAATTCAATTGCGAAAAGTTTGAAAGACCTTGCATCAAGTGCGTTGATCTTCGAGGGGATTTTGTTTTCAAATACCATAACTTGAAATGGTTTTGTTTTCATTTCATATTCATTTCGGAAACGTTTCGATATATCCTACTGTACTCCCAGGAAACACTTCTAGCACAGAAGCTTCCCTGTATTGGTAAAATGCTATTCTGCTTCCTAAATATTAACGACGTAGTTACGGGGATCACACCATATGGGGTAAAGTGTCGAAGGCGGCTCGAGTATTCGACACGAGCAGTGCACAATCACTCGATTTAGGCTCGTGAGGAAAAACAGCTAGAAGAACATTTCAGTATTAGTTTGCGTCTAATCACTGCGGTGCAGTGAATAGCCAACTGTACAGGGTGATTCAGGGAGAGGCCAGGCTCTTTAAATTGACCGCAAAATTCGGTTTCTTAACTTATCGCGTTACAACTTTTGCAGCGTTGCCCACAAATGGTGCATTTTTTTTTTGTAAACTTTGCAAAGAGCAAATTTACCTGAGGAAAAAGTAAAGAAAGAAAAAGGCTTAGCTGCTATGGAAACGCAGCGACGCCAGCGGGCTTCAAACAACACGGCGCCGTTTCGCACGGGAGACAAGAGATGGCGCAACGAACGCCGCCAACGAACGAGCATACGGCGCCTACAGCCGGCGTTTTTAGCCGACGATATTTCGACTCAAAAGCGGCGCGCGTTCCGCAGGCGGCGAGAGTCGCAGAAACAAAAACAGGCGCGATAAGAAGAAGGAACTACAATTCCTTGTCTGCTAAACATGTCGTGTGCTCATTCGTTGGTGGCAGTTGGCGTCGCGACCGCTTGCGCCATCTCTTGCCTCCCGTGCAATACGGCACCGTGTTGTTTGAAGACCGGTGGCTTCACTGCGTTTCCGTAGGAGCTAAGACTTTTTCTTTTTTTAATTTTTCCTCAGGTCAGATCACTCTTTCCGAATTTTACAAAAAAAAAGAAAAAAAAAAGCACCATCTCTTGGCAGCGTTGCACAAAATCGTAGCGCGATAGGTTAAGAAACCTAATTTTGCGGTCGATTTAAAAAGCCTGGCAACTCCTTAAGTCACCCTGTAGTAACACTCCTCCGACCTCCGCCAAGGTTTTGCCTCTTGCCTGCCTAGAATCCGTAATAGAAGATAATATGGCCACTTGTACCGGCAAAGAGTTAAAAGCTGACTGTGCTCGTTTCAGTAAAGAAAAAAAAAATTCTAAGACTGCTTTTGAGAGAAAATAAAAGCTAGTCCATGTTTTAAGGGGTTATGGAAGTCAAAGATTTGATCTGAGTGGTGGGTAATTTATTGTAAGCCCAAAAATATTGGGACGACCGCCTTAATCTATCCCATATCCTTCGGGAGCATTGCATCGAAATAAGGAACTATGATATGTTATCTGTGCCTCAACCGCACAACTAGACCTCAGGAATTAAATGATCTTGCTTACCCAAAGAGCATCAGGTAGAAATCGGCAGGCCTTTTGAACGTGGTGTTTTTGGTGAATTGTCCAAAGGCTTTTAGTGACTCAGGCGCTGAGACTACATTATCTTCCTCCACAACGAAATACTCATCTCCTTTCGTCTGTAAACATAAAGCATTAAACGGAAATATTTATATTTTATTACTTTTTCAATCACAAATTAGACCGCCGTTATCATCTAAAAGTAGTACATTCTAGATGCAAAAATGTCTCTAGCTCTAATTGTTCATAAAAATCTGCAATACTTGGCATTGAGTCTACTAAGTAAAATAAGCTAAATGAAATATAAGAACCTTTGCGAAAACGAACTAGAAATGAGCTAGTTTTGTTTTGACAGCGCCGTATGTCGCGACAAAAATCAATATTGTACACAATTTAAATAGAGAACAAATGGCTGCTTCGAAATAAAACCGTCGGCTTTGACTGCGCGAACAGAAGCGATTTTGGAACTTTGATTTAGACAGATAAATCCCCTATTGCTGTTGATTGGCACGATCAGTTTGAGACATATGTCCGTTTTCTTATTCATTTACACGGTGTTATATAATCGTGATATTAAAATAGTGCAAGGTCACGTCGTAAACAAGTGGTTTCTTTGTTACCCTCACCAAACCATAGGAATCATTCTTCGCAACACAGACCGACGCTCCTTTCTTACCTCGTTCGGGACCCCAACATACCATCAGATATAAGATATGTGCACAGGCATGCACTAGTACCCCCCCTTTCCCCCCCCCCCCTCCTTTCAGGCTTGTTTGGAACCATTTTTATGCATTCGATTAGAGGGATACCATCTGTTTGCGACAAACGTATCTTGGTTTTATCTCTCGCACATCACACACTGGTACAACGAATCGACTGCAACGTTTTTCACACACTTATTTCTCCGGGTAAAGCTCTCGGCAATGCCTATACTTCAAAAGAAGCTTGAGCAGAGTTCAAAAATTAAAAAAAGGGAAATGACGCCACTGTGAAAACGTACTCAATCTCCGCCATTCTTCTGACTTTTTTAGCCGACTTGCGGGCTCGCGCACGTACGGCTCCCTCGTTTTTAACTTGAAGCAAGATGACTCTTGTTTGGGCCTCATCTCTCTCGATTAAATCAACGAACGCGAAGGGGTTCGCGTTCATTTTTCCATGCCATGCCCCCATACGGTTGTTGGTTCTGTGTCCCCTGTTTCCGTGATGGTGCCACCGCTCCAGTTGGAAAATGTGCTCATCCATGTTCCGTCAAAGTAATCAAGCAATTCAATGAGCTCCGGAATACGAGAAATATATGCTCCGACGCAGAAACGCCCAGGGGCGAGGGACTTCAGAAGGCGAAAGAAAGGAAAGTGCCACGAGCTTACGAATGAGCGCCCTTAGCTGGCTGTTTCTTGAGTAGGCGCTATGAGGACCAGTCTCTGAACGGAAGCCCACATTTTTTGCGCAACAATGAAAATCGCACCCTCGATAAGCAGCTTGGGGAAACACGATGCGCAGACCACTAACAAGCGCCGGCTCAAAATCCATCACGAAACTTTCAGGGGTCAAGGAAGGAATCCCAGCAGATATGAATGTAATTATAGCCTTTCAAACGCACGGGCATAAATTTGTAGCTAGCCGACCCGACAACAAAAAGCAAACGGCTGCGCTAGGCACTCCGTCAGTTACAATTTGCAGAGTTACAAGTTGGTCACACATGTAAGGTACAACAAACAATGTCCCGTCCGCAAAAAAAAAAAGTAATTTTAACTGACGACAGCCGTTGCATGCCATCTCGTGTTGCGAAGACAACTATTCAAGACGAGGGTCTCTGCGGTCGTCGATGATCAAGAAGGGCTCTGCTAGTTTTTTTCTTTTTGTGGGCGTCGTTGTCTTGCGGAGTGTCAGCTGATGAAGGAACCGGTGGCTGCGCTGAGCGCCTTTCTCGATACATCAAATCCTTCAGGCTGGCAAACGTGGGCACATCTGCTGCTTTTTCATCTGGCGCCTAAAAGAAATTTAGTGATTTCGTATAGCGAACTTTGCCTGATAATTCGGAGCCGTGATAGATATAATAATTTGGAAGTAAACTGCTGAGCAGGTTTGGAGAAGTTCCTCGTTAAACAACCTTGGCATGGGCGTATTCGAGTTGTGTGCTGCTGATGTTTTCAGCGCCAAGCGCAGCTGGTCCCTCACAATCCTCGGCTCGTCTGTTGCATGGTTATGGACGCCTATAAGTAAAAGGGGCGTAAATGTGCAATGGCATGTTAACGGCCCTTAAGCATGTTCCTGGTGGCGCTAGTAAGATTAAGTAAGAAGTAAGCGCGGTGCGGTCAAAAAAGGGCCGTAAAATGCCTAAAATTTGCTTCCCTGAGCCAAAAATGTTATCCGCGGGTGCCGCCTGACTTCGCGGATCTGTCGGAGCCAGGTTTAGAATTGTGGCGTAGAAGAAACCGCCGAAATATTCGAAGAACTGCGGAGCTCATCGGGGGCATGTCAGAACATGCCCCCCGCTTCTTCTCCGCATCTTTCGGAGGCAGCTCAGCGAATGACGATGCCGAAACACATTTTTAGAACAAAAAATTCAGTCTGAGTTGTGACATTATTCAATATAAAAGGTCAGGATTGCATTGCTTAATGTCACAGCTGAGACTGCCTTTTTCTGGTCTAAACATATGTTTCGGTATCATCATTCGCTGAGCTGCCTCCGTAAGGTGCGCTGATTGGATCTCCGAGTGTTGTGCGGGAAAGTAGACTCACGGAATTTTTTTAGAGTGTACAACTCCCTGTAAAACCGAATTAGTGCGCTGCTCTCAAGGAGGAGGAGGGAAGGGTACTGAGAAGAGCGTATACTCCTTCCTCCTCCTTACCTCCTCATCCTGCCTGCCACTCCTCACGGTTACGCCGATGGCGCCGTTGACGCCGACGCCAACGACGTAACCGTGAGGTCACGTGAGGTCGTGAGGTCGTGAGGTCACGTGAGGTCGTGAGGTCACGTGACCCTCGTGACCTCACGGCGGTCATGTTATCTCACAAGGTTGACGTGACGTCGCCGGGGTCACGTGAACTCACTGGAGTCACGTGACCTCATGGGGATCACGTGACTTCACGGGGTCAACTGACCTCACTGGGGTCACGTTACCTCACGAGGTGACGTGACGTCACCGGTGTCACGTGACCTCAAGGAGGTCACGTGATTCCACCCGGGTCACGTGACCTCAAGGAGGTCACGGTACGTCACCGGGGTCACGTGACCTCACGGGTGTCACGTGCCTTACTCTTACGCCGACGGCGACGCCGACGCCGCTCCAGCCAGAAACGGGAGTCTAAGATCTGCGCTCCAAAAGAACGGTGCTGTGTGGTCAGTATGCTGAAGGTTTTCTTTACAACCTATACCTTTTGTTTTCGCACAACAAACAACCTATCAATATTTTTTTTCGTTGTTGAACCCCAAACTAATAAACAGTAATAAAGATGAAAGTAACTAAAGTATAATACAACTGACGTTTTAACCAGCATGGAACCAGCAATCTAATTTTGTATAAAACACAAATAGATCTCAAGATGCTTCCATGCATTTTATTAATATGTGGTGTCCAGCTCAAGTTTCTCCTGACAACTCATAAACGATTACACGCTCGATCACCGAGTCTTGGAATTTTTAAAAACAATTTCACGATCGTCAGGTTTACCTCGTGGCTTAAAAATTTCATATTATGTCTTCGTAACATTTAACTGAAGTTCATTAGAGTCAAGCCAGTCCGATAATTCATTGAGCCACGTGTTAGCAGTAACTTCTAGATGACGTAAAAATGGACCAGAAAAAAATAAGCTCGTATCGTCGGGGTACAAAACTATTTCAGGAGTGCTTAGGATAGGTATATAATTATTATTATAAATAATAAAAAAAGAGGACCTAAAATAAACCCCTATAGAACCCCATACGAAATTTGTTCTGGCTTGGACCGGTATCCATTAAAACACGTATATTGCGACCGACAAGATAAGTAACTACGTACAAAATCTAAAGCAAAACCTCGAATTCTAAAAAAACGGTAGTTCATAAAACAATATATCATGTTTAATGAGATCAAACGCTCTTCTCTAGTCTCAAAATATTTCAGTGGGTAAATAGCTTATTTTGAAAATGCTGATTAATTGTTTTTTTGATACTGAGTAGCGCCATTTCTGTAGATTTTTTTTCTTGAAAACCGTATTGCTGCATTACAAAGACATCTCTTTCATTCAAAAATTTGCATAAGCGTTTTTTTTTATCAGATGTTCTAATACTTCTAAACATTAGGGAGGTACGGATATGGGCTTATAGTTGTTAATGTTGTCAAAATAGCCTGGGCTTTGTGCAAAACAGCAACTCTTGAAAATTTCATGCGATGGGGAAAAGTATTAAGGCTCGTTCACACTCTTGCAACCGAGTACAACCGAGAAAGACAAGACCAGTTTTTAATCCTCTTGCGACTTCTTAGGACAAGCTCCGCTGCAGCGGGGCTGGCCCTAAGGCGTCGCAAAAGGCTTAAAAACCGGTCTGGTCTCTCTCGGTCGTACTCGGTCCCATATATGTGAACGGCGCTTTAGTTGCTAATGCGATGTTACATGTATGCTGTAGAAATGAACACAGTAGATGGGCGACAGCTATGATTGGTATGGCCTTGATATCACCTGCTGCAATGAGTAACGTATTTCGTTACTTTTTTTCGGTAACGCCTACAATACTATTGCAGTGCCCTCGATGCACCTCAGAAAAATGAACAATGGAATTCCGGGTCCCGATTTTTGCTCAAGCTCTGCTATTTCCCCTCTGAATTTCGCGGGGAAATTACGTCACATGACTTCATGTCACGTGATCTATAAAAAAAATATTGTTTCTCAGCTAAATATATCGGAAAAAGTGATGTCATGTGACTTCGTCACGTGACCTTAACGAAATTTTAATTTGGCCACTAGATTTAGCAGCAAATTTGACGCCACGTGACCTCAACACCTATTCAGTTTCTCCACTAAATTTAGAAGAAGAAATGACTTCCCGTGACTTTGTAACACGTGGCCTTCACAGGAATTCAGGAAAAAAGTCGTCTATGTGGGAAGGGTATAAATACCTTGCGGATATTTTTATCTATTTTACTGCCGTGTCCGTTCTCATTTTATACTAATTGCAAAACGTGTGGTAGTTTCTATAGTAACTAATATTATTTTCAATATTTACCTATTGTATAAATCACAATATTTAACATAATTTTGCATCCGGTACAATTGTGTAAACCTGCTCTGCACCACTATCATATGAAAAACACAATATTGTATCAAGTTGACCAATACATTATTCTGGCAACCCAGAAAACATGAGCGTTGACAGCATGGTGGAGAATAAAAGTCTGGACGATTTAAATCGTGATTTCTGTCATGATTTCAAAAGTGCTTTAAATCCATGCCAGTTTCACTACAATATTTTGAATAAAAACATTTCCACAAAAAAAAATCCCAACATAGATTTTTTTAATTTACTATTTTTCTATCATGCGATGCATTGCATATTACTTGTTTTCTTTTTAAATCAAGGAAACGCTAATCAAAACAAAAAAATCTCCTAACGCATTGAAATCAAGCATAAACCAGTCGTCTCACCAAATCGTAACCACACAATATTAAGCAGATTTTTTTCATTACAACGTCAAAGTTTCCTAAAAAAAAGGTCACTTAAACCGCACGTTAAATTTGCAGTAATTATTTCTTCCGCATTATCTTCAGTGGTCGGATGGATTTATTAGTCACTCTGTCGTGTTCAAAAATACATCTAGTGATCAAATGCACTATTTTATAGGAATGCTAATTTAAAATAAATTAATCTGGTATAACGCAAATGAATCTGACTTAAATCATAGGAATCCAATAATTTATAGTTAAACAAATAGTTATTGTTTTCCTCTCAGTCGAGCCCCCTGGCAAAGCGGAATCTCATCCAAACGGTTTCAAATAAAAAAGTCGACCTTAGATGACAAAAATTTTGTTTTCTTCTAAAAATTTTGAGTTTACAATTGTGTTGCACCCTTGGCGGGAATAACAAGGCTTTCAGATTTAAAGATACCAACGTGTGGGGGTTCGACAAAAAATACGCACCGGAAACCGGAATATTCCAACAAGCTGGAGGTTTATTCGGGGCTTGCGAACCGTTTTGAAGATTGCATTCACCTTCATGGAAAAAAATAAGGCATTCGAACGGGTGTCAGAACTCGGAGCAAGAAAGCCTCAATAACCACTTTTTGTTTGGTCAAAGAAAGCTGACATTACTATATTATTTCTGAACAAGAACAAAGGTAAACCATACGCACGATGTTCATTAGCCTTATGATGTATCGAGCCTGTATATATTTGCTTTCCTTGAGGGACTTGTGTATTGCACTGTCAAACATTACGTACATTTCAGGTCGCCACACGCTGGGTGGCTCTGCAGTGTCACCTAGAAGGTTTCAAATCATGGCATGTCCTCAGTGCTCCGCAAGTTTAGAATTAACTGTGTAATCATTTTTTTTTAATATGCACGATGCCAGAAAAGTTTATCTTGTTTTCTGTGCAAGATAGTGAAACAGTCTCTCCAATTACGAGTTTTCAAATTCATTATATCAACAAAGTGCGTTCTCGAATTGTAGCTACTCGCTCAGCACGTGCTGACGTCTACCGAATTATTTCAAAGCAAAAACCTAAAGCAGAAAAATGGGGGTTTCTACCGTGTAAAGAAAATTGCATCATAGTTATAAAATGGCAAGTATGTATGCCGCGCATGTAACTAGAATTGCAACCCGCTCCTTGGTGTTTGTAGAATTGGTTGAGAGGACTGCTGAGCAATATTAAATGTTTTGAAAACAAAATAAGCTTACTTTTTGGCAGTAGACTTTCATCCGAACGGTCTTCTACGGGAACTGTAAACATCATTGGGATACTGAATGTAAAAAGTAATCAGAGTCCAAGGTTATAGCTTTTCAAAGGCATGCCTCTTCAGCAAAATTATAGAGGAACAGTTCGTGTTTCTGTCAATCAGTTTTTTTTTTCTTTTTTGCTGGCCCATTTTTGCGGTTTTCGTCCTTAAGATATCTTCAAGATAATTTTCTCAAATTGTTACAATATCCGATGCCAGCGCATATGTGTTTTTCTAAATACCATCACCTCAAGACCGAACCATGCCGAAATGAAGTAGATAATATTTTTGTTTGAAAGAAAAGACGACGAAGTGATATTTTTTATGTGTTACCTAAAAAGTCGGTATAATTAAGTAAAAACATAAGAGACGTCATAATTGTCAGTGTATTCCGCGTCCGAAAAATCATTAGTAGAAACATATTGTTTCGGAACTGTTGAGTGCTACCAATTAAATTATTCAGGAAAAAGTGAACGGCAACTTTGAACGCACTTAAGGTGTGTTAACTTGAATATAAGGATATCATTACTTTTTTCCGACTGCCAAACCATTGACCCGTTCCGTTAGCTCAGAAAGTGCTAATTATTGGTACGATTTGAGATCATACATACTGTGATACTTTGAATACTCTGAACATCGGATTACATACTCAGATCACTAATACAGGAGCCATTGAAATGGTGCAAGTAAAAAAAAAATAAGGAAATACTGTGGGGCTGTCGCCTTTTCAAGCACTATTCACCTTTTATTTTCCAATGATAATCAATTAATTCGCTCATTTCGCCACCCATTAAACAGAATGTGTTATAGAAAAGAACGGCAGGTAAATTAATTCATCGAGAGAATAAATGGCAAATACCTGACAGCATACCAGTATTGACACCGCACGCGAAGCGAACGCTGAAGGAAGGAATTCGGTCGTACATTTAAAATTTCTAATCATTTTCGCTTCGCTAAGTCTATAGCCTTTAAATGTCCAATTTTCATGATATATCTAGTGTAGTGACTGATTCTGACACTTACTTTCCAAGTGGATCGCCTCCTCAGGCGTCGGGAACGGAAATATTCTGTGAGGGATTCGGCCGGATTTGTCATGTATTCGCAATGGCTCAATTCCGTGTGTAAAGCTTAGGTATCCTTCCTGTTAAAAAAGAGAAAGATTTCTGAATAGTGCAAGCATTGCCCGTTGCAGACCGTTTGTGACTCGCCAAACAATAAATTCATCCTTATAAAAATTCAATTGGTGAGGAAGCAATTTATGGAGAAAGTATTCTAAATATATAATTTAAAGTTCTCATAAATAATGACTTTTAGACGCTGCGGTGGTGTGTACTTCCAACATGCTTAATACACTTTCATTTTTGCGAAACTTAAAAAAGCGCTGCAGGTTTATAAAAAAGTTCACGAAAATCTATGTAGTTAACAAATACAGCATTTATAAGTAACGATTCCATAAACTCCTGATCATTTCTATAATCACATGCGTTGTTCCTATACAAATATATACTTCAAAAATATTTGTACATACCATTTCAATTCCCATATTTTTTTCAGTAATTGTAAAGGAAGCCTTGTGTTTCGAATTTTCATAAACACTATTACGTATGTCTGTAGTATCCATCTGAAAACAACATATTATGAGCAAAATTACAGTGGAGTGATCTTCATAACACTAGCAGCTGAAATGCTAAACGGTTACTTGTATAGCCAAGCTATTTATGGCTAGGGTTTCGTGGATTTTTTGTGTGCGTGACCAAAAACTCAGTTCCCAAATTTGGTTCAAAATTGCTTCATTCTATGCAAAAGCTTTTGTCTAATCACAATCAATCACAGTAGATTAGTCATCAATGGGCTCTATTTTCAAGATCAGCAGACTCTCAGGTAGATAATGAAGGTTTCTAAAAGATTTTGCGCTGTGCGACCCGTGTCAGCTATGTCTACTCTCGCACCCGCCCTCTCCTTGTCCTCTTCTCTACTTTTGTCCTCGTCTTTGTTGCGCACACGATTGTATAAGATGTCAAACCAACTCGCCCAAACAACCACTCTTCTCTCCTTGTAGTCGCGCCAAGCGCTTGCGAGCCTAGTTTCCGTTCCTTCCGCTCTCCCGGATTTGCGATCCCGTCGCGCGTGTCTACTTTCCGCCGGGTGGCGGTCGCGGCGGGGGTCTTTTTTCCTTCGGGTCATCACAATGACCACCGATCAAGACAATTAATCTCGACGTACTTTTGTTCAAAATTCTTTGACACATCTGCGTCATGTGCTAAACAGCTTCGCTTGTCATCCACCTTCACAGACTGGAATTGCTCAAGCTTTTTTTTTGCAAACTAAGGCATTTTATAAAAACACACTAAATGATTACTTCCAATGAATTTTGCAAGACGCAGAACGAATATTAGGGTGAATGGTTCCATAAATCATCGAGGAACTAAAACTTTCTCAAAGAATGCAAAAAAGAAATCGTGGGAGTCGGCACGTCATTTAAACAAATGCGCGTTATTTGCGTTATATCAGTGGAGACAATTCTGCTTGAATGGCACATTCAAATGTACGAAAACCTCTAAAGGGACTAGCGGACACATCAAGCAACTTTTGAGTGAATAAATAGGTGGATTGTTTATTTTCTAATTAAATTAAGTGAATTTTAATCTAAGAGGCGGAAGCATGCTTTCTTGTAAAAGGTAATCTTTCCTTACCAATTCGTGATTCACCTCTCCATACCTAGCCTCGGAAAAATACAGACGGTTCCCTAAAACACTGGATTCTTCCAAGTCTATGACGTAGTCTTCAGAAAGTCGAACAGCGCCTCTTGAGTTGCCGCTTCTGCTTTCAATCAGAACCGGATACACGACACCTGGAACGTAACCGCTCCTGTTATCCGACGCTCCATACTCGCAACAAACTTCTCGGTAAAGACGACAAAAGATAACGTTGGTCACAAGTCACGGTGTTTTCCTAATAAAAAAATATCGTAAATAGATCTCCCAGCAAAGTTCTCTTTCAAAAACAAAGGACAATTAACTCAACAAAAATAAGAAAGCTCTTCTGCAATGACAAGACGTTGGAAACGTAATGCAATAAAAGAAAACCACGGGAAGCAAGCCTTTACTCATGTGAATATATCGAACGGAACAAATGTGGAAAATCGGGGGAGGGGGGGGGGGGCATGTTATATTCGTGTTTCGTTAACACTATTTATTCTTTCATATGCATTTCTTAATATGCAGCTCATGAGAAGATATGCTACTTCGCTAGACTTCAAAATGCTATTAAAGTGCCATACCACATAAAAGAAAGAAACTGAAGAATCTAGATTACCTTGTTGCTAAGCTTTTGTTAATGATGGTTAAAATCTTAATCTTTTGTACCACGCCTACGTTCCTGTTCTTCCGAAAACCTTTTGGATATCTGTCAAACGTTTCGCTCTTCATCGCTCTAATTGTACGGCACCATCATGAATGAAACATCGTATTGGGAGGGACACATTTATTTGGTAACCCCGATTGGTACATATAATCTGAACAAACACAGGCTAAGAAAAGCGCGGACAGTTATTTTCTCAAATGCCCAACAACGTGAAAGGATTTGTGGCAGTTTGGAACTCGGCAAAACACAAACATTACGTGATTGTGCATTCCGTGCACGTACAATGCAATTGCGTTCCGCATTAACAAGCTACATTTGCATCCTCTCTTAATTTGTAGGTGTAACAGGAGGAACAAAGTGCATCCCTACTGAAAAAAACCATTTGGCGCCCATATGAAAATAAACGGGTCCATACCGGTAAAAGTTTAACCATACTGGTCACCAGTTTGTCAAAGGGGTCGCCCGTATGGCTCAAAGGGGTCCCCCGTATGAGCCATAATGGTCATCTATTTGGCAAACGGGTCGCTCGTCTGGGCAAATGGGCGACTCGTTTGGGCAAAGCTGTCGCACGTTTGCTCAAACCGGCGACCATGTTGCAAACTGCACCTGTTTAATCAAACGGCTCTCCGGAGCCCGTTTGATATTGAACGTACAGATCGGCGGCGTGGGCACGCCTAGCGTTTCAGCCGTTGCAGCCAATGTTTTCCGGAAGGCTGGGAGCGCCGGTTCATCGATTTCAGATCGTCCGCGTAAGGCAAGTAATTATATTTATATTTCAATTGCGCTGATTTTCGATTATACTGCAACTAAAACTAACACCTTTTTTTTTTTTGTTTTACGTAAACGCGCGACGTTGGTGAGCCGATATTTTTGACAGACCTTTAATACTTTGTCCATCTTTGTTGCCTCAATTTACTTATTCAGCTGGAATCTCTCTCGCAGAAGACGCGACCGCGTGAAAGAATGTACGTCTAGACTCCGTTTCACTTTATTCAAGACGCAGCGAAGGTAGCACGCGTACACGCGGCTGCAAGAACATCGAGCATTGCGAGAGCACGCCCGCCGTTGCAGCACTCAAACTACGAGCTTGCGCTGAGTTCTTTCTTCGCTCGGGCGCAAGCCGAGCTTCTGGCAGCCCCGCCGCCATTTCCAAAGTTCGAGCGCGCGCGCGCGCGCGCGTTTGTTCTTCGGGACTACAAAAACGCATCTCCCTGGAATGCCTGGGGAGAGGGAGAGGGGCTGTCCCGGTGGTCCCAGCGCCTTGACCTCGCTCCCTCCCTCCTCTCTTGTCACCCCTGTCACGTGACCCACAGCAGCGCGCGAGCTACACGCTGATAAGCATCGAGATCCGGAAGGGCGCGCCTTGCAGCCGCTTTTTACTTTGTCTGCTTGTTGTCAGTTGCTGCTCGAAGTTCGCTCGTCCTACCTGCTTCAATCTGTCGCCTAACCCTGCTGTCTTATTGGGATGTCTCACGACAACGTATTGGATGTGCACCAAAGCTATCAGTGTTCGAAACGACCCACGTGTATGTCGGCAACGAGCGATTCTTCAAAGAAGTCGCAAATTCTCGCGGTTTGGTTGGGTTCGGCAAATGACAGCTTGTGCGCCGCATCGTGTTGAAACTTCCAAGGAGCCGGTTCCTCTCGTTTGTGTTTGTGTGGTTGTCCTGCTTTGACCGTGTCGACAAATATCACGGATTACCTCTTTCAAGTCCGCTATTGTTATGGTAAGTGCACTGCAACCTACGTGTTGGCAACGATTGACCGTTCTTCTACGCGTACTCTTCTAAATTATCTAAAGAATTATGCAGCGCCTATTCGCGCGGCAGCCAGGAGAATAATTTCCCCGAAAGTCTACCTGTATAGTGTTCACAGATCGCTTGCACGTTTGTACTTGTCTACAGAAGAGGTAATAAACTTCGAGGAGAATTGAAAACAATCTTTTGTGTCGGTTTTCCTGTCCACTTACAAGCACCTACGCGAGTGCATTTGTTCTACGTGTTTTCTCCATGTTATAAATACGTTTATGAGTTTCGGGACGTCTTAAATATGTTTAAGATAACCAACCTCCCAGACGATACCCATTTAGGGCTAGCGCATAATTTGCAATTTCGAAGGGCACGTTGTAACGAACGACCTTCGCGGCCGGACCTGGACGCGGATCGCCACCCCTTTTGTAACATTCCCGAGGACGCGCCTTTCGCTGACAATCTCAAGCTGGGATTATTTTCCCCGCTGCCCTGGTACCGTCGACAAAAGAGCAAGACAAGCCGTCGTCGATACCGGCTCAAGTTGGGTGCTGAAACGGAAATGCGTTCTCTTTGAGGTGTCCAAGCAGGAACCAACGGCCACGGTGATCCCTGCTAAGCCGAAAGAAGGAGATAAGCCGTGAACGGGAACTGCCCGGATATCGGCGTCCAAGGTCTTCTCCGTCCCGACTAGGGAGTGGGACGGTATCCTCCGGGCGTTCGTGCTCTCTTAGAGCCAACAAAAGGATTAACCGGTGTGTCCGTTTGGGCGTGCTCATAGGCGGTGCCCGGACGTTTGGGAATGAGCTTCTAGGTGTCACCTCGACCTAGATTCCAGGAGCAAGGCCAAATCTCAAGTGTCACTGAAGAAACGGCTGCCACCACAAGCCTGGAGGAACCGGAAGAGCACTTATCCTCTGTGTGTGCGTGTGCGTGCGAGTGGGCGGTGCCTGACCAGTTGGGGAACGGCGTCCTGGCCTAGGGATGTAGGGAAGGGGGACATTATAAAAAGAGCGGTTTTACGCTCCCTCTGCGTGTTCTCACGTTGTTCTCATGCCGAACGGCAGACTGTACATAGCATGTAAATAAACAGTTTGAGAAGAGACACCCTGGCTCACTACCAACTCTGCCCGATGTCCTGGGCGAAACATGGCTCCAGCGGAGATCGACTACATGGACAAGCCCCGAGTCTTTACAACTGGATGGCGGACGGTGGGATCGACAGCTACGATCATTGAGCGGCAGCAACAACGGATCTCATGGGCCGTGAGCCGAGTCTGGTGAGTGACGGCATCTTTTCTCTGTCGCCAGGCCTGTAAGATCGAGGTGTATTTTGCAGGGGCGTAAGTAACTACCGAAAAGGCAATTTTAAGGTTGTTGTGTGTTGGTAGTGCAGAGTTTTGCCACCCAGGTAGGTCACAGACATGGATCTGCAGCGTTTGCTAAAGTGTCAGTTGCTCGACTTGTGTGAGGAGCTCGGGGTAGACGCGAACACATCGATGAAAAAACCGGAGCTTGTTAAGGCTATCCAGGACGAAAAACTTGACAACGAGGAAATCGAAGAGATGTGGGAAAAAATCAAAACAAAAAAAGGAGACGAAGCAAAATTCAAGGAATTAGAACTAGAAAAACTTCGTCTCGAGGTGGAGCTAAGGAAAACGACCGGAGAACGGGAAACGGAGGTAGAGGGCACCCGAAGTCTCTATGACATGACGAAGCTTATTCAGGCTTTCAAGGTGGGACAGGACATGGGCCTCTACCTGGTAAACTTCGAGAGAGCTTGCGAGAGGGCCCGTTTTAATCGGGTATCTTGGGCCAGAAGGTTGCTGAGTGTTCTGCCATGCGAGGCAGCCGGGGTAATCGCGAGGTTATCCGCGGACGACTCGGACGACTACGACCGCGTGAAGAGCTGCCTGCTCAAGAAGTATCGGTTGTCGGCAGAAGCGTTCAGACAGAAGTTCAGGGGCGTGACCAAAAAGTCGGAAGCCAGTTATGCGGAGTTCGCATACGAACTTCGGTCGTACCTTGTCGAATGGATGAAGGTCGCCGAGTCGTATGACGACAAAGAGAAAATGCTGGAGACGGTCGCGCTCGAACAGTTCTATAAGACTCTTCCTGAAAGCATGCGAACCTGGATTCAAGATAAGTCAGGAGTAGACTCTGTTTATCGAGCCGCAGACCTTGCGGATGAGTACAGTTCCCGTAGAGGCGGAAAAGAGGGAATGAGGAGAACCTTTGAGAAGGAAAGCGGAGATGAGCGGAAAAAAGGGGGCTGGAAAAGAACAGAGTCGCGAAAGGAGGAAGACAAGGAGGAGAATATCTCCACGACCTCCCGGGGCAACGGGCCAGACAGTCAGCAAAAGAAGAAACCCTTTGAGGCCAGGAGGCCGATAAGGTGCTTCAATTGCCATGAAAATGGGCACATTGCCGCGGGATGTCAAAAACCAAAGGTGGTTTTCGCCTTAGCGAGTAAGTGCGAGGAGAATGAGGAGCTCCTGAGTCCGTATCTTTTCGACATGACAGTGAACGGAAAGTCGTGCCGCGTGTTGCGCGACAGTGGGGCTACCATTGACCTAATTCACCCGTCGTACGTTACTGAGACCCATTACAATGGGAAATGTAGCTGGATCAAGTCGGTGCTGGACGAGGGGAGCGTGTGTCTCCCTGTGGCCGATGTTCTGATTTCTGGACCATTCGGAGAGGTGCGTACTGAGGCGGCTGTTTCAGACAAACTGCCGCCACAGTACCCCTACCTATTTTCGAACCGAACAGACAGGATTTTGAAAGAACAGGGCAAGAGCCTCGGGAAGGGACTCGTTCAAGCGCTCACGAGGGCTAAAGCTCGCGAGATTTCCACGCGGCTCAGTTATGACGAGGCTAGCCCAGGAAAACCGAAGGATCCGCCGACGGGGGTCTCGGAGGAAACCAGTTCCGGGGAAGCAGAGAAAGACCGGGGGAGTGAGGAAAAAGTCGCGGTCGAAAAAGAAACTCGCCAAGAGCAGCTAATCGAACTGGACGAGTTAATATTGCCCCCGACGTCGGGAAACTTTGAGAAACTCGTGTCCGTAACGAAGGAAGTTCTGATCAAGGAGCAAAAAGCTGATCCTAGTCTAGATAAGGTGTGGGAAACCTCCAAGGTGGGCGTGGCCAGGAAAAACGTTTCATTTCCTGTCCGTGATGGTGTGCTGTACTGACACTACCGATATCGGTCGGGTCGCACGTTCGATCAGCTGGTAGTGCCGGAGAAATATCGAGCGGATGTGTTGCGCCTGTGCCACGGAGCGGGATGATCCGGTCACTTGGGCAACAAAAAGACGAAAGATCGGCTCCTCACGGAATTCTACTGGCCGGGATGCTTCCGAGATGCCGAGTTTCAGGTGCGGGCGTGCGATGTCTGTCAGAGAGTGGGAAAACCCAATGAAAAATGCAAAGCGCCCCTGAGACTTGTTCCGATTATCTCGGAGCCATTCAGGCGGGTGGTCATTGATGTGGTGGGTCCTCTTCCGGCTACTAAGGGGGGGTACCGCTATGCTCTAACGGTCATGTGCGCGGCTACCAAGTTCCCCGAAGCGGTCCCCATGAAGGAACAGAGTTCAGTGGAGGTGGTGAACGCACTTCTGTCAATTTTTGCGAGGGTAGGCTTCCCCCAAGAGGTCCAGAGCGACCAAGGGAGCGTTTTCACAAGCGCTTTGACTACTGGTTTCCTCGAGAGGTGCGGTATAAAGGTTATACACAGTTCAGTATATCACCCGCAGTCAAACAGTGTCGAGAGGTGTCACTCAGTTATGAAGCGGGTTCTGAGGGCGCTAACTTATGAGAGTGGGAACGAATGGGACGCCTGCCTGCCGGCAATGTTGTTCGCGCTGCGCACCGTGACTCACGAGGCAACCGGCTTCAGCCCGGCCGAACTAGTGTATGGACGGTGTTTGCGGACTCCCCTGCGGCTGCTCCGCGAAACTTGGGAGACCAAGGGATCCGATCCGAGTGTGGTAGAGTACATTCTTGATCTGCTAGAGCGATTCCGAAGCACGAGTGAGATAGCGGAGGTTAATATGCGCGAGGCCCAGATCAGAGCGAAACGGTATTACGACCGAAACGCCCGTGTCCGGGAGTACCGGGCGGGCGATCAAGTCCTCTTGCTTCGTCCCTCACGCCAAAATAAGCTACAGGTGCAGTGGGAGGGACCATTCAAGGTGACTCAAAAGCTGTCGGATACTAACTACGCAATCGAAACCAGAGGCAAGAGAAAGGAAATCAGAATCTATCACTGCAATCTGATGAAGCGTTACGTGAGCGAAACGGAAGTGGTGAACTTGACACTAAACGCCCCAGAGGAAGTTCAGACTGATGTTCCGCTACTTTGGGAGGCTGGAGCGCCGGTCGGAGTAAATGAAGTCATGGCTCAGGCGGTTCGTTCGGAGGATCTTTCGGTCTCACAGCGGGCTGAATTGAGAGATCTTCTGGAAAAGTACGAGAACTTGTTCTCAATGTCTCCCGGACGAACCTCCCTTGCCACGCATGACATTGAGCTAACATCAAACGTCGCGGTACGATCCCGTCCCTATCGCATGTCACCAAGGCAGCAGGCTATCTTAAAAGACGAGGTGGAGCGCATGCTGCACTTAGGGGTAATCGTTCCGTGTGAAAGTGATTACTCTTCCCCTATGATCATCGTAGAGGCTGCGGGAAGGGATCCCCGACCATGCATTGACTATCGCAAACTCAATGCAATCACCAGAGACCAGGCTTACCCGATTCCCAACGTGGAGGAAAGAGTTGAGACGGTTAGTGGGGCTAGATACGTCTCGACTTTAGACCTAGTGCGCGGATACTGGCAGGTCCCGATGACGGAAAGAGCTAGCCATTACGCAGCCTTCGTGACCCCAACGGGCACATTCCGCCCGTTGGTTTTGAGCTTCGGCCTTAAAAACGCTCCGTTCTGTTTCTCGCGAATGATGGACAGAATTTCGCGTGGGGCGGAAAGCTACGCGCTACCGTATCTAGATGACATCGCCATTTTTTCGACAACTTGGGCAGATCACATGAACCACCTTTCTGACGTATTTGAAAGGTTGAGGAGCGCGGGTCTAACCGCGAAACCAAGTAAGTGTCAGCTGGCGAGAGGCGAGGTTAGATACCTCGGCCATATCGTGGGTCAGGGGCTAAGAAGGCCCGACGAACTCAAGGTTGAGGCTGTAAGAGACTTCCCGCGACCTGAGAAAAAAACTGGCATGAGGGCTTTTTTGGGGCTGACGGGGTATTACCAACGCTATATCCCTCAGTACTCAGAAAAGGCTAGCCCCCTAACCGATGCGCTGCGGAAGACCGAACCCGATAAGATTCGGTGGGACGACAAAAAAGAACAGGCCTTCCAGGGCTTGAAAAATTCCCTCTGCTGTTCCCCCATACTTCGGGCCCCGGATTATAGTCGCTCGTTTATAGTGCAGTGCGATGCCAGTAATCGCGGCTTGGGGGTGATTTTATGTCAGGAGGATGATGCCGGAGAGGAGCACCCCGTGCTGTACGCAAGCCGGAAACTCAGCAGCCGAGAGGAGGCTTACAGTGCGTCGGAAAAGGAATGCGCCGGCTCAATTTGGGCAACTCAAAAGCTCTCCTGTTACCTTTACGGAGCTCCGTTCGTCTTCGTCACCGACCACTGTCCTTTGACATGGTTAACTCAAATGTCGAAAAAAAATGCCCGACTTCTACGGTGGAGTTTGGCTTTGCAAGAATTAACCTTCACGGTTAAGTACAAGAGGGGGGCGGCTAACTCCAACGTAGACGGACTTAGCAGGTCGTTTTGAGATTATTTGTTCTGGATGTTGCCTTGCGAGTTGGGCCAAATTTTAAGAAGTTTCATTGCGTTTTCTTTTACTTTTTGTAATCTTCACATGTGTCAGCGATTTCGCTTTGTGCAATGTTGCCCTATCGCGGGCTTTTCTTGGTGGTGTCAATGGCAGAAAAAGTGATAGGTTTATTGCCGCAGAAAAAAGGCCTGGCGGTTGGGGAGAGGGTGCTGCCGCTCGCTGGATTTGGTTGTAGCGGTTCGTGTCTCTGTTGATGTGTTGGCTACTCACGACGATTTCGAAGCTGATCTCTCCAGGAAAGCAGCTGATACTCCTCCCCTTCCGAGATCAGCCTTTGCGTGGAGGAGCTGTAACGAACGACCTTCGCGGCCGGACCTGGACGCGGATCGCCACCCCTTTTGTAACATTCCCGAGGACGCGCCTTTCGCTGACAATCTCAAGCTGGGATTATTTTACCCGGTGCCCTGGTACCGTCGACAAAAGAGCAAGACAAGCCGTCGTCGATACCGGCTCAAGTTGGGTGCTGAAACGGAAATGCGTTCTCTTTGAGGTGTCCAAGCAGGAACCAACGGCCACGGTGATCCCTGCTAAGCCGAAAGAAGGAGATAAGCCGTGAACGGGAACTGCCCGGATATCGGCGTCCAAGGTCTTCTCCGTCCCGACTAGGGAGTGGGACGGTATCCTCCGGGCGTTCGTGCTCTCTTAGAGCCAACAAAAGGATTAACCGGTGTGTCCGTTTGGGCGTGCTCATAGGCGGTGCCCGGACGTTTGGGAATGAGCTTTTAGGTGTCACCTCGACCTAGATTCCAGGAGCAAGGCCAAATCTCAAGTGTCACTGAAGAAACGGCTGCCACCACAAGCCTGGAGGAACCGGAAGAGCACTTATCCTCTGTGTGTGCGTGTGCGTGCGAGTGGGCGGTGCCTGACCAGTTGGGGAACGGCGTCCTGGCCTAGGGATGTAGGGAAGGGGGACATTATAAAAAGAGCGGTTTTACGCTCCCTCTGCGTGTTCTCACGTTGTTCTCATGCCGAACGGCAGACTGTACATAGCATGTAAATAAACAGTTTGAGAAGAGACACCCTGGCTCGCTACCAACTCTGCCCGATGTCCTGGGCGAAACATGGCTCCAGCGGAGATCGACTACATGGACAAGCCCCGAGTCTTTACAACGTTCAAACGTGCCATGTCGAACGGGTACTCGTACCAGACGGCACCCGTATCAAACGGGCACCTGTATCGAACGGGTACCGTTTCCAAACGGGCACCCGTATCCCATAATCACGTTTGATCCAAACGGATCGACAGGTTTGATTCAAACGGGCGACCAGTTTGCCACCCGTTTGAATTTCAAATGGTTTTTTTCAGTAGGGATGGTCTGTACGTAGACCTGACGTACCTCAGACGTTGAATACGTGAACAACTGCCTCCTGTATGATGACCTCGGTGTATCTTTCTGCGTATTTGTGACGCCCTTAGCTGGATGAACTCTGGAGTACGTTGCCGTTAGAACTCGTCTGTGACTGGTGCGTTCAGGATCCTATCGCACCCATACCTTCAAAGTAATTCCGAAGTGTCCACTAACGACCTCACAGGAGCCAAAGCGTCATGCTGTTAGATGTCGCAACCCTTCCGCTTGGTGCTAGAATTCCCGGCCTTAATTACGATGGAAAGCTCGCACTTTTGGCTCCTACCTCCACCGATGCGGCACCGCCAGGATCCTGGCCGACGGCATGGAACTTATATGACGTCAATGCGCGGAAAAAGACCGACAACTTTTTTAGAACGCGGAACGTGGCTTTCGTACTGCTGGCTCCAAACCATTCTATGGAGCCAGCAGTACTTAAGAACGCTGCTTAAGCTAAGTTGCTTTGACAAATCTATATAAAAAAAAGAAAAAAATAATTAACATATTTGGTTAAAAGTACAAGAATTACGTTCGCCACTTCTATGTCACAGCTATAAAAAATATAATCACTAGGTATGCGTTAACCTAGTCGCAATTTTATTTTGCTTGTGTTTTTGAAGGCATTTGGATGTAGTACCGGGATTATCAAGTAGCGGCCAGACTCTTTAAATTCACAGCAAAATTTGGTTTCTTAACTTATCGCGCTACGATGTTCTGCAGCTTTGCTCACAGGTGGTGCATTTGTTCTATAAAATTTGCAAAGAGCAAACTTACCTGAGGAAAATGTAAAAAAAAGGCTTAACTCCTATGGAAACGTAGCGAAGTCACCAGTTTTCAAACAAGAGGGCGCCTCAATGATTGAGGATCGGTTGCTTCGCTGGGTTTCCACAGGAATTAAGACTATTGTTTTCTTTAATTTTTCCTCAGGTAAGTTCAATCTTTGTAAATTTTATAGAAAAATATGCGCCGCCTGTGGGCAACGCTGCACAAAGTCGTAGCGCGATGGGTTAAGAAACCGAATTTTGCGGTAGATTTAAATAGCCTGGCCACTACTTGATACACCCGTTATAATACCAACGTATTAAAGTATCCGAATCAACCCGTCCTGGTTATCGGGAGATATAGCGGCATATATTTATAAGAGGCCTCTCTTTCAATCGTTGACAACCTAAGTGAAGGGCGCGCTGACTGACGATCATTTGATTATTTCTTCTCATCCAGTAGTATTGCGGTATTAAAGGATAAGAACACGGAAGAAGCAATTGCGAGGTAAGAATTAAGATTATAATATTAAGCCACACCCTGCGCGTCTTATTTGTCAGCGACTATGAAGGAATCAATGAATACAATCAATGGAGTATGTCTATCCAAGCCTATTTAAACCCTGCGCCTTTCGGGAGTATGGTGCATGCCGTAATACAAGTCATTTCTCGTCTGCAATATTGTGTTCGGAAGTTCTATGATAAATGTTTATCGTGCCCAAAAACTCCGAAATTTATGCCCAGCAGAAAAGTAAAATTCGATTTTACGTCACTTAGAAAAACGCCATGCACAAGCGTCTACGTAAATAGAGTCAATACATCACCGGCGTGAGCAATAGCAACGCTGAAAATAATGAGTGTAGCCGAATACATTTTCCGTCGTAAAAACGTGCGTAAAGGAAAGAAAAACACTTGGAAATGTAAGGATGGCTCTGTCAGGAACCTTTTTAAAGGGTGGAAAGGTTAAGTGCCCTTTAAAATATTACATAAAATGCGAGATAATGAAAACAACAAGTCAAATATCGTACACAGGAAGTTGCATTTGTTATGTTGTTAAAGACAGCTTTTGCACGAGACGAGCATTAACACCGCAACTCACCCTTTTCAAACGTCGGAGCCATCTCGTGGCAGTCTCAATAGCTCCAATTTCTCCGCACTAATGATGGCGATAGAAGATCAAGATTGTCTACCTTCAAACACTCCAGATTTTGTGAATCAGAGGCGACTTACAAGGACCAACTTGTTAGAATGGATTCTCCGCTTCTCTGTGGCGAACTTTCAAAGACGCTCGCCTCTCCAAGGGTGCAGAAGCTGCGTAGCGCCGCCATTAGAGCGTCGAGTTTGGCTCTGCGCGTGGTAGGTACACTAACATTTGAAAAGGGTCCATTGAAGCGTGTCAAAAAGGAGACGCAAGCGGTTTGCTTATCGCGGTGGAGACTAAACATGGCTTCCACTGACATCACATAAGCGGCCATTCTGGTGGCCATTGCTTGCTGAGCACGTGGCTTCTACATCACTGCATGAAAATAAGTATGTAATATGACGTCACATGCCGGCCACATATAAACGCCGCGGTTAAGGAGACATGCAAATGTCACGAAACCGGCCCGTCGGAGACGCCGAAAAATACACCAGAGGTTGTCGACAAATGGCTTCCTCAAATCTATCGTCGCTCTGGTAGAAAAAAAAGTGCGATTTCATACACTTAATAACAGTGAGGACACGTAAAACTGAGATTAAACAATCGTGTACTTTATGAGCGTCATCTGACTTGCTGCTAGGGAAGCTCAGAACAGCTCTCGAAGGCTACGTTTACTCAAGGGATTTCTATTGACATATTCACGACCGAGTTGGCATCGCACGCGTCTCCCACGGAAGGGCACAGGACTAGGACCCCACCAGCCAAATTTCACATTTTATCTCTGCCGTCTCTTCTATAACGCTCTCATCTTGTAACGTATCGCTCGTTCATGTTCGGAATGTTTTAGAATACAGACTATGTACAAAGGAAGGTGAATTTGGCAACATTGGGCCCTTGGTCCCCTGTCATCGTCACGGGATGCACGCTGTTCTTTTTGCTTTGGTTAGGAGAGCGAGTTTGCCTTATTGTACATTTATTTTCAGTTTTTAAATGAACCTACTTTTTGATCCGTGATAATAGAGTAATGCCTAAGGATGACACCAAAAACTGTAGGAAGATCGGGAGGTATCCAGGGCTGCCCGGTATATGACACCACTGTGTTCCCTCGTTGAAAAGCGGTCGCAGTCGTGTCAAAACGACCATTCCCCTGATCGTTTTAGATCACTATCCTAAATCAACTACGGAGCATCCGATTCATGCGGAGCCACCGCGACTCCGAGTCCACCAGCGGAAGACGACAGTCTTCCGGGAGTGATATACTGTCGTTCCGGCATTCCCCATCGCGCTGGGCTATCGTCACTTCCGGAAAGCGCCATCAGGCGTCGGTCGGCCGCCGTTCCCGTCATGCTCGGCGAGGCAGGAAGTTACGTCTCCCAGAGATCGGCTTCCACTCGGCTTCGGGAAGATCAGCCGATCTAGATTTGGGCGGTCCGAACCCTAAATAAGATTCGGCGCGGCTCTTAATGGACGTGCGAAAGACATCTTATTTGATCTCAAACGACCAGTGGCGAACGCGCCCTCCAAAAAGGTCGATCCCGGAACGTGTCAGAACGACGACTGGAATTCGTCATTACTCAAACGCAAATCTGCTAAGAAAATGAAAAAAAAAAACCTTGATGGGACCATGAAGACCACTCTGAAGTTCAGTTTAACGATCGATATGAACGCCAAGTGTCTTGCAGGCAATCTTTACGAAGTTTAAGACCGATGTGGCGCTTGCGCGCCGCACAAATTAATTGAATAGAACCACCATCAATCACACCGGGGCCGATGAGAGCGACGCCCTAGACTGCGGAAAAATCCAGCTCATGAATGACGTGGACCGTGACATCAATTGTGGCACGTCTGGCGACTGGTCGAAATGATGGGAGCCCGCTTGTCCTCGTTTTTGTTCATAAGTTGTTAAACAACATTTCGTATTTTTTCTTATTTACTAGCAAAGACCATTTTATGTTTTTGGCAGAAGAAATTAGTACAATACAATAAAATATTATTTCAATCCGCGGGCGCGCGGATTGAAAAGACTGAATAGCTGAGAGCCTTTAAAAAGAAACAGAAAGAATTTTTGAAAAGGAAAGGAAACGAGTTAGACGAGAATTTTAGAGTATATTTATCCCGTGAATTTGAATATTACGTTCATTTTCCACGAAGATTTATACAAAACCTGAGAAAACTCGAAAATCCTCAGACCAGTCGTAACGTCACACTAGGATCTTTGGGCCGCCAAGCGCGTGTCGCTCGTGTGGGCAGCGCGTGCAATCGCAAGCTTGCCAGGTGTATTTTTCCGCGCTGACTTCAATCGTGACGTCTATTTGTGACCTTTTCGAAGATAGCAAGTGTGCACGTGCATAGCTTTGACAGGTGCTGAAGATGCGCTAGAGCAGGGATTCCGAAAACTCCTAGTATGACGCCGCGCCCCTTGCACTTTGATATTAGCTTTGAAAAATAATTTCTGCAGCCTTAGTGCGCCAAATCGAAGAATAATCTTGATATTCGTAATCTTGGAGGCCAACTGAAGGCTATTTTGGTGTTTTTCCTTAAATAAAAAACCGCTTCAGTCTCCCTTTAACTTGAAAAGCGTTTTGCGGGGTACGTCAAAAAGTTGTCTTTTGTTGTTGTGTTTTTTTTTTCTTGAAAAAAACAAAATTGGCGAATCATTGTGTTCTGTTCGGTTTGTGGCGCGGCTCTTAGTTCCACGCGCGAATGGAGCTGCAGAATCTTTTCCAGGTTGACGCACTGCAGTTTTCAACACTCGTCAGGGTCCATTTTAAAAAGCTTCTGTCATACCTCGTTCATTCTAAGAAAGAAAGGGTGCAGTCGGGTTTATCGGGTGCACATGCACCCTTTTCCTGAAAGATGAACCCTGCGTTACCCAGCAAGGGTACTTGTACACCGACAATGATCATCCTCCCTCTTAAAGACCTCTAGGTCAATCAGTGCACCCCCACGATAGCCACGAGCCCCGATTAGCTTGTGTTTGGATTCCCCCTTGGGGGCAGGGTTGGGCAGTATCGCGATACAAATGTATCGCGATAGTATTTCAGAAATACATTTCGTATGTGCATTTCTGTATCGGGATAGAGTTTTTGCACCAGTATCTGTATTCTTGTATCAAAATACATTTAGAAGATTTCTGTGTATCACAATACAATCAGGGTGAAATGTATTTCGATATATCTCGTGAGAAATACCACCCCCCCTCCCCGAAAAAAAAAATGTGAACGCATCTATTTTTTATTTTATTTTTTTACTTCTGAGGTGCTAGGTCAAGGAGATGCTGGGGCATTTCATTTCATTTCATTTCATTTCATTTATTGTTCCCTCAAAGCGCCCGGAGGCATTACATGGGGGGGGGGGGGGGGGGGAGAGAGACAAAAGAAAAAGTTCGCTGTAAAAACAAGAAAACGCTAACATTGAAAACAGCACGCGACAGATCGCGCACACATACACATCATACTATATACACAACAGCTACACACCAGAGAGCGTATAACATTAAACTCACTTGAATAATTCTTCACATACACTCCTAAACTGTGCACTGTCTGAGATATCAACCACACTTTCAGGGAGGTCATTCCATTCATGAATAGCCAAGATCAAGGGCGTCTCTGAAAAATGCGACATATGGGTAGCCTAATTTTATGACGGTGATTATGCCGAGGAAAAATCCTATGGGGCGGAAGTAAAATTTGACTTTTCAGGTCAGCGTTGTAATAATACTCGCGATGAAGAAAAGCCAGTCGTGATACTTTGCGTCAGACTTGTACACGTTACTGAAAAATAGTAAGGAATTACATTTACAAATACTCGAGGTTAAATTGTAATTTATTACAATTACAATTACCCTCCCATGAAAGTAACTGACCGTTACTCCAAAAAGTAATCCGTTACTTTCGTGGCGTTACTTTTTACATTATTGTCCTCAAGTAAGAAACAAATGGAAGAGGGTTATTCAAGTTCTTATTGTTGCCACCTGTTCCGTATAATGACCTTGAGTATTTTGAGTCACAGCTGGCTCTCGAAAGCCTCGTCAGACATTTTGCGTTATTTCTTACGCAATATGTCGACTGCTACTCTGAACACCATTTCAGCTGAGGCACTGGATGGGAGTGCCATATTGTTCCTCACGAATGCTTCATGCTCTGCATTGAGCTTTTTCAGCGAAGCAAGGGAAGTACTATTTACCTCGAATGTAGAGCAAAGCTTCGTCGTTGCAGTCGTTGCCTGCGATTTGAGAGATTTAGTACAGCCTTCCGATACCTCCGATACGATACCCGCGATAACGGTACCCGATAAAAATGTGATGCACACGCAAAGACGGCGGCGGGGTATCGGATATCGTATCGGAGCCATCGGACCGATCTACTAAAATTCTCCACAGTCTAAATCGCGAAGCTGTAGAAGCCATGAATAACAAAAGATGGTTATAACAGAAAGGTGATAATTAAATAATAAATAATCGATATTCTTCTCCCTTTGGTTCTGAACAGTTCGAGCCTCACTTGAGAGGTTGGTGAATAAAAAAAAAAAAAAAAGCTTCCAGTATATAAATACAAGTAATAAAAGAAAAAGAAAGACACTCATAACAACAATTATTTAGAACGTCGGTTAAAAGAAGGAAATGTAAACGCACGTTTGCCGTGTGTACCTTTCTTGGTGCCGTTCAAAAACGCACGGAGCACGGACCGACTGCAGTTTACTCCGGTGTTCTCCAGATAGACGTCCGCTGATGCCACGGGCAGCAAAGGTTAGAGTACTAAGTAAGCCGCGCTATGGCCCCACTCACGAATTTCGCTCTCTCCTCAAGCCCAGAATATCAAGTCTACGTCAGCCACCATTATGTTTTATTTGTAAAAATATCTGCTTAAGATAAGATGCGTCCTGCTGGGGCAAAACAGGAAGAAGAAGAAAGGAAGGCTATCACCATTTTCTAAGTGCTCGCAAAAAGCTGACTCACCTAAAGGGTGGGGTAGACGGAGCGTTGTCTCGTGTTGTGACATTATGAAAATGGTCGTAGTCACTTACCGCCTCGAGCTTCTCGAAGAGCCGCAAATCACTTGGTGTCCTCCTCTCCCCGTCTTCGATCGCAAAGAAAAAACAAAGGGACTAAAAAAAACCGGATATAACTTGCCCCCCTCCCCCCTTTTTTTTCTTTTTTTGTAGAAATGATTTTATCGATTTTTTGACATTGATATTAGGATCTAAAAAAAAAAAAAAAAGATAGATTCAGAGGCTTGGTGTTGCAAAAAAGGCTTTGCGGAACTGAGGAGTGCCAAGCCTCCCTTTGCGCTGGTCGATTCGCGTGACAGTGTCACTGCACTCGACTTTACGAAAATTTGAAAAAAAAAAAAAAAAAAAAAAAAACTATTTAGAATGAGGGGGGAGGGTTGGTTCTGACAAAAAAAAAATGTAACGGATTACAAGGAATCCGTTACGTCAAAAATGTAAGGGAATTACTTTAAAATTACTCTAGAAAATATGTAATTATTCCATTACTAAATTACTGATAAATGTAAGGGATTACAAGTAATTTCGTTACTTGTAACGGATTACGTACAAGTCTGCTTTGCGTCTATTACATTGTTACCATGCCGACCGAGGTTCCCTCCAATTCTCCGAACTATTTTCCTATGCGTTTACTTCTCTCTTCTGAGAATTGTTGCGTGCATAGGCGGGGACTGGAACGAGGTGGCGTGCCAGGAGTGGAGTCAGAGCATCTACTGCCGCAGGTCCTTAGGTAGGGATTTCTTGAGTCATTGTTTGCTGGCCTCCAGTGCCCGCGGCTAACCGCCTCTCTTGCCTTAACGTACACAGTACACCCTGCCGGCGTAGCTGAGTCACAGTCCATTGCAGCACGAGCCTGGCGGTGGTTGACTTGAAATAAATAGGATGACGCACGCAGTGAAGTTCAACACATATTCGAAGGCGTCTGCGGCTGCATCCGTAATATTGCACGGGTCAAGGGTACGTCATCAGCCGACGTGAATGTGACCCGCTGCTCTGGTGGTCCGGAACTCAGAAAGGAGGCCAGACGAATCATCGCTGTGCCGACCCCATAGAGATCAGGCCGACCCAGACTTCGTACACCTGCGACTCGTCTCGAGCCCGCCGTTTCTCGAAGTGCTCGCACCTGTGCCGGCAATATCAGGTCGCAATTCACGAGGCCTCTCTTTGGATGATGCTGGGCGAAACTTGAGGCCTGCAATTCATCTGTCGGGGGCGGAGGGTCGGCAGGAAGCACCTTCACAACAGGGATGCTACCGTATCGTTTTTTTTTTTTCAGTCGTAACAGAAGATAAGGCATGTGTTCCGGAATGTTTCAGGCGGTTCACTATTTTCGAAAATTCCAAATGCGCCTGCATGATCTTCAACGATGTAACCAACAACGAAAGTACGTATTGTCTTTTCATACAGCAACGCGGTAAAGTTTCATGGTCAAGGCCCCACCTGCAGATCAAGAATACCAGTTCATTCCGCGTTGAAATCATTTGATCAATGTTGACAGGGTCGTCCTCATTGGACAAGGGCGTTTTAACGTTTTGATGGGCTTTAGGATGACATATAATTTATTTAGAGGTAGGAGTCTTTTCGCATCCCTCGTGAGACAGACAGGATGTGAGGAAAGGGACAGTCCTTGATGAAACGTTTTTTTAAGCCCATTGTAGACTCCTCGTTGTCTGAAAACACTACCTAAAAGGCAAAGTGCCAACCCTACGGGAAAGTAATTTCGGGATCAAAAACTTCCACTTCCAACTTCGAGCTTCATCTCAATTGGCGTATCAAACAAATTCGAAAAATGTATTGCAGTAGGGTGATTTCAGATAAGATCGACCAAAGGATGGCTAGTCGACATTTTCAAATCAACTGATGTTTTTATATGTTATTGTCTAGTGTCTGGTATGAACGAATCCAAACTTAGTTTTGACTAGAAAAAATACTTGGGGACAGGAAAAATCGTAAGGCATGAGGAAGTGGACAGTTGCATTAACGCGCACTGATGGAGGGGGCCCGTTTGAGAGTGAATAACTAAAGCGATAACATTAGGAGAACTCTAATACGTTTTAGGCGCAAACTATGGGTACAGCTTGCTTGTAATATAAAGTAATCATATTTATTTAAAATTTATTTATTTTCTAAAAATTGACAAACATGCCTGCTCGAACGACAAATGGCAAACTTTGGAGGTCTGTATCTCATGAAATAATTTAATCATTATGATGTAATTTGCAGATATTATTCTACTAATATATAGCTAATATTTAAAAAATAACTAAAGTATCTGTGTGATACAATAGTTAGGATATATTTAGTCAAACATGGAAAAAAAATCAAACAAAGAAAAATTCCGATGCGAATAAAAAAAAAAACACCACCCTCGATTTTTTTTTTAAATTTAGGCAACCTGTTATACTCTATTTCGGCATTCATTTCCATTAAAAACATGTTGCATCATTTTATTGAGAAAGAAGATACAACTCCCCAAAGTAGGGTCCTTTTTCAAAGCCTACACTTAGCAGTGTTTTATACAAGAACTGACTCTGAGTTCCAGTTTCATGAAACCAACACACATCTTTTATATATTTTTATTCAGATGAGGCCAATGATAACTAAAGAAATCGTTCACACACTTAAATTAAGGAGAAACTACTGTGTACAAAGAGGTATCATATTACGGACTAGTGATCCGAGAAAAGATCATGCAGCCATCGGCCACTAGAAACTTTGTTTACTTTATTCTCCTGCAACACTATATGCTATTCCCTCTTCCGCTCTACCTTCATCTCTCTCTCTCTCTCTCTCATATATATCCCTGGTATATATCCAGAACAAAAACATGTTCAAGCATTCCCTTTCTGCGTGGTAGTGTTCTGTGGCTAGCAAAAATCATTTCCTCGCTAAGCTCACGATTATGGCAAAATAGTTGCCGGAAACCGCAGACGACACTCGTCGCTAGTTCTGGCAAAACGGCCGATACAATGTTTTTCGCATTTCCCCGCTCGCTGTCAAGGACAAGGGGGTTCGCTTCAACCAGCAAAACATGGCCGCCGACGCCTGTTTACTGAGCAGTCATGCCTGTCGCCATCTCACTCGCTGGCGTCACGGGCGATAATACCAGGCACAAAGGGGCACACCAACCGGCAGCATTATCCCCAAATACTCGAGCCTCGCGTAAATACATAGAGTGTAAACGCTGTCGCCATGTTATCGTAGTAAGACCGCCCCCCCCCCCCCCCTCCCCCAACGGGGGACTGCAGTACGCGACGGCGTCCTACCACAACGGCGACGATATCGACATCGCGGGCGCCTAATTTTCCCATAGTTCTACTCCACGGGCATTTCTCGAAACGCTTGATATTGTGTACGCCCGCCTGGAAGGATTTCAGGCGCGTAGTTAAGATAAGGCGGTTCTCCGCGGCAAAAAAAAGCAATTTCACAAAAGCTCAAAAGTGGCGGCGACGCGTGCGCGGTGAACGCTTGTAGTTTTGGTGTAGACAGGGTGTGTGTGTTCTCGTTGTTGACACCAGCCGGCGATAAGGCACTGCAGGCGGTAGCTCAGTACAGCAAGGGCTAATCCGAGTGACCATCAACGTAACCCCACCGCCAACCCCTCGCGAACCGGTCGCCGACATGGCTCAGGCTGTGTCATGAACCACGTGGTAGAAGCTCGGGTGGTTTCATATCAGCGCGTGGAGGGACGACAGTGCGATTCCGGAAAGTCTTTTTCGAAGGCCGCTGACCACAATTTTTTGTCTGGAGACTTTCCCTGTAACAGTAAGAAAGCACATGTCCCTCTGTTTGTTTTGTGCTTTCTTACTGTTACATCTGTCCCAACACGCTCGTCAAAGTCTTCAGACTTTCCCTCTTTCTTCCTTTGACGTGGATCAAGCTTTGCCGACAGCCTCAGTTGTGACTTCTCTTTTCAAATGTACGTTTGCAGTGAGTGAGCTCTTCAGCCTCGGACTTGTCACTTGTGCACCCAGTAGTTCTTTCACTTGGCAATTATATGCCATCAGTTGGGGTTTAATTTCTATTATTTATGTACACATTATGAAGACGTCCTGGAGCTCCGAACGAGTGTTTTGTGCAGATTACTTTTGCAAACACAAAAAGACTATACCAAAGCAGCGGAATTTTCGAAGTGTTGGCGAGTTAGACCTAAACTCGTTGAAGCAAATTCTTCCGCCTGACTGTTCCACCAAAGTGAGTGCGACGGACTACCTGTGCTACCATTGCGTCATGCACATCACTAAGGAGATCTCGATGCGAAGCTCAGAGCAGTGTCCTGACATATTTGTGCCAGCTGAAGAAGCAATTGAAGATCTAAATCGCAGCATACTACCTACAGATGTGTCGCCGCTGAGACAACCAAGCGTCGTAAGAAGTCGGGACAGGCCTGCCTATGTCAAGAGAAAGCAGACAGAACTGGAGCAGGTTGCTGTCAAGAATATACGCTCAAGGCTACGTATTGCGTACGACAGGGACGCACCATCGGGGTCGTCCGAACCAACATGCTCCACATGCACTGAGTGGGTGGACAACTTTCGGCAGGCCTTTGAAACCGCCACCTCTCTCCGGGAACGTTGTCAACTGCTTACACTCCTGCCGTCAACACTGACGAAGAATGAGGTTCAAAAGATGATTCCACAGGCCTCAATGTACCTCATCAGTAAATTCCGAAAACTCAACGAAAAGCATGGCGTGTGGTATGAGCCGGATCCTTACACGAGGTGCAAGGTGAGCCCTGAGAACCTGTCTGCTACCCTAAAGTACTTCACAAAAGACGAGCTACAATGTTCGCGCCAAAGTCCCAACCAGAAGGACGTCATCTCTGTCATGCTCAACGGAGAGAAAACGTTCGTGCCAAAGCGCTTCATGACACGCTCAATACGAGAGGCCTTCCGTATATACAAAGACAAGCATCCCGATTCCGGCGTTGGGCTAACGAAATTTTATTCGTTGCGCCCTAGATGGGTCCAATGTATTCCACACCAGGAAGTGTGCGTTTGTGTGCGCTGCGCCAATTATTATCTTTGTATTGCCGCTCTAGAGGACGTTACAGGCTCAACATTCAACACTGGTGAAATGAACTCGGCATTTCTGTGCGTCCCAGCAACAGAACTGTGCCTTCAAGGAGACTGTGATCACTTCCCAAAAGGCCAGTTTCTTACACTTCAGGAACTTGATGTCCCGGAGGATGAAGAGATTGTGCTTGCAACATGGGAGTCCGGCGACCTTGTGAAAAAAACTTTGGAACCTGAGACTTTCCTAAAAGTCATCCAAGTGACAATTGGAAGTTGGGTACTTCACAACCATATCCGGCAAACGCAAGGTAAAGCGATCTACGATGAAAAACAGTGCATGCAACGTGGGAGCATTGTCTTTCATTTTGACTTTGCTGAAAACTGGACAATCGTGCTTCCTGACGAAGTGCAAGCATATCACTGGAAAAAAAAACAAGTTTCGATATTTACATGTGTAGTGACGACAAGAAAATCTACAAACAGCTTTGCCATCATCAGTGAGGACCTGTGTCACGACGCCGCTCACGCTTGCTTGGCTCTAGAAAAAGTGAAGGAGTGGGTTGAAGACAACGTTGCGGTATACTCGTACGTGACGTACGTAAGTGACGGCGCCGCCAGTCATTTCAAGAATCGCTACCAGCTTCACCAATTTGCAAAGGACGATTGCCCACAAGCCCAGTGGTTATTTTCTGCATCTGGACATGGGAAAAATGCATGTGACGGAGTTGGCGGAATCGTGAAGCACCAGGCCACGCTGAACAACCTGACAGAACGTTCAGTAAGCGCAATTCAGACGGCCAGGACAATGGTGAGCGTTCTATCAAAGAAACTGAAAGGCGTGCTTCTTGTATATCTGGACGAAAATGAGGTTGTTCGGTATCGTGAACAAAAAAAAAGAAGAGTGGCTGACGGTGCGCGCCTTCCCTGGCATTCAGTCTTGGCACGCGTGGAGGCTCAGCAAGTCATCAACAGAAGGGACCTGTGACGTATATGCAGCACGGACAGTCGGATCTGCTTGGAAGCAACTTTATTAAATGGGTACAGCGAGGAAAACCTTAGCGTAAAGTGCCGAATTTGATTTCCCAAGGACTGCTCATTTTGAATGCAGGGACATCTTATTTATCACATTTTTCTTCACGGGGTATTTAACCTACTGTTTTTGTTGGTGGTTACTAGTAATTTTTATCTGATCACTATAAAAAAATCCCAAAATGTTATCCTCGAGCAGGATAAAATATATCGGCTTGCCACGATTCAATCATACACCGAGAGCATCGAAGCTGATCCAGTTAGGCACTATGGCATCCGTCACCTGAAATTGTTTGTAATCGTAAATACACAGCCAACCTAAATATCTTACTATTATATCTTTGTTTTTCTGTGTGGAAATAAAGTTATTTATTTTACTCTAGATGTAAAATATACAGGAAGGTACAACTTCACACTGCATCATCTTTTCTCAAATCATTAGTCTCTAATATGATACCACTTTGTACGCTTATGTAAAATGCTGTATATAGTTTCTCCTCCCTTTTACTGTGTGACCGATCGCTCTTTTTATCAATGACCTCGTCTGAATAAATGTATATAAAAGATTTGTGCAAGTTTCATGAAACTGGAACTCAGAGTCACTTCTTGTATAGGACACTGCTAAGTGTAGGCTTTGAAAAAGGACCCTACTTTGGGGAGTTGTTTCTTCTTTCACAGTGCAATGATGCAACATGTTTTTAATAGAAATGAATGCCGAAATAGAGTATAACAGGGTACCCAAATTTAAAAAAAATCGAAGGTGGTGTTTTTTTTTATTCGCATTGGAATTTTTCTTTGTTTGATTTTTTTCCCATGTTTGCCTAAATATATTGTAACTATTGTGTCACTCAGATACCTTATTTATTTTTTCAATAATAGCCATATATTAGTAAAATAATGTCTGCAAGTTATGTAATAATGATTAAATTATTTCATGAGATACAGATTTCCAAAGTTTGCCATTTGTCGTTCGAGCAGGCGTGTTTGGCAATTTTTAGAAAACTAAATAAATTTTTAATAAATATTATTACTTTATATTACAAGCAAGTTGTACCCATAGTTTGTTTGTAAAAAGTTTTAAAATTCTCCTAATTTTATTGTTTTAATTATTCACTTTCAAACTTGCCCCCTCCATCAGTGCGCGTTATTGCAACTGTCCACCTCTCCCTGCCTTACGATTTTTCTTGTCTCCAAATTTTTTTTCTGGTCAAAACTAAGTGTGGATTCGTTTATACCAGACACTAGACAATGTCATATAAAAACATCAGTTGATTTAAAAATGTCGACCAGCCACCCTTTGGTCGATCTTATCTGAAATCACCCAGTATCAGTATTTCTGTGTCTGTATTTCTACCCTCCCTAAAATGTATTCCTGTATTTGTATTTCCAAATAATTTTTGCCTTTATTAAAAATGTATTTCGATACGTATCGTGATACACTTTTTCAGGTATATTTCAGTATCAGTATTTTAGCTACTACTTTAATGTATCCCAGTATTTTTATTTCCAAATACATTTTTGAGTTTTCTGCCCAACCCTGCTTGGGGGTCACTTTTTGGGTTGAGCAGTTTCTTAGGAGGTATGGAGCTATCCTGTTCACTCGGTGTTGACAGTACAGTGGACGCTATGCTTGTTTTAAGCCAATCGGGTCTCCGGGTAGGATCACATGACTACAGTCTCCAAGCTAGAGATAAGGCAGAGCACGGCACCTGCCTCAAGGCCAAGGAGAAGGATAGCATCCACTGCACTTTTAACTTGGGTCGATCTTTGAAGAGAATATAAGTGACAAATCCTCTCGTTGTGTTCATTGTTGGGTTGCCCCTGAAGATAAGCCTTTGCGAGGGCGCTCCCCTTTTGGCCTTGAAGGAGCTGCCATTTGCTTTTCCTTTCTCTCCCTAAGCTGAAAGCGTGGAAGAAGGTGCGCAGCTGGCGGACCAATGAACCGAAGGCTTTTTTATACCTCGACATCGCCGTCTGGGCGCGGGTGACGGCAGGAGTGTGATCATATTGTAAAGGTTTCACGGGTGACGTGGAAGCTTTTTTTAGGACAATTCGTCATGGGGCTATTCGTCGCTAGGGCATCTAGTCGAAAACTGGATTTTCTTTTTCTAGTTTATTTTTATAAGGAAAGTTTAGGGGAATCGGAAAGGGGGAGGGGGAGGGTATGGAACGTGTATGTATAAATATGAAGTTCCGAAGGCCTTCCAAGAAAAGTTCGAACAATGCCTTGTTGTTCGCGTTCTTTTGGAGTTACGGAAAGGTCGGATGCTGTTCTTCTAAAACCGCGTGCTGTCTTGTATCCTGTATGGATAGTTCACGATCCTTTGTCCGGTTTCGATACTCCATTCACCTTTAAGCCGACAGTGCACGGGAGGCTGTATGTTCGCCGGGCCAACAGTTTGAGTGGTTCAGCAAGCGTGCGACTTTTTTGTTATTATTTGTTAATTAGATTTCGCTTATCTTTTTTTCGGAGAGTCCAGAACGAACTTTCAAGACTTACAAGACAAAGTTTATAAAACGTCTTTGTCATCCACATCCTTTTAGTTCCGAGGGCACGTTCGTACACCAGCCAAATGCTATAAAATAACTTGTCTAAGCGTTTATTTTGGCAGTCACTATGGAAGTCATCAGGACTGAAAGAAGCGGGGAGATGCTGGTTTGCGAAGGATTTTATATACTGTTAACCGAAGGTCTGAGCAAGCATCTACTGGGTATGTCGAAGAAGAGAGACCTACTAAGATCATGACTGACGTCTCTAAGCATCGCGTTATTACAGTCACACATAATCACAGACATTCGGGGTTATTTGTGAAAGCCATTTTAAGGTCACAAATAACCACAGACAACAGAGACATCCTCGAAGCTTGCACCATAAGCATAACATTGTAATCGCAGATGTATAGGTGACATTTATTTGATGTCACTCGCTAGGTGCTCTGGCATCGGCCACTACGGTCGACATCTTCGAGGTCTCTTTCTACCCACGTACGTGTCAGGTGTCGTCTGGCCGGACCTTTCAGCGTCGGTTAGTAGCATTTCACAGCTCTAAAGGGTCTTTTTGGCCGAAACTGGGGGTTACTCTCAGACTTTGGTGTTTTGAAGCGTCGTAGGAATATCTTTTGTGTGTGTTTTAGTTCGTTTTTTTTGCTATCAGACTTTTCCACCGCGGCCGCCTTGCTCCATGCAGCGCTCCGTGTCGCGCGCCGTGCCCACAGCGGTAGCTCTTCGGCGAGAAGTGTGATTCTTTCTACTTTGGTGTTTACTTCGGGGTAGCACGGTGTGATTACTCTGTTTTGTTTTGCTATTTCCCTTATTGTTTTTATCTCTACCGGATTTTCTGTACTGCGGCCGTGTAACCGTAACTGGGGTCTGGAGAAAAACAGGTTATGGCATTTTCTGCTACGCTCTCGACTGCATGCTGCGATCAATAGTCATGAGAGTAAACACGAAATGTTTCTTTACCTGTGTCGCGCCTGCCGTGGCAGCTTGGCTGCACGTTGAAGTGTTCTCAGACTAAAAAAATACACATCATAATCATTAACAGGACACCTATTGCCATTGCTGCGCATGGCTGGCAGCCTCAAAATGAGCTTACCACATCTGTGGCCAGGGCAAGGAGACTGCCAGTCTCCGTGAGACCTGGGGGCTGGAGAAAAACAGGTTTCGGCATTTTCTGCTACGCTCTCGTCTGCATACAGCGATCAATAGTCATGAGAGTAAACACGAGATCTTTCTTTGCCTCTGTCGCGCCTCCCGTGGCAGCTTGGCTGCACGTTAAGGTGTTCTCAGACTAAAAAAATACACATCATAATCATTAACAGGACACCTATTGCCATTGCTGCGCATGGCTGGCAGCCTCAAAATGAGCTTACCACATCTGTGGCCAGGGCAAGGAGACTGCCAGTCTCCGTGAGACCTGGGGGCTGGAGAAAAACAGGTTTCGGCTTTTTCTGCTACGCTCTCGTCTGCATGCAGCGATCAATAGTCATGAGAGTAAACACGAGATCTTTCTTTGCCTCTGTCGCGCCTCCCGTGGCAGCTTGGCTGCACGTTAAGGTGTTCTCAGACTAAAAAAATACACATCATAATCATTAACAGGACACCTATTGCCATTGCTGCGCATGGCTGGCAGCCTCAAAATGAGCTTACCACATCTGTGGCCAGGGCAAGGAGACTGCCAGTCTCCGTGAGACCTTGGGGCTGGAGAAAAACAGGTTATGGCATTTTCTGCTACGCTCTCGTCTGCATGCAGCGATCAATAGTCATAAGAGTAAACACGAGATCTTTCTTTTTTCCTCTGTTGCGCCTCCCGTGGCAGCTTGGCTGCACGTTAAGGTGTTCTCAGACTAAAAAAATACACATCATAATCATTAACAGGACACCTATTGCCATTGCTGCGCATGGCTGGCAGCCTCAAAATGAGCTTACCACATCTGTGGCCAGGGCAAGGAGACTGCCAGTCTTCGTGAGACCTGGGGGCTGGAGAAAAACAGGTTTCGGCATTTTCTGCTACGCTCTCGTCTGCATGCAGCGATCAATAGTCATGAGAGTAAACACGAGATCTTTCTTTGCCTCTGTCGCGCCTCCCGTGGCAGCTTGGCTGCACGTTAAGGTGTTCTCAGACTAAAAAAATACACATCATAATCATTAACAGGACACCTATTGCCATTGCTGCGCATGGCTGGCAGCCTTAAAATGAGCTTACCACATCTGTGGCCAGGGCAAGGAGACTGCCAGTCTCTGTGAGACCTGGGGGCTGGAGAAAAACAGGTTTCGGCATTTTCTGCTACGCTCTCGTCTGCATGCAGCGATCAATAGTCATGAGAGTAAACACGAGATCTTTCTTTGCCTCTGTCGCGCCTGCCGTGGCAGCTTGGCTGCACGTTGAAGTGTTCTCAGACTAAAAAAATACACATCATAATCATTAACAGGACACCTATTGCCATTGCTGCGCCTGGCTGGCAGCCTCAAAATGAGCTTACCACATCTGTGGCCAGGGCAAGGAGACTGCCAGTCTCCGTGAGACCTGGGGGCTGGAGAAAAACAGGTTATGGCATTTTCTGCTTCGCTCTCGTCTGCATGCAGCGATCAATAGTCATGAGAGTAAACACGAGATCTTTCTTTGCCTCTGTCGCGCCTTCCGTGGCAGCTTGGCTGCACGTTAAGGTGTTCTCAGACTAAAAAAATACACATCATAATCATTAACAGGACACCTATTGCCATTGCTGCGCATGGCTGGCAGCCTCAAAATGAGCTTACCACATCTGTGGCCAGGGCAAGGAGACTGCCAGTCTCTGTGAGACCTGGGGGCTGGAGAAAAACAGGTTATGGCATTTTCTGCTACCCTCTCGTCTGCATGCAGCGATCAATAGTCATGAGAGTAAACACGAGATCTTTCTTTGCCTCTGTCGCGCCTCCCGTGGCAGCTTGGCTGCACGTTAAGGTGTTCTCAGACTAAAAAAATACACATCATAATCATTAACAGGACACCTATTGCCATTGCTGCGCATGGCTGGCAGCCTCAAAATGAGCTTACCACATCTGTGGCCAGGGCAAGGAGACTGCCAGTCTCTGTGAGACCTGGGGGCTGGAGAAAAACAGGTTATGGCATTTTCTGCTACCCTCTCGTCTGCATGCAGCGATGAATAGTCATGAGAGTAAACACGAGATCTTTCTTTGCCTCTGTCGCGCCTCCCGTGGCAGCTTGGCTGCACGTTAAGGTGTTCTCAGACTAAAAAAATACACATCATAATCATTAACAGGACACCTATTGCCATTGCTGCGCATGGCTGGCAGCCTCAAAATGAGCTTACCACATCTGTGGCCAGGGCAAGGAGACTGCCAGTCTCTGTGAGACCTGGGGGCTGGAGAAAAACAGGTTATGGCATTTTCTGCTACCCTCTCGTCTGCATGCAGCGATCAATAGTCATGAAAGTAAACACGAGATCTTTCTTTGCCTCTGTCGCGCCTCCCGTGGCAGCTTGGCTGCAGGTTAAGGTGTTCTCAGACTAAAAAAATACACATCATAATCATTAACAGGACACCTATTGCCATTGCTGCGCATGGCTGGCAGCCTCAAAATGAGCTTACCACATCTGTGGCCAGGGCAAGGAGACTGCCAGTCTCTGTGAGACCTGGGGGCTGGAGAAAAACAGGTTATGGCATTTTCTGCTACCCTCTCGTCTGCATGCAGCGATCAATAGTCATGAGAGTAAACACGAGATCTTTCTTTGCCTCTGTCGCGGCTGCCGTGGCAGCTTGGCTGCACGTTGAAGTGTTCTCAGACTAAAAAAATACACATCATAATCATTAACACGACACCTCTTGCCATTGCTGCGCATGGCTGGCAGCCTCAAAATGAGCTTACCACATCTGTGGCCAGGGCAAGGAGACTGCCAGTCTCTGTGAGACCTGGGGTCTGGAAAAAAACAGGTTATGGCGTTTTCTGCTGCGCTCCGACTGCATGCAGCGATCAATAGTCATGAGAGTAAACACGATATCTTTTTTTACCTGTGTCGCGCCTGCCGTGGCAGCTTGGCTGCACGTTGAAGTGTTCTCAGACTAAAAAAATACACATCATAATCATGAACAGGACACCTATTGCCATTGCTGCGCATGGCTGGCAGCCTCAAAATGAGCTTACCACATCTGTGGCCAGGGCGAGGAGACTGCCAGTCTCTGTGAGACCTGGGGGCTGGAGAAAAACAGGTTATGGCATTTTCTGCTACCCTCTCGTAGCGATCAATAGTCATGAGAGTAAACACGAAATCTTTCTTTACCTGTGTCGCGCCTGCCGTGGCAGCTTGGCTGCACGTTGAAGTGTTCTCAGACTAAGAAAATACACATCGTAATCATTAACACGACACCTATTGCCATTGCTGCGCATGGCTGGCAGCCTCAAAATGAGCTTACCACATCTGTGGCCAGGGCAAGGAGACTGCCAGTCTCTGTGAGACCTGGGGGCTGGAGAAAAACAGGTTGTGGCATTTTCTGCTACGCTCTCGACTGCATGCTGCGATCAATAGTCATGAGAGTAAACACGAAATCTTTCTTTACCTGTGTCGCGCCTGCCGTGGCAGCTTGGCTGCACGTTGAAGTGTTCTCAGACTAAAAAAATACACATCATAATCATGAACAGGACACCTATTGCCATTGCTGCGCATGGCTGGCAGCCTCAAAATGAGCTTACCACATCTGTGGCCAGGGCGAGGAGACTGCCAGTCTCTGTGAGACCTGGGGGCTGGAGAAAAACAGGTTGTGGCATTTTCTGCTACGCTCTCGACTGCATGCTGCGATCAACAGTCATGAGAGTAAACACGAAATCTTTCTTTACCTGTGTCGCGCCTGCCGTGGCAGCTTGGCTGCACGTTGAAGTGTCCTCAGACTAAAAGAATACACATCGTAATCATTAACACGACACCTATTGCCATTGCTGCGCATGGCTGGCAGCCTCAAAATGAGCTTACCACATCTGTGGCCAGGGCAAGGAGACTGCCAGTCTCTGTCAGACCTGGGGGCTGGACAAAAACAGGTTATGGCATTTTCTGTTGCGCTCTCGACTGCATACAGCGATCAATAGTCATGAGAGTAAACACGAAATCTTTGTTTATCTCTGTCGCGCCGGCTGTGGCAGCGTGGCTGCACGTTGAAGTGTCCTCAGACTAAAAAAATACATATCGTAATCATTAACACGACACCTCTTGCCATTGCTGCGCATGGCTGGCAGCCTCAAATAGAGGTTACGACGTCTGTGGCCAGGGCAGGGAGACTGCCAGTCTCTGTGAGACCTGGGGGCTGGAGAAAAACAGGTTATGGCATTTTCTGCTACACTCTCGACTGCATGCAGCGATCAATAGTCATGAGGGTAAACACGAAATCTTTCTTTACCTGTGTCGCGCCTGCCGTGGCAGCGTGGCTGCACGTTGAAGGGTTCTCAAACTAAAAAGTACACATCGTAATCTTTAACACGATACCTCTTGCCATTGCTGTGCTTGGCTGGCAGCCTCAAAATGAGCTTACCAGATTTGTGGCCAGGGCAGGGAGGCTGCCAGTCTCTGTCAGATCTGGGGGCTGGAGAAAAACACGTTGTGGCATTTTCTGCTACGCTCTCGACTGCATGCAGCGATCAATAGTCATACAAGTAAACACGAAATCTTCCTTTACCTGTGTCGCGCCTGCCTTAGCAGCTTGGCCGCTACTCGAAGTGTCAGACTAAAAAATACACGTTGTAATTATTAACACGATACCTCATGCCAACGCTGCGCATGGCTGGCAGCCTCTTTATTAGCTTTGTACAGTAAAAGGGTAAAAGAGCTAAAAACACCGGACCAGTGAAAGAGAGGCCAACATAGTGCACTTAGCACATCTGTGGCGTCGGCAGGAAGACTTGTTGTACCATAGCATTAATACAGCAACTGCAACATGTCATAGATAGAGGCCAACAACAAGGATTTTGTCAGTGTTCGAGAAGATATCTGGTTGCATGACGAGGGTGTCTGTAAGCTGGACCAATGCAATTATTGGTCCATCATTGCATTTGAATGAAACAATGCAATAAATAGGCAGGAGGTGCTGATATGAGCAATTAAAATGAGTTGAACTGCCATGTTGACGGGTAGATATTGGGATGTTAATAAGATTTTTTAAATGGTGTGCTATTGGCCTATAATCTCCATTAGCAGGACGGATGTAAGGTGCTTTTTCAAGCGTTCACCTGTGTATTGTTGTGATGGGTACCATCGGGGGCTTTCTTTTTCTGTAACATAAATATACAAGGTGTTACGATCGGTATTAAGTTTTTATATCAGAGTTACCTTTTTTTCTGAAGGTGGATGCCCTTTTCTGACGGCACAGACGTCGCCGTCCAAAACCCACCTGTAGAAAAATATTTGTTAACGCTGCAGTGCAATGAAATACGATAAGTGAATACGCGCCGACGCCCGCTTTGCCCGGCGTGCCCTGTAATAGCCGGCAAAAACGCCGAGCATGATGCGCCAAGGAGGCGTAGCACGGTATGGCTCATCGCGGGTGTTGATCTTTCGACATGGATCTTGAACCATAGAGGCGAGCGCGAGCTTGAAAATAAAAACGTAGTCTAGAGCGCCGTCTGACAGCCCTCGTTCAGAGCGTTCAAATGACGGCAGTCAAGTCAACCAGAGCATTGAGAAACATAAAATCAAAGGAAGTGTTTCTGGACCATCTTACCCAAAATGACGGTACCCCCACTCGCGCATTCAAAAGCCGCCCGAAAAGCAGGTTTTACGAAGCTGCAGCATAGCTCAGAGGAAAGGTGTCCGCATCATGCGCAGAGGGCTGAGTTCCTTTTTTTTTTTTTTACATATTTAAAAGGTCGTCGCAATTTGGTTGAGTCTACTGGTACTTTTTCCCGGTTGCCGGCTGGGCGCCGCGTGTGCGACACGGCGAAGTTGAATAATAATTTGTAATTAGCAGCCGCAGACTGTCGCTGCGAAGCGGCGTGAAAGCAGCCGAGGGGGAGGACGCGCCGTCCGATTTTCTTTCGGACGGCCTTTGGCGCGAGTGGGCGAGTGCACTCTAAAAAAAAAAGGAGTAGTACTTCCTCCCTAAAAGGACGAAACGGGATGTATCATATATTGCTCTACAAATGGAGGAAAGTTTGCTCCCAGAGAAAAGGAGGAAATTCACTCTCCTCAGGAAGGAGGAAATTTGCCACTTCTTTTTGCAAATGGAGGAAAACTTTGTCCCCCAGAAGGGGACGAAATTTGCTACCCATTGTTGCAGAGGGAGGAAATTTTGTCCCCCGCAAAGGTAGGAAATTTGCCACCTATTTTTGCAAAGGGAGGAAATTTTGTCCCCCGCAAGGGTAGGAAATTTTCCACCCATTTTTGCAGAGGGAGGAAATTTTGTCCCCCGCAAGGGTAGGAAATTTGCCACCCATTTTCGCAGAGGGAGGAAATTTTGTCCCCCGCAAAGGTAGGAAATTCGCTACCCATTTTTGCAGAGGGAGGAAATTTTGTCCCCCACAAAGGTAGGAAATTTGCCACCCATTTTTGTAGGGGGAGGAAATTTTGTCCCCCGCAAACGTGGGAAATTCGCCACCCATTTTGACAAATGGAGAATACTTTGTCCCCCAGAAGGGGAGGAAATTTGCTGCCCATTTGCGCAAAGGGAGGAATTTTTGTCCCGCACAAGGGTAGGAAATTTGCCACCCATTTTGACCAATGGAGGATACTTTGTCCCCCAGAAAGGGAAAAAATTTGCCACCAATTTTTTGTGGCTGGAGAAATATTTGCTCCCCCTTTAGTGGAGAAAATTTACATGTTTTGACCACTGGAGAAATATTTGCAACCCTTTCAGCGGAGGAAATTTACCAGCCATTTTAACCACTGGAGAAATAATTGCCCTAACCACAGGAGAAAATTTCCCACCCATTTCCGATACTGGAGAAAAACTGCTCCCTCAACTGGAGAACATTTCTCCCATTTCAGCCGACGGAAAAAGATACTTTCTCTGGGGAAGTAGGCGATTTCCCACTCTCAAGAGGAGGTTGACACTCAAAAGGGGTGACATGGAAGAGGTGTCACATGTTTAAATAATGCCTGCGATATTCTCACTAAATAAACAAACAATGTTAGGTCAAGCTGCCTATACTCAGGCAAAGCCATTTTATTTTTTTACGGCCGACAGGGTCGTCAGGACCATTCCGGTCGCCTTTGTGACGTTCAACCCCAGCAGGTGTTCAACAAGGGTATAGAATCCTTTTGCTGCTGGTTGGTAGCATATGTCGACCACCCAGTGCAGGCAGAATGCGACTAGAATCGCATGCACTGGGTGATCGGCCTTCAGGAGCTGGTCTTCAATCTGTACCATGCATGGTCCCAGATTGTCCAGGTCCCCATCCCAGATGACAGCTGGATGCGTCGAGAACCATGGTGCCTGAAACCCGATGTAAAAAAAAAAAATTATCAGCACCGAAAATCTCAGCAATATTCAAATGTTTCTATAATTCACATGGCAGTTAATGAATTAAAGTTAAAATTGATGGCCCACAGCTTCATAACTTTTGAGAAAATATAAAGCTTGTCGGCCAGCAGTTCTCAAACTGTGGTCTGGGGACGCCCAGGGGTCCCCGGAGCATTTAGGAGGTTCCGCCCTGACATAAGGACCGCTCTAAAGACGCACCATAGACGAGCATCAAATATCGAAAAGGCGAGCAGAACTGTTTTCAAGGCCTGCTGAGTCCATTGCACAGGGAAAAACAGTACTGTACAAAACGAGAGGTCCTCTTCAGCACACACTCGCCTGCCTTGCTGCATGTCGATTAAACTGGACTGACGACTTTTGACATTCTTTGGTGTACGGCGTGCAACACCACCATTTTCCTCGATCGTGAACTGCAAGAACCACTTCATATCAAACACTTAAATCGTAATCTGGCCAGCTACATATATGAAAAGTTTTTTTGACTTTGATTGGTGCACCTTTTTCTTGGTGTGCTTTCGTGTTATATGCTGGGTCTACATAGAATCGACTGCAGCCCATCAAATCAAGTTCCATCCGATCACAGCAGCCAGGCAGCCTCTCATCCCGTTCTACCCAATCGTGGTTGTACCTTCTCAATTCGATAGGCTCTATACCAAAAGTTTGAGAACCACTGCCGTAGGCAATGAATGTAAAAATATTTCACAGATATCAGACTTGAAAGCTGCCTCTCAATAAAAGGCAATCTCCAAATGCTCCAGGGCTCAGGGGTATATCTAGGATTGTAAGCCTGGGGGTGTTGCTACTTTTGTGAGGGGCTCCGGGGTGTGCTAGGTGAGGCTGGGGGGTCTGTATAAATCGCTGCCAGCGATGACAGATGCACCAAACCAGTGAATCATCACAGTTTACAATCTAAATAAACTAAATGGTGGCCAAGGCTAAACTTATAAGGAAGTTAAACTGCTCAAAGCGTAGCATTTAGAACCAAGTTTGAAGTATTTAAGAGATAAAAAGAAAGGCAGAGGCATTTTCATTTCTGTTCAGAATGCAGCTTGGCACATCCATGCAGCAAAAGCTAGTCTTACAATTTAAATCCACCCCATTCAAAATATTGAAACACAAAATATTTGCACCTGAGCTCTTCATCAAGATTCGAAGAAGATTGAAGTATTTTCTTTAATGACTGCAACCGTTTTTCTACCTGGGTCATTCCACGCCAAACTGCACGACGAGGGGGATCGGCCTCCACAGATCCTTATGAAAAAAATTCAGTCATGGCTACTTGTTCCGTAAGTAATTGCCTAGAATATTTTGCCTAAATAATTTTTGTTTTGCTGCCACGATTCGACAAGTCTCTTTCTCTTTACTATAAGACATCGCAGCCCTTCTGTAGACGAGTCAGTGTAAAAGAATAATTGATAGCAGTAGAGGGCTTTCAACACGCTGCTTGTCAAATACTTTAACTATTGCATTTACATAATATATTTTTCAATGCATTTAGGCTTAAGAAAGTTAACATACATCACACCATATTTGTTTATATAGTTAAATTAATTCATAGAAATGGGCCTCAAAACGTTTTTTGCAGACAATAACCTTGCCATAAACGAGTAGTCAAATATTACACATGAGCAGTGGTTATTCTAATATTAAAAACACATGAAAAATGGCCCTTCTCACCAATTGGCAATGCTTTGTGTGATAAAAACAAGCGTTATTCCCCAGTCTGGGGAACTATATGCATAACCAAATACAGCTCCACTACTACAATAAAATAAATAAAAATAGAAAAAATTTGAAAAACATTTTTGAGATTCATAAAAATATTTTGTTCTTCTTCACCACCTGATGTGGCTCCTGTTCAGCACCTTCACTTTCCAACTGCACTAAACAGCAGTGTTGACAGTGTGAATAAAATGTTTCTAACAAAAAGCCAAGCATTTTTTATGGAATTCTTTTTTTACAATTTCTTTTAGCTGAGTGGAGCTGTATTTTGACATGTATGCCTCGTTTGAGAGTAAGGGATAACATTTGCTTTTATTGCACCAAACATTGCCAATTTGTGAAAAGGGCCATCTTGTACATATTTCACTTTAGGTGACATTCACTTGACATCACTCGCTACGTTCGCTGGCATCGCCCACCACGGTCGCCATCTTCGAGGTCTCGTTCTATTGCGAGTGTCGTCTGGCCGAACCTCTTGAGAGTGGTTTAGCAGCATTTTACAACTTTAAAGGGTCTTTTTGACCGAAACTAGGGGTTATTCTTTTACTTTGGTGCTTTTGAAGCGCTGTAGGAATATTTTTTGTGTGTTTTAGTTTGTTTTTGTCGCTCTCAGACTCGTTCACCGTGGCCGCATTGCTCCCTCGGCTCCATGCAGCAATCCGTGTCGCGTGCCGTTTAGAGTGCTTTAGCGCCGTGCCCACGGCGGTAGCTCTTGCAAGAACTGATTTTTCTACACTGGTGCTTTTGTACCAAGGTGTGATTGCACTTTGTTTCGCTAGTTTCTTTATTGTTTTTTTCTCTAGTGGATTTTCTGCACTACGGCCGTGTAACCGTGTGGCTCCATCGCCTCTGTGTCTTAAATACGTCGTGCCTTCGGTGTTCGACCCTGTGCAGAAACATAGAGTGCGGCTCATAGAGTGCTCAGCTTATGAAAAATGCAGCGCATTTTTCATTTGCCCAAGCGATTTAAAAACCGCATGTAAGCGATTTGGCGAGCGGCGAGATAAGCGACGGCGACCCGCTTTGCTGCCGTTCGGTCACTCGCACGACAAGGCAAACCGCATGAAAGTGACGGGAGCACACGACCAAGGCGATGAGCGCTAAGTTTTCTAGAAATCCCGAAACCGAGCTACGCGACGAGCGACAGTGAAGGGTGAACCGCATGTAAGCGATTTAGCAAGCGACAGCGACTGGACTGGGCGACGAGCGACAGATTTCTCACGGTTGGTCGTCGCGTCGCTCGGTTTTTGGATTTCTAGAAAACGTCGCTAATTGCCTTGGTCGCTTGCTCCCGTCAATTTCATGCGGCTTGCCTCGTCTCGCGAGTGACCGAGCGACAGTGAAGCGGGTCGTCGTCGCTTGTCTCGTTGCGGTCGCCGTTGCTCGCTAAATTGTTTACATCTGATTCAGCCTTTACACACGGTACTCGGCGGCAATAAGAAAACTAAACCGGCCCGCGCCTCGAGATAAACCTTTTTCTTTCTTTTGTTCAACGAAGCTTCTTCAACTGTTTAAAATTAGCACACACTACCAACGGTCGACCGCGTACCCAAGTCAGTCAAACCGCGACCTCGAAGATGGCGGATTGACGGTGGCGCTCCCTGGCAAAATCGAACCTCCAGACTCAGTGAATACCACCTATAGACATTAATATTCACAGATCAGGTGTAATATTTTCTCACTCTTTTACATATATGTTATTTTCTGTAAAAACAATGTTGAGACCCATTTTTTTAATTTTAGTGAACTATATAAAGAAATATGGTGCAATGTGTGTTAACTTTGTTAAGCCTAAACATATTAAAAATATACTGCCATACATAAATATCACAATTAAAGTACTTGACAGGCAATATGCTGGAAGTACTTTACTGCCATCATAATTAGTTTTTTTCTTGCATATTGACATTGTTGCAGCAATGTTGCAATGCCCAATAGTAAAGATTTTCCTAAAAATTAAAAAAATGCCCACTGCAAAACAAATGAATCTTCGGGCAAAATACAGTGTTTTGCTTTAGCTGCACCAAATTTTCAAATAAAAGGGAACTTATGTTAGGGCTCTTTTAGCTCCCGGGGTTATTGGATATTGGTTAATTAGATGGCTAATGAACTAAAATGCTTTCACTAACATTTTAATTGAAGCTTTTCCAGGGATAATGCAACTGGAGGTTTGATGCTAAACCTCATTATAGTGTAGCCGTGATGTAAAAGTTTTATTGAAACATTTGTCCTCGCCGCCGAGGAGCATCTGTGACTCTGATCCTACCGCTCTGCGCTTGCCTCGCATTGCTCATGTTGCCCACAGCACACACGTGGGTAACAGAGCCGCGGCACAGAGCGGGGGGGGGGGGGGGGGGGTCGATGTCACAGATGCATCTGTGGAAAGTCAGGTTCGACTTCGCACTCTGTACAAAAATTTTGTTACTCTCACTGTAGCACCGAAGGCAAATTTTTCAATAAAAATTTCACATTGCGGTTAGACTATAATTTAAAATTAGTTGAAGCCTTTTAAGTAATTAGTCAACCAACTCATGACTTATGAGTTGGGTTAAGTTGGGGACTTAAGGGTCCCCAACTTAACTCAGAGACTCAAAGAACCCCAATGTAAGTTCCTTTTTTAAGGGGGAAATTTAGTGCAGCTAACAAAAAACACAAAAAAACACCCTGTATATAATGCTCACAGGCCAGGTGACCACCACTCTGTATTCCTCCGTAAGGATGTGAAAAGGTTGAGAAAATTTGTTGTGTGGTTTGGTGTGGAATGACACACCTTCTAAACAAGTAAGATTAGGACGTTCTGAAAATGAGGAAAGATTGTGCCATCCCTGTTGTGTATTTATTAGGTGTGTGTGTGAATGTTTCAAATTCAAATCAAATAGTGATTCACACAATAATTTAATCTGACTTTTGCATTCCTAACATTCAAGTTTTCAAATAATTTGACACAGAATATCAGTAATGCTGGACAGAATCTGGGCTTATCCAAAAATGCTTTCCGTAGTGCCACCTAGTCCTCGCAGGTCTCTGCTGGAACTAAATCAAACCTGCATTAAAATCTATTTCTACAGAAATCTGTTTTCTTATTGCCCTCAAATGAAAACGGTGATGCTCACACTTCTTTAACACTTGACAAAACCCCAAAATCTCCATACATCACCATTTTTCATTTGTTTCTTGCGTCACCTGCCACGGGCCATGAGTACTAAAATCCTATTTCCGATTCGCATGTTCATGATGTGGAATTTAATGCCTAAATTATGGAATTTAATGCCTAAATTCGAATTATACGATTTTCAGGGGACCGTAAAAGAGTGTTGCATTATCCACGAGTCGTATAATCCAAAACAACAATATTTACAACTTTGGGGCATAACCCTGCATGAGAAAAGAATGTGTAACTTCTTTAATTACTTCTAAGCTAATAGCCTGCTGGGTCAAAAGGAAAGAAAACTATTAAAAGAATGTAAATAAAATAAAAGCTGGTGCAGCAAAAGCACTGATAAAATTGTATTTTCATTTCACCTTCCTTTCAGAAAGTTGATCAGTCGTTTCCTTTCGTGGGCCACAACCTTTAGAAGCAAGTCAGCAATGCCATTTTGGGCGTATGCAAATCACCGAATGCCATTAAACATGACATTTCCGCATATGTTGGCACACACAGCTTAGTGCCTGAGACGCTGTCATCTTCGTCAGAATCATCGGCATCGGGTAGTTCCCTTTTTGACGATAACTCCATGTGGGCACAGCACGCCTCGTGCTCCGCACGTAAACTTCGGCAGAGCACGCGGAAATCATAGAAAATACACCGATACTCGACGCCTTTTCGCTTTCTTAAAGTGCAGCACAACCCGACGCATCGACGCCAGCAGTGTTACGGGGTGCAGAGAAAGAAAGAAAGCCGCGAAGTATGACAGCAATGCGGGACGCGTATGTCAAGGGAAAGCGATGAAACGCGCGATTGGAAGGTGTATAGGGCGAAAGAGACGGAACAATGAGAGCTGAGGTGGCCATAAATCGTGAGCACCGACCTCGGTGGTCCCGAGATACAGAACGAGAAAGAGAGCGACAGAGAGCGGAAACAAAAAGTAGACGATAGGTTTGGTGTGTTTATTTTGCTGCAACGACTTTAAGTTGCTCGAGCGCTAGTCAACTTCATTTATTTTTATATAATGCGCAACAAAGGTGTTTTTCTGCAAAACAAAGCTAGAAAAACACTAAATACCAACCTTGCTAGTGTTGTTTTCCTGCTTTTTTGCCTATATTAAAGCATCACCTGTGATAGGGGCCCATCGGGAGCAGGACCATTTTGAGACCACCAATGTCAGCGACAATAGCCTGTTGTTCTGACGCAGCCGCAATGCAATGCGACGCAGTGCGCAGTTTCATTTTTGAGAAAGGCTTGTTCTTAACAAAAATGCAACGCTAAAGCAAAAAAAAAAAAAAAGGATGGCTGGAGTTGTTGTAAGATGCAGGATTTGTGTTTTGAGCGTCGTGCAATCCAAAATTCTAGACATGTGAATGGTATGTCTGATGGATTACCGTTAACCCAGGCACCACACAAATCGATAAAACTTAAAGTTGTACCATGCGGCTCTGTGATTCCATTAGGACAGAAAAATAAGGTAGTTATGAGAGCACCACCACGGGTTTGAATTACCGTGTTCTGGAGAAATGAAGAGGACTTCTCCCTCACAGCACGTGGAAGAGTGACTAGCATGGCCAGGGTGGTCACCACAGCAATGGAAACGAAGTAGCAAAGAACAAATTAGGGAAAGCTGTGGAATGACATAAGCGTTGTTTTCTTTTATAGATATGAAAGTTCTCTCACACTGCCGATCCTCCTCACTACACGTGTCAGCCCTCTCCAAGATCTCGTACGTGATCTTGTCCACCTTCTTCGAAGCCATGTCCAGCGCTGTGTCCATTTCCTGTTGGGCCACCGCAGTGATGGTTTGGACAGGTGACTTGCCCCCGAATCTTTGGAATTCTAGGAAGATCTGAAATACATATAGGGGATTGTAATGAAACTGATGGAAGGCATAGTGAATGCGACATTAACACTTACTTCTTCTGCTCTCTCGAGAGCTGGAAAGCGCTGGAGGATCTCCTGGGCGGAGGGGCGCTCCTTTGCAATCCAATGCCGACGGGCAGCAAACGTTCGGGTCATCCCATCCAAGAGCTTGCCTGTGTCTGGGCTCTCTTTCCTCATCTCTCTTTGCATAGACTTTATATGGCCTTCGATGCTGTAGTCATCCTCCGTAGAGTCGACTAGCTTTTCAGGCTGGTTGAGCAAGAAATTAAAGCACATTCCAATTAGACATTTTGTTCTCTCGTATGTCCTTGAGGAAGGCTTAGGAGATGCTTCTGCAAATAACTAAATGACAGGTTTGAGCAGCCTCTTTGCTTGAAAAGGTTGACTACATGGCAAATATAGCATATTTTGAATTAGATGTAAAGAATTAACTACCAGGTTCAATCGAGAAAATGCAACACACCCTTTTGGCCTGTATCAATAAACTCTGCATCACAGAACGTTTAAACGAAAAATGCGACACTAGGGGTGATGATAAAATGCAAGTGTTTTTAGAAAATCACAACAAACTTGTAAGCGAGAGAGAAAAGAATATTATCTCTCCTTGATAAATTTGTTTCGCTGGAATAAATACCATACGCAAACCACATTGTTAGTTTCTGTTTTCACAAATTTAGACTTGGGTGGACATCGGTACACATAGAAATTTAGTTTTTCTTTTTTCATCCAGGAAACGTCTCGTCCTCAAACTTTGAATTTTATCATCAATGCTGGCGTCACATTTTCACAAAGTTTCAATATTTTACGATGTATTGTTTATTCATTAGACCTTTTCTGCAAGTGCGCCGCCATCTTGAATTGACGTCACTTCCAGTATGGGCGAAAGCATTGTTTTGCCTTTGCCACGCCAATAGAAAGCATTTAGGATATAAGCGTAACCGTCACATTTTCTCGTTTTGCCTCCCCTTTATTTTCTTACTATTTGCAGGTTGAAACGTTTTAGTATTTTTTCGTCGCCCATACCGGTTACGCCTATTAGGTGCGTGGGGACGAGAGTACACAGAAAAGGTCTATAGGCTGAAAAGCCAGGTTTCATTATCTCTATTGAACCCACTAAAATAAGCAGTTCAACTGCCAAACATGACACCAGCAGCATGATTGAGCAAGTCATGTTTGAAAAACTAGAGCAGAGCAAAATGTCTTCCATGCCTGGAAAGCCAGTGGAGATATGAACACGGATCAAGCACATTCATATGCATGCTTCTATAGTCAGTGACAGGTTAAGAAAAATTTTTTGGCTGGGGAGGAGGAAGCAGACAAAATGCTGAAGAGGGGAGGTTTCCTCCTCTCCTCTCCAGCATTCCATCTGCTTCCTCCTCCCCTGCACTCCTTTCCCTCAAAAACTTTTCGTAACCAGTAACTGACTATAGTTAAATATAGTTCTTTGCATTGGCCTCTAGTCAGAAGGGTAAAAGGACCATAGAAATGTTCCTCCCTGAAAATTCATCTTGAGAGGGACACACCTATCTTCCTCAGGCCCTTCAACTACCTTGTGGTACTCAGAAAGAAGGAAAAAAAAATGTTAATTGACCTGGCGGCAGACTCTCTTCGCCGACTCCAACCCATTCGCAGCGTCTTGCATGGCTGCGTGCCTCCCAAACTTCTTTCGGGTAGATGCGATCTCGCCGTCGTTTACAAACTTGGATCGCTCGAACTTGCACTTAAAGCGCAATGCACGCTGCCATTAATCCTGCATATTTTAACAGATTAAAAATGATTTTGAAGCTTTAAAGAATTACTGAAAAGAAAAACTATGATTTTTTTTAAGCAGACTGCTAGAGACACGCGTGTCAAAAACTGAATTTTACGTAAAAAAAATTTGTTACAGCAATATTGACGGCGCTAGATTTATTTTAAATTTTGTGCGCAAAGTCCATGACATCACAGAATGGTCATACGCTCTTTCCGCCTCAACAATATGGTCATGCACTCTCTCTACCTTAACGTGATGGCCAAGCCAATCCACCTCCCCTCCATGTAACCGAAATGCCAAGAAATAAAACAAGGGGGAGGAGGTGACTACCGATTAGATTGCGCCTTATGCCATCACTATTGCTCTAAATTGTTTTTTTTTTTCATATAAAATTAATGTTTTTTTATATGCGTGCTCGTGACAGATTGTTTAAAAAAATTTGTTTGTGTGGTTTTTTTAAGAAAACATTGTACGGTGAAGATTTTCTTAATAGACTTTTGGACATCACTTCAATAATTTTCCCTACACAAATTTACATTGTTGCAGACAATACCGTATTTACTCGCATAATGAACACACTTTTTTTCCCAAAAAACTGACCCATACGTATTTGGAATTCGTTACGAGGGGTGAAATTTTTACATTTACACACTTTGCGCAATGTCGTTTTAGGTGCCAATATGACATGGCAGGGAACTGTGGCACGTCTCCACTGACGGAGGCGCGCCCATGGCTGCATGGTCATGGGTGCGCCAGAGTAATCATGCTTTATAAATTACAAACTTTTTTTTAAGGAGCTTATGGTGTGGCTTTTTTGGAAGAAAATGCACCCTATAACTCACTCAGCACGGAGAGCAAAGCGACCGTTCTTAGGCCTAACCACTTCCACTCAGTGGCCGAAAGCAGACCAGAGACGACAGCGTGTTTGTTGACATCAATGCATTTGATAGGCGAAGAATGTCCGGGGCTGGGAGATTCCTCGACCCAAGCTTCGTCAAATGTGCGCGCCGCTCGGTTTCACGGTTCATCACTTCCGCAACTACGCACTTGCGGCCGCATGCAGCCATTACGAGAGCGGCTGGGCTTGGTTTGACTTGTTCTGACCGCTTGGTGGCAAAAGAAAATTGACTTAGTAGCTAGCTAAATTGGACGCAATTCGAGACTCTCGGAGCCGAAAATTGGAAGTGCGTTCATTAAGCGAGGGGAAAAAAAAGGCCAAATATTGGTGCTCGTTTTGGGGGGTGCATTTATTATGCAAGTGCATTCATTATGTGAGTAAATACGGTAAGGGTGCCTCCATAAAACCCACCTTTAGAGGCAGAAGGAAACCAAACGAAGAGAACCTGAGCGCAAGTTACTTCAGATTTATGCCGGAGCCAATCCCTTTGTTACACAGCTGTTGGAGAAATCTTGGTAATAATCCATATTAATATAATAGTGAAGGCTTAAAACATGGCTTGAGGTGTGCCTGGCAAAACTGTATATACTTTTGTTTGCAAAGTAGAATGGCATTGACATGCACATTCATTGATTGAGAGCTAGTGTAGAGAAGGAACAGTAACACTTGCAGAGATTGAGCAACAATCTAATTCAAGTGGCGGTGTGGCACATCTCACTGCGAAAGCTAGACCAAGTACTGAAGGATCGCCCTGCTGTAGAATTCCCAGTTTTACACAAATTACCACACCCCTGTAGCAGAAGGTGGGCTATGTAAGGGGGGGCCCACATGGGGCCCACTTGGGCAGCCCACCAGGGGCCCTATGCTACACGGTGGGACCAAGGAACTGAGACGTCATCGGCTACGATTGGTCGCCACGTCGAAAAATCTCATTAGATTCCAATTGAAATTTCTAATTGGTACCAGTTAGGTTTTCGGACAACCAATCGGTCACTGTAATGGGAACCAATGGGAACCATTTGAAACCCATTAAGTTTCCAACTGGAAAATTTTTTCCAACTGGCGAGACCCATTGGCCAGTGTGCTTCCAATTGGAACCCACTAAAACCAATTGGTTCCAATTAAAACCATTCAGAACTCGGTCTTTTGGTTCTGCTTTGTCCCGCCGTGTAGCATAGGGCCCATGGGCAGCATTTAGCAGACCCACAGGAGGCCTAGGTGGGCATGCCCCCCCCCCTCCTGTGTGATCCAGGAGGGGCCATAGTGGGACTACGCGGACAGCCCACACGAGGCTCAACTTCAGCCTATTCTGCGTCATCTCATTCTCTAGACAATGTAGGATCTATCATATCATTATTCCCTACGATCTGCGGTAATGCAGCACATCCGAAATTAAGCCTTCATCACACTTTTCCTGCGAGTCCTTGCTACATACACACTGGGTAGCGAGTTTGTAGTAAACTAGATATTTCTCTTGCACACATTAAATTACATTTCTCGGTGAATTGGCATCAAATTGAACTGATCTCCTATGTTAAATTTCAAAAATATCCACTCAAGTGTTATTTTGGGAATTGCATGAGCAGCCCAAGTTGAACATGCCCATGCTTTGCCCTTTTGGAGCACATCTCCATGCTAACTCTGCCCCCACATAGTTGTGGGACCCATAGGGACACTGCACGGGCAGCCCAAGTTATGGTGGGGCAGCCCACACGTTGCCCCCCTGGAGCCCACCTCTATCCTAGCCTTGCCCCTGAAAGTTGAGGTGGGACCCATAGAGACGTTGTGTAGGCAGCCCAAGCTGAACATGCCCACATCGTCACTCTGCCCCACAAAGCTGATGTGGTAACGACGGGGGTATTGCACGGGAAGCCCAAGTTGGGCATGCCCTTGTGTAGACGAGAAGGGACCCACGGAGTTATGTTTGGGCAGCCCAAATGGGCATGTCCTCACTTTATCAACATCTATGCAACGACTTACAGGGGGTATTGCATGGGCAGCCCAAACTGGGGACGTTTATGTCACACCAACATGGGACACAGGGGGTATTGTAGGGACTGCCCCAACACACTTTGCCCAATGGGCCCCACTCTGCTACCTGGGTGCCAATGAGTTGGCTGTGTATAGAGAAAGCACACACACTGTTGCCTTCTGCTAACAGAGCCAGTGAAACTTTGGCAGCCAAGTGAAACATTGCAAGACGTGACTGCCACTTTTTGATTCTAACCCCTTTTTGCAATCACTGTTCTCTAGAATATATACAAGTCCAGGAACGAGATATACACAGACACAGTGGATGTTTGTGTATATGTCACTCTTGGTCCCTTGCATTTTTTTTGCCCTGTTAATACATAGAAACTACGTACTATCGGGTTCAAACGAAATGTGAACAGCAGAGCACATGGCCGTCAGTACATGCTGCACCTCCTGGAGGCCTCTTGAAACTGATAAAACTGCGGGTTGGAGAGTAGAGCACAGCAAGGATGTGTGTCCTACTCTGCTGTGTTTGACCCTTGCCCACCACAACCCAAGCTTTGACGCTGCGTCGGTGGTGCGTCGAAAGTTTCGTCACAGCCACCTTCATGGGCTGTGTGCCAGAGGTGTGAAATGGAAGTTAAAGCACTTCATTCGTGCACAAAACACCTGTGGAGCTTGATTGACGTCAGTTATCATAACAAAAGCAGACGTCCTCATGAAGTACCTAGAGCACATGAGCACACGACTTTTGCAAAATAGCGAAACAGCGTGGACAGGAAATTACATGTTTATTGCCAGAGAGCATTTGTGCAACCAGAAATAATGAACAAGGTAACACGAATGCTGCAACCGGCAAAGGCTGACACCTCAAGCAGCACCACAGCAGTAGCTGTCTGGGCCGGCTTGCGTTCGTCGTTATACATTTCCCTAAGCTGGTCTTAGTGAGAAGCCAGTTAATATTTTGTGAAGCCACCTTCAGCGTCTGCAACAGCGGCCATCCATCAGCAAGGATACCAGGTCCAAAGCTTGCTTCCGCTCGCACTCGGCTTCAACCACCATAATAATGTGTATTAAGAACAGAAAAAAAAAAATCACAAGTTAGGAGGGAGCATGTGTTGCAAAAACGCTCCACGAGTGCACGCACGCAAGCAGCCTGCTCCTGTTGCGAGCGGCCTCGCATGGCTCACGCCAAGCCAACAGAAGTGGCTGGAACGGAACTTCCAGCGCATTACCGGCGCAGCGTAGAAGCTTGGGTTGTGTTGGTGAGGGTCAAATACATCGGAGTAGGACGCACAGTTGCAGTGCCCTACTCTCCAACCCAGTTTAATCAGTTTCAGGAGGCCTCGAGGAGGCGCAGCATGTACTGACGACCACGCGCTCCGCTGTTCACATTTTAGTTGAACCCGATAGTACAACCAACTAGCCTACATTTCTATTGTTTTACTCCATCACTTTCACCACGCACTAGGTTATTTTTATTTCTTAATATTGCGGCTTTGTTACCCACAAGACTTTACCTGGGTTCATCGTTATATATTGGCGAGACATGGCAAGAGCACTAATGGTAGCAATGATTACAAGTTGCTAAAAGTGTTGAGAGAATTATTCTAAGCATGACCGTTGCTATATGTTTATGCAATAGGCTCATGTATCATAGTGCTGGCTCAAACAAAAGCTCCCGAGCATGAAATGACCTGCCTCTCCACACAGTTACATCTAGTAAATGGTAGAGTCCTATTTCGAGAAAATTGCTTGGTGAACGTTTGTTTGCCATTTATGGCTTCATGCTTTTCGTAAAAAATACAATTTTTTTAGTCCATATATAAATGGAACTAGAAGTGTTGTTGAACTGCAACATACATGGCCATTTCCAATTGAGTCTTGCAGGATGGTGTGGTGCAAGACAAGCTGTCTGGCAGCGTGCTCGTACAGCTTGGCAGGATACCTGCAAATTAAAACACAAGACATGAAAGTGTCAACAAATTAAATGCATACCCTAATGGGATTGTGTTGTCAGGTATATCAATGCCAGGCCAGCCCGCACAAAGCATTTTGAATGTGCAATGCATCTTAACGAAAGCAAAGTACCGTAGAATACCGTGCATCCGCCCATACCACACTAAGCGCCCATACCTGAATTTGTAAGGTCTGAGAACATATGCACAGTACATTGATATGTAAAATTGATGACTGGAAAAGCGCCCATCCCCCATTTTTTCGCGATTATCTCTAAATTTTGAGTGGGCGCTTGCCCGGTATTTTACGGTAAGCATTTGTCTTGCATTTCTCTACTGCGCCATTGCCAACTAAATTTAAAAAGCTAATGACGTGCTAACTTCGTTGAAATGTTACTCTGAGTCACGTGGATTCTATGTAGTGTACCACCAGTTCCGATGCTGTGGTTCTTTGCAAGAGGGAAGTCCCATCACAACTAGATAGAAAAAAAAAGGCAAAATAGTGCTAATCTACAGTGCGCCCCAAACTTAACGCCGCCACTCGAACGGCCGACTTTTGCAGAGCCGCGCTATCCTAGCGGTAGCCATTTCAACTAGTCGGTCATGTGAAGGCCATTCCCAATCTCCGGACAGGGAGAAGGGGAGGTAGCAGAGCCTGCGCTCAGGGCACCTGACTCTGCTAATCACAAACTCATATCGTCAAAATCACTTTTTTTTTTTACACTTTGTCTGCATTTTAGCAGCGCCTTCAAGCTTTCTCCTCAACGATGCATTATCAAAATTTCTTTGTTTTCAATCTTAAAGGTGTAAACAAAACGCAAAACAAAACGCGAGTCTGACGATATGAGTTTGTGATTCGCAGAGTCAGGCACCCTAGCGGCGGCCGTACTACCTCCCCTTCCCCCGGTCCGTAGATTAGGAATGGCCTTCACGTGACAGACTAGTTGAAACGGCTGCCGCTAGGATAGCACGGCTCTGCAAAAGTCGGCTGTTCGAGTGGCGGCGTTAAGTTTGGGGCGCACTGTACTTGCATTTGTGTCGTGGCCAGGTTGTATGAATAGGGAGCTTCAGAGTGCCAGCCAAATTACTCCTGCGAAAAGCATGCATCAGACAAAAACAAGTTGACCTCTTATTTGTCTTTAACAAGAGCCTGTTCAGGCAAATAAATAATGTTATGCATAAGTAGTTTATTCACTACTTTTGAGTAATTGAATTTTAAAAGAGTAATTTTTAAGTATTGTTTCAATTAGAAACTTCATGGACGCCATTGAAAATTACTAAATCAACCTACTTCACAATAATATAAAGCATGGACAGCATTTCATGACATCCTGAAAAGGCACTATTTGGATGCATCATAAATTTTTGGCTTCCCATCAAAATGCATTTCCACGCCAGCACTCCTGGTACATGTGGCTAAAGCGTGCAATACCAGCTTGTCTCCCTCTTAAAAGAGAACGAAGTGTGACACACGCCGGTGAAATAGAACTCTGCAATTCAAATGGCATTGTAAGAATGCCATTTGAATTGTGACGGAGGGCATTGTAAGAATGCCCTCCGTCACATGAAGAATATGTGACGATGCATTTTATTACACACTTTAGCGACGGGCAGTAAGACCACTGGTGCAAAGATGCAGTTCTGATAAAAAAACAAACCTAAAAGTACGACCATATTAGGTGCTTTTTCAGAATGCCAATACATCCTGCATGTGACTTCTATATCTAAGGTTATTTAGTTATTAAGTTTAGTTATTTTCGACAATGTTCACCAACTTTTAACAGATCATAGGTAAACAGGTAATCATTTGTAAATAATTAATAAAATATTTATCACAAATGCTATTACTTTTCCTGCATAAGCCCTGTGACAGAAACCAATATGACACCAACTTTTTCTCGTGTGACCTATAGTTTTCACAGAAAGAATTTAGCCGATGTTTCACGAGTCAAACAACTTTGAGCAGGATGTACACCTTCGCAGTTTTGTCAGTATCTAGGGGTATCCAGGTGGCATAGCACGTATCGAAAGCGACACACTCCCTCATTTCATTTCATTCGGGTTTAACGTATATAAAATTGCCAGGACACACTTATACCTTGAATTAATAAAAAAATTGAATATATAGACCTTGAATTACCAAGAATCGATCATAAGAAACAGTGTGCATGTCCTTTACAATAAAGTATGAGAGAGGTTTATGACAGCCAAACTTATACACAGCTATTCATCACTTACAGGCCAAAACAAGTTTGATGCCTTTACAGTCATTGCATTATGTAGTTTTGTTTTTCCTTCTGATGTTCCAGATAATTTCAACAAAAATGGTACAAGGGGACAAGTACAGCAGGGAATGCCCTAATTTACATAATAGTATGAACAGCACTACGTGTCACATTGCAGAACCAGAGGCATACTCACAGTGTGTATCGAAACAAATCAAAACACATCCATTCTGTGATGCGATGCCGGAGTTTCGCAGAAACCCCAGACTTCGTCTGCACTTTCGACGAGTTGTGTAGTATATCTTTAGGCGTCGGGGGAAAAACATAGTTCCTTGGATCAAGCATAGAGCTCGAACTATCCTGCACCACCGGTGGCGGTTCAGGCCTGAAAATGGGCAGAAAAACATAAAACCGATACACCTATAAAACCACCAGCAGCATAAACTTTAGACAGCATCTTGGCAGATTGCACTTCTGCAATACCTTAAAACATTTGTAAAAGCTATGACCATTCAATCTTACACTTCTGGTGTACTGGCCACAGGAGGTGGGGTTTGTTCATGAGGTGTCAGCTGGGAGGCTTTGATTTTTGAGCCTGCCACCAGTCTTGTCTCCTCATCCCAATCCAGAAACTCTCCAAGGTCTGCATCAAGGACCTGCAGAGGCACCAAGTAGCTTGAATTTTAAACAAAAACCAAGGGCAACAGATGTTTTCTGAAAAGAATGTGTTTGGAGCACCAAGAATGTGTTCGGGGGAGCATGACAGATACGTCGCCGACCCCTCAACGGACTCAACCAACTCAAGTGTCGAGTTTTGAGAGCAATGTTCAAGAGAGAGTGCAAAAGTGACAAAACACGAGCCGTCGTGTGCCGTTTCCTTCACTGGCGGCCGAAGTTTCGTTTCATAAAGACGTGGAAAGCATGCAGTGTGTGAAAAAAAAACAGCGGTTCATGACTCCTGCCTAACAATCTTTGCGCTTGTATGATGCAACGTTCCTTTACATGCATCTGCTGACGTAAAAAACCGACAAAGAGCGAGCACTACAAACTGGAAACGAGTCACCTCAGCTTTCAGTGCATTCTACCACCAGCGAGGAGGACTGCTTTGGCGTCACGTGCAAGCCATGCATACCAGACTAAACTACCCTATTGTAGGTCTGCTACATATAGAATAATAATTTCCCATGAGAGTATTCACTGATCTCTATGACAATTGCTGGATCACGCTTCCCCGCTTGGTTGCTGCAGCGCAAGTGAAGCTACCGGTCATCTTGCTCATAGGCAAATTTCAGTTATGCTAGCGTTGCAGAGGGTGGCGGCAGCATGCTGAAGACACGTTTTCCACTCCTTCGTCGTCATTTGCTGAGAAAGTATTTTAAAACCCTGTGTAATGGCGCATTCACACTGGAAGCGGATCCGCGTTCGCAAAGTGGTTGCAGTTCGCGAGCGACCCCGTTCAGACGCGCCAAGAGGCGGTTGGCGGTTTCTCGGCGATCACGCGTGATCTTTTGAGACTCGCGTTTGGCAACCCTCTTTTACAATCCAAAATCCACTTTAATCGACAATCCAAAGCCAAAATTTTGCCATTCTGGCACTCTGAAGATTTTTCTCCGAAACATTCCACGCATCTCGAGGTTAGGCAGCAAAAAAAAGAGGCATGGACCCGCCAAACTCGCCTGTGATTCCCTCGACGTTGCCCACAAGCAAAGCCCAGCTAGGCGCGCCTTGCTGACTCAAGACAGGATGCCTCGCCCACTCTTTTTTTTTCGAAGTGAACCCTTCCCGCATGAATAGCTGACATTGTTTTCCCGGACAGAGGGCCAGTTTTCCCCCCTTGTTCGCTCATATCATTTTCGACGTTGTGAGCGGTGGAGCGAACCGTGGTGCGGGGGAACGTGTTCGGTGCTAGCCGGTCGTGGCTTCATTAGTGGCAGACTCCTCTCGTCACTCGCACGTCGGTCAAGTCTACTGTTTGTTTGACATTAAGCTCAAATAAACGCCATATGGATTACCTCTGCATCGTCTGGTACGTACACTTTATTCCTTGAGTATGTTTCCTTTATTTTCTTTTGTTAGTAGTAAACGTTACAGGTCAAGCTAGCGCAGGTACCCTCCCCGCTCCGCGGTAGTGCGTTGGCTACGTAATCAGGCTCACGACGTCTCTATCTGCCTTCGTTTTGGTCACGCACGGTGTCGAAAGCTTTCAATAGTTCACGCTGCTGTGGTGGGTAGAAAAGCTGACGTTTCGGTCGATCAGTGGCGGGTTCCGACGTCATACGGACAAAGACTAAACAAGGCAGCGAGCTCCAGGCTGTGGCACCAGGAATAATAAACAAACTCTTACCCGAACCAAATCACCGGTGCGAAGCCCGTTAAAATTACGAGTCAATTCTTTTCGCAGCAGATTCAAGTGACGGACGTGAACATTAAGTTCCTCCGTTGATTTGTCTGCTGTAACGCTAGGACTACAGCGCCTTGAACACCTCATTAGCGACAGCTGCCATCTTGTTTCGAAAGTCACTGACGAAAGTCAGCGTTGTGTTGTGATTGGTTGCCGCTTTGCGGTTCGTGAAAGTGGTTAAGAGAAATCTGTCCCGAAGCGGTTGGCAAAAATTCGCTCCAACCGCTCGATCCTAGCCGCTTTGCAGTTGAGAATGCGCGGATCCGCTTCGCGTTTGAGGATCCGCTTCCAGTGTGAACGCGCCATAAGCGTTGAGACTTGCCGTTTAAAACAAATGGAAATTTTTATGAAAGCACTGTGCCGCAGAAAAAAGGAAAAAATCGTTGAAAGCAAGTTTCGCTGGTCTTGCGGCATCATCATAGCTTCCTTGGCATGGAGAAGTGCTGCATCTCTGTGCTTTCGCGTGCTTGAATACCGATGAAGATTCAACGCCGTGTGGATGTGTTTTGCGAGTGCAATGTGCGTGAAGCCTCATGTGCCAATGAAGCAGCGTTTTATATACCTTACTCTGACGACTGTATTTGTAACTTGCGGCACTCGCAGTCCAGAAAAGAGCTTGATCCAGCGTCCAGTGGCGACGGAAGAGAGGGGGAGAAGGTACGGCTTTTTTTAAGTTGTTAGACAGTTTACAGAGTACCGCGCACACAGCTCCTCATCACTTACCAGTGGTCTGGCTCATTATCAACCATCGCACGTGACATCAAATTTCAGCGCAGCTCGCCTAATTGTGATTGGTCAACCGATTGCACATGACCATATGGGCCACACATCAAATTTTCAATCTCGCCGTCTTGTACTTTTGCCTTCGAAGACCTCTGCAGCGTTGCTCTATTTGTGCTGCCATGTGATCAATTAGAGTAGATTTAGAACATATCCATGGTTAATAGTCCATAAGAGCAACCGTACAGATTGCTTTCCCCCCTTTATTGATAAGAAATTGCCGGAACAGGTGGACGATTCAGAACTCCGTGGCCGATATATGATGCAAAGACACACAACACTTTTTCAAAACTTTGCCAAGGCACCTATTTTTGATCGGTATCCAAGCGTGTGAACGCAGAGACGCAGCGAAACTTGCTTTCTACAAGTTCAGCTTTTTTCCTGCAGCACTGCGCTTTCGTAAAATTTCCCCGTCTCTTCAACGGCAAGTCTCAGTGCTTACACAGGGTCTTAAAAATCTTCTTCGGTGAAGGACGATGAACGAGTAGAAAATGTGTCTTCAGCACGCTGCCGGCAGCCTGTGCAACGCTAGCAAAACCGCAAATTGTCTGCAAGCAAGATAGGCCTCACTCGCGGGAGCGGGAAGCGCAATCCAGCAATTGTCATAGGGATCAGTGGGAGTATTGGTCACATGTGCAAAGCACATGCACCCTCTTTGTGATCTTAACACTTTTTGTTGTGGGCGATGATGATTACGGCTTGCGGCTACTCGAACGGGATTGGAATCAACTGATTTGTAACAAGCTTGAGTTGACTGAACCTTTTTTTATCCTAGCCGTAAATGCAAGTACGAGAAAGCGCGACTCCCAAGCGTAGAGCGGATGCGTTCGACGGTCCAGTGGCCATTTACCGACTACATCCGACGTATCTTTAGACTCTGGGATCCTGATACGTCCAACTATCTTTAGACTCCAATTCCGGGTACATCAGACATATCTTTAGACTCTGGGATTGGGGTACGTCCGACGTATCTTTAGACAGCGTTTAACAGAATCTTCCATTGGCGACGACGTGCTCAAGACCGATTTCTCAGCTGGCACTGGGCAAATCAGTGAATAAGAGGGCATAAGCATGTCACCATTTTCCAGTTGGTGTTTGTTTGCAAGCCCTTTTTGCACTTTTTAGGATGCACCAGCTTGAGCTAGGAATGCAGTCGGGCGGTTGGGCTGGTGAAGCATCAAATGAGCGTGGAAGCGTTCCGCTACTGCTGTAGGAAGCAAGGTTGATTGAAAAACCGCTCGAGCGGCCGAGCAATCTTGTCATGCAGAAGAAGACGAATTTTCACTAGAGCCGAAGGATGCAAGTTTCGTAATACAGCTGAACCTCGATTTAATGAAATCACTGGGACTCGCTAATTATTTTGTTAAATTGGGAACTTCATAAAATCAAGAAAGGCATTTTTCCGCACACAGGCTGCGCGGGAAATCTGAATTTGTTTGTTCAATCGGGAAATTCGCAAAATCCGGTTTCATTAAATCGAGGTTCAACTATATGAGGTAAATTTTTATGTCCAGTATTGTTAGTCCTTCCATGCTGCCATTATAAAGCCGGCCTCCAATTGCTCACCTCCTCCCTGTTGCTTCAAGCACTAACTCCATTGCCCTAGGGGGACGAGAAAGGAGCAGCCTCGCAAGCTAGCTAACGCGATACCCTTTCCCCTATCTCCAAGCACTCGACCAAATCGGCTGCTCGATCGTTGTTGCCTTGGCAACCTGCGCCTGCTTGCCTATGTCACGTGGTAGCGGGAAGAAAGACGATGAGAGGGGCGTACCGAGGATTCCCATTATTCATTGCAGGATTTTTTCAAAGGGTCTATTCGATTCAGTCAAATCTCAAATAGCGTGGATACCTGCCATTGCCCCAACGGCAGTTGAAACAGTTTGTGTAACAAAGGTACGTATGAGGATCCCACACATACAGCAAACATTGCTTGAAATCAGGTGTTTCAATCAACCTTGCTTTCTAAAACTACAACAGAATGCTTTGAAGCACGTTTGACACTTTACCAGCCCCAATGTCCTACCGCATCCCCTCATGTTCCTACCTCAAACCGTTGAGCAATGTAATGTAAAAAAAGTCACGCAAAAACAGCAAGAGAGTTAATACCAGATAACAATTATGTATCTCGTGTCTAGTCGTTCACCGATTTGCCCAAAGCCAGACTGTTGGTGGAGACATTGGGACCAAGCATTGACCAGTAGGCTCAGTCGATTGCTGCAATATATTTACCTGTGCAAGTTTAGCACAAGCACGTTCGATTCGGAAACAGCCTATTTCAAAACACAGCCATAAGTACATTGCCCTGCATTTCCCTGCACCGGTGCAGGTTAGTGCAGGTAAACTGAAGGAGCCCATTGTCAACATTGTCAAGGCTAGCATAGCTTCCAGTGCTGCTGCCTCACATTGCTGTGAGAGCATGCAGTTTCCTTTTGTGTCACATCTGCATGCTGTCCTGTGTGAAAGAGACAGTGAAGGAAGCCAATGTGTTTGCACCGGTAACTTTAAGATCTTTAAGCCACTGCAGAAACTATACTGGACTTGACAATGCAGCACAAAATATTTGATGTCAAGCACAGATCACTTCAGTTGGGGAGCTTTCCATAAACACTGAACAACATACAACATTCAAAGCCATGCCCAATATTTTGTAATGGCTGCCGGTGGCACTGCCAGCACATGTCGTCTGTCAGCTACAAGCTTGGGACAAAAGCCACATATTGCCAGCACTATGCTTTAACACTTTTGACAGTTTTGGACAAGCCTAGCTCCTCGACGTGGAGCCATTCCCAAACCGTTCAAGACGAGTATTCGCAACTCCAATGCCCCATAGAACGTGGGGCTGTAGTTCCAAGATGGCAGAAGAGATGGGAACAGATTTTCCATGCACCTGCTCACTGACGTTGATCAGTGTACTCAAAATAATTTATTTGGCTGGAAATGCGAAATGGTCAAGCATGAATGCATCACAAGTGACAAACATGTTGGCATAGATTAGGAAAACCAGCAACTTGCTTTTTAGAAGCTGCAGAAACATCACAGATCTTGTAATGCTTTGTGGAAGCCGTGCGTGTTTTGAGCACCGGTCACAACATTATGTGTGGCAAAATAGCTTTGTGGGTGGGTGAAAGTACTGTGGTGTTTGCGCTGTGCCTGGTCACCAGTGTCCTAAAATGTGAGTCACACATAGTGACCATCAAGCTCCGGTAGAGCAGCGTTCACAGTATTAATGCCTCTTGTGTCAGAGGCTTACAGCTCACTGCACATCATCACGGCTTTAGTGCATTGCAACACATGATCAACTTGCACCGTGGTTACTAATAAGCAGCTTTAGCATAGTGTGGCCACAGGCTACCGTGCAGTGAGGCATTGCTACGAGAAGTTTGTGCTGCACCTCTTATGCATGACTTTCAACGCACGCCAGGGTCATTGCCGTACTTACGGTAGCCTGCGGTAATGCAATGCAAGAACGGCATAACAATGCCATTGGCATGTTTAGGCCTTTTTTATCACTGTGGCTGGTGTTACGTCTGGACGGAGCACTGAAACATGCAAACCTAACCCTCCCCCCGCCCTCCTCTCTTTCTCTCCCTCAATAAACTAAGGAAGGCGGAGATTTGGACGTACTTTGGGGTTACGTCGGACGTAACGCTAGACACTTTGTTTATTTATTGCTCTGCCAAAAGAAACATTCAAGTATTGTGTTATTCACATCCTCAAGACAGGCATCGTCAAAACTGCCCATTCTAAGCACACCTCATGGTCGGCACACAGAAATGCTAAAAAATGCTACAAGCATTTCTTCATTTGCCTTCGTAGCTAACTGAAAGCAGATATGCATAGTCTACCTTTTGAAAGTGCTTGGAGCCAATGCCATGTTTCTTGTCACGGCCTTTCAGCGCATAAAATTGGAACCCATCCCCGATGTCTATTGCTCGATACACCGTTAAACAAGCAGTTCTTTCCTACTTTCTGGAAAGAATAAACTCTTTGTAGATCACACGTAAGAGCTTTGTGCTATACTAAGGGGAGCTCTTCGCCGTCACGTTGAGCACAGATTGTGCTGGCGACCGCACGACCCGAAATCCATAGCATATGCAATCTACAAAAAGTTCCTAAGGAATGACATATCCCAGTCACTTTGCACAACACTGTTGCGTAGTGGACCATAACAATTCCTATTATAACACATTTGTTTGTTTTTTGTGAAAACTGCATGATGCACGAACATGCTGACCAGAACAGCAGCGCCAAGAGCGACGAACCCTGCCGCCGTCTCCGCCACCTTCCCTGCACCTCTGGTTCTTTGTTCGTCCGCGAGAGGGCGAGTGGTGGGCTGGAGTTGCGAATAACTTGTCTGATTTCCCCGGTTCTTGCACTCAACCGCTTTAAACAAATCAGGCTCGCTCATGCTTTAATTTGAGGCTCTGCCGAGAAATGGCAGCTTAATTTTCTTTTAATGTTGCTCCAATTTTTTTTTTTGCTATAAATTTGATTTTAAAGGCAACAAATGTAATTTTGAAGAGAACAATTAAGCAGTTGAAGGTCAGTAGTTTCCCATAACTAAAATCGGTTAAGGGGTAAAACATAGTGAAAACCATAAAAATGTTTTTGCCGGCGACTGGTTAAATCAATTGCAAATGCATAGTGCGTGCAAAGGCACTTCCAACTTAGACAGGTGAGGATTTAAATATGTTTTTATGCCCACAGGAATAAAAATGGTAATGTGTTATAAAGAAAACGAGTAATTGTTTTAAAACATGACAATGCAAATAACAGCCTCATACAATTTGAAAATACTGTCATTTGCAAGCACGCAGGGTGGCCGACGAAAATCATAATGTAGCGAAGTTACACAACTGAGTTCACCCAATGACCCTGGGCGCATGCGCGTTGTCGAGCGCCATCGTTCAATCCAAATGCGTTTGTTTTGTTTTGTTTTAAATATAGGAAAGAAAAAAAAAACTTTAATGCGGACTTTCTGGCCTCTTTGGGAATGCGTCTTTCCACGCGCAAGTTGAGCACGGTTGAATGTAGAGTTGCCACTGCTGGACCTAAAGGGAAAACTTCAGAAGTTACTGATGCCTGCAATCTGTGCACGTTCCTGGTTTTTTTTTTTTTTTTTCTTACGGTTTGAATTATTTACATCGTAAAATGCGTCCGACAAGCGATAGAAAATGGATTGCCATTACTAGTGCGGACAGGTATGCTTAGCGACAAGGTGAGAACGGCAGAGCGTCTCTTTCGAATGCCCGGTCTCCAGCGCGCGCTCGCCGCCTTCTGGCGTGCTTTGGCTGGGCGTGCATGCGTGAGGCAGAGACGCCGGAGCGTTATCGTAGGAAATTCGCGCTCGAGGCGGGACAACTGAAACCATGAAGATCCCACCCTGCCGTTCTCACACCGTTTGTGACTGTAATTGGAAGCAAAAAGAAACGCATAGATACTGGCAATATTTGACGTACCTGGATCAGTATCCTGTCCATTGTTTTAACTTCTGGAAACTTCAGCAAAAATGCATCCTTGGTGGTCTCCAGCGTGTAGTCCAGCGGAATGGATAAAGGCCGACAGAACTTCTCGTAGAAACCAACACACCTTAACATTTCGTTCGTAGAACAAACGGCAGCGGGGATAGAAACTCGAGAGTAGAACAAAAACTGACAAACATGTGCAAGAAAAGCAAGAGAAAGACGCGGCCCAGTAGCTCAAGTCGGCTCCTCAAGCCAGTGGATAACAGTGGCTCATTTGGCTCGGTGCCGGATAAATAAATTGTATATGTATCTGCATTTGATGTCCTTGCGTTATTTTTTAAGTTTTAGAGATACAATTTGTAATTGCTAAATAATTACATACCAACATTGCTCTCCTTCGATACTTCGAATCGTTGCTCAGTCGGCTCAGTGGTGTGCCTCGGCGGCTGGATCAACTCGGTTAGTGCTCAGTCGCTCAGTGGCGCGGCCCACCTGTAACGCTGTGACGCGACAATTTGCGACTGCCATGCCTGCCATGATTGCTCTGCTGTTGTATCTTGCGTGACTTTTGTTCTTTTGTTTTCTTCTTTTTCAACGATTCGATACTTCAAATCGCTGCTCAGTCGGCTCAGTGATTTGCCTCGCCGGCTGGATCAACTCGGTTAGTGCTGCTCAGTGGCGCGACTCACCTGTAACGCTGTGACGCGACGATTTGTGACTGCCATTACTGCTCTGCTGTTGTATCTTTTTGCGTGACTTTTGTTCGTTTTTTTTTTTTTTTTACGATGCCTGCTGTTTACTGCCCGAGATGTGCTTTTAAAGGGACGTCCGTCAGACGAGTGGTGAATCACATGAGCGTCCACAGCTGTGAGTCGGACTTTCGCGTGATATGCGGGATCGGAAGCTGTGCGGCATCGTTCCGCCGTTACTTTGCCTACAGTGCAGCACGTTTACCGTGCGCACGGAGCAGTAGCGGGGATAATTCCGACTCCAAATGGACGTGCTACTTGAACCGATTGCGCTGACGGAAGCGAAGAACGCTCCTCGTCTCCCGCACCGAATGAAAGAAACGCTGACAGTGAGGACCCGTCAAGAGGCGGTGCGATTAGTGGCATCCGGGAGCAGCTTGTACTGTTCTATCTTCGGATCACCGAGAAGTTGAAGCTTGTCTTCAGTACAGCGGACGAAATATTTGCTGTAGTGAGATCACTCATCCACCAAATCCTTCAAGATCACACCCAGCAAACAATGAAGCTTCTTGGGGAGGAAAAAGTCGCATCATCCGTCATGAAGAAACTGCAATCACGTCTAAATGCGGCGGAGATGGTTGAAGACATGTTCTCAGGGCTGGGCACCATCCACCTAAGAAAAAAGTATGTTGCGGAAAATTTTCCGCATACTGAAGTCACCGAGGTGCCGCTTGATGCGAGCAGTAACGACTCAGTCTGCTACATTCCGGTGCAAAAGCTTTTGATAAGTTTCCTACAGTCGGAAGACATGCTGGAATGTCTTATGCAGCCTCTTTCGACGTCGTCAGATGTACTTTCCGACTTTACCGATGGTGACTTTGTTCATCAACACCTTCAAGTTGCACAAGATGCCAGCCATAACACTATATTCCTCCTTCTGTACACCGATGAGCTGGAAATCACGAACCCCCTCGGCAGTGCTGCTGGACGACACAAGATTTTAGCAGTGTATTTTTCTATACTCAATCTTCACCCTCGGCACCGGTCGAAACTGAATGCCATCCACCTGTTGCTACTTGTGGAGTACCCGGTCGCTGTGCATCACGGCCTGGATAAAGTGCTGGCTCCCCTGGTGCAAGACTTGAACATCATTCAAGCACATGGCATTGATGCCAAGAACATGCACTTTAGTGTAGTAACAGTGGCTTTCACCGGGGACAACTTGTCTATGCACCGCATAGCAGGACTGCAGTGCTCCTTCAGCAAGGGCCGGATCTCCCGATTCTGCTTAGCTCGGCATGAGGACCTAAAGCAACTGCATACTGTAGAAGGCTGCATCGAAAGGACGAGCGCAATGCACAAGAGCCACCTCGATGCCTTTGCGCTCGATCCCTCAGTAAATGGGCCCCTGTACGGCATTTCCAATGTGTCCCCTCTTCAAAGTTTGAACGACTTTGAGGTCACCGACCAGCTGCCACCCGACGCCATGCACGACATACTCGAGGGTGGTGTCGGTTGCGTCCTTCGACAAGTCCCGGGTGGCCTTATTCAAGACAGAGTGCTCCGGAAGCAGGACCTTGAGAGAGTTACAGCTTTTGGATATGGGTTCCATGATAAGAAGTCGGCACCTGTGGCAGTCAGGGACACATTCCTCACCGGTAAGGCAAGCCTCAGAGGAACAGCTAGTCAGAAGTGCTGCCTCTTTCGACTGCTTCCACAGTTGTATGGAAACTCCATCCCCGAAGGCAACCCCCACTGGAAGGTGTACCTGGCTTATCGTCACGTTGTTGACATCATCCTGGCCGAAAGGATTCCGAAGGACTGCATTCCTTATCTTCTAGTGAAGGTGCAGGAGTTCTTGGAGCTGTACACCAGACAGTATCCGAATGCAGCGGTTACGCCCAAGCTTCATTACCTGCTGCACTATCCAAAGTACATCCTGAAGTTTGGGCCACCTCGCCGCTTCTGGGGCATGCGGTTTGAGGCGAAGCACTCGTACTTCAAGAGCATTGCCTCCAAAGTTAAGAACTTCAGAAACATTTGCCTCACTCTTGCGACACGCCACCAGCTCCTCCAGGCCTACGAGCTTTCAGGGAACCTCCTTGACTCACCTCTCGAGACAACTGGAGCCAAGCCAGTGGAGGTGGTAGAGCTGCCAGGAGACGAACAGGCTGCCATCGCCGAAGTGACAGCAGACGTGGTGCTCTCCACCGTGAAGTCTGCGAGTCTCCACAGTTCTCGCTATCGCCTTGGCGATGTGTTTGTTCATGAGGTGGAGCACGACATTCCCCAATTCTTGAAGATTGAAAAACTTCTTGTCGGTGGTTCGCTGCTAATCCTCCTGTGCCAGCGTCTTACCACATTGCGTTGTAGCGAGCACAGATGTTCCTGCATTGTGAAGGAATGCGACGACATCGTTGCAGTATTGCCAGATCATGTGGCAAACTTTTATCCACTTGACCTTTACCGCTGTGCGGACTTTTGCGAGGTTGTGCCCCATTATGCCATTTTAGATTAATTCTAAGAACTGTCTTGGTATTTTTGGGGCTAAACAACAGATTTTTGTTTCCCCTTGTTTGCTGGTGTTTTTTGTTTTGTTTTTTCCCCCGCCTGCTTGTGTAGTGGTTTTCTCTACGAGTGGTGTCAGTGTGCTGCATGGTTTGGCCTTTTTTGTGTTGTGTGTATGTTTTTTTTTGTTTTAGGCCTTAAGACTGGTCACAACCATTTTGGTGAATTTATATTTTTGTTACTGGTTTCCATGGTTAAGGAAGTTTATTACTTTGTGTCAGATCACTTAGTTCTATGTATTGTTTGTATATATTTTTTCCCTTTACACGACTTACTTACCTGTGTTTAGAATGATGTGCTGGCCATGCTGTCTTTGGTGAAGCTGTGTCCCATTATATAAAAATTGGTCTCCGTATAATTCGGTTATGCAGTTTAGATGTCTTAATAGGTAACTTAAGAAGTGTGGTTCTTTTGTGCTGGTTGCCTTTGGTTTTTGTTCTTTCTGCTTGTGTTAAGTCTTCTTTAGGAGTGGTTGTGTGAGTGTGATGTGCGATTTGGCTTTTCTTGTGTCATTTGCATTTACATGTTTTGTGCTGGATTCCAAGGCTAGTTGCAACCATTTTGGTGAATTTTTTTCGTTGCTGGTTTTCAGGGAGTTAATTACTTTATGTCTCATCAGTTGGGTCCTTTTGCATATTGTTTGTATGTAGTCTTTAGTCTTTATTTTTTGGCTCTGGAGAGCTGCGGCACCGCAGAAAGACAGCAGCTTGTACCATGGAGGTCCGCGGTGCTGCGTCTAGTGAACATGATAATGTGATGAGTGTATACATGCATGATGACGACGACATGGATTGTTGGTATTGGGGAGGGTGACAGTCCGATTCGCAGAAGTCCAGATTTCGTGGAGGGTGGTTGGGCGGGTCAGCAGCGAGCCGTGGGGATCTGGCACGCCGTCTGATTGGTGCATGAAGGAGCCCCAGGTGCTTGATGGCGCTGTTGCTCACTGGGGTCCACTAGGGTCGAAGCATCAGGCTCCAGGGAGGTAGCCCAGTCAAAGTAGAAGCTGCCGCCTTCGAGGAACCGAGGCTCAGGGCTCAGATTGAGGTACCGCCTTCGCCTGGTGTGTCATCCTCTCAACGTCGTCGTTCATTTTCGCCCGCCCGTGTGTTTTGTTCCTTTGCACTACATGAATTGCATTTAAAACTCCATTCCACATGCCATATCTTCATACTGCCACGCGCGCAGCTGGCCAGGTAGGCAGTGCGGCCGTGGCCTCATGGTTATTGTGCTTGCCTCCCACGCAAAGAGCCAGGGTTCGATTCCCGGGAGCGATGCATGTTTTATTTATTCTTTCAGTTTAATGTTCTGGTACATTTGAGAACTCTGTTGCTTGTTCGAGGTACGAATTTTCCATTCGCCGAACCTTCTAGGTCGATTGTTCCAGAAGCCAGCGCGTGTGCATAAGGGGCTCTGCGTGGCGATCTGCAGTCAGTCTCGCCCCAGCGTTCGATCCTGCTGTTACACCAACTTCGATGCCCGCGATGCTTTGTTGTTATCTTCTGTTACCTTTTTGTTTTCAGCATAAGTTCGCCCCATTAAATGTTTAAGTTTACTCAGTTATTCTCTGTTTCGTCACCTAGCCACTCGTGACAATATCTAGTGCAGCCTCACGGTACGCTATTACTACTGTAGCAGCTTGCTAGATTTTATAGTAAGATGATAACAGGGATGGGTAGTACACTAAATGCACGCTGTTAACTTGAACACTGCTGGCTTGGGACATGAGCCACAGAACGATTTCCAACCTCGACAACGACAGACACTGAGGTTATCGTCTACGACAATGAGCAGGTTACCCCCACAAACTGGTGGCCCGGTCAGAAGAATGAAGCAGGCAACCATGAATTTCGATGGTGCCCTTTTAGGGGACAGATGTAAAATCAAACTTTCACCTCTGGTGAGCAGAACCTTGCGGATCCACTCGGGGATTGTTTTGTGCTCATGGTAGTGCTGCAATGACACTTTAGCTTCCCGATTTTTGGCCCTCGGACTGTGAATTATGGTTTTTCCATGTTGTGAAGCACTCCTTCAATCGAACAGGATCACAGCTCAGAAAACCAAGTACTGCTGTTGTCGAGCGTTGCTACATCTACTGCGGCCATTATCCGTGACCTTCTCTGTTCACATACCCCGGAGGCCCTGTATCGAACTCAAGGGCAAGCTCTTCTGCCGCATCACCACTTCGGAGCAATGCAGGCTAACAGCTCCTCAGGACCGGAGGACTGAAAGGATGCGAGTTGTCTAAATTGTTTAGAAAAATGCAAGAACTACCCGGAGAAAAGGCAGGCACATTAGATATCTCCAGCCATAGAGTCGTTTATGCAGCGTCTCCCTGACCATGTTGGAGCGATATTGCCTGCTGTCGGTGTGTGCTTCATCGATTTATCACTCGCACAGCTGACAAGATTTTGGAAGTGGTGGCACCAGTGGTGTTGTCCACCCATCGGAGCTTGGGCACCCCACCCATCACTGAGAAGTGGCTGCGCTGGGGGAGTTGTTCATACCATATGTGCCCAAGTTGATCAGCACTCCATAAAAGTTTTGGTCCTCTGTCACCCTCGGCGTTCCCCATTTAGAAGCTGTCAGCATCCATTCTTCTCCAGTCAGTGCAGCACGGCATCCCGTTACGTGCTACATCCTGGAATTTACAATCAGAAAAATAGAGTGGCCGATGCTTTTTCACCGATTCCGGTCAATGCCTAGGCACCTGAATGCCCTTTCATCGACTTTGCAGCTTTTGCACGAGTAGAGCTGAATGGTTCTTCGTCTCTAGTCCATCAAGAATTATCTTCACTATATGGCTCAAAACCCCTCATCTGTAATGTTTCTGGGCCTGTGCCTCGACCTTGCTAATTAATTTAGTAGTGGTGTAGCTCGGATCACCACAATTGATTTCAACACGCTATGTGTGGCCAAAGATGAATGCGAATGTCCGGGTCCAATCAAGCGTGAGCCGCCGATGTTCTAAGGTTGGTCGTCACAGCATTAGCTGCCTTCGCAGCCCCTAACGCTCGCTTTGACCATGTTCATCTTGATTTAGTCTGACCCCTTCCTCCATTTGAAAATTGCCACTATCTCCTTATGTGCATTCACCGCTTTATGTGATGGATCGGTAACGGTTTGCTGTTAACAAGTGCCCTCAGCAGTAACAGGCGACCAAGACAGGCAGTTCCAGTCACCCATCTTCAACAACTTATCCAGACTCCTAGGCGTTTACCATATTCGTACCACTCCTTAGCACTTCGCAGCCAATTTCATTGTGGAAAAATTTGAAAGTTGGAAGTGTTAGTGAAAGCCAGTGATTCACCATTGATCTGGTAAGAGAGCCTCCCACTCGTTATGCAGCAGAGTGCCGAGGTGAAGCACATCTCGCACGTTGCGGCACATAATCTTGCCAGGTATGTAGGACGCTGTATGGGTAGGCATGATAGTCATGTGACACCCGAGTCTTTAACCACAGCAGTGGAGACAACGATCCAGCTCGATTGTCAGTCTGTTCGAGCTGGCGAAGCGGATAAGTGGATACTGCTTACTGATGAAAATGCCGGCGGCAGATGCGACAGGGTAGTAGTGGTAGCAGAGGCCATGGAAGTAGAAGACATGTCTCCTGGATATTCATTCGAAAGCAGTCATTTTTGTGTTCCGGGCCTTGGAGAATGTTTACTTGGGTAGCAGGTGCTCAGAGTCGTTCATCATATCCGTGCCACCGATTTGTAGCGTGTTCAATGTTGGAGGACAGAAAAGTTTGTGTGACTGACTCTGACCCTAGGTGGACAGGTCCGGTTTATTTTATGCTTGAGCTACTAAGTTGATAGACCACTGCAACATCTCATAGTCCTAGGATCTGCTGGAGATTGCATTTTCATGTGAAAATTAACACTTTATGGGTTTTGTTATTCTCAAGTTCATTGTTGACAGTTATTGTCACCTTCAGACAAATCTTTTACTCAAAGTTCAGTGTTGTAAGGTGTAGGAAATTGATTGATTGACATTGTGTAATTTCTTGGATAGTGGTGTGCAAGGGAATCTTCACACGAGGCATCACAGTCTTAAAAATTCTTCAACATCGCTTTGTTCAGAAAGTCTTTTTGTTTCTGAGAAACCGGGTTAAGAATAAAATAATGCTTATCATTGAACAATTTGTAATTTTTCCTAGCTCATTACACTTATCATTGTGCTCACACAAGTTATTTGTGAAACTATGTTGGCAGAACTTTTGCTTGGTCATTGTTAGATTGCAGCAAACATTTACTTAAACAATTTTACAAAAAATTTACTATGTACTAGGCCACATGACCACGTAATAATTGAGGATCGTTATGTACAACGTGTAGATTCTTCTTTTGGGCCATCATTACTGCTCTCTGTTCAGCTACATCGTTCTTGGTGCTCATCAGTTTTCACGCATCGAATCTATAAACATGAAATTAGCCCCAGAATAGGTCAAGATTATTCTACTCTGCTAATGAACAAAAACAAACAAGAAAGAGTTACTATTTGGGAGAGAGAACACAAATAGATGTATCTGCTGACTGATAAAGGATGTTTAACTTTTACCTTGTTGTGCCAGCAACTATGCATGTTTTTAGAAACTTGCTGATAAGTGAGCGTAATGAAACTTGTAGTTCTCTTTTTATTGGTGAGAGGGGCACCATGAAAGGGGCACCAGTGTTAGATCATGCATTTGACATATAGATTCATACTTTCTTCCAATACTTCGTGAAAAGAATGAAATCTCTGCTCAATAATACTAATTTATTGTTAGTAAATATAAAAATAAGTGCATCAATTCACCTGCATGACCAAATACTGCTCAACAAATCGCCTCTTGTACAAGTTGTTTTCTTTGGCAAGTAACTCGGTGAGATGGCATACATCAAATTGGTTTTCGAAAACTGACTTTGTCTGGAAATATGGGAATGCTACCGTTCTGATTAGATAGAAACACAGATGGATAACTGTAGACATTTCTTCTGTTTGTTTTAAGAGAACAGGCATCTCACTAACTGAGCATGCAAACTCTAATAAACCTGATTCACCTACCTTGTGGCTTTTTCTGCAATCCACATTTCACTTAAGCCAATTTTCTGTGATACGTAGAAGTTGGACTAATTGACAAGTCTTTTTCAAGCTCTTCCTGAATTAATGCGTTTTTTTATACGCTTTATTTTTGTGGTCGATCTCAGATACTGGTTTGGATTCTGCACATCAATATAGTGTAGCTTTTTTTTTTAGTAATTATTTTGGATGAGAAATATGACATCAATTTCTTTGGTCAGCAGAATATTCAGCACATCCTGCTCTGAATGTACAGTACATACATGACAGGCCGACTTTCTAATGTTCAAAAATGTTTGTTCAATATTCACTATTTTTCACATGGCTGTGACATTAGTGCAGTCATCCTTTTGTTATAATTAAAAACTGAAGAGCGTGTTGATAAAATTAACTGACAACAGAAAAAAACAAAAAATGGGGACGAAGGACAAAAAACATTTCTTTCTTTACTTTTATCTATTTTTATTCTTTAAGAAATGTTTGTCGTTTTATTCTTTCTGTGGTCAATCCTTTTGTTAGTTGCTTTTAAGATTCATTTCACTTCATTTGGCTCGGGAGAGTCGGGAAAAGAGCAGAAAGGCTAGAGGCCCATACCAGTTGGTATGACTTAGCTCACTATATTTGTATCTGATCAAAGTCAATATTCAGCTAACAAATATTGATTCATGATCCCAGTCAATCTGTGAAAAATTGGTGGGTGCTGCATAAATAATAGGACCAACGTTAAAAAAATGGCAGCTGTATTTTCATTTTTATTTTCAACCGCGCAGAGTTGAAGTGGATGAGAAACGACGTATTTGTGTGATACAGTTTAATGGCGATTCGGTTGTAGCTCAGAAACAGCTTCGTGTTTCAACGTCAGCAAGAAGAATTACGAGAGCGCTAAAGGCGCCGAGCAGAACCGCGTCCGTCTTGCCTTCGGTACAGAAGTTGAGCGGAAACCGGAGCACACGGGCTCCGACTGCGAAAAATAATGTTTTTTATTTTTTTTTTTTTTATTTTACTAAGTTGGCGTCGCGTAGCCGCCGAAGATAACGGCGCAGGTGTTCGACTCTCTTCCGCCGTAGACGCGGCGCTCAATATCACAACAAGGGAAAATATATTTAGTTTCAATAAAAATACGGTACTGCATTAATAAAAAAAAATTAACAGTTTAGAATTGCTGCCACACATATTGTAGCGGCAATTGCCCAAAACCCATATATGACCGCTACAAACAACAGAATTGAGACGTCGTCTTGTTTCTTCCACCCAGTCTCAGGTGGTCTAAAAAATGGTAGACCTCCCTGTTATTCCATGACCGGCACGCACACGCTAGCGACATATCAAGCACTATCATGTCCTAAGGAAGATGAAGCGCCTTGGCGGTTATAAGAGACTTACAAAAACGTAATAATATTTCAGCGATGTGTCCAATCTTTCCCACATCTATACACTTTTAGATGCTTAACGACTACGTTGGCTACGTGGCTACGTCCCCGAGCGAACAGAAATATTGTTGATGTGGCAGCGGAGTATACCTCTCGTGCTGGTTGCGTCACCCACAGTAAAGTGAACGTAGTTCAGTAGCGATCGCACCGTCGATCACACGAATACTTTGCAGAGTCATATTCAATTGCTGCCTCACCCGGCGCACAGCTCATTCGCGAACGAAGGTAATCGTGGACATGGAGGAAATTTCCTCCCTTTCCCGGCTCCCGGTAGAGGGCGCGCCTTCTAAAATCAGTGAAAGGGAGGAACAGCACCGATTTCCTCCCTCTTCACCGGTTATAGGGAGGAAAAACAAAATTTCCTCCATTTGTCTACCCTTTTTTCTTAGAGTGTGGAATGTCGTCGGACGGCACTCTAGACACAGCCAATACGAAAAGGCAAATGAAAAGGAGATTCGTGCTCCGTGTCATTCTGATGACTTTAAGATAGAATGCTGCTGGACAAGCATGAAGTACCTAGCAGCAAAGGTTCACACAAAACGCACGAACCTTTCGATTGTATCCGAGGGCGAGCATGGGCGACGGGTTCTCGGTCGTCCGCATACCGTCTACGAAATGACGAGAGCACACACGAGAAGACTCGGACGGTGAAAACCCCTTTCGGTTAACGGCAGTTGACCACTGCCGACGCAAATCACCGTCCGCAGGAAATCAGTGGGGTAAAACATGTTGCAGCCACGTTTTCTCTGCGGAATGTTGTGCTTCACCCACACGCTGTCAGCAGCGAGTTTTCGTTTACGCTGGTTGTTGTTGCAGTCATAGATGACGCAATGCTGCCCAGAAGAACCCGGGTGAGAATACGCTGTAAAAAGTTACAACCAAGAGCTCCCAAAAGGTCAAAAAACAATATCCAATATAGCGGGCCACACGTACAGGTACCCAGCATCACACTCCGTTGATTTAGGGTTAGTTTGGATGCCAAGGGGAATCCCGGAAAACCTACTCTCGAAACCAATGACGCTTTTCACAAATTATTTTTTTTCCCTGGGATCGAGATTTTCTTGGAATTGTGCATAGAGCCAAAAACTTTGTAGTTAATTCTTAATTTAACCTAGAAGAGTTTGAGAAAAATATATCCCTTTATGTTCCTTTACTCTATATTTTAACTTATTGGCTAGTTGTACAACCTCTATACTGTTGTTTCATTTGAACGCTTACGGTTCAGCTTACTTTATGATTGTATAACCTCTCGAGTTAACCACCGATTTTGTAGTTTTAACTTTTGTTGGCGCAGAGTTGTCCTCACACTATGATTTTGTGATCAAATTGCTACACAAGCCATTGAATTTATTACATTTGGCGAAGGGGTCTCTTGAAACGTTTTTAGATAAAGAGTTACAGATTCAACCTCGCTGCGGAAAAAAATACTTAAAAACAACATTGTGCACAACACGTTTACTTTCGTTGTCGGGAACTAAACAAGAAAGAAACTCGAATTTATATTCCGAGATACCTTGCATCATATTGTATTGAAGAACATCGAAATCAAGGAATATAAGGTCACGTCTGAAGCCACCATTTTCGACCCCTAGTTGTCTCAGTCATGACCTGTTCAAGGCCGGCACTGAATGCTGCACTTAGGATTTCTGTTGAATGAAAAATAGGGATTCCCGTTGTCTCCCCACACGTCTATATTTGAAAAGTTAAAGTGAGTTGCAATAATAAATAGGGAGTTTTAAAATAGCGCACTCTAAAGCTTTGCGCACGCAAAGAATAGCGTCGTCGCCACTGCGCATGCTCCGAACGCAAACCAGGTTTTGCGCTTTGCGTGCGCAATTTTAGCGCTCGCTATTTCTCGGAAGTAGCGCGCGCTATTTCCGACGACGCAAAGGGTCTTTGCGTCGTTCTCGTGCTGCGCGATAAGTTGCGAGAGGGCTAAAGCCAAGACCCCAGGCCAAGACGATCCGTCTTCTAATCCGGCGGGAATAGGCAAATGGCGGCTCAGAAGGCAGCAGCAGCGGCAGGAGCCTCCTCGCGATTGCGCTTTTCTGCGCAAGATGACATTTCGCTGTTACAAGAAGTTCACGCCCTCAACCCGTTTGAGGACCCATCGCGATGGGCCCAAATCGCAAGCAACCTTCTTTCAGCCACCGGCAAAGGTTTTAGCACGCGAGCGGTACGTGACCGCCTCGACCTGCTGCTCGCACAGTTTGCTGCAGAGGATCGCGCCAACTTAAGAAGGTGAGTGTGCTGCTTCATTTACTGCTAAAGATTATTTAAAGCAATGCGGCGTTAAAGTGTGTGCTTTGATCTGAGCAGCAGGTCGAGCTCAGTTGCTACTCTGTCGCAGGTCAGGCACCGAGGAGCAATATAGCGAAAAGGAACACCTCCTCCAAGAGATCGCCGATCTGACAAGAGAATTTCACTACAAGTACAAGGCGGCGGCCGTCCGGAGAGCGGCCCCGTCACGCCCGAAGCTCACAGCCGCCGAACGAAGCGACGCGTCTGCGTTACGGGACACCGCCGCCGCAACCAACTTAGCATATTCCACGGTACGTCAGCTTTTTCTTTATTTTTTCTTTTTATTTATTAATGCTGGGCTCGTTCGATTTACCTGCACCAGCCCACACCGGTGCAGAAAAGGTTCGATGCAGAAACGTGCAAGGCAGTGTTCCCAGCTTGTATTTTAAGATAGGGTGCACTCTTAACCCTTTGCCTACCGCAAAATTTTTGAAAAAGAAAAACGATTTGAAAATACTGAATTTCTTTATGTGCCTTATAAATTTAGTATGCAATACACAGGCCAAAAACAAATGCCAAAATATTTATTCTATGAGAAAACTTTGAACAGACTGCAAAAGAAAAGGGGATTAAAGTTCGGCTTCACTGCATTACCGCAGACAGTTCACGTCACCTTGCACATGGACGTCCAGGCTGGGCGTAGCAGTACTGCAGACAGTTCACATCAGCTTGCACGCGAAGTGAACGCAAAACGTGGAGGAACTGGAGGAGGATTTTCTACATTGATTCTAGTCCAATGCCGATACCCCGACATGGTGTCCTCATTGAAATCGGAGTCGTCTGAGCTAAAATCCAATAACTCAGCTGCATCACTCTCGCTGTTCAATGAAAGATTCATTTCCTCGTCTTCTGAATTTGAAGAGACGTTACAATATCTTCGTTTTCGCTCCAGTTTTGAGGCAAGATTGTCACTACGAACGCAGCGACCAGAAGTTGACGCTGCCATTTTTTAAATCCCCTGTTGTCTGCGTTGGAACAATTTTGTGCCAAATTCAGGAATTTACCAGGTTTTTGTTTTCCGTGAAGTGCCATCTGTCCACAGCAAAGATCACTAGAAACACGTGGACTAGCCCAGTTCGTCCATGGTAGCGTATTGGAGCCCGAATCAATGTGGACGAGCCCAGCCCGTCTTCGTGAGGAGCGGTACAAACAGTGTGGACGGACCCAGGTCGTCCATGGTAGGGAAAGGGTTAACTAGCATCTATGTGTTCACCGAGTGAAGCTGGTGCAGGAGATGTAGGTGAATCAAACAAGCCTACTGTTAATTTCTTTCAAGATGGTTACAGAAGAAGAATGTAAACCAAGTATCAAACATGTCGCACTTGCTGCAAAAACTTAAACAAAAGGTTTAAAAGAAAAAAGAATTTAGCATCATTTACAACATCTGGAGGACTTTCGCAGAATGGCAGCGCAACTGCGGACGCATGCCGTGCCTCCACTTCTACTGATGCTGCTGCTGCAGCGTACGTGGCAACCTCTTCGGTCGTCGAGGTACCGGAAAGTGCTGGCAACATATGTAAGTGGGATCAGGGCGTCTTAATGCATATCTGTTTGTCTTAAAGGGCAACTCCGGTCGAAAACCAAACCAAAATAAATGACGGGTATCGCTTTAGTAACTTCAAATATATTACAGCCGAAATTTTACGTCAAAGTGAAAATGCATATTCCACTAGGACCGATTTTAGTGATGTGACCAGTTGCTCTTTAGCAGGGGGCGAGCGGGTTAGCTTTTAGCCAAGGAACACTGGCACAGCACCCTTGTGACATCGGATCGCGGTGGAGCTGCGGTTGATTGGTTGTTCCTCTCACCGCAGCGCCGTTGACGTCACGTCGCGACCGTAGGCTGATGATCAGCGTTGCCATCCCTCTGGCGGATAGTTTTGGTTTTTCCGTAGACGCCCGAAACCAAACTTTGAGCCGTGATATTTATAAAACTACACACAATATCGAGAAAAAAAATTTATACCTTGGAATTCGGAGACACTGCTTTAGGTAAAAGCAGTTGTAATTCCAAATAAAAAAAAATATTGATTGAAGTTGCCCTTTAAGCATGTTTCACATGGTGCAATTAGCGGCTCCAGCGAACTATAGGGGGCGCGGTGGTCGAGCGAAAGGAGGTAGTTTTCGTTCTTCAGCACGTGGACCATCATAAATTTCTTGCACTGCAGCATAAAATCGGTGTTACATCTGAAAGCAAAGCGATTATCGACAGTAGAAACTTTCGTCTGCTCAGTGCGTAAAAATGACACGGTGGAAGCATAAATATGACTACTGGAAACGATGAATGTTTCTAGGCTGCCTGCGAGAACCAAGCAGCGATAGCAAACGACAGAGTCGAAGTGACCTCCTCTCTTGCGCTTCTCAGCGTGGCCGCTATGCAGCGTTGATTTCGCTGGAGTCACCAATTCTGCGGCCAAAATCACTGCCGCTAGCGATCACAGCACCGCTAATGTGGAAGAGCTTTTAAGCTCGAGCTGTTAGCTTTAATGCATGGTACAGCTGCATTTTATGCTATCCATTTTTTTGTATTTTGCCGATTGAAGGCCCATAGGTTTTCGGCTTTAGTTTATCATAGGGCGAGACAAAACATATGCCTACGCTTTTCATTATCATAGATGCTGTGGCCAGTCCTGCATACTTGAACCACCAATGGAAGCACCAATGGGAAACATAATATTTAAGAGTTAATTTCTTCAGAGGTGCTGTTTTTGATATTTTTTTCAGGGACCACTTGTGTTGTGGATACGGCAGAGCTCCTCTCGGCGGCAGATGCAGGCGACACATATGAAATTGTTGGTCTTGACGTGAGCAGAGAGTTACCTGCACTGCCACGGGCACCCCTTCGATCGATGTTTGAGGCCATGCACCTGCAGCTTCACCCGAGCAGACCGTGGAACCTGAAGCTAGCCGTCAGGTGCAGAGGGGTAAGCTCCAGGCTTCCCAAGCAGCTGAAATGTTCTATAAACCTCCTCAGAACATCCCTTGTGATTAGGTGAAGGGCTTGAGGTAAGGGGAGGTGCATGAACCAACACAAAGAGAGAAACATAAGCACTACCATTTGCAGTCGCCACGAACTGAAACCCACAGTGCCTGACATCGTTCGGAAAAAACATTCTTGCTCTGTATGTTTGTATATTGATATACCTTTTTTACAGTTTTTACCAAAGTACCTCAGGGGTATCCTGTTACATAGAAGACAAGTCTATCTTAATATCTGCATCTAAGAAGAGAAGTTGAATATTAGTTGTGAACACTTAATGTAATTCACATGCAGTAAAAGAAAATCTACTACGGTAATTCATTTCACAATCTGGGCACCTTGATCTCACCTCTGTTCTTCAACGCCTAGGTTGCCTGACATTCCTGTTGCCTTTGTGCTTCCTACGATCACTCTGTGCTCGTTCATGTGCTTTGTATTGGTGCGTTCCAGACTATTTCATGACTCTATCATGTTTCCTGTGCCTGCGTATGTCGTTCTGGGGCTTCTTTTCTTGTAGGAAGCTAAGGAGGCTGCAGCAGAGTAAATGAAGTTGCTGAATATATTCATGTCAATTTGCAACTTCATGATATCCTTGCCCTATGTTATTCTTTCGGATCAGATATGTAGCTGGGCAAAGTGACCACAGTGTAGACCTCCAGGAAAAGTTTGTGCACATTTCTGGAGAAACATTTGTCTAACATGTATTCCATATGTTTTTCTTACAGGAAAAAAAAAAGAGAAAATGAGAATCTAATATTCTTTGAAAAAAGATTACAGTTTGAACAGGACACCCGAGAGAGGGAGAACAAGCTGGAGGAGCGGCGGATTTCACTTGAAGTGAAGCGCCTCATCCTCGAGGAGAAGCGCCTGGCCCTCGACAGAGACAAGCTCCAGCAACAAGTTCGTGAGTGGAAGGAGGAAAAAGAGGAGAGAGCTCAAGAAAGGGCAGAAAGAGAAAGGGATCGTGCACAGGAAAGACACTTTTTTCTCACACAGCAGCAAGCCATGCTGGAGCTCGTGCAATCAATGATTGCTAATAAGTTCAAATAGACAGCAGGCTTTGAGTTTTCACTTTTATTTGTTTAATTACCATAACATAAATATTTTTATATTCTTCCACACATCTTGCAAGTACAAATGTAGAAATGGAAGCTCCAATAAAGATTACTATAGCCAAAGAAAACTTGTTCAAAAGAAAATAACAGCGTCTTTTAACTCGGCAATCAGAAAATGACTAGAAAGGCCACTTTATGGTATAAATAAACAGTGTCACCAAAATTATGTAGAACATGCGAACTGTACAATATCTTGACAGCAGCTAAAGAAGTTCTGCATGAAATAGCACTTAATGTGCAACACTTAAAAAAGACTAGAAAGACCACGTTTAGGAAAATTTACAGGACCCACCAAGCCTATACGAGACATGCAAACTGTGTCTTATCTTATAAGAATGCTAACTGCCAAGGTTTCATGGAGGCAAAGCACCAGCCTACGGATACCCAGTTGGTTTGAATGTTTGTAGAGCTGCCCGCAGTTTGACGGAGGCTTATTGCAAAGAAGGTGCCATGATATTGAACTTTCTCTTGTACGTCGGAACATCTCCAGATGGATGAAATTAATCCTCAGTCCTGCACTGGGCCACGCCAGATACACTTTGTCGGTTTGGCACGTAGAATCCCCAAAAGTAGTGCTCAGTAGAATGGCCCAACCAGGGGAGGTTGCTCGCTCAAAGTCGAAGTGGTGGCTGGGCCGGGGACAACATGGCAATTCTGCTTGATGCAGGTGGCGGCCAAAGGTGACTGCTGAAATCGTCAGTTATTGAAGGGCTCATTCAGTAAAAACATGAAACGCCCACTGATTGAGTCATCTAATCACCGACGGTTTAGGCAGTCACCTAAGCACCTTAATACGAAAGGGTGGTGATAAGTGTAGATTGCCAGCAAAACTGTTGTTTTCCTTGGCCTAGCTACAATTTCGGCCTTGAGCAAGCGTACCTTCCCTGCTCAAGCTGTTCTATTGAGCGCTATGTAATGGAGCACTGATCTTACGAGATAAGACACAGTTTGAGTGTTTCATATAAGTTTGCTGAGCACTGTACCAAGACTATCTTAAAGGTTGTGTCTGTCCCGTACAGAGGGTTTCAAGTATTGCCCCAAGTTGGGTGCACGGAGGCCAAAGAACATACCAGTCTGGCTACCGTACAGGCATGTATGACAGTTAGTAAAAATTGCCCCCACCCGATACATTCTCCCCACATCCTGCAAGTACAGCTTCTGGTTTTTCTTGAAGTCCAGGAATGCGAACTCGGATACTATTTTACCGAACCCCCACTCAACAGCTTGTCGCACAGTACTCATGCCACTGTTGAAGAGCACTTGCTGTTGAGTGAGGGTGGCACCTCCGTACGCCCTCATCAGAAGCCGCCGTAATGGGTACGCTGGGTCGCCGTAGATGGTGTAAGAGCGGCCCTGCACAAGCTTTTCCAACTTTCCGTAGAGGCCACTTTCGCGCAAAATGCCTGCATAAAACAGAGAAACAAGAAGGCACTGTACTTTTTACCACTTTTAAAAACAGAAGTTGCATGGTATTGATTGGCCAGTGTGCTCATTTGGCATGCTCCGTTTTGCAATGCAGTGTGAATGCTGCATTACAATACTTTGTCCTCTGTAGAACAGCACACTCTTTCAGAGCTAAGTAAATATTTTTGCAGCGAACCTCGAAGAAAGCAAGGGCTGCATAAATTGGAAGAGATATAGTTAAATCGGAACATGCCACTGCATCTTAACCAAAAATGAAGCACAAAACAGCATTTCAAGGCTTGTTATTTAAGCTCAGCGACTGGACTAGCTCATTTGAAAGAATCGCATTAATAATTGTATTGAACACATGATTTCCTTCGTGATTTGTATTTGGTTCGGTGCTACCTCTATAGCAAAACTGCTTATTCAGTGTTGCTACAGAGTTGAAATGCTGATTAATGGGAAGTGTTAATATCAAACGTGGAAGCATGCAGGTCCAGAACAGCTGCACCCACCAGCGTCATGCCTGTGTCCCGGATAGGGACCATCAAGTTGGCAAATGATGCCGTTTGCACACATTATTGACTGGTACTTCAATGCGTGCAGCCTCTTGTGTCCAGAAAAGTAGATCCGCTGGTTGGTGGAAGGGCGGCAGATGGGCCTCGCCGTCCCATCCACGAAACCCCAGCAGTTTGGGAGGGGTGCACCTCGGGCATGAACGGCCTGCAATAATGGTACATTCTTAGCGAGACCTTCCTGGTATCTAAAACATGATTTGCTTTGATCAAGTGTCTAGTTTTTATATTTAATTTTATTCCCCAACTGCTTGGTGTCAGTATTCCTTATTTGTAGTATTGATGAGTTTAAATGCAGCTTTTTATTTTTTTTATTTTAACATCTTGCCAGCTATGAGGCCAAAGCAGGTTGCTAGGCACACTTAACTATTAAAAATGTTATCAAGAAAAGCATGCACAGTTTCACTATTTAGAGCTTCTGTGGATAGGCAGTTCTATTCTTCAATACATTTAACAGAAAGGATTTTAAAAGAGTCCATATTGAAGCGATAAGGCTCATTAAATTTGTTATGTTTTGTTCTAGTTGTGTTACCGAAGTTTGCATATGTAGCATATTTATTAATATCAATTGAATAACGACCATATACCAAGACCTCATCAGTGTACTTTCTCCCATGCACAGGAAGTGTTGTTTTTTGTAGTATACAAATGTGTCATGAAATAATATCAATTACTAAACAAACATCCCTCTTTAAGCTGTATGTTTTTTCTAAATTAGTTCTGTTTAGCAGTTCTGGGTAACATATTTGACCTCCTTAATTGGAAATGACAACAGTAGGCACAAATTTCTTTTGGGGGGAGGGGGAGGGAGAAGAGGTCTGAGGCTGGGAGGAAGAGAGGGAAGGGGGGGGGGCTAGGATTGCTATGACTTGTGGTGTAAAGAGGGGAGGGGAGTCAAAAGGCATGTGTATATTATATGGTTGACTAGATATTGGGGAGGAGGGAGGGGGGCTTAAAGCTTATGACTAGCCCAAGCAGCACGTTGTGAATGGGCCATCGCTGGCAAGTGTACTATGGCCAACCAGATGTTCGATGGCCCAAGCTTGGCCAAAGTGCTCGGCAATAGCAGTGTTTTCGTCCTCGTCTGGTGACTTGCCATTCACTTTATGCCAGTCGCTGGCCATTCACTTTAGGCCAGTGACTGGCCATTCAATTTAGGCCAGTGACTGGCCATTCACCTTTGTCCAGTGGCTGGCCATTCACTTTAGGCCAGAGAATCGCCATTCAGCTTTGGCCAGTCACTTTCGGCCAGCCACTGGCCATTCACGTTTGGCCAGCCACTAGCCATTGACTTCCGGCCAGTCACTGGCCGAAGGTGGCTGTAGTTATACACTTAATACATAATTTATCACAGACTGCCAGAAAATTTGGGTGTTCCTCAGAAGACTGTCAAGAGTTTCGGGAGGTCAAGTTTGAGAACTCAACCCCAGAAACGTTTACATAGTAATGACACGCGAAGCTGCTGCAAGTCTGTTCAATATTTATTGGACCTTTTTGAGTACTAAGTCTTACGACGCTGGTTGCGACCACCATTCCAGTCGTCGTGGGTTCAGGGATGGCATGTTGTCCCACCATTAAGATCCCCCGGTAGTGCAGCAGTAAAAAAAAATAAAAAAAGAAGTAACTTTAGGTGAAGGGACAGTGCAACAATAGAGAGTTTTAGTAGATCGTTCCGATACCTCCGATAGCCCCGATAACGATACTACGCATGCGCAAGGGAGGCGGTGGCGGAGTATCGGGTATCGTTATCGGAGTCATGGGAGCGATCTACTAAAACTCTCTACTCTTCAGTTACAATCTTTTTCAGTTTACACAAGCTTACTGGCACTAATGGGAAAGAGAAGCCTTGAGTACACAGTAAAAGTTTTTACACACTTAAGGGTGTAAATCAGTTTGTCCCTGGGCTAACACCCTTATGGCGTTCAGGCAAGCACCCTTCATAAAGGGTGCTCTCTAACACCCTTGGTAAAGGGTGCTTGCCATGAAATGGGCACCTGCTGGGGTGGCCCAGTGGATGCTGGGCCACCCCAGCCAATCTGGCGCCGGGAGGGTATCATGCGACGTTTTGGTTATGTGGAGTACAAAGTCACATGACGCTCTCCCGACGCTGGATTGGCTGGTAGCGTCCGCCGCGCTCGGACGTAGGGTGAAATGAAGTATAGACCCCAGTGAACATTTCATTGGAATGTGTCCAATACACATAACAGAACTTGTAAATCGTACAAAAATCATATATGGTATTGCATATTCTTGTATTATTATTACATGATTTACAGCTTATCATGTTTACTGAACACATTTACACTTTTTCACTTAGAGGGATTGCCACATCACCACATACGAGGCATGTGATAAAGAAATAATGAGTCACACTAAACACAACTCACTTCATGAAGTAATACAAAAGAGCTCCTTGCAAGCCACATCATAACCCCGTGGGCAATGGGGAAGTGCTACGGCACCCCCCTTTCTCGAACTCTAAGTGAGCAAGCAGTGGCCCCAAGCATCGCACTGCACGGTTGAACCATTGTGAATATCATGGTCTGCCACAAACGAAGCATGTAAAGCTTTCCTGTTTGGAGATCAAGTGACGTGTTTTGTTTGTCTCAGGGGATTGCAGGCAACCCACGCTTCGCTTATCACTTGTCTCCTACGCGCATCTGGCTCAACTCACAAATCGCGCATTGTACCAAACGGTCCAAGAAGACGGAAAGGAAGGACTCCCCTCATTCTCGGACCCTCGTTCGTGCAACCGGAAACAGCCATTCTCCCCCTAGAAGATTAATTAGCCCGTCGCTTAAAACTCGAACAAAAGTTGCTTTCCCCACCCCGTTCAGCCTACGCTGACAGTGTTGTGGAAGCTACGTGCTCCTTGGGCCAGCCCACGTGGGCCAGCCACACGCTCGTCACGCCACGGGTACTTCGAACGGCTCGGTTGTAACGCGCTCACGCTATTGACACCACCACAACGCTGCCAGCGCCACCAAGGGCAAAGCTGATAACCACGCCTGCCTTGCTACTCCACGAACGCGGGGAATCTTTTCTTTCTGCTTTTGTTTGCGCCGGATATCCCCTGACGCATCGCGCTCTCCGTTCGCTTCTCTTCCAGCGCTTGCTGGAGTGCACCGTTTGGAACGCAAAATATAGCCAGCCGTTCAAAATACAAACGTGCGATTATCATTTACGGTTATTATCCCTCATACTTGATTCACTTCCAAACGAAACTTGAATATTTCGATTTTTGTTTCCGTACCCCTTTAAAGAACACAACTGTGATGATGATTTAATGAATGATGATGATGAAACAATTTTGACTAAAGAGAGTGACCACAAGGGTATACTGAAAGAATCACTAACAATGATGAAACCTAGAAATCTATTAGTGCCTTCCCTGTGTTTTGCCATTGAGTGGAAGAAGTTTCTTGGCCTATATTTTTGTTAGAAACAGGTGTGATGCGTCCGTCTGTTTTTTTTTTAATCTTGATGTTGTGCATATTTTTTATTTCCTAGGTTGAAAGCTCAAGGCATTCTCTGTTGTTTGTTCAACCACATTTACCCAAATGTTAGTAGGTTGCTTTTTTATGTTTACTGTCCTTGGCTATGTCAGGGGTTGTGAACAGTAAAACGCTGTAAGGCCCAGGAAGGAATTCCCTTTGTAAAGTGGTGGCTAGCAGAAGAGGAATTGTAAAGACTGACTTCATGTCTTCTCCTGCGTTTTCTTTTTTGGGTCGCCTATTCATTTTTTGCCAATTAATACTCAGCTGTGTTTAATACTTCTCTGCGTTTGTGTCATCCTTCAGAGAACCCGTCTTTAATAAATTATGTGTTTAGCCTGTTTAGCTAGCTTGCACCCTCCTTTTTGTTTTTGACCATTAATAAATGACTGTAGGATTCAACTGCAAGCAAGGTGTTAATGGATACTAATAAATAGCAGCATACTTTTATTGACTAGTGGTGATGATTGGACTAGTTAGTAGCCATTTATTGAAAAGAAATCATGAAGAATATGGGAACAGAGGATCTGAACACAACACAGCGCTGTGTTGATCTCCTCCTTCTTGTCCGTGCCATTCGCATTCCATATTTTTAGTAACACATTTATTAATAATTTTCTGCTTGGTATCATCTGTATAGGGGCTCACTGGAACGACCCATCTGCTATTGCATTCACTTTAGGGCAGCTCCCCCTTCCTCATGGTGCCATCGCTCAGGAAGTGCAAGGCGGGTGTCACTCTCACTCTTGTGGCTCAATTCCCCAGGTTCCCATAGGTTTCAAGCTGCTAGCCAAACTGAGTCAGGCCTTCCAGCCCTGCAGGAAATGTCAATTGCACTCTTTTAGACGTAGACACCCACATTTTGCGTGTACGTGAAAGAAGCTCTAACAGAGAGGAAACAAAATGATTGGACTTTTTTTAATGCATCCTTTTCTTTCGCTGAGAACATACATAAACGTTACACGCTATTGTACATTCAGTGGTGCGGCTTAATTTAGGAAGAGCACTTTTTTCATATAACTTTTATATAAAGAAAAAACTCAATATAATAGGTCGGACATAAATGGTTGCTATGAACTGCCCTATACATTTACACATTACCTGATATCATTAAAAGAGTAGAGTAGCGTAGGGCTGCACTGCACCAATTACGTCTTTGTAACCAATTAATAGTTGGCATTTATTTGTTTATTACTATTGGCTATTATTCTTTGACAGAAAGAATAACCGGGCGAGTTGGTACGGTGGTAGTCTTTGAACTCCATCAAATATTCAGGTTTGACATTAGTTAAAGGGGCCCTCCGGATCGTTATGCGATGATCTATTTATGGCGGTAACTCAATCTACAGGCCCTAAGGATCCTAAAAATCATAAAATTACGGTCATGCGCGGCGGATTTCCCTATTAAAATTGCTATCAAATTCCACGGCACGCCCCCCTTTCTGAGATGAGCCCGGAAAAAGGGAGGGGCATATCTTTACGCGTCAGCCAATAGCAAGCGAAGGATTCCGGCGTCACTGCGCGTCACCAACGCGGCCGACCGCCGACCCGCGGAGGAATCTCTTGAACACGCGCGGACCGTCGTCAAGGAACCCGGACTTTGTGCTCGGCAGTCGTCGTTCGTCGCACCGCACCGTCGCGCTGCTACTGCAATACGCAGTCGCATTCCACAGATGACAAGGAAAAGTTTGACTCGTTGACGTGGAAGGATCGCAAAGCTGGCTTCGGAGTCGGGATCCACGGGAAGGAGGAACATGTGTCCCGCAAACGCACGCCTGCAGACGTTCCGGGAAGCAGACGAGCCGACGCGCCGACGCATCGCCCACTAGCAACAAGCTTGCGGGGAGAAAACATAGTTCGCTGGTATTGGAGCGATAATTGCGGACTATGTTTCCCGCACCACAATCAGTTTACGTTTTTCTCAAACTCTAATTTACAACCTTAAAAAGTGTTGCAATAATAACGTTCGCATTCACCGCGAGATGCAGCATTTCCATTGGTCAAGTTTTAGCGATGGGCAGGGAATGGGGGATCGTCTTCCAAGAGGAAATAGTCCAGATATATTTCTTCTGTCATCTGCTTAATAAACGGTTTTGTAATCTAAAACTTTGTATACATATTAACTTGCACCTACTATGCAATATAACAACATAAACAGACGATCGCAAAAATTTTTTTCGATTTTTTCGGTCGCTCACCAGTCACCTAGCTGTTGTTTGGAGATTTATGTTTGTCCTCTGTCCCCCTTGTTCCCCTTCTCCAGGGATTAATTTCGTCATTCTTGTCCAGCTCGCTTGCACCTTTGCATTTAATTGCATTATAATATAACCTTAAATTTGCAAGCTTCACCCCTGTTGGTGTTAGACTGGTGGCAGCTGATAAAACCCGTTTGCTCTACTGACGTCTAACCCCTGGTTAGCTCAGTTGGTAGAGCGCTCCACGTGTAATGGAGAGGTCCCGGGTTCAATACCCGAACCAGGCGGATTTTTTCGGTCGCTCACCAGTCACCTAGCTGTTGTTTGGAGATTTATGTTTGTCCTCTGTCCCCCTTGTTCCCCTTCTCCAGGGATTAATTTCGTCATTCTTGTCCAGCTCGCTTGCACCTTTGCATTTAATTGCATTATAATATAACCTTAAATTTGCAAGCTTCACCCCTGTTGGTGTTAGACTGGTGGCAGCTGATAAAACCCGTTTGCTCTACTGACGTCTAACCCCTGGTTAGCTCAGTTGGTAGAGCGCTCCACGTGTAATGGAGAGGTCCCGGTTCAATACCCGGACCAGGCGGGTTTTTTCGGTCGCTCACCAGTCATTTAGCTGTTGTTTGGAGATTTATGTTTGTCCTCTGTCCCCCTTGTTCCCCTTCTCCAGGGATTAATTTCGTCATTCTTGTCCAGCTCGCTCGCACCTTTGCATTTAATTGCATTATAATATAACCTTAAATTTGCAAGCTTCACCCCTGTTGGTGTTAGACTGGTGGCAGCTGATAAAACCCGTTTGCTCTACTGACGTCTAACCCCTGGTTAGCTCAGTTGGTAGAGCGCTCCCCTACTGAAAAAAACCATTTGGCGCCCATATGAAAATAAACGGGTCCATACCGGTAACCGTTTAACCATACTGGTCACCAGTTTGTCAAAGGGGTCGCCCGTATGGCTCAAAGGGGTCCCCCGTATGAGCCATAACGGTCACCTATTTGGCAAACGGGTCGCTCGTCTGGGCAAATGGGCGACTCGTTTGGGCAAAGTTGTCGCACGTTTGCTCAAACCGGCGACCATGTTGCAATCTGCACCGGTTTAATCAAACGGCTCTCCGGAGCCCGTTTGATATTGAACGTACAGATCGGCGGCGTGGGCACGCCTAGCGTTTCAGCCGTGGCTGCCAATGTTTTCCGGAAGGTTGGGAGCGCCGGTTCATCGATTTCAGATCGTCCGCGTAATGCAAGTAATTATATTTATATTTCAATTGCGCTGATTTTCGATTATACTGCAACTAAAACTAACACCTTTTTTTTTTTTGTTGTTTTACGTAAACGCGCGACGTTGGTGAGCCGATATTTTTGACAGACCTTTAATACTTTGTCCATCTTTGTTGCCTCAATTTACTTATTCAGCTCGAATCTCTCTCGCAGAAGACGCGACCGCGTGAAAGAATGTACGTCTAGACTCCGTTTCACTTTAATTCAAGACGCAGCGAAGGTAGCACGCGTACACGCGGCTGCAAGAACATCGAGCATTGCGAGAGCACGCCCGCCGTTGCAGCACTCAAACTACGAGCTTGCGCTGAGTTCTTTCTTCGCTCGGGCGCAAGCCGAGCTTCTGGCAGCCCCGCCGCCATTTCCAAAGTTCGAGCGCTCGCGCACGCGCGCGTTTGTTCTTCGGGACTACAAAAACGCATCTCCCTGGAATGCCTGGGGAGAGGGAGAGGGGCTGTCCCGGTGGACCTGGTGGTCCCAGCGCCTTGACCTCGCCCCCTCCCTCCTCTCTTGTCACCCCTGTCACGTGACCCACAGCAGCGCGCGAGCTACACGCTGATAAGCATCGAGATCCGGAAGGGCGCGCCTTGCAGCCGCTTTTTTCTTTGTCTGCTTGTTGTCAGTTGCTACTCGAAGTTCGCTCTTCCTACCTGCTTCAATCTGTCGCCTAACCCTGCGGTCTTATTGGGATGTCTCTCGACAACGTATTGGATGTGCACCAAAGCTAGCAGTGTTCGAAAAGACCCACGTGTATGTCGGCAACGAGCGATTCTTCGAAGAAGTCGCAAATTCTCGCGGTTTGGTTGGGTTCGGCAAATGACAGCTTGTGCGCCGCATCGTGTTGAAACTTCCAAGGAGCCGTTCCCTCTCGTTTGTGTTTGTGTGGTTGTCCTGCTTTGACCGTGTCGACAAATATCACGGATTACCTCTTTCAAGTCCGCTATTGTTATGGTAAGTGCACTGCAACCTACGTGTTGGCAACGATTGACCGTTCTTCTACGCGTACTCTTCTAAATTATCTAAAGAATTATGCAGCGCCTATTCGCGCGGCAGCCAGGAGAATAATTTCCCCGAAAGTCTACCTGTATAGTGTTCACAGATCGCTTGCACGTTTGTGCTTGTCTACAGAAGAGGTAATAAACTTCGAGGAGAATTGAACACAATCTTTTGTGTCGGTTTTCCTGTCCACTTACAAGCACCTACACGAGTGCATTTGTTCTACGTGTTTTCTCCATGTAATAAATACGTTTATGAGTTTCGGGACGTCTTAAATATGTTTAAGATAACCAACCTCCCAGACGATACCCATTTAGGGCTAGCGCATAATTTGCCATTTCGAAGTGCACGTTCAAATGTGTGGTCACGTGCCATGTCGAACGGGTACTCGTACCATACGGCACCCGTATCAAACGGGTAACGTTTCGAACGGGTACTCGTACCATACGGCACCCGTATCAAACGGGCACCTGTATCAAACGGGTACCGTTTCGAATGGGTGCCGTTTCCAAACGGGTACCCGTATCCCATAATCACGTTTGATCCAAACGGATCGACAGGTTTGATTCAAACGGGCGACCAGTTTGCCATCCGTTTGAATTTCAAATGTTTTTTTTCAGTAGGGTCCACGTGTAATGGAGAGGTCCCGGGTTCAATACCCGGACCAGGCGGATTTTTTCGGTCGCTCACCAGTCACCTAGCTGTTGTTTGGAGATTTATGTTTGTCCTGTGTCCCCCTTGTTCCCCTTCTCCAGGGATTAATTTCGTCATTCTTGTCCAGCTCGCTGGCACCTTTGCATTTAATTGCATTATAATATAACCTTAAATTTGCAAGCTTCACTCCTGTTGGTGTTAGACTGGTGGCAGCTGATAAAACCCGTTTGCTCTACTGACGTCTAACCCGTGGTTAGCTCAGTTGGTAGAGCGCTCCACGTGTAATGGAGAGGTCCCGGGTTCAATACCCGCACCAGGCGGATTTTTTCGGTCGCCCACCAGTCACCTAGCTGTTGTTTGGAGATTTATGTTTGTCCTCTGTCCCCCTTGTTCCCCTTCTCCAGGGATTAATTTCGTCATTCTTGTCCAGCTCGCTTGCACCTTTGCATTTAATTGCATTATAATATAACCTTAAATTTGCAAGCTTCACCCCTGTTGGTGTTAGACTGATGGCAGCTGATAAAACCCGTTTGCTCTACTGACGTCTAACCCCTGGTTAGCTCAGTTGGTAGAGCGCTCCACGTGTAATGGAGAGGTCCCGGGTTCAATACCCGGACCAGGCGGATTTTTTCGGTCGCTCACCAGTCACCTAGCTGTTGTTTGGAGATTTATGTTTGTCCTCTGTCCCCCTTGTTCCCCTTCTCCAGGGATTAATTTCGTCATTCTTGTCCAGCTCGCTTGCACCTTTGCATTTAATTGCATTATAATATAACCTTAAATTTGCAAGCTTCACCCCTGTTGGTGTTAGACTGGTGGCAGCTGATAAAACCCGTTTGCTCTACTGACGTCTAACCCCTGGTTAGCTCAGTTGGTAGAGCGCTCCACGTGTAATGGAGAGGTCCCGGGTTCAATACCCGGACCAGGCGGATTTTTTCGGTCGCTCACCAGTCACCTAGCTGTTGTTTGGAGATTTATGTTTGTCCTCTGTCCCCCTTGTTCCCCTTCTCCAGGGATTAATTTCGTCATTCTTGTCCAGCTCGCTTGCACCTTTGCATTTAATTCCATTATAATATGACATCTAAACTCCTTTTATTTTTTGCATCACACAATCGTAAACTTAAAAAGTGTGCCGGTTCGGTAAACGCGAAGAGACCTAATTTCCGAGGGTGAAACCTCTAAAAACAACCAACAAGTAAAAGAAACAAACACGGGGCATTGTTTGTCCGTTGTTTTTAGCGCTTTTACCCTCGGAATAATGACGAAGCGACCGCGCGTCTCAACGCACAGGCATTAGCATATGCAAAAAATCATGCTGCATGCTCGCTCTTGTAACGTTTTTTCTCGCTCCCGCTTTATGAAACAAATCGGTGGCGAGCGGCTGTTAGGACAAGACGTCAGAACTAGCGTGACCTGTGATTAACACTTTGGGACGGCGACTGAATGCTTGAACTGCCGTCAGACGGCACTTGAACGCTCCGCACAAGCGTCGTCGGCAACGGCGCAAAGAACATGCCCAAGGTTCCGCCGCGCGGAAATCTTTCTCACACTGCGGAGCGAGCCACAGGTTTTGAAGAAGATACGCTCTTTTCAAATAACGAAATAACACAGGGCAGAAGCATAGTTAGAATTAAGCATAGCTTAGCAAGCACACGGTCACACAACAAAGTTTGAAACAGCAGCCCACTTCGCAGAAACAAAAGAAAGTTGCTAACCGGCGTTTGCACGAGTCGTGCATGGGCGGTTCTGAACTTACGGGCGTTGCCAAGACGCAGCGTCTCCCAGCTCTCAGTCATCGATTGTTATTCTTGAACACGGTATTCGTAAGGAAGATATTTAAAATATCCACTAAAACGGCTAAAACGTAAAAAAAAGGATATTTCCGAAGCTTCTGGAACTTCAACGACCATTCAAACGAGCCCAACGGAAGCTGATTGCGATAGCGATGGTCTTGCGCAGTCTTCAAGAGTCTCTTTTCTGTTTTATTTATTGTTATTTTAGAACTATACTAAGCAAAATAAATTATATTAGTAACAATAAGAATTTCACTAAAATAATAATGTAAAACATGACAAAAAGTGAGTAAATATTAGGTTTTATTTAAACTTTAGGTTGTCTCTTTTTTGTGTAAACCGAAACCGAAACTAGCTCAAGCAACGTTTCCTTCGTCGTAATTGTTTGCGTGTGCGTGTGTGCATGCGCGTGCGTGTGTTTGTGCGCACGCGTGTGGATGCGTCCGCGTGCATGCGCGTGTGCGTTTCTGGTTGTGCGTGCGTGTGCGCCTGCGCGCGGGCGTGGGTTTGCGCGTGTGTATGTGTGCGACTGCGAGCGCGCAAGCGTCTGTTTGTTCGTTCTATTGCACCGCGCCCGCAAGAAGAACAATTGGATGTCCCTGGACACTGTTAAAACACTAACTTATTGATTATTATTATTATTATTATTATTGCAGTTGTTGTTACTGAAACATAGCCCTGAGACTTTAGACACAGGGCCCTTAACTTTTCTATAGCAGGCTGTAGCTGTATCTATAAATTTTTAAGGCCGACCATGCGAAGCTACAGGGGGTGATAGCCTCCCATTGAATTTCCCATAGACGACCATAGGCCATTTTTTATGGGATGTCTCGGATTGGTTTATTATGGGATTTGCCTCTTTATGTGTGTGAGTTTTTGTGCATGTCACCATATTCTCCAATGAATATTTTACTCGGGTTGACATGGTCATGAGACAGGTTCTAGCAGCATGTCATGAATATTTGTCAAACACTTTCACAATATTTTGATTTCATGTTGCCAGATATAAACTCGAGACTAACTGATTTTCTTACTGTACACTTCCATCAATCAATATTTGTAAAAAATGCTAGTATAGAGCATTTCACCCTACTTTCCGATTTCTGAGCATGGAGTGATTTGTAAGAAAATTAAATATGAACTCATATATAAAATTTTGTTTTCAAACATAAAAATTGTATGCAAAAGAGGCACTTAATTATCAGCTATTTGCATGAATTACAACTAGGGATGCCGCGAACTTTTTTCGAATCGAAGTTTCGATGATCGAAACAAGCGGTTCGAAAGGTTCGAAAGATTTCGATTTTTCGAATTGTCTACATCGTAAAATTCGATGGAAGTCGAATTTTCGACCTTGTTAAGCTAAGAAGTACGACGCTTTTCGAACCGTCAAACTTATTACACTAAAAAATTCGATCTTTTTCGAACTTTCGAATTTATTGCGCTGCAAAGTTCGATGCTTCTCAAACTTCCGAACTTGACTGACCAAAAAATTCGATTAATTTCGAACTTTCGAACTTATTTATCAAGAGAATTCGAAAAGGTTCGAACTTTTGAATCCTGAAAAGTCAGAAGTTCGACGAACTTCGACCTTTTAGGGTAAACGATCGACGTTCGTCGAACTTCGAAAGATCAGCGGACGGTTTCATTTGAATTCAAGTAGTGAGGTACATTCGTAATTTATTTCTCTCGAACTTTTACACGCGGTGCTGCGTTCCTTACGAAAGACAATGCCGTTTGTTTCAATGTTCTGGCATGCTTAGTTTTAAAGAAATAAATTCCCGAAGGGGCGAGGAAGGACGACGGGTTTTTGACGATTATCGTTTGTGCCAGATTCGAAGCGCGCTGTAGCCGAAGCTATTTGTGGTAGAGATGTTATACTTTTTTAAGAATGATCTACGTATAGCCTAGGTAAGTACCGTTTTAAGATGTGATTTTTGTTATTCAACGTGAGTTTCGAAGAAATGTGCAAACATGTATCTACATGCAATTATGCCCTAAACTTGATATTTATTTTCGTCTAAGTTGTTTGAGGTATCGCATTTAAATTAACACCACAGACAGTACATATCATTGCTTTTGAACTTCCGAACCACTAAGCATGTGACGAGTAGTGCCTTCTGACGAGTTTCTAACAATGACCATCTACGCAATCTTTTATGCAGTGAAGAGCGACAGTAGCTCTACATATGCATAAATAAATTCAGATTAAAATAAGCTCGACTACGCCCTCTTTCCCCGTATTGTTTTCTTTAACAGTCCGAAATATCTGGAAGGGAGGAAGGGAACTGAAGCTCCCCCCCCCCCCCCCCCCCCTCTGCTACCCTCTTTCTCCCCATTTTTCCTCTTCCGACACCACTTGTATGGTAGAACGCTCCTCGACCTCGAGTTGTGTCGGCTTTTTGCGAGGCGATTCCTACAAGAAAATAAACCTCCAGGAGAATTACAAACTTAACTTACTATATGCCAGCGTCACTCGGGCGGCGTTCGATCGGATTACTACCAGCGTGCAAGGGGTGGTGAGGTAGTTTGCCAGGTCGCTTCAAAGTTTTTCTGAGCCTCAACCTCCTGCTCGCCCCTGGCCGTTTCGAACTGGATGAGTCTCGTAAAACAGTGTGTTCGTGTGATCACTACTATGTGATGCAGGTTAAAGACCCTCCCCTCCCCCTCCCCCCTCCCGGGCTGGCGGTCACAATTACTGATCTATGGTCACACGTCACTCTGCACTGGCGAATATTCCAGCCCATCCGGGACACTCATCGTCTCATTTAATTGCCTGACCAACTTCGCAGAATCTAGATATCACACCCTAACTTTTCTAAACTTGATTTTCTGAAAACCTGTGAGTCGTGAAAACGTTATTTGAAACAAACTGTGTAGGAACTTGAAAACCGGACTTCGAACTTTGAAAACTTGGACTAGAAAGGAATTCAAAATCTTCGAAGTTTTTTTTTTTTTTTTTTTTTCAAATTTAGCGGTAAAAGAGAATCGAACTTTTCGAACTTTATGCGGAAATAAATTCGAAATCTCCGAATTGTTCTAACTTCATGTCTACAAAAATTCGAAGCGTTCGAAGTTTTCGAATTTTATTTCTAAAGATTTTCGAAATCTTCGAATTTATCGAACCTGAAGTAAAAAAAATATTCGAAATATTCGAATTCGAAATTTTAGAAACCGTGAAAGCTTCGAACTTTTCGAATTGGAAACTCCACTGTGATTTAAAGTTGCGAATTTTTCGAATTCGAACCTCGGTCGGTACGAAAATATCGAAAGTTTTCGAAATCGAACCTCAGTTCGCTTCGCAAATATCGAAACCTTTCGAAATCGAACCTAGGGTGGTTCGCGACATCCCTAATTACAACTGACATTATAAGGAACTAGACTGCTAACAACTGTTGCTTTTCAAGCAGAAATCTTACCTGTACATTATGTACAGAGCCATATATAAGCTTTCCAAAACCATTTCACATTATTTATTTAGCACCCTCTTCTACACCCTTCTCACATTCTTCACTAAATGTAGGGTGTAACACGAAACAGCACCTTTTTCGGTAAAATTATGAGGTTGTATTCCTAGTTTTAGGTTGTTAAAAAGGTGTAGCCGAGGGTGTAAGTTGCTACAACACCCCTTTTACACCCTTAAAGGTGTAAAAACTTTTACTGTGTAGTACGGCCGAGCATCACTGGCGTCAATCACCACGATAGCGTCACTAGCGTCACGGCGTTGCCCACCACCCGCCAACAATCACGTTATTAACAACAAAACCAGCGTTCTGCACATCTAGGTCGAGATGTTCATTTTCTTTTTCTTTTACGTGTGGTTCGATTTTGAACGTTTCCGTTGCGGTTTTAACCGAAGCTGTTAGCTTTCCTTGGCTCAGGAAATCAGTATCCTAGCACCTAATTAAAACATTACTGAGACTAGCTTAAGTTTAATCAATATATGAGAGACGTCTTGTTTAGGCTCTTCCAAAACACAAAGCCTGAAATATCCAATCTTATCCGATTCAAGCACAAGCTGATCGGGGTGCATGGCTAGCGTGGCGGTTTACTAAGCTGAGTGCATTGATACATCTATAGGTTTTTAAGGTTGAAAAGGGGGCTTATGGTCGGTATACAGGTACACTGGCTGGGTAACGTTGGGTGCGTCTTCCAGGAAAGGGGAGCATCTGCGCCCGATGCACCCGACTACAACTTTTTTTTCTTCGAGTGCAGTTGGGAAGTAAATATGTGGAGCAGTAACCGAAAAATCGCGGATGTGGCATTCGCGCTAAGAGTGCGGCGCGGCGACAGAGCGGTATTGTTAACGCGAAGATGACGTCGGCGCTGCTTTCGTATTTTATTTTCATAGAACAACGACGGGCACAATATTTTTTCACTTCTAGTATAATGTTCCAAATGAACATATAACACGACAGTGCTAGTTAAGACAATAGCCTTTCAAGTCTAACGAAAAAAAAAAAACTTAATAAAACGGTGATCGTTTGCTTGCGCTAACAGTGTTCGCGCGATGCACGCACTAATATTCTGCCAACCACTCGCTCGTGATGCTTCTCTCGCTGCCCGTCGTTATGCCAAACTTTCGTCAACGCGATGAAAGTTTAGGTTATGGGTGTCCCTGCGGCGAAACTGAAAATCAGCACTTTTGGCCGAACACTTGTCGGCCATTTTTATGTCCACGGCGGCCAAGCTGAGAATCAGCACTTCTGGCCAAACACTCGCCGGCCGTGTTTATGTTTCCGGCGGCCAAGGTGGAAATCAGCACTGCTGGCCAAACACTTGCCGGCCGTGTTTATGTCTCCGGCGGCCAAGCTGAAAATCAGCACTGCTGGCCAAACACTCGCCGGCCGTGTTTATGTTTCCGGTGGCCAAGCTGAAAATCAGCACTACTGGCCAAACACTTGCCGGCCGTGTTTATGTCTCCGGCGGCCAAGCTGAAAATCAGCACTTGTGGCCAAATACTTGCCGGGCGTGTTTATGTCGCCGGCGGCCAAGCTCAAAATCACCACTGCCGGCTAAACACTTGCCGACCGTGTTTATGTCCCCGGCGGCCAAGCTAAAAATCACCACTGCTGGCCGAACACTTGCCGGCCGTGTTTATGTCTCCGGCGTCCAAGCTGAAAATGAGCACTTCTGGCCAGGCGCTTGCCGGCAGTGTTTATGTCTCCGGCGGACAAGCTAAAAACAGCAAGTTTCTGGCCGGACCCTTGCCGGCCTTGTTATTGTCTCCGGTGGCCAAGCACTTAAAGTGGCCAAGCTGTCCAGACACTGGCCAACCGTCGGCCGTTCGAAATTCACTTTCTGGTGCTGCTTGGGTAGGCTACTGAACACCAATAATGGCAAGTATTATTATGTGACACTCCAAGCATTGAATATTGCAAAGCATTTTATGAAATGCCGGCCAAATTACTCCAGCAAAAAGTGTGTATCGCACAGAGAAAAAGTCATATTGGTCTCTGCCAAAGAGTCTCTTTAAGAGGATGAATAAACTTTGTTCTAATTAGGTTCTTAATTACTTTTGTATTCTTTTTAATCAGGAAACATTAAAACCGTTAGATATGAAAAAAATAGCATTAAGCCAGTGCACCTTACAGAAATATTAGGCGCGTGCAACATCCCCCCCCCCCCTTTCCAAAAAACAAAAAACAAAACGGAATTGGGTTGAATATATAGGTTCTGGTTTTCTATGGGAACGCATATTTGCGTCGGCGGTCCTGTTCCTCGTGGGCAAATTAAGCAACTACCATGCGTAATTTGACCATGTGCGCTACGCTTACTTCTACGAGGGAGGTGAGGAGATAGTCGCACGATTTGACCTCGGGGAACAGGACTGCCGGTGCGGAGGTGCGTTTTGATAGGACACCGAAACTTAAAAACACATCTAATAGTTAATTTTTTTCGGAATGTCGTAAAATGTTGCGCACGTTTTTCTTAAATTTAAAGGTTTAAAAACGCCGCTCAGTTAACGAGCAGACTTACTCTTGCGAAGCGTTTCAAGTCGCCCAAGCTCAGCCAGCTGTGGGTGGTCAGGTCGTCCAGCAAGTGACCGAAGGTGCCGTCGATGTGCTTAAGCACCTGACCGACGATCTCGACATTGCCAACGAATGACGGCCGAAGATCGGCTCCAAATCCCACCAGCGGTTTGGGTAGGCAAGTCGGCGCAGGCACATAAGGAGGGCCTCCTCCCCGCTAACAACAACCCCTTGGCTGCTGTACACCACCTTTGGCATCAGCAGGACGTCATTTAAGAGTCCAAAATCGTCCTTCTCAAAGCGAAACATGCGCCGAAAAGTCAGGTCGTCGAGTTTGGCGACATCCAGGAGCCCCCCACTTGACTTGTATCGACGCGGTTCTGGCTCCCGGTATTGGAGGAACATGTCCTCCAAATCGCTCCACGACATGTTCATATGAAGAAGATGGTCAACCAGCACACTGGATCGCGATCGGCGTATTGGAGGCATGATTAGAAAGAAGAAGAAAAAAAGAAATCACTTCACAGAGCTCAAAGCGTGCGCAACCTAGGTTCGTAATTTGGCGCGAAATTGTGCACGTGTGGATTGTCTTGGCTCTGTTAGTTGTGACCTGCTAAACTAAAAAGTAGGTTGGCTGTGACCAAAAGCATACGTTAAAACACGTTTAAAGATGTTTGTTGTGACAAAAAAATGTTTATTTTATTTTTAATTTACAGCATTTCGCGTGCCTTTTGAAATGCGAGAATTGCATTACTAGCTGCAACTACATCTTGGCGGCGCTGCAAGCGCGCGACGTTGCGTTTTGCGTCGCCGTGGGGAAACGCTATTCTAAAACTCTCCTGCCTAGCGAGCGCTAACGCAAGCGCTAAATTTAGCGCTAGCGTGCGCTAAAATTGCGTACGTTATTCTAAAACTCCCTAATATCACACGATTTTGCGTCTCTCCCACCAGAAGGTAGTGTATCGTTTTAATAAAATCAATAGAATTATTGAGTTTCCGGTAAGTGGTACCTATCAGAAACTTATTTAAACCAAATGTCAGATTACCAAAACCGTGAACTTGATTCTTTTTTTTCATCAGTATCACCACTCCAGCTCCTCCTCTTGATATTCGGTTTTTGCGTATATGTGGGCGGTACAAACTACGACGTTTTAATTTTAGCATGAAACCAAATTTCGCACGTGCGGGTCATAGGAATGCAACACTTGTTTAAGTTCTTCGCTTTTGTTCACAATACTTCGAGCGTTGAGATGAACAAATCAGAGTTCTCTGTTTTTTGTCTAGACGTCAGTCAGGGGTACCTTCCCGATTCCATACGGAGCTATGAACTTGACAGCATTTGGTTACAGACATAAAGTGGATCGTTGATTTCCAGCTTGTCATACACGATTGAAACTTCATATTTGCTGATTTTGTAGTTATTTGCACTTGTCATGAGCGTTCTCTGATTAGGCGTGTGTTATAAGAAAAACGTATTCTGATATTGAAATGCATTTCAAGTTGTTGAACTTGCTAAATAGTGTTGCCTCTTCGCTAAAGCTCTTGCTATGAAAGGGCTAATCCTGACGTAATATTGTTTGTTCGATGCGATGAATTGGTTTAACAGTGCTTACAAAAATGTTGAGTGTCGAAGTAAAACAATTGTTACAACTTTTTGCTTAAGTTATTTAGCGTTCTTGTCAGTTCCCTCGTTTACACCAAAAAAGTACGTGGTTACTCCGCCGGCCTCTGTCATCAAAAATATCAATCCGCTGTTTTAGCTTCCCAACATGATTTCGCAAATTTGAGATTTTGCAATAACATGCCCCAACTTTCTCCGACACGGCGTTTATTTTAGCCATTTCGCTTTCAGCGATTTCTATGTTACTTCAAATTTCATTCATTGCGGCGTCTTCACGGGACTGGTTGCTCATGATTTCATTCATGTTGCCGGATAAAAAATATTTTTGCATATTTTTTGTCATTTTACACAATTAAATATTAGTGGACCCCGGGTTTGTTTCCACATCGCCACTCAAAATAAAAAAAAGCAAATGTAGCACATGTAAGCAGTCATATAAGAAACCGTACAACACGCGAGAGCTTGGCACTGTAAACAAAAAGTAGTTGGTAATTTTTGTTTTACAAGACAGGGGGCGTTTACTTGCATGTAGCAGAAATACCAACGGATTATATGCCTGCATGGTGTCGCTAGTGCCAAGGCCCAGCCCTGTGTTCTTTCAGCTGTCAGGAAATATAGCAACATTTGAAAGAAACCCGCGGCTCACCCGTCAATACGTTGGAGACGCAACAAGGCAGCAAGTTCTCATTTAAACAACAAAGTATTGAGGTAGTGCTGTTATTCTCAACAAAATCACAATATGTGGTCATTATATCGATTGTAGGATACTTCACCGGTTACCCAAGAGGTAGCTCAATCCACTAACTGTGACAAATAATCTCTACTATTAATCTGAGTACGTCCATCGGTTATTTTGTGCAAAGCGACTGAACCGCCAGATTCATAACAAGGGTGATCAATTAGGACCCCCTCGTATTTATGTCCGCAAGCTTTTTTGGATAATTACCTTGTAGCGGCAGCTATCGGCAGCGATCCAGCGCTTGAACGGCGCCAAGCTCACGGGACAGGCACGAGCTAAGGACACGAGGTGCCTGGACCACGAGCTGCACGGAATGTGGAATACGGCAAAGGGCCCGTCGGTGACCTAGTCGAAACGTACAGTGTAAATATTGTAAATAAATATGTAGAGTGTGATTTGCCGAGCCTCCACTCCTACATACTGGTGACCTCGGATCGAGCCACCACCGACCACGCACAGCTACGCTGCCCTGGAGCCCTGGTTCTTTGCGTGAGTCCAGCTTTGTGCCCCCGTCATGAGCCTCGGAGACGATGGCGCCGCTCCCGGAGCCCCGACGACACTGGGGGCGACGACTCTCAGCACCAAGTTCCCAGAGTTCTGGTCGTCCGATTCCGAGCTGTAATTCCTGACCGCGGAATCAATTTTCCGGAAGAGCAGGAAAACTTCATCTCTGATCAAATTTGACTACGTCGTCGCGGCCTTCCCGCAGTCAACCGCATCCGTGGTTCCCGACATTCTGCGTCCTCCACCCGCAGACCAGCCCTACGAGACTTTACGAAAAGAGCTAATTCGTCGCACCACAGAATCTGAGCAACGGAGTCTCCAGTAGCTGTTGACTGCGAAGGAGCTGGGAGACCGCAAACCTACAAAATTATTGCGACGCATGGAGCACCTCCTTGGAGACAAAGCCTCGACGATGGAAACATCCATATTTAAATAACTTTTTCTCCAACGCCTACCAAGCCAAGTCAGGTTGATTTTGAGTACATCTGCCACCGACTTAATCTCCAGGCTTGCTCGTATGGCCGACCAAATCATAGACGTAGGCTCTCCTGCCATCTCAGGGGTGCGTCAAGAGACCTCCTCAACGCCGCGCACTACTGTGAGCGACATCGGATCCTAGCTCGCTTGACTCCTCAGCTTCAACGATAACATAGAGGCCAGGGTGAGTGAGCTCAGTCGTGAGATTTGTAACCTCCAATCACGACCTTCCCGATCCTTGACCGTCAATCCACGACCTAACGCTGCCCAGCGCCGAAGTGAATCAAGAGCTGGGTCCCACCTTCCAAGAGTATGCTGGTATCACCAGAGATACGGATCCCGAGCCAGAGCATGCCGCCCACCGTGTAACTACTTGGGAGACGACATGGGCACCCGCTGAACGGAGCCAGCGTCGAAAGCCCAACTTCAGGCCGGCCTTTCTACGTCACGGAACGCAGCACAGAGGTCCGCTTCCTGGCGGATACTGGGGCTGAGGTAAGCGTGGTAGCTCCTACGCTGGAGGACCGCCGGTGCCGCCAAGAGTCGCCACCGCTCCATGCTGTTAACAGATCCTCGATAAAAGCGTACGGCGAAAGGTCCCTGACGTTGGACATCGGACTCCGCCGGACATTCCATTGGATTTTTATCATTGCGAATGTTCGGCCGGCGATCATAGGAGCAGACTTTCTGCGGCGATTCGCACTGACCATGGACCTGAGGAGAAATCAACTCCTTGACACCGAGACGCAATTAGGCGTCCAAGTTATCGTGTCGAAGTCCCCTCCTCTTAAACTTGCTCTTCCACGAACAGAAACGATTTCTCCTTGGCAAACCATCGCCGACGAATTTCCTGCCGTGTTTCGCCCACCTGCTCCCGATCGAGCCATCCGACACACCGTGACCCATGACATCGTGACGAAAGGGGCACCGGTTTTCGCCAGACCACGTCGACTCGCTCCCGACCGCCTGAAGATAGCCAAGAACGAATTCTAACACGTGCATGAACTTGGTTTTATCAGGCCATCTTCGAGTCCGTCGTCTTCGGCCCTTCACATGGCCCCGAAGAAAACCGGGGACTGGCGCCCCTGTGGGGACTACCGATCATTAAACCAGTGTACTCTGCCGAACCGTTACCCCATCCTCATACTCAGGACTTCGGTGGAATTCTGCAGGGCGCGAAGGTTTTCAGCAAGGTGGACCTCGTAAAGGCATTCTACCAGATTTCCATAGAACCGGCAGACATCCCCAAGACGGCTGTCATCACACCGTTTGGTTTGTAAGAGTTCTTGCGAATGCCCTTTATACTGCGCAACGCTGCACAAACCTTTCAACGATTCTTCGACACAGTCCTCCGAGGTTTGTCATTCACCTTCGCGTACATCGACGATATCCTTGTATTCAGCAACACTACGGAAGAGCACGCCGCACATCTACGACAACTCTTCTCGCGCTTCCAAGAATACGGACTTGTCGTCAATCCGACCATGAGTGAATTCGGCGTCAACGAACTTGAATTTCTTGGCCACCACGTTGATAGCCGTGGAATTCAGCCATTACCCGAGAAAGTCGAAGTCATCCGAAGCTTTCCACAACCCCCGACGGCGAAGAAACTTCGGAACATTCTCGTCCTCGTGAATTTTTATCGACGGTTTATACCATGGTGCGCTCAAGTTTGCGAGCCCCTCTACGACCTATTGCCGGCCACCAAAGTAAAGGCAGCGCCACTCCAATGGACGCCAACCGCCAACCAAGCTTTCGAGACAGTGAAAAATATTATTGCCAACGTCACCCTTCTCAGCCACCCCAAAAGCGACGCACCCCTCTCCATCATGATCGACGCCTCGAATGGAGCTGTTGGAGCGGTTTTACAACAACAAGACGGAAACAACTGGCAACCACTTTGCTTCTTTCGAAGAAGCTGACTCCAACAGAACGGCGATACAGCACCTTTGGACGTGAGCTGCTGGCATTATACCTTGCCATCAAGCACTTTCGCCACTGCGTGGAAGGTCGAAGCTTCTTCGTCTTGACAGACCATAAGCCGTTCACCTACGCGCTAGCCTCCAACAGCACAGCACACACTCCGTGTGAGATACGGCAGATGGCATATATTTCGGAATTCACCACCGACATCTGCTTCGTTAAGGACACGGATAACGCCGAAGCTGGCGCACTCTCAAGAGTTGGGGTCAACCTCTGCTCCACGGAACGACCTGCAGTTCCTTACGAACAGCTGGCGGAGGCACAACGAGGCGACCTCGAACTACAACGCCTACGGACAACGTCAACGACATTAGTCTTTGAAGACATACGCATGCCCGACTGTGACTACACAGTTGCATGCGAAGTTTCGACAGGTCATCCCCGCCCCTTCGTACCAGCAGACTTGCGACGAGCAGTTTTTGACTGCCTGCACTCCTTGTCCCATCCCGGGATACGAGCAACCCAGAAACTGATAGTTTCGCGGTTTATATGGCCTCGTATCAACGTTGACGTTAGGTCCTGGGCCAAAACTTGCATCTAGTGCCAACGCTCGGAAGTTTACCGGCACACCAAGGCGCCCTTGGGAACTTTTACCACACCGGAAAAGCGCTTCGCCCACATTCACGTCTATATCGTGGGACCACTTCCTCTATCACAAAATCCGTTATTTTCTGACCTGCGTCATCATCATCGTAAACTTTATTAATTGATAAAGTGAAAGGACCTTGCGGTCTCTGGTCGGTGCCCTTAGTCCAGGGCTCCGTTGGCCGCCCAGTTTCGGCGGGCTCGCTCAACCAGTCGCCGCTGGTCATCGAGCTCTGTGCCGGAAAGGGCCGCCTCCCAGGAGGAAAAGGTGGGGGAAGGAATGGGGGTGATACGTCGATCGCTTCATGCGATGGCCCGAAGCGGCACCAATGAAAGACATCACCGCAACAACCGTAGCTCGCACACTGATTAAAATGTGGATTAGTCGTTTTGGTGTCCCACAAGCAATCACAACGGACAAAGGACGTCAGTTCGAACCGACTTTATTTCGGACTTTCTCCCACTTCCCTGGAGTCCAACACATCCATACGGCGTCCTACCATCCAATCCCCAACGGCATGGTAGAGCGTTTTCATCATCAGTTGAAAGCCTCCATCAAAGCACAAACCAAAAGCTCGGCATGGACAGAGGCTCTTCCACTTGTCTTGTTGGGAATCAGAACAACCTACAAATCGGACATTAATTGTAGTGCAGCCGAACTCGTTTACGGCACGTCACTCCGCGTGCCTGGTGAAGTTTTTTTTTCCTCAGCCAACATTTCACAGGAAACAGCAGAAAACTACGTCCAGCGGCTGCGACTACTAATGAAAGACCTCCAGCCCACCTGCCCAAGGACGCCCTCCACAAGACGCTTTTGTCAGCCGTGACCTCGACAAAAGTACACACGTGTTCATTCGACACGATGGCGTGAAGAAGCCCTTGCAGTCCCCGTATGACGGCCCTTATCTGATACTGCGTCGAGGCAAGAAGAACCTGACGCTCGACATCAACGGTCGAGAAGAAGTAGTCTCCCTGGACAGAGTCAAGCCAGCTCACTTGGCACCCGATTTCTACTCATCCGAAACCACACGCCTTCCAAAGCCACCTGGCGTCAGGTTCCAGATGAACACCAGCCTCCACACGCACCCTCTCGAAGCCAGGAACGCTCGCCAGACCGCTTCCTCGCTAGGGGGGAGTACCTGTAGCGGCAGCTATCGGCAGCGATCCAGCGCTTGAACGGCGCTAAGCTCACGGGAGAGGCACGAGCTAAGGACACGAGGTGCCTGAACCACGAGCTGCACGGAATCTGAAATTCGGCGCAGGGCCCCTCGATGAGCTAGTCGAAAAGGAAAGTGTGAATATTGTAAATAAATATGTAGAGTGTGATTTGCTGAGCCGCCACTCTTACAACCTCAATGAAGGAGGCTGATGCATAGCGGCTGCATTATGCCAGTGGATGAGTACTTCTTTTTTATGTCTGTCTGTGTTCATGAATAGTTTATTGTTGTATTATTAAGGCTGCGGTCCCACGGCAGCCATCTTGAACAAGGCGTTAGTTCAACCAATAGATGGCGACACGCACCCGTGGGGTGTAAAGCCCCTTGATAAAGGCGTTTTTTTTTACAAGTACCGCCAACCATTGTTGTGGAAACGAGCGAGACACGTGCCACGAGCGGGTGCTCCGCCGCCATTCGCTTCCTAAGGCCGCTCATTTCAGTGCTGCACCGCCATTCGCTTCCAAGGGCCGCTCGAGACGTGGGTTTCGTGCACTCGCGCATTTGGCGCTACTTGCACGACAAACGCAAACATATCGAGGGGCTTTAGTGGGGTGGCCGAAACATTGCTTCACAGTGGGATGGCTCGAGCACCATCACGTTCCCTTCGTGGCCTTGCTCGCGCCGCTGCCAGCTGTGCTCAGCTAGCTCAAGTAGCGTGGCCCAGCAAACGGATGTATGCGAGAATAGACAGTTTTAGTATAGCGTTGCTGGCTCTTGCATACGCAATACGCAATAGTATAGCGTACGCTAAAAATGACCTGCTCGGACCGAATTTAGTTGTGCGTTACGTTTTCGAGTGAACACCACGCATGATCTTGGTTAGCGCACACCAGCTCGGAGCACGTGGAGCGAGAGCTTCGGTCTGTTGTATCCAAGGATCCTGGGTTCAATCCCCACCCCTGCCCGTTTCGATCTGGATGAGCATCGTACCGGCGTGCGGTCGTGTATCACTACTGCGTGGTGCACGTTAAAGACCCCAGACTAGCGGTTGTACTGCACTGGCTAAATTGCTCATCTACAGCTGGGAGACTCGTCGCCCCTGTGAGGCAGACCAAGTTCGAGGCTGTATAAACATACACACAACCCAATTTTTTTTTTTTAGATTTGCTAGAGCTGCAGAATTCCGCGTGTTTATAGCCCAACCATGCTCCTGGAAAGAAATATTGAAAATGAAAACGTGTCCAATCATTTTATTTCAAATTAAACCAAGCCACAGCTGCCTCATCAAGCGTGCTTTTCTGCGGGGTACAGAGGCTACGAGTAAAGGCCGGTTCAGACACTTGCGTTTGAGTGCGTTTGACTGCGTTGCATTGAGAACCGAAAGCGAGTCACCGGCATATCTGTGCTTCGTATGAAGCGTGCAATCCAGTTCAAAGAATCATCTTAGCAGACAATATAAGTAGCAGGGATGTCCTGGTTTCTCGCTGCCGCTACGCAGTCAAACGCAACTGTCTGAACCAGGCTTCAGAGTACGTAGCCAAATTCGAACACGGAGCCTCCGACAATCGTCCCGTTGAAACGGCACCTTCTATCAATGCTATCGCGGAATGAAATTCATGACCCTGATGTCCAGTGCATAGCGAAATCTTCGGCGATTTCTTTTAGAGTCGCTCGTCCGTTGGCGATGAACCGTGCGAATAGGCTTAGCGTTGAGCAGACCGCAGCGTTGTAGCATATTCCGAGCGGCGAACATTTTCACTGTGCACTCCTTCAGCTGCACGACGATCTGATTTGACCGCGGTAGGTCCCAGAAAGAATTGCCGAGCTGAACACCACGCAATTTCACGTAACACAGAACTTCGAAAACACCACGTCGCCCTTGCTGCGCCAGTCGAGGTAACCGCCATCTTGAAACTGGCGCTCTCGTTGGGTCCGAGATCTCTCGAGAGCGTCCCGCAAAGCCCGCTAGCCCGCCTCGCAAAATCCCCAGCGTTGCGTGCGTACGCAATACGCTAGCCCTTCTATTGAGTTCTGCGCAAGCGCACTCACGACCCGCAATTTTATTGCGTACGCAAGGCTTTAGCATACGATCCACTAAAACTGTCTAATGTCAGGCTGGATATAAATTGTTCTCTGATATAGGGAGATGCGGTTCGGCGGTTGTCACGGGCTTTCGCAATAAATCTTACCAAGAAGGAATCAAATGTTGATTGACGTGTTAATATTCTATCAATGAAAATTTCTTCTGCAGGAATGCACGCTCGGTAGACTCAATCTTCCAAGACACCGTTGGAAGCGGACGTCAAGTGAACTACTTCGCGATTTACGGTACTTACCTCACCATTTTAATAGGGAGTTTTAGAATAGCGCACGCTAAAGCCTTGCGTACGCAAAGAATAGCGTCGTCGCCACTGCGCATGCTCCGAACGCAAACCAGGTTTTGCGCTTTGCGTGCGCAATTTTAGCGCGCGGTATTTCTCGGAAATAGCGTGCGTACGCAAAGAGTCTTTGCGCTTCTCCAAGGAGGATTCGTGATGAGAAGTTGGCTAAAGTAGCCACCGTAGCTAAAGCCAAGACGAGCACAGTTAAAAAAAGTGGCGGCTTCCAGGATTATGTCGGCGGCTGCTTTGGCGGCGTCGTGAGAGTGAGTCGGCGGCATCCTCGCAACTGCAATTTTCATTACGAGACGACATTGTACTCGGTTTGGCAGTGATCACCGGCAACTTGATGTTTGCGACGCGCGAACATTTCACGGCGAAGGAACGATGTGCGAAGGTCAGTACACGAGACCTCTCTTGCCGAGGCGACGCAAGCGGACACGACCGGTCAACCGCTCGCGTCGTGTTCTCATGTTTAAACAAATTAAAATGCTACTCTGGACGAAAAAACTCGTTTTCTTTTAAAGTTACATCATTTCGTGTATGAAATAAAAATTTGACTGTATCTTGGTGGCGTCGCAAGCGCGAGATGCTTGGGCTTTTGCGTCGCGGCAGAGAAACGCTATTCTAAAACTTCCCTGCGTCGCGTGCGCTAATACAAGCGCTAAATGTAGCGCTAGCGTGCACTAAAATTGCGTACGTTATTCTAAAACTCCCTAGTTTTAGTGGATCGTACGCTAAAGCCTTGCGTACGCAATAAAATTGCGGGTCGGGAGTGCACGTGCGCAGAACGCAGTCAAACGCAAGTGTCTGAACCGGCCTTTACTTGCCTTTACTCGTAGCCTCTGTGCCCCGCAGAAAAGCGCGCTTGGTGAGGCAGCTGCGGCTTGGTTTAATTTGAAATAAAATGATGGGACACGTTTTCATTTTCAATATTTCTTTCCAGGAGCATGGTTGCGCTATAAGCACGCGGAATTCTGCAGCTCTAGCAAATCTAACCAAGATCATGCGCGGTGTTCACTCGAAAACGTAACGCACAACTAAATTCGGTCCGAGCAGGTCATTTTTAGCGTACGCTATACTATTGCGTATCGCGTACGTAAGAGCCAGCAACGCTCTACTAAAACTGTCCATTGTGTTTCACGGGGTCCGGAAGATGTTACATTATAGTTCCCAGTAAACAAACGCCATTGCAATATTTTCGGAAGTACCGACACACATAATGTTGTAAGTAAAGCTTAGGAGGAATATGGTGAAAACCGTCAGAAGAAATAGCAAGACGTTTATTTTGCAATGATGACGCTATGAATGAACGAATAAATTCCCGAACGTTATGAGCGTTCGGGAATTTATAAGTTCACGTGATTGCTAACTATAGACATGCGTTTTTGTCGGGAGATGGTGTTGCGGTGATGACCTGATATCGGACGACTCGTGGCAGACGAACAAGCAAGTTTCTTCTCAGCGAATGGTAAGTGTCCAGTGTCAAGCACAGCACGTGGCTACCGACGTTGTAGACGTTTCGAACACTTACCGCTTTCGACAAAAGTCCTGGCACCTAGGCTAACTTTTTGGAAAGACTCGAAGTCTTCCTTGAGTCCAACGCCATCATGAACAGTAACTGAAAACGATCCACTATTCAATCGGTGGGTGGCGAAACGTATCCGCATAGGCGGAGTCATAGGTGATGCGTAGTCTAAGTGGCTGGAAGTTTACACGATGCCTGCCACGACGTCCAAACACGTCATTGACGTTCTACGGTATCTTTTACCTACTTTTGCCCTACCGAAAATACTTCTCTCTGATAACGCGCCAAATCTTGCTTCAAACAGAATAAACAAATTTTTGAAGAAACAAAAGCGGCATCAGGCATCACGATAGTGCACCATACCATCCTGCAACTAACGGGCATGCAGAACAGATGGTGTGCGAAACAAAAAAAAAAGCCGTTTTGAAGCTTACGGAAGAAGCAGTTCAGTGAAGAATCGCCAGGTTGTTGTTCCAGCAGCACGCGACGGTCGCATATTACACGGTAAAAACACCCGCCGAAGCAATATTGGGCGGACGAAGAGCCACACCCCTCGGTCTCATGATACTATGGCTTACAAACAAAGATCGAGAGATTCCCAGATCGGAAGTAATTGCAGTTTATACGGTCGGACAACTCGTCTACGTAAAGAATTTCAGCGGAAGTCGGGCCTTCCATGTAAAACTTGAGTAGTAAAGGCTCTGTGTTGGTTGACCAGAAGGTGTCATCTCTCTGAATACGTTGGATATCAATGCCCTTGAGTGTAAATATAACTAAATCACAAAACTCTCTTTGTGTATTGTGTAACTGCCCTTGTATTCGATAGTAGAAGCTATGGTTGTGATTTGGACCTTTCACACCAGGCTCCTTTTTCTTACTTTTCGCCTCATACTCCTTTGCGGTTTAAGTATGCTTCAAGAATCTTTTGGAACGGGGACACTTCACGTCAACGAGGCCATTTGTTCCAAGTAGTCAATCAGGGAATGCTGCTCGAAATCCGTCCCTCCTATTAACAAATAAGCCGCACTTCTGCACACTGCAGTTTTCTTGTTCCACGTACAGTTGTAAAGCAGCGTCCTCATTGATTCTACCATATTCTATTGCGGGTGAAGAAAGTCTTTGGGTACACGATACTTGAAACAAGTCTGGCAGTGTACGTTGTGGTTCGACACCCACTAATGTCGTGGTCCTTATAGAAGCTCATCATTTAATCATTAACTCGTCACTTATATTGCTCTTCGCCAACAGTAAGTACAATAGGCTACCGCCATATTACAATCCAAGAATATAAAAATTTTGTCGTTCAGTCCTTCAACAAGTTTATTTATATAATGTTATTACGTCACATTACCTCGAGAGTATCGACGCCTATCGTCGATTTTCAAATACTTATACCTGTATATAAATTAGACCCACAAGGGGTGGGGGGGGGGGGGGGTCGGTGGTCGAGTGCATGGTCTAGCGCACACCAGCCCGGAGCACTTGGAGCGAAAGCTCGCGCTGCAGAAGCCACCCCGCCCCTGTCCGTTTCGATCTGGAAGAGCATCGTACCGGCGTGTGGTCGTGTATCCCTACTGCGTGGTGCACGTTAAAGACCCCAGGTTTGCGGTGGTACAGCACCGGCTAAAATGCTCATCTACAGCTGAGACACCAGACGCCCACTAAGGCAGACTAACTTCCGGCTGTATAAACATACACACAACAATTTGCAATTAGACGCCTAATAACAAAGAACACAGCGTGCCGCCTCTTTTCTTTGGATGCCTTTTTTTAAACCAGCGCAAGCTCGCGCGTTCTCTCTTTTGAGACGGTTAGAACGGTCGCACATGAAACCTGCGTTTTTCCTACCCGGCAGCTTCCTCCTCTCATTATGTGTAGTTGGTTATAACTAAATAAGCTATAAAATAGGTGTATTATTCGTGTTTAGTTTCAGTTTCACTCAGGGAAAAGGAGTTTCGCGGGAACTAGAGTCAATAAATGAGCGGCGCTTAAAGTATCGGCACTCTCTTCCCCGACAGTGTTGTGAACACCGCCATTTTGGTGCTTGTGCAGAGCAGGCGCAACTGCCGATCGTCATGATTCAAAAGTGCGACATCCTCATCATTAGATTCGGTGTTAGGAAGCTCATGTAATGTTACTTTGCTTTGTCGCAAACTGTTTGAAGTGGAGGACGGAAAAGCGTTTCTTGTGATTTCAGGTAAAGCTTCAAATAACTGGAAACCATGATTTTAAGCCACAATATGGCCAAGTGCCACTACTCTAACGCGTAGCTTATTTAATGACATTATTCATGCTCTTGTTCAAGAGGCTTGTAATACCAGGAGGGGCCATGACGTAAGCCCGGTGGATTCCACAAGCCTCTACCTTTTGACATCTGCCTCTTCCTCATTGTTCCCGCTTGTGCCAGTAAAGTAGCTACGGTTCAGAGTAACGACACTTGGCCATATTGTGGCTGAAAATCATGGTTGCCAGTTATCTGAAGCTATATCTAAAATCACAGGAAACGCTTTTCCGTCCCCCACGAATGTTTAAACAACTCGCGACAGAGCGTTGCAATATTGAATCAGCTTCCTAGCACGGCATCTAATGCTGAGGAAGTCGTACTTTTGGATCATGACGATTGGCCGTTGCGTTTGCACTGTACAAGACCCAAAATGGCGCCGCCCAAAACAATTTTGGGGAACGAAGTGCCGATACTTTACAGCTCATTTAGTGGCTCTAGGCAGGAAGTGAACTCGGGTGTATTCTTTTCTTCTTCGTCTTTATTTTTTATTAATTTCAATCATATCAAATAATGAACACATTATATCACGCTACGCTTGTGTAATTATTTGTCTTAGATTTATTAACCTGACTCAGTACTTGAACCATTCATTTATTGATAGTAAATCTTCCAATATATTTTTAATGTGAAGGTAAAAAGGCACGAAGATTGATGAGGATACAGACGCCGACGCCGCCCTCGGATATTTTTTGAACATTAAAAATCAGCAGTTTGTCTGTCATCCGCCAGGTAGCGCAACAAAACACCCAAACAGTTTTCAATTTTTTTAGAATTATCTAAGCTCTACACCTACTAAAACCAAAGCAATATCATTGTGAAAATTTAATACATTGCCATGTATATCTATTCCAAACAATAAATGTTATTAGATGTCAATAAATATGTTTTATGTCCAAAAAAGATATGCGTCAAAAACAGGTAAGTTGAAGGGCTCCTGGAGCGTTATGACTTCGAAAATGAAAAAAAGCCATCGTCCACCTCTTGGGCAACCATTGTAGCTCTAAATGTTATAAAAGATTTTATCCTAGTTTAATTATTTCCTCAGCGGCATTTGAAGTACCACGACTCGAAGCACCAAAAAGTGCTACGTTTGAAATAAAATATCTAAACAAAAACATTTTACACAACATTAAATTTTTTTCTGCATATTATTAATAATAAGCACTACATCTGTAGCTAACTTCATTGTCCTAGCACTTGTCATTAAAACATATTTGTGCTGAAAAATGTCAATTTTAGGGCAATATTTGGAGGGATGAAAAAAACAAAGTAGTGCAAATACCAAAAAAGTGTATCGTTACACTCTGCTCCGACATCATCTTAACAAAACTGCTATATTGGAACCGTGTTATCTTTAATGGAACGTTCATAAAACATGAACTAGCGGAGCAAGTGAGGGTCCGCGACATCATATTCGCAACGCTACAAATGCGCATGAACAGTAAAAACCAACACTCACATAATATCAAATAAAAGAGGATTGCATTGCCTTTCGAATGACATCAATCCCACACGAGAGTATTTAAAAGGAGATGAGTAATTACCTGCCAAAAAGGACCTAAACTGCCACATTCGGTGGGACCGTGGCCTTAACGTCTATATCCTGATTCAAAGAAAACACCCGTTCCTTCCCATGCGTTGCACACTCGTAGATTTCGATATTTTGACATCTTTAAAACTTTTATCGATCATTTTTTTCAGGTACGTAGGGAGGAATGCTAGGAAACAAAATCCAACTATGACTTTTTTAATGTTACCAAGGAGGTTTCGGCCAGTAGTATCACACCGGAAATTTTGTGCCGACGCATTAACCACGAGTAATTCGCTTCGGGTGTAAGCACCATTCCCTCTCTCCTTTTTGTACCTTCCTTCTCCCTGCATTCCGCTCCCCTACATCTCAGCAAGGCGCGCAGCCGACTGACAGTCTGTCCAAACAGGAGAAGTTTACTTCAGCCAAAGCATTTGCTGTTTCTGAACGTGCATGGTTTCCGTCCGCTCTAGCCCGCTTTCGGACTTTTTTTTTTCGGCGCTGGGGGTAAGCTACTTGAGGCTTACATTTCTGCATGGTGGCGTGCAGCGTGCTCATCACGAGGGTCTGGACAACCACTAACACGCTCTGCTGCTGTCGTCAAGGCCCCCACTGTTTTTGTCGGCCCCCAATCTTCCAAAAACAAGGTTGAGAAGGAGGAGCCGATAGCGAGGAGGGGAGGGGAAAAGGCGCGATGTTTATGTGGTTGACGTCCTCACTGGAAACGTAACGGCGCGCCAGAACGTTCACAAATTTTTAGAGAGGTGCACACTTTTTTTTTTTGTTGCCGTGCACGGTATTTGTTTTGTACTGTCTGGTAGACCCGTGAAGCGTGCCGTAATAAATACGATTCCAACAAGAAATTGCAACCTTTCAAGTAATGTACATTATGTCTGGGCTGTGACATGAACATATGTCACAGCGCAGTCTGGCATAGAGCTACGTTCTCTAGGCTAGGAAAAGCACGATCTCGATTTAAAGGGGTACTCCGGCAAGTTTGTTTGCTACACCAATTAACTATATATTCAGAATCACCAGCCTTTATCATTTCCGGTATGCTATTTAGTATAGCGAAATTAAGAAGAGTTATTGTAAAAACGTCAAGTGAAAATGATTCCAAGACTAAAATTCAAATATACTCGCTCTTTCCAATTTTATGACGCCTAGGGAAGGCAGGCTTGCAAGTCGAACGGATAGTCTAAAATGAACGATGCCGATACTTTGTTTCGTGCTGCTGCACGGGTGCTGGAGAGAACTTCCAAAGCATTCATTTGACACCGTGAAACGGCTTGCAATCAGTTGGGTACAATGTCTATAGTCCAAACAATGCGCACCTGCAAAGGTTATTAGATTATACTGCGTCTCACCTTGTTACAAACTAACTGCAAAGGCTGTGCAAGCGCGAGCGGGTAGCCTTGCCTGCCCTGACTGGAGCACTCGTTGCATGAGCGCTCGTGCAGCCGCTGATGCTTCATCTAAAGCAAATAGCTCGCATTTCAGCATGCGCGGCTAACAAAATGTCTATGCTAAGGTGAAACAAAGTATAGCTCAGTCACGGCCACTTGATTAGGACTCCCTTTGGGAGCGGCCTGCCGTATGCCTCACTCCGCCGGTGAGCGCGATAGTTCTACTTTACCCCGCAGGCGCCAGCCGTGGCGCTCGTTATCGGTGAGAGATAGAGTTCCTTTCGGGGGAGCATATCGATGAACTCTACACTTCATTTCACGTTAGTATGTACTTGTTAGCCGCGCGTGCTGAAAGCGCAAGATAGTTGCTTCGAAGGAAGCCTCGGCGGCTGCATGAGCGTTCGTGCAGCGAGTGCTCCAGTCAAGGCAGTAAAGGCTAGCCGCTCGCGCTAGCACAGCGTTCGCGGTTAGTCCATGCTAAGGTAGGGGATCGGTGGCCGAGTGGTCTAGCGCACACCAGCTCGGAGCACGTGGAGCGAAAGCTCGCGCTGCAGAACCCAGGGATCCTGGGTTCGAGCCCCACCCCTGCCCGTTTCGATCTGGATGAGCATCGTACCGGCGTGCGGTCGTGTATCACTACTGCGTGATGCACGTTAAAGACCCCAGGCTAGCGGCTGTACCGCACTGGCTAAATTTCTCATCTACAGCTGGGAGACTCGTCGCCCCTACGAGGCAGACCAAGTTCTAGGCTGTATAAACATCCACACAACCCAATTTTTTTTTCCATGCTAAGGTAAGACGAAATATAGTGAGAGAGGAGCAGTACGCCCGGCCCGGCCCAGTGTGGCTATTTAGGTTTTTTTTTCGTGATGCCGCAATCTCATTTGAAACGAGTGCCAGATTGCATGAATGATGTGACAAATCTGTGTAGAATAAAAGCACATGATTTTTTCTGCGAAAAGCCCACTCAGCTGCAGGCTGCGCGTTAAAGCTGCATTCTGCTGGCAGTATGAGCGAATTGTAGTTTTCTTCCCGTAAGTGTTGCCCCGTTTCTATTACCATTGTAATATAGGAGTTATAGTTGGATATAGCTAGGCCGCGTAATTTCCGGTTTTAACCAACGCTCGAGCGCGCGCGAGCTGCGCCATTTATTCATCTGTGAAGGACAATATAAAATCAGATTCCGCGTGCATAACTTCAGCAATATAAACTTCATTGTTCAAAAAAAAAAAAAAAACAGACTAAGGGAGTCATATAGTTCACAAGCGGAGTACTTTTCGGGAAAGAGGCTTCCGCGAAAGCCTCAATATATTCTCTAGTGGGCTGTTTAGGTCACCAGCCCAGTTTGCCAAAAATGTCTGGGAAGTTTTCTGAGAAAGAGCTCGCCGAGCTCTTCGCTGTGGTAGGGGTCTCGGCAGTTAACACACCACATCAGCGGGCAGTCCATGTGGAAGCACAGCGTTCGAGAGGACCTTGCAAATCCTTCCGCAACCACGAATCTCTGCCGACTGTAGAGCCCTCTCGACAAGGGTGCAGACGAGCTTGCACAGCCAGACAGCTTCAGGTCGTGTGGATAGCTGAGTCCTCCTCGGTCAAGGCTAAACATGGACTGATATGCTCCGTCATGTGATGCATTTCCCTTAAGTTGCGCTTGCATTCAGGACACGCCACCTGCGAAGTTTAGCGGGTTCTGCACATTAGCCTTCCTTGCTTTCACTGAGCAATTCTTATTGCTTTGCTAGGTTGAATGTTTCAGCTAATTGCTTTTAAATTACGACAATTTCTACAAATAAAAATGGTCACCTTTTGTTCGCAAACGAAGGCCAAGTAGCCAGCCATGTAAGTCAGCGATGCGAACTCAAGTTCGAAAGAGACTTTATTGTACTTCATCAACTGCAGGATTTCCTGTTTCATGAGTGGAGTTGGCACATTTCATCGCCGTCTGGCACTCAGAACTAGAACGCGCATTTACATTTCCGGCAGCTTCCAAAATGCCAATACAAACCACACAGTGACACTACGATATTTTCGCCGAGCACAGCGGTGCATAGGGGGGGGGGGGGGGGAAGGGGCGAGGGGGGGGGGGGGGGTAAAGCGAGTTTTGCTGCCTTCTGCAATTGCAGCAGCGCCTCGGTATAGGCGAAGCCAATGACAGGCAGATATTTTATCTGGGTAGCGAAGAAAGAGCGCGTTGGGCGCTTTCTCTATACTCCGTTTCACCTTGTGTTGTACCGCAGCGAAGGCTGGAAGCGCGAGCTCATAGCGTTGACAGCTGCCCTTGCTGCACGAGAGCTTGTGCCGCCGAGATCTGCTCCAGAGCAAGTAGCTCGCGCTTACAGCCTTTCCTGCGGTACAACATAAGGTGAAACAGCTCACAAGACCGCTCACCGATGTGCAGCGCCCCCACGGAAAATGGGAGAAGTTCTCCTCTCACGCGCGCTCTTTTGTTTTCGGAAAGACGTCGGCAGGCCGCACCAACAGCGGGGATCGAGTGGCCGTGGCTCAGTTACGGAACTGCTCATAGGCGCTGCTTGCACGAGCAGTATCCCCCTCTCTCTCACCACGACTCGCCTCCCGCCGTTCGACGCGCCAACGGCTGATATGGTAACTGCAATGTATTTGACGGAATACGTAGGATTCGAAGCACAGCGGCAAGATGGCTTTGCACCGTACTCTATGGAGCACACAGCTTTAAAATGAAAATCTAGATGACCCCTTCAAACGGCGGTAGGTGGACTGTAGGGAGTTTGTGTCCGTGTGTGTGTGTGTGTGGGGGGGGGGGGGTGGGGGCCCCCCTTCGCGACAGTTCTACAACTCAGATACTCTAGTAACATTGGCACGTGCCTTCCCCTTGCGTCACGTTTTCATTGTAGCCAATAGAGACTTTCACTTAAAAAAAAAAACAAAAAAAAAAACGCATGGTGAGGACAAAAATTCTTACTCGACACTTTCCGAAAAAAAAATTATTTTTGCCCAATATTTACAATAATCTTTCATCTATATTATTTGGTGCGTTTAGCAAGTTTTCAGGCAAATGGGGAACTATGAGGACTATAAAAAAAAACGCCGGAGTACCCCTTTAAGGCTGAGTATTTGCAGTACCTTGTAGCGGAGAACTAAGTTTTTATTTCCTTATTCACAATACCTGGAACTGGATAGGAAGCTGAGACATACACGGACATGAAAGCGATAAACATTTACTAGAAATGAAGAACACCAGCAGGAAAACATATTGACTTCTGCTTGAAAAAACCCCGAGACTGCGGGTAAACGACACAACACTTTTAGTGTTGTGTCGTTTACCCGCAGTCTCGGGGTTTTTTCAACGATGTGCAATGTACACCAGCTCGTTTGCGCCCTTACTTTTTGTTCATATTGACTTCCATAAAATAGTATAGGCATGATTAGAATTCAAACTTTTCACCCAGGTAGGGATCACTCAGGCACATAGGCACAAGATATGTTTACACCTCTTTACTTGCTGACCGTTCATTTCAGTTAGAAACGGTGATTACTTTCAGAGACACTTAGACATTTGTTGCAGTGCATGTGGCTATGTGCGAATAGGTTCTACGGGATTTGAGATATAAATGAATGTAGGCAACATAAACACACTTTTGACCTACGGCGAATATTCAAAGTTATTTAACCTTCTTCCGACTAATGTTTTCAGGAGAGGAGCGGCTGCGTCATCACGTGCTATAATGGAGTCCCCGGCAGAAGCGGTCCCCAGACGATGAAGAAAAACATCCACTTTGCTCCCTTCCCCGCGGGAAAAATGGAGAGTTAAGAGCTCGGAAAATACATTTTTTTCTGGAAGAAGGGGGCCAGCTGAACAAAATAGAACAAACACGCTTTTTCTACTTTTCCTTTCTGCTCCAGTGTTACTTTGTTTATCAAAGTTGCTTGTCACCCTTTCCCTTCATCTTCATTTACCAACATTTACCGCTTCATTTATCAAGTTCAGTATAGTTCAAAAAGCGTTTATTGACCTTTCGGAGAAACAGGAAGGGGGGGGGGATGAGATAGCTGGCTTAGAAGCATGGATTTAGGGCCAGGGGAGGGGGATCGAGGAGGGTTATAGATTAGGGTGCCTACATGTCTGCTTGTCTCAGGGTGAAGACATTCTTTGTTGAACTTAGTGGTCGGCTCGTGATGCGCTCGTGCACTCAAGCGCGCGACTTATGTGGCAAAATGACGTCTAAGCATTAGCCAAGTTTACGCGCTCGAGCTGTTTCACACCGGATTGCACGCGCTTTAAAATACACAAAAAACGATTAGGCGGAAAAATGGCTGAGATGTCACCACCACCACGGCCACTCGATCCCCCCTGTTGGCGCGGCCTGCCGATGTTTTTCCGAAAACAAAAGAACGCGCGTGAGAGGAGAACTTCTCCCATTTTCCGTGGGCGCGCTGCACATCGGTGAGCGGCAGAGCCGTATATTGGGAGCGTTTCGCCATTCATTGGTATCAATGGGGCGAAAATCTATTGGTCGAATAGTTGATTGACAGGCCGCTCGTGGCCAATCACAAGCCGCAAAACCTCCTCTAGCGGTGGTCGTGAGCCTCAAAAGTAAAGCAGGGTTCGGTAATTTCATTTTAGCGTCGCTAGAGTTAAAAAAGTTAACGCTCGGTGACTGAAAACTTGGTGCATGTGAGCTTTTCGTCATAGCCTTCTTTAATGGTAGAATAAACGAATGCGCACGCGAACACGTGCGTTGAAATAACGTAAACAAAAGTTTGTGTAGCCGCGGGAGTTGTGCCGTTCCGGTCATGTTTGAAAAATGTGTCGTTGTTGTGCTCTGAAGTGCCGGAACAGAGCTTTCAGGGGAATTCGCTTGTTCAAGCTGCCGAAATCCCCGAGGAGACGGAAACTGTGGCTTTCAGGAATCAAGCGTGGCGCGGGGTGGAAACCTCCCGACAGAACGTACCTTTGCGAGGTGAGGTATTGTTCATTGTTAATATTGTGACACGAGCACAGTGGACGCGAGTGCACTGTGACAAAACCGTGTATTTTGTGATCTATTCTCTACTGCCGTGGAAGCGTCCTGTGCGCTTTCGCTTCACCGCAGAAAGACGAGTAGTTCAGGCCTGTGGCGGTCGTGCGATGATGGATTTGTAAGATCGCGTATTTTGAAAGCGTGAGCCTCTCGTCAGCGGAATAACTGTACTGTGACGCGAGCGGCTGAATGCACAGTTTTGACGTCTACCAAAACGTTATTCGCTGCAGGACCACTTCGAGCCCTCCCAGTTCCAGACGAGGTGCTCTGACGGCTGGAGGAGGCTAAAAGCCACAGCTGTTCCGAGCTTGTTTCTGCATTCTGAAAGTCAAGTGAGTGCGTGTAACGAGGATAAGTGAGATTTTTGTTCTTTTGGTATTTACCTAGATTATGAGAGTGAATTAAAAGCAATAGTTTATCTTGTGTTAGGATGTTTTTACTGATATGATTTGAAAGAGGCACAGGTGACCTATAATAATGTGAACTTGGTAGGCTGTTGACATCTCTGTTCCATGTCAGAGACCTTTTTTTTTAAATCGGAGTGGTCCTTGTGCAAGAGTGCATGAGACACCATCATTCAATGTTGCAGCCTGACACAGCACAAAACCCCGCCTCATGGAAATGTAAGTCAAAACCCAATAACTCATATTCTGTTGCTTCTATTAAGTTAATGCATGAGGCATTCATCACTCTCAGCTGCCTTGTAATGTTATGACAGCCTCACCAGCTAAGTATCTGTCATGGTTCTTGCATGGCTTGGAGTGATCTCATGAGGTGGGCAACACCCAATGGACCATTTGCAGAATTAGTGGGTCGAGAGTGCATGGCTAAAAGACGAGAGTTCCCTGGCCGCAGGCACGTCCACTGCGTCCCGTTGGCTTATTGTGTCGCAGTGACTTATATAGAGCTCCCCCAAAACCACTTTTGTCCCCCTTGAGGATTATCTTTCACCCCGAGCTAAATACAAAGAAGACTTCGTCCCTCTCCGCTCGGCCAGCATGAAGAGAGAAAGGGCGACAAATCCATTTATTCTCGAACCCATATTTCTGCAAAACGAGGATTCTCGTACCGTGTTTGCAGCAACCAGCGGCCAGGACCTCCGGAGCGACCCTGCAGGTCCGCCTGCTGACGCAGCCGCTCCCCACCACCAGCGCGGCGTACTTCGTAAGCATCTTCCAGGGTCCCGCGTACCCCCGTGTAGCAATACCACCACGCTCTTCGCCGCAGGTGACCAGTGACAACCAGCGCGGCCAGGCCAGCTCAGCTGCCCGCGGCACCTTGGTGTCGGCACACTCCACCAGCTGGGTATGTGGTTCTTGCACGGCTTGGAGTGATCTTGTGAGGTGGGAATCACCCGATTCTCATACCGTGTTTGCAGCAACCAGCAGCCAGGACCTCTGGAGCGGCCCTGCAGGGCGGCCTGCTAACGCAGCCGCTCCCCACCACCAGCGGGGCGTGCTTCGTAAGCATCTTCCAGGGTCCTGCGTACCCCCGTGTAGCAATACCACCACACCCTTCGCTGCAGGTGACCAGTGACAACCAGCGCGGCCAGGCCAGCGCAGCTGCCCTCGGCACCTTGGTGTCGGCGGCCTCCACCAGCTGGGTATGTGTCATGGTTCTTGCACTGCTTGGAGTGATCTCATGAGGTGGGCAACACCCAATTCTTGTACCGTGTTTGTGGCAACCAGCGGCCAAGACCTCTGAGCGAACCCTACAGCCTCTTTCTCCCTCACCCGTTTCACCTAGGCTCACTGAAGTTGTCTTTCTTCAGATGAGCCGGAAGATCAAGCAGCTGGAGAACGTGAATCATCGCTTGGTGAGGCAGGCTGCCTTACAAAAGACAAGGGAAGCGACATACCGGTCTCACTTGCACAAGTTCTTCACTGCGGACCAACTGGCAGCTCTATCGAGATCCAGCAACAGGGGGTCGAAGTGGTCTAATGAGACGGTGAAGAAGTCGCTGCAGATGCGATTTGCATGTGGCAGCTTGGGCTACGACTTGCTACTGGAGGGGAGCTTCCCATTGCCATCGTCTAGAACTCTGGGGCGGCGGCTTGAAGGCAAGTTCGTTGTCAGGCTACTCAAATGCTTCAAAGCTCCCTGTTGATTATTTACAGATATAATATCCTTGTTAGTAACTGTAGTGTTTTTGTATTTTACACAATTTATTTTTAAATGATAAGTTGGTGTCATGGTTCCTTTTTCACTTAGTTGCAGTGTGGTATGAAGGGGTAGATTATTGATATTGTGTTGGAATGATTCTCTCATCGCAGGCATACAGCACTAGTTTGACCTCACTATCTTGCACGCGTCGAGATGTGAATTCAAGTTTAGAGGGGGAGTGTTTCCTTCACTCCCAATTTTTGTAACCTTGCTGATGCGACCATGGAGGTAATTATGCTGACGGTGTCTAGGAGAGCACCCTGTGGTGATGGTGGTCGAATGAGGCTTATGGATTCCATACGAGCACTGCATGAACACTTGACTTTGGTTCGTGACAATAAGTGCCTCGGCAAACATTTGTGCAGCTCATGACTAATCTCTGCACACGAATGGCCAAAATTAAACATTGTTTACAGCTCAGCACATGCTGCACATGTTGCCATCCCCAGCCTATGGCTATACACAGTTCTCACGTGACGTCATTCTAGTCACCATTCCCAGGTACTAAGCGTCCCATTAATGTAGTGGAAGGTAGGTCTAATCTGCACCCCGTGATTGGCGCGGCCCTACTAGAATAAAACGTCATCATCTCACCTACCAATCGTGTGTCCTGTGTCCTGTGATGTCGAGATCGCTCTAGTGCTCTTATCAGTTGCCCTTGGGACTCGCGACGAGTTGGCCGCGTGCCGTTCGTTCGGTGATGTGCACAGTTTCTAAGTGCTGGCAAAGTCGCGATTGCAGCGAGTTAGCGCAGTTGAGTGCGCTTCTTAACGAGCACCGGTGTGCTGTGCAGAAGCGACACTTACAGAGAAAACACCGTGATCGTGCGTATTTTGCAGGCACTGCGATTGTGCATTGAGTGGAAGGCACACCTCCAGAGAAGAAGAGGTCACGCGCGTGTGCGACGAATTCAGGAAAACATTGTAATGTAGCGTAATGATTGTTCATGTTCCTGGTATATATGAGTGCGTACCTCAAGGCCAAAAAAAAAAAACTGGCTTTTACCATGAATATGTGTTGCTCTACAACTGAGGTCCCGTCAAGCAGTGTGCATCATTGCTCATCATTTCTTTAGTCTAAGATTTAAAACGAGTATTTGGGTATAGCAAGAGGACGGACAAATCTCTCATCTACTTACAATCTCTATGTAGGGCTTGATTTATTTGAAGCGAGAGCCATTCAGTAATTTAGATCAGAATTAATTGAGCCTTGGCAGTGGGTAGGCAGATACTTGAGAATAATCTAAATGAAACCAGCTAGATTTTCCTTTACAAAGTATAACCATTGCTCACATGCTGAGTTTGTGCACTAGAAAGCTATCTCTACAGGAAAAATGCTGTTGACAAGGAGAACTAAATGACAAGCTTCATTTGTTGCTTCAATTAACAACTGCAGAATTTACGCACATCCTTAAGAACGTGAACAAAACATACTGAAAATTACTCTTGTCTAACCTCATTTCAGTGGATTACTGTGTGCCCCTTGATATTAGGTGTTTTAGGTATGATAGTCTTTATATCATACCTAAAATGACTTTTTATTCATACTCGTTCACACTCATCCATCACTCAAATACTATAATGTTTTGAAAAATGTGTACTAAGGTAAGAGTGCTAAGCTAAGTTAGCATGTAGCTTAGCTTGTTTGTAGCTAGCTAAGCTAGTTACACACGACTGGAAGCTAACTTAGGTTAGCTTCCATTAAGCTAAGCTACCTTCCGCCATCTTGACATCAACACTGTCAAGATGGCGGAAGCTGAGCGCAATGGCAGTATCAGAAAGGCACCGCAAGTATTCAATATGCGATTCGAAATTATTCGACCCAAGTCACTATTAGCTTCTTATTCGCTTGAAACATAAAATTCGTTATTCGCACGTGCCTGCTTAAGGGGAAACTAAAGCGGTTTTGTACCTTTAAAAAACACTTGCTTCATATGGCCTCCAGTATCACGAATATTAAAATTATTTGTCAATTTGAGGCCCGGAGTAGCCATCAAAGCATTTTGACCATAGTGCTGAAGCCCCGCCCTCCCGAGGTGTAAGAAGCTAGAAGTAAATTTCTGAGAGACAGCAGCGTCGCAACAAGGATCCTCAGAATCTCGGCAGCTATTGCAAGCTTATTTGAGTGGTCGACAAATTGTGTGCGATTCACCTCATGCTCACGATTTTCGCTCGCCTGTTTGTTTTGACGTAAGTTTAGTACACCAATAAACTTTCATAAAAGATTTAGCGGGTGTTGGTCAGGCGTGAAAGATTGTAGCGGGAACTAGGCGTCTGTAGCAGATGACGCACCATTTCACGAGAATAAAAAAAGCGCTGCATTGGGCAAGGCTGGTCACATGTGCCGGAACACTGCACGAGAGATGGTGCTTGAGCTTCGGTGGCCAGGTGAAAGTTCTTGACGTGACATCATGCCGAGTGAATTTTTTAAATATTTCTTTGCGTTGGTGATACTTCTTGAGCAAATAGTGCATATTCAAATTTGGAGGATACAAATACGGAAGAATTTACCTCTAACTGATTTTTTTTGGAGAACCTCTTTAGCTTCCTTTAAAGTGTTTTCAACAAAATCAGTCAGTGGTTCACAAATCGGAGTCGGTGACACTTTTAGCAACGCACAGCTACCAAAGTAACCATGGAGTGTACTTCAGTGCTGGCATTCATCACCTTTGCTCATGAAGTGGAACTGCCAGCTTTAAGAGAGTGGCAAAAACTCGTAAAAAAACAGCAAAAACCATTCGTATGGACAACAGGAATGGAAGTTAGCAGCCTTTTCTTCGTTTAGTGCCCATGCTGTTCTTTTATTGGCTGAGGGGGAAGTTTCAAATCATTAATTCCTTCAGTCCAATTTACCAAACATTGCATACACTTGATGATCTAAAGCAGTTCTGTGTTTGTAGGTGAGCACTGCCCTACGGGTCCTCTGTCACTCCACGGCCACAGCTTTGCGCTTCCTGGTGGAGAATCATGGCTGGAGCACCAACTTCCTCACCACGGCTTGGTTCTTGGAACAGGTCAACAAATGGTTTGATCTTGTGAGCAGCAGGCACCCAGTCCTTGCGATCAGCAGGCAAAATGAGGCCTGCTACAAGAACACCCTTGACTTTCTGGTCAAATTTAAGGATCTTTTTCTCCACCTCACTATTGGGGATGGGGCGTTCAAGCCAGTGGAGGCGGGGGTAATCCTCTCTACCAAGTCCATTCTGGACCTGCAGCAGTCTCATTGAGAGACATTCTTTTTCATTTGTGCTCACATCCAGATTCACGCAGGACTGCCATGAAAACTTGTTTTCGGTAGTGCGACAGGGCAACCCTATCCCAACTTCTTGGAGTTTAAGATGACCTTGAAAATCATCACACACTCGCAGTACCTGAAGGCGTCCAAGGCAGGGTCCTACGAACTGGACGATGCCTCCTTTTACCTGGCTGACCTCGCAGACTTGGATGTACAACCTGCTGTGCCCACCGACATTTTTCTTGAGGAGGTAGAACTCACCATGTCACAACCTGAAAAGAATAGCTTTGACTATTACGCGGGTATGTGGTACGAAGAGTTGTAAAAAATAATGCTACATGTGACGCGTGTGCTGCAGGTGTTCAAGTCCCCATGGCACCTGCAAATAGCCTCCTCAGGCTAAAGAGTTATGTCCCTGACGCTCTGACCTGCCCCTCTGAAGCTGCACGCGCCCTCTTCACAATTTGTGAAAGTGTCTTTCGCAGCCTCATTGCGGATTTGTTGCAGGCACGGGGCATCCTGGACGCCCTATCGGCGAGGATGGCTGCAGAGAGCCAATGTGTTCAGCTGCCCGACTGCCATGAAATCAAAATAAAGCTCATCAGGTGATTCTGCCATGCACGGCTGCAACTGTTCCTGCGGGAAAAAAGTCGCGATTTGGCGGCTGGGGCAGCTGAACGCAGGGACTTCGGCAGTCGATGGCAGGACCTCGGAGAACTAATTAGTGTTTTAGATTGCCTTAGTTGATGAAACTGTTGTGCCGTTCTCATTTTTTGTTTTTACTTTGCTTTCTTCTTTGTGTTAAGGGCAGCTTTCATTTTTTGCGTTCCTTGTTTACCGAGGCACTTCTGAATTTTTTTTACTCTTGCAACGGTTGTTTGTGCGAGGCCCTTTTTCTTGTGATCTCCATGTAAGCCTACGTGAAGCCTCTGCATTTTTTTATGCTTGCTACACATGTTTGTGGGAAGTTTCTTGTGCTGTGCTTGTAAGCATCTGTAATTTTTTTATGCTTGCTACGGGTCTGTGAGAAGCCCATTTTCTTGTGCTCTGCCTGAGGCCTCTGAATTTTTTTACGCTTGCTGTGGGTCTTTGTGGAACGCTTTTTTTCTTAGGCTCTGCCTGTAAACCTGTGTGAGGCCTCTGAATTTTTTTTTACGCTTACTAGAGATGTTTGTGGGAAGCTCTTTTTCTTATGCTCTACGTGCAAGCCTGCATGAAGCCTCTGGATTTTTTTCATGCTTGCTTCTGAAGTTTGTGGGAATCCTTTCTTTTTCTTGTGCTCTGCGTGTACGTTTGCGTGAAGCATCTAAATTTTTTTCACACTTTCTTCAGCTCTTTGTGGGAAGCTTGCTTTTTCTTATGCTCTGCATGTAAGCCTGAGTGAAGTCCCAGAATATTCTTTTACTTTTACGCTTGCTTCAGATGTTTGTGGGAAGCTTTTCTTTTTTTGTGCTCTGTGCGTATGGCTGCATGAAGCCTCTGAATTTTTTTACGCTTGCTACGGTTCTTTGTGGGGAGCACTTTTTCTTCTGCTCTGCGTGTAGGCCTATGTGAAGCTTTCGCTGTCATGCAAACTTGCTCTTCTGTATCATGTTTTTTTTTTTCTTGTCCTCCTTCTTGTGCTGTGCACTGCTTATGTTTCACTCATCCCTTTTTGCTTCATGTGGATGTTTGTAGCCTACACTTTCCTTCCTGGCGTCTTGCATGAAAGCCTATGGAGAGACTTCCTGCCCATGTTAGCTTGTCTTTTCCCCTGTCATTCTTCTGTTCACTTTCCTCGTGTCATTCGCACACCTTGAAATATGCACTCTCTCTGTATCCTCAAGTTTTTCACTTCTGCACTTGCTTAAGACATTTGCAAGCCATCCTTTTACTTCATGAGCTTTCCATGTGAGCCTTCACCGTGCAGCACCTTTACGCTTCTGGGAGCCTATGCTTTGCCTCCGACCCGTTTGGTTTATCCACTTGCCTATTTTAATTTTGCAGTTCCTGTGTTTTTTCTTGCAGAGGCACGAGACCCATGTCCCCTCCATGGTCATCGGTTGCAGCTTTTGGGTCTGTCTCATTTTATTTCATTGTAGTTGCAGACTTAATTATTGTCAGGTATCTGTATGTTAGTTTGTTTGCAGTAGACCTAACTGCCGCCATTTTCTTTCCGTGAGTTAGTTTTTGTCAGACGCTCGTACTCAGTGTAACAGGTGCAAGGGCGGGGTTTTGTTGCTGTGTCCAGGATGTTGCAAGGAGACTGCTGGCCAATGGACTTCTTCCGAAACCGACGCGCCCCATTGCGGCGAAATACCATGCAGTGCATTCTGGGAACTAGTTGGCCACTCAGTTTCGGTTTCGACTGAGCAGATTCATCTCATGCTATCACGCCGCGACCGAACGCACTGCTCGCAATTTCGATTATCTGACTTTTTTACGAATGTACAATATACGCATTCTCGAGCGATACAAAAGGAAGGCCGGGGCACTTTTTTTGGTTCCCGAAACACCAGATATTTGACTGCGTATGCAAACGTAGTAGGACGTGGCTTAGTCACATCATATTTGAGTTCAATTTCAATTATCCCGTCTAGTACCATTGAACTACAAGTGAAATTCGGTCACCTGGAGCATTACACATATTTTGTTTGCCAAATGTCCGCTTCTTGTTACTTCATTGGGCGAAAAGCAAGCCGCATCCTCACAGGAGTATCAAAGTTGAGCCCAGCGTTGACGCGTAAACTTTTAGGGAAACGCAATAAATTCGACCTCACTACTGCACCAAAGTTACTATGATGTCTTCCTCGTGTCATCATATATCTTCCACTCAAATTTTATGCTGATAGACGATTAAGTTTTCGCAAACGCGGAGATGGGCTAGCTACGACGGAGGCCCTAACAAGCGTCCCCTACTCCTCGCTAAGCCTTTTTGGACGAGCTTTTACTGACGCCCAAGGTCTGTGCCTGAACGGTGTGTCTGAAATTATCGCGGCATACTCAGGCAGGAAGAAAGCTAACACATGACAAATATTATGGCCATTAGCAACCGTCAAATGCACTTTGAATAATTTCGTTCGTTTGGCGCACCGCATAGGGGTTCATACCCGTCCGGCGTACTTCTGGCGAATGGTGCAACATTTTTCACACAAGTGCTCGACTTTTGCTTTCTTAAAACGGTTTGTATGCGCAAATGTGCCTATACGATTGCAGGATAACTTTACGTGCATACGCGATGTTGAATATTAGTACAATGCCAGTGGGTGGGGACTTCGCTTCGTGCAGTGCTGCGGGTCAGTACACATAAGAGATAAGAAGTGTGTTATAATTGAGCTTTTCAATGGCACCTCCGAGTTTTACTTCGCGTACACAGGCGTATTAAAAAAACAGTAATTGCAAAAAGTAATATTTCTTCTATGGACGCACGAAACGAACAAACTTCCTGATCAACAACATATAATGTAAAGGCGCGAGCTTGATGTATGCATACTTATTGTTTGCTACAGCCTGTTGATTCGTACATAAGCAAGATCCCTGAGCTTCGCAGCGTCGAGATTCCCAGCACTGGCTCGTCCAGATACCTCGAAACGCTAACAAAAAGGCTCAAGTACAAAAATAGAACAAGCATGTGTTTAGAGAAGCTATATACATCTCGGGCTTGTGCTAAAGCTTCGAGGTCTGGCCATTTAGGTTAGTTTATAGACCACAAATGATGCTCTCGGGACCAGAAAACATGAGATAATGGCCGTTTATAGTCCACGCTTTGTGTGTAATCTCTGGTCGACGTGTCGATCGAAACCGAAACCATGCCACTCTCCTCCCTGGCCAACTAGTTCCCAGAGCGCAACGCGCGCCGTGTTGCATGCAGGGCTTTATGGAAGTAGTCTATTGTGTACATGCATCAAGAATAGTTGTGTGTCAGAAGTTCCTTTATTTCCTTGTTTTTTGACTCCATACAGACCAATGTTGAAATTGTTGGTGGCTGCTTCATCCATGGAGTGCAAGGAACATACCTATTTGTTTATTAGGGAATAATTGACATGGCCGTGTCATACATGTTTGTTACATGGTCACTGGAAAGTGTGGAAAAAGAGAGAAAGCCCATGGCCGTTGCACAGGGAAGCCCCCAGAAACACTGACCCCTGGTGGTGGCCTGATCCAACACTTTGCCGCACAAGCTAAAGGCTCATCTTGGTTGGTGTCGCCCGTGCCTGAGTGGGGCATCCTTGCACTGCTTAAAATGCCTGCTCAGTTCCTGGTCCATAGCCTGGTTTTTTCACTTGTTAACTGCCAATCAAGTTAGTGCCCAGTGGTAATTTCATCATCTGACTAAAAATGAGTTGAGTTAAAGCGTCTGGGGCACAACTGGCCCAGGTGGTGCTTCATTGTGCCATGGAGGATTTTACCAAAGTCATGCAGTTTTCGACAACCTGGAAGATGATCTTGGTCCCCATTGTTCTACAGCTCCCATGTTTGTTTCAAAGACAGGGCTGCTTTCTTTGAGGTTGCTAGGCCTTTCCAGGTCTACCTTTGGCTCCTGGGTCTCAGTGATGAGGTCCATGCAGCAAACTCTAGGACAAAAGTTGAACACGAGCTCTGTTGGAGATTGTCCTCCTGTGGTAGGCGGTGTGCGACGGTACACAAGGAGCCATCTTGGCAAGTATGCGGCCAAAGAACCACCCGAGAGTTTTTTTAGACTGTCCTTGATCGTTCTTACAGCTCTCTCGGGAAGTCTGTTTGACTGTGGATAGTTAGGTGCAGTCCTTAGGTGGCCAATTCCATTCTGAGTAATGAAGTCGGTAAACAGCGTTCCGGGGAATGGTTTTCCATTATTGGACACCAAGAAAACAGGAAGTCCTAACCAGGCGACCGTGTTCCTCAGATATTCGACTGTTGCAGTGGAGTTGGCTGGCTGCTGATGCCAGTGGTTTCTTTCAATCTTGGTAACTGTTTACCACAATTAGCACCGTTTTACCTTCGATAGGTGCAGTGCAGTCCATGTAAATTCTTGTCCATAACGCCGTGGGTTCTGGCCAAGCTTGTGGCTCTGGTTCTGGTGGCATTAATGCAGCCTGTTTGCATATTGTTCAAGGTTGTACGGCATCAACCATTGCCTTACCTCATTGCGTTGATACCCATGCGTGTGTCATGGAATTCTTGGAAGAAGGTTAACCTCCTATGGGCCTTTTGACTCCGTGGATGTTGTGTGACGACACTGGTCCAACTGCCTCTGGAGGTGTGGCACATTCAGGATCAGTTCCTCAGTGTGGTTGCGATACACCAGGAGCCTGACGCAGCAGTGTCTGCTTTGCCTTGTTAAAGCCGTCGTCTTCCTTTAATAGACACCTCTATTTCACATTTTTCCGGAGCAGCTGGTTGAATGGAGCCAACAGCTGAAACATTTGAGGCAGGCAGCTTGCATGCTATAGATGATAAATCCTGAGAAATAACAAAGTGCATGGCAATTCCATGGAGCAGGAACCTTCAGGTTGGCTTTCAGCTTGTTGAGATAGGTAGGTAAGTCTATCTACCTAGTGATCGAGCTGAACGACTGACTTGCTTGCATCCAAGCTCGCAGGAAAGTCCTCGGAAGTACTGGCCCTCTGGTAGCCGGACCCAACAGTGACATTGTCTTTATCTTTTGTAATTAGGTGAAAGCTTACTCAAGTGGACGAATATCAGATTTCTGTCATTTCACATCATTCATGCTATCTGATTAATTAATTTGGAGTTTTTTTGAGTTTCCAAATTGTGAAAATATTTTGAACTTTTCCATGGTATATACTGGTAGTTAAGTGGCTGGATATTAAAACTGAATGTGTGACAAATGTTAGAAAGAAGGTCCTGTCGGTGCCCATGCAAACGACCAGGGGCGGATCTAGACCTCCTTTTTAGGGGGGGGGGCGGTTCCTCGATGTAAAACGGCGGGGAGGGAGTGTTTATATTTTTTGTAGAGTTATCGTTTTTACTAAACTCTGATAACATAATATAGATCTTGAGAGCTTTTGTATCGGTTTACCTGTCGGGGATGAACTCTTTTAATTAAAACCTTTCGGGTGACCACGCTAGAGGCAAGTATCTCGAAAATTGTGGTGGCACTATCCTTTCTGAAACTTGGGTTTCAGACCGACACTACGTGAGCAGTCGATTTAGGGAAGCTTAAAGACATTGCCTTGGCAGACATTCTCGTTGGAGCTTGTGCTTAACTGCTGCGGCAACGGGAAGAGCGGCTTAAATCAATGGAGCGAGTATGTTGCAAACAAGCGACAAAAATGGCCCGGCGGCTTCGACGCTGCTCGCGGCGTCAAAACACTGTTGACGCAGCGAGCGAAACGAAAGCTGTCAGGCAAGTTCGTCGTTTGTTCGCGATATATTTGGAATGTCTAGAGCGCAGCACATGCGGCGTTGCCAACCCAAACTCGTGTTTTCACGTGTTCTGGATGCAACCCAAGAGAACGAAAGCGAATAATTGTTGAATAATTATGAAAGCATGTTGCAGTTCAGCAACAATAACTTTTAAACTTAGATAAGACCTTAAACCAGCAATGGACCCTTCCAAATTATATTCAATTGCAATTCGTCTGGATATTTTCTGTGTGAAAAGAACACTTGTTTCTGAGTAGTTAGCTCATTCGTCAGGGTCGAGAGGACAGGTGCAGAGATATGATGGGGCAGAGCGGTTGTCCGGTCGGCGAATCTCAACTGGGCTAAAGGCCGATCACGACTGCAGCATGGATGTTTGGGAGTAGGTGTTCACTCGAAGGGGCACAGGCACTCTTTATTTAATTTATGTATAGTCGGATCTTTGAAAAGGCTCGTTTTCCACAAGTCCCTTAGGTAGGGAATTCGAAGCCGCAGTCGGAAACCAGCAAGCCCCGCCTCTGTTCCATTAGACACACACATATTCGCTCCTGCAAAGCAGCGCGAAAGCTCTGCCGTCAATCCACAGAAGCTGCGTTTAACTCGAAAAGTAAAGACGGCGCCAAGGGGAGACAAGGGGTGGCGGGCGCCTTTCCTAAAATATGTCCCGCCACCCTAAGTTGAAACGGCATTGTATACAAATAAATGCCTACGGCGTCGGCTTGAGGACCCCGTGTAAGCTAGGGTGCCTTCATGAGCGCACATGAAGGCTCCCTAGCGTAAGCAGCCTCCAGCCTTTAGAGTGCTCGTACCGTTTATCTTTCTTTTATTAGCTTCCCGCCACGAGAAGTCGTACCGCAGGCAGTATGAAGCCCATTAGAGAAAACATCTCCCCCTTCTGGCGCTCGTCGGCTTCTTTCTGTATTCCGCGCTGCGGCGCTGATCTGATCCTCAGTGAGGGATGGAGGCGAGGACGAAAGCGGGCTTATGTTTAAGCCAAGGTCGTGGGGAAGTCCGGAGCGTCTTCAGGAGAAGCTCAGACCCAGACTACACTGTACCCAGAGCATTTGCTTCCTCTCTCAGTTGAGAAGAAAAGCAATTGGTCACCTGGTTGTACAAGCTGCATCCTGCGTCGATTGCTTACGTTTTTTCTTCGAGCTGACGAAGAACCCCGGGGAGGGGGGGGGGGGGGTGCCTGGCGAGGCGTTTGGGGGGGCAATCGCCCCCACCGCCCCCCCCCCCCCCCCCCTTGGATCCGCCACTGCAAACGACACCGCTATTTTAGAACCCCATAAATTGCCGGAGCCGTATAGAAAAAGAGAACAGTGCAATTTATTAGAAACGAAAGAAGGGGTCCACCGTGCACATCGGTACTGGTTTGGTGATTGGATGAGTCAATTCAGGGACGTTCAGTGCTTGTATAAAGGCTTCCTAGAGGCCGTTTCATTCACATAATGTGATCCTTCCAAGAAAAAAACGAGTAAACTGACCTTGTAGTATTTTTCTTCGTTGTTGAATTCATTCATTCCAGATCTCAGTTTAGTTGGTTAAATTATTCATATCCTTTTCATTAAAAGTCTCTATATAGCAGCACGTGTCGGTATCATTCTATGAAGTCTGTTCGTAGACGATAGCGTGGCACCTCAACAGGACCCCGTTGAGCAAAATGACTGATCTTGTTGAGGCGAATGAAGTGCGTCATAAACGAAGGCAACAGTGAGGGTCAGAGACGCACCCACTCAGGAATGTTTAAGTCCTCACAAAGAAAAATGTGTCTAACAAATTTAGCAACATTTCTATTAGAGCCCCGTCTGTCTTCACTGACGTACTCAGCAACTCTGGGCATTTCCGTGCCCAGCGCCAGTGCTCACCATTAATAAAACGCAGTCTTAAAATGTTTGAGTAGTGTATACGCTCTGTGCAGGATTATCTCTTTAGAAATTATTAAGTATTCGAGAAGGGCACGAACTTCTGTCGCGATGAACAAAGAAGGTAGTGCTCCTCGGCCAGACTAGTAACTCTAGCGCGACTAACATCACCGACATAAAAAAAAACTAGCTTTTTAGCAAGCTAGTTTTTTCAAAAAGGTTGTTTACGTTAAAACATAGAAAACACAATCAGCAGGCCGTGTTTGGCTCGCCTCCGAGCAGCGGTTGCTGTTGTTAGCTTGGAGAGACTATGCTGAGCTGTCGATGAGAAAGCTGTCGTAAAATTTCCAAAAATATATATTTATTATTGGCGCAGTTGGTTCTGTAATTGTTTACTCAGACTTCTTTTCGAGCGTGTTCTAAGAGCCATGTTAACAGGTAAAAAGAAAACTAAAAAGTTATACTTCTCTTATTTGTTTGCAGCACAGTCAACAAGCTGCAAAGAGCAGCATGAACAAAATGAACCGGAAAAGATGTCCAGCCACCAGCAAGCTGACGACTGCGCCACTTCACCATGCTGTGCCACGGCGCCAAATTGTGTGCCAACGCCAAGCTGTGCCACGACGCCAAGCCACATCGCTGATGCACCAGATGAGCCTCCGAGATTTTGCTCAACGCTTTCCACCAACCAGAACCAAATGTCTGACGACGACCCGTCGCTGCCAATGCCGACTAACGACCTGGACAAGCAAGCCAGGCAAGCACGGGGTCCTTTTCAGCCTCATCTGGGCAGCTATGCCCAAACAGAAACGAATAATCGAAAGCGCAGCTTTTGTGAACACTGGTTTGCAAAGTTCAGCTGGCTTGGATACAGTCCAGCAAAAGATGCAGCCTTTTGCTTTTGCTGTCGGGCGTTTCAGCCGGGCAGTGGTATATCCAAAGCACATCTAGACCCATCCTTTGTTTCAACTGGGTTTCGAACTTGGAAGAAAGCGATAGAAAGGTTTAATCAGCATGAAAGGTCTGAGGGCCATCTTAACAGTGTTGTGTCATGGAATTGCTCCAAAGCAAACAGATCGATTGCTTCAATGCTGGATAAAAGCTTTGAACGACGAGCGTCTCAAGTTGAAGAAAAACGAAAACAAAATCGTGAGGTGCTAAAGCGCCTTACTGACATCGTTGTTCTTCTCTCAAAGGGAGGAAGGCCATTCAGAGGGCACAGTGAAAATAAAAAAAGCGCAGAGTAAGGTCTGTATTTAGAGATAGTTAATATCTTAAAGAAGTACGACCCCGTTTTGCGGGGCCACTTAGAGTCAGGCCCAAAAAACGCCTCCTACATCAGCAACAGAATACAAAATGACATCCTACACTGTTAGAAAATTCGATCAATCTACGTGGAAAAACCGAATAGAACATGTCCCGTTTTCTGGAAATGCATATAATGTGCTGTTTGCTTTCAAAAACGGGAACTGTACCATATGCATTGAAATGTGCTATTTAGGCAATAAGTATGAGCTTATCCGTATAAATAAAAAACGCCTTACAAGACTACAGTTTATAGTCGGTTCAACTGGTATAAGGGGATTGAACGCGCCCAAAAGTGCCGGATATCCAGCAATTTTTATGGAACTCTATCAGACCGCGGAAGTACAGTGCCCGTGAGCCGTGTTACGCCACGTGCAGGAAGAGATCTCTCACCCGCGCATGCGCAAGCCGCTGCTGGCCGGTGTGGGCCCGCGAGCTGCGGAGTGCTGCTGCCCGTTCGGAAGGCGAGTTCTACGTTGTTATCGCGTCGTCAGAGGCGTTCAGCGGTGCGTAGACGGTTTTTTTTGCAAGGTACGTATACGTTAAGTTGTTCCTAACGCAGTGTTATTTTACTATCTCTAAGGGTGTCCTATATTCCAAGTTCGGGATGCCCAGCGTGTAGCGTCTCGTCTTCCCAGCTGCATAAAGCTAGGCTTTTTATAGTTCCTGATTCGGGGCGGCATACTGCCCGACCCTACTTAGTATTGATGGTATGCTGCACTGCGTAGTTACGCGGAAAAAAACTGGAGAAATGAAGTTAATGCAGGAGGACAGACAAAAACGTGCATGGATCGGCGCAGACTAACAACTGTTTAATTTCTTTCTCTTTTTTCTCCCCCGACCCGTATTTCCAAAATTGCGGCTAAGAAAACGAATGGTTGATGTCTTGAATTTGTTGGCTTCTGAACTTGATGGTGTTTGCTGTAGCTGCCTCTTTGATATACGAACAGGATGGTGTGTTTTTTGTAGCGTTTACCTGGGGCCCGATGTTTGCTCCGACAAGTATGGTATCTTATTGAGTAGATCTATTTCTTCTTGTCGCAAAGCTAGTGATAGCTCACTGACGCACGCTCCGTGTCTACCCGAGGCCATGTGAAAAGCCTCGATTATTTCACGCTTTGTTCTGCCCTTTGATCTGGCCAAGATGGAAGTAGTGTCAAGGAGAGCTTTGCAGTTGCATTTTGAACAATGCGCTGCAAGGTTGCCAAGTGCTTGCAGTTGTCCGCATGCATGGTTGTGCTCCTTTAGTCTCTCGTTAAGGCACCTCCCAGTCTGCCCGACGTAGGATCTTCCACACGACAGTGGTATTTTGTATACCACACCTTCGACACATTCAACAAATTTGCTCCTGTGTTTCACTTGACACAGTGCCTTGCTGTTAGTCTCGTCCACTTCATTGTTGACCCTCCTGCATAATCCTTTGAGCCTGAAAGGGGCAGATATAGTGACACTCTGACTTCGTACCTTGCGGCGATGTTTTTTATCCTGTGTGAAAAATTGTGTATATATGGCAGTACCACCATTGGTCTTTTGTCCAAGATCTTCTCCTTGGTTTTGCACTTTCCTGTGAGTGTGGAAATACATTTTTCTGCGACAGCTACCAGTATGGGTTCAGGATAATCGCTTGCGTGTAGTCTGCTTCTCTGCCTCTCTAAACTTTCTGAGACTTTGTGGTGACACGATTTTTGAATTGCTCGCCACATGCATCCTGAGGGAACACTCCTCTTTACTAACTTTGTGTGTCCAGAGTCATACGGCAGAATTCGTTTTTTTCTTCTAGTTTTGTACATCCAGCATGTGTGTCTGTAATCAAAAGTCATGTGGATGTCCAAGAACTGAAGGCTGCTTTTCTCAGGTAACTCAAAAGTAAAATCCAGTCCTCTGTGCGCTTCTCGAAACTTCTCCATGATCTTTGAACGTACGTTGTCTGTTGGTTTGTGTATTGGAAGACACATCAAAAAATCGTCTACATATCTAAAGCACTTGCTGACTCCATTGTTCTGGAAAAAACCCTGTAGTTCTTTATTTCCTTTTGCCATGTACAGGTGGTACTGCCATATATACACAATTTTTCACACAGGATAAAAAACATCGCCGCAAGGTACGAAGTCAGAGTGTCACTATCTGCCCCTTTCAGGCTCAAAGGATTATGCAGGAAGGTCAACAATGAAGTGGACGAGACTAACAGCAAGGCACTGTGTCAAGTGAAACACAGGAGCAAATTTGTTGAATGTGTCGAAGATGTGGTATCCAAAATACCACTGTCGTGTGGAACCCAAGCAGCACCAGAAAGTGAATTTCGATCGGCCGACGGTTGGCCAGTGTCTGGACAGCTTGGCCACTTTAAGTGCTTGGCCACCGGAGACATAAGCAAGGCCGGCAAGGGTCCGGCCACAAACTAGCTGTTTTTAGCTTGTCCGCCGGAGACATAAACACTGCCGGCAAGCGCCTGGCCAGAAGTGCTCATTTTCAGCTTGGACGCCGGAGACATAAACACGGCCGGCAAGTGTTCGGCCAGCAGTGGTGATTTTCAGCTTGGCCGCAGGGGACGTAAACACGGTCGGCAAGTGTTTGGCCAGCAGTGGTGATTTTGAGCTTGGCCGCCGAGGACATAAACACGGCCGGCAAGTGTTTGGCCAGTAGTGCTGATTTTCAGCTTGGCCGCCGGAAACATAAACACGGCCGGCGAGTGTTTGGCCAGCAGTGCTGATTTTCAGCTTGGCCGCCGGAGATATAAACACGGCCGGCAAGTGTTTGGCCAGCAGTGCTGATTTCCACCTTGGCCGCCAGAAACGTAAACACGGCCGGCGAGTGTTTGGCCAGAAGTGCTGATTCTCAGCTTGGCCGCCGTGGACATAAACATGTCCGACAAGTGTTCTGCCAAAAGTGTTGACTTTCAGTTTCGCCGCAGGGACACCCATAATCTAAACGTTCATCGCGTTGACGAAACTTTGGCATAACGACGGGCAGCGAGAGAAGCATCACGAGTGAGTGGTTGGCAGAATATTAGTGCGTGCATCGCGCGAACACTGTTAGGGCAAGCAAACGATCACCGTTTTATTCAGTTTTTTTTTTTTTGTTAGACTTGAAAGGCTATTGTCTTAACTAGCACTGTCGTGTGATATGTTCATTTGGAACATTATACTAGAAGTGGGAAAATATTGTGCCCGTCGTTGTTCTATGAAAATAAAATACGAAAGCAGCGCTGACGTCATCTTCGCGTTAACTATACCGCTCTGTCGCCGCGCGGCACTCTTAGCGCGAATGCCACATCCGCGATTTTTCGGTTACTGCTCCACATATTTACATCCCAACTGCACTCGAAGAAAAAAAAGTTGTAGTCGGGTGCATCGGGCGCAGATGTTCCCCTCTCCTGGAAGACGCACCCACCGTTACCCAGCCAGTGTACCTGTATACCGACCATAAGCCCCCTTCCCTACCTTAAAAACCTATAGGTGTATCAATGCACTCAGCTTACTAAACCGCCACGCTAGCCATGCACCACGATCAGCTTGTGCTTGAATCGGATAAGATTGGATATTTCAGACTTTGTGTTTTGGAAGAGCCTAAACAAGACGTCTCTCATATATTGATTAAACTTAAGCTAGTCTCAGTAATGTGTTAATTAGGTGCTAGGATACTGATTTCTTGAGCCAAGGAAAGCTAACTGCTTCGGTTAAAACCGCAACGGAAACGTTTAAAATCGAGCCACACGTAAAAGAAAAAGAAAATGAACATCTCGCTGGTTTTGTTGTTAGCAACGTGGTTGTTGGCGGGCGGTGGGCAACGCCGTGACGCTATTGACGCTATCGTGGTGATTGACGCCAGTGATGCTCGGCCGTACTACACAGTTTTTACACCTTTAAGGGTGTAAAAGGGGTGTTGTAGCAACTTACACCCTCGGCTACACCTTTTTAACAACCTAAAACTAGGAATACAACCTCATAATTTTACAGAAAAGGGTGCTGTTTCGTGTTACACCCTACATTTAGTGAAGAATGTGAGAAGGGTGTAGAAGAGGGTGCTAAATAAATAATGTGAAATGGTTTTGGAAAGCTTATATATGGCTCTGTACATAATGTACAGGTAAGATTTCTGCTTGAAAAGCAACAGTTGTTAGCAGTCTAGTTTCTTATAATGTCAGTTGTAATTCATGCAAATAGCTGATAATTAAGTGCCTCTTTTGCATACAATTTTTATGTTTGAGAACAAAATTTTATATATGAGTTCATATTTAATTTTCTTACAAATCACTCCAAGCTCAGAAATCGGAAAGTAGAGTGAAATGCTCTATACTAGCATTTTTTACAAATATTGATTGATGGAAGTGTACAGTAAGAAAATCAGTTAGTCTCGAGTTTATATCTGGCAACAGGAAATCAAAATATTGTGAAAATGTTTGACAAATATTCATGACATGCTGCTAGAACCTGTCTCACTACCACGTCAACCCGAGCAAAATATTCCTTTGAGAATATGGTGATATGCACAAAAACTCACACACATAAAGAGGCAAATCCCATAATAAACCAGTCCGAGACATCCCATAAAAAATGGCCTATGGTCGTCTATGGGAAATTCAATGGGAGGCTATCACCCCCTGTAGCTTCGCATGGTCGGCCTTAAAAATTTATAGATACAGCTACAGCCAGCTATATAAAAGTTTAGGGCCCTGTGTCTAAAGTCTCAGGGCTATGTTTCAATAACAACAAAAATAATGATAATAATAATAATCAATAAGTTAGTGTTTTAACAGTGTGCAGGGACATCCAATTGTTCTTCTTGCGGGCACAGTGCAATAGAACGAACAAACAGACGCTTGCGCGCTCGCAGTCGCACACATACACGCGCGCACGCACGTACACACGCAGGCACACGCGCAAACCCATGCCCGCGCGCAGACGCACACGCACGCACAACCAGAAACGCACACGCGCATGCACGCGGACGCATCCACACGCGTGCGCACAAACACACGCACGCGCATGCACGCTGGCGCACGCAAACAATTACGACGAAGGAAACGTTGCTTGACTTAGCTTCGGTTTCGGTTTACACAAAAAGAGAAACAACCTAAAGTTTAAATAAAACCTAAGATTTACTCACTTTTTGTAATGTTTAACATTATTATTTTAGTGAAATTCTTATTGTTACAAATATAATTTATTTTGCTTAGTATAGTTCTAAAAAAATAACAATAAATAAAAAGAAAAAGAGACTCTTGAAGACTGCGCAAGACCATCGCTATCGCAATGAGCTTCCGTTGGGCTCGTTTGAATGGTCGTTGGAAGTTCCAGAAGCTTCGGAAATCTCCTTTTTTTTACGTTTTAGCCGTTTTAGTGGATATTTTAAATATCTTCCTTACGAATACCGTGATCAAGAATAACAATCGATGACTGAGAGCTGGGAGACGCTGCGTCTTGGCAACGCCCGTAAGTTCAGAACCGCCCATGCACGACTCGTGAAACACCGGTTAGCAACTTTCTTTTGTTTCTGCGAAGTGGTCTGCTGTTTCAAACCTTGTCGTGTACCGTGTGCTTGCTAAGCTATGCTTGATTCTAACTATGCTTCTGCCCTGTGTTATTTCGTTATTTGAAAAGAACGTATCTTCTTCAAAACCTGTGGCTCGCTCCGCAGTGTGAGAAAGATTCCCGCGCGGCGGAACCTTGGGCATGTTCTTTGCGCCGTTGTGCGGCGCTCGTCCAACGACGCTTGTGCGGAGCGTTCAAGTGCCATCTGACGGCAGTTCAAGCATTCAGTCGCCATCCTAAAGTGTTAATCACAGGTCATGCTAGTTCTGACATCTTTTCCTAACAGCCGCTCGCCACCGATTTGTTTCATAAAGCGGGAGCGAGAAAAACGTTAGAAGAGCGAGCATGCAGAATGATTTTTTGCATAAGCTAAGGCCTGTGCGTAGAGACGCGCGGTCGCTTCGTCATTATTCCGAGGGTAAAAGTGCTAAAAACAACGGACAAACAACGCCCTGTGTTTGTTTCTTTTACTTGTCCGTTGTTTTTACAGGTTTCACCCTCGGAAATTAGGTCTCTTCGCGTTTAACGAACCGGCACAGTTTTTAAGTTTACGATTGTGTGATGCAAAAAAATAAAAGGAGTTTAGATGTCACGTTTTTTAGTAGTGGCGAAAGCCCTTACAAAAATCAGAGCAGCTAGAAAAAACAAAAACATGAAAAAAGGCGGAAAAAATTAAAGGGGCCCTCCGGAGCTTTCTGCGATCGTCTGTTTATGTTGTTATATTGCATAGTAGGTGCAAGTAAATATGTATACAAAGTTTTAGATTACAAAACCGTTTATTAAGCAGATGGCAGAAGAAATATATCGGGACTATTTTCTCTTGGAAGACGATCCCCCATTCCCTGCCCATCGCTAAAACTTGACCAATAGAAATGCTGCATCTCGCGGTGAATGCGAACGTTATTATTGCAACACTTTTTAAGCTTGTTGTAAATTAGAGTTTGAGAAAAACGTAAACTGATTGTGTTGCGGGAAACACAGTCCGCAATTATCGCTCCAATACCAGCGAACTATGTTTTCTCCCCGCAAGCTTGTTGCTAGTGGGCGATGCGTCGGCGCGTCGGCTCGTCTGCTTCCCGGGGCGTCTGCAGGCGTGCGTTTGCGGGACACATGTTCCTCCTTCCCGTGGATCCCGACTCCGAAGCCAGCTTTGCGATCCTTCCACGTCAACGAGTCAAACTTTTCCTTGTCATCTGTGGAATGCGACTGCGTATTACAGTCGCAGCGCGACGGTGCGGTGCGACGAACGACGACTGCCGAGCACAAAGTCCGGGTTCCTTGGCGACGGTCCGCGCGTGTTCAAGATATTCCTCCGCGGGTCGGCGGTCGGCCGCGTTGGTGACGCGCAGTGACGCCGGAATCCTTCGCTTGCTATTGACTGACGCGTAAAGAGATGCCCCTCCCTTTTTCCGGGCTCATCTCAGAAAGGGGGGCGTGCCGTGGACTTTGATAGCAATTTTGGTAGGGAAATCTCCCGCGCATGACCTTAATTTTATGATTTTTAGGATCCTTAGGGCCTGTAGATTGAGTTACCGCCATAAATAGATCATCGCATAACGATCCGGAGGGCCCCTTTAACTAATGTAAAACCTGAATATTTGATGGAGTTCAAAGATTACCACCGTACCAACTCGCCTGGTTATTCTTTCTGTCAAAGAATAATAGCCAATAGTAATAAATAAATAAATGCCAACTATTAATTGGTTACAAAGACGTAATTGGTGCAGGCAGCCCTACGCTACTCTACTCTTTTAATGATATCAGGTAATGTGTAAACGTATAGGGCAGTTCATAGCAACCATTTATGTCCGACCCATTATATTGAGTTTTTTCTTTATATAAAAGTTATATGAAAAAAAGTGCTCTTCCTAAATTAAGCCGCACCACTGAATGTACAATAGCGTATAACGTTTATGTATGTTCTCAGCGAAAGAAAAGGATGCATTAAAAAAAGGCCATTCATTTTGTTTCCTCTCTGTTAGAGCTTCTTTCACGTACACGCAAAATGTGGGTGTCTACGTCTAAAAGAGTGCAATTGACATTTCCTGCAGGGCTGGAAGGCCTGACTCAGTTTGGCTAGCAGCTTGAAACCTATGGGAACCTGGGGAATTGAGCCACAAGAGTGAGAGTGACACCCGCCTTGCACTTCCTGAGCGATGGCACCATGAGGAAGGGGGAGCTTCCCTAAAGTGAATGCAATAGCAGATGGGTCGTTCCAGTGAACCCCTATACAGATGATACCAAGCAGAAAATTATTAATAAATGTGTTATTAAAAACATGGAATGTGAATGGCACGGACAAGAAGGAGGAGATCAACACAGCGCTGTGTTGTTTTCAGATCCTCTGTTCCCATATTCTTCATGATTTCTTTTCAATAATTGGCTACTAACTAGTCCAATCATCACCACTAGTCAATAAAAGTATGCTGCTATTTATTAGTATGCATTAACACCGTGCTTGCAGTTGAATCCTACAGTCATTTATTAATGGTCAAAAACAAAAAGGAGGGTGCAAGCTAGCTAAACAGGCTAAACACATAATTTATTAAAGACGGGTTCTCTGAAGGATGACACAAACGCAGAGAAGTATCAAACACAGCTGGGTATTAATGGGCAAAAAATGAATAGGCGACCCAAAAAAGAAAACGCAGGAGAAGACATGAAGTCTGTCTTTACAATTCCTCTTCTGCTTGCCACCACTTTACAAAGGGAATTCCTTCCAGGGTCTTACAGCGTTTTACTGTTCACAACCCCTGACATACCCAAGGACAGTAAACATAAAAAAGCAACCCACTAACATTTGGGTAAATGTGGTTGAACAAACAACAGGGAATGCCTTGAACTTTCAACCTAGGAAATAAAAAATATGCACAACATCAAGATTAAAAAAAACAGACGGACGCATCACACCTGTTTCTAACAAAAATATAGGCCAAGAAACTTCTTCCACTCAATGGCAAAACACAGGGAAGGCACTAATAGATTTCTAGGTTTCATCATTGTTAGTGATTCTTTCAGTATACCCTTGTGGTCACTCTCTTTAGTCAAAATTGTTTCATCATCATCATTCATTAAATCATCATCACAGTTGTGTTCTTTAAAGGGGTACGGAAACAAAAATCGAAATATTCAAGTTTCGTTTGGAAGTGAATCAAGTATGAGGGATAATAACCGTAAATGATAATCGCACGTTTGTATTTTGAACGGCTGGCTATATTTTGCGTTCCAAACGGTGCACTCCAGCAAGCGCTGGAAGAGAAGCGAACGGAGAGCGCGATGCGTCAGGGGATATCCGGTGCAAACAAAAGCAGAAAGAAAAGATTCCCCGCGTTCGTGGAGTAGCAAGGCAGGCGTGGTTATCAGCTTTGCCCTTGGTGGCGCTGGCAGCGTTGTGGTGGTGTCAATAGCGTGAGCGCGTTACAACCGAGCCGTTCGAAGTACCCGTGGCGTGACGAGCGTGTGGCTGGCCCACGTGGGCTGGCCCAAGGAGCACGTAGCTTCCACAACAGTGTCAGCTTAGGGCTGAACGGGGTGGGGAAAGCAACTTTTGTTCGAGTTTTAAGCGACGGGCTAATCTTCTAGGGGGAAAATGGCTGTTTCCGGTTGCACGAATGAGGGTTCGAGAATGAGGGGAGTCCTTCCTTTCCGTCTTCTTAAACCGTTTGGTACAATGCGCGATTTGTGAGTAGAGCCAGATGCGCGTAGGAGACAAGTGATAAGCGAAGCGTGGGTTTCCTGCAATCCCCTGAGACAAACAAAACATGTCACTTGATCTCCAAACAGGAAAGCTTTACATGCTTCGTTTGTGGCAGACCATGATGTTCACAATGGTTCAGCCGTGCAGTGCGATGCTTGGGGCCACTGCTTGCTCACTTAGAGTTCGAGAAAGGGGGGTGCCGCAGCACGTCCCGATTGCCGACGGGGTTATGATGTGGCTTGCAAGGAGCTCTTTTGTATTACTTCATGAAGTGAGTTGTGTTTAGTGTGACTCATTATTTTTTATCACATGCCTCGTATGTGGTGATGTGGCAATCCCTCTAAGTGAAAAAAGTTTAAATGTGTTCAGTAAACTTGATAAGCTGTAAATCATGTAATAATAATATAAGAATATGCAATACCATATATGATTTTTGTACAATTTACAAGTTCTGTTTTGTGTATTGGACACATTCCAATGAAATGTTCACTGGGGTCTATACTTCATTTCACCCTTCGTCCGAGCGCGGCGGACGCTACCAGCCAATCCAGCGTCGGGAGAGCGTCATGTGACCTTGTACTCCACATAACCAAAACGTCGCATGAAACTCTCCCGGCGCCAGATTAGCTGGAGTGGCCCAGCATCCACTGGGCCACCCCAGCAGGTGTCCATTTCATGCCACGCACCCTTTACCAAGGGTGTTAGCAAGCACCCTTTATGAAGGGTGCTTGCCTGAACGCCATAAGGGTGTTAGCCCAGGGACAAACTGATTTACACCCTTAAGTGTGTAAAAACTTTTACTGTGTACTCAAGGCTTCTCTTTCCCATTAGTGCCAGTAAGCTTGTGTAAACTGAAAAATATTGTAACTGAAGAGTAGAGAGTTTTAGTAGATCGCTCCCATGACTCCGATAACGATACCCGATACTCCGCCACCGCCTCCCTTGCGCATGCATAGTATCGTTATCGCGGCTATCGGAGGTATCGGAACGATCTACTAAAACTCTCTATTGTTGCACTATCCCTTCACCTAAAGTTACTTCTTTTTATTTTTTATTTTTTACTGCTGCACTACCGGGGGATCTTAATGGTGGGACAACATACCATCCCTGAACCCAGGACGACTGGAATGGTGGTCGCAACCAGCGTCGTAAGACTTAGTACTCAAAAAGGTCCAATAAATATTGAGCAGACTTGCAGCAGCTTCGCGTGTCATTACTATGTAAAAGTTTCTGGGGTTGAGTTCTCAAACTTGACCTCCCGAAACTCTTGACAGTCTTCTGAGGAACACCCAAATTTTCTGGCAGTCTGTGATAAATTATGTATTAAGTGTATAACTACAGCCACTTTCGGCCAGTGACTGGCCGGAAGTCAATGGCTAGTAGCTGGCCAAACGTGAATGGCCAGTGGGTGGCCGAAAGTGACTGCCAAAGCTGAATGGCCATTCTCTGGCCTAAAGTGAATGGCTAGCCACTGGACAAAGGTGAATGGCCAGTCACTGGCCTAAAGTGAATGGCCAGTCACTGGCCTAAAGTGAATGGGCAGTCATTGGCCTAAAGTGAGTGGCCAGCGACTGGCATAAAGTGAATGGCAAGTCACCAGACGAGGACGAAAACACTGCTATTGCCGAGCACTTTGGCCAAGCTTGGGCCATCGAAAATCTGGTTGGCCATAGTACACTTGCCAGCGATGGCCCATTCACAACGTGCTGCTTGGGAAGATCCTACGTCGGGCAGACTGGAAGATGCCTTAACGAGAGACTAAGGGAGCACAACAATGCATGCGGACAACTGCAAGCACCTGGCAACCTTGCAGCGCATTGTTCAAAATGCAACTGCAAAGCTCTCCTTGACACTACTTCCATCTTGGCCAGATCAAAGGACAGAACAAAGCGTAAAATAATCGAGCCTTTTCACATGGCCTCGGGTAGACACGGAGCGTGCGTCAGTAAGCCATCACTAGCTTTGCGACAAGAAGAAGTAGATCTACTCAATAAGACGCCAAACTTGACGGAGCAAACATCAGGCCCCAGGTAAACGCTACAAAAAACACACCATCCAGTTCGTATATAAAAAAGACAGCTACAGCAAACACCATCAAGTTCAGAAGCCAACAAATTCAAGACATCAATCATTCGTTTTCTTAGCCGCAATTTTGGAAATACGGGTCGGGGGAGAAAAAAGCGAAAGAAATTAAACAGTTGTTAGTCTGCGCCGATCCATTCATGTTTTTGTCTGTCCTTCTGCATTTACTTCATTTCTCCAGTTTTTTTCCGCGTAACTACGCAGCGCAGCATACCATCAATGTCAAACCAACTAGCCCAACTCCAAGCATTCATTATTCCTACTTAGTAGTTGGGCACTAGGAGGGCACAGTTTTCGCAGTACTCCCGCATTATTATGCCAAGCCGCTGTCAACATGCGTGCTTCACCGCGTCGAATTAAACTTGTTTCGCCGCCAAGTTCAACCTCACATGGTTCAAAGTTTAGCGCTGGATCGGGGAGGGGGATGGGGCAATTGGAGGATGAGGGAAGATTGGATTAGAAGGCGTGAACATTGGTCAGTTGTGTTTTAAGGAACGAAGTATTTTCATAAGGTCGAAAGCGTAATATATTCTCAATACAGCGTTTGAGAAACGGAGCTTGTTTTTAACTTTCTTTTTTTAAATCCGTCTGAAAGCATAATGGAGCACTGCGTTCCTCTGCTACTCGACCGAGTGAGCGATCTTGGCAGCTTGCTAAATATGCGGTGAAATAAGGGTGGCACCTGCTTGATGCAGAGAAATAGTGCAGGCTTTTGCATCTTAGGAATAGTAACGCATTATCGTGCGATATTTTGAGTCGCCTAGTAAACTTATCCGCGCTGAGCCAAATAATCAATCATCGTCGTGGTAATACTCGTGTGCATGCCGCGGATGCTCCGGGCGTTTTGCGTACTAAATTAATGCCATTTTTTCAGGACTGATATTTCCTAAATAACTTGAGCTTCTGATAAACGAATTTACTTCGAAATTACCCCGATCGAGTTGAAACCTTTATTGTAATAGGTGGTATTCACTGGACGCCACATCGGAGCTCTCTGAACGCTGCGCATGCTCAGAGTGAACTCCCGCTTATGGCCTGAGGACACCCTTTTTATGTAGAGTAATGCTACATGCACGACGTCGTGCAGTTCAACCGGAAGTGGCTGTACGCACGACGCGCGTTGATGTTCTTTGATTGGACGACCCGAATCCTGGCCATAGTGGCAGAGCAAAGCTCTGCCAATAAAAATTACTGTTGAGCCTCTCAAACAAATATTTTCGCCCCATCATGACCTAACCAACCTCGCAATTCACGAGCTTGCTCGTGAATATGCGACCAGAGTCGCGCATTATGCATGCAGCCTCACACATTCAGGAGCATGCTCGTGAATTGTAATTGGGTTTTAAATGTCAAGTTCACTTTTTTTTTTTTTAGGATGGGATTTGACTTGTTTTTATCGCTTATCAAGTTCATTCACCTCAACGGAGTGCGATTTCTCCTTGTGAATTAAAGGAAAATACTGTATATATCAGCGGAATAAAGCGATAAAACTCGTGGATATATATGTTAACCGGAAGAAACTGAGAATCTCCTCCCCAGATAAAAAGTGAAAAGGTGTGCCATGTTTGAAAACAATTATAACTCCCGAAGTCCTAGGTATTAAAGGGATACTGAAGCGAAACTTGAAATACACCTATTATGGTCAGAAATAGGTTCAATATGATCAATGATATTCATAAATCATAATCGCGCGTTTGTATTTTGAACGGATGGCTATATTTTTCACCCTGATGGGCCCGATTGGGCGCGCGCTCAAAAATCGGCCATCGGAGAGCGCGATGCGTCTTGGGATATTGGGCGCATTCGTGACGTCACTTGTGCCAGACGGGAAAGGCTACGGCGTGAATGTTGTGGTTACGAGCGTTGCCACTTGGTGGCGCGTCGACGATTTACGACCTGTGACAACGTGGCCGTTTGAGATGTGCAAGGGCTGCACGCACGCTGCACCACGGCAAGTCGGCAATCACGGCAGCACTGACAAAACCAGCTCTGAGGCCGGATTCTCAAAGCAAACTCACGACGAAAAAAGTGCGTACGGCAAATTTGAGAGAAAACCCGTACTCTCGAAACGAAATTGTCGTAACCTTTGCGCAGGTTACGACAGAATCCTACGACAGCTCCGAAGCTGTCTTACGCACTTCTTACGATCAAATCAACAAGGCCGACAGCGTCGCTCAGTTACTTGGTATCGGCCACCAACGGACATTTATTTTTCTACGTGCTCTTCTCGTGCGTCCCGACTTCAACCAGCAAGAAAAAAGGAAGGAGTACTTAAAACAGACCACGACGATCAAGAACGCAGGATCCACAAACACACGAGAAGAGCTACAACGGCCACGATTCTGCCGACCGAGCGAGCTCGGCAGAATATAGTAGGCCTAGCAGCAACATCGACTCGGCGCACCGTTGCTCCGGCGGTCCTTGGCCAAGACCGTCTGTCCATGACCGGCTGGCCTGCTGAATGGAATATGCCCGCGCGACCCTTGTGGACCCTTACCGGATGAGTAGTATGATCCCTGAACTAAATTTCAGAGGTCAATATTTTCCCCTTGTTATCTCGATCTCTTTGTTTTCCGAGACAGTGGTGACGAACGCTGTCGTCGAAAAGGGACTTTCATTGATTCTATCTCCTTGTTTTGTGTGATATAGAGCTCAAATAAACGCCATACGGATTACCTTCGCAACTCTGTATGTACACTCTGTTATTAGTATGCCATTTTTATTCTGACTCGACGCTACGTCACTGTCGAGCTATAGCAGTTCGTGGGAGCTACGCGATGTCGGTCTAACCTTTCTTTGCCGAGTGTCATGTCAGTATCGAGTTGCAATCGTAAAAGATCGGTCCAGAAGCGCTTACCGAAACGCGGTCTAACAGAGCGAATCCAGCACTTCGATCAAACGCGCATGTCCGCTCCGAGTGTGAACAGGTATTTGCGTGGCTCTTGCTGACACCCTCGTAGTTCAAACATATCCTTTTTAACGTCGGCTCGCAGCTCGCGACTAGCAGCAACAAATACCGGCCGTGCCAGAAGCATGCTCGGGTTGTGTCGTGCAAAGAGCCGCAACGAGAACGAGCTCACTGTGGCCAACTACGCTTTGGCTTTCTCCGCCAAGGCTTTGCAAACGCGTTCAGGCCTAGACGAATCCTGCCGGCACGCCGTATTGCCGCAGAACGGCGCTGCTATTTTGGCACAAGTGATGTCACGAGAACTTCCCCCCGTCCACCAGATGAGAATTTGAAATCGTTTAATTATGTTTAAAATTAGTTCTCCTGTGTTTTACAGCGCAATATTTATATTTCCGAGGTGGTGCCTGTCCCTAGCCCATATTTATGCAACAAGATCGGCGCTAAAATTTCGTTTCACTACCCCTTTAATGCTCTCAAACACAGTTAAAATCATAAACGTTCGGTTCACCGTTCCTTTATGACTAAAAAATCGACTTTTTTTCAGGCAGAAGCATCTTCGACTGTCACTGGATGGCACCAGGTGCTTCGAAGGAGTCTGCTTCCTCTCTGCCATGGAGCTGATGTACGCCACATACCTAAAGTACCCTGCTGAGCTGCTAGCAGCGTTGAAGTTCGTTTAGAGGTAACTATAGATGTGCCTTTCAGTTATGAAAATGTGCGCTGTGAATTTGCTTTGGAAAAATGTATCGTATGGACAGTTCTAATTCCTTCAGGTTGTAGAATCGTCTAGTGGATATTGCATTTCATGAAGAAATAAATAGGCGATTTTTTTTGTCTGGGAAGCAGCGATAACTGCTAAATACTTTTTGACAGCGTTAATGACATAATAGGCCGTTAGCAATAAATTATGTAGCTAATCTGTTATCGTGTCCTTGCCAACATCCTAAGCAGTTTGGCATACTTTTGAATGATGGTGTGCTCTTCAACGTATTTCCGGCAAAGCCAATTTGGCTCAAAATTAGAAATTTCGAAGACTGTAGTCGACTTATTTTTCGCAAGAACCTAATTTTCGCAAATCGCCTACAATTCGAAAAAAAAAAGGTCCCGGGAACAATTCTGGTAAAATATAAACACATTGGAAACTATATTGAGATCCCATCGCATCGTGAAAATTAGAACCCGCAAATTATTTCAAAACTTCGACTTTGACCTCAATCGGGAAATATTGAGCCCTCGAAACATATTTCGTTTACATTATATAGTATGGTACAAGTCAAAAAAATTCAAATTCTGTTTTCATTTGGCAATGTGCAATGTTTCCGAAACTTATAGGAACACACTAACTGTTCATTACCTCATAAAAGTGCTAACTTGTCGGTGGCCGAACGACGACTATAACATGTTGCTTAATGCAACAATTTTGTGCGCTACGTCATGGATTGATGTAATCTCCAGAGGTAATACAGTAGCGTGTTCCTTTGGTGAGTACTGTACATACACAGGGCGTTTTTTTTTTTGTTTTTTTTATTCTTACAGATTTGTTTAAAGAAAGCCATGAAAGCTACACTTATTCGGTTTCTGCGAGTGAGTTATACGCCAATGGGGACATTATGTGGGTGGCTAATCTTTGCGATTAGTCGGCTAATTAATTAAAATTTGTTAAATAACTTTTTAATTAGTGAAAATAGACATATGGCTCCAATTAGAAACTTGCTGAGCGTTATCGAAAACCACTAAATCAGTCATTTTTAGAAAGAATTTCAGGGCGTGAGAAGCGTAGTAGTGCATTTAAGTTACAACTCGTGGAGCACATACAAAGCTAGCTGTCGCGGTAAGGCGCCTGTGCTATTTTTCTGTCTCTTATTTAGCCCCAGCCTTGTACCTGCTCCACGAGTAGTAACTTCAGCGCACTGTTGCTCTTTTCACGCGCTCAAAGTCTTTCTAAAAATTACTGATTTAGGGGTTTTGGACGACGCTCAGCAAATTTCTAATTGGAACCATATGACTATTTTTAGTAATTAAAAAGTTAATTAACGAATTTTAATTCATTAGCCGACTTATCGCGAAGATTAACCACCCCCGAATCCCCCCTGGGCGTATAACTCACTCGCACAAATCGGATAAGTGTAGCTTTCATGGCTTTTCTTTTTAAACAAAACTGTAAGAAAAAAAAAAAAAAAAACGCTCGGTGTAGCAGACGCATAACGATTCCTCAAACGTATTGCAGTATTCCCATGTAGATATTAAGGGTTTCATTCAGCTTGGTCACACTTTTGCTGAGGCATTGTCAATTACATTAAACAAAGTGTCTAACTTTCGGCAGCAATTCGGAAAGAAATATGTTCTCTAGAGCAGCATATTAGCGTTAGCATTTGTGTTTGTTTGGCACGTTCAACAGCAACCTGGAACATGTTGTACCATGTTTTTGTTGAAACTTCGAACTAAGAAATGCAAAGGCCTGATGTTAGCGTGCTGCTTTCTGGACACCCTTATTCACAATTCGCTTGAAAATATTCGTTGCTCACATTAATTGGATGTGCTGCAGTAACTGCGTGACCTGTTTGGGAGGACCGTTTCTCTGTAAGTCATATTATTGTGTTGCAATATAATGAAAGAATCAGTATGAATCTGGTATTCAGATACATTGTCATATAGAACCAATACTAGAACTTGTGCATCCTACGGAGCATGCAACTTATATTTTAATCCGCCTTAGTATCGATCGGCTTCAAATACATGAGCCCTTGTTCTGCAGGGGCACACGAATATACCTGTGACCGGGCTATGCTTATCAGTTAGAATAAGTAATATAAACCAAAAGACGTGAATGTTCAGCATCCTAATAATGGCGGTATCTCAAAACGTCCCATTCGCATTTGAACCTTGCACATTTCGTCCTATTCTCATTTGGGCCTTCTCGTTTGAACCTTCTCGTAAGATCCGAATCGTGTTTTTCGCAACTGGGCCCATTCTCATTTTGCCCGTTCGCCCTACGACCGAATGGCATTACTTCGGCAGGCTTCTAACGTTGTTATGCCTTCGCGGCTTTGTTGATGAGCCTTACCTTGCTTGGGCCCCTAACATACCATTAGGTATATGTTATGTGTAGAGGTGCGCACTGAGAATCGTGCAATGACGCGTCCTTCCCTTCCTCTAAGCAAACGAAAAAAAAGCGATGAACATTTAATTTGGAAACTTTGTTTGAACAGAAATAGCATACATATTAGCAGTGGTTCTCAGCCATTGATGTTTCGCGGACCCCTTGTAGAAAGGCGAAGATGATGGAGGAACCCGCTCGGGGTGAGGGGAATAGAAAGGTATAGGCTATCATGATAATGATTTAATAAATGAATATAACTAATTGCTAGTGTGAAGTAGACTTATCTCATTGACACACGCACGAGAGTACTCACCCGAAAATTGGAACGTTGCTTAACGACGTGAAGAAAGACAACTAATATTGTCGTGCTTGACTGATAAGACATGGCTTCGCGGACCCCTAAGATGCCTTCGCGACCCCCATTTGAGAAACACTGCAATATAGAAGTGGTGGCATTGTCCCAGGTCGAGAGACCCCAAAAAACGTGACATTTCGGAATATGATCTGGCTGCGATAAATACTTGGTCTGTTTTATTGTCAGCTAGTAGCTTTTCACGACGATCTCGACGCACTGCTAAAATCCTTGGCAGAGAGAGTATGCCTGTAGCGTGGCACACACACACACGCACGCACAAAATATATCAATGTACTTATTAATATAACCCCCCCCCCCCCCCAAAAAAAAAACGATTTTCGTATAGAACGAGTCAAGTGCGACGGGTCAAAGCGAGATATTCTTGAGAATGGCTGTTTTGAAAAGGGCCAGGTGAAAAGGCCGAAACGAGAACGGACTCAAATGAGGAGGGTTGAAATGCGAAGGACGAAACGGGAAAGGACCAAATGCGCCAGGTCCACGAGAGAAGATCTTTTTGAGAATGGTTGTTTTGAGAAGGGCCAAGTAAGAAGGGCGAAACGAGAGCGGGCTCAAATGATAACCTCCCTTTAATAATAACCAGAATATTCTGCTTAAGCACTTCAGGCAAGTTTTTTTGTAATATTGCATTTACTGGTACTGTGAATTCCTTTTTTTAACCGAAGTATCGTTGGGTACAACTTTACTAGACAGGCGAGCTGGTTAATATGACATTCTACAAACCGAGATGGAGGCTTCGAAGACATACGTTTCAATTGAGACGGATGTGTTCGTCCTTCTTTGTAGCCTCCGTCTCGGGTTGTAGAATGTTTTAGCGTTGTGTGCTGACACAAGATCCGAAATGTGTCCAGTTATTACTGAGAACTGATGCCAGTAAGCTAAATCGTTTTTTTTTTTTTGTGTACAATCACAATTTGTCTTGATGCAAGGATCAGACTTAGAGGCTCATGGTGTGTGCACGGACTGTCCAAATTAAGGGCGTGTCTCGGCTTGAAAGTATACTATAGACGAGGTTTAGAATTTGTCCACATTGGATTACTAACCGATAGAGAAGTTAAAGAAGGAGCCAGGAACTCCTTAGCTTCTGTTATACATCCTCCTCTAAGAAATCCCACCCATTATTTATGTTATCCTTTTTTTCAGGCGACTTGTGGCAATGAACCCGCAGGAGGGGTCCCGGCAGTCGCCAAGAAAAGTTGCTCTGGTGCATCTGAAGGCGCAGGGAGCCCTCCAAGAGTTCTCGAAGTTCCAAAAGAAGTGGAAAGAAACTTCGGTGCTTGTTTAGATTAATTTTTCTTTTCGATTGTTAATATTACAATTTGTTGTATAGGCCAAGATGGTTCTTTTCGAGATGTAGCATGTCAGCATAATTTTTGGTCAGATTTTTTTAGGAGACCGCTCACTTTGATATTTTTTTTTTTATGGCTGAGCTGCCCCCAAATTATTTGCGGCATGAACTGTTTTTTTATTGTGTATCTGCTCTAGTCGTTTAAAAGAAAAATAAATGTAAATATTTTTGAAGCAGCAAACTGTTCAGTCTTCTTTGCAATGGGTTCGTTGCTATGGGTTGGAACCAAAAGGACCAAGCGTGAAGTTAGTTTGATAGCGTTTTTTTTACAAATGTTTATCTGCCTTTATCACCGTCACTATATGTACAATGCTCTCTAAACTTGACGTAGCATGTGAACACTTTCTCATGGCATTCCTGGCTGTTCTATTGAGTATATATGTCACAGATTCATTGTTCTGTTTTCAGGATAGTGCTCGCATTAGATACGACAGTTCAAATTTTCCATACATACAAGTTTGGGGAACATTTGCGCATTGCAGGTAATTTTATGTTGCAAAGACGTGCATCAAGTTGCGCCTGCAAACTGCCAGGACATCCCTGTTTTGCATGTCGCATATCAACTTTTTCAAGGAGGAGCTTGGCATGTGACATACAAAGCCCGGAATAGCGGCAGTAACATAAAATGGGGCGAGTACTATCACAAACAAGACTGAACTTTTTCCGTACGTACAAGAAATGTAACCTATGTCGTTTTGGACGCATTGGAACATGTAATGTACTTCGTAAAAATGGTACATGTACTGGCATGGCTTGCAACAGAACATGTGCTGCTGTGTGCCACGATGGTACATTTCCTGCAGCATACAGTACTTGTTCCGTGATGATGGTGTATGGAACTTGTTGTGGCTGCCCATACAGCAACAACATGTCCCGTACTAAAGAAGTATGGAACATGTTCTGTAGTCCGGTAATACAGTACATGTGGCAACAAGGTTAGCATGTATGTGTCCCATATTTTGACAGGAGTTTTTCTAACACTGTAGAGTCACTGCATGCAGCCATTTTTTCTTCGATTGTCCACCGCATAGAAGGTAAAACAGTCTCGCTCATGTGCGACGAAACAAGTGACTGCAGTCATCATGAACAACTCTCCGTTGTTATTAGGTACTTCTGCGAAATTAAGAACAGGCCAGTGGAGGTCTTCCTTACTCTCGACAGGCTTAAAAATTTAGACAGCGACTCTGTGTTTTCCACATTGCAAGCAGTTCTCAACACCATCAATGTTTCCTGGAATTCTGTGAGGTCCGTCTGCTTTGACGGGGCTTCTACTATGTCAGGGCACGTTGCTGGCGTTCAAGCAAAGTGCAAAGAGCAGAACAACAAGGTCGTCTGCGTTCACTGCTATGCCCACAGCTTAAACCTGGTGCTTGTCGATGCATGCTTGTCTTGAGCAGAAAACAGAATGATGTTTGATTTCTTTGGCGTTGTGCAACTTGCGGACAACTTTATTGAAAACAGTGTTGTGCGCCATGCTGTTTTTGAGCGAATTTTCCAAACTGTCGGCACACAGCTGAAAACTTTGAAGTCTTTGTCTACAACCAGATGGGCATGTCGTGCTGAAGCAGTAAAGGCCAGTTCGCTGTGAGAGCTACAGCGAACTGTCGAGTGCAGAAAGAATGATTGTGGACTCCACAAAGCACCCGGAGACGAAAGCAAAAGGAAAGGGACTCCTTTCCCAGGTGATGAGCTTTGAGTTTGTCTGCAGCATGGAAATAGCTCACCCTATTATACAGCTTATTTTGAAGGTTAGCCGAGCTCTTCAGGACCCTAAAATTAACCTTACCACTGCACTCAATGAAGTCAGGCATCTGCAAAAAGCGCTGCGAGAGATGAGGCAAGATGGGACAGTCTTTAAAAAGATGTTTGCGGAAGCTTCTTCGATCTGCGAGATGAATGAAATCGAGATTCCCGAAGTTCGAAGAAGAAAGGTATCGAAGCGATTTGACCAAAACTGGGCGAATGAATGTTTCTATGCGACAAAAAAGGAGGAATTTCGTGTCGGTGTTTTCTTTCCGATGCTTGACTCCTGTGTTCGAGGGATCGAGGAAGGTTCACACAAGAAACTTTTGAGCTTGTGTGTGCTCTCCAGAACCTTTTGGGCCTCTCTGTGAGCGACGAACAAATATCTCTTATTTGTAGCTTTTTGAGGTAGATCCCGACAGCTTGGGTGCTGAAATGCGACTCCTGAAGTCCCGAACCAGCGACGAAAAAACAAACAGCATGACCGCCTATGACTGGCTGGATTCACTCAAAGAAAATGGGTTGGAAAAGTCAGTATTCAAGGACTTTTCTCGCGCTCTTCAACTTTTTTCCACAATTCCTGTAACCAGTTGCTCGTGCAAAAGGACATTTTCGAAGCTCGCACATGTAAAGACCAAGCTAAGATCCATGATGTCGCAGGAACGGCTTCGTTGGCTGATGCTGCCCTTTGTGGAGCAGGACCTAGCAACATCCATCAGTTTTGATAATATCTTAAAGCATTTTACGACTAAAACGCGCAAACTTTTGTTATGAATGTGTTTTAATTTCGCAGGATATGCTATCGCATTAACCTACAATGTCACATAGTTCTACTTTATCCTTAATTGGTTGACAGCCGGCGGAAGAGGGTGCTTTACAGCCGATTCCGTCCGAACTAAGGTTCGCCTCTCACACCAATAGTAATTTTGCACAGCTCAGCTTGAATAGTACTTTTGTATAGTGTAGTTAATTTTACTGTGTGTTACTGTTTTCATTTGCACTAGCCCTGTTGTTGTGCTGCGTTAAATTTTTTTTTAGAGTACCGTTTGTGAATTGAAATTGTGTATCGTCTGAGCCCTCGTGCGATTCATTTTCTTTCTGTGTTTTGTGATGGCGCTTGTGCCCTACGACTGCAAGCTGTGGTTTCTTTATCGTGGGGGTCTCCACTTTTGTTTGGCAATAAATCGTTTTTGTTGTTAGAAAAGTTATCTCATCTTCTTATTTCTCCCACACCTCAAAGCGCATGTAAGTCAACTTTCACGCAGAGCACTCGCAAATCCAATTACTGCGGTCTACGAAGATATGGATACAATGACACGTAACAGTGGCAAGTATGACGTTTTGTGGCATTACTTCATGTTCGGTGTCACAGCTCAGATTTAATTTTTAGGTTCAAACATATTTCAAGCCTTATCATTCTCCGGGCTCCATTCGTAAACCGCAATAATTAGACTTCCAAGTAATCTGCGGGAAAGTAAACTGAAAGGTAGTTTTATAGTGACACTGAAGTAAACTTGGAAGTCATATTTCGCGGTTAAAATATGGTGCTCTAGTGCACTCCTACTAGGGTGCACTAGAACACCTTACCCCAAGAGCCTTACCCCTACGGCGTAAGGGTCTCGGTGAGACGGGGGTGAGGGGGGGGGGGGGGCGCTGCAGTGAATTTGGCCCCCCCCTATAAGAGGACCCTGTGCACGCCTATGATCTTGCAGTATGCTTTGCATGTTATATTTCTCAATTTAGAAATGATTAAGTCTTGATATATTGATTGGAACATGTCATAGCATCAGTAAACCTAAGATGCAAGGGGACAGAGAGGAGATAAAAAAAAAGAGGGATAACACACACACTATCCCGTTCAGTGTTGTCACTCTTTTTTTGTGTCTTCTCCTTTCGGTCTTCCTGCGCCTAAGATTTAGTAATGTTTGAAATTCATGGTCTTGCCTGTGCCGTGATATGTTACAATGTCTGCTATGTTACAAGTCAAGAGAGATGCCTAAATAGTTGCCATTGCACCCTATTTATAATGGCATGCAATAGCGTTTTAAATGTGTGGGATGTGTATGGGGGGGGGGTATGTTGCCATGACGAAAATTGTATAAATTATAGGAGGCGTGTTGTGTCTAAAATGTTGTGTTTTATAAACTTTACTATAAATTACCTGATGCAGCATAAGATGCCCCAAGTTAACTTCTTTGCCTTCCTTTCTGCACTTCCTTCTTTCTTCTAATGCAGCAGTAGTCACTACTAACCATTCATGTTTTTAACTTTCCGTGACGCATAACACATCATTTCGATGCATTTCTACTACCCGCCATTGTGATAGGCAAAATATTTCCCTTACTTTTTTTATCTCTGCCATTCCATGTGTCATAAAATGATGAGCATGCGCTCATATCGCAATAGGTGTCCACCCCCACTTTTGAAAATTTAAAAAGTGATTAAGAACATATCAAGCACCCAGGCCAGTAAACTTCTGAATGTATTGAATGAAACAAGGTGCTCCTCCGCATCTACCACATTTCCCAGTGTGCTGGTGCAGAGCGGTGAAGCTTTCCATGCTCACTCCGGTAAGAAGCAATGAAGCTTCACATGAGAGTGCCAGCACAAAGCTGGCTGGATGCAAGCGGTGCAACTGTTTTAAGAAAATAGGGGTCCCACCAGACTACAACACTGCTCCTGCACCGTTCTGACTTTCAGCGCTGGAACCTGCAAAGTGCCCATCCCATATTTTTTACAATTATCTCCAACCATTTGATGAGCGCTTTCTCAATATTTTACGGCACATAGCTTCTGGTAGGAATGCCAGTTTCTTTGTCTTAAACACCAGCTCGTGGAGTACCTGCGAAACTCTTGAAAACCCATTGACAAACTTGGGGATTATGATTCTAACCCATTGTTCATAAAGCGATTGTGGTAAGATTTGTTTGTTATACCAAGAGCACAATAACACTGATCTTGGGAAGCTGTTTTTAACCACATTTTGATATCATACATGCATAACATGCCATTTACTACAAAATTAACAGGACACCTGAGCATGGTAAGTTATCTTGAGTATTTATCATTCTTCTGTTCTTTTTTGGGATGAGTTTTGAGTGGAATCCCCTTGCTTGAATGGGAACAATATAAGGCTTAAAATTTCACTGTTAATTATTTTCCAGTAATTTTTAATACATTTTAAATAAACTTTTTATTACTAATGAAAGACACAGGACTTGTTTATACTAACACTTCCTTTTACTGTAGGCTGCAAGTCTGCAAGCAAATATCAAAACTTTCCAATTTTAAATTAAGGAGTGCACAAATCATTCTCTAAGAAACTTAAAGGCTTTACTCAAGATTGGTACTCGGATAACTGACACTGCCTCACACTCTTTATAATAAAATGTCATGCTTTTGCTTTAACATTTGTGGTACACTGTTTCCCCTCTAATGTGTGGTACATGCCTTAATGCTTTCTGTAACTCTAAAGGGATGTCTGGATCACCAAGTGGAGAAAGGTAATGTACTCCAAAATTTATGAAGGTGCAATAGGCTCTCAGAATTTATTGTTAAAGGTTTGCCGTTTGTCACCAGATTTTAAAAAAAAAGTGTGCACAAGAAGTTGCGCCTATAATGGTAGACGAGTGGCGTAGTAATTCCGTAAACACAATAATTAGGAGGTGCATCCACCAAGGACACGCTGTCGATATAATTGAGCATCCAAAACAACAATGTTATTCTTCTATGTATCATCATTGGTGCAATTTCCTGCACTCTTTCCAGTGTGCCATTTGACCGTTAACCAACAAAGTTGCTCTGCTCTCTCTGAAGGCATATTTTATACCTTTTGTGAGTGACTCTCGAAATAAATTTGCATACTGGTAGCTGTGTGTGTTTCTTTTTATGTGCCACCACATTATAATTCGTTGGGAGTAGTTTATAATAGACTCCGTGACTAATGAAAGAGAAGTTTAGGCATACTAAGATGTGATTCTCGGTATAGTGGGTATACCTCTGTAATGCAGATTTTTTTTTTGTTAAAGCCAGGAGTGCAAGTTTTATGGAGGTGCTAATAAAACATTTGGCACGATGCATGTGTTGCTGAAAAATTATTAGCCCATTCACCTCGTTTGGACAGAAGGTAAATAAAAAATAATCACACTGACGCACTGCCAGCACATCGAAGCAAAAGTTTTGCAGCAGGTGAGTAAGGCACAGGCACAAAAAAGGTATGTGGACACAAAACTTTGTGCACATGCCTGTGTGCCCAAACATAACTTTACATTTTAGCTCTGATATGGAAGGATTTATGCCCCGCTCATGTAAAAAGGTACTTCGCCAATTGTCTTTTTACTTGATTGCAAACAATGAGCTCCAACAGCCTTTTTTTTAGAAAAAATCTTAAGGGTGCAGGCGAGCTGGTGAATATTAACCATGTTGAGTTAACCCGAGACTGGGGTAGAGAAGAAACATCAAAACGTAGAAGGGACAGAAAATAGACAGTACGACGTCTCAAACTCAGCTAACTCGTTTATTTGGTCCACCTCCTAATATAGTCTCAATCTCAAGGTCATCTCCACCAACATGAAAGGACGAAGTCTATACAGATCAAGCGCCACAGCCTTCATCACACAATGCAAGAACGTTGACAACGTTTACAGGTCGACGCGATAAGGCAACATCCATCCACTCTCAAACTTGAACAGAAGTATGAACTGTGTATAGAATAGTAGTAGTGGAAGAGATCCTTTTGTTCAAGTTTGAGGGTGGATGGATGTTGCCTTATCGCGTTGACCTGTAAACGTTGTCAACGTTCTTGCATTGTGCGATGAAGGCTGTGGCGCTTGATCTGTATAGATTTCGTCCTTTTGTGTTGGTGGAGATGACCTTGAGATTGAGACTATATAAGGAGGTGGACTAAATAAATAAGTTCCGTGAGTTTGAGACGTCGTCCTGTCTATTTTCTGTCCCTTCTACGTCTTGATGTTTCTTCTCTACCCGTCTCAGGTTAATTAAACATAGCCTTTTTTTGCTTCTTTGCCACATATCTTCCTGTTTTTGGAGTTATGGTTACGAGTAGGACTGGAATACGAAGTTTCAGTCCCAAACTCTCTACTCTGGAGATCGCTTGTGAAAATCGCAACAGTACCAAAAAGCCAGATTGAGTGGTGTAGCTTGTAGAGCCTGGGATGGTACTCATTTGACCGCATAGGCAACTGCAGACAAGAAATACACCCAAGTTATTGTGATGGGACTGTTTTTATTACAGCAACAAAGTGAGATACATTTTCCAGTGCTCACTTCACCTATAAGTATCTCTTGCTGTAATTAAACTTGTAACCAATCCAGTGCAAACACACTATGACAGCCACCTGGTTCGGGCCTTCGGCCTACATGCTCTACCCCCGTCTCTCGTGAGCAAAAGAAATGACATTTCAAATTAGCTGATGTCGCCCAGATGAAGTAGTGGTTTGAAAATATTTACTGACACTCAGCTTCCTCTATGCACTGGTCCAAATGAGAGTTGTCTTTGTCCTAAACGATCGAGTGACTTTATATTACGCGAATTTAGTGTAAAAGGCAACCTCCACTGGACAAAACCGCAACACCCGGTGAGCTTCATCTCAATCTAGCTTCTTTACTCCCGGTGTGGTAGCGGAGTCTGCTAAGCATACTTCCGGGGCAGAAATGATTAAAGTGGTAGAGAAATTTCAATCAAACAAGCCGCTTGTGTGGCTCAGAGGTGTAGCTTCTTTTCCGGCGCGGCTCATCGGGGCTCTGATCGTTACATCAACCACTTCGGTCCACGACGAACACAGTAGCAGCGCAGGTGGGTACAAAAGCGAGGTGCTCGCCCTCGCAGGATAGCATGATACCGCTAGCTTCCGCCGGTTGCGAGTTGCTTTTCACTACGCACTCCGACACCGGGCGGGATGTACTACAGTCCACTCTGGTGCAGAATATAAATTCTGGTACATGCAGCTTGTAAGCAAGGCGCTGCACAGAGCCGTTAGGTGTCAGCGGAAATCCCGATGCCTTCTCTCTTCGATTAGGTTGGCGCTCACTCACCTGTTATTGACAAAAAAAGGAAGTCTAATTTCCACGGAAGAGAGAGTCGATTATGGGAACGTTTCTATCAGTTTGTTCATAGCCTCAGTCACGCCGCACTCAATCCGCGACCACCGTTGCTCTGTCGCCGGTTGTGTCACCGACCGCTACCGGCTACACCGACTGAACCCAGACTGAACGCTTCACTTACACGCCTTCAATGTCGTTTTCAATGTTGTGACGTAACGGTTTGCTGATTGGTGCAAATGGCTTACTTAAAGTTCAATCTATAACCGCTTGGGGAATAATTGGCACTGGCGGCGGCCCTTGCACCTCCCAATGGCCCAACTCTCCCAATATACGGCTCTGGTGAGCGGTAGGGTGCCTAGATGTCTGTCTGTCTCAGGGTGAAGACATCCATTGTTGTCCGGAATGTGCCAGCGCGTGACGCTCTCGCGCACTCGGTGCGTGACTTGGGCGGTAAGATGGCGTCTATGCATCAGCCAAAGCTACGCGCTCGAGCTGAGCGACACCGGATTGCGCGCACTTCAAAACGCATAACAAAAACGATTGGGCGGAAAAATGGCTGAGATGTCACCACTCAAGCAAAAGCGCGCGTGTGTATGAAGGCACTCTAGTGAGCGGTCTTGTGAGCTGAAAGCTATACTCTGTTTCACCTTATGTTGTACCTCAGGAAAGGCTGTAAGCGCGAGCCCCTTGCTCTGGGACAGATCTCGGCGGCAAGAGCTCTCGTGCAGAAAGGGCAGCTGTCAATGCTATGAGCTCGCGCTTCCAGCCTTCGCTGCGGTACAACGTAAGGTGAAACAGAGTAGAGAGAAGGCGCCCAACGCGCTCTCGCTCCGCTACCCAGATAAAATATCTGCTTTCATTGGCTTCGCCGATACCGAGGCGTAGGGTGCCTTCATGTGCGTTTTGCTTGGGGTGATGACATCTGGCCATTTTGTTTCGAACGTTTATTTTTATTTTTTGTTCTGAAGCGCGTGAAAGAGCCGGTTCCTGCACGCGCTCGTGCCGCTGACTGTGTTACGGCGACATTTTGTTTCCTGCGATTTCTTTGTATTTTCCCTGTGAGCGCGTGCTGTCGGCATTGGGTACTACAAACGATGGCATCACTCTAAACAGAACGGCATTGAGGCACACTACCGAGGCGCTGCCGCGGTTGCAGAAGGCAGCAAAACTCGTTTTCCCCCCACCTATGCACCGCTGTGCTCGGCGAAAATATCGTAGTGTCACTCTGCGCTAGCGTGTGTGGTTTCTGTTGGCATTTTGGATGCTGCCGGAAATGTAAATGCGCGTTCTGGTTCTGAGCGCCAGACGGCGATGAAATGTGCCAACTCCACTCGTGAAACAGGAAATCCTGCAATTGATGAAGTACAATGAAATCTCTTCCGAACTTGAGTCCGTACCGCTGACTTACCTGGCTGGCTACTTGGCCCTCGATGGCGAACAAAAGGTAACCATTTTTATTTGTAGAAATTGTCGTAATTTCAAAGTAATTAGCTGAAACATTCAACCTAGCAAAGCAATAAGAATTTCTCAGTGAAAGCAAGGAAGGCTAATGTGTAGAACCCGCTAAACTTTGCAGGTGACGTGTCCTGAATGCAAGCACAACTTAAGGGAAATGCATCACATGACGGAGCATATCAGTCCAGTTTAGCCTTGACTAAGGAGGACTCAGCTATCCACGACCTGAAGCTGTCTGGCTGTGCAAGCTCGTCTGCACCTTTGTCGAGAGGGCTAGTCGGCAGAGATTCGGGGTAGTGGAAGGATTTGCAAGGTCCTCTCGAGCCCTGTGCTTCCACACCTAATGGACTGCCCGCTGATGTGGTGTGTTAACTGCCGAGACCACTACCGCAGCGAAGAGCTCTGCGAGCCCTTTGTCAGAAAACTCCTCAGACGTTTTTTGGCAAACTGGGCTGGTGACCTAAACAACCCTCTAGAGCATATATTCAGGCTTTTGCGGAAGCCTCTTTCCCGAAAGGTATTCCGCTTGTGAACTATATGGCTCCCTTGGTCTGTTTTTTTGTGAACAATGAAGTTTATATTGCTGAAGCTATGCACGAGGTGAAGGACAATTTTATATTGTCCTTCACAGATGAATAAATGGCACAGCTCGCGCGTGCTCGAGCGTCGGATAAAACCGGAAGTCATGCGGCCCTAGCTATATCCAACTATAACTCCTATACTACAGTGGTAATAGAGACGGGGCAACAGTTACGGGAACAAGAAAACGACAATCCGCTCTAACTACCAGCAGAATGCAGCTTTAACGCGAAGCCCGCAGCTGAGTGAGCTTTTTTAGAAAAAATCATGTGCTTTTATTCTACACAGATTTGTCACATCATTCATGCAATCTGGCACTCGTTTCAATTGAGACTTGCGGCCTCACGTAAAAAAAAAAATCTAAATAGCCACACCGGGCGGGGCCGGGCGTACTGCTCCTCTCTCACTATATTTCGTCTTACCTTAGCATGGACTAACCGCGAACGCTGTGCTAGCGCGAGCGGCTGGCCTTTACTGCCTTGACTGGAGCACTCGGTGCACAAGCGCTCATGCAACCGCCGAGGCTTCCTTCGAAGCAACTATCTCGCGGTTTTAGCACGCGCGGCTAACAAGTACATACTAACGTGAAACGAAGTGTAGAGTTCCTCGATATGCTTCCCGCAAGGAACTCTATCTCTCACCGATAACGAGCGCCACTGCTGTCGCTGCGGAGTAAAGTAGAACTATCGCTCTCACCGGCGGAGTGAGGCATACGGCAGGCCGCTCTCAAGGGGAGTCCTAATCGAGTGGCCGTGCCACCAGGGTGGTCACCACTAAAGCAAATGCGGGTGTTTGTATGAAGGCACTCTATTATAGGGAGTATTCACAGGACGCCATATTTGTGGGCGCTTTTTAGAGCGCATGCTCAGAGCGAGCTCCCATTAATAGGCTGCTAAGACCGGCAATCCTGATGGTGCGGAATGCACGCGGCGAAAGAACTGTGGAATCTTGGCGTCAGCACGCGCACAGCAGTCCCGTACAAAACTATGGTCGCCAGTGAGTACTCCCTACAGATATGCGAGCAGCCCCGCCTCGTGCATGAAATCTAGAAGCGTGGTCATGACAGTCTTACGTCTGTCGGAAGGGCCCGGATGGTGGACCCGGACATAGCCTCCTCCATACTCAGAAAGCCTGGCAGTTTGTCGGCGGAGCCGTAGAGTGCCCGGTCGTAGATTTTGAGCGCGAGGATCTGGTAGCATAGAGCATCAAAGAGCCATCTCTAGGGGAACCTGGATGTCAGCGCACAGCGTTTGCAGCGGCGAGAATTCGAAACACACTTGTTCAGAACGAGAATACAGCGCAAACAAACGACGGACCTGTAGAAGAGTATACACACAGGCACGGCGCTGACTTCCAACTGAAATTTAATGGGAAAAACATGAAGGCCGCGATAAAACCCATACAATCCCCCACACCCACGTCACCACACACCACGTTCTCATTGGACAAGATATTCTATCTCTTTTTGATAGAGGGCCATAAAGGGGACACTGAAACACGTACCCTCCCTACATCGTGATATATAAAATGCCTACATTATCTCGTTCGTCCTTTTGTTGTTGTGTCGCATCATTATTGTTGTTTCTTCAATCCTAGGGGCACACTCACACCAGTCTTAATCCTCTGGCTGACCTTGCCTACGTCGCGTAACAATACACATTGTAATTAAAACTACCGTGGGATGCTTAAAATTGCGTACATATGCGCATTTTGAATGCAAACTAACATTCCTCTTTGTCTTTCCACGAAAAATGTTAGAAATGTGAGATAAAATATGTTGTATATTTTTCAGCGGTGCTGGTTCGGAAACTGCACAAATATTGATGATCAGGCCTGTTAAACAGTTACCAGATGGAGAACTGCAATCTCACATGTCCAGTCCTCTGAACAAGTGTGAATAAAAGAATTACAATACACTGATATATTTACAGCGTCTTTCTTTAGGACGATGCCCATTAGAAGGTTTTATCAACTTCCCTTAGCTTCAAGTTTATTAGAACTTTCACTGAAAACGGAATACGGAGACAAGTTTAACGTGTCGTTTTGCTTTAATTGTATACTTAAAATTAAATGAATCTTCGGGTCCGCCATTTGCCTAAGTCCTAATATCTTCTCAGTTACAAATCAAGGAAGAGCTGGAGCACTGTAGCAACAATTGTATCAAATCAATCAAGTCAAATCAATTTTATTTGTTGCCACACAGTATAGCATACACGATAGAGCCTTTGTTTCGATTCTGCAGGAGTGCACTCTCATTAATGCGTAGCATTTCTTCTCGCTTGTAGCACAGTATATTTTGTCGGCGTTGTAAAACCAATATCTTTAGCAGGTAACAAAAAAGTAAAGTGACAAATAAAAAAATGAAGAGAAATGCTCTTCAAATTTAAAGGAGTAAGGTGTAAGTTTGGTCCAGGAAATAAAATTTTCTTTAATCTTGGAACGTGCTTCCAAGATAGTAGTGCCCATGTATCCTCCCGAAGTTGCTGGTGCATGCTTGGCACACCCTCGGAAGCTTCTGCCGTTGACTTTGGAAACCTGTGGACGCACATATACTGCGGTTCCATCCTCCAGCCAAGGCTACCCGCTTGCGCTTGCACAGCTTTCGCAGTTAGTTCATGCTTAGGCGAGACGAGGTATAGTGGCATTTGTACATTCAAGATATCAAAACCCACCACATGTCGCTCCGAGCGGCATGATGATGATACCCAAGAGCTATTTCGCGTATGGTCTATAAAACCTATATAATGCACGATGCTGAAACTTGCCAATTTCTACATAGTTTAGAGCCGGGAAGGCGGATATGCAGCAAGGAACGCACCTGCAATAGCATCCACTTTGACAGGTGTAATGGGCTTCCTTCCCACGGCGCCATACTTTGTCACGCCTGGAAAATTGGCCCGTCACGCTCCTATTGACCGGGTCCTCGCCCTTGTAGAGGCACCGGGACAACAGGATCAGCAGCGCGAGTCGAACTTGGCCTTGCCTACGGCCCAGTCAAATTTTTCTTCTGGTAGGGAAACCCCGCCTCGGAGGTAACGCTGCAAGAGTATAGATAATCATAAATAAACAGGTGCTCAAGCAAGTTTTAGTAGAGGTATAGTGCCTGGACGTATTCCCCACTGGTGCAATTGCCATCTTGTCCCTCCCATGTATTACGAGTTGTCCCAAGGAAGCAACAATGGTGTTACAAAACCAAAAGTGTCATGCTGTCGAAAGTCTGTAGTTGGTCTTCAAACCTCAAGTGAATAAGACAAGCAGGCACAAGTGCCGCTGTCATCATGGCGTCCCAACTTGTTACTGTGAAGTGACTGTGGACTGTCGAGGCACTGTAAAGAATGGTGCGGCACACACACCTGATGGCTAACCCCACCTAAAACCCCTTGAGGAGTTTGTGCTAGTTTCGTAAGTGGCATCAAAGCGCATGAGCAGGAGGCCCGTGCAGGACTTGGAAGCAAATGGCAGTGTAGCCCTGAAATGAGAGGCACTTGAAAGTGAGTGGCAGCACGGCACTCACTCGTGGCAAGTGTCTCTCGCTTTCAGACAATTAAGGCTGGACCGCATCTAAGCGATTTAATGAGCAACGAATCGAGCATCGGCAACAGCGACGGAGATTGCTCACTGTCGCTTGTAACGCTGCTCGGTTCTTGAATTACTAGAAAACGTCGCTCATCACATTGGTCGCTTCCTCCTATCACTTTCATGCAGTGTGCCTCGTCGTGCGGCTGAGCGATAACAAAAAGGGTCCCCCCCCCCCCCCCCCCCCAAAGCTTGTCCCGTCGCTCCCTTCATGGTTGTCAGCGCTTGCAAAAATGTGAAGAGTAAAATTTATGCAGGGCTTTGTCCATGCCAGCTCTCAGACTGCTGGCAGAACTTTGGGTTTCAGTGAAATACGACCACATGGTTTCTCACTCTGCTTATGTTCTGAGGAGGAAAGCTGACGAGGAAGTAGTTGAAAAATCAGTTCATGATCTCTTCAAGATAGGTGTTCGAAACACCTCGTTTTTTGTTGTTTTTTGGGCAGTCTACAGTGCCGTCCGACGGCACTCCACACGCGCCTACAGGTGCCGTCCGAAAGAAAGTCGAACAGCACACGTATCCCTGGGGAGCTCCTTAACCAACCCCCTGCATACATTCATGCCGCCTCGCAGCGTCCAGCCCCGCTGTCCCCCATGTACCTCCGGAAAGGGACGCCCTTACCATTTTGTTAAAGGGGCCCTGCAATCATATTTAAGCGCTTACCTTCTTTGCGGTTTCCACGTCTCTTGAGGTTCGGGCAAGCCAGCGGGCACGGAGAGAGTAACTAAATATCAGTGAGTCATATTTTACCCGGAAGACGCGGGAACCTCCTCCACCTACGAGGTCGACCTGCACTGCCGAAAGCGTGCAATATGTGACGTCTTTGGTCCTGGGCTTACCACTGGTCAAAGCCGCTAAAAGCTTTTTTGTAGGCGAAATACAAAATATAAGTGTCGCGAACCGTTTCAATTATGTATAAAAGTAGTTTTTGTTCGGTAATTTAGATCAGAAAAGAAACAAATGCAGTTTATAAAGTACGGAAACAAGAAAACACTCATCAACAAACCCGCCACCAAGCGGCGGAAAAAACGGCGCATACTAGAAAAGGCTTGTGGGGTGAGGCTCCGACGAACAGCGAGCGTAGAAAGGTCCCGGATGTACGAGGCAGCGCTGCGGTCGTATACCGACTCGAGGATCCGACCGGCTCCGACCGTTCCGAAGACTTTCGGCGCGGGCTTGGCTGGCGATTTGGCCATTTGGCGGTATGGCAGCGCGAAGTGGCTCCCGTTCTGAACTGATCTTTACACCGTGTTTGCTGTAATTTGTGGCCAATGACATGTGATGCCAAATTAGTCCTTAATCGAGTAGCAAATGCAATGCAAGCCGTCCTGGCCACCCGCCTCATACAGCCTATCCAGAACATGCTTTAGTGGCGCTCTCTCGAGCCGGCGACACGGAGTGCAGCAGCCGTGAGCGCTCTATGAGCTCACTACTCCTCTAGTTCACGGCCAGTTAAGCCAGGACCTACGACGTCATGAAGGAGGTTATTTTCTGTTTGTTTTTGTAATTCTAAATTGCCTATAACTTTCAAAATAAAGCGAAATTGGAGAAAAGATTAAGTTACTTGTTCAGTGCGCTCAAGTTCGGTGCAAATAAAAACCACTCAAAAAGTTGTTGCAGGGCCCCCTTTAAGCAAAGTTTCGTCGACAACATCCTTTTGTTTTTCCCCAGTGTTAATGGTAAAAAAGAAATGACGTAAATATCGCCAAATGCCTCGACGAAACAAAATGTTCGAGAAAAAGATTTTAAAATGTAAGCCCTCACTGTGGATCGAATCCGGCTCCGCTGCCTATGAGGCGAGCTACGCTACACATGCCAATAAGCTACGCTACAACTTCGCAAAACTTGTTTTGACAATTCGCTTTACATAAGACATTCGGACGGCACTTGAAGACGCGAGTGGAGTGCCATTGCACGGCACGTGAATGTTCTGCAAGAGCGCCGTCGGACGGTGCTCGACACTACATTATATATATATATATATATATATATATATATTTTTTTGTAATTACTCAATGCGCGTTTTTTCCCACAACCTTCACAATAAGCTACAGCCAGAGGGCTAGAAAATAAGTGCAACATATACAGCATTTTGAATAAAAAGTTCGTGCCCTAGTCAAAAAAGAACTCCTCGCAAGCAGCATCATCAATGCCAAGAATCGAACCTGAATTCGAACACCCGCAGTGGAAGCAAACGGGGTGCAAATACGAGCGCCAGAAACGTAATGGATACCTTTAGCAGTCATGGGTTCCGCGAAACACACCGCCTAGTTAGGTGGTACCAAGGCGCCACCCGATTTGTAGAACTCGTCTTGTCCACCGATCCACGAGATAAAGCTCCCGATACACTTACGGAGTCCCGTCCTCGTATAAATCGAATTCTCAAAACGAGTACTCGCAGGTATAGCTATGTGGAAAGATGCCCGCTTCTTACGGAGCGAACCCAGGTTCGATGCAAAAAATAAACATGTTTTTTTTTTACAACTATTCTTGAGAAAAATGAATGTCGACGAAACTTTGTGCATTATTTCTTTTTTCCTTTCATTTTTAATTTTTTTTTGCACAATCATTATTGAAAAAAAAATGTCGACAAAGCTTTGAACTAAATGGTGTCGGACTCCCTTTCTAGGGGTGCATAGGGAAACAGCGGGGCTTGGGTTGCCGGCTGGACGCCGCGAAGCAGCATTCATACTGTTTTTTTTCGGTAGGGCAAATGCTGCTGACCTGTGACTCCCGTTGAGAAGGGGAAGAGTCAAAACAGAGTCGCACGAAAAATTGACTCTCTAAGAGAGTCGTGAAGTGTCAAAGAGAGTCATGAAAGCAGTGACTCCCTTTGGGCTCCTTTATTTTTAAGAGTGTAGCCAATAATCCGACATAGCGTCTTTTGAAAAAAAAACACAAGTAGCAATCAGCGGTTCCTCATTCCTGGCCACCGGCTGAATATGTCCACCTTTCGTAGCAACAAGCCAAAAAATGAAAGCCGTTTACAACTCCCTGTAACGCCGAATTAGAGCGCAGCTCTTGAGGAGGAGGAGGGAAGGGTACTGGGGGGTGGGTCAAGTGACCTCGGGGGCGGGGGGTCACGTGACCTTGGGGGTCACGTGACCTTGGGGCGTCACGTGACGTCGCGGGGGTCACGTGACCTGGGGCCACGTGACGATACCGATGACGTCATCAGTAGCGTCACTGATGACGCCATCAGTGATGATGATGACGATGCGGATGCCGGTGACGTCACTAATGACGTCATCAGTGATGATGACGATGACGATGCGGATGCCGGTGACATCATCAGTGACGTCACTGATGACGTCATCAGTGGCTATGACGTCAACGGGGGGTCACGTGACCTCGGGGGTATCCCCAGGTCACGTGACCCCAGGGGGGGTCACTTGACCTGGGTAACCATCGTGACCCTCGTGAGGGTAACCCTAGTAACCCTTGTGAGGGCAACTCTCGTCACCCTCGTGAGGGCAACTCTCGTGACCCTCGTGAGGGTAACTCTCGTGACCCTCGTGAGGGTAACTCTCGTGACCCTCGTAAGGGTAACTCTCATAACCCTCGTGACCCTCGTGAGGGTAACCCTCGTGAAGGTTACCCTCACGAGGGTTACTAACCCTCGTAACCCTCGTGAGGGTTACGAGGGTAAGTAACCCTCGTGAGGGTTACGAGGGTAAGTAACCCTCGTGAGGGTAACTCTCATAACCCTCGTGACCCTCGTGAGGGTAGCCCTCGTGAAGGTTACCCTCACGAGGGTTACTAACCCTCGTGAGGGTTAGTAACCCTCACGAGGGTCACGAGGGTTACTAACCCTCGTGAGGGTAACCCTCGTGAAGGTAACCCTTTTGAGGGTAACTAACCCTCGTAACCCTCGTGAGGGTTACGAGGGTAAGTAACCTCGTGGCCCTCGTGATCCTCGTGAGGGTAACCCTCATGAGATTAACCCTCGTAACCCTCGTAACCCTCACGAGGGTTACGAGGGTTGTGGTTACGCCGACGCCGACGCGACGCCGACGCCGACGCCGACGGCGACGCCGACGCCGACGGCGACGCCGCTCAAGCCGGGAACGGGCCCCTAAGAGCTGCGCTCTAAAACACTTCTTTTACTAAGCGTTGTGGCTATATACACACCGCTAACATTCATGTTTTCGAACAGCGTACTCTACGAGTCGTAAAAACACCGGACTGTGGCGAATCCTCACCCGGAACCTCTTTGCCATGAATTTGTTTATGTCAAATTAATTCAGAGACAGGGACTAACAACCATAAGATGTGTGGACTGCACAGACCTAAGCATCTGCTCCAAAATACTGCATATCTCGCAACACATGAAGCAATATGGGAAATCGGAATTAAACACAGTGACTGTCCTATCGGGTTTGAATGAAATGCGAACAGTGACGGAACTTCCAGCAGAACACCGGTGCATTGTGGACGCTTGGGTTGTGCTGGGCAAGGCTCAAGCACATCGAAATAGGACGCACCTGCTCGCAGCGCTCTATTCTCCCCCCCAAAGTTTTATCAGTTTCCGGATGCCTCCTGCAGGTGCAGCATCTGTTGACAGCCACGGGCTCTGGTGTTTGCATTTCATTCGAGCCCAATAGTATGGTGAAAAATCGAAAAAATGCACATTTGCTAGCAAAGGAGGTTCCTCACTCAGATAAGTTTAGAGTAAAGTTAATCACACCCAGCCACGATGCACCACCTCAAAGATGCAACATAGTGGGCAAAATTACTTTGAATGGCACTACTTCTTTTTTCTTGCAAACATCCTTTGCAGTCCTGTTATTAGTGTGTCACGGGCCTTCATCAGCCGATCTCCAGAAAAAAGCTGCAAGTGCCACAGCAGAAATCAAAAGCATTACAAGTTCCCATGTAATCCAGGAACCTGTGGAGCTTGCGACGAAAGCATTAAACACAAGTTGGGAGCGCACGTGTCCATGCAATCCAGACCTGTGAAGCTTGCACCCAAAACAATAGATACAATTCAAATGTACTACACGTGTACTTGCATCCAGGCCTGTGGAGTTTGCACCCAAAGCATTGGACAGAATTCAAAAGCGCTACACGTGCACATGCAATTCTGACTTGCGGAGCTTGCACCCAAAAACAATGAATACAAGTCAAAAGCACTACAAGCTTACACGCAAGTTAGACCTGAGGAGCTTGTGCCCAAAAGATTGAAAACAAGTAAAAAATGCTACATGTGCGGCCCCATGCAATCCACACTTGTGGAATATGCACCCAAAATATTCAACAGAAGTGAAAAATGCTACATGTGCCCCATGCAATCCAGACCTGTGGAGCATGCACCCAAAACATTGAAAAGAAGTAAAAAAAAAACACTACACGTACCCCACGCAATCCAGACCTGTGGAGTCTGTGCCCAAAGCACTGAAAAGAATTCAAAAGCACTACACGTACACATGCATCCAAGCCTGTGGTGCTTACACCCGAAACATTAAAACACCTTCCCTACGCACACACACAGAGTCCAAACAAGCTCTCTCCGGCACAACATCCACAGCACTGTACACACTGACACAGACTCCAAAAAAGCTTCGGCACATCCACGGCGCAGCACACACACACACAGAGTCCAAAATTGCTCTGGCATAACACCCACCACACTGTACACGTGCACAAAGAAGGCACAAGATGACTCTGGCACATCCACATCACCTTACACAAGCACACACGAAGTCCAAAATGGCTTCGGCACAACATCCACCCCACTGCACAAACACACACGCACACACACAATTTAAAGAGGGCCCGGTGACGAGTTACAGTGCATCACTGGTGCTGGCGGCGGCGACGGGTGCGACGCAGTCGTTCACGGACGCGTTGCAGGTGGGTTGTGCTCGGCAGAAGCACAAGGCGGTCCCGCACAGCCTTGCCCTAACTGTAGAGACGCCTCGACTGGAGGCCTCTCCGCTCGCGAGCTGCGTCAGCGCTTTCTTCTTCATCATTGTCCTCGTCAGAACTGCTGTCTGAGTCTGACTGTGGCTCTGGCTCGGCCTCTCCTGAGCAGGCAGACATTGTGGAGCACCCCACAGGCTGCCACGATCGTGCCGGCGATCTTCGGATGATGGTAAAGGGTCCGGTGCCTGTGCAAGCACTGGAACCTGCTCTTCAGCAGCCCGATGCAGCGCTCTACGACTGCCCTCATGAAGGCGTGGGCCTGATTGTATTGCCCAGCCGGTGTGACAAGTGCTAGCCGCCCAGGCACAGCAGTCATCAGCCAGGGCTCCGGGGGGTACCCACTGTCGCCTGCATGGAAAGAAGTATGACTGTTCCTTAGACCATACCTCGGAAAACCTCACTCATGAGGGCCCTCACTCACCCTCACTCACCCTCATCTTCACAGGTGAGGTGAGGGTGAGTGAGTTTCTGAACCAGGAAAATTCATGAGTGTGAGGGTGAGTGAGGCCCGCGAGGGCTGTGAGGGCGGTGAGGGCCGTGAGGGCTGTGAGGGCGGTGAGGGCCGTGAGGGCGGCGAGGGCCGTGAGGGCCGTGAGGGCGGTGAGGGCGGTGAGGGCCGTGAGGGCCGAGAGGGCCATGAAGACCGTGACTGCCATGAGGGCCGTGAGGGCCATGAGTTCATGAAGGCGGTGAGTGGCGTGAGGGCCATGAGTGCGTGAGTGGTGTGAGGGCGGTGAGTGCGTGAGGGCCATGAGTGCGTGAGGGCAGTGAGTGGCATGAGAGGCGTAAGGGCCGTGAGGGCCGTGACGGCGGTGAGTGCATGAGGTGGTGTGAGGGCCATGAGTGCGTGAGGGCGGTGAGTGTGTGAGGCCCCTTCAGATCGAGCATCTTTCTCAGCATTTTTGGTATTAATGGCGGGTTGTTCTCTTGCTTTCCCTAGATCGACACGAATTGCTGAGATCGGGTCCGGCTCAAAATAAGCAAGCAACTCGGAGCAATTCGAATTTGTTTGAAGCGGCTGCATCCAATCAGGGACGCAACATTTTCACGTGATACCTCTTGCCGGTGATGATGACACAGAAAGACTTGGTTCTGGTTTAAAATCGATTTTTTTTTGGAAATAAACTGTTTCAGAAAGGTGCATTAGTATTCTTAACGAGATTTAAATGCACAAAAACACGTTTATAATGCGTAATTGTGTCTAAATAGTGCAAGAAAAATAAAATTTTATGGTGACGATGGCAAATTGCAGCAATTAGTTGCTGCGTGTGATCGCGGGCGACCCGTGCTGCTGGTGTTGCGACGTAAAGTTTCTGGGCGAAATTGCCCCATCTGAAGCTGGCCTGAGTGGTGTGAGGGCCATCAGTGCGTGAGGCGTGTCAGGGCTGCAAGGGCGGTGAGGGGCGTGAGGGCGATGTGTGGCGTGAGGGCGGTGAGTGGCGTGAGGGCGGTGAGTGGCGTGAGGGCCGTGAGGGCGGTGAGGGCCGTGAAGGCGGTGACCCTTACAAAAAAATGAATTGACTTTTAATTGAAAGTGTAAAGGACTCACTCAATACACCGCATTCAGTCTCAATTAAAACTTAATTGACTTTTTCTATTGAGTCGTTATTGATTCGTCCCACGGTATTGGCCACTGAGTCTTAATTGAATTTTTAGCAATTGCATTTCAATGGAATTTTGGCAATAGTGTTTCAATAGAACTTTTGCTATTGAGTTTTAATAAAAATATTGCAATTGACTTTCATTTGAATTTTTTGCAACGTGCTTCAACAGAATTAATTGCAACTGCGTTTAAAAAAAATTGCTCTGGTTGAGAATTTGTTTGCATAATTCTTTAAAGCATGCAACATGAAGGAAACAAAGCACATAAAGGAAACGAACACAATCATCGTAACTAAGCACACACAACCCGCTAATCGTACTTCACTTGACTACCCCACCGCCTTATATACCCTATGTAAGAAAGGTATTCATTTAGCCGGTTACCACCTCAGCATCTACTAAGGTTCCCAGTTTGCTATTTCCTCCTTGGAAATCTATAAATGATAAGCAGTGTTTCGACGTCTTGGACTCTATCCCTTAAGGGGTACTCCACTGTTTTTTTCATTGTCTCCGATTTACTTGAAAATTTGCTAAACTAACCAAAAAACATCGTGAAAATGGTATCCCAAATATTAGATCAAAATATTGTTTTTTTGCAAAGTTATTGAATTTACAGTTTTGGTCCTCACCGTGTTTTTCAAGCTCGAAGTCTCTACTGGCAACAATGAAAAAGTGACGTCAGTGGAAGGCAGGGGTTCACTCTTTGGGCTGTAGATATTTTTTTAAACTGATTCGAAGCAGTTTCATGGTGTCAAATGAATGCTTGGGAAGCTCGCTGCAGTACTCGCGCTCCAGCACGGAACAAATGATTGGCATATTCTATTTTTTGGCTGCTTGCTTGACTGGAAAGCCTGCCTGCCACTAACGTCACGGCACTGAAAAGTGCGCGTATATTTGAATGTTGGTTTTTGCATCATTTTCATTTGCCGATTTCACAATACCTATTATGAATTTTGCGATTCTATATAGCATACCAGAGAGAGTAAAGGCCGGGGAGTCAGAAAATATAGTTAGTTGAGGTAGCTCAAAAAATCGGTGGAGTACCCCTTTAATAGAAAAACATTGGTACAAGCAATAATCGTTCTGTGCACACGGGTGCAGTAATCCACAAACGACCAAACTCAAATGCATTCCTAATGAGTAAAATCAATATAATCGATATTGACTTTCTTATGACCGAACTCAATTGCATTCCTAATGACTAAATTCAATAAGATCGATATTGAGTTTATTATGACCAAACTAAATTGCATTCCTAATGAGTAAATTCAAAAGAATACATATTGCATTTCTAATGAGCAAACCCAATTTTATTCTTAATGAGCGATTTCAGAAGAATATATATTCATATCTTAATGACCAAGCTCAATTGCATTCATAATGAGTAAATTCGATAGAATCGATATTGAGTTTCTTATTACCAAACTCAATTGCATTCCTAATGAGTAAATTCAATAGATCGATATTGAGTTTCTTATGACCACACTCAATTGCATTCCTAATGAGTAAATTTTATAGAATCGATATTTAGTTTCTTATGACGAAACTCAATTGCCTTCCTAGTGAGTAAATTCAATTGAATCGATATTGAGTTCTTAATGACCAAACTCAATTGCATTCCTAATGAGTAAATTCAATAGAATCGATATTGACTTTCTTATGATAAAACTCTGTGGCATCCCTAATGAGTAAAATGAATATAATTGATATTGAGTTTCTAATGATCAAACTCGATTGCATTCCTAGTGAGTAAAGTCAATAGAATCGATATTGAGTTTCTTATGATCAGTTTATATTGCATTTCTAATGAGTAAATTCAATAGAATCAAAATCGAGTTTCTAATGATCAAACTCATTAGACATTGAGTTTATATTGAGTTTCAATTGACTCTATTGGAACACAGTAGAAAGTCGATTGAAACTCATTGATCATTTTTGAAAGCGGAGGGCCGTGAGGGCGGTGAGGGCCGTGAGGGCTATGAGTGCGTGAGGGCCATGAGGGCGCTGAGGGCCGTGAGGGCGGTGAGGGCGGTGAGGGCCGTGAGGGCGGTGAGGGCCGTGAGGGCGCTGAGTGGCGTGAGGGCGGTGAGTGGCGTGAGGGCCATGAGCGAGTGAGGGGCGTGAGGGCCATGAGGGCGGTGAGGGGCGTGAGGGGCGTGAGGGCGGTGAGGGGCGTGAGTGCGAGAGGGCCCTGAGGTTCAGTGAGGGTGAGTGAAGGGCTGACGGTGAGTGTGACTGTGAGGGTGAGGGTGAGTGAGGGGCTGAAGGTGAGTGTAGCTGTGAGGGTGAGGGTGAGTGAGGGGTTTAGGTGAGTGTGGCTGTGAAGGTGAGGGTGAGTCAGGGCGACCTAAAATGCCGCCCTCTGCCTTAGACATCTGAACCACTCCCTACACTTTGCACAAGTGCTGCTGATCATGTATATAGTCCCTCACTCGTATCATTTGAGGAGAATGCTTTCACAACAACCAATCAACGGGTATTATTTAGTTTTAATCAATTGCTGCAGTAAGCCCGAAAACAATACCTAGTAGTTTGCTGACGCCTTTGTGCGTACGTCGTATCGATCTATAGCGTGTCGTTCTTGGAGGTATAGAATGCTCAAAAGCAGCAATCAGTAGCCCTCTGTCAGGGTGCATCAATGTGATTTAGTCCCCGAAAACAAACGGAATGTTCGCCAGGAGGACGGATGATATTTCGCTTGTCTTGGGGATCGGCGAGACTCAGCCCAGCACGGCTGAAAGTGTTGACAAAACTCGGACGAAACTGGCGAATTTGCTTTATGTGCCACGAACGTTCAGACATCACATGGTAGATAGAGCTTCGCGCGTTGCGCGATTGCGAGTCAACGAATGAGTTGACTCTACTTCTCCCAAATATCTCGTCAAAAATGGTCTGTTGACATTTCACAAGTCCCATTCACGTAATTTGCCTTCGCGCAAAAAAATGAGCATATATCAAAACGCAACACCTCCAAACACTAGCACTTTTTTTTTCTTAAATAAAACTTCAGAGTTTGTAGAGGACGCGCTTTCAACACCAGAGTCTCGCAGTCAGAATAAATGGTCACTTCAATCGTTCAAACTTTACTTACTGAGAAAACGTCGAGCCTGGTCTCTGCGTCTCCTAGTAACCAACATTTCTTAGTAGTCCAATGTCGAACTCAAAATCCGCAACGGCACACTTGATGCACGGCACGTTCCACTTAAAAAGCACATTCAGGGGCAGTATCTAAACGCCTTCATACGATCGTCGTCGCTGTTTCAGATAAATTCCAGAATCAACCACGAAGAACGAACCGCGCCCGGATCGTCATCCATGGCAACACACTGCTAATACAAAACAAATGCGAACTAAAGAAAAAAGCCGCCGAGAAAATTGAAAAAGGAGAGAAAGCGAAAAAAAAAAACGTGTTTGCTTGTACGTCACTTCACCGGCGTGTTGAAAATGGCGACCTTTGACCCGTCCTTGAAGCATTGCTGTGTCCGTGTGCAGTGTGTGCAGTGGGAGGGGGAAAAGAGATTTCCGTGTGCGCGCCGTTCCCCCTCCCACTAACAACCTACTCCGCGTTCCTTCTATACTCCGTTCCACCTTCAGTCTGAGCGCAATGGACGCCACAGGCGATCCCAGCCGATCCAGCTTCGGGAGAAAATCGCGTGACCTGCCGGTTGGGCAGAGGGACACAGGGAGCTCAAGGTCACATGACACTCTCTCCACGCTTTACTGGCTGGGATTACTCCTAGTGTCCGTTGCGCTCGGACTGAAGGTGAAGCGGAGTATAGCGCTCCTCGAACACGCGGGGGTTGGGCAGATGGGGCAGAGAGGGTTCGTCGGGAAAATGGGAAGGGGACTTTGTTTGAAAAGAACCTGTTCTTCGTCAGAACTTAGAAGTTGGTCGTCCCCGATCATTGCGAGATCCGGTTTGGATTCGAGGTGCTGCAACACGGCACTTGATCTGTTCTGAAGTCACAATACAAGGGAACCCGATAAAGGTATGTCAAAGTACTTCTGTTTATGGTATATTCATTAACTGCGACTTCAGAAAGTGTTTTATTTAGAGCGCATTCTCTAGCTTCCGAAGCGCGCGCCAAGCTCTATTCTTTTTGGCACCATGGTTGCTTATTTTGTTATGCAGCACAGAGACCTGATATTCAATCGTATCAAGCAAAACGCCAGTTCTACCGACGGCTTATTTTTTGCGTTTTGCAGACCCTGGCAGGATCCCTTTACCATAAAGGCCTGTTCACACATGCAGCAGAGAGCTACAGGCATAGCACTGACCTAGCGCTAAGCGCGCGCTGACGGGAGCTTTCACCAGCTTTGTATCGCACCGTCAAAACGCTTGCTCATGGCAGACGAAAAGCAGCTCACGACACGTGAGCAGCTCTACTTCAGCGCTTCGCTGCCTGTGAGAACCGGCCTTAATGGAGCCATTTATTCGATAGTACAGACTTTCGGGTTGATGGCGTGAGCTCGTTCCGTCGGTCTGAAGCATTGTTTGAGCACGCACACGCTGGGTCTTTAATTCGCAGCGAACAGTGTACTAAAAGTATCATATTGCGCTGGTCTGCTGTCAACAGATCGCATGTTAGATGTAAACCATTGTAACACTTTTGTAGCCTATTTATTATTTTATGACGTGTGTGTTATATCTCATACGTTTGCTGAGCGATCGTGTATTTCACGCTGCCCCTGTTGCTAATATTCCAAATTCCTCGCAAACAGGCAAGAAGCTAAACAGTGCGTGGACCACTACCGGTTTGGACAGACGTCACAGTGTTCAAGCCATCGTCGACGCAAGTGCACTCTTCAGAATTTGGCCTTATCGTGGATTCTACCGCTGAGGAACTTCGATTTCAATCATCCTTGAATGCGATGTGTATCTACGAGGCAATAAAGCTATGTTTAACCTGAACTGCACAATTTCGTTTCGGAGATTTGTTGCTCGGGACGGAATGTAAAGGATAAATGTTTAGTTCAGGGGCCTAAATCCAAGGACTGACGTTTAGACCGAGGAGTCCAAGTGCAAGGGCATAACAGTTGGTCCTCGAAGTTCGTTTGAAATTGTGTAACAGTTAGTCTCAGGGGTCAGAGTGCAAGGGCCTAACAGTTCGTCCTCGGGGTTCAATTGAAACGGTGTAACAGTTGGTCTCAAAGAACCAAGTGCAAGGGCCTAACAGTTGTTCCACGAGGTACAATTGAAGCGGTGTAACAGTTGGTCCCAAAGGACCAAGTGCAAGGGCCTAACAGTTGTTCCTTGAGGTACAATTGAAACGGTGTAACAGTTAGTCCCAACGGTGGTAATGCGCGAGACTAAAGGAGGGGTGCAACTGTTACTCCCCTTCCCGTTATTCCCCGAGGGGACTGATGGTGGTGGCAACGAACTTGTTCCCCTGTGGTACTAAGTCGCGCTCCCCTTTTTCTTAGAGTGTACAACTTTAACGAAGTTTTACCACGATGTCGCTTTTGCGCATCGCACAAATTAATTTAACAAAAACAGCAACAATCACACCGGGACCCATAAGATTGGCGCCCTAGACTGCAAAAAAACCCAGCTTATGGGTGGACCATGACATCAATTGAGGCTTGTCCGGTGATTGGCCGAAATGAGCGCAGTCCACTCCTCCTCTTTTTCGATTGTAATTTCTTTAAAAAATTTCGTGCTTTTTTTATTTAGTAGCAACGAAAATTTTATGTTTTTTCACAAAACGAATCCCTACTATAAAATAAATTATTATTTCAGTTCACGGACGCGCAGAGGGAAGAAACTGGAGAGCCGAGAGGCGTGTAACTTGAAAAGCGTTTAGTTTGGTATCAACATAAGATCGTGTTGTTTTTGTTTTTGTATTCTGTTGAGAAAAACAAAACTGGGGAATCAATGTGTTTTTTCCGGTTTGTCGCGCAATTTTTGGTTCCAGGCGTGAAGAGAGCTGCAGAAACTGTTCTAGGCTGACGCCTGCAGTTTGCGGTACTCCTCCGCGTTCATGTCAAAAAGCTTCTGTCAGACCTCGTCTAGCACGCCGCGATATTTCCCTTTACCTTTTACCTGGCTTACCTGGCTGATTTACCTGGCTGCGTACATCCAGACCTCTCTGGAGTACGCCACCAGAGAGGGCCTGGACTGAGGCCCTCTGCTCATATTCTTTGGGCCTAATAAAGTGTCATCTTTCTCTCTTTCTTGCACATCCATCCAGCTTTTCATCCGAGACCCTTTTGCGCCTGTGGTGCACTGAAACATCGGTACACGTCCCTGCGCGAGCCCAAGACTGCGTTTCTTTCACGACGATCCTCCTCAAGCAGGACCACACTTGTGTCAGATCTTGGGTTAGCAAAGCTGATTGAACTCTGCGTTCAGTCTCTCACAGTGTTTTGTCACACTTCGTGCGCTACAGCGATGATAAACGATTATTGTCACACTTCGTGCGCTACAGCGATGCGCAACGATTAGTGATCTTCGTAATGTGACAGCGCCGCGAACAACGATATTGGCAATAAACGGTGTCGACAAAAATAAGGTTCCTACACACAGCGGCGTCTGAATGCGTTTGAATTCGCTTTATTAACGAACTTCTAAATTTCTGAGATACGTAGTTTTATTGTGCAAAAAGAAAAAAAAAACAGTTTCATTTCCTAGAACTATCTTTGTATATTAAATACCCATGACTCCTTCCAATGAGACAGCATTTCCTTTGATTTACTTCTTGCTCACTTTATATTTTTGTCACGTGATGAAGACGTGTGGTTGCAATGGCGACAAAATATGCTGACACAAGCGAGAAGGTACGGGATAACCACAAAGCTATCCTGCGCAACTGAAACAAATGCTTGATATGTGCATGTTGTTGTGTATTCTGCGGCAATTTATAAATAAAATGAATTTGCCTCGAATGATCAGATACAAGTTGCTACAGTGCTCTCGCTCTTCATTGATTTGCAGCACGGCAGATATCAGGACGTAGACTAATGACTACCGCGAACAATCTTTTAAATTCTAGTAAAATTAAAGCAAAACGACCCGTTAGGTCAAGTCTCCGTAATTCGTTTTCCGTGTTATTTTTGCAGCTAAAGCTAGATAAAGTTCATAGAAAGTTTTAATCTGCATTTTATTGGAAAAAGAGAATGTAAATACATATATTTATTGCGATTTTTTTCTCATATAACACTCAATACGAAAGGCAAAAAGAAACGCTTTTATTTATGCTTCTTCAGAGGCATGGATATTTGAGACCGGAAATTTCCACCTTGTAACTGTTTAAGAGACCTCGGGGTCAATATTTGTGCAGTTTCCGAACCAGCACCGCCTAAAAAGGGAACAATTTTCATCTTAGATTTCTCGAATTTGTCGTGGCGAGACACCGAGGAATGTTAGCCAGCCGTCAATTTATGCTTGGTACGCTATTCTAAGCACCACGCAGTTTTAAAGTAGGATCTCTCTATTACGCGTACTGGTCTGTTTTCGGTTTTTGGAGCAAGATATACGTTAAAAATAAGCATTCAACAAATATCTGACAAGGTTACCAGGAAGCTATGTCTGAATGCATTTAGTTGTAGTACATTTGTGTATACACGTGCTAACAACTTGATACAAAACAGACATACACGTATACGAGCTATATCCTGACATAGAAATAGCGCCTCCTGCGTCAATATCACTTTTACTTAGGTTTGAGTTGTTTGCAATTTGTGACGAACTCTCCTTATTTGTTTTCCGTCCGGTCATAATGTGTGTGTGAGCAACATGTGGCATGCCGAATGGGTTTGGTTGCTTTGAACGACCCATCAGATAGCACAGGTCCAATTCATTTGAGCTTCACGTCAAAGAGTGGTTCGTAATTAACATCAGACTAAGAATGCTTGAAATGGGTAAGCGGCGCTTGGTAAATCTGCTGTCTTTTTCATCTTCTACGCAGTTCATTGACTGCTCCTGCTGGCGATCCCAATAGTATCTTAGAGGAGCGGTTGAGGATTTGTATGTTTCTTTCAAGCTACATGTGAAATAATTTTTTTTTATCTCAGTTCTAAAAAAAAAAAAAACTAAATTACCGATGTACCGCTTGTATTGCAAAACTGTGAGCGGCTTAGTTATTTCGTTACATTCGATGCCGAATTTTAACTGTCCGGTTTTTACCATACATTCAAAACCATATTTTTGTTGAACCCGCCCCATAACCCTTTGCAAAAAAGGCCTAAATTATATTTTAAAAAATGGTTCGGAGAAAGGTAGATTTTATAAAATTGCACAATAAGCTCCTCTCACAAACTTCTTCACTCTTTCCACAATGCCAGAGGGAATTCCAGAGAAGAGGAGAGTCGGGAAAAGGAAACCTCTAATCATTGAGAGTAGAGGAGCTTATCTTCCTCTGATGGTGCAACAAAAAGAAGTTCAGCTTTTTTTGTCCAATGTATCCACCCTAGGTGACTCGGGTGCACGTGGCAGGTCGCTGCGGCGACACTATATTTTAGCACCATTAACAATGGCAGACTGTATTAGTGTAGCAATCACGGCGTTTTTGAAAACAAATCTAAAAAGCCTAAAAGAACAGGCTGTGTATCACTGAAGATTGATTGGAGCCGGATATTGCTTGCACCTCTAAAGAGTCGAGCTAACTAAAACTATTCCCGCACGCAGAGTTGGCCAAGTAGGCGGCGCGCGCGTGGCCTAACGGTTAACGCGCCTGCCTCCCAAGCGAAAAGCTAGGGTTCGATTCCTGGGAGCGACGCATCTTTTGACATTCCTGCAATTTAAGTTTCTGGTAAATTCGAGAACCCGGTTGGGATTGTTCGAGGTCCGAAAGTTCTACGTGTCGAACATTCTACGCCGACTATTCCAGGAGCTCACTCGTGTACACAAGGGGCTTCGCATAGCGAGCCAGGGTCATTTTCTCCCCAGCGTTCGACTCTGCTGTGATGCCGAATTCGACGCCCGCGACGCTCTGTTATTATCTTTCGTACCCGTTTATTTTTGGCACAAGTTCGCCACATTAAACTTTTTTATTTCTGTTTATTTATTGTTCTTTTGGTTACCACCCGTGACATTTTGGTGGAGGTGAGTTGTACGCATGTCTCTTCAGCACACCCCTACGAGGGCCCGCAGTGCAAGTCCGATCCCGAGCCCCCGAGGACCCAATGAAGAGAGGACAGAAACCCGATCAAGTACCCGCAAACTCGGCCAACCCCCGGAACTTGGACCACTGCCGGACAGGACAATGAAGCTGCCGAAGCCGACGATGAACACCACGTCGCAGCCGGACGGAACGCCACCGACGTCCATTGTCTACGTGTTTGCCCCACCAAGGTCGCCGCCGAATTTAAGTGGCAATTTTCATGAAGATGTGGACGACTGGTCGCGCCACTACGAACGCGTCGCACGGTTCAAAGGATGGGGCCCGGAGCAGAGCCTGCAAAATATCTACTTCACTCTGGAAGGCAGTGCACGCACCTGGTTCGAGAACCACGAAGCGTCAATTTCGTCGTGGCAAGACTTCCAGGCGGAGCTTCGACGTACTTTCGCCAGCCAGCAGTGACGTCAGCGGGCCGAGGATCTTCTTCAAGCAAGAAGCGAAGGGCCAGACGAGAGCGTCTCAAGTTTCTTCGAGGGCGTTCTCCGCCTCATGAACCGCGCCGACCTAAAGGCTCCTGACGAGAAGAAGCTGCGGTTCCTGGTGCGAGTGGTGAAAGAGACCATCTTCCGAGGCCTTGTGCGGAACCCGCCTATCACCGTCGAAGACTTCATCACGGAGGCAACAAACATCGAACGTGCCCTTTAAGCACGGGCCTCCCATTACCAGTGACTTCCCGGCGTCGCTGCAATCTCGACTTCCAGCTGCAACAGCCCGGACCTCCGCGAGATTTTCCGGGACGTCGTGCGGGAGGAAATCAGGAAGCTGCTACCTGCTGCCACAAGGCCGGTTACGCCCTCAGTCGCCGAGATTGTCAGGGAAGAACTTGAGCAGGCGCTGCAGTCAGAAGTTCTCACAGCGCCGCTCCAGAACCACCGAAGCTGAGCTACGGCACAGCTACCTGACGACAACAGCCCCTCACCCATATACGGCGACACCTCGACGGGACCTCCCGGAGCCGCAGACTTTCCTACGTCGAGAAGGGCAACCCCACCCCGCCTGCACCGAACAACCGGCGCCTAGGAAGACAGATGTCTGGCGCACGGCCTATCTACGACCACTCTGTTATCACTGCGGCGAGGCCGATCACGTCTACCAGAGGTGCCCGTACCGACAAATTGGCCTGCGAGGCTTCGCGCCGAGCGATCCGCGACCTCGCCTTGGGGAGCGACCAAGAGACATCGAGGAGTACCTCCGACGACCCCTGTCCCCGGTGCCGACTCCACCCCGAGGTTCCCGTTCGCCTTTGCCTCGACGTGCGCTTTCGCCCTTCCGCCGTTCTCGTCGGGACAGCCTGTCTCTCCTATCTCGTCGGGAAAACAAAGTGCGGCAACGCCTGGAGGTGGCGTTGCTGAAGACGACCAAAGTAAAGAGCCTCCAAGAACGCCGGAGCGCTCCCACTCTCCCGACGCCATGCGTCGCAACGAAGCTCCTGCAACGGTGTCCGACAACATAAATGTTGTTATCTACGGCTTCGACGCATCGGCACTTGTGGACACCGGAGCAGACTACTCAGTCAGGAGTGGGAGGCTCTCTCGCCGCCTGCGAAAAGTTACGACGCCCTGGGGAGGACCACAAATTCGAACCGCCGGAGGACACCTTATCACACCTGTCGGAATTTGCACTGCTCGCGTCGAAATTCACGCCGAAACGTGCCCTGTGGAATTGGTCGTTCTACAAGACTGTTCCAGAGATGTCATTCTCGGCATGGAATTTCTGTACGAATACGGCGCCGTCATCGACCTGGGTGAGAACAGATTGACGCTGTGGAAGCCTCTTCCGCCTTCAGAGAAACCCCGACCAGCGTCACCCGCCGTCCGAGTCGCCGTCGACCACGTGAAGCTGCCTCCGCGATCAAGTGTTGTCGTACCCGTGGCGGCAGATACAGCTACTTGCGGCGAAGTTCTCCTGGGAGGCAACCTTCAATTGCTCCTGGGAAGAGGAATAGGCGTCGCATGAGGAGTAGCTGAACTTCACGATGGGCGGACTGTGGTCCTCGTGACGAACTTCCGAAATAAACTCAACACGTCACGAAAGTTGCAGCCGTGGGTCACGTCGAGGAACTTCAAAACACCGCCGAGATCGCCGTGATTACTGACGAAACCTTGCCACCTCAGCAAGACAGTACGTCGCCAGCGCAGCTCGACATTGAACCTAAGCTTCCGGGCCCGAAACGCCGGCAGCTTCTTCATCTCCTCGCCGAATACCACGACTGCTTTGCGAAGTCGTGGAAGGTAGGCCAAACCGCCGTTACGAAGCACCGCATCGTTACCGAAGACGACGCGCGCCATGTGCATCGATCGCTGTACCGAGTCTCCGTTAAAGAAAGGGAGGTAATCCAGGAGCGAGTTCAAAAGATGCTGAGAAGCGACATAATAGTCCGTGAGCCTCTCCAGTCGTGCTGGTTAAGAAGAAGGACGGAAAACTTAGGTTCTGCGTGGACTACCGGCAGCTGAACGTGGCAACAAAGAAAGACGTCTACCCACTCCCCCGCATCGACGACACTCTAGACCGGCTGTGCCAGTCTCGATATTTCTCATCGATGGACCTGAAGAGCGGCTACTGGCAGATCGAAGTCGACGAACGGGACCGAGAAGTTCAAAGTGATGCCCTTCGCATTGTGCACGGCGCCAGCATCTTTCCAGTGTGTCATGGACACCGTACTGGCAGGACTGAAGTGGAAGAGCTGTGTCGTCTACCTTGACGACGTCGTCGTGTTTTCCAGCGACTTCGACAAGACTTGCGACGACTCCGAGCAGCTCTCCCAGCCATACGGACTGCCGGACTCACCCTGAAGCCGTCAATGTGTCGGTTCGCCTATGACGAACTGAAGCGCCTAGGCCACGTGGTTAGTAACGAAAGCGTCCGCCCAGACCCGAGAAGACTCGCGCCGTCGCGGCATTCCCAGCGCCGAAAGACAAGAAGCCCGTGCGAAGATTCCTCGGACTTTGTGCCTACTATCGGCGCTTCGTTCGAGATTTTGCAAGGATTTCCGCACCGCTCAAAAACCTCACGAAGGACGCCAAGAAGTTCAAATGGGCCGAGGAGCAGCAGCAGGCATTCGACGAGCTGAAGCGAAGACTCCAGACTCCTCCTGTCCTAGGACACTTTGATCAGGATACGGAAACCGAGATTCACACGGACGCTAGAAATGTAGGACTTGGAGCGGTACTGGTTCAAGTGCAAGGAGGCACCGAGCGAGTCTTCGCCTACGCAAGTCGGACGCTGTCCAAATCTGAGAGAAATTACTCCACGACTGAAAAGGAGTGTCTTGCGGTCGTCTGGGCAATCACGAAGTTTCGCATGTACTTGTACGGGAGCCCGTTCCGCGTAGTCACAGACCACCGCTCGCTCTGCTCGCTTGCGAACCTCAAGGACCCTTCAGGACGCCTCGCTCGAAAGAGTCTCCGACTGCAGGGGTTCAACATGACTGTATTCTACAAGTCAGGCCGCAACCACAGCGATGCCGTCTGCTTGTCCAGGGCCCCTGTCGAAATACCTTCCGGCAGCAGCGACGACAAGGACGACGGGTGCTTCCTAGGAGCGGTGACCAACGACGACCTGGCACGACGTCAACGAAACGATCCTGAGCTGCGCGCATTATACCAGCACCTGGAAGGGCGCGGGAGTACCGTGCCCCGTGTTTTCTCACGAACCCCGCCGACCTTCGCCATTCGACAAGGTATACTCTGCAAAGAGAACTTTTGGGACAGCAACTCGCGGTGGCTGCTGGTAATCCCGGCCGACCTTTGAGAGGAGGTCCTTCAACCATGTCACGACGACCCTACGTCCGGACACCTCGGTTTCAGCCAGACACTGGCCCATATTCGCGAAAAGTATTACTGGCCCAATCTCCCCAAAACCGTCCACCTCTACACCCGATCCTGCCAGGAGTGCCGGCGATGCAAGAAACTGCCAACAAAGTCGGCAGGTCTCCTGCAGCCCATTCCTCCGTCAGCTACGCCGTTCCAGCAGATCGGAATGGATCTAGTGGGTCCTTTTCAGCCGTCGAGCCTGAAAAACCGGTGGATAATCGTCGCCACAGATTATCTCACGCGGTACGCGGAAACGAAAGTCCTTCCTTTCGGAACTGCTGTGGAAGTTGCCAAGTTTTTCATTGAATCCATTGTCCTCCGGCACGGCGCTCCCGAAGTCCTGATCTCAGACCGTGGATCCTCGTTCATGGCCCAGCTGACACAAGAAGTCCTTCGTCTCAGCCACACCAGCCATCGTCGCACCACGGCGTACCACCCTCAGACCAACGGACTGACGGAAAGACTGAACAAGACATTCGCCGACATGATTTCCATGTACTTCGACGTGGAGCACAAGACATGGGACGGGGTGTTGCCGTACGTCAACTTTGCCTACAACACGGCCGTGCAAGAGACCACCGGGGTTACACCCTTTCCATTTGTTTATGGTCGCAAAGTGACGACAATGCTGGACGCGATGATACCCCACGAACCGGTTGTCGACGGAAGCGACGACGCCCAGTTCGTTGCCCAACGGGCAGAAGAAGTCCGTCACCTCGCCAAACACCGGATTAAAGCCCAGCAATGTGTCGACACAGGCCGCTACATTCTTCGTCGTCCGGACGTCTACTTCCACCCCGGAGACAGAGTATGTGTCTGGACGCCGGTTCGCCGGTGTGGCCTGAGCGAGAAACTCCTGAAGCGGTATTTCGGACCCTACATTGTACTTCGTCGACTTGGAGATCTGATGCCCGACGGAACAAGAACATCATCACGCCGCCCATCACGACCTGAAGTCATCCACGTCGTGCGTTTGAAGCCGTACTACGCTGATAGGACTGTAGACCTTAAGTGTTCCAGATGACTCTTTAGTCTATGGTTATTTTTATTATCTTTGTTTTGTTTTGTGTTGCATCGTGACGATGCGCTTTTTAAAGGGGGGAGTTATTCCGCGCGCGCAGCTGGACAAGTAGGCAGCGCGCGCATGGCCTAACGGTTATCGCGCCTGCCTCCCACGCGAAAAGCCAGGGTTCGATTCTTAGGAGCGACGCGTCTTTTGTTATTCCTGCAATTTATTTTTCTGGTAAACTCGAGAACCCTGTTGCTTGTTCGAGGTCCGAATGTTCTACGCGTTGAACATTCTACGCCCACAATTCCAGAAGCTCACTCGTGTACATGAGGGACTTCGCATAGCGAGCCAGGGTCAGTTTCGCCCCAGCATTAAAATCTGCTGTTGCGCCGACTTCGACGCCCGCAACGCTCTGTTATTATATTTCGTACCCGTTTATTTTTGGCACCAGTTAGCCACATTAAATGTTTATTTTTTTCTGTCTATTTATTGTTCTTTTGGTCACCACCCGTGACAATATATATAACATTAATTTCTACCTAGTGTTCGCTAGTAGGATATATACTGGTAAGCCGATCTTGAAGCACACATAGAGTTGCTGTCAGCTGAAAGATCATAGGGTGAGGACCATTATGGTGTTGATTCTGAGAGCGGGATCGGCGCTTCGACGATCTTATCCACCGATGCCGAGATCTTATTAGCTACCGAGCAATGGTAAGATGTTCAGCACCCGGCAGTTAATGCGTTTCTTAAATTGTTGGTGCTCTAGCTCCCCTAACTGACAGGTTCCCCTCTCTGCACTCATCTGAAACACCCATGCTTCCCAAGCTGCTTGGAAACTTAAAAACAAATTATTTTTGGATATCCTACCTCTCCATTATCCCCGCATGGGAAGCCAAATGGAGCGAAGTATCTGTTCGTCTTTGTGGACCAATCGGATTTCCAATTACGGCACCTTATGACGCAGTGCTCCATACTCTGAAAATATTTGTAGCGAGAAAGGTAGTTAACTTCAAATATTTGCTGTGGGAAAAATGTTTGATTAATTTTTCAATATTAATTTAGATATCAAATTCTGTAGAACATATATTTCCCTTAACTACAGATGCTACCGCAAATGTGTAATGGTCTCCGAAATCGATGCCTGGGTGAAAACATTAAACTTTAGTTGTACTTGTATTATTTTTTATAGAAGATAATGCGTTGTGCATTAGGTTCTATTGCGAAGTCAAATTTGGGGGTTTTTACGTGCCAAACCAACGACGGGCATCTGCCGGGTTCTATTTCCGGTACATGTTTAGCGATTTCACATACGTTTATTTCTGGGTTTCAAATCCAACGGTCCAGTCCTTATATATGCAATACCTAAGAGGCGTTTGAATACATGTAAATGAACAAATTTAAAACAAGTCATTGTTCTTTCTTACAAAGACAAAAAATCGAGATTGTACTTCTCCAACCATAAAGAACGTCACTCTATGGGAGCCTCAGCTGTGACGTATGTTCATGACACAGCACAGACATGATCGGCATAACTTAAGAGGTAGCTTTTCTTATTGGAAACGTGTTTGTTATCGCACGACTCAAGGGTTGCCCAAACGAACAATAAAACAAAAACAAAAAAATGCCGTGCACGGAAAAAAAAAAGTGTGCAGGCTTCCAAAAGGCGAGAAGTTTGCTGCGCGGGCCTACGTTTAAAGCGAGGGCATGAACCATACAAGCAGCACGCCTTTCCTCCTCGGCTCCCCACTGTCGTACCCTCCTCTTCCTTGTTTTCGGAAGATTTGCGATTGACAACAACATTGGGGTCTTGACGACAGCCAGCAGAGCGTGTGACTCCGGATCCACGTGATGAGCACCCTTCAATCCTCTCTTCAAGAACCCAAGTCGTGAATAGCATTTTCGAGCAAAAAAGAAAAAAAAAGAAAAAAAAAGAACGTTTGCGAGGTGACCGGTACAGAAGGAAACCATTCATTTGTAGCGACAGCAAATGCTGTGGTTGCACAAACCGTGTACTGTTGGAACAGACCTTCAGCATGCTGCGCGCATTGCCAAGAGGTAGGGGAGCGGATTTCAGGGAGAGGGTAGGTATACAAAAGGGAAGGGGAGTGATGCTCACGGCCGAATAGTATTCCTCCGGGTGAATGGTTCGACAAAACCTCTCCGGTGTGAGGAAACCGTCCGCAACCTGCTTGGTGATGTTAAAAAAGTCATAGTCGGATTGTGTTTTCCAGCATTTCTCTCCACGTAGCCTGGAAATAAACAAGAATCGGTCATTATATGTTTTAAAATAACAATATATCGAAATCTGGGTGTGTGCAATGGAAGAAATACGGACGTTTTCATGATAATGCAATTGATCCAAAGGTGCAAGCGAGCTGCACTAGAGTGATGAAAATATTCCCTGGAGAAGAGGAACATCGGGGCCAAAGGAAAGACACCAATCTCCAAACATAGCTAGGTGACTTGTGCGCGACAGAAAACATCCGCCTGGTCCTGGTATCGAATCAGGGACCTCTCTATTTAGAGTGGAGCTCTCTACCTACTGAGCTAATCAGGAGTTAGGCGTCAGTAGTGCTAACAGGTTTTATCAGCTGCCGTCGGTCGAACTCCAACAACCCTAAAGAAAACTCCATTTGTATGAAAATATTCTTGTGTCCAATAAACACATATGAATCATGCAAGATATATAAGAACATATAAGAACCACACAATAACCATAGCAATAACTATATAAGACATAAGAACATAAGAGAAACTTTTCACCAGATTCTTATATTTTTTATATAGTTCTTATATATCTTGTATGACTCATACGTGTTCATTGAACGGAGATATTTCTTATACAATTGAGAATTTTCAATACGGAAGGATAAAAGGCTGCCTTTTAAGGTTATTACGATAATGAAAATATTTCAAAGGTGCAAGCGAGCTGGAAAAACATGATGAAAATAATCGCTGCAAAAAAAGAACAAGGGGACAAAGGACAAACACAAATCTCAACACAGCTAGGAGAAATTAACTGTGTTTAGAGATATGTGCTTGTCATTCGTCCCCCTTGTTCTTCTTCTCCGGGGAATATTTTTATAACGGATGTTTTCCTGATTCATGAGATTAGCTTAATAATACAACATTTACATCTTTAATGAACACACAAGAAGAAATAGAGAAAAGTATCCTTCCACTAGCAAAAAGCAGCCGATATACTACATCCTCTTTAATTGGAGTGATTATCCAAATGCGTGCCTACGAAAATTCTAAGGGCCCTGTAACACTGAGGCAACACTACGGCAACAGCAACACAGCATGCTGTCCAAAAATCGTGCAACTTGTTGCTCCCTTCCCATGTTGTCCGACAACCCTGTGACATCGCCGCAACAGTAGCACAACATGAATGACAACGAAAAAGTTACCTCGGTATGACAGCTTTCGGAAAAAAAAAAAAAAAAAAAAAAACAACTTGTTTTGGACAACGCGTGCTGCTCTTATGACTGGCTGGGCGAATTGCGGGCCGACAACAAGACAACACCTATAGCTTTAAGGGCAGAGCTAGTTTGCTATCAACGTCGTTTTTTTATGAGCTTACTAAAATAAAGGCTTGGAAAACGTTATCCAACAATAATTAAGGCTATCGTGCAGCTAAGATAATTTTATGAATGTTTTTACCGCATAATTATTGCAAGTGCTTGTCAAAATGGTCACAGAGGCGGTCGTGAACGTTCAAACTGCTGTTGATCTTGGAACTACCGAGAGACCAGCTCACATTACTGCTAGTGAAATAAAATAACATGTCTATACTAGGCTGCTGATATGATATTATTAAAATAACGCAAGAAAGAAAAAGGTTAAAAAATAAAAGCATTAAAACAACCACTATGATAATGATTCTTGATTTCATTTCATTTTATTTATTATATCCTTAAGGCGCCCATGGGGCTTTACATAAAGGGGGCAAGTACAACATTATTCAAAACACAAACAGAAAAGAAATAAAACAAGAAAACAGGTGTTACGATTGCTATGCGTTTAAGTAAGTGGTAAGAGAAGCTCTGAAACCAGAGGATTCTTGGACGATTACAATATTATCAGGAAGGGAGTTCCATTCGTATGTAGCTAACTGTAATGGAGATAATTTGAAAAGGTTTGACCGTGGAGTGACCAAATGGAGGTTTTCTGAATTGTCAGTGCGCGCGGAAATATGTGGTGCAGTCCGGCAATACAGTTATCTCCTGGATGGGCAGTGGTAGTACAATGTATGCAATGATGCAAGTCTTGAGATTTTCCTTCTGTGTGCAAGAGTTGGTACTCCGAGTTTTTCCTTTAGTGAGGTTATGCTTGTGCGCGTGTACTTTTTAAGAATGAAGCGTGCGGCTCTATTTTGCACTGATTCTAGTTTTTGTGTCAAATAAAACTTATGTGGCTTTTTATATTAAAGAAGCGCAATCCAGTTCAGATTGAATAAGGGCGGTATATGCTACAAGCTTTGTTTCACAGTTTGCCATGTGAAGATTTCGACTTAAAAAACCGAGGCTTTCATTTTCTTTTACACTTATGCGAATGATGTGGGCTTCCCAAGACGATTTTGATGTAAAATGAACCCCAAGATATTTATATGTATGCACATGTTCAAGAACCCCATCGAAGAGAGTGAGTGCTAAACTGCTGGACTTCTCTTAGTACTAAAATTGTCACATTTTGCTTTTAGAAATACTTATCTTCATTTTCCACATTAGACGCCATGTCTTTATTATAATGATGTCGGTCTGAAGTTCAATACAGTCCCGAATGCTAGATGAGTTTCTATAAATCACACAATCATCGGCATAAAAACTGATGGTGCACTGGATAGTAGGGGACAAGTCGTGTACATACGAAAGGAAAGTAGTGGGCCCAGCACGGTTCCCTGTGGTACTGCTGATTTTACGTTCCGATGACATGAGGATTCGCGTTCATAGCAGACACTTTACGAGCGGTCGACGAGGAAGTTCATTTACACTGTATGACAAATGGTTCTATTTGCAAAGCGCGTAATTTAAGAAGTCGTTGACGTGGTAACTTGTCAAATGTTTTTTTTTTATGTCCATAAAATTGCATGGGTTTCTCTTTTAGACTGAAGTTTCTGATGAAGGTCTGTGAGAAATTCAAAGAGCTGGGTTTCGCATGAATGATACCGCCAGAAACCGTGCTGGTTTAAAAAGAGCAAGTTGTTGTCCGGCAAATGATCCATAATATTCCAGAAAATTACATGCTCCATCAACTTACTAGGTACACGTGTCAGAAGGATCGATCTATAGTTCGTCAACTCATTCCTGTGACCGGTCTTAAAAAGAGTGGGGACTTTTGCTTCTTTCCAATTTGCAGGTATTTTACCAGTATGTAAGGAGTGCTGGAAAAGTAAACACAGAAGAGAGGAAGCTTCTTATTTGCAGAGCCTAAGCACTTTCGTTGAAATAATATCAGGGACTGGAGCTCAACTTTGTTCAAGATTTTCTATCAGTTTGTGAATACCAGTCGCACACATAGCAATTGGAGCCATATGAGTTAGTATACTATGTTCAGGTAAAATAACTAGCAAGGGAAAGGACTCGTCAGAAAACATTTCACTAATCAGAAAACATTTCACTAAAGAAATTGCCAACTCGTTCGCAGACGTCAACAGCCTCCAGCTCGTTTCTCGAAGAATCAGTAAAGTGAAAGGGATTGGAAGTGTGCTTGGGTGTTAACTGCAGTCCAAATTATTTTGAGTTAGTTTTTATAAGGCCGCGTAGGTCCTCAATAAAGAACTAATTTTTCGCTTTTATTATTTTATTCACACACATTTGGGAGATTTCGTCGTACTTTGCAAATGCAATAAAAGAACGCGATATTTTAGCCTGCTTGCTTGGCACTAGGAAACAGCCGCTAGCAGACTCCCGAACTGATTCAAAAATCCCCAGGACGTTTTGGAGAATGAAGCGATCACATAGCAGGCAGAAGCAAGTATACAGCGTGGAAAAATATTTATTTTACCTATTGTTATGAAAGCCGATAGCAAATACGATATAGCTTCGCCAATACTGGAAACTCCTCCGGAAACACATAGGAGCGGCGGCGAACGTGACAGTGGCGCCTCTAGCGGACTCGGAGTCTACGGAAGCAGTCGTCGCAATGGAAAAGTATAGGCACTGCGACGTCCTCGAGCTTTACAAGCCCTGTATCGTCACCCTAACAGCGAAAACTATTTATTACGGTCAGTTCGCTTGCAAAGCGGAATCCACTGATCTCAACTGCAACGACAATCGAATAACAACGCGCGCATAAACAAAGATAGAGCAGTTTATTTAGAGGTATCAAAAGCCTCTCAGGGGATCACACGCGTTTGAAACGTGTCTGGGAAGCGGAAAAAAGCCGTTTAGCTACTCGAACTACGTCGTAATCGTTAAAACATGCAAAAACGACATGTTAATATTATCAGACCAAGCGCACGAGCTGCTGGAGCATAGAAACAAAACAAGAAGTAAGGATAAAAATGAACGTGCAAACACTTACCGAACTTCGCAGAAAAAATGGTGTCGCCATTCCCGACGAAAATAAGAAGAAACGGGAAAGAGAAGAACAACGGCGAATAAAACAAAGAAGCTAGCAAAAAACTATTTCAACGACGACGATTGTTGCGGCGCTTATAGAAAAAAAGAAAGAAAAATGTAAAGCAGCAAATGAATAGCTGGTGGTCGCCACCGGTGTTGAGCTCACGACAAACAAAGCGGAATCAACAGACAAAACTAATTAAAAAAGAAGAAAGCGACCCTTTTTTTTCAGCTGCTTGTTGTACATTTCTTTATATGCTTTCGCGGCGTCGGTACGAACTAAAAACAAAACAGGGGAAATTAATAACGTAGTGTAGCTCACACTGCCCGGTAAAAAAGAGTCGCAGAAATGTTTTGGTCGCAGGCAGCAATCTTTTATATGTGCTAGCAGTGAATAACCTTTTTTTGCTTTCGAATTTCTTTTTCCAGTGACTTTGGCGGGTTGTTCGTTCGCTCGCTTGACGAAGCAGTTTAAAAGTGCATTCAAGTACTTGTTGACGTAGGTGTCGTAGGTTGACGTAGGAAGCCGAAGAAAGATTTTCCACCACATCGCACAAACTTGTTCTTGCAGTGGTAGGCACCACATCGCACAAACGTGTTCTTGAATGCGGCCGGTTGATCAACAAACGATGACCCGTCGCAATTCGAATAAAAATGGGTAATGAGCTTACACTTTTTAATATATTTAATAAATATCAAAAAGCACGTATGACGATTTTGGATTAGAAACTCAATCGAAGGCGAAAATGGGAGGTTATCGGAGACGACAGTGGAAGAAAACAACAACAACAACAGCAAAGTTGCAGACGGCCCTCAAAATGCCCGGGCCTAGCGCAGACGAACCGGGGGTAGTAAGCGCGGAAGCGAAGGAAAGGGAGTAAAAACTAAGCCAAACAAAGCAAGGATACGCGATTGCTTACACGTCGGGCAATAAGAAAAAAGGAAAAAGCAAACAAAAAAATATACGCAGCAACATATAAGCAGGAGGAAGAAATAACGCGGCAGAGTGGCGTCGCCTCAAAGATATAAAAGAAAGAAGACTCAAAAATGGAAAGAGTGGAGACGGTTCAACGGGTGTCGGCCTTTATCGTAGAAGAAAAGAAGCAGCGAAGCAGATGTTGGTCGTCCCCGCGCTAACAATCGGAATTTGTGCACTGTAAATAACGTGACTGAAATCATCTTTTTTCGCGGGGCTACGACGCTCTCCCCTTCTTTCTTTGCAAGCGCGAGAAGTTTGCTTTTTTCGTAACTTCGCTTTTGTTAATCTATAATCGCGTCAGATTTGCATATGCACAACGCCTTCTTTCGGCGCATACTGACATCGCCCTAACGTACGTGGTTCGAAATTGACTTCTGCTTCTTCATCCGGAGACGATCTTAACGGGATTAGCCAGCTCGCCTGTTCGGCGAAACGGTTATAAGCAAGACACTCATGAGAAATGGGAATTGCAACGACAAAACGAATTGACTGATAAGAACAATAAAGTTGAAACGAAGCTATGTTCTGAAATGTTTGTACATTTCTCTTTTTCACGAAACAGCGCGAAGGCATACATTCGTGTTTTGCTTGGCTTACATAAGTTGTGACAGAATGTTTTCTTCGGGAGAACTCTGAAATTGCACCCAGAAAGCTGTAACATCTTTCCCACGCGAAGAGAATGTCTTTCACTCATGAGCTGGTACCCATTTTTTTAACTTTCAAAGCAGCGAATGTCCGCGACAATTTTTTTTCGTTGGTCACCTCGCACGGAGATAGGCAAAACCAATGCATTTCGGAGAATTTGTCTGCCAGCGGAGACTCCGAGCTCGCCAGGGGCGCTGGAATCACTTTTCGCCCGTTTTCCGCGGGAGTTGCCAGTATTGGCTTCCACGGTATTTGCCGATACTGTCGGTGTCGCAGTTTTTAAGCAATGTGAGTTCAGCTCAACACCACGCTGCAAAAAACGCTTCAGGAAACTGTAGGTGATAACTCAATTTTACAGTAGATGTCGGAATTTCATGAAAGAAAAAACTGAACAGAAACACCTTATACGATGTCGTAGATTCCTAACATATATCGGCAATATCATCTTCTTTGTATAGGGCTATATCGTTGTCAGCGAATGAAGAGCATCTTCATAAAATAAAGGTGGAAAATACTTCCCCGTGTCAAGTTTTCTAACCACAGTCAGTAGTTGATGCGGTCCCGTGGCAATTTCCGGCCCGTCGAATGCTCTAGCACATTGAAGATTCTCATTTCCAGCGACGCCTCGCCACACACGAACGAAGGTAAACAATCAAGATGGTGGAGTGTTCCAAGCATTGGGCCCGCCGTTAGCGCGGCGTGATAGGGTGGACGGACAACAAATCGGCCAACACGGATTCCGGGTGACAGCAACATGTTGCCCTGCTGTTCTTGTTGCCGCGATGTGAGAGGGTCGCTGGAAACGCGTCTATATCGTGTTGCCGATTAGAGTTGTCCGACAGTTGCCTCAGGGGTTCGAATCAATCAACCTTGTTATGGTTCATTCGGTTAAGTTCGCTTACACGAACCAACCGACGGACGCACCAGGACTCTAAAAAGAAAATTATTTGTTAAATTTAATAGATTCAGCTACATTTTGGTAAACGCTTTGATGTTCCTTAATGTCGATATAATGACCATAGTTTGTTTATATCGAGAATAACAGGACAACCACAATAAACGTATTTTCGCTGTGAACCTGGCGCCTGGTTTCCTCGCCAATGACAGATGAGCTGCAAGTTCCTTTCAACTATCGCTGACAGCTTAAGGAACATGATGCGCATAATATAGTAACGCTTTTAGCGTCATCAATCGTGTGGTAGATTTAGCTGCCTTTTAAATGAACTACGATTTAAGTAACTACGATTACAAGTAACATCCCCGTCAACTGGCAAACAATGCATTCAAAATTAGGGTGAAATAATAGCATAGGAAATGTCACGGGTTCAAAGAAAAATACAGGTTCGATGATGCCAGCGCCTAAGGAAGTTCAAGCAAATACTTACTTCAAAACAAATTGCATCCCCTTCTCACTACAATGCGAAAACGCGAAAGGCGGTCCGAGAGGCCCTCCAGAGTCCATAATGTATTTGACTTTGGACTTGCAGTCAACAGCACCAGGATGATTCTTGACATTTGTCAAGGGACCACTTCCATCGTGCACGCTCCCGAGCCTGCGAAAATATTGTTCATGCTAAGAAAACCGTCTAATGGTCAACACTATTTTCAGGGACAAATCAAGAAACGCAAAGCAAGGCTCATTATGGTCACTCTTCTTATCGGCCCATATCGCATTGTCCATAGCGATGATAAAAGGCATGGGGTTTACTAATGGTGAAAGCTTTTCCCCGGTGATACGCTGAGCACATGTGTTTGTAAAGGAACCGACGAGATACTTACAAATGCCCAATTTCGTGGGCTATTGTGGTGAATCCACGGTACACAGGAGGTACTGCCTCGGAAATTCCCACATTAGCGCCTTTCACGCAGACCATTCCGGAATAGGCACGGCCTGGAAATAATAATCCATCTGTTGCTTACCAAATACATTCAATAACGTTGTTTTAAGCGCTAAGAATAAGCTGTGATGTTAAAATCACCGTCTTTGGAAGAAGCAGGTATTTAGAATTATGAGACGTTCAGCCACTTAAAGTTAATAATTAGCCGAGGCGTGACCGCTTGTGCAAAATGCTCGAATGCCAAGGAAACAAGCCGTATCAAGAAGTAAGGCGGTGTGCTTACAGGGAAAATTTTCTTCAGAAAGGTACAAGCAAAACAAATACACAAACAAATATGAAGAGTTACTTTTTTCAAAGGAAATCTAAATTACAAATAACTAAACTCCCAGTCTTTGGCCAAATGCAGCGCTCGGTGCTCGAACCTGATGCCAAAGTTTCAGAACTTGCTGACTCAAAGGATATGAACAGTTTTTAGGAAATTTAAGAAACGCTTGAAAAAGAGTGACGTCAGCCACCGAAAACGGGACTCATTTTGCCAGTGTAAAATTAAAAAAAAATTGCTTCTAACTTTTGAATCTGCAAACACTGAGTTTTAAAACTTTGGCATCAGGTTGTACCGTTAGACCTCCATTTGGAGGGCACTAAGCATTAGGCAATGCGTTGGCTGCCTTGTAATGGGAAAACACTATTTTTTCTGGACACACGTACATTTCCGGCCTTACAGTTTTACGTAGTGTTGATTTTCGCGTTTGGTGTTGTAGAAATCTCACCACGAATATAAGTGAAATTTTCAAGAGATATTCGTTGAATGTGATGTTTATGATCATCATCTGACGACAACCCTTCTCGTCAAATTTTATTTGCGAACTAAGTGGCCGAAACATGCTTGAAAAACATTTTGAACTTGACTTTCTCCAACTACTTCAAAGCAAACAATGTGAATTTTATTCAGTAAAGGCCATCTTCTGTGAAAACGGCTACCAACTTACCAATCCCAATCAGTAATTCATGTTACAAAATAGCAGAAACGGCGAATATCATTCGTTATTCGTTAGACATCTCCCGGAAATAACTGGTTAAACTGCGATTCTCTCAAGATTCAGCATAAATGTGTGGTCCCGAGCACCTTCCGACCCCGCTTTCTTACCTTGAACGTTATTAGATAATTTTTTAGTCGTCTTGTTACGTGTCCCTAAGCGGCGCCTGAAATGTAAATATGAAAATACTAATTATGCGCATCCCTGCTGCTATGAACAGTAATCACATGAAACGGTGTATGTACATATAATTTGTGCTTTTTAGGCTTTACATGTCCTTTTTTTTGTGAAAGCTACACTTATGCAGTCTCGGCAGATGAGTTACACGGCGATTGGGACGTAACACAGGAGCTGTCACGATAAGTAAGATTATTAACTAAAACTTGTGAATGAACGTTCCAGTTCGTAAGAAAACATATCATTCTAATCAAAACGTAGTTGAGCGTCATCAAAAAGCACTAAAGTAGTCGATTTTAGAAAATTTTGGGAAGGGTTGTGGCGCGCTGACGTTACCACCCGTGATATCGGTGCAAGGTTGGCGATGCAAAAACTCAGATGAGAATATAATCTTCTGCGTTTGCCCATCACCAGCCCTGTCAACCTAAGAAACTCTCGATTTTGAATGTAATATTTACCCGCGGCCCTTACCACGTCTTTCTCTGGGCCATCGCTTTGAACCAAACGTAGAGACAGAGAAAAGGATTGTGCATCATGAAAAGCATAAGCTTTTTTTTTGTATTTAGAACATAAAGATTCCGTAAGAAATATTAAATATCCGCTAAACTCACTTACTATACATAAACAATCGACGAAATTGAAGACTTCACTTAATATTTGCAAGAGAAATATTGTTTCCGGGAAATTGTTTCTTAACGTCTGCTGACAGGAAATTTTAAAACCAAAACTGCGACGCTTGCGACAGCTTAATACTGACAATTGGAGATCCCTGGGATTTGCAGAAATACAGGGCTTTGCTATCCTCGGAAATAATACACGAATAACTTGTAGCATGCAGCGCATATTAGCCAAACATATGCACCTCTACCGCTCGTTTTGAGGGGCAACAAAACTTTTTTACACGTCTCTTGTCACCTTGCCGTAAAGTCAATTTAACCGGAAAATAAAAAAAGAGGGCATGTTACGATTTTGGATTGAAATGCTCTTTACACAAACTTGCTGCCACGAGTCGTACCGAAGTACGAAGTTAGCAAAGGTGGCGATGCTGGGCGAGTTTGTTCATCACTAGGTAATGTAGTCACACAGACGTTGCGTTTTTCGCTTTCTTATAAAAACAAGCGGTTTATTTCGACGATACCCGTTCGTCACCGAGACGGGTACCTACCTTCCGAATCTCGTTCATCTCGAGTCTACCTCCTCTTTTTTCTCGTTGTCCACACACAGCCTATCTAGGTGACGTCACACGCCGATGATACCACATCGCGTGGACCGGTTGCGGCATGCGTTCGCGGTTCTCGCGCACACGTGCCGACGGCTCCTGTCGTTGACAACACGGCCATCCTCCATCCCAGTCGCCCCGGCTGGGTCTTCCCGTCGCTGGAAGTTGGAATGTTTCGGCGAAGTGATCATCCGACTCACGCTAGCTCTTGCTGAGGTTCTACCTCTGCTATACCTGTGTCGCTCTCCGCTTCCGTTGACAGGCCGTCGTCGCTGCTCTCGGTGCTACTCTCAGCGCTGGCCGTGAAATGCTTCATCTGGTCAACAGCGGCAAAACCTTCGTAGAAACGTTGCGAGCGTTGGGTCTCCGGTAGATCTTGAACTTTATACCTATCGTGAGGTAGCTTTTCCACAACGATATACGGGCCTCGATATTTGGGGCGCAGCTTGCGCGACTCACCGGTTGCCCCTGGCTCTCTCTGGAGCATCGCGATATCACCTGGCTCGTAATTTGGCGCGACTCCTCGTTTCTTATTGTAATATTTTCTCTGGATCTCTTGATCTTGACGTATATTTTCTATGGCCTTTTTTCGTCGTTTGAGCACGGTAGCGTCCAAACTTTTCGCAACAGCGTCGTCGACTTCGTCACCTGTCGCGCTTCGGGAACGAAAGTTGAAGAGAAGACTGAAGGGTGTTGCTTTAGTTGCTCGGTTTAACGTGTTGTTTATTCCCCACTGAACTTGAGTGAGCGATTTGTCCCAGTCGTTTCCGTCACTCCTTTTCGACAGACTGGCAATGGCAGGTGTTATGATTCTGTTGTATCTCTCGACTTGCCAGTTCGCTCGGGGCGTGCAGGTGGCATTTTTCACGTGGGCGACGTTGAGAGACTTACAGTATTGCTCGAACTGTCGGCTGGTAAAAGCGGTGCCCAGGTCGGTAACCAATCTTCGTGGAGCACCGAAAATGCTAACGAGGTCCCTTAGAAAGTTCTTCGCGTAGCCTGACGAAGTGCTCCTGACGGCTCGAATGACAACGAACTTCGTGAAACCATCCACCGCCACTATTAAGTACGCGTTGCCACTGGTGCTGCGGACGAATGGGCCTAAGTGGTCCATATGAATGGTGTCAAAGGGCACGGCGACTTTTTCAATGCAGTGTAGTTTCCCTGGCTTTTTCCCGGATGGAACCTTGCGGTATAAGCACTCCAAACAGCATGCAATGTGTAGCTTGACGTAACGACGCATTCTCGGGAACCAATACTTCTTGGTGAGTAGTGCCATGGTCTTCTCAACAGCAAAGTGACCGACGTCATCGTGGCATCGTCTTACTACCTGCCAACGTGCTCCTCGTGGCACAGCCCACATCAGACGTTCTTCTCCGTTTTCATGGACTCTCTTGAGAATCTTGCCCTCCGCTAGCACGTGCTCGTTCTTGATACGCTGCGACTCTTTAGTTTTTGAAGGCCCCTGTAAGTAGTCTCTAATTCCTTGTAACGTTGGATCCGTCTTTTGGGCCAACACCAACCAGTCATCGTCAGAGAGGTCTGTAGCGAAAACGTTGACGTCCGTGGCGACATCCATTTCTTCGGGTCCCGATGCAGGAGCCCTACTGAGCGCGTCTACGTGGTTCATCTTGTTTCCTGGTCTGTGTTCAACACCATATCTATAGTCCTGCAACTTCAGATACCACCTTCCTATGCGTGGCATTAAATCTCGCTTAGACAGCGTGGTTCGTAGTGAGTTACAGTCTGTTACGAGTGTGAACTCAATCCCGTACAGGTACGGCCGAAGTTTCTCAACCGTCCAAACCACAGCTAACGCTTCAAGCTCGTAGGAGTGGTAGTGTTCTTCTTCCCGCGTCGTGCGTCGGCTGACATACATGACCGGATGCATCAAACCGTCTCTTTGTTCTTGTAACAGTACGCCTCCGATACCGAACTTGGATGCGTCTGTGTGTACCTCTGTTTTAGCACCGTGTGCGTAGAGTGCCAGCGTGGGTTTGCTCATAAGACTGCTTCGCAGCTTCTGGAATGCAGCCTCTTGGTTTGTCGTCCAGTGCCACTCTTCTCCCTTACAAAGTAACGTGGTGAGTGGTTTCGCTGTTGTGGCGAACCCGGCCACGAAGCGTTGAAAATAACTACAAAGGCCGAGAAAACGGCGAAGGTCATGAACGTTTGTTGGCGTCGGAAATTCGGAGATGCCCTTCAACTTGACTTGGTCAGGGTTGATGGACGAAGCCGAGATCTCATACCCCAAGTAGGTTATCTTTTCGTGGAAGAAAGAACACTTCTTCAAGCGCAGAGTGAGGCCAGCGTCTCTTAACACCTCCAGAATTTCGCGTAGAATGGCCAACCCTTCTTCAAACGTAATCGATGGAATCAACAGGTCCTCCATATAGGCCATGACCTTCGTGTTCTTGAGTGGGCCGAACACCGTGTTTATCATTCGCTGAAACACGCTTGGTGCGTTGACGAGGCCGAAAGGCATGCGAGTAAATTCGTAGTGGCCATCCGGAGTGATGAACCCTGTCTTCTCTTGGCTTTCCTCGGAGATGGGCACTTGATAATACCCAGATGCAAGATCTAGGCTTGTGAATAAATGTTTGTCGTGAGGCCTGTCTAGTTGGTCATCAATCAGAGGGAGGGGATACCTGTCCTTCTTTGTGATTTTGTTGAGGGCGCGAAAGTCAACACATAGTCGCCTCTCACCGTTCTTTTTTGTGACCAGTAAGATAGGACTCGCGTAGTCAGAAGTAGAGTCCGTTACAACTCCAGCGTCTTTGAGTTCATCGATCATTGACCGAACAGTCTGCCTCTCAGAGTATGCTAGACGGTATGGGCGGTACGTCACAGGAATGTGTGTTGTCAACTCTATTTTCATTTTTGTTGCCTTCGCACACCCCAGTTCCGAAAGCGATGTAGCAAAACAGTCGCGGTAGTCATTAATCGTGGTGACGAGTGCTTTCTTTTGCGAGTCAGAAACGGTTGGACCGACATCTACGTCCTCTGCTGCAATCAAGGGTGTCGGCTTTCTTTCGCTGTAGTTTACGTACGCGTCGAGGTTGGTGTTCGCGTCTTCTTCCATGCACCATGTTCCTCTAGCGATCTGTTCGTTTTCAGCGAGGACCAGCGGCGTAGCCGATATGTTAGTTACGGGGATATACAGTTCTCCCAGTTCGTCTTTTCTCAAAACACAGGTCGGGATGTAATGCCCACGCGATTCGTGGATACTGCTATCAATAAAGATGTCTCCGTGGGTTCTCTGTGTCCCTTCTCCGGAGCGGAGCGCGATAATCCCGACGTAGCTTGGAGGGATTACGACCGCTTCTTTGACCCATAGGCTTACGCGTCGTGGAGGCAGGACCAGTATCTTAAGATTGGCCAAAGTCCCGTCCTCATCATCAGACGTGTCACGCTCTTCGATAATGCGTAGGGTGTTCTTGCGACGTACCACCGTAACATGCGGTTGTTCAGTAAAAGGCTGTCCGACAAGCAGCGGAACAATCTGCACTGCGTCGCGCACCACGTACACCCTGACGTTGGCCTTGGCTTGGTCGACCGTCGATGTTGCTTAAAAACCCCCTAAAGGCGTCGTTTTTCCAGAGCCAAACCCGTTGATTGTGAAGGGATGATTCAACGGTTCGTAGGTCACGTTCATCAGCTGCGCTTCGCTTTCTCGTAACGTTACGCACTGGCTTCCCATGTCGACGAAAGCTTTGATTGGCCTGTCGTTTAGAATTGCCTGCATGAAATACTTCTCGTTTGGCGCCTTGCAGTCCCACGTCTTGTTACCTTGTTGGGTTAGAACATTTGCTTTCTTGTCACTCGTGTTCGTTGAGTTTCTTTTTTGAAAGCAGTCTTTCGTCTCGTGACCAGATTTCCCACAATTGGTGCATCTTGGTTTTCTCTGAGGTTTCGGGCATGCAGCCGAGAAATATCCGTATGTCGAGCAATTAAAACAAAGTGGCTCGCCTGTTTCGTTGAATCTTTTTCGTGGAGCCCTGCTCGTCGGCTCGTTGTTGTCTAAACCGCGATTTTGACGTTGACCGGTCGGCGGTTGATGGAGGGTTTTGGCCCGAGTGTGCTTGATCACATCGACTCGTTCATGCAGTCGCTTCATGCACCGAAGTAGCTCGTCTGGAGTGGCGTAATCTCGCACGCTCAGAGACCGCACTGAATCTTCGTCTTCTACTCCAGTGATCAGGTACTCGATGCACGTCCCGTCATCCAGGTTGCAGCGTCGTGCTTTCGCCAGCTTGTCATAAAAGTACGCTTCGATGGTCTCGTGGCGCCCTTTCTTTCTTTTCTCCATGTCCCTGAAGACGTGTTGAAAACTCGATGCCGACGGAAAGGCCTTTTTCATTTCCACTTTCCACTCGTGCCAGGTTCGTTGAACAGAGGTCAAACCGTCATACCATGTCTTTGCGACGCCGTGAAGCTTAGTGAGAGCAAAGCAGGTCGTTTGTCGATTACTCCATTCATAGGCCGCAGCAAGATTGTCAACCTTGTTGAGCCACGCTTCCACCGTAAGCTGGGTGTCCGATGATGGATCATATACTGGCACCAACTGAGCGCTCGTCGTAGCCAGCCGTCCGTCTATGGCGCTCGAAGCCCCCGTTGGTGGGTGGCGTTGTGGTGACTGCGTCGTTTGGAAAAGCTGGGCCGCTCTTTCCAAGGCTTCGCGTACGGCAGTTCGTATCGAAGCTTGCATGAGCACTTGAAAGTCAAGGACTCCGGACGTTGCACCGTCAGGAGCTAGGCCGTGGTCGTTCGATGTCGCGGTGTCCCTGGCTTCCGTCGTCAAATTGTCGTGCTGGCGATCGTCGTGGTCCGAGTGTCCGTCACGCACCTCCGCACTGCGAAGCATATCTGTGGTTGTCGGATCATCCTCTCGTGGGGTCCCCTGCCCTTGTCCTCCTGTCGTTAGCTTACGTCTTCTCGACATCGGGATTTACGTGGACGAAGCTCTCGTCGAGGATCTCTGGTAAAGCAAGAATTCGTAGAGTGCTACTTACGTTGTAGCATTCAATCCGAACGGCTTCTCAAGTCGTGCCTCTCGATCCCACTTCTGAGCTTTTCTGTAGTCACACAGACGTTGCGTTTTTCGTTTTCTTATAAAAACAAGCGGTTTATTTCGACGATACCCGTTCGTCACCGAGACGGGTACCTACCTTCCGAATCTCGTTCATCTCGAGTCTACCTCCTCTTTTTTTTCGTTGTCCACACACAGCCTATCTAGGTGACGTAACACGCCGATGATACCACATCACGTGGACCGGTTGCGGCATGCGTTCGCGGTTCTCGCGCACACGTGCCGACGGCTCCTGTCGTTGACAACAGTAAGGAAAATACAGCGCAGAGAAAGACGAAGACAAAGAGGAGAGAGATATCAGCGCACATGTGTCCTCTCTTGAACACATATCGGATAGACACATATAAGCACATATGTGTTTAACTAGATACCGCCTCCTAATAACTGAACTATGCCAAAATAAAAATAAAGATGCATTTTTTTAAAGAAACCATGAAAAAAATTTCTTTTTCATAATCATAATAAAATCAAAGGCCCAGTGGTCATAATATATATATATATATATATATATATATATATATAGAGAGAGAGAGAGAGAGAGAGAGAAAACGAAGCGCAGGATGACGAAAAGTATATACGGAAGAAAACGCACCTGAGACGGTTGTTGGAGTTTTTAAAACATATTATTGATAAAGTTGGTCGACGTTTTGGCCTGAGACAGACCTTTTTCAAGACTGGCACATGAGAGGTCAGATTGACGCTCCTTGACCAGGTCATGTGGCATTCCAAACATCTGGTTTCTCTCAAAAGTTGACGGTACCCCCCGACGCAGGCGTCCCCCCCCCCCCCCCCCGCGTGAACCCGACCCTGGTGAAAGAACTCGCACCATGTCAGAAAATCTAACTGAAGCAAAGCGGTGGAGGAGGGAGGAGGAGGGGCAGCCCCAAAAACAGCAAACGGCAAACTCTCGCAAAAAAAAAAAAAAAAAAAAGTTTCTGGGAAAAATGCTTCGAGCGGTGTCCGAGCGGTGCACCAGCCGCCCCCTCTGTCCGTGAAAAAAAAACACATCTACACATCCCCCCTTCACGTAATGAACTTCAAGACAGGGAAGACGAGGGGTGGTCCTGGACTTCCTCGCCGAAAAAAAAAAACAAAAAAAAACGGTTGCAGCTTTTGAGAAAACTTGCACCAAGCGGTGCACCAGCGGTGTGCGAGCCGCCTCCTCAGTGCGTAAAAAACAACACACACACGCATACATATCCCTTTTCTCACATAATAAACTTCAACGAGGGGAGGTTGTGGATTTTTAAACCGATATGACTGCTCAAGATGTGTTAACTGCGTGCATGGACGTCATTATTCCAGGGTGTTCATTAAGGTAGATTGCATGCATAGATGACATTATGCCGGGATCTTCATTAATACCTGCCCGGATTGAATTAAATTTGTAAATAAGATACGATTCTCTCTGCTCGCAACTGTTCAGTCAACAATATTATTAGAACTAACTCTATATGAAATAAATTGTGCATGGCCTAAAATCTTTGGAATGTGTACGCTCACGCTGATACAGGAGGATCGTGAATGTTAACCGCGTGAATGGAAGACATAATGCCGGGATGTTTATTGATCGCGGCTTTGAACTTGTGAATAAGGTAAGATTCTTTCTGTTCGCGATCTCGGTTGCTTTTGAAACCAGACTGTAAAAATGTGACTTGGAGCACATCAAATGAGTGTTTTGGATCGCTAACATGCTTTGAAACGGGAAGTGTGGGGTTTGATTTTGCATGTGATCTGTGATTATTAAACCGCAATCGCAAAGGTGTCTCTGTCTGGCCCACGTACTGCGCGCCGCAAGTGCTACACTGTAAAAGGTATACTACACTACTGGTGTCGCAATTTAAGTTTCCATAAATTTTGTAGGTTAAGTTGGAGTTTGTACTCTCTATGGAGTTTCTCGGTGTTACGTGTGGGCAGACCCCACATCCCGACTTTCCGCATGGCCGACTCCCAGTGCTCTCAGTGGCAGTTATCTTGGACCTGACTAAGGAATCCTTAATGTTCCGCGAGCGTCTGTACACCACACGTGGGACGGTAGTAATAACTTTTGCGAGGCGTTCACTTTGTTGCAAAATATTAAAATGTTTCCTTAATATGGCGGTGACATTCGGAGACTTATTGCTGAAGGTCAGCACGAGGCTGGCCTGTCGGCTTGTCTCCGCCTGGGGACCTCTGTCACCTAACAAGAGGTCGCGATCGAGGGCGCACGCCCTACTAATTGCGTCATTTATGATTTTTTCTGGGTACTTCTGTTTTTTTATAACCTCCCGTTGTTGATTGGCGTTGGCGTCAAAATCATCGTTATTAGAACATACACGTTTAAACCTGTGAGCCTGGCTGTACGGAATACTGGTTCGGCAAGGTCGAGGATGGCAACTGTCGAAGTGCAAATATCTCTGGCTGTCCGTGGGCTTTCGATACAGTTGAGCCAAACACGCTGTACCTGGGCGCTTCTATATGTTACCTAAAATCCACAAAGAAGGGAATCCCGGCCGCCCCATTATATCGGGCACAGGAACGCTCACCGAGCCAATTTCTAGTTTCCTTGATAACCTTATCAGACACATCCCGCCTACCTTCCCGTCGTACATTCGGGACACGACTCACTTTCTCAAAGAAATTTCTAAAATTCAAATACCCAAGGATGCTTTTCTGGTGACAATGGATGTAACTGCTCTGTACACCAATATTCCCCATAAAGACGGCATAGAGGCGCTTGTGAGAGCATATGAGGCCCACAGGAGGGATGACTTCCCGGAGAGCCAAGTTCTGGCTGTCCCTTCGAGCCTGGTTCTTGAGTTAAACAGTTTTGAATTCGACGGCAAATTTTTTCTTCAAACTAGAGGGACCGTAATGGGCACGAAAATGGCCCCGAACTTTGCTAATATATTTATGGGCGACCTCGAATCAACTTTTCTCGCATCCTGTCCGCTCCAACCGATGTTCTACAGGAGGTATATTGATGACGTATTTTTTATCTGGTCACACTCACAAAATGAGCTTCTCAAGTTCATCGCAGATTTTAACTCCGCGCACCCTTCCATTCGCTTCACACACAGTTACTCGAAAACTGACATTCATTTCTTAGACGTTAGAGTAATAATTAAGAACACAACTCTGGTCACTCAACTGTATCGAAAGCCCACGGACAGCCAGAGATATTTGCACTTCGACAGTTGCCATCCTCGACCTTGCCGAACCAGTATTCCGTACAGCCAGGCTCACGGGTTTAAACATATATGTTCTAATAACGATGATTTTGACGCCAACGCCAATCAACTACCGGAGGTTCTAAAAAAACAGAAGTACCCAGAAAAAATCATAAATGACGCGATTAGTAGGGCGCGCGCCCTCGATCAAGACCTCTTTTTAGGTGACAGAGGTCCCCAGGCGGAGACAAGCCGACAGGCGAGCCTCGTGCTGACCTTCAGCAATAAGTCTCCGAATGTCACCGCCATATTAAGGAAACATTTTAATTTTTTGCAACAAAGTGAACGCCTCGCAAAAGTTATTACTACCGTCCCACGTGTGGTGTACAGACGCTCGCGGAACATTAAGGATTCCTTAGTCAGGTCCAAGATAACTGCCACTGAGAGCACTGGGAGTCGGCCATGCGGAAAGTCGGGATGTGGGGTCTGCCCACACGTAACACCGAGAACCTCCATAGAGAGTACAAACTCCAACTTCACCTACAAAATTTATGGAAACTTAAATTGCGACACCAGTAATGTAGTATACCTTTTACAGTGTAGCACATGCGGCGCGCAGTACGTGGGCCAGACAGAGACACCTTTCCGATTGCGGTTTAATAATCACAGATCACATGCAAAATCAAACCCCACACTTCCCGTTTCAAAGCATGTTAGCGATCCAAAACACTCATTTGATGTGCTCCAAGTCACATTTTTACAGTCTGGTTTCAAAAGCAACCGAGATCGCGAACAGAAAGAATCTTACCTTATTCACAAGTTCAAAGCCGCGATCAATAAACATCCCGGCATTATGTCTTCCATTCACGCGGTTAACATTCACGATCCTCCTGTATCAGCGTGAGCGTACACATTCCAAAGATTTTAGGCCATCCACAATTTATTTTATATAGAGTTAGTTCTAATAATATTGTTGACTGAACAGTTGCAAGCAGAGAGAATCGTATCTTATTTACAAATTTAATTCAATCCGGACAGGTATTAATGAAGATCCCGGCATAATGTCATCTATGCATGCAATCTTCCTTAATGAACACCCTGGAATAATGAAGTCCATGCACGCAGTTAACACATCTTGAGCAGTCATATCGTTTTAAAAATCCACAACCTCCCCTCGTTGAAGTTTATTATGTGAGAAAAGGGATATGTATGCGTGTGTGTGTTGTTTTTTACGCACTGAGGAGGCGGCTCGCACACCGCTGGTGCACCGCTTGGTGCAAGTTTTCTCAAAAACTGCAACCGTTTTTTTTTGTTTTTTTTTTCGGCGAGGAAGTCCAGGACCACCCCTCGTCTTCCCTGTCTTGAAGTTCATTACGTGAAGGGGGGATGTGTAGATGTGTTTTTTTTTCACGGACAGATGGGGCGGCTGGTGCACCGCTCGGACACCGCTCGGGGCATTTTTCCCAGAAACTTTTTTTTTTTTTTTTGCGAGAGTTTGCCGTTTGCTGTTTTTGGGGCTGCCCCTCCTCCTCCCTCCTCCACCGCTTTGCTTCAGTTAGATTTTCTGACATGGTGCGAGTTCTTTCACCAGGGTCGGGTTCACGCGGGGGGGGGGGGGGGGGGGGGGGGGGGGTGGACGCCTGCGTCGGGGGGTACCGTCAACTTTTGAGAGAAACCAGATGTTTGGAATGCCACGTGACGTGGTCAAGGAGCGTCAATCTGACCTCTCATGTGCCAGTCTTGAAAAAGGTCTGTCTCAGGCCGAAACGTCGACCAACTTTACCAATAATATGTTTTAAAAACTCCAACAACCGTCTCAGGTGCGTTTTCTTCCGTATATATATATATATATATATATATATATATATATATATATATATATATAGAGATAAAGAAGAAAACGAAAATAAATTCAGCTTTGATGCCCTTGATATTTATTGGCTTTGCTTTCAACAGTAAGTTTTGGAGGATTCGAAGCTCCAGGTTTGTGGCACACATTAAGCGACGAATCAGGTTCGCTACACAGTGAAACGGTCAGCACGTCAGACACTGTAGACGAAACGTTTTCCATGTCGCCGAACAAAAGTGCGTAAAATAGAGGAAGCCGTGGGCATCTCTCGTCACCCAGTAGATAATATTTTACGTAATGAATTGAATTCAAAACAGAAAGCTTTCCGCAAGGTGGGTGTCGCATTTTATTAATGCGTAGCAAATGATCTGCATTCGGCATTTGCTCCTATTAGAAAAAAAAACACACATAAAAGAATGGAATTTTGTATTCCCTCACACTTTATATTTTTCCCGAAACTAAAACACTCTTGGCTAGAAAGAGATTTCTGTCGAACGAAAAGGTAAAAGAAGAATTCAATTGCGTATTTGAGGGCCTCGAAGAAATTCCGCTCCAAGAGTGAAAAGAAAAGCTGGAAGGACCTTTCATCAAGTGTGTTCATCTTCGAGGGGATTCTGCTTTCAAATACCATAACTTGAAATGGTTCGGTTTTCATTTAATGTTCAATGCAGAAACGTTTCGATATATTCCACTGTACTCATAGGAAACAGTAGTAGCTCAGGAGCTTCCCTGTATTGGTAAAATGTTATTCTGCTTCGTAAAAATTAACGACGCAGTTACATGGATCACACCATATGGGGTAAAGTGCCGAAGGCGGCTCGAGTATTCGACACGAGCAATGCGTAATCACTCGAGTTAGGCTCGTGAGAAAAACAGCTAGACGAACATTTGAGTAGTAGTTTGCGTCTAATCACTGCGGTGCAGTGAATAGCCCAACTGTACATTGTGATTCAAGGAGAGGCCAAGCTCTTTAAATCGAACGCAAAATTCGGTGTCTTAACCTATCGCGCTACGACTTTGTGCCGCGTTGCCCGCAAATGGTGCACTTTTTTTTGTAAACTTTCCGAAGGGCAAATTTACCTGAGGAAAAGGTAAAGAAAGAAAAAGGCTTAGCTCCTATGGAAACGCAGCGACCCAAGCGGTCTTCAAACAACACGGCGCCGTTTCGGACGGGAAACAAGAGATGGCGCAACGAACGCCACCAAAGAACGAGCATACGGCCCCAAGAGCCGGCGTTTTTAGAAGACGATCTTCTCGACTCAAAAGCGGCGCGCGTTCCGCAGGCGGCGGCAGCTTCAGAAACAAAAGCCGGCGCGGTAACAAGAAGGAACTACAGTTTTTTGTCCCCTAAGGATGTCGTATGCTCATCCGTTGGTGGCAGGTGGCGTCGCGTTCGCCTACGCCATCCCTTGCCTCCCGTCCAAAACGGCACCGTGTTGTTTGAAGACCGGTGGCGTCGCTGCGTTTTCATAGGAGCTAAGACTTTTTCTTTCTTCATTTTTTCCTAAGTAAGTTCGCTCTTGCCAAATTTTACAAAAAAAAAATGCACCATATCTTTGCGACGCTGCACAAACTCGTAGCGTGATAGGTTAAGAAACCGAATTTTCCGGTCGATTTAAAGAGCCTGGCCTCTCCTTAAATCACCCTGTAGTAATACCCATCCGTTCTCCGCAAGGTTTTGCCAATTGCCTGCCTAGAATCCGTAATAGAAGATTATGTGGCCACTTTTTCCGGAAAAGAGGTAAAAGCTAACTATGCTCGTTTATCTAAAAAAAAAATTCTCCGACAGCCTTTGAGTGAAAATAAAAGCTAGTCCTTGTTTTGGGGGGTTATGGAAGTCACAGATTTTATCTAAGCAGTGTGTTATTTATTGTGAGCATTGAATCGCCATAAGGAACTAGGATATGTTATCTCTGCCTCAACCGCACAACTGGATTTTAGGAATTACGTGATCTTGCTTACCCAAAGAGCATCAGGTAGAAATCAGCAGGCCTTGGGAACGTGGTCTTTCTGGTAAATTGTCCAAAGGCTTTTAGTAACGGACCCCCTGAGACTATATTATCTTCCTCCACAACGAAATACTCATCTTCTTTCGTCTGTAAACATAAAGAATTAAACGAAAATATTTTTATTTTATTACTTTTTCAATCACAAATTAGACCGCCGTTATCATCAAAAAGTAGTACTTTCTATATGAAAAATGTCTCTAGCTCTAATTGTTTATCAAATTCTGCAATACTTTTCATTGAGTCTACTAAGTAAAATAAGCCAAATGAAACTTACGGACCTTTGCGAAAACGAACTAGAAATGAGCTAGTTTTGATTTCACAGCGCCATCTGTCGCGAAAAAAATAAATATTGTACACAATTTAAATAGAAAACAAATGGTTACTTCGAAAAAAAAAAAAAAAAAAAACCGACGGCGTTGACTGCGCGAACAGGAGAGATTTTGGAACTTTGATTTAGACAGATAAATCCCAAATTGCTGTTGATTGGCACAATCACTTTGAGACATATGTCTTCGTTTTCTTATTCATATACACGGTGTAGTACAATCGCGACATTAAAATAGTGCAAGGTCATGGTGGAAATAAGTGGTTTCTTGTTACCCTCACCGAACCACAGGAACCCTTTTTCGCAACACAGACCGACGCTCCTTTCTTACGTTCTTCGGGGCCCCATCATACCGTCAGATATAAGATATGTGTACAGGCACGCACTAGCACCCCTCCCCCCTTCCCCTCCCTCCTTTCAGGCTTGTTCAAAACCATTTTTTCGCATTCGATTAGAGTGATACCATCTGTTTGCGACAAACCTATATTGGTTTTATTTCTCACACATCACACACTGGTACAACGAATCGACTGCAAGTTTTTTCAGACACCTATTTCTCCGGCTAAAGCTCTCAGCAATGCCTATACTTCAAAAGAAACTTGAGAATAGTTAAGAAATGAAAAAAAAGCGAAATGACGCCACTGTGACAACGTACTTCATTCTTCGCCAGTTTTCTTACTTTTTTAGCTCACTTGCGGCCTCGCGCACGTACGGCTCCCTCGTTTTCAACTTGAAGCAAGATGACTCTTGTTTGGGCCTCATCTCTCTCGATTAAATCAACGAACACGAAAGGGTTCGGGTGCGATCTTCCCCACATGCCTTTAATTATTTCATGCCATTCCTCCAAATGGTTGTTGGTTCTGTATCCCCTGTTTCCGTGATGGTTCCACCGCTCCAGTTGGAAAATGCCCGTATCGAAGTCGCGTCAAAGTAATCAAGTAATCCAATGAGCTCCCGAATACCGAGCAAGATATGCCCCGACGCAGAAACGCCCAGGGGCGAGGGATGTACGAAGGCGAAACAAAGGAATGTGCCACGAGCTTACAAATGAACGCCCTTAGCTGGCTGTTTCTTGAATATGCGCTTTGGAGCCCAGCCCCCTGAACGGAAGCCCACATTTATTGCGCAAAAACGAAAATGGCACCCGCGATTAGCAGCTTGGGGAAACACGACGCGCAGACCACCAAAAAGCGCCTGCTCAAAATCCGTCATGAAACTTTCAGGGGTCGAGGAAGGAATCCCAGCAGATGTGAATGTAATCATACACCTTCAAAAGCAGGAGCATAAATTTGTAGCTAGCCGACCCGACAACAAAAAAGCAAACGGCTGCGCTAGGCACTCCGTCAGTTACAACATGCAGAGTTACAAGTTCGTCACACATGTAAGGTACAAAAAAAAAAAAAAGCCCCGTCCGCAAAAAAAAAAAATAATTTTAACTGACGACAGCCGTTGCATGCCACTTCGTGTTGCGAAGACAACTATTCAAGACGAGGGTCTCTGCGGTCGTCAATGATAAAGGGCTCTGCTATTTTTGTATTTTTGTGGGCGTCGTTGTCTTGCGGTGTGTCGGCTGATGAAGGAACCGGTGGCTGCGCTGAGCGCCTTTCGCGATACATCGAATCCTTCAGGCTGGCAAAGGTGGGTACATCTGCTGCGTCTTCATCTGGCACCTAGAATAAATTTTGTGATTTCGTTTAAGAAACTTTACAGGATACTTCGTAGGTGTGATAGATATAATATTTTGGAAGGAAACTGCAGAGCAGGTTTGGAGAAGTTCCTCATTAAACAAACTTGGCATGGGCGTATTCGGGTTGGGTGCTGCTGACGTTTTCAGCGCCAAGCGCAGCTGGTCCCTCACAAGCCTCGGCTAGTCTGCTGCATGGTTATGGTCGCCTATAAGTAAAAGGAGCGTAAATGTGCAATGGCATGTTAACTGCCTTTAAGCATATACCTGGTGGCGCTAATAAGAGTAAGTAAGAAACGAATCAAATAACAGTGGTTTCTATCATGCATAAATATATCGTCATAGACAAATTGGATAGAGCAACTTACGGGATCTGCTTTTCACGTTGTCCTTTTCAGTCAAAATCGGAGCCCCGCATCTTGATCAATTGTAACGGCAACGAAACGAAACCATTCCGTTTGCTTTCTGCCGCTCTTTGTGACATATGTAACCTTCAAGGTAGCGGCACTTTTCTTCTGCGCGTTTTCTTTATACAAACCTTGACATCGCCCCTGATTGTTGTCTCACTGTTGATTGGGTCGCGTTCTATTTCGGAGTGCAACGTTATATTTTTGAGTGTGAGGGAAATATAGAGTTCCGTGTTTTGACACAAAGACTGCTCAGCGTTTGATGACTCAGCGCCAGTGTTGGGGTAACGCGTTACAAGTAATGACGTAACCGGCAACGCGTTGCTTATTTTCGGTTACGCTTAACGTACTTGTTACTTTTTTTAAAACAGTAACGGTTAATGTATCTACGTTACGCAGTTCGAGTAACGGGTGACGGATTTACGTCACTGGTTGCTTTTAATTCCTAAAACTTAATATTGTGACGGACAAGATAGTTAACTACGCACCAAACCTAAAGACACACCTCGAATTCTAAAAAAACTATAGTTTATAAAACAATATATCAAGTTTAATGAGATTAAACGCTTTTCTATAGTCAAAAAATATTTCAGTGGTAAATAGTTTATTTTCAAAATGTTGATTGATTTTTCTTTGATACTAAGTAGCGCCCTTTCTGTTGACTTTTTTTTTCTTCTTCAAAACCGTATTGCTGCATTACAAAGACATGTCTTTCACTCAAAAATTTGCTTAGGCGTTTTTGTTTTCGATGTTCTAATACTTTTTAAAATAAGGGAAGTACGGATATGGGCCTATAGTTATTAATGTTGTCAAAAGTACCTGGGTTTGTCATAACAGGAAATCTTAGAATTTTCATGCCATGGGGAAAAGTATTAAGGCTCGTTCACACTCTTGCAACCGAGTACGACCGAGAGAGACAGGACCGGTTTTTATCCTTTGGCTACTTCTTAGGACCAGCTCCGCTGCAGCGGGGCTGCTCCTAAGACGTCGCCAACGGCTTAAAAACCTGTCTGGTCTCTCTCGGCCGTGCTCGGGCGCATATATGTGAACGGCGCTCTAGTTGCTAATGGAATGTTAGATATATGCTGTAGAGGAGAACACAAAAGATGGGCAACAGCTATGATTGGTATGACCTTGATATCATCTGCTGTAATGAGTAACGTATTTCGTTACTTTTTTTTCGGTGACGCCTACAATACTGCTGCAGCGCCCACGATGCATCTCAAAAAAATGAAGAATGGATTCCGGGTCCCGATTTTTGCTCGACCTCTGCTATTTCCCCTCTGAATTTACAGGAAAATTACATCACGTGACTTTATGTCAAGTGACCTATAGAACAATGTTGTTTCTCCGCTCAATATGGCGGAAAAAGTGATGTCATCTGACTTGGTCACGTGAACTAAACGAAATTTTTGTTTGCCTACTAGATTTAGCAGGAACATTGACGCCACGTGACCTCAACACCAAATCAGTTTCTCCGCTAAACTTAGAAGAAGAAATGACGTCCCGTGACTTTGTGACACGTGACCAACACACGAATTCAGGAAAAGAAGTTGTCTAAGTAGAAACGGTAAATCACTTGCGGACATTTTTATCTATTTTACTGCCATGTCCGTTGTCATTTTACACAAATTGCTAAACGTGTGGTAGTTTCTATAGTAACTAATAATATTTTCAATATTTACCTATTATATAAATCACAATACTGAACATATTTTTGCATCCGGTACAATTGTGTAAACATGCTCTGCAGCACTATCATATCAAAAACACAACATTGCATCAAGCTGACCAATACAATACTCTAGCAACCCAGAAAACATGAGCGCTAATAGCATGGTGGAGAATAAAAGTCTGGACGATTTAAATTGTGATTTTTGTCATTATTTCAAAAGTGTTTTTAAATCATACCTGTTTCACTACAATATTTTAAATAAAAACATTTCCACAAAAATAATCCCAAAATAGTTTTATAATTTACCATTTTTCTATCATGCAATGCATTGTATATGCATTGTTTGCTTTTTAAATCAAGGAATCGCTAAAGAAAACAAAAAATCTTATAACGCACTGAAATCAAGCATAAAGCAGTCGTCTGAGCGAAGCGCAACCACACAATATTAAGCTGTTTTCTTTTTGTTCTACAAAGTCAAAGTTTAATAAAGAAAAAAGTCACTTAAACCATGCTTTAAATTTACTGTAATTAATTTTTCGGCATTATTTTTAGTGGTCGGATGGATTTATTAGTCAACCTGTCATGTTCGAAAATACATCTAGTCATCAAATACACTATTTTATAGCTGTACTAATGTAAAATAAATTAATCTGGTATAACGCAAATGAATCTGATTTAAATCATAGACATCCAATAATTTATAGTTAGGCAAATATTTATTGTTTTCCGCTCACTCGATTCTCCTTGGCAAAGCGCAATCTGATCCAAAAGGTTTCGAGTAAAAAAGTTGACTTTATATGACAAAAATTTTGTTTTCTTCTAAAAAATTTCAGTTCACAATTGTGTTGCACTATTGTCGGCAATAACAAGACTTTCAAATTTAATGATACCAATGTGTGGGGGCTGGACAATGAGTACGCACCTGAAACCCGCATATTCCAACAAGCTGGAGGTTTATTCGGGGCTTGCGAACCGTCTTAAAGATTGCATTCACCTTCGTGGAAGAAATAAGGGATTCGAACGGGTCTCAGCAATTGGAGCATAAAAGCCTCAATAAGCACTTTTTTTTGGTCAATGAAAACTAGAAACACTATATTATTTCTGAACAAGAACCAATGTAAACCATACGCACGATGTTCATTAGCCTTATGATGTATCGAGCCTGTATCAATTTGTTTTCATTGAGGGACTTGTGTATTGCACTGTCAAACATGACGTACATTTCAGGTCGCCACACGGTGGGTGGCTCTGCAGTGTCACCTAGAAGGTTTCAAATCATGACATGTCCTCAGTGCATCCCAAGTTTAGAATTAAATGTGTAATCATTTTTTTAATATGCACGATGCGAGAAAAATGTTAGCTTGCTTTCTGTGCAAGATAGTGAAACTGTCTTTCCAATTGAAAGTTTTCCAATTCATTAAATCCTCAAAGTGCGATATCGAATTGTAGTTAAACGTGCAGCACTAGCTGCCGTGTACCGAAATACTTCAAAGCAAAAACCTAAAGAAGAAAAATTAGGGTTTCTACTGTGTACAGAAAATTGCATCAAGGTTATAAAATGGCCAGTATGTATGCCGCGCATGTAACTGCAATTGCAGCCTGCTCCTTGGTGTTTCTAGAATTGGTTGAGAGGATTGCTGAGAAATGTTAAATGTTTTACAAACAAAATAAGCTTACTTTTTGGCGGTAGACTTTCATCAGAACGTTCTTCAACGGGAACTGTAAACATCATAGTGATACTGAATGTAAAAAGTAATTAAAGTCAAAGGTTATAACTTGTGAAAGGCATGCTTCTTCAGCAAAATTATACAGGAATAGTTCCTGTTTTGCTGTCAATTAAAATTCTTTGTTTTTTTTTTTGTTGTCCCAATTTTGCGGTTTTCAGTCGTTAAGATATCTTCAAGATACTTTTCTCAAATTGTTACAATATCCGATGTCAGCGCATATGTGTTGATTCAAATACCATCACCTCAAAACTGAACTATTCCAAAATAAAGTAGATAATTATTTTTGTTTGAAAGAAAAGACGACGAAGTGATATTTTTGCATGTGTTACCTAAAACGCAAGCATAATTAAGTACAAATATAAGGTACGTTATAATTGTGAGTATATTCCGCGTCAAAAATATCGTTTGTAGAAACATGTTTGCTTGGAACTCTTAAGTGCTCCCAAATAAATTATTTAAGAAAAAGAGAACGGAAACTTTGAACGCACTTAAGGTAGGTTGTCCTGAGTATAAGGATATAAGAACTTTTTCCGATTGCCAAACCACTGACCTCTTCCGTTAACTCAGAATGGGCTAATTATTGGTACGATTTGAGATCGTACATACTCTGATACTCTGAATACTTTGAACATCGGATTACATACTCAGATCACTGATACAGGAGCCGTTGAAATGATGCAAGTAAAAAAATAATGAGACACTCAGGGGCCGTCGCCTTTGCAAGCACTTCCCCTTTTCATTTTACAATGATAATCAATTATTGCGGTCATTTCGCCACGCTTTAAACAGAATGTGTTGAGAGTGAAAAAACGGGAGGTGAATTAATTCATCGAGAGAATAAATGGCAAATAACTGGGAGCATACCACTATTGACATTGCACCTGAAGCGAACGCTGAAGGAAGGAATTCGGTTGTACGTTCAAAATTTCTAATCATTTTTGCTTTAGGAAGTCTAGCCTTTGAAGATCGAATTTTCAACAAATATCTAGTGTGTAGTGTTTCATTCTGCCACCTACTTTCCGAGTGAATCGCCTCTTCAGACGTCGGGAGCGTAAATATTCTGTGAGGGACACGGCCGGATTTGTCATGTATTCGCAATGGCTCAATTCCATGTGTAAAGTTTAGGTATCCTTCCTGTTAAAAAAGTGAAAGATTTCTGAATATTGCAGGCATTACCCGTTGCAGACCGTTTTTGAATCGCTGAACAAACATTTCAATAAAAATTCAATTGGTTAGAAAGCAATTTATGGAGAAAGTATTCTATATATGTATTTTAAAATTCTCATAAATAATGTTCTTTAGACGCTGTGGCGGTGTGAAGTACCAATATGCTTAATACACCCTCCTTTATACGGAACTTAAAAAAGCCTGCAGTTTTATAAAATGTTCGCGAAAATCTATGTTGTTAACAAGTACAGGATTTATAAATAGCGATTGCATAACCTTCTGTGCATTTGTATAATCGTATTTATTGTTCCTATAAGAATATATACTTAAAAAATGTGGACATACCATTTCAATTCCTACGTCTGTTTCAGTAATTGTAAAGGACGCCTTGTGTTCCGAATTTTCATAAACACTATTACGTATGTCTGTAGTATCCATCTAAAAAGAACATATAATGAGAAAAATAACTGCGAAGTAATATTCATATTAGTAGCAGCTGAAATGCTAAACGGTTATTTTTATAGCCAAGCTATTTATCGCTAGGGTTTCGTGGATCTTTTGTGTGCGTCTATAAAAGCTCAGTTCCCGAATTTCGTACAAAATCGCTTCATTTTATGCAAAAGCTTATGTCTGATCACTTGGATATGCATCTTCAGTAGATTAGTTATCAATAGGCTCCATTTTCAAGATCAGTAGATTCTCAGGTAGATAATGAACGCTTCTCAAAGATTTGGCTTTGTGCGACCCGCGTCCGCTATGTCTACTCTCGCACCGCCCTCTCCTTGTCGTCGTCCAGAGCGCTTGCGAGCCTAGTTTCCGTTCCTTCCGCCCTCCCGAATTGGCGGTCCCTTCGCGCGCGTCTTCATTCCGCCAGGTGGCCGTCGCATTGCGGGTGTCTTTTTGCCTCCGGCTCGTCACGATGACCGCCAATCAAGACAATAAATCTGGTCGTACCTTTGTTCAAAATTTTTTGACACGTCTGTGTAGTGTGCTAAACAGCTTCGCTGGTCATTCACCTTCTCAGAGTGGAATTGCTCATGCTTTTTTTTGCAAGCTATGGCATTTTATAAAAACACAGTAAATGATTCCATTCAATGAATTTCAACAAGACGCAGAACGAATATCGGGGTGAATGGTTGCATAAATTATCCAGGAAGAAAAACTTTTTCAAAGAATGCAAAAAAGAAATCGTGGGAGTCGGCACGTCATTTAAACAAATGTGCGTTATTTACGTTATTATAAGCGGAGACAATTCTGCTTGAACGGCAATTTGAAATGTACGAAAACCTCCAAAGACACTAGCGGGCACATAAAGAAACTTCTGAGCGAAAAAACAGGTGGAATGTTTATTTTTTAAGTTAATTAATTGAATTTCAACCAATGGGACGGAAGCATGCTTTCTTGTGAAAGGTAATCTTTCCTTACCAATTCGTGATTCACCTCTCCATACTTAGCATCGGAAAAATACAGACTGTCCCCTAAAACACTGGATTCTTCCAAGTCTATGACGTATTCTTTAGAAAGTTGAACAGCGCCTCTTGAGTTGCCGCTTCTGCTTTCAATCAGAACCGGATACACGACACCTGGAACGTAACCGCTCCTGTTATCCGACGCTCCATACTCGCAACAAACTTCTCAGTAAAGAGGAAGAAACAAAACGGCGGTCACAAGTCACGGTGTTTTTCTAATAAAAAAAAATATCGTAAATAGATCTCCCAGCAAAGTTCTCTTTCAAAAACAAAGGACAATTAACTCAACGAAAATAAGAAAGCCCTTCTGCAATGACAAGACGTTGGAAACGTAATGCAATAAAAGTACACCGCGGGAAGCAAGCCTACACTCATATGGATAGTTTGAACGGAACAGAATTAGAAAATCGGGGGAAGGGAGGGGGGGGGGGGCATCTTCCAATCGTGTTTCGTCAACATTATTTATCCTTTCATATGCATTTCTTAATATGCAGCTGATGAGAAGAAATGCTACTTCGGTAGACCTCAAAATGCTATTAGAGTGCCATACCACATAAAAGAAACGCACTGAAGAATCTAGATTACCTTGTTGCCAAGTTGTTGTTCATGATGGATATAACCTTAATCTTTTGTACAACGCCTACGTTCCTGTTCTTGCGAAAACCTTTTGACAATCTGTCAAACTTTTCGCTCTTCACCACTCTAGTTGTACGGCACCACGATCAATGGAACATCCTTTTGGGACAGTCAGATCTATTTGGTAACTCCGATTGTACACGTAATCCGAACGAACAGAGGCTAAGAAAAGCGCGAAGCGTAATTTTCTCAAAGACCCAACAACTTGAAAGGATTTCTGGCAGTTTGGAACTGGGCAAAACAAAAACATTACGTTATTGTGCATTCGTGCACGTACAATGCAATTGGCGTTCCGCATTAAAGAGCAACATTTGCATCCTCTCTTAATTTGTAGGTGTAATAGGAGGAACCAAGTGCCTGGTCTTTACGCACACCTGACGTACCTCAGACGTTGAATACGAGAATAACTGTTTCCCGTATGATGACCTCGGTGTCGCTTTGTACCTATTTGTGACGCCCTTTGGCTGGCCGAACTGTGGAGTACGATGCCTTTAGAGCTCGTCTGGGACTGGTGAGTTAAAGATCCTATCGCATCCATACCTTAAACGTAATCCCGAATTTTCTACACACGACCTCACAGGAGCCGAAGTGTCATGCTCTCGGATGTCGCAACCCTTGCGCTTGGTGCCAGAATTCCCGGGCAAAATTAGAATGAAAAGCTCGTACATTTGGCTCGTACCACCACCACTGCGACACCGCCAGGATCCTGGCCAACGGCATGGAACTTATATGACGTCAGAGTGGTTGAGAGTACAAGAATTTCGTTCGCAAATTCTATGTCACAGATATAAAAAACATATAATCACTAGGTTTGCGTTAATCTAGTCTCAATTTTATTTTGCTTGTGTTTTTAAAGACATTTGGATGTAGTACCGGGTGTATCAGGTAGCTGCCAACTCTTTAAATCGACCGCAAAATCCCGTTTCTTAACCCATCGCGCCACGATGTTCTGCAGCTTCGCACACAGGTGGTGCATTTGTTTTATAAACTTTACAAGAAGCGAGCTTACCAGAGAAAAATGTAAAAAAAAGGCTTAACTCCTATGGAAACGCAGCGAAATCACCAGTTTTCAAACAATAAGGCGCCCTATTCAGAAGACCGGCGGCTCTGCTGGGTTTCCACAGGAATTAAGAATATTGCTTTCTTTACTTTTTCCTCAGGTAAGTTCGCTCGTTGCGAATTTTATTGAAAAATACCCGCCCCCTGTGGGCAACGCTGCACAAAATCCTAGAGTGATGGCTTAAGAAACCGAATTTTGCGGTAGATTTAAATAGCCTGGCCGCTATTTTAGATGACCGGTAGAATACCAACGAATTAAAGCGTCCGAATCAACCCGTCATGTTATCGGGTGATGTAGCGGCATATATTTATATATGCCGCTACATGCCGCTTCTACAATCATTGACAACCAAAGTGAAGGACGTGCTGACTAACGAGCATCTCATTATTTCTTCTCATCCAGTAGGATTGCGGTATTAGAGGATAAGAACACGAAAGAAGCAATCTCGAAGCAAGAATCAAGATTATAGTATTAAGCCACATCCTGCGCGTCTTATTTGTCAGCGACTATAAAGGAATCTATGAACACCATCAATGCAGTATGTCTACCGAAGCCTATTTAAATTCTACGCGTTTCGGGGGCATGGTGCATGCCGTAATACAAATTATTTCTCGTCTGCAATATTGTGTGCGGAATTTCCATGATAACTGTTTATCGTGCCCAAAAGCTCGGAGGTTGAAGCCTAGGAGAAATGTAAAATTCTATTTTACGTCACTAAGAAAAACGCCATGCGGAAGCTTCTGCATAAATAGAATCAATACATCACCGGCGTGAGCAGTAGCTATGCTGAAAATGATGAGTGTAGCAGAATACATTTTTCGTCATAAAGACGTCCGTGAGGGAGAAATTTATATTTCAAAATGAAAGAATGCCTTTGTCAGGAACCTTTTTAAAGGGTGAAAAGATTCAGCGCCCTTTGCGATAATAATGAAAGCAATACAATAATGTGAGATCATGAAAAAAATACGTCGAATGACGCACACAGGAAGTTGCACTTATTATGTTGTTAAACACAGCTTTTGCACGAGACGAGCATTAACACCGGCAATGGACCCTTTTCAAAAGTAAGAGCCATCTCGTGGCAGTCTCAATAGCTCCAATTTCTCCGCACTAATGTCGGTGATAGAAGATCAAGATTGTCTACCTTGAAACACTCTCGATTTTGTGAATAAGAGATGACTTTAAATTGCCAACTTGTTAGAATGAATTCTCCGCTTCTCTGTGGTATGCTTTCAAAGGCGTTCGCTTCTCCAAGAGTGTAGAAGCTTCGTAGCGCCGCAATTAGAGCGTCGAGTTTGGTTCTGCACGTAGTAGGTGAGACTAAATATTGAAAAGGGTCTATTGAAGCGGGCGTTAAAAAGGAGATACCAGCGGTTTGGTTATCGCGGTGAAGACTAAATATGGCTTACACTGACGTCACAGCAGCGGCCATTCTGGTGGCCATTGCTTGCTGAGCACGTGGCTTCTGCATCAATGCATGAAAATAAGTATGTGATGTGAGGTCACATGCCGGCCACACATAAACGCCGCGGCTAACGAGACATGTTAATGTCACGAAGACGCGTCGAAGATGCGGAAGAATACACCGGCGGTTTTCGACAAATGGCTTCCTCAAATCTCTCGTCGCTTCGATAGAAAAAAGTGCGATTCCATACACTATATAACAGTCATAGCACGTAAAACTGAGATTTAACAATCGTGTATTTTATGAGCGGCATCTCACTTGCTGCTAGGGAAGTTCAGAACACCTCTTGAGGGATACGTTTACTCAAGTGATTTCTATTGACATATTCACGACCGAGATGGCGTCGCGCTCGCCACCCACGGGAAGGCACGGGGCTAAGGCCCCACCAGCCAAATTTCTCATTTTATCTTTCTCCCCTGTTCTAGAACGTTATCATTTTCTAACGTATCCCTCGTTCATGCTCGAAATGTTCTAGAATACAGAGTATGTACAAAAGAAGCTGAATCTGGCAACATTGGGACATTGGTCTCTTCTCACCATCACGGGATGCACGCTGTTCTTTTGGCTTTAGTTAGGGGTGCGAGTGCTCCTTTCTGTACATTTATTTTCAGTTTTTAAATCAACTTACTTTTTTAACGAGATAATACAGTAATGCCTAAGGATGACACCCAAAACTGTAGGGAGACCGTGAGGTATCCAGGGCTGCCCGTTAGATGACGCCACTGTGTTCACTCTTCGTAAGCGTTCGCAGGCGTCTCAAAACGACCATTCCCCTGGCCGTTTGAGATCCCTAGTCTAAATCCACTACGGAGCATCCGATTGGTGCGGAGCCACCGCGCCTCCGACTTCATCAGCGGAAGACGACAGGGTTGCGAGAGTGACCAACTGTCGTCCCGGCATTCCGCATCGTACTGGGCTATCGTCATTTCCGGAAACCGCCATCACAAGTCGGTCGACCGCCGTTCCAGTCATGCTCGACGAGGCAGGAAGTTACGTCTCCCAAAGATCGCCTTCCACTCGGCTCCGGGAAGATCAGCCGATCGAGATATGGGCGTTCCGAACCCTAAATCAGAGCCGGCGCTGCTCCAAAAGGACGTGCGAAAGACATCCAGGTTGATCTCAAAAGACCAGTGGCAAACGCGCCCTCCAAAAAAGTGCATCCCGGAACGCGCCATAACGACGAGTGCAATTCGTCATTAATCAAACGCGAATCTCTTAAAAAAAACCTCTAAGGGACCATGAAAACCACTTTGAGGTTCACTTTAACAATTGATATGAACGCCAAGCGCTTGCGCGTCGCACAAATAATTGAATAGACCCAGCAACAATCACACCGGAACAGATGAGAGTAGCTCTCATCGGTCCCGGTGTGATTGTTGCTGGTTCTATTCAATAAATTTGTGCTGCGCGCAAGCGCTTGGCGTTCCTATCAATCGTTAAAGTTAACTTCAAAGTGGTCTTCATGGTCCCTTCCATGTTTTTTCTCGGGCGTCGCGCCCGAGACGGCGGAAAAAACCAGCTTATGAATGACGTGAACCTCGACATCAATTGAGGCACGTCGGGCGATTGGTCGAAATGAACGGAGTCCTCTTGTACTCGTTCCTGATCGTAAATCGTCAAAAAAGATTTCGTATTTTTTCTCATTTAGTAACAACGAAGCTTCTATGTTCTTCATAGAACAAATAACTGCAATAAATTAAAGTATTATTTCAGTCCGCGGGCGCGCGGAGTGAAAAGACTGAATAGCTGAGAGCCTTTGAAAAGAAGCTGAAACAATGCTTGAAAAAAATAGAAACGAGTTAGAGAAGAATTCTAGAGTATTTTTATCCCGTGACTTTGAATACCACGTTCATTTTCCACGATGATTTATAGTAAACATGAGAAAACCCGAAAAACCTCCGGCCGGTAGTGACGTCGTATTGTAACCATTGTTCCACCAAGCGCGTGTCGCTCGTTTGGGCAGCGCGTGCAATCGGAAGCTTGCAAGGTGTATTTTTCCGCACTGACGTCAGTCGTGACGTCTATCTCTGACCTTTTCGAACACAGGAAGAGTGCACGCGGATAGCTTTGACAGGTGCTGAAGATGCGCTAAGCAGGGATTCCGAAAACTCCTAGTATCGCGCCACGCCCCGTGCACTTTGATATTAACTTTAAAAAAATAGTTTCTGCAGCCTCCGTGAGCCAAATTGAAAAATAGTTTTTTATACTCGTGATCATGGGAGGCCAAATGAAGACGATTTTGGTGTTTTTTCTTAAGGCAAGCCACTACCCAAAAAACAAGAAAAAACATTCTGCAAGAAAAGTTGATTCTGAAAAATGATATATTTGCATCCACTAACATCTAGAGGTTTAACGCAAAAAGTTTAATTAGTTTCCACTGCATGGTTAACTTTTTTATACATTATTTTCTGTCCAGTGAAGCTAAACAAAAGGTAGGGTTTGCAGCAAATTGAGCACACTTTTCTCCGTTCCGCTTTTTGCTAGAAATTCTATTTTAGTCAATCTATCGTTTGATAATGGCGATAAAGGGACGGCTCGCTCTTCGCTTTTCCTGACTCAAATTTAATACGGAACGCGGCTGTGGAATTGTTTTCTCACGTTGACAAATGTTACCATTTTGTCAACGCCAGAGAAGACTAAAAGTTGACCAATTTTGCAAAAGAAAACATTTAAAGAAATAAATTACTTTTTACAAGAATCTTTCCATAGCCGCACCCCCTAGGCACTCCGCTACATATCTAGCAGAAAAACGATTTTAATATTGTGATAGCTTTCCAACGATGGATTAACTAAGCAATGTAGGCGTGTTACTGATAGAAGCTGCTCTAATTTCCTTCAGATTAAACCGGCAGACTTAAAATTTTGTTACGCATCCTCTAGCATGACTATCAGCCTGCCCTGTAAATTTCATTAATTTTACGCCAAGGGTTCAAAAGTTGACCCTTTTGGGGATCTGTCCCCTTAAATATAAAACCACTTCAGTCTCCCTCTAGCTTGAAAAGCAGTTAGTGTAATACATCTAAAAAAGTTTTTTTTTTTAGAAAAACAAAATTGGCGAGTCATTGTGTTTTTTGTTCGGTTTGTGGCGCGGCTCTTAGTTCCACGCGCGAATGGAGATGCAGAAACTGTTCCAGGCTGACGCACTGCAGTTTCCAATACTCGTCAGGGTCTATTTTAATAAGCTTCTGTCATACCTCATTTAGCACGCCGCGATCTTTCCGGCACATCCATCCATGTTTTTCATCCAAACATACCTTTTTGCGCCTGTGGTGTACTGATATATCGGTACATGTCCCTGCGGGAGCCCAAGACTCCAACGCTTTCACGCCGAGCCGCCTCGAGCAGGACCATACTTTCGTCATGTCTTGGGTTAGTAAAGCTGATTGAAGTTCCCGTTGAGCCTGTGACAGCATTTTATCTCACATGGTATACGCAAAAGCGACACGCAACTATTATAGTTCTCAGTAACATGATAGCGCCGCTCGCAACGCGAATGGCAATAAATCATGTCGACAAAAATTAAGGTTCATACCAGGGTTGGGCAGAAATACTCAAAAATGTATTTGGGAATACAAGTACCGGGAGAGATGAAAAGAGGAGCAAAAATACTGATAATGCAATATATTTGGAAAAATCTATCGCGATACGTATCGGAGATACATTTTAAAAATAAGCATAAAGTCTTTAGAAATACTAATACAGGAATACATTTCACTGAGGGCAGAAATACAAATATTCAAATACTGATACTGCAATATATTTTAAAATTATGTTTGAGACGCCAACTGAGATTAAGCTTGAAATGGAAGTTTTTGATGACGAGATTACTTTCTCGCAGGCTTGGCACTTCACCTTAAAGTGCCAAGCGACGTCGCCTCGCTGTACGGTTCCAAGCGGCAAGGAGTCTTCAATGGGCTCAAAAACTTTCAGTCTAGGATTGACCGAGGTCTCTCCCCTGGAATTCTGTGTGTCTCATGAGCGATGCAAAAAGACTTCGACCTCAAATAAATTTCATGTCACCCTAAATCCTATAAAAACGTCATCATGCTCCTGTTCAAAATGGGCGCCCCGGTCAACAGTGATCACATCACGTCACGGTGGAATGATCTGGTATTCGTGTATCTGTAGGAGTGGCCTTGAACGTAAAACTTTACCCAGGCTACTGTATGAAAGGACAATACGTAATTTTGTTGTAGGTTACCTGCTTGAAGATTGTGCAGGAACTTTGGAATTTTTGAGAGCAGTGGACCACCTGAATCATCCTGGAACAAATGTCTTCTGTTACGGTGTAAAAAAACGATACGGTGGCATCGTTGTTGTGACGGTCCTTCGTGAAGACCCGCCAACGCTATGACGCATGGATGGCAGTCCTCGAGTTTTGCCTAGCCGCATTCCAACAGAAACCTTCGTGGATTGCGACCTGAGATTGCCGGCAGAGGTGGTATCTCTCTGAGAAACAGCACGCTCGAGACGAGTAGCAAGTGTACGAAGTCTGTGTGGGCACAGAGAGGCCACGTCTGGCCTCCTCCCTTGGTATCGGATGAGAAGAGTAGCGGGCCACGTTCACATGGACTGAGCCATGCAATATTACGGGCACAGACGCTTTCGGATATGTGTTGCTGGCATCTAAGTCCGATTCCCAAAGACCCTCTTTCCGTATGAACATGACAAAGCAATACTTCGCTCTCGGCGAAGGTGTTTGTTTACTCACTTATTGCCTGAGGTGTTTTGGGGTCGGGGAATGGTCAAAAGCCAGGCCTTGGGGACGTCCATGGCAGCTGCCCCTAGTCCCAGCGGTAGTCATCCACACCGCGTCATGGGGACGTCATCGTCCAGGGTCGCTGTCCGGTCCGTTGGTCGAGTCCATCACTCGGCGTAGTGTCCGCACCCCCCCGCCCCCGTCCCCCGCCGTCCGAGCTCCACTCCGTCACTCGTTTACCCCCAGGTCGGCAGCAACAGAGACCCACCCTTTTTCTCGCTTCCCCTTTTAAGACTTTCCTGCCTTTGTCCCTCCAACCGTTAGATCGGAAACCTTGCCGCGAGCCGACCCTTGGACGTCAGCGCTGAATGAGGGAGCGCTTGCCCCGTCCCCCCGGAGGGATCGGACATTGCACGACAGGACGGCTGTGGGAAACGGGAAGGTCACGGAGGGACGAGGGGCCGGGAAAAGGGTCTCCACACCTCCCCTCCTTCAAGGCTCGGACTCCGGGGGCTTGAGTCGGCGGGGGGGGGGGGGGGGGGTGGCGGATGGTCTCCCGGGAGAAGCTCCTCCAGCAGTGAACTCGCTCAGCTGAGTGTCGCCCATGATGACGAGCACCCTCGATGATGATGGTGGTGGCACCAATCCAGGCAGGTCAGCGGTGAACGTTGATTCACTAGGAAGCTCGCGATCGCCGAAGCACGGTTTACGAACTGGTCGGGTGCACCACAGCTCACAACACGGACGGGCACTCAGGCACACGCCGGCTCTGAAAGTTCGCTTTCGTCCCTAATATTCCAGACAGCGAATCGCTCAAAAACGAATACCGGCACGCTATATCAGAGAGCGGGACGAAACCAAAGTCCTTCGATCGTTGGACATGCTACGAAATAAAAACAAATCATGAAGACCGTCATGTTACACGTTTAAGAGGTAGGTAAGAGGAAAACTATTCCTTAACTAAAAATTATGACCACTCACTGTATACCGAAATCGTACATACGCCCACTATACAACGTTTGCTCCTATAAAGCTCAACCGCATTCTTTTAAAACAGAAAACAATCTACCAAAGCGTTAGAACCGCACACTTATGACAACAATGTTAATCTCTAACCCACTCTCGAAAACGCATAACACTTCGAAAACTAACAACGATCTCCCGTAAAACAGAAACGGCCACATATCCAGTCCCGTTCGCGAGGTGCGACTCGAAAAAAAAACACGCCGCTAACAGTAGAAATTACCCAAGAGAGGCGCTCATGCACTCGGCGTTTGCGACACCCGAGCTACAAACACGCTACAACCAAGCTACGCAGCACGTCTTCATCGGAATAGATAATGACCGTACTGAGAGGCCGTTGTTCCGTGGTACCAGCCACTTACATCAGTACAATGGAAATAGTATCTAATAAAACTTTGGTTGGGGCTAGTTTTTTCATATCAATTAAAAAGTTAAAAGGCGCAAAAAAACAGGACGAAAAAAGACTAAAAATTATGTCGTACTTGCCTTTACGTGCGTCTTTTTTCGTCCTGTTTGTTCGCGCCTTTTAACCTTTTTATCAATAGTGTCTATATCGTGCGAACCGCAGATCTCATTGGACAGCCTATATACACTTATGGTCACAGGTTTTGTATTATTTTGTCAATAATTAGAGTAACAATTTTGTTTGCATGGCGGGTTAAATTATGCAAGAACCTCTAAATTTACTAGCAGATGTATAAAATAACTTTTGACCGACATCCACATCATTTAACCACCCTAGCTTCGAGTGTCCTAATTTCTTGGTTTTAGTTTTTTAATGCTACCAAGCTGAACAGGCGCCATATATTTATTTTCTAATACATAGCCTAGTTTGAAAACCTGAGCAAAATTTATACCTTTCTAAGAAAGATAAACATTCCTCACCAATTCGTGATTCTCCTCTTCATTTCCATGCCTCGGTAAAAAAACAGACTGTCCCCCAAAACACTGGATTCCTTCAATTCTATGGCATAGTCTTCAGCCAGTTGAACAGCGCCTCCCAGATTTCTGCTTCTAATTTCTATCAGGGTAGGATACACGACACCTAGAACGTAACCGCTAGTGTCATCTGACCGTGCGGTACCCGCAACAAACATATCCTTGCTGACAAAAAGAAAATGAAAAAAAAAAATCTGCGGTCACATGTCACGGTGTTATTCTTAGAAAATAAATCGCGCCTAGACCCTCATGTAAAGTTTCAATTCACAAGCAAAAATAAATTAACAAAGCCTATAAATTTAGAATAAAATAACCCCCGTACAATGTCAATACTTCGGTGATGTAAAATAGTAAAAGCAGACCACAGCCAATAAACCCATGATTCATGTGTCCCCCCCCCCCCCCCAAATCTTCTAATAGACCCTTCCGGAAAACTGTGGCACCCCCACCGTCTCGTGCAGGCATTATGACTTCAATTTGCCTTTAGGGTGGCCCCATACCACACAATGAACTAAAAAAAACTAAAGGATCTAGGCTATCTTGTTACCAGCCTTTATATCATTAATCATTATATCTTTTTACGTTTTCCGCACCTGTTCATATAAAAATCTTCTAGATACTCGTAACTTTTTTTCGCTTTTCGGCCATCTAATTTGACTTTACGATGATGGATGAGAGAACGTTTTGAGGCGGTCACCCACATGTAGTAACGTAGATTGAATACCTTCTGAACGGAACAAACGAGAGGCTAGAAACAACGCGAAGAGTAATTTCCTGCATTGCCCAACAACCATAACGGAATGCTGGCAGTTTGTAGCTTGGCGAAACACAAGCATTGCATAAGTGCGCATTTCGTGCACGTACAATGCAACTTGCGTTCTGCATCAGTATGCTATATTTACTCCCTCTGTTAATTCCTTCGTGTAGCGGGAGGAACAAAGCGCATGACCTTTACGTAGAGCCGACGTACACCAGCTGTCGGATAAGAAAACATCTGTTTCCGTTCTGCTGAGCTTGGTTTTGCTTTCTATTTGTTCTTGAGGCCCCTTGGCTGATACAAGTTTAGAGAATAGATCAAAAGTGATCCAAAATTTGCAACGAACGACGTCACAGAAGCCGAAGTGTCACGCTGCCTGATGTCGGGGTCCCGGTGGTAGGCGCTAGAAGTGCCAGCAAAGCGTACAAGTGAACGCTCGTACTTTTGCCCGTACCACCACTGGTGTGACATCGCAAGGATCCCGGCGGGCGACAGCATGGCAATTCTACGTTGTCATCAGACGCGAATCGAGGAATTACATTTTAGGACGCGATCCCGGCACCAGACGGAGGTGCGTTCACGGGCCCATAGTTTGGAGTCAGCACTAAGCATGTGGATGCTGATTAAAGGCCGACGACCAGATACGATATTCTGCTGGGCAGAGCATCCTCCTCACCCTAGGGTAGGAGGAAACGGGCAACGATGGACAGGATAGAAAGGAGGGGAGGAAGAGGTTGAGAAAAATTGGAAATCGTGACCTGATCGGCGATCTTCAATATAAGTGACTGACGAATCTCGAGAAGGTTAAAATTAGCAGATCCACACAACGATACCAAAACTTCCTCGGAACCTTGATGTCACAAATATAAACAAATTGACACTAGGTTTGAGTTAGCCTAGTAGCAATTTTATTTTGCTTTGTCTCTAAAGAAATAATTTTCAGTATAGTAAACTACCAGCATAGTAAACGGACCGAATGAGCACGTTTTCTTAAAGAAGATATTGCACCATACCATTCTATGAGGCCGCTCATTCAATCACTTAAAACTTAAGAGATTAAGGGCGTGGTGACTCAAGAGCACCTCGTTATCGCTTTTCAACTAATGAGATTGCGAGATTTGCCAATAAGAGCGCTAGAAAACCATCTAGAAAACAAAAATCAAAGTTATGATATTAAGCCACACCCTGCGCTTCTTATTGCTCAGCGATTGTGTAAGCACCTATGAATAAAATCACTGCAGTAAAATTGCCCAACCCCATTTAAGCAGTACGCCTTTTATGCTGTGTTGCAAGGTGTAATTGAAATTCTTTTTCGCACGCAATATCGCGCACGGTAACTGCGTGATAGCCGTTGATCGTGTCCAGAAGCTTGGAGAATTCTCCTATAAAAATCAAATTTCGATTTTACGTAACTTAGTCAAGGCATACAGATGCTTCTAGATAAATAGGATCCATACATTACAGGCAAAAGCTGTAGCAAAGCTAAACATAAGCAGTGCAGCCGAACACATTTTACCGTGTAACAACACACGTACAGCTCAGAAACGGAGAGTGGAAACTCTAAGAATGTCTATCAGAAACCGTTTCAAAAAGAAAAAAAAAGCTTCAGCGCCCTTTACAACCACAATCTACAACATTTAGAATATAAAAACGAAGAAAAATAGGGACGTACTCAGGAAGTGGCATTCATTTCGTAGATGGCACCTTTAAAACGTGAGAGCCATCTAGTAGCAGTGCGATTAGCTCCGATTTATTCGTAAAATAACGGTGATAGGAGAACTAGGTCGCCTAACTTGAACCACCCCCAACTTTGTGACTCATAGGCGACTTAAAGGGACCCCCTTGTTTGAAACAATTCTTTCCTTTCCTAGAGTATTCCTTCGAAGACGTTCGCTTTTTCTAGTGACGAGAAGCTGCGTAGTGCCGCCATAAGATCGTCGAGTTTGGCTCGGCACATGTTGGGTAGACTACCTTTTGAGAAGGGCCTATTCAAACGTGTAAAAAAAATACACCAGCGGTTTGCTTACTGCGGTGGATACTAAACATGGCTTGAACTGACGCCACATGAGCGGCAGGTGCGGAGGCCTTTGCTTGTTGTGTACGTACCTCCTGGGGCAAGGCATGAGCGCTGGTATGTACGATGACGTAACAAAAAAAAAATCCACATGGAAACGCCACGGTAAACGAGGCATGATTATGTCAAGTGACCAGCCCCTTGGAGGCACGGAAGTACAAAAGGGGTATCGGCCGAAAGCCTCCCTCGAAATTCTCCTTGTTTCAAATTAGAAAAAAGTGCGATTCCTCTCACAGAAAAACGGCGAAAAACTTTAAACTGGAATTAACCGCATATGCGTTTACATTAGGAGCGTCATCAAAGTTGCCGGCAGGGAAGGTCAAAACAGCATTCGAGGACTACGTCGGCTAGAGGGTGTTTCCACGCCAGATCGTACAATAATGGTCCGGGTCACAGTTTTCATATTTATGTAAAAAATATATGTTAAAGCCATATTCTTGAGAGGAGCATTCAGCTATATGCGAAAGTCGTAGCTAATTTTCTTCGGGAGATAGAATATTTCGAAGCTCTAGGCGTTCAAATTGCCATTGTATTTCAATTACTTTTGTTAGGAATTCGGTATCTTGCAAATATACTTAAAAGTATTTACCACTTTTACTTAATTACATTTTTTAGCACCTTGTGCTCATTATCTGAAATACATTTTTCAATCTTTGTGAGAAGCGTGTAAACGGAATGGTTTACCGGAATAGACCACTTTCGAAAATCGCCACTTCAGAAGGTCCATGTGTAAAAATAGGTGAACACGTACTCAAGTGAGCTCAGGTACTCCGTCTAACAAGCAAGCAAGTTCCGGCTGGATCTAATGGGATGCAGAGACTTAGATTGGGCTCCTCCAAACTTTCTTTTGCTCTTATTTTGGCTTATTTTTTGTGGGTGCGAGGCACTTTTTTTTTTTTTTGAAAGCCAATAAGATGTCTCTCTGCTGATTTTATGTGTGTGTGCTGGTATTGCACGTTTGAGCCCTTTATCAGTTCTCCCTACCCTCCATATCATGCCGTAAACAGCTTAAACTAGACGGAATTCGCAAAACCACAGGCCCACACCACAACGCGCAATACCGTGAAGTAGGAAGCGTCATCTGCTCTTGGATAGAAAATTAGACGTCATGAGTGCGTCCCCTCGTTGTGTCCAGTATAGCGACAGTAGGTGATTCGGAGGTACGCTGCTAAATTCCAAAATTTATGTTCTAAAAAGGTATTTTGATTAAAGGGGCTGTGGAACGACATTGGGTAGGAATATTTTTTACTTTACACCAGCTGCCTGGCACTGGTGGGAACCAAGAATACTCGAACTGTGTGACCCACTTATGTGGGTCACATGTAAGAACTTATAAAACTTTACCAAAACTTATAAAATTGAGAAAGTTCGACTTCTCTCTTTTCAAAATTATCCTAAATTACTAGCTTTTTAAATTTTTTGAATGCTGATTCTTTGCTGAGTCACGTCCCACAAGCCCCTGCCGACTTTGACCTGACTCGATCATCATCTTCGAGATCGATGCATTCGTGAATAAGTTAGGCTATATTATTATTATTATTATTATTATTATTATTAATATTATTATTACTATTATTATTAAGCGTCATAAAATCTATTTTTCAAGCGTCACAGAAGGATTCTCCTGCAGCGGTGCGAGAAGAGAATGCACAGCGAGCGGTCAAACATGCGATCTCCGACATGTAGAAAAAATGTCAGTTTCCGCCTTGGCAGCTGCAATAAACAATACCTTTAAAGCAAAACGAATTCTCCGAGCTTCCGGTATGCGCTGTTGTTCGTTGCTAAAATTACTCTCAAACATGTCTTTTTTTTTTTTTTTTTTTTGCGGCGCAGTTTTTGGACGTTTGTTTCCGGGTTGAGCTGCGACGCAATCGCCGTCAACGTCGCCGTAACCACGCGTTGCATTATGGGACGTTGCCTATAATGACGTCACGTGTGACTTCAGGAGGGTAAAGTTTTCCCGCAAAATTTAACGGGAAGATTTTTCCGCTAAATCTAACGGGGAAATTTTCCCGCTAAATTTAGCACGAACATTTTTTCGCTGAATTCATCAGAAAAATTTTCCCGCTACATTTGGCGGAAAACTTTTCCACCAAATATACCGAAAAATATTACCATCGTGACGTGACGTCACACGTGAAGCCTCAACCCGGAAGAATGTTTCCGCTAAATTTAGCCGTAAAGTTTCCTGCCAAATTTAGCGGTAAAATTTTACACTCGTGACGTCACAAGTGACGCCACCTGTGACGTCAGGCGGGAAAATTGACGTCATGTGACCTCAACTTCAATTCAGTTTCCTCGCTAAACCTAGCGGGGAAATTTTCGCTAAACTAATCGGGAAATTTATGTAAAATTTCACGCTAAATGGGAGGAAAGGGTACGGAGGGGGAGGACCGGTATGCCCTACCCTCCGTACCCTATTATCACTCTCCTCAAGATCTGCGCTGTAATTCGGCATTAGAGAGAATTGTAAACGCCTTTCATTATTTTTTGTATAGATTACAAATTTTACCTCAATTTTCTGCCTGCATTGAGATAAAAACAATATTCTACTAAAATTGTCTTATGACAATATGACTATAAATATTACCGTTTGAAAGCCTTACACGGGATACTAGGGCACCTGAGGCAAACAAGCTATCGTCGATGCGCAAAGGAAGTCTAGCTCGGAATATCGCACTGTTCTAACTGCCCCTTCTGCAAGCACTCTAATGCTAATGTCTCGTTTTAAGACTTCTCAACTTTTTTTCATACTTGTGTCAATGAAAACGTGTATACACCCTCGGAAACACAATGCTTCCTTAATTTAACGCCGGCACGAAGCTGTTAATTTTTACACTTTTTGTGCTATTCCCTGGTTGTTCATTTTTACACTTCTTGTGTTATTCCTTGGCCTACGGTCGAATTGTGTGAAGTCTTGAGTCTCCGATCACCACCCAGCCAGTAGAGTTATCTACCTTCTCTTGACCAGCTTAGAGTGCGATGAATCATAGGGAAGAAGACCCTTCTTTGAGCGTGTCCATATGTCCGACCTTATCATGGCGCATGATAAGGTCGGTCAACCTGATCTTAAGTTTTTCTTCTGTCCATACGTCCGACCTTATCATGGCGCAAACACATTAAAATATTGTCCAGTGCGAGACGTACTACGATTCGCGTGCTTTGCCGTGCATTGCGGATCAGTTTTCGTACAGGGATCCCGTTGTCAATTTCGAGTAGACTGTTTTTCATGTTTCTTAGTAGCTTAAGACGTTGGCATTCTGGATCAGACGTCTGGAAACTCCTGAAGTGGGAGTCCTGACTCAGCACAATCGCCGAGCACTTCAGTGAGCATCCAGCCGCCTCGTTGTTGATGAGGCCTTCCAGGGCTGTGCCCGGCATGTCAAGTCGTGACGTCGCGTCTGCTGCTACGTTGAGTTTTCCAGATCGGTTTACAAGATCGAATTCATATTCCGCTAAGTCCAGTGTCCACCTAGCGAATCTGCGGTTGGTTGTACCCTGTTTCACAAGGTACGTAAGGCTCATGTTGCCCCTGACAACCGTGAATCAAGGTTCTGCACAAACAAAAATGGCGAATTTTCCGGTGACGGCTTAGTGAAGAGCCACAAATCCGAGAGTGTTTGAATTGAGCTCCGAGTCGTGTTCATTGAGACTGCGGCTTGCATACTCGATTACTTGTTCTCCCTCTTCTTGAAATTGAGCAAGAAAGGCTCCGAAACCAGTGTGACTAGCGTCGACATAAGTTATTGTTGGGCATCCGTACCTGAAGTTCCCGATTATTGCAAGACTCTTCAATCTTCTCTTCACGTCATTGACGGTCTTGTCGTGAATTTCAGTCCAGATAAAATCAGTGTCACGAGCCAGCAAGGTACGTTGAGGAAACGTGATGGCTAAGATGGCAGAGAAGCCAAAAAGATGTAGTAGAACGTTGATTTCCCTTTTGAGAAGCTCGTTATCAGCACGAGAGCATGTATACGGGTAAGATGTGACTGGTATATTCTCTCTTAGATCAATCGAGTGTTCAGAAGGGGGGCATAGCCCTATTTTTTTCTCGCCATCGACAATGGCTGAGCGATATGTCAGTAGAATGTGACGAAGCTGGTTCTGTCGATCGACCGATACATCTTGAGTCATTTCTTTGACGGCCACTTCGATGTGCTTGAGAAGTTCGGTGTTTGGGGCACTGGGTCGCGTTTCTAGTTTCACAAATCTATCGCCGTGCTTTGCTGCACTCACAGGAATTGTGGCAATAAAAACTTCGCGTTGACAGGACAATGCAATGAGTGTTTTACCCGCTAGCTCACTTCATATGCTTTGACTAAAACGTTAAAGCATGTTTCGTTGAGGCAGATGAAATACCGTAACGTCGTTGCTGGGGTGAAAGGTAATATACACGTTGGCAAGTCGTCTCCAATTTGATCCAAGAAGGATGTCGACAGGGGCAGGTAGTTTTTTGACGAACACCTCAGGTAGCCAAACTTGAGTAGTGCCTACCGTGATTGTCCTAGCTTTGACTTTTTCGGGTGTTACTCGTGTTCCAATAACGTTTATATCAGATCTATTAGGATGAACTATGATGTTTGAGTTGGGCGGAATAGCTGTAGAGCGAATGATCGAGACGTTTGCGCCCATGTCGATGCACACTTTCACAGTTTTTTCTGAACCAATTCTGCCACAAACAATGGGTAGGTCGTCCCCGCTTGAACGTAGGAAGCAATAAACGTTTCTTGGCATGGTAGTACGGCTTCAGTGTTCGTCATCGCTTTGCTCAAAACGTCTTGTAGAGGACGCCGTCGGACCGTGTGCGCTGCGTCTTTCTTCCGCCCGAAGAGTGGCGAGTGTCTTCGGAATGCGACATTCTCTTGAGAAGTGTCCCGGCTTGCCACAGTTGTAGCTTTTAATTGTGTTGCACTGTGTATTATCTTCGAAGCTTGGAGCTGTCCTCCGGTACAGCTCTTGGTGTTCCTCGTTTGCGTAGTTGCTCTTTTTTAGTGGCCGTCGGCTATCCATGCACATTGCTCTCACAATAAGTTCGAGCACCGAACTGCAATTGTGGGACGCCAGAGGGTTCGCCCATTTGTCATCGGCAATGCCAAGCAAGATCAATGAGATTCTGTCCTCAGGCACTGATTTATACGGCGACTTTTGTAGCATGGCATTCGTGGCGTAAATGTATTGCACAAGAGTTTCGCTGGGCAGGAGCTTCCGTTGAACCTGATACTCGATGAAGTCTTGCATTGTTATCTTCCTCTTGAAGCGTTCGAGGACTGCTTGCTTCACGTTTCCCAGTCACGGATTGATTTACCATATACTGTATGCCAGTCCTTAGCAGGTCCTTTGAGTCGAGCCAACGCATTCAGTATGGTGAGGGATGACGTCCAATGTGCAAGAGAGGCGACGCGATCGACCTCTTCAAGCCAATGAGAAGCGTTAGTCTCTATATCTCCGTTGTAAATGGGTATGGCGGATGACTTGTCAATCGTAGAGTGGACTTCGAGGGGATGTGAGTTTGTCAATACGCACCCAACGATCCGTTGTTGAGTCCCTGCGATGATGGCGAGAAGCTCGTTGATGGTAGGGATCGCAGGCTCTCGACCGGTCGCCTCTTGGACTCTCCCGACTGTTGCGTCTGTGACTGTTGCATGCTCAAGATGTGGGACTGGGACTGTGTCCGGTGTTTGCGGCGCTGAACCCGTGGTCGGGCGTTGTTCTTGACTTTGACGTACCTGCTCTTTGATCGTCGTCATATCAGTTTCAAGCTTCTCGTAGGCAATTTGAAGCTGTTCATAGCGCTCCGCGAGATCGTTTGTAGAGTCGGCCATATCTTGCGTCAATTTGGCAGGCGTTCAATAAAATGCATGCTTGGGTCGTGTGCCTCAGCTAGCACGTACCTGTGATTCTTGCTGGTGTCGACTGCGCCATGTTAGGATTATAAAAAAAACTGATTTAATCAGAAAGCGTTACGAATCGTTCGGTATTGTCCGCGCTCGTGCATCCAAATCCCGCTCGTCCCTCTTCTTTCTTTTTTTATTACTCGCACTGCTAATAGTCATTGTTTCAACATCATGATTAATAAGCACCAGCTCGCCTGCAAATGCACAATTTTGTTAAACTTTCCACTGCCTAAACATCGAACCACAAATTACGTGTAGTCGCAAAAAGGTTTTCTTCACATAAAGCAGCACACGTTATCGCGTTTCGGCGTCACGTGCGCCATGTCACCAATACTTGTTAATCCTCTAAGCCACCCCGCCGAGAGCTGGGAATTCTCCTACCGTTCCGTCAAGAAAATAATATTGCGTCAAACGACAAGTTCGATCTTGTGTCTTGAAAGCATGGTAGAAGCTTGAAGGTGTCACCTTCTTGCACCAACAACGCCAAGGTTGACAGACTGATATTGAGAATAATTTTGTTTCAACGACGTTAATAGGAGCGACGCCGGACTGTCAAATTTGACGCTGTTAGTTTAAGGATGCAGCGACTTCAAGCATCCACCATGCTTTTCACGATCACAAAAAACTAATCGAACTCATCGTTCGACGCCATCTTTCTTTCTCGCCGGAGCGATGGGACAGTCCGTAGGAATGGAACACTTTGTCCTTGGCTCCTTGCAGAGTACGGGGAACAGCAACCGTCAGTGACGAGACCCACATAACCTCAAAACACGGTGACATATGCTCCTCTACCTGGAGAAAATTCTTGTCGTGTGAGTCCACCACACGAGCAATATGGCACCGTCAACTTTTACGCTTTTGGTGTAAGGACGCGGCGAGTTCAAGCTTCCCACAAGGCTTTTGCACACGCCAACGAACTTGTCGTTCGACGCCATCTTCCTTTCTTGCCGGAACCATGCGGCAATCCTCGCCTCTTGGCGGAGTACCCGGATGAGCAAGCATCCGTGATGTGGCGCATGTGACCTCGAAGCACAATGACGTTTGCTTCTCTCTGTGGAGGAAATCTCGGTGGAATAAGGACACCATTAGAAGCTTCACAATTAGAGATGCACAGTGGCGTGGGAAATCCGGTTCTCGCATGCAGTGCTGCATAAAACGAACTTCCATCTCGCGAAGATTTAGCGTGACATTCCCCCAAAACCAACAGTATTTACACGCCGACATTGTTCAGAAACAAGTTGGCTTTCATTCGGGGACGTTAAGTAGATAACTCTACAGGCTGGGTGGTTATCGGGGAGTCAAGACTTCACCACATAATTCGACCGTAGGCCAAGGAATAGCACAAGAAGTGTAAAAATGAACAGCCAGGGAATAGCACAAAAAGTGTAAAAATTAACAGCTTCGTGTCGGCGTTAAATTAAGGAAGCACTGTGTTTCCGAGGGTGTATACAAGTTTTCATTGACACAATCATGAAAAAAAGTTAAGTCTTAAAACGAGACATTAGGTTTAAAGGACTTGCAGCAGGGGCAGTGGGAACAGTGCGAAATTCCGAGCTACACTTCTCTGCGCATCGATGATAACTTGTTTGCCTCAGGTGCCCTAGTATCCTGTGTAAGGCTCTCAAAGGGTAATATTTATAGTCTTATTCTCATAAGATCATTTTAGTAGTATTTTTTTAATCAATGCAGGCAGAAAATTGAGGTAAAAATTTTAATTTATACAAAAAAAAAAAATTAAAGGCGTTTATAAATCTCTCTAATGGCGAATTGCAGCGCAGATCTTTTGGTGGGGGATAAGAGGGTACGGAGGGTAGGGCATACCCCTCCTCCCCCTCCGTACCCTTTCCTCCAATTTAGCGTGACATTTTGCATTAATTTCCTGATAAATTTAGCGAAAATTTCCCCGCTAGATTTAGCGAGGAAGCTGAATTGAAGTTGAGGTCACATGACGCCAATTTTCCCGCTAAATTTAAAAAGTGTTCCGCTAAATTTCACGTGATATCATATTCATTTACTTGACGTCACACGTGGCGTCACTTGTGACCTCACGAGTGTAAAATTTTACCACTAAATTTGGCAGGAAACTTTACGGCTGAATTTAGCGGAAACATTTTTCCGGGTTGAGGCTTCACGTGTGATGTCACGTTACGATGGTAAGATATTTCCGGTAAATTTGGTGGAAAAGTTTTCCGCCAAATGTAGCAGGAACATTCTTCTGATGAATTCAGCGGAAAAACTTCCGTGCTAAATTTAGCGGGAAAATTTCCTCGTTAGATTTAGCGGAAAAATCTGCCCGTTTAATTTAGCGGGAAAGATTTACCCTCGTGACGTCACACGTGACGTCATTATAGGGAACGTCCCATAATGCAACGCGTTATGGGACGTTCCCATAACGCGTTGCATAATCACCTACTGTCGCTATATTGGACACAACGAGGGGAGCAACTCATGACATCTAATTTTGTATCCAAGAGCAGATGACGCTTCCTACTCCATGGCATTGCGCGTTGTGGTAAGTGCCCGTGGTTTTGCGAATTCCGTCTAGTTTAAGCGTTTTACGGCATACGACGGAGGGCAGGGAGAACTGATGAAGGGCTCAAACGTGCAATACTAGCACACACACAAAAAATCAGCAGAGTGACATCTTATTGGCTTTCGAAAAAAAAGTGTCTCGCACCCACAAAAAATAAGCAAAAATAAGAACAAAAGCAAGTCTGCAGGAGCCCAATCTAAGTCCCTGCAGCCCAATAGATCCAGCCGGTGCTTGCTTCCTTGTTACAGGGAGTACCTGCGCTCGCTCGAGCACGGGTTCACCTATTTTCACACATGGACCTTCTGAAGCGGCGATTTTCGAAAGTGGTCTATTCCGGTAAACCATTCCGTTTACACGCTTCTCTCAAAGACTGAAAAATGTATTTGAAATAATGAGCACAAGATGCTCAAAAATGTAATTAAGAAAAAGTGGTAAATATTTTTAAGTATATTTGCAAGATACCGAATTCCTAACAAAAGTAATTGAAATACAGTGTCTTGAGTAGAGTATTAGAGATAGGCAGAAGTCTATGCGAAACCTTGGCAATTTCAACGCTTAGAGCTTCGAAATATTCTATCTCCTGTAGAAAATTAGCTACGACGTTCGCCTAGAGCTCAATGCTTCTATGGCTTTAACATATATTTTTTTACATAAATATAAAAACAGTGACCCGGACTATCATTGCACGATCTGGCTTGGAAACACCCTCTAGCCGACGTAGTCCTCGAATGCTGGTTTGACCTTCCCTGCCGGCAACTTTAATGACGCTCGTAAAGTAAACGAATATGCGGTTAATTCCAGTTTTTTGCTGTTTTTCGGCGACAATAATCGCACTCCATAAATCAAAAGAAGAAGAAATTCCCGGAAGACGTTCAGCGGAAACCGCCTTTGTACTTCCGCGCCTCCCAGGGGCTGGTCACGTGACATATATATGCCTCGTTAACCACGGCGTTAACATGTGGCTTTTTTTGCTACGTCATCGTACACACCAGTGCTCATGCCTTGCCGCAGGAGGTACGTGCGCAACAAGGAAAGGCCACAGCAACTCCCGCTCATGTGTCGTCAGTTCAAGCCATGTTTATTATCCACCGCGATAAGCAAACCGCTGGTGTATTTTTTTTAAACGTTTCAATAGGCCCTTTTCAAAAGGTAGTCTACCCACCATGTGACGAGCCAAACTCGACCATCTAATGGCGGCAATACGCAGCTTCTCGTCACTAGAAAAAACGAACGTCTTCGAAGGAATACCCTAGGAAAGGAAGGAATCGTTGCAAACAATGTGGTCCCTCTAAGTCGCCTTTGAGGCACCAAGTCGGGGGTGGTTCAAGTTAGACGACCTTGTTCTCCTATCACCGTCATCTAGCGAAGAAATCGGAGCTATTCGCACTGCTACTAGATGGCTCTCAAGTGTCAAAGGTGCCACCTGCGACATGAATGCCATTTCCCGAGTACGCCGCTATTTTTCTTCGTTTTTATATTCTAAATGTTGTATATTGTGGTTGTAAAGGGCGCTGATGCTTTTTCTTTTTGAAACGGTTTCTGACAGACATTCTTCGAGTTTCTTCTCTCCATTTCTCAGCTGTATGTGTGTTGTTACACGGTAAAATGTATTCGGCTGCACTGATTATTTTTAGCCTTGTTGCAGCTCTTGCCGCCAATGTATGATCCTATTTATCAAGAAGCATCTGAATGCCTTCACAAAGTTACGTAAAATCGAACTTTTGAATTCTATAGGAGAATTCTCCAAGGTTCTGGACAAGGTCAACGGCTATCATGCAGTTACCGTGCGTGATATTGCGGGCGAAAAGAATTTCAATTACGCCTTGCAACACAGCCTAAGAAGGCATGGGGTTTAAATGGGGTTGAGCAATTTTACTGCAGTGATTTTATTCATAGGTGCTTTCACAATCGCTAAGCAATAAAAAGCGCAGGGTGTGGCTTAATATTATAACTTTGATTTTTTTTTCTAAATGGTTGTCTAGCGCTCTTATTGGTAAATCTCGCAATCTCGTGAGTTGAAAAGCGGTAACGAGGTGCTCTTGAGTCACCACGCCCTTAATTTCTTAAGTTGTAAATGATTGAAGGAGCGGCCTCATAGAATTATATGGTGAAATATCTTCTTTACGAAAACATGCTCATTCGGTCCGTTTATTATGCTTGTAGTGTACTATACTGAAAATTATTTCTTTAGAAACAAAGCAAAATAAAATTGCTGCTAGGCTAACACAAGCCTAGTGTCAATTTGTTTATATTTGTGACATCAAGGTTGCGACGGAAGTTTTGGTATGGTTGTGTAGATGTGCTAATTTTAACCTTCTCGAGATTCTTCAGTCACTTAAATTGAAGATCGCCGAGCAGTTCACGATTTCCAATTTTCCTCAGCTTCCTCCTCTCCTCCTTTCTATCCTGTCCATCGTTGCCCGTTTCCTCTTACCCCAGGGTGAGCACGATGTTCTCCCCAGCAGAATATCGTCTCTGGTCGTCGGTCTTTAGTCAGCATCGACATGCTTAGTGCGGACTCCAAACTATGGTGCCGTGAACGCATCTCCGTGTGGTGCCGCGGTCGCGTCCTAAAATGTAATCCCTCAATTTGCGTCTGATGACAATGTAGAATTGTCATGCTGTCGCCAGCCGGGATCCTTGCGATGTCACACCAGTGTTGTACGAGCAAAAGTACGAGCGTTCGCTTGTACGTTTTGCTGGCACTTCTAGCGCCTACCACCAGGATCACATCAGACAGCCTGACACTTCGGCTCCTGTGACGTGATTGGTTGCCAATTTTAGACCACTATTTTGATGTATACTCTAAACTTGGATCAGCCAAGGGGCCTCAAAAACAAATAGAAAGCAAAACCAAGCTCAGCAGAACGGAAACAGATGTCTTCTTATTCGACAGCTGGTGTACGTCGGCTCTACGTAAAGGTTATGCGCATTGTTCCTCCCGCTACACGAAGGAATTAACAAATGGAGTAAACATAGCATACTGATGCAGAACGCAAGTTGCATTGTACGTGCACGAAATGCGCACTTATGTAATTCTTTCGTTTCGCCGAGTTACAAACTGCCAGCATTCCGTTATGGGTGTTGGACAATGCAGGAAATTACTCTTCGCGTTGTTTCTAGCCTCTCGTTTGTTCCGTTCAGAAGGTATTCAATCTACATTACTCTATGTTGGTGACTGCCTCAAAACGTTCTGTCATCCATCATCGTAAAGTCAAATTAAATAGCCGAAAAGCGAAAAAAAGTTACGAGTATCTAGAAGATTTTTACATGAACAGGTGCGAAAAACGTAAAAAGATAATAATGATTAATGATATAAAGGCTGGTAACAAGATAGCCTAGATCCTTTAGTTTTTTCGAGTTTATTGTGTGGTATGGGGGCACCCTAAGGGCAAATTGAAGTAAAGCGAACTAGCTTATTTTTTTTCATGATGCGCAAATTGAGGATGCATTCATTCATTTGGCGGATATGAAAGTATGAATAGCTTAAAAAAAAACCGATAAGAATTTCTGGAAAATCCCAGGACACATCGCGGAGGGTGTGTTGCAGGCCTGTTCAGGTGTGCGTCCGTGTCGACTCGAACGCTTTATATATCTTGGAAGGGGGACAATTAATTTTCTCTTATCATTACGAACACGAAAGGAGGTGATCACATAGCCTGTTTTGCTTTCCTTCGACTTCTCTGGGTTTTGAAATCACAAAATATTGAACCGACGTCAAATTCGTTTTCGATTCTTGGATAATTTCACGTGCCGGACATCGGAAAGTCATAATGAGTCCACCAGACGCTGGGAGTGCCACAGTTTTCCGGAAGGGTCTAATGGAAGATTTGGGGGGGGGGGGGGGGGGGGGGGGGGGGGGACACATGAATCATGGGTTTATTGGCTGTGGTCTGCTTTTACTATTTTACATCACCGAAGTATTGACAATGTACGGGGGCTATTTTATTCTAAATTTATAGGCTGTGTTAACTGATTTTTGCTTGTGAATTGAAACTTTACATGAGGGTCAAGGCGCAATTTATTTTCTAAGAATACCACCGTGACATGTGACCACAGATTTTTTTTCATTTTCTTTTTGTCAGCAAGGATATGTTTGTTGCGTATACGGCACGGTCAGATGACACTAGCGGTTACGTTCTAGGTGTCGTGTATCCTACTCTGATAGAAATTAGAAGCGGAAATCTCAGAGGCGCTGTTCAACTGGATGAAGACTGTGTCACAGAATTGAAGGAATCCAGTGTTTTCGGGGACAGTCTTTTTTTTACCGAGGCTGGGAATGAATAGGTGAATCACGAAGTGGTGAGGAATGTTTATCTTTCTTAGAAAGCTATGAATTTTCCTCAGGTTTTCAAAGTAAGCGATATATTAGGATAAAAATATTGGCTGCCTCTTCAGTTTGGTAGCATTAAAAAACTAAAACCAAGGAATCAGGACACTCGAAGCTGGGGTGGTTAAATGATGTGGATGTCGGTCAAAAGTTATTTTATACGTCTGCTGGTACATTTAGAGGTTCTTGCATAATTTAATCCTCCATTCAAACAGAGTTGTTACTGTAATTAATGACAAAATGTTACAAAACCCGGGACCATAAGTGTTTATAGGCTGTCCAATGAGATCTGCTGTTCACACGATATAGACGCTGTTGTTAAAAAGGTTAAAAGGCGCGAACAAACAGGACGAAAAAAAAGCACTTGGCACGTACGACGTCTTTTTTAGTCTTTTTTCGTCCTCCTTTTTCGCGCCTTTTAACCATTTATTCGATATGAACAAGCTAGCCCCAACCAAAGTTTTTATTAGATACTGTTTCCTTTGTACAGGTGTAAGTGGCCGGTACCACGAAAAAACGGGCTCTCAGTACAGTTATTATCTATTCTGATGAAGACGTGCTGCGTAGCTTGGTTGTAGCGTGTTTGTAGCTCGGGTGTCGCGAACGCCGAGCGCATAAGTGCCTCTCTTGGGTAATTGCTGCTGTTGGCAGCGCGTTTTTTTTTTCGAGTCGCACCTCGCGAACGGGACTGGATATGCGGCCGTTTCTGTTTTACATGAGATCGTTGTTAGCTTTCGAAGTGTTATGCGTTTTTCGAGAGTGGGTTACAGATTAATATTCTTGTCAGATGTGTGCGCTTCTTGCCTTCTGGTAGATTGTTTTCTGTTTTCAAAGATGCGGTTGTGTTTTATAGGCGCAAACGGTGTATAGTACGCGTATGTACGATTTCGGTATACAGTGAGTGGTCATAATTTTTAGATAAGGAATAGTTTTCCTCTTACCTACCTCTGGAACGTGTAGCATGACGGTCTTCATGATTTGTTTTTATTTCGTAGCATGGGGGGGGGGGGGGGGGGGGAGGCGGCGGGGGGGGGGGGGGAGTCCAACGATCGAAGGACTTTGGTTTCGTTCCGCTCTCTGATATTGCGTGCCGGTATTCGTTTTTGCGCGATTCGCTGTCTGGAATATTAGGGACCGAAGCAAACTTTCAGAGCCGGCGTGTGCCTGAGTGCCCGTCCGTGTTGTGAGCTGTGGTGCACCCGACCAGTTCGTGAACCGTGCTTTGTCGGTCGCGAGATTCACAGTGATTCAACGTTCACCGGTGACCTGCCTGGATTGGTGCCGCCACCATCATCATCGAGGGTGCTCGTCATCATGGGCGACACTCAGCTGAGCGAGTTCACTATTGGAGGAGTTTCTCCCGGGAGACCGTCCGCCCCCTCACCGACTCAAGCCCCCCGGAGTCCGAGCCTTGAGGGAGGGGAGGTGTGGAGACCCTCTTCTCGGCCTCCCGTTCCTCCGTGACCTTCCCGTTTCCCACCGCTGTCCTGTCGTGGAATGTCCCTCCGGGAGGGACGGGGCAAGCGCTCCCTCATTCACCGCTGACGTCGAAGTGTCGGCTCGCTGCAAGGTTTCCGATTGGACGGTTGGAGGGACAAAGCCAGGAAAGTCTTGAAAGAGGAAGCGAACCAAATGGTGGCTCTCTGTTGCTGCCGATCTGGGGGTAAACGAGTGACGGAGTGGAGCTCAGACGGCGGGGGACGCTGGCGCGGGGAGTGCGGGCACTACGCCGAGTGACGGACTCGACCAATGGACCGGACAGCGACCCTGGACGACGACGTCCCCATGACGCATTGCGGATGACTACAGCTGGGACTAGGATCAGCTGCCATGGCGGTGGACGTCCCCAAGGCCTGGCTGTTGACCATTCCCCGACCCCGAAACACCTCAAGGCAATAAGTGAGTAAATAAACACTTTCGCCGAGAGTGAAGTATTGCTTTGTCTTGTTCATCCGGAAAGAGGGTCTATGGGAATAGGAGTTAGAAGCTTGCAACACATATCCGAAAGCGTCTGTGCCCGTAATATTGCACGGCTCAAGGGTACGCCCTCAGTCGATGTGAACGTGGCCCGCTACTCTGCTGATCCGATCCCAAGTAAGGAGGCCAGACGTGGCCTCTCTGTGCCGACACAGACTTCGTACACCTGCGACTCGTTTTGAGCGTGCTGTTTCTCAGAGAGATACCACCTGTGCCGGCAATCTCAGGTCGCAATCCACTAAGGTCTCTGTTGGAATGCGGCTAGGCAGAACTCGAGGACTGCCATCCATGCGTCATAGCGTTGGCGGGTCTTCACGAAGGACCGTCAAAACAACGATGCCGCCGTATCGTTTTTTTTCAACCACAACAGAAGACATGTGTTCAAGGATGATTCAGGTGGTTCACTGCTCTCCAAAATTCCAAAGTTCCATCACGATCTTCAACAAAGTCACCTACAACAAAATTACGTATTGTCCTTTGATGCAGCAGCCACGGTAAAGTTTTACGTTCAAGGCCACAACTACAGATACAGGAATACCAGATCATTCCACCGTGACGTGATGTGATCACTGTTGACAGGGGCGCCCTTATTGAACAGGAGCATGATGACGTTTTTATGGGATTTAGGGTGACATGAAATTTATTTGAGGTCGAAGTCTTTTCGTATCGCTCATGAGACACACAGAATTCCAGAGAAGGGACCTCGGTCAATCCTTGACTGAAAGTTTTTGAGCCCATTGAAGACTCCTTGCCGGTTGGAACCGTACAGCGAGGCGACGTCGCTTGGCACTTTAAGGTCAAGTGCCAAACCTGCGAGAAAGTAATTTCGTCATCAAAAACTTCCACTTCAAGCTCAATCTCTGTTGGCGTCTCAAACATATTTTTAAAATATATTGTAGTATCAGTATTGAAATATTTGTATTTCTGCCCTCAGTGAAACGTATTCCTGTATTAGTATTTGCCAAGACTTTATGCTTATTCTTAAAATGTATCTCCGATACCTGTCGCGATAGATTTTTCTACATATATTGGAATATCGGTATTTTTGCTCCTTTTCTCATTTCTCCTAGTATTTGTATTCCCAAATACATTTTTGAGTATTTCTCCCCAACCCTGGTATGGACCTTAATTTTTGTCGACATTATTTATTGCCATTCGCGTTGCGAGCGGCGCTATCATGTTACTGAGAACTATAATAGTTGCGTGTCGCTGTTGCGTATACCATGTGAGATAAAATGCTGTCACAGGCTCAACGGGAACTTCAATCAGCTTTACTAACCCAAGACATGACGAAAGTATGGTCCTGCTCGAGGCGGCTCGGCGTGAAAGCGTTGGAGTCTTGGGCTCCCGCAGGGACATGTACCGATATATCAGTACACCACAGGCGCAAAAAGGTATGTTTGGATGAAAAACATGGATGGATGTGCCGGAAAGATCGCGGCGTGCTAAATGAGGTATGACAGAAGCTTATTAAAATAGACCCTGACGAGTATTGGAAACTGCAGTGCGTCAGCCTGGAAGAGTTTCTGCATCTCCATTCGCGCGTGGAACTAAGAGCCGCGCCACAAACCGAACAAAAAACACAATGACTCGCCAATTTTGTTTTTCTAAAAAAAAAAACTTTTTTAGATGTATTACACTAACTGCTTTTCAAGCTAGAGGGAGACTGAAGTGGTTTTATATTTAAGGGGACAGATCCCCAAAAGGGTCAACTTTTGAACCCTTGGCGTAAAATTAATGAAATTTACAGGGCAGGCTGATAGTCATGCTAGAGGATGCGTAACAAAATTTTAAGTCTGCCGGTTTAATCGGAAGGAAATTAGAGCAGCTTCTATCAGTAACACGCCTACATTGCTTAGTTAATCCATCGTTGGAAAACTATCACAATATTAAAATCGTTTTTCTGCTAGATATGTAGCGGAGTGCCTAGGGGGTGCGGCTATGGAAAGTTTCTTGTAAAAAGTAATTTATTTCTTTAAATGTTTTCTTTTGCAAAATTGGTCAACTTTTAGTCTTCTCTGGCGTTGACAAAATGGTAACATTTGTCAACGTGAGAAAACAATTCCACAGCCGCGTTCCGTATTAAATTTGAGTCAGGAAAAGCGAAGAGCGAGCCGTCCCTTTATCGCCATTATCAAACGATAGATTGACTAAAATAGAATTTCTAGCAAAAAGCGGAACAGAGAAAAGTGTGCTCAATTTGCTGCAAACCCTACCTTTTGTTTAGCTTCACTGGACAGAAAATAATGTATAAAAAGGTAACTATGCAATGTAAACTAATTAAACTTTCTGCGGTAAACCTCAAGATGTTAGTGGATTCAAAAAGATAATTTTTCAGAATCAACTTTTGTTGCAATTTTTTTTTGTTTTGTTTTTTGGTTAGTGGCTTTCCTTAAAGAAAAACACCAAAATTGTCTTCATTTGGCCTCCAAGATCAGGAGCATAAAAAATATTTTTCAATTTGGCGCACGGAGGCTGCAAAAACTATTTTTTAAAGTTAATATCAAAATGCACGGGGCGTGGCGTGATACTAGGAGTTTTCGGAATCCCTGCTTAGCGCATCTTCAGCACCTGTCAAAGCTATCCGCATGCACTCTTGCTGTGTTCGAAAAGGTCAGATATAGACGTCACGACTGACGTCAGTGCGGAGAAATACACCTTGCAAGCTTCCGATTGCACGCGCTGCCCAAACATGCGACACGCGCCTGGCGGCCCGAAGATCCTAGTTAGACGTCACTACTGGTCGGAGGTTTTTCGGGTTTTCTCATGTTTTGTATAAATCGTTGTGGAAAATGAACATGGTATTCAAAGCCATGGGATAAAAATACTCTAGAATTCTTCTCTAACTCGTTTCTATTTTTTCAAGAATTGTTTCAGCTTCCCTTCAAAGGCTCTCAGCTATTCAGTCTTTTCACTCCGCGCGCCCGCGGACTGAAATAATATTTTAATTTCTTGTAGTAATTTGTTGCGTCAAGAACATAGAAGTTTCGCTGTTACTAAATGAAAAAAAATACGAAATCTTTTTTGACGACTTACGATCAAAAACGAGTACAAGAGGACTCCGTTCATTTCGGCCAATCGCCCGACGTGCCTCAATTGATGTCACGGTCCACGCCATTCATAAGCTGGATTTTTCCGCAGTCTCGGGCGCGACGACCGAGAAAAAACATTGAAGAGTCCATGAAGACCACATTTAAGTTAACTTAAACGATTGATAGGAACGCCAAGCTCTTGCGCGTTGCACAAATTATTTGAATAGAACCAGCAACAATCACACCTGGACCGATGAGAGCTACTCTCATCTGTTCCGGTGTGATTGTTGCTGGGTCTATTCAATTAATTTGTGCGACGCGCAAGAGCTTGGCGTTCATATCAATCGTTAAAGTGAAATTCAAAGTGGTCTTCATGGTTCTTAAAGGTTTTTATTAAGAGATTCGCGTTTGATTAATGACGAATTGCACTCGTCGTTATGGCGAGTTCCGGGATGCACTTTTTTGGAGGGCGCGTTTGCCACTGGTCTTTTGAGATCAACCTGGATGTCTTTCGCACGTCCTTTTGGAGCAGCGCCGGCTCTGATTTAGGGTTCGGAACGCCCATATCTCGATCGGCTGATCCTCCCGGAGCCGAGTGGAAGGCGATATTTGGGAGACGTAACTTCCTGCCTCGCCGAGCATGACTGGAACGGCGGTCGACCGACTTGTGATGGCGGTTTCCGGAAATGACGATAGCCCAGTACGATGCGGAATGCCGGGACGACAGTTGGTCACTCTCGCAACCCTGTCGTCTTCCGCTGATGAAGTCGGAGGCGCGGTGGCTCCGCACCAATCGGATGCTCCGTAGTGGATTTAGACTAGGGATCTCAAACGGCCAGGGGAATGGTCGTTTTGAGACGCCTGCGACCGCTTACGGAGAGTGAACACAGTGGCGTCATCTAACGGGCAGCCCTGGATACCTCACGGTCTCCCTACAGTTTTGGGTGTCATCCTTATTCATTACTGTATTATCTCAGATAAAAAAGTAGGTTGACTTAAAAACTGAAAATAAATGTATAATAAGGTGCACTCGCACCCCTAACTAAAGCCAAAAGGACAGCGTGCATCCCGTGATGATGACAAGGGACCAATGTCCCAATGTTGCCGGATTCAGCTTGTTTCGTACATACTCTGTATTCTAGAACTTTTCGAACATGAACGAGGAATATGTTACAGAATGATAACGTTCTAGAAGAGGGGAGAAAGATAAAATGAGAAATTTGTCTGGTGGGGCCCTAGCCCCGTGCCTTTCCGTGGGTGACGAGCGAGACGCCAACTCTGTCGTGAATATGTCAATAGAAATCACTTTAGTAAACGTAGCCCTCGAGAGGTGTTCTGAACTTCCCTAGCAGGCAAGTGAGATGCCGCTCAGAAAGTACAGGATTGTTAAATCTCAGTTTTACGTGCTATGACTGCTATTCAGTATATGGAATCGCACTTTTTTCTATCGAAGCGACGTGAGATTTGAGGAAGTCATTTGCAGACGCGGAAGAGTACACCGCTGGTGTACTCTTCCGCGTCTGCGACGGTCCGGTTTCGTGACATTAACATGTCTCGTTAGCCTCTTCGTTTATGTGTGGCCGGCATGTGACGTCATATTACATACTTATTTTCATGCATTGATGAAGAAGCCACGTGCTCAGCAAGCAATGGCCACCAGAATGGCCGCTGCTCTGCCGTGAGTGTAAGCCATATTTAGTCTCCACCGCAATAACCAAACCACTCGTGTCTCCTCTTTGACGCCGCTTCAATAGACCCTTTTCAATATTTAGTCTCACCTACCACGTGCAGAGCCAAACTCGACGCTCTAATTGCAGCGCTATGCAGCTTCTGCACCCTTGGAGAAGCGAACGCCTTTAAAAGCATGCCACAGAGAAGCGGAGAATCCATTCTAACAAGTTGGCCCTTGAAAGTAACCTTTGATTCACAAAATCGAGAGTGTTTGAAGGTAGACAATCTTGATCTTCTATCACCGTCATTAGTGCGGAGAAATTACTGCTATTGAGACTGCCACGAGATGGCTCTGACTTTTGAAAAGGGTCCAGTGCCGGTGTCAATGCTCGTCTTGTGCAAAAGCTGTCTTTAAAAACATAATAAATGCAACTTCCTGTGTGCGTCATTGGAGGTATTGTTTTCATTGTCTCTCATTTTGTGTAATGTTTTAAAGGGCGCTGAATCTTTTCACCCTTTAAAAAGGTTCTTGACAAAGGCATTCTTTTATTTCCATGTGTTTTTCTCTCCTTTACGCACGTTTTTATGACGGAAAATGTATTCGGCTACACTCATCATTGCCAGCGTAGCTACTGCTCACCCCGGTGATGTATTGATTCTATTTATGCAGAAGCTTCCGCATGGCGTTTTTCTTAGTGGCGTAAAATCGAATTTTACATTTCTCCTAGGCTTCAACCTCCGAGCTTTTGGGCACGATAAAGAGTTATCATGGAAATTCTGCACACAATATTGCAGACGAGAAATATTTGTATTACGGCATGCACCATGCCCCCGAAAGGCGTAGGATTTAAATTGGCTTGGGTAAACACGCTGCATTGATTGTATTCACAGATTCCTTCATAATCGCTGACAAATAAGACGCGCAGGGTGTGGCTTAATACTATAAACTTGATTATTGCTTCGTGATTGCTTCTTTCGTGTTCTTATCCTCTAATACCGCAATCCTACTGAATGAGAAGAAATAATGATATGCTCGTTAGTCAGCACGTCCTTCACTTTGTTTGTCAATTATTGTAGAAGCGGCCTTATATAAATATATGCCGCTATATATCCCGATAACATGACGGGTTGATTGAGACACTTTAATACGTTGGTATTCTATCGGGTATCTAAATAGCGGCCAGGCTAATTATATCAACCGCAAAATTCGGTTTCTTAAGCCATCACTACGATTTTCTGCAGCGTTGCCCACAGGGGGCGGGTATTTTTCTATAAAATTCGCAACGAGCGAACTTACCTCAGGAAAATGTAAAGAAAGTCTTATTTCCCGTGGAAACCCAGCGAAGCCACCGGTCTTCAATCAATAAGGTGCCCTATTGTTTGAAGACTGGTGACTTCGCTGCGTTTCCATAGGGGTTAAGCCTTTTTTTTACATTTTTCTCACGTAAGCTTGCTCCTTGTAAAGTTTATAAAACAAATGCACCACCTGTGTGCAAACCTGCAGAACATCGTGGCGCGATGGGTTAAGAAACCGGATTTTGCGGTCGATTTAAAGAGTTTGGCCGCTACTTGATACACTCGATACTACATCCAAATCTCTTTAAAAACATAGAAGTTGCGAACGAAATTCTTGTACTCTGAACCACTCTGACGTCATATAAGTTCCATGCCGTTGGCCAGGATCCTGGCGGTGTCGCAGTGGTGGTGGTACGAGCCAAATGTACGAGCTTTCCATTTCACTTTTGCCTGGGAATTCCGGCACCAAGCGCAAGGGTTGCGACATCCGAGAGCATGACACTTCGGCTCCTGTGAGGTCTTTTGTAAAAAATTCGGGATTACTTTTAAGGTATAGATGCGATAGCATCTTTAACGCACCAGTCACAGATGAGCTCTAAAGGCGTCGTACTCCATAGTTCAGCCAGCCAAAGGGCGTCATAAATTGGTAGAAAGCGACACCGAGGTCATCATACCGGAAGCAGTTGTTCGCGTATTCAACGTCTGACGTACGTCAGGTCTGCGTAAAGACCATGCATTTGGTTCCTCCTCTTATACCTACAAATTAAGAAAGGATGCAAATGTGGCTTTTTAATGCGGAACGACACTTGCATTGTACGTGCACGGAATGCACAATCACGTAATATTTTTGTTTTGCCGAGTTCCAATCTGCCAAAAATCCTTTCGCGTTGTTGGGCCTTTGAGAAAATTACTCTTCGCGCTTTTCTTAGAGTCTGTTCGTTCAGATTACTTGTACAGTCGGAGTTACCAAATGGATGTGACCGTCTCAAAACGATGTTCCATTCATCATGGTGCCGTACAATTAGAGCGCTGAAGAGCGAAAAGTTTGACAGATTGCCAAAAGGTTTTCGCAAGAACAGGAACGTAGGCGTGGTACAAAAGATTAAGGTTATAACCATCATTAACAAAAACTAGGCAACAAGGTAATCTAGATTCTTCAGTCCCTTTTTTTATGTGGTATGGCACCCTAATAGCATTTTGAGGTCTAGCGAAGTAGCATATCTTCTCATGAGCTGCATATTAAGAAATGCATATGAAAGGATAAATAGTGTTAACGAAACACGATTGGAAGATGCCCCCTCCCCCCCCCCCTCCCTTCCCCCGAATTTCTAAATCTGTTCCGTTCGAACTATTCAGATGAGTGTAGGCTTGCTTCTTTCCATGTACTTTTATTGCATTACGTTTCCAACGTCTTGTCATTGCGGAAGGGCTTTCTTATTTTTGTTGAGTTCATTTTCCTCTGTTTGTGAAAGGGAACTTTGCTGGGAGATCTAGATACAATTTTTTTATAAGAAAAACACCGTGAATTGTGACCACCCTTTAGTTTCTTCCTCTGTACCGAGAAGTTTGTTGCGAGAATGGAACGGTCGGATAACAGGAGCGGTTACGTTCCAGGTGTCGTCTACCCGGTTCTGATTGAAAGCAGAAGCGGCAACTCAAGAGGCGCTGTTCAACTTTCTAAAGACTACGTCATAGACTTGGAAGAATCCAGCGTTTTAGGGGACAGTCTGTATTTTTCCGATGCTAAGTATGGAGAGGTGAATCACGAATTGGTAAGGAAAGATTACCTTTCACAAGAAAGCATGCTTCCGCCTCACTGTTTGAAATTCAGTGAATTTACTTAGAAAATAAACATTCGGCCTGTTTTTTCGCTCAGAAGTTTTTTGACGTGCCCGCTAGTGCCTTTGGAGGTTTTCGTACATTTCAAAATGCCGTTCGAGCAGTATTGTCTCCGCTTATAATAACGTTAATAACACACATTTGTTTAAATGACGTGCCGACTCCCACGATTTCTTTTTTGCATTCTTTGAGGAAGTTTTACTTTCTCGATAATTTACACAACCATTCACACCGATATTCGTTCTGCGTCTTGTTGAAATTTATTGAATGTAATCATTTACTGAGTTTTTATATAATGCCATTGTTTGCGAAGGAAAAAAGCATGAGCAATTCCACTCTGTAAAGGTGGAAGACCAGCGAAGCTGTTTAGCACACTACACAGACGTGTCAAAAAATTTTGAACAAAGGTACGACCAGATTTATTGTCTTGATTGGCGGTCATCGTGACGAGCCGGAGGCAAAAAGACACCCGCAATGCGACGGCCACCTGGCGGAATGAAGACGCGCGCGAAGGGACCGCCAATTCGGGAGGGCGGAAGGAACGGAAACTAGGCTCGCAAGCGCTCTGGACGACGACAAGGAGAGGGCGGTGCGAGAGTAGACATAGCGGACGCGGGTCGCACAAAGCCAAATCTTTGAGAAGCGTTCATTATCTACCTGAGAATCTACTGATCTTGAAAATGGAGCCTATTGATAACTAATCTACTGAAGATGCATATCCAAGTGATGAGACATAAGCTTTTTCATAAAATTAAGCGATTTTGCACCAAATCCGGGAACTCACGTTTTGTTGACATACACAAAAAATCCACGAAACCCAGAAATAAATAGCGTTTCTATGAATATAACTGTTTAGCATTTCAGCTGCAACTAATATGAATATTACTTCGCAGGTATTTGTCTGATAATATGTTCTTTCCAGATGGATACTACAGACATACGTAATAGTGTTTATGAAAATGCGGAACGCAAGGCGTCCTTTACAATTACTGAAACAGACGTGGGAATTGAAATGGTATCTACACATTTTTTTAAGTATATATTCTTATAGGAACAATAAATACGATTATACAAATGCACAGAAGGCTATGCAATCGTTATTTATAAATCCTGTACTTGTTAACAACATAGATTTTCGCGAAGATTTTATAAACCTGGAGTGTTTTTTTAAGTTTCATAAAAATAAAGGAGCATTAAGCGTATTAAAAGTAAACGCCACCGCAGCGTCTAAAAAACATTACTTACGAGAACTTTAAATTATATATCTAGAATACTTTCTCCATAAATTGCTTCCTAACCAATTGAATTTTTATTAAAATGAAATGTTTGTTTAGCGATTCACAAACGGTCTGCACCGGGCAATGCTTCAATATTCAGAAATCTTTCACTTTTTTTAACAGGAAGGATACCTAAACTTTACACATGGAATTGAGCCTTTGCGAATACATAACAAATCCGGCCGTGTCCCTCACAGAATATTTCCGCTACCGACGCCTGAGGAGGCGATCCACTTGGAAAGTAAGTGAAAGAGTCAATCACTACACAAGATATTTGTTGAAAATTCCATCTTTAAAGGCTAGACTTCCTGAAGCAAAAATGATTAGAAATTTTGAACGTACGACCGAATTTCTTACTTCAACGTTCGCTTCACGTGCAGTGTCAATTCTTGTATGCTCTCAGTTATTTGCCATTTATTCTCTCGATGAATTATTTCACCTCCCGTTTTTTTTCTCTCAACACATTCTGTTTAAAGCGTGGCGAAATGACCGCAATATTTGATTATCATTGAAAAATTAAAAAGGAGAAGTTCTTGCATAGGCGACGGCCCCTCAGTATTTCTTTATTTTTTTTACTTGCATCATTTCAACGGCTCCTGTATTAGTGATCTGAGTATGTAATCCGATGTTCAAAGTATTCAGAGTACCAGAGCATGTATGATCTCAAATAGTACCAATAATTAGCACTTTCTGAGTTAACGGAAGAGGTCAGTGGTTCGGCAGTCGGAAAAAGTTCTCATATCTTTATACTCAAGACAACCTTCCTTAAGTGCGTTCAAAGTTTCCCTTCTATTTTTCCTAAATAATTTAATTGGTAGCACTAAAGAGTTCCAAGAAAACATGTTTCTACAAACGATATTTTTGACGCAGAATATACTGGCGATTATAACGTCCCTTATGATTTTACTTAATTATGCTTGCGTTTTGGGTAACACATGTAAAAATATCACTTCGTCGTCTTTTCTTTCAAACAAAAATAATTAACTACTTTATTTCGGCATACTTCAGTTTTGATTGGATGGCATTTGAATAAACACATATGCGCTGACATCGGATATTGTAACAAGTTAAGAAAATTATCTTGAAGATATCTTGACGACTAAAAACCGCAAAAACGGGACAAAAAAAACTAATTGACAGCAAAACAGGAATTGATTCTGTATAATTTTGCTGAAGAAGCGTGCCTTTGAAAAGTTATAACCTTTGACTTTAATTACTTTTTACATTCAGTATCACTATGATGTTTACAGTTCCCGTTCAAGAACGTTCTGATGAAAGACTACCGCCAAAAGTAAGCTTATTTTGTTTGTAAAACATTTAACATATCTCAGCAATCCTCTCAATCAATTCTAGAAACACCAAAGAGCAGGCTGCAATTCCAGTTACATGCGCTGCATACATACTGGGCATTTTATAACCTTGATGCAATTTTCTGTACACAGTATAAACCCTAATTTTTCTTCTTCAGGGTTTTGCTTTGAAATATTTCGGTAGACGTCAGCTCTTGCTTCACGTGTAACTACAATTCGAGACCGCACTTTAATGATATAATGAATTTGAAAGCTTTCAATTAGAGACTGTTTCACTATCTTGCACAGAAAACAAGATCGACTTATCTGCATCGTGCAAATTAAAAAATAATGATTACACAGTCAATTCTAAACTTGCGAAGCACTGAGAACATGCCATGATTTGAAACCTTCTAGATGACACTGCAGAGCCACCCACCGTGTGGCGACCTGAAATGTACGTCATGGTTGACAGTGTAATACACAAGTCCCTCAACGAAAGCAAATATATACAGGCTCAATACATCATAAGGCTTATGAACATCGTGCGTATGGTTTACATTTGTTCTTGTTCAGAAATAATATAGTAATGTCAGTTTTCATTGACCAAACAAAAAGCGCTTACTGAGGCTTTTGTGCTCCGCTTACTGACACCCGTTCGAATGCCTTATTTCTTCCACGAAGGTGAATGCAATCTTCAAGACGGTTCGCAAGCCCCGAATAAACCTCCAGCTTGTTGGAATATACAGGTTTCAGGTGCGTATTCATTGTCCAACCCCCACATATTGGTATCTTTAAATTTGAAAGTCTTGTTATTGCCGCCAAGAGTACAACACAATTGTAAAATGAAATCTTTTAGAAGAAAGCAAAATGTTTGTCATATAAAGCCGACTTTTTTATTTGAAACCGTTTGGATCAGATTGCGCTTTGCCAAGGGGAATCGAGTGAGCGGAAAACAATAACTATTTGTTTAACTATAAATTATTGGATGCCTATGATTTAAATAAGATTCATTTGCGTTATACCAGATAATATTATTTTACATTAGTATAGCTATAAAATAGTGTATTTGATGACTAGATGTATTTTTGAACATGACAGATTGACTAATATATCCAACCGATCACTGAAAATATTCCGGAAGAAATAATTACTGTAAATATAAAGTACGGTTTAAGTGACTTTTTTCTTTATTAAGCTGTGACTTTGTAGAACGAAAAAAAAACAGCTTAATATTGTGTGGTTGCGATTCACTCAGCCGACTGCTTTATGTTTGATTTCAGTGCGTTATGAGATTTTTTGTTTTGTTTAGCAATTCCTTGATATAAAAAGCAAACAATGCATATACAATGCATCGCATGATAGAAAAATTGTAAATTGTAAAACTATTTTGGGATTATTTTTGTGGAAATGTTTTTATTCAAAATATTGTAGTGAAACAGGTATGATTTAAAGCACTATTGAAACATGACAAAAATCACGATTTAAATCGTCCAGACTTTTATTCTCCACCATGCTGTTAACGCTCATGTTTTCTGGGTTGCAAGAATATTGTATTGGTCAGCTTGATGCAATGTTGTGTTTTTGATATGATAGTGCTGCAGAGCAGGTTTACACAATTGTACCGGATTCAAAAATATGTTCAGTATAGTGATTTATATATTAGGTAAATATTGAAAATATTATTAGTTACTATAGAAACTACCACACGTTTAGCAATTTGCGTAAAATGACAACGGACATGGCAGTAAAATAGATAAAAATGTCCGCAAGTGATTTACCGATTCTACTTAGACAACTTTTTTCCTGAATTCGTGTGTTGGTCACGTTTCACAAAGTCACGGGACGTCATTTCTTCTTCTAAATTTAGCGGAGAAACTGAATTGGTGTTGAGGTCACGTGGTGTCAATTTTCCTGCTAAATCTAGCAGGCAAATTAAAATTTCGTTTAGGTCACGTGACCAAGTCAGATGACATCACTTTTTCCGCCATATTTAGCTGAGAAACAACATTGTTCTATTGGTCAAGTGACATAAAGTCATGTGACTTAATTTCCCCGTAAATTCAGAGGGGAAATAGCAGAGGTCGAGCAATAATCCGGACCCGGAATTCCATTCTTCATTTGTCTGAGATGCATCGAGGGCGCTGCAGCAGTATTGTAGGCGTTGCCGAAAAAAAGTAACGAAATACGTTACTCATTACAGCAGATGATATCAAGGCCATACCAATCATAGCTGTTGCCCATCTTTTGTGTTCTGCTCTACAGCAAATATGTAACATTTATTAGCAACTAAAGCGCCGTTCCCATATATGCGCCCGAGTACGACCGAGAGAGACCAAACCGCTTTTAAGCCGTTTGCGACGTCTTAGGAGCAGCCCCGCTGCAGCGGAGCTGGTCCTAAGAAGTCGCAAAAGGATAAAAACCGGTCCTGTCTCTCTCGGTCGTACTCGGTTGCAAGAGTGTGAACGAGCCTTAATACTTTTCCCCATGGCATGAAAATTCCAAAATTTCCTGTTTTGTACAAAGCCCAGGTACTTTTGACAACATTAATAACTATAGGCCCATATCCGTACTGCCCTTATTTTTAAAAGTATTAGAACATCTAAAACAAAAACGCCTAAGCAAATTTTTGAATGAAAGACATGTCTTTGTAATGCAGCAATACGGTTTTCAAGAAGAAAAAAAAAGTCAACAGAAAGGGCGCTTTTTAGTATCAAAGAAATATCAATCAACATTTTGAAAATAAACTATTTACCACTGGAATATTTTAGACTATAGAAAAGCGTTTGATCTCATTAAACTTGATATATTGTTTTATAAACTACCGTTTTTTAGAATTCGAGGTGTTGCTTTAGATTTGGTGCGTAGTTACCTATCTTGTCGGTCACAATATTAAGTTTTAGGAAGTAAAAGTGACGTAAATCCGTCACCCGTTACTCGAACTGCGTAACGTAATTACATTACCCGTTACTGTTTTAAAAAAGTAACAAGTACGTTAAGCGTAACCGAAAATAAGCAACGCGTTGCAGGTAACGTCATTACTTGTAACGCGTTACCCCAACACTGGCGCTGAGTCATCAAACGCTGAACAGTCTTTGTGTCAAAACACCGAACTCTATGTTTCCCTCACACTCAAAAATATAACGTTGCACTCCGAAATAGAACGCGACCCAATCAACAGTGAGACAACAATCAGGGGCGATGTCAAGGTTTGTATAAAGAAAACGCGCAGAAGAAAAGTGCCGCTACCTTGAAGGTTACATATGTCACAAAGAGCGGCAGAAAGCAAACGGAATGGTTTCGTTTCGTTGCCGTTACAATTGATCAAGATGCGGGGCTCCGATTTTGACTGAAAAGGACAACGTGAAAAGCAGATCCCGTAAGTTGCTCTATCCAATTTGTCTATGACGATATATTTATGCATGATAGAAACCACTGTTATTTGATTCGTTTCTTACTTACTCTTATTAGCGCCACCAGGTATATGCTTAAAGGCAGTTAACATGCCATTGCACATTTACGCTCCTTTTACTTATAGGCGACCATAACCATGCAGCAGACTAGCCGAGGCTTGTGAGGGACCAGCTGCGCTTGGCGCTGAAAACGTCAGCAGCACCCAACCCGAATACGCCCATGCCAAGTTTGTTTAATGAGGAACTTCTCCAAACCTGCTCTGCAGTTTCCTTCCAAAATATTATATCTATCACACCTACGAAGTATCCTGTAAAGTTTCTTAAACGAAATCACAAAATTTATTCTAGGTGCCAGATGAAGACGCAGCAGATGTACCCACCTTTGCCAGCCTGAAGGATTCGATGTATCGCGAAAGGCGCTCAGCGCAGCCACCGGTTCCTTCATCAGCCGACACACCGCAAGACAACGACGCCCACAAAAATACAAAAATAGCAGAGCCCTTTATCATTGACGACCGCAGAGACCCTCGTCTTGAATAGTTGTCTTCGCAACACGAAGTGGCATGCAACGGCTGTCGTCAGTTAAAATTATTTTTTTTTTTGCAGACGGGGCTTTTTTTTTTTTTTTGTACCTTACATGTGTGACGAACTTGTAACTCTGCATGTTGTAACTGACGGAGTGCCTAGCGCAGCCGTTTGCTTTTTTGTTGTCGGGTCGGCTAGCTACAAATTTATGCTCCTGCTTTTGAAGGTGTATGATTACATTCACATCTGCTGGGATTCCTTCCTCGACCCCTGAAAGTTTCATGACGGATTTTGAGCAGGCGCTTTTTGGTGGTCTGCGCGTCGTGTTTCCCCAAGTTGTTCATCGCGGGTGCCATTTTCATTTTTGCGCAATAAATGTGGGCTTCCGTTCAGGGGCTGGGCTCCAAAGCGCATATTCAAGAAACAGCCAGCTAAGGGCGCTCATTCGTAAGCTCGTGGCACTTTCCTTTGTTTCGCCTTCGTACATCCATCGCCCCTGGGCGTTTCTGCGTTGGGGCGTATATTGCTCGGTATTCCGCAGCTCATCGGATTACTTGATTACTTTGAGGCGACTTCGATACGGGCATTTTCCAACTGGAGCGGTGGAACCATCACGGAAGCAGGGAATACACAACCAACAACCATTTGGAGGCATGGAATCGAAAAATTAAAGCCATGTGAGGAAGATAGCACCCGAACCCCTTCGTGTTCGTTGATTTATTCGAGAGAGATGAGGCCCAAACAAGAGTCATCTTGCTTCAAGTTGAAAACGAGCGAGCCGTACGTGCGCGAGGCCGCAAGTGGGCTAAAAAAGTAAAAAAAAAACTAACGGAGATTGAAGTACGCTGTCACAGTGGCGTCATTTCGCTTTTTTTTTTTAATTTCTGAACTATGCTCAAGCTTCTTTTAAAGTATAGGCATTGCTGAGAGCTTTAGCCGGAGAAATAAGTGTCTGAAAAAACTTGCAGTCCATTCGTTGTACCAGTGTGTGATGTGTGAGAAATAAAACCAATATACGTTTTGTCGCAAACATGCGGTATCACTCTAATCGAATGTAGAAAAATGGTTTCGAACAAGCCTGAAAGGAGGGATTGGAAGGGGAGGGGGGATGCTCGTGCGTGCCTGTATACATATCTTATATCTGATGGTATGTTGGGGCCCCGAGTAAGGAAAGAAATGAGCGTCGGTATGTGTTGCGAAGAAGGGTTCCTATGGTTTGGTGAGGGTAACAAAGAAACCACTTATTTCCACCATGACCTTGCACTATTTTAATGTCGCGATAGTATTACACCGTGTAAATGAATAAGAAAACGAAGACATATGTCTCAAAGTGATAGTGCCAATCAACAGCAATTGGGGATTCATCTGTCTAAATCAAAGTTGCAAAATCGCTCCTGTTCGCGCAGTCAACGCCGTCGGTTTTTTTTCGAAGTAACCATTCGTTTTCTATTTAAATTGTGTACAATATTTATTTTTTTCGCGAGAGATGGCGCTGTCAAAACAAAACTAGCTCATTTCTAGTTCGTTTTCGCAAATGTCCGTATGTTTCATTTGACTTATTTTATTTAGTAGGCTCAATGAAACGTATTGCAGAATTTGATAAACGATTAGAGCTAGAGACATTTTTAATCTAGAAAGTACTAATTTTCGATGATAACGGCGGTCTAATTTGTGATTGAAAAAGTAATAAAATATAAATATTTTCAATTAATACTTTATGTTTACAGACGAATAAAGATGAGTATTTCGTTGTGGAGGAAGATAATGTAGTATCAGCGGGTGAGTCACTAAGCGCCTTTGGAAAATTCACGAAAAAGACCAAGTTCGCATGGCCTGCCGATTTCTACCTGATGCTCTTTGGGTAAGCAAGATCACGTAACTCAGCCTGAGTTGTGCCGCTGAGGCAGAGATCCTAGTTCCTATGGCGATGCAATGCTGCCGAAGGATATGTGATAGATTGAGGCGTTCGTGCGACAATTTTCGGGCTTACAATAAATTAAGCACTGCGTAGATCAAATCATTGGCTTCTATAACCCCCCAAAACAAGGACTAGCTTTTATTTTTACTCAAAGGCAATCGGACAATTTTTTTTGTTTAGATAAACGAGCACAGTTAGCTTTTACCTCTTTGCCGGAAAAAGTGGCCTCATGATCTTCTATTACGGATTATAGGCAGGCAAGTGGCAAAAACTTGGCGTAGGACGGATGGGCATTACTACAGGGTGATTTAAGGAGACTCCAGGCTCTTTAAATCGACCGGAAAATCGGGTGTCTTAACCTATCGCGCTACGATTTTGTGCAGCGTCGCCAAGATATGGTGCATTTTTTTTTTGTAAAATTTGGCAAGAGCAAACTTATTTAGAAAAAAACTGAAGAAAGAAAAAGACTTAGCTCCTATGAAAACGCAGCGACGCCATCGGTCTTCAAACAACACGGTCCCCTTTTTCACGGCAGGCAACAGATGGCGCAAGCGGTCGCGACGCCAACTGCCATCAACGAATGAGCATACGGCATCCTTAGCAGACAAAAAACTGTAGTTCCTTCTTGTTACCGAACCTGCTTTTGTTCCTGCAAATGTCGCCGCCTGCGGAACGCGCGCCGCTTTTGAGTCGAAAAGAGTGCCTGCTAAAGACGCCGGCTCTCGGCGCCGTATGCTCGTTCGTTGGCGGCGTTCGTTGCGCCATCTTCAAAAACACGGCGCCGTGTTTTTTGAAGACCGCTGGCGTCGCTGCGTTTAAATAGGAGCTAAGCCTTTTTCTTTCTTTACTTTTTCCTCAGGTAAATTTGCTCTTTGCAAAGTTTACAAAAGAAAAATGCACCATTTGTGGTCAACGCAGCACAAAGTCGTAGCGCTATAGGTTAAGAAACCGAATTTTACTGTCGATTTAAAGAGCCTGGCCTCTCTTTGAATCACTACGTAGAGTTGGGCTATTCACTGTACCGCAGTGATTAGGCGCAAACTACTACTGAAATGTTCGTCTAGCTGATTTTTTCTCACGAGCCTAACTCGAGTGATTCCGCACTGCTCATGTTGGATACTCGAGCCGGCTTCGACACTTTACCCCATACGGTGTGATCCCCGTAAATACGTCGTTAATTTTTACGAAGCAGAATAATATTCTACCAATACAGGGAAGCTCCTGAGCTAATATTGTTTCCTGAGAGTACAGGGGGATATATTGAAACGTTTCCGCAATGAATATGAAATGAAAACAAAACCGTTTGAAGTTATGGTATTTGAAAACAGAATCCCCTCGAAGTTGAACGCACTTGATGCAAGGTGTTTCCAACTTTTCTATTCACTCTTGGAACGGAATTTCTTCAAGGCCCTCAAATACGCAATTGAATTCCTCTGTTAACTTTTCATTCGACCGAAATCTCTTTCTAGCCAAGACTGTTTGAGTTTTGGCAAAATATAAAGTGTGAGGGAATTCAAACTTCTATTGTCTTATGTTGCTTTTTTTTCTAATCGTAGCAAATGCCAAATGCAGATCATTTGCTAAGGAATAAGAAAATGCGACACCCATCTTGCGGAAAGCTTTCTGTTTTGAATTCATTACGTAAAATATTATCTACTGGGGGACGAGAGATGCCCACGGCTTCCTCTATCTTACGCACTTTCGTTCGGCGACATGCAGAACGCTTCGTCTACAGTGTCTGACGTGCTGATCGTTTCACTGTGTAGCGAACCTGATTCGTCGCTTAATGTGTGCCACAAACCTGGAGCTTGGAATCCTCCAAAACTCACTGTTGAAAACAAAGGCAATAAATATCAAGGGCATCAAAGCTGAATTTATTTTCGTTTTTTTTCTTTATATATATATATATATATATATATATATATATATATATATATATATATATATATATATATATATATATATATATATATTATGACCACTGGGCCTTTGATTTTATTATGATTATGAAAAAAAAAACATTTGCATAGTTTCCTTAAAAAATGCATCTTTATCTTTATTTTGGCATAGTTCAGTTATTAGGAGGCGGTATCTAGTTACACACATATGTGCTTATATGTGTCTATCCGATATGTGTTCAAGAGAGGACACATGTGCGCTGATATCTGTCTCCTCTTTGTCTTCGTCTTTCTCTGCGCTGTATTTACCTTACCTAGTGATGACCAAACTCGCCTGCATAACCACCTTTGGTAACTTCGTACTTCGGTGCGACTCGTGCCAGCAAGCTTGTGTACAGATTATTTCGATCCAAAATTGTAACATGCCCTCTTTTTTATGTTCCGGTTAAATTGACTTTACGGCAAGGTGACAAGAGACGTGTAAAAAAGTTGTGTTGCCCCTCAAATCGAGCGGTAGAGGTGCATAAGTCTGGCAAATACGCGCTGCATGCTACAAGTTATTCATGTATTATTTCCGAGGATAGCAAAGCCCTTTATATATGCAAATTCTAGGGATCTCGAATTGTCAGTATTAAACTGTCGTAAGCATTACAGTTTTGGTTTTAAAATTTCCTGTCAGCAGACGTTAAGAAACAATTTCCTGGAAACAATATTTCTCTTGGAAATATTAAGTGAAGTCTTCGATTTTGTCGATTGTTTATGTATAGTAGGTGAGTTTAGCGGACATTTAATAATTCTTGCGGTATCTTAATGTTCTAAATACAAAAAGGCTTATGATTTTGTCGATGCACAATTCTTTTCTCTATCTCTACGTTTGGTTCAAATCGATGGCCTAGAGAAAGGCGTGGTAAGGGCCGCGGGTAAATGTTCCATTCAAAATCCGAAGTTTTTTTAGATTGACAGGGCTGGTGATGGGTAAACACAGACGATTATATTCTCGTCTGAGTTTTTGCATCGCCAACCTTGCACCGATATCACGGGTGGTAACGTCAGCGCGCCACAACCCTTCCCAAAAGTTCCAAAATTTTCTAACATCGACTATTTTAGTGCTTTTTGACGACGCTCAACTAAGTTTTGATTAGAATGATATGTTTTCTTACGAACTAGAACGTTGATTCACAAGTTTTAGTTAATAATCTTACCTATCGTTACAGCTCCTGTGTTACGTCCCAATCGCCGTGTAACTCATCTGCCGAGACTGCATAAGTGTAGCTTTCACGGATTTTCTAGAAAAGGACATCTAAAGCCTAAAAAGCACAAACTATATGTACATACACCGTTTCATGTGATTAATGTTCATAGCAGCAGGGATGCGCATAATTAGTATTTTTATAACTTCATTTCAGGCGCCGCTTAGGAACACGTAACAAGAAGACTAAGAAATTATCTCCTAGTATTTACGGTAAGAGAGCGGGGCCAGAAGATGCTCCGGACCACACCCCAAGTAGCACAACTCGCTGGTTTGGGAATGGGGTGGTACCGGTCTGCCGGCAAGATCCTACTGGCCCGACGCTGGAAACGCCCCGTGGGGCGACAACGGGCCAGTGAGATTGCCAGTCACTGGCCAGCGACTAGGACTGACTGGGACGCCCGGCACTGGGCGTCCCAGTGAGTTCCCGGGATGCTGCCAGCACAAACCTCCAGCGTAGTACCAGTAATACGGTAAGATACCAGCAAGACCCCAGGCTAGCGGCATCAAGCCATACAGTTCCCGGTCTTTTTTCCCAGCGAGTTCCCGGGCTGCTGCCAGCACAAATCCCCGGCATAGTACCAGCAGTACCGCAAGATACCAGCAAGACCCCAGGCTAGCGGGCTAAAACCAGACAGTTCACGGTCTTGTTTTCCATGCTAACATTTGGTTTTGTGTGCAATTCACACCTGGATAGAAATGATGTAGTTCATAACAAGGGTTATTTTAACACGTAATGTGTGTAAACAATAAATGAAACATACAAAATTGTTACCGTCATTGTTTATTGTCAGTTGCAGTGAAGCTACAGTCGGCTGGTAATCATGCGCTTGTCGCCAGAGGAGTGCGCTGAATGAAAGAGGCTGCATGTCACGGGCCTAGGAAATTTTCTTCACACTTCTCATGCAGCTTGTGCTGCAAGTCGACCATGCACCCGAGAAGGCAAGTCCTTCATTACAGCAACTGTAAAGAGAATCGACACCACAGTAGAATGACAGGGTAAATCAATAGCAGCTGGACGTGACAATCCAGAAATTCCAAACTGGGGTGAGGGGCACGAGACAAGCAGCCCATGTAAAAGGAAATTTTTTTGTAGCTAATGCACTAATTGTCTTTATTTTATTTTCAATCTGGAAACTATATCAAAACAAGAATCCCTAAGGGACACACCTGTAACAACACACTGGATGACCAAGGGGCGAAAATGGTCCAGTTATCTCATAATCAAGGTCAGCTATTTGTATGAAAAAGGCCCACTTCAGAGAAAGGCTTGTGGAAATCATCTATTTTAATTCAAAAGGGCATGTCGAGAGACGGGCGATCTTGGCAGAGTAGTTGGCATGGTGTTTAACACTGACGTTTGTTACGATAGGTGTGCAGTCCCCGATATCCACATTCAGCATTTTTAGGTAAACATAGCGATTCATTAGCATTACTGAGACAATGACAAATCATATCCTTGACATATACAGCTCACCGTTGTACACATACTAATGAGATTGGGTAGACACAGGTAAACATGTAATGCATTGCAGAGTATGAAACCCCGGTTCCCACATAATGGCAACTTGACGACTAAAAGTCATCTGCAGACTTCATGAAATAAAAAATAGCGACTTACACAAAAACTAGTATATATTATCAGCGTCCACCATCAAACTCACATTGAGTGTTTTCCATCGGCATGCCCTAGCCCTTTAAAATGCCCGCAAGCCTCACTTACTTTAAGCATATGACACCCCATGAGATGAAACATTCCCTCGTTATCATCATTAAAATGTCTACAGGTGCGAACAGTTCAGGAATATCAATTGAAAGATACCAAATCAGTAGTGAGGTAGTGTACAGTGGCTGGTAGATGCAGGTTAATATGTATGGGACATCTATTTTCTAAGTGATATTGTTTATCTGGTCAATTATCTTCACATACCCATCACATACTGGGACAAGGTTCTCAATACAGTGGAAAACAGGAAGGAGGAGTGAGTTCCAGATTTAGTTTTGCACAAGTTATGTGGCAACTGACTTCATCCTCTTAGAATTTATTAGAGTGGATCTGGGTGTAATGATGCCTAGCCCGACAATACTGCCAGTAGCACATGTCCCAAAACCTTCAGAAACGGGTAGAGGAAGTTTTAATCCTAATTTCCGTATTGCGATGAGAGCTGCTCACACTGAGAATTGATGTGAGCAGTGTCGGCCATCCCTCTGTCTGAAATATCTATGCGTCAGCCACCCCCTATCAGAAAAAGTTTTAGCTGAGCGCTTTTTACGGCCCGCTCAGCTCAGCCACTGAGCGGGAAATTAACCAGGCAAGCACGTAACGCTCAGTCGGCAGTGGCCATAGGGGTGCAGGAATTGTCTTTTCCATCGGCATCTGCGCTCCAATTGGTCGTTGCTGACTGAGCGTTGTGTGCATGCAGGTGCTTTCCTTTTGAGTGGAGCGGGTCTAACAATGCTCAGATAAAACTATCTAATGTCTATGTCACAGCCTCAACAGCCAAACGAGCAGTCTTCTTCTCGCTTGCACAATAGACCAAAATTGCACTGCATACTGCTTTAGAGGCTTGTTGGCATGTTTCACACTCACTCTCTGCAGACAGCTAGGACAATCGGTAAGCGAGAGAAAAAAAAGTGTGATCACATATCATGCATGCCAAAAGAAAACATCAATGGGACTGCACGAGACTGCATTAAAGTTGCCAATTGGGCGCGTTTTATACTGCACAGCCACTGGCTGAATCACATAAGTGTCACACTTGCCGAGCTTGAAGTACAGTCGTGATCTTTACGAGTGTGAACAAGCGATCGTCGACTGTTCAGTACTGGGAGCATCATGCACCAGCGGACTTGCTCTCCTTTTAAAATGCCTTGCGAACCAAGTGTGGTAAGTCATCTGATAAGGAGAGAACGTCACCACGGACAGCACTGAGCAGTTGATAATCACCTGCTTACCTTCACATGGATCAAGTCTCTACTTGGCCAAAGTAGGCAGTATGTGTGCAGCAGAAACGGCTGTACTGAAATCTCAAAAGGATGAAAGATCAGAACAGGCTTGGTGAGGTTTCACGTTGCAAGTATGCCCATGGAAATTTCACTTTCTAAAACATAAACACGCATTTCAAATTGTCATCCAGGACAAGCTGCTATTACACAGCTGTATATATAAGGCAGCTTACCATCAACAACCTTCGCAGACTGCCATGGACCTGATCCTCGGCTTGGCTGATGATGCAGGAACGAATTGGCCTAGTCGATGCTAGCTTCCGTTCGGCAAGGGCTGCACTGAGTATAAAGATGAAAAAAGTGTTGTAGATTATGTGAAACAAACAAAAGCAATCCTAGCATCCACAATTCGCTAGAGGCACTGAAAACAAAAATAAGAGGTTGGGTCAATTATTTTAATGCAATATACTTCGGACACATACCATGACTGCAGGTAAGATATTTGCTGCCTTCAATCTAGATCTGCTTGAAAATTTACGAGCCAAATAACAAATATTTTTTAAGCTGAAATATATTTTGCTGGAACTACAAAATCTGAAGACTATCTCTGCAAATATGGTGCTATCTAGTACATCAGAGATGAGTAGAATTGGATTACAGCGTCCCCCTTACAAAGATTGAAGCAAAACAAGTACAGAATCTGCCGTGCCACTACAGTAAAACCTTGTTAATTCGGATCTCATGGGACCGGCAAAAATGTTCGAATTAAGCGAAAGTAGAAATATCGAAAGGACAAAGAAAGCTGCGCGAAAACGTTGCCCTGTGACAAACCTTTATTTTGAGAAAAAATCTGTTATTACCGCCTGCTTTCTGGACGACACTTGGGCGAAGACGCCAACTTTCCTTAGCGCGGTCGAGTGCTTCACCGCACTCGCACTGTCGGAGCTACGCATCCCGTGCGCTGACAATGTAGCACAGCAAGGCCTCTTCTAGTTTCGGGTGCACCACCTTCCAAGGCCGCTTTCTTTTCGCGTTGAACTTCTCGCTCTCAAAAGCCCGTAGGATATCGGAGAAAATTTTTACGTACGTGGCCAAAGTGCTTCTCTTGACGTCGTAACTTTCCACAAGTTGTCGAAAGACGCCGCCCTTTAAGGCCCTCAGTATTTCCACTTTCGTCGCTAAATTCTTAGCCTGGTACAGCTGCAACGGAAAACGAGTAGCACAACTGACCAGTAATCGGGGCGGCGAAATCGCGACACTTGGCGCCATTTTTCCCGAGCGCCGATAGCGAGAGTGCCAGTCACGTTGCAATTTACAATGCGGGGGTGGCCGACGAAAAATTGAGGGATAGGATAGTTGTTAAAATGGCGGGCTTTAGGATCCCCGCGTTGAGGCATAAAACGTGACTGTCACTCTCGCTATTGGCACACTCGGGAACAATAGCCCCGCGTGTCGCGATTTTGCCATTCCGGTCGTTGGTCACTTGTGCTACCCTTTTTCCGTTGCAGCAATGCTTCTGCCGCTTCCTTGCCAGGAGAGTAACCCGCTGAAGCACGGCGATCCAGAGCAAAACTGGTGCGAAACACGAAGAACCGAAAAACCATGGGAAAACCGGAAAAATCACGTGCGCACTTCGGATGGATATCGGTTATACCTTTTGGAACAGACGGTTGATAGCGCCACCTGCCGAATTCGTCCGAATTTACGATAGTGCGCCGCGTTCCCTTTGAATTAATGAGCGTTTGCTTCCATTGACTAATATATACGTTTGACGGGACCGAATCGGCAGTTCAAATTATCCAAATTTCCAAATTAGCGGGGGTTGAATTAACAAGGTTTTACTGTACAACAGAAACGACTCTACTTTGATCTCGTGGGGATCAGAGTTCGGAACAGGCATGAAGGATTTGGCACGAGAAATATGCCAATGTCATTATTCATTTTTCCAACATTAAAATGACTCTGAAAGTGCGACCAGCTGCAGGGTGTATTAATGCAAACCTTGTGAGTGCTGAATTGTAGGCACAGTGCCCTGGTTGTGTTCATGTGCGATATATGACCAAATACCATAGAGACCAATACTGCAAACCTCATCGAAAACCAATGGGTGCGGTGGCGAATGGCGTGAGTGGCGCTGTTCACCTCTCTTGCCGTTCATTTGTGTGTTGCCACTTCCAATGGGAAGGCTTCAGCCATTATTGGGAACACTAGATAAACAAATAAAAATGCAAACACAACACACGCAGCAGTACTGGCAGCAAGCCGAGACGCACTTCTGTAGTAAACTCAGCATTCCGCTTACGAATGGGATGCGCAATTTCCCTACAGGATTTCATTCCACGTGAATGGCATCGGAATTGCTAAAGGCCAGTCCATAAACACAGTCTGCGTTAAAAACAATCCTATCAGCAATAAGTTTCTATTATATTGCTCAATATATAAAGAACCTTACCATGAACAGCCTTGGCAGTCTTCCATGAAGCCTGGCCTTCAGCAGAGGAAGCTGGCATTCTGTGTCGTTTCAGGACACTCGCATCAGAATGGCGAAAGTGAATGCCAACTTCTACTCGGTAAGGACTGCAGTAATATAAACATGAAAACACAGGTTAGAATATACGATAAAAAATATCATAGACCAACGTGAAAAAAGTGCACAAAAAGACAAGGACAAAAGGACAGGAACACATAGGACGCAGACTGGTGCACACTCACAACTTGATCTATTGAACATAAAGGAAAAAGGATCAGAGAAATCAGAAAGGCTGTGTTCGGAGAATGCGAGCTTCAGAAACCAGGGCGTGAGCAAAAGATGTCAGGTAGACTGTTTTACAGACACTTTGGAAATAACAACAGCCTTTCCATGTAATAAGGTGGTGAGTTCATTCTGATTGAACATCCTGAAAGTAACAAACAAAAAACAAGGAATAAAAGAGAGGAATACATACACTACATACGAGTGTAGACTCCCAACTCACAAATTGGAGAAGAAAAAAAATAAAGAATGCGAAAGGAGCTTTAGCAAAATTTCGAACAGGTCCAAGTGGAATGTGATAACTCCCACCCATATGCATAAGACTGTAAACACAATTTTCTTGGCAGCTCAGGTAACGGACGGATGTGCGGACACATTAGTCGCCCATACTAAGAATAATAAAGGCCTAAAATAATCCCCTTGTATGGTTTTCACAGTATCTGCTGATTATTCACGTTTTCTCTAAAAGCCTCGTCCCACTAGAGCGCCAAACACCGATTTTCGTCCGACGACACCACAAAGTTCCATGTCGCCGATGCTGTCCCACTGCAACGGCCAACGCCCGCGACAAATAATAGAGGCGGAGGGCACCGCGCTCTTCCAGACATTCTAGTTTACCAGTGAACAATACGGTGGAGGCAGGCAATCAAACAACCCCCCTTCCCCTTTCCGCCTCGCCTCCACCCGCCGGCGGGCCGGCCCCCCCGCGCGCCCGCCGCTGCCGCGGTTCCCCCCCCCCCCCCCCCACCCCGCGCGCGCCCGCCGCTGCCCAAGCGCTGCCGCGGTTCCCCCCCCCCCCCCCCCCCCCTCCATCTCCCCAAACGTTCCGCCGCTACTGATGGACCTCGAGCGAGTATGCAGCCTATTTGTGAGCGAAGAAAAACAGCCTCGTATTACCCCATTCGCGCACAATTAGTAATACTGGTAAAAGCAAGCGATCTGGACAATAACAAGGATTTTGAACGGAGGAAAGAATAATCTAGCGCTAACAGACAAAGAAAGGAACTTACTTTGGAACGACCGTACCATGATCTTGGCTGTTGAGCAGATTTGACGTAGTTCCACGGCTCACAGTCGCTTCCTTCTTGTTTAGACACATTTGAAACTAAGATAAACTCCACGCATCACGACTAATCGGTGAATTGACCTGAAGACAGGGATATGAATTGAAAACCCACACGCCCGGCCAAACGTGCAAAAAAGGGCTGTGGATTAGATTGGATTGCATTGGTTGGCTCTAATGGATATCTAGCGACTTTACGGAAACTATCTTCAACACGCTTGCAATAAAACGACCAGCAATGCAAATTTAAAAAAAAAAAACATTAGTATACACATTAATAATAACTTATTTAGCATGTAAAGATTGCCACAATAATATAAATGCGTCCTGAACACGTAGCAAAAAATTAAATACGAAACCAACCGCACAATGTATCCAACCGACTTCAGCGGACCTATAATCTTTTAAAACATCAGACGTTCCGTATGTTGGTTTGGCTTTGGTTGTTAACGCGTCCTGCTGGTAACCTAGTGGTCGGTGGTTCGAATCCCACTAGAGAGAACGTTTCCTAATTTTTTTTTATCGCGTTTTTTGCTTGTTTTTATTATTTTAAATATTTGCTGTGTTTTTCGCAGTCGCCGGCCCCCTACTTTAGGGTAAAAGTCGCGCAGAATGTGAAAATAGAAAGTGCGAGCCCAAATTTGAGTTGAGGCAATGCACAAACCGTGACCCTCCTGTTTGCCGGGATAAATCGCTCCCTCCGTGCTAATAGGTTGGTTGGTGTAGTACGCAAACAGCGGAAGTGCTTTCAACGAAGTAAAGAAGCTAATAATAATGGGAATATTGAGAGAAAAATGGGAAAATGTGTATGTAAATGGTCAAACTGCCACAGTGATGCAGCCGAAGATTGTCTGAAGGCGGTCACCTTTAGCCACTATTAAAACAAAAATACCGCTATTTTAAGGCAGTTATTTACCTGAGCTCATAGCGCGCTACGTATTGAGCACATCTCTTAATTTTCTGACTTCCGGAAAGTAGTACTTAATTTTGTTCTGGCACATCAGTGATATCCATCGCCTGCCCCTGGTTTTACTTATTGAGGTTGTGCTCCGCAATTTTACTTTTTTATTATGCCTATATAATGTTTTTATTCCTGAGATCAAAGAACAGTGCGGATAAATAAACTAGCTTTCAGAAACGATATCGTTCGGTGTGATAACATTTATGTTTTGTAGCGCCAAGGGGTCACACTCACAAACCAGGCAGTGTAAACACCCACAACGCCTTTGTGTTTCCCGTTTTATCGTGTTAAAAAAAAAAAAAAGTTTTTATATTTACTTTTTTTTGGTGCGGTATGTCGTATAACCTAAGCTATCGGGGACAGATCATCTGGCTATGTGAACATTTGAAATATTTCTGTTAGATGGTCGTAGCTACCACAGAAAATAGTCGATTCTTGCCTGAAATAGCATATTTTCACACTCGATTAAAATCACCAATAACATGATCTCAGGAAAGTTGTGTACATCTCGCAGCGTCATAAGCAAAACACACATCTCTTTCTTGTCCAGATTCTGCAATGTAATGCAAATTACTGTTTTTGTCACTCAAAGCGCGTGCTCAATGATGCCACGTGTTTGTTAATTGTGGTTGTTGTTTTTCACTCGGATTCTCTGCTATACCGTTTTTATTTTATTTTTCTTATCAGTGCCAAACACGTGCGTATACCACCGACCTTAAGTATAGTGCATCAAATTAAACTAGCTTCCTGAAAAGGTGTCGTTCGGTGTTGTGTAATTTATTCTTCATAGCGTAGGTGGTCAGAGTCTCGAATCCTGAACTGCAAATGTTCCACGCCGCATTATTTTTTCTCGCGTTTTCGCGATAAAACACGTCAGCCCTGCCATGCTGGGATCAAATACACCAGCGTCGGCAGTTATTTGCGAAGGATTGATCTACGCAAATATTTCCACTCGCTATTCATGAATTGCCACAGTTCGCCAAAATCTGGAGGACTTGACTGCATAGTAAAAACGGCAAAAAAAAAAAAAAAGATAAATCGATGTCGGTCAGTAAACGGAACTTCCATGGCGGGGTTCGCCAGCCTGAACAGCAAAGCGCCGATGCCGGCCAGTAACTGAACTTCCGTGTAAATACCGGCCATCAAAGACAGCAAAGTGCCGATGCCGGCCAGTTACTGAACTTCCATGTAAATACTGGCCATCAAAGACAGCAAAATACCAATGCCGGCCAGTTACTGGAACCTCCATAGAAAGACTGGCCAGCAAAGACAGCAAAAACCCGATGCCGGCCAGTCACTGTAACTTCTTCGGCGGAACTGGCCAGTGAGCAAGACGAAACCCCGACGCCGGCCGTGGCCGGTAGCTCACCGGCGCCAATGGCCGGGCGCCGCCATCCTGTTACCGGGACCGGCCGGCGTAGTCCCGATACCGGCCGACGCGGTGTGCTACCTGGGACATTTATTCTGAATCTTGAGAAAATCGGAGTTTAAACAGCTATTTCTTAGAGATGTATAACAAATATCGAATGCTATTCGCCGTTTGTGCTAGTTGGTAGCACGGATTTGTAAGTTGGTAGCCGTTTTCACGGAAGATTTGCTTTGCTGAATAAAATTCACATTGTTTGCTTTGAAGTAGTTGGAGAAAGTCAAGTTCAAAATGTTTTTCAAGCACGTTTTGGCCACTTTGTTCACAAATAAAATTTGACGAGAAGGGTTGTCGTCAGATGATGGTCATAAATATCACATTGAACGAATATCTCTTGAAAATTTCACTTATATTCGTGGTGAGATTTCTACAACACCAAACGCGAAAATCAACTACAAATTATGACTTTACATTTTTATTCTACGTAAAACTGTAAGGCCGCAAGTGTACGTGTGTCCACAAAAATAGTGTTTTAATGACAAGACAGCCTACGCATTGCCCAATGCTTAGTGCCCTCCATATGGAGCTCTAACGGTACAACCTGATGCCAAAGTTTTAAAACTCAGTGTTTGCAGATTCAAAAGTTAGAAGCAATTTTTTTTAATTTTACACTGGCAAAATGAGTCCCGTTTTCGGTGGCCGACGTCACTCCTTTTCAAGGGTTTCCTAAATTTCCTAAAACTGTTTATAACCTTTGAGTCAGCAAGTTCTGATACTTCGCCATCAGGTTCGAGCACCGAACGCTGCATTTGGCCGAAGACTGGGAGTTTAGTTATTCGTAATTTAGCTTTGCGCTGAAACATGTAAATGTAGATGTTTGTTTGCGTGTTTGTTATGTTTGTTCAAGCACACCACCAAACTTCTAGATACGGCTTGTTTCCTTGGCATTTGAGAATTTCGCACAAGCGGTCACGCCTCGGCTAATTATTAACTTTAAGTGGCTGAACTTCCCATAATTCTAAATACCTGCTTTTTGAACGAGGGTGATTTTAACATCACTGCTTATTCTTACCGCTTGAAAAAAAACAAAAAAACGTTATTGAATGTATTTGGTAAGCAGCAGATGGATTATTATTTCCAGGCCGCGCCAATGCCGGAACGGTCGGCGTGAAAGGCGCTAATGTGGGAATTTCCTGGGACGTACCTCCTCTGTACAGTAGATTCACCACAATAGCCCACGAAATTGGGCATTTGTAAGTATCTCGTTGCTTCCTCTATAAACACATGTGCTCAGCGTATCATCCGGGAAAAGCTTTTTTTAGTTACCGTTAGTAAATCTCATGCCTCTTTTCATCGCCATGGACAATGCGATATGGGCCGAAAAGAAGCCTGATCATAATGATCCTTGCTTTGCGTTTCTTAATCTGTCCCTGAAAATAGTGGTGACCATTAGATGGTTTTCGTAGCATGAACAATATTTTCGCAGGCTCGGGAGTGCGCACGATGGAAGTGGTCCCCTGAGAAATGTCAAGAATCATCCTGGTGCTGTTGACTGCAAGTCCAAAGTCAAATACATCATAGACTCTGGAGGGCCTCCTGGACCGCCTTTCGCGTTTTCGCATTGTAGTGAGGAGGGGATGCAATTTGTTTTAAAGTAAGTATTTTCTTGAACTTCCTTAAGCCCTGGCATCATCGAACCTTTATTTTCCTTTGGACCCGTGATATTTCCTATGCTATTGTTTCACCCTAATTTTGAATGCATCGTTTGCCAGTTGATGGGGATGTTAATTGTAATCATAGTTACTTAAATCGTAGTTCACTTAAAAGGTAGCTAAATCCACCACACAAATGGTAACGCTAAAAGCGTCACCATATTACGAGAGGCAACGAGGCGCTAAGTTCACAGCGAAAATACATTGTATTGTGGTTGTACTGTTATTCTCGATATAAACAAATTATGGTCATTATATCGACTTTAAGGAACATCAAAGCGTTTACCAAAATGTAGCTGAATCTATTAAACTTCACAATTAATTTTTCTTTTTTGAGTCCTAGTGCGTCCGTCGGTTGGTTCGTGTAAACGAACTGAACCGAAAGAAACACTACAAGGTTGATTGATTTGACGCCCTTAAGGCCCGGTCACACTGAGGCAACAGTCGGAGAACTCTATTCGGCAACACGACATAGACTCGTTTCCGGCGACCCTCTCACGTCGCGGCAACAAGAACAGCAGGGCAACATGTTACTCTCACCCGGAATCCGTGTTGGCCGATTTGTTGTCCGACCACCCTGTCACACTGCGCTGACTTCTGGCCCAACGCTTGGAACACTCCACCGTCTTTGATTGTTTACCTTCGTTCGTGTGTGGCGAAACGTCGCTGGAAATGCGACTCTTAAATGTGCTACAGCATTCAAAGGGCTGGAAACTTCCACGGGACCGCATCAACTAGTGACCGTGGTTAGAAAACTTGACACGGGGACTATTTTCCACCTTTCTTTTATGAAGATGTTCTCCTTTCGCTGACAACGGTATAGCCCTATACGAGGAAGATGATATTGCCGATATATGTTAGGAATCTACGACATCGTATAAGGTGTTTCTGTTCAGTTTTTTTCTTTCATGCAATTCAAATATCTACTGTAAAATTGAGTTAGCACCTACAGTTCCCTGAAGCGTTTTTTGAAGCGTGGTGTTGTCTGAACTGACAGTGCTTAAAAACGACGACACCGACATTATCGGCCTTCATTACAATAGGTAAAATGAATATTTTTCCACGCTGTATACTTGCTTCCGCCTGCTATGTGATCGCTTCATTCCCCAAAACGTCCTGGGAATTTTTGAATCAGTTCGGGTGTCTGGTAGCGGCTGTTTCCTAGTGCCAAGCAAGCAGGCTAAAATATCGCGTTCTTTTATTGCATTTCTAAAGTACGACGAAATCTCGCAAATGTGTGTGAACAAAATAATGAGAGCGAAAAATTAGTTCTTTATTGAGGACCTACGCGGCCTTATAAAAACTAACTCAAAATTATTTGGAATGCAGTTAACACCCAAGCACACTTCCAATCCCTTTTAGTTTACTGATTCTTCGAGAAACGAGCTGGATGCTGTTGACGTCTGTGAACGAGTTGGCAATTCCTTTAGTGAAATCTTTTCTGATTAGTGAAATGTTTTCTGACGAGACCTTTCCCTTGCTAGTTATTTTACCTTAAAGACCGACCAACGAAACCATTTTCCGCAAGGTAGGAAAATGACCCTCGCTCCCTCCTCTTTTCACCCTCTCCCAAAAATCACGTGACGGCAGAGGCTTCTTTTGAGTCGGCTTTTTCTGTACGGATAATCCTCAAAAAGCGCGAAATGAGCGGCTAGCTGCGAGCGCCACAACGACCTTGAGACGTCTAGGTGTCTTCCCTCGTTTACGCGGGCACGCTCCATCCTCGAGATTGAGGAAGCCAGCGCGACCGCACGCTTTTTCCCATGAGCTGTAGGTCCGAGGCCGCTCGGTCGGTGGAGATCGAGGGGTCGTGGTATGCTGGGTTCGTTCCAGCAGCCGTTCTCTGGCATCGCGCGGCTGCTGGAACCATTCCCGTGTCTGCACGAGGATTGGCTCGTGCAATAAAGGGTTCAGGTCGTCGATAATACATTTATTTACGAAACTTATAAATCGAGTGGCTTTCCCTAATCTCTTCATTACTGTTTGAAACATATCTCCTCTCATAGGTTGTTCATCCCATTTTGGACTCCCCTGTTGGAAAATATCGATGATGGAAAGATGATGGAAAAGGCTCATACAAGCGTAACCGTAATATGGGACATCCTATACAAGCGAAAAGGCAGCTCCAGTAGAGTGGATTACGGCGGAATGATACAGGTAGGCGGAACCATACAAGCGTGTCGTATTATGGGACATCCTATACCGGCGTAGTGGATTATGGCGGAACCAAGTAGGCGGACGGAACCATACATGGATAACGTAATATGGGACATCCTATACCAGCGAAAAGGCGATACCTGCATGTTGGAGCCATATGGCTCCAACATGGTGGTTTTGCCTTTTCACTGTTGCACACGGCAATTTAGTTTTAAGCTTTACATATATGTTTAGAAAGGTTGTGAAAGCTAAATTAATGCGATTTGTGCAGGCGAGTTATATGGCCAGGCGTACGTAGTATAGGGACCTAGTCGTAACGATCAGTCAGATAATTAAATACAATTTGTTAATTAACTTTTTAATTAGTGAAAATGAAACTATGGTTTCTATTGGAAACTTTCTGAGTCACTGAAAACCACAAAATCAACTCTTTTTAGAAGGATATAATGCAGGGGTAGCATTTTACGCGTTCTGTAAAAATGCTTTATTTGGACGAGTTTCTAGGTTTCAGTTTCTTATCAGAGCTCATCTTTGCACCCACAGTCCTGTTCCCCAGGGGCTTAGACGCGCAACACACGTGCGCCTTGCTTCCCTCCATCCTACGAGGGAGGCGAGGGGGCGGCTTCGCACTGCGGCCACCGGGCAGCAGGACCGTAGGTGCAAAGATGCGCTCTGGTAAGAAACCGAAGTCTGGAAACGCGTCCAAATTGACCATTTTTTAGAACACCATAAAATGCTGCTCTTGTCTTATATCTTCACAAAGTAAATTGATTTAGTGTGTTTTGATGATGCTTAGAAGTCTCTAATTGGAACCATGGGTCTATTTTGACTGATTAAAAATTTCAGGAACATACTATACTTAGAGAGAGGCTGAAGCGGTTTTGTATTTGAGAAAACACTTTTAAATCTTCTTCATTTGACCTCCAGAATCTCAAATATCAAAATTATTTGCTAATTTAATTAATCGAGGCTGCATAGAGTCATTTTTAAAGCGCTTTGAAAGCACTTCCCTAGAGAGCGACGTCACAAGAGCAGCTTTCAAAATCTTTGTTCACGCATCTTCAGCGCCTATGAAAGCTATGCACGCATATGCTATTTATTAAAGGGGCAGAAAAATGTGTCACGACTGGTGCCAATGCGGGAGAATATACCTAGAAAACTTGCGACTGGACGCGCGGCCCTTAAGCGACACACACTTGGCGGCTGAAAGGTCTTCTTACGATGTCACTATTGGTAGGATGTTTTTTTTTGTGTTTTCTCACGTTTAGTTATATCTTTGTGGAAAACGAGCGGGATATTCAGATTCGCGGGATAAAACCACGCGAGAATGAACCTCCATCTAGTTTTTTGAAAGAAGTCTGGCACATCTCTGTAATAAGCCGACTGATCATTACAAATTAGCCTTTTATACTATGCCACCCTGGCCATATAACTCACGTGTACAGACTGCGTAAATGTAGCTTTTACGGCTTTTTTTTTAAATCTGTAAAATATACAAAAAAACACTCTGTAGAATGTCCCCCAATACAATATGATTGTATGGTTCCTTTCCCGCTTGCATTGTTCAAGAAAGACTTGTGGATATCCAGCGTTTCATTGGAATGCTGGATGTCAATGAGTCTCTACATCAGTGAGTGGTTTCAAACAATTATGATGTTTGCACACCAGGAGCACTAAGAGCAGAGGCAAAATGTCGTGACCTGGTAAATTTGGTTGCAGGTATTTATTTTGAGAAGAACTGCATGCAGCAAAGCTTAACTTTGCTCAAAAGAAGATAATTAAAAATTCAATACTGAACAATGGTGTCCCTTGAGCTGTCAGACCAAACTCCCACTCTTGTCACTCAGGAGTTCCTAACTTGTGCGTAGAGGATCAGCACAACCCAGATTTGTGCTGCAAGCGCACCTGCAATATAAAAGTTGAATAAACATGAGATGAAATATGAGACGTTTACAATTCTCTGTAATGAGAAAATACAGTACAGCTCTCGAAGAGGAAGATGGGTGGGTATGCCCCTCCTTCCCCTCCCCTCCTCCTTTTCTGCTCCCTCCCATTTAGGGGGAAACTTCCCCACTAAATTTAGCGGGTTAAGTTTCCCAATAAATTTAGCGCGGAAATTGATGTCACATGACCTCAACACAAATGCAGTTTTTCCGCTAAAAGTAGCGGGGAAAATGACGTCGCATGACCGTGTCACGTCATCCATAAAAAAATTCAGTTTCTCAGCTAGACTTAGCGGAAATATTAACGTCACATGACCACAACATTAATTCAATTTCCTGCCAAGTTTAGTTGGGCGGTTACGCCAACAGCGACGCCGCGAAACGCGGAAACGGGTGCTAAGAGCTGCGCTAAAAACTAAATGCATCAGGTGAAATAAAGTGAACATTATATATACTGTAAGAAAAAGAAGAGAATCTAAGATACCGTTCTCAGATCCTTCCTTTTGTCCGTTCTCAAATGTTTTGATATCAAGAAATGTTTATCTCTTTATTCATACCCAGAGAACCCCTCCCAGTTTCAGCATGAATGCAATAAATCAATGCAGACTAGACCTAGTAAACAATAATGCACATGAAAATGAATGTTTGCCACATAGTCATGTATCAGTCAGTGGCTCCGATCTCAAAATACATTTGTATTGAGGAACATTCTTGAATAAAACCTCTGGGCTTCGAATTCAACAGTTTGTACTTCCATAAGGAACACTGTATGGCACTGATTTTTTTTGTTTTTTGTGACACATCAGAAACAGCACAACAGTGTCATCCTTGCATGCCTAACAAGAATTTGTACCTTTTTTTTAGCATGGCATGTGCTATTCTAATGCCCATACAGCCTCCTTTAACGAAATTTCCTTTGCATAGCTTTTATTGGTTCTTATTTAGCTCGCTCGACAGATTCGGTACCTTGAATTCTCACTCGGCATCAACAGTTTTATATATAAATGTAATAGCAAAAGACATGATGTATGGACTTGAGTACGGTTCAACAAGCACAGATGTTGAGAAAAGTACTGAGGAAAACTCAAATGTCAAAATAAAAATAAGCTGGAATGTGGATACAATTATGGACATGGTCATGAATACAGTTAGCAGATTCAATATAAAGAATATGTGTTAGACGCACGCTCAAAGAAACCTGTTGCATCTATATTCATTCAAATTACTTTGCAGAACCCAGCGCTGCAGTCTCAGGTGGGAGTTCGCTGGATGAGTCTACTGAAAATGAGTGTAGACGGAAAAAGCAGTTTGATCTGCGATAATGAGCATTACATAAGTGACATGTCATTATTACTGTTACAGTGCCGAATGTTCCAAACTGTCAGTAGCATCATTCTGTGAATTCCCTCCGTACACTACAGGGTTTGGCTGTTTCGAATGCTTTGCGAGAAAAATGATGAACTGGAAATATCTAGAGTAGTTCTAGAAAAACTATTTCCAGAATCTTATCTCAGCATCGCAAAGAATATAAAAAGTTTCTAAAGACAAGGTTAGTGCAGGAGTTGAATAAACTAAATACTTTGTTTTTCGAAACCATCTTGCCGTAGTAAAAAAAGTTCCCCTAGGTAGAGCTAGTCATTACGGATGATTGTGCCCATTGCATACCATAAAAATGTAATTTGCGACCTACAATATTTACAAACTCAATTAACTCTGAATAAGTGGACCACTTGGAATTAAAGATTGGCCTCACCATGACTGTCTGCCAACATCTACATAATAATTTTCATGAACCTATGTATTTCAAGAAAATATTTGGTGCGAGCTGCTTAAAACACAATAGCACTTTTTAACAAGTGCTGATTGTTGGGCAAGTTGGTACGGTACGTTAGAAAACATAATTGCGCTTTGAAGACGGGGACATAGGAAGGACAGACACCACCGAGTGCTAACTTTCAACTGATTTAATTCAAGAACCTCAGCGTAAAAACACACTGCGTCACCGCACCACATCTCCACCAATCCGTGGCCCTGCCACGGACCGCAAGTACGCCAACTCCTTATCCGCCAAGTCAATTGACGCCACACTGACACAACACGTGCCAGAACTATTTATAGCATCAGCCTCCATAATCTCTCTAACAGTCATATCTTTGTGCCTAGCAAGAACAGTAGACGAAGCAAATAATGGTTTGCACTCGCAGTGATGATCTGTCGTGTCACTGCCATGACTGCGGGTGCAAACAATTATTTGCTTCGTCTACTGTTCTTGAGAAGCACAAAGATAGGACTGTTAGCGAGATTATGGAGGCTGACACTATAAATAGTTCCGGCACAAGTTGTGTCAGTATGGCGTCAATTGACTTGGCGGATAAGGAGTTGGCGTACTTGCGGTCCGTGGCAGAACGGATTGGTTGACATGTGGTGCGGTGACAAAGTCCGTTTCTACGCTGAGGTTCTTGAATTAAATCAGTTGAATGTTAGTGCTCTGTTGTGTCTGGCCATCCTATGTCCCCGTCTTCCAAGCGCAACCATGTTTTCTACCACACTTTTTAACACTAATAGAAAGCCTGTAGTGGGCCACAACTTAAGCAGTTTTCACTTCATTATGAAGAGCAATTACACATATGTGAACCATGAATATAGGCCTGCACTGAGTTTTTTTCTTAAGCTGAATGTGCTATGCTCTGTTTACTATATAAATCTTTGCAGAGCTGACAATGTGCAACTTCCTGTTTTTTTATATTTCACATGTCCCGACTGCCGGGTGTGGTAGGGACATAAGATTGATGACACCAACGAAACACAATGATTATTTTAAGAATTTGCTTGTGTAAAGCACGAACAAGGCGATCTGCGGGAAGTTATTTCTGTGACACCGTCGAACCTACATCCGCGGGCTTTAAGTTCACATGTTAATCATGTCTGCAGACTCCTTTTTGTAATTGGAACTCTATCCAACCCAAGATTTGAATATGTTTTTTTTGCATTTTAGGCTTAGTAGTGCTTTTGCTGTTCTAGTAATAGGTAAGAAAAATGCTTATTTCAAGTGGCATACCTAACACCTGGTGGCACGAGGACTCCCCTGTCGTGACGCTGATCGAAAGTCACAGGCAGGGAGATACTGCGATGCTCTTGTTGCTGGGATTATCTCCCCTATGGTCCTGGCCAGACCACAGAAAAAGATTGAGTCCAAGCTTGTGGCCACTAGGATCACCAGATCTTGAAGCACCCAAGTAGCTGAAAGTAAAAACAAATCACAATCAAGTACTTGGCAGAGCTACATTAGAATGGCTAGCATATTCTTTCGTGATCAGCACATAGATCCTCTTCTTTTAGTCATAGTCACCCCCCAGGACAAGGCCACGTAGGCGTTAAAATGATGGGTACCGAATTAAGGCGAATGATCAAATGCATTCATTTAACCCTCTTTCGCCCCAACCTGAGAGACTTCTGTCAAATATTCACATTCAACTGTAAAGACTACAAATAAAACTACTACTGCAATGCAAAGCCGTATAGTCTGTTCTCAAATGTTTTGATTTTAAGAAATGTTTATATCTTTATTCATACCCAGAGAACCCCTCCCAGTTTCAGCATGAATGCAATAAATCAATGCGGACTAGACCTTGTAAACTATAATGCACATGAAAATGAATGTTCGCCACATAGTCATGTATGAGTCAGTGGCTCAGATCTCTAAATACATTTGTATTGAGGAACATTCTTGAATAAAACTTCTGGGCTTTGAATTCGACAGTTTGTACTTCCATAAGGAACACTGTATGGCACTGATTTTTTTTGTGACACATCAGAAACAGCACAGCAGTGTCATCCTTGCATACCTAACAAGAATTTGTATTTTTTTTAGCATGGCATGTGCTATTCTAATGCTTATACAGCTTCCTTTAACAAAATTTCCTTTGTAGAGCTTTTTATTGGTTCTTATTTAACTCGCACGACAGATCCGGTACATTGAATTCTCACTCGGCATCAACAGTTTTATATATTGATGTAATAGTGAAAGACAACATGTATGGTCTTGAGTACGGCCCAACACGCACAGATGTTGAGAAAAGTACTGAAGAAAACTCAAATGTCAAAATAAAAATAAGCTGGAATGTGGATACAATTAAGGACATGGTCATGAATACAGTAGCAGATTCAATATGAAGAATACGTGTTAGACGCACGCTCAAAGAAACGTGTTGCATCTATATTCAAGCAAATTACTTCGCAGAACCCAGCGCTGCAGTCTCGGGTGCGAGTTCGCTGAATGGGTCCACTGAAAATGAGTGCAGACGGAAAAAGCAGTTTGATCTGCGACAATGAGCATTACATAGCATTACATAGGCAAGTGACATGTCATTGTTACTGTTACAGTGCCGAATGTTTCAAACTGCCAGTCGCATCATTCTGGAATTCCATCCGTATATTACAGGGTTTGGCTCTCTCGAATGCTTTGCGAGAAAAATTATCAACTGGAAATGTCTAGCGTAGTTCTAGAAAAACTACTTCCAAAATCCTAACTCAGCATCGTAAAGAATATAAAAAGTTTCTAGAGATAAGGTTAGTGCAGGAGTTGAATAAACTAAATACTTAGTTTTGCGAAACCATCTTGCCGTAGTAAACGTATAAAGTTCCCCTAGGTAGAGCTAGTCATTACGGATGATTGTGCCCATTGCATACTATAAAAATTTAATTTGCGACCTACAATATTTACAGACTGAACCAACTCTGAATAAGTGGAACACTTGGCACTAAAGATTGGTCTCACCATGACTGTCTGCAAACATCCACATAATAATTTCCATAAACCTATGCATTTCAAGAAAATATTTGGAGCGAGCTCTTTAAACTGCCTTAACACTTTTTAACACTAATAGAAAGCCTGAAGTGGGCCACAACTTAAGCAGTTTTTACTTTATTATGAAGGGCAATAACAAATATGTGAAGCTTAAAACTAGGCCTGCATTGAATTGCTTTCTTAAGTTGAACGTGCTATGCTCGGGTCAATATATTATCTTTGCAGAGCTGACAATGTGCGAGTTCCCATTTTTTTATATTTCACATCTCCCGACTGCTGGGTGGGGTAGGTACATAAGATTGATGACACCAACGTAACACAATGATTATTTTAAGAATTTGTTTGTGTATAGCACTAGCGAAGCCATCTGCGGGAAGTTATTTCTGTGACTCTGTCGAACCTACATCCGTGGGCTTTAAGTTCACATGTGAATCATGTCTGCAGAAGCCTTTTTGTAATTGGAACTCCATCCAACCCGAGATTTGAATGTTTTTTGCATTTTAGGCTTAGTAGTGCTTTTGCTGTTTCACTTCAAGAAGAGGTAAGAATGCTTATTTCGAGTAGCATACCTAACACTTGGTGGCATGAGGACTCCCTTGTCGTGATGCTAATCGAAAATCACAGGCAGGGAGATACTGTGATGCTCTTGTTGCTGGGATTACCTCCCCCATGGTCCTGGCCGGACCACAGAAGAAGATTGAGTCCAAGCTTGTGGCCACTGGGATCTCCAGATCTTGAGGCAACCAAGTAGCTGGAAAAAAAAACAAATCACAATCAAGTACTTGGCAGAGCTACATTAGAATGGCTAGCATATTCTTTCGTGATCAGCACATAGATCCTTTTGTTTTTATACTTTGTACGTGCACCTATTAAAAAACTGCTCCTTCACAGCCACAGTCATAGACACACCCCAGGACAAGGCCACACAGGCCTTGAAATGATGGGAACCGAATTAAGGCGAATGATCAAATGCATTCATTTAACCCCCTTTCACCCCAACCTGGGAGATTTCTGTCAAATATTCACATTTAACTCTAAAGACTATAAAAAAAAACCTACTACTGCAATGCAGAGCCGTATAGTGGGAGAGTTTAGCCAGTGGGTGTGGTGACAAAGGTGCCGGAGAGGAGGAAAGGGAGGAGAGCGCCGAAGGAGGGAGAGAGAAGGCAGGAAAAAGGAGACGACTGCTATTTTGACGCAACGCTGTTGGCGCGGAGCACTGTTGAGGCTATGTGTCGTCTGCTACTGGCTTAATTGATTTTTGCCTTTATAAAAATTTGCGTTTAAACATGAAGAAACTTCTTTCTTTAGGTTTTTAAGCCACCGAGGAATAACACTATATTATTTTATTGCCAAAGCCTGCCAAATAAAAGCAAAGGGCAGGTGTCTGGATAGAAAGAGTTTAGTTGGCGCACCAAGAGGCTAACCAATAAAAATGGGTACCACTCTGCGCAAAGTGCCTAAAAAGCGTGCATCTCTACTTGACACTAACAGCGGCACACACTATCTATTTTACTGACTAAAGGGTACTAGATCATTATTTTCAGCTAACTAGTCAAACTAGATATTCTTGCCGACTTGCTTTTTAGGAAAATTTTTAAATTTACAAGAACTATTAAGACAACGGCTAAAAAAAAAAGCAACGGCAAAACCAACAATCGAATTCGCCTGCTCTCAAGTAGCACGACATCTATAGAAGGCAGACCTGCGGAATGAGCAACCAGTCTAAAAAAGAGTATGTCCCATGTATAATTTGTTTCCATGCTGCAAAGCAAGTGCTGGAAAGAGGTTTCACGACATTAACGAAATTTCTTGCAATCAGTTGAGAACAAGTTAGAGCAGTGAACTTGGCCTTGCCCTTGGCATAACGTTTTAGTGTTGCCCATGGAAACTCAAATAAATTTGTAAATAAAAACAAAAAAGACTAACCTTTATAAAAAATCTAACTTTCGCAAAAAAAAGTTAATTTGAACAAAATATGCGGGATACAGTTGTACAGCATCCATTTGTGTGCTGAACCAATTTTGAGGCAAATCTGCGACAATGAAAAGAAAACGCCCGAGTACATTAGGGAAAGACAGAAAGGATGCATACCTACAACAAAAAAAATTTAGAACGACCACGGACAGGAACCTCTGGTGAGCCTCTCGGAGTGACTCCCTGCAATGGGCCAGCGCAGACCAGAGAACAAGATCGGTCAGAGCTTGCAGCCATAAGGTGCTTCATACCATGAAGTTCCAGAAGTAGCTGCAATTGGAAGCAAAGTGCATTTTATTTCTCTGCAGAATGGAGAGTTTAATAGCTAGTATGCATTCATAAGGTGATACAGTCACGAATGCAGATTTTTCAATGCAGCACTATATCACCAAATTGTTAACCGTGCCGGGCAACACTACAAACCGAGAGCATTATTCCAAACTATCTCAGTTTAAAGTTAACCACGGCAGAACTGCAAGCCATGTGACCTTCTAGTTGGATGCCATGGTACGTAGAGCTTATAATCATGTGTCACACTGTTTTTGCTGCAATGGCTTGTAGTGTCAAAAGTGGTCCAGCTTAAAGAGATGCAAAGTATAGACGTTTGTGAGTGGGGCCCCGACCTAGTCTTGAGCCACATTGCGAGAAAGGACGTTTCAACCGGGATGTTTGCTGCCTGTATCCACACGACCAGCTTGTGCACAGCGATTGCTTGAGCAGAGTACATGTCCTCGACAGTGCCATTAATTGACAAGCAGTTTTATGAATGTTAAACATGACTGACTTACAGAGACTGCATCTCAACGACTAATGACTTGGGATACCTAAGTGAATACTGATATATTAACTGAATGCAAAACAAATTACCTGGCAGGCATTAAATTTATCAACAGGGTGGGTCGACTCCGTATTAAGTTGGAGTCGATGCGTCAGGCACGTAGCCAGGATTTTGTTTCAGGGGGGACCCACTCATAACAAAATGCTGTATGAGGGGGAGGGGGGAGAGGAGGACCCATGCAAAATGGAAGATATCGGGGGGGGGGGGGGGGGAGGCCGGGCCTCATAAGCCTCCCCCTGGCTACGTGCCTGCAATGCGTAATAGGACAATACAAACAAAGTTATGCCTTACAATTCCTTTTGAACCCTCAAAATGATGTGTTTTTGAAGGTATGATACACAATGTTCTTGATTCAGAAAGTGCCTCAGCTGTACAAATGCATATGCAATAAGGGCACTCGCCAAGCCTATTCTCCTCAGCTCTGTGCAGGTTAAGCTAGGTTAGAGTATAGAGGTACACGCTCACTGACACCATCAGAAAGGCAGGGAGAAGTCTCCGTTGTTCCACCACCAGCCCGTCTGCTACCTTTGATGACGTTTCAGCGCCTCGTGAGCCTGGAGCAAGCACATCTGTCCAAAGCGGGGTGAAAAGCACAAGCACGTGCTGGAGGACGCCCAGCCATTCTCTTTTTGTCATCGGCTATTCTACATATTTTAGTATGACATATTTTTAAGTGAGAAAAAGTGTTGCAAATATGCAGTCCAACTTTGACCATAATACAGAAGTCTGATAAAGATAGCAGTTGTCATTCACCATTTTCCAAATAAGTGCTCCCACCTATCGGAACATCTACACGTGGTGCGTGAGTGGGTTCAGGACTGAGACGCTAGAAAACGAAGCGCTCGCAAGGCTTGTCTGGCCCTTCCAACCATGCGGGTACATTCATCGCAAATCCCCAATTTTTCGACAAAATGATTTAGAATGAGCAAATCTTGTCTACGCCCGAGGTAGAACATTGAATTGTGATTCCCCCATATTGTGCCAACCATCCTTCAACCTGCGGTACCACCTGCAAATGAACTATGTTGTGCTGCGGCACGCGTCCATGCTGCCTGCTTCAGGGAAAACCACTGCTCGTGTTGAAGACGACATCCCACAATGCAGGGCCGTACCCAGAAAAAAATTTCGGGGGGGGGGTTCTCGGGGACAACAGCGGCCATTTTGAAAGTGTCTATTGTCGTATTTTCGCCTATGAATCATGTGCATCGGTGGCATATAATGGAGAGTTATAGCAAACTGGAGAACCGGTCCCGCTTTGGTACCCGGTAGCCGACCGGTGCCACTGCGCGTGCGCAGAGGTGGAGATTAAAATCGGCTGGCTGCAAGTGCACCGACCAGGGCCGTACTCAGAAAAAAATTTGGGGGGGGGGGGGCAGAGCCCCCTAGCCCCCCCCCCCCCCTGGTTACGGCCCTGCCACAATGTACACGCAACAATGTTTAACGAACTAAAACAAAATTGATATCATTCAATAGACACAGATAGGCTTGCAAAGTGTCGACACCATGATTGTTGTTGTTCGTTTTACTCCTGCATACAAACATAAGTGACTTCCTCTTTCCTCAGATGTACACTAAAACCCCCTTACCTTCGTGGCCCCTATTTCTTCTCGAATCGGTCACAGAGGACATAATCGCAGCCACTGAATTCTGCAAAATTAAAGGCCGCGAAAATTAAAGGTTCGCCAACATTAAAGAGTTTACTGTTCTTCGGTGTGTCACATGATGTTAACATTTCAAGGAGGCTGAAGGTATTGCTTTAAGAAAAAATTGACCTATGAAAAAAAAATGCCCTTCTCCAGGTTAGGCACGCGAGGTTCTTTTGCACTACCTATAAGGCGGCAAGTTTGTTTCGGCAGAGCTTTTGGTTAAACGGAGTCACAAAAGTAGCCATACTTGGAGTCAACTATTTTGTGCTGCATTATAAAGCTAGAGTAAATTCCACTGTGCTTCTGCACAGCAAAGTGTTGCATCCCATTTGCATGATCTAGAGAAACTAGCGCTAACAGAGTTGGAGCACTCAAAAAAAGAAAAAAAAAAAAAAACAGCCGACTGTGGAAACATTGAGAGATGCACACATGCGAACTGTGCATTTCTTAAAAGTGGATTCGAGCAAAGGTAAAGAAAATATGTATACTTACAGCGGCCATACTTGCCTTTCCCAAGCATGACCACTTTTCCCTCGGTAGCACCATCCAGTAAGCACCAGCAACACGCCCATGAGACGCCGCCGACTCATGGACTGAATGACGACCCGCCTGAGGTCTTGGAAGGAGACCCGGAACACTGCTTTAGTCCAGATGTTGTATCTGGAGGGGGCAAAGTAAAAATTAACAACTTTATCTGAAGCGCTACATTCCTATAGCATGAACTCTAGGATAGCACTATTTTTTTTTGAGGTCAGTGATGCATTTTAATTACACACAAATGGTTGGTTTATATGATGAACTAGCAGCCCCTATTTTCCTTAAGTGTAACGCAGTGTCTAACGTTACGTCCGACGGAACCCGAAATAAAAATTAAAGTTACGCCCAACGTAACTGTCAAGCATTCGAGTTGCGTCCGACAGAACCCAAAATAAAAATTAAAGTTACCGTATTTACTCGAAAATAGGTCGAACCCTATTTATTGAATCGACCGCGAATAAAAAAAAAATAATTCAAAAACAGGTCGACCTTTTTTTTTATTTTTAAGAACAGGGGAAATTTTGGGCAAAAGAAAGAAACAAACCTTTATTTACATCACTCAGCTAAATCACGGGGCGATGCCAAAAACTTTATCACCGTCAGAACTTCTGGACATGTCATCGTCGTCCGAAGCTTCGTCAGCTGGGTAGACATCCTCGGAAATTCGCAGCAATACTTCACTGAAACCTTTGTAAAATGATGACAAGAAAGGAAAAAAGGTGCGAAGCGACGGAAGACAAACTACAAAGACGCAAGCAAAGCCGCCGTGTCGCCATGAGCAACACGCGAGCCGAGCCGCCTCAAGCAACTAACAAAAGTAACATCTTTTTTTTTTTTTTTTTTTTTTTTTTTTTGGTGCGCGTTTGCGAGGATGGAGGGTAAAGTGCATGGCGCATCGCGTTCCTCTCCTTCCCCGTTGCCCAGCAAGGGGAACGCTAGAGGCGCGATGTCGAAATCCGACGCCCGAGGAGCGGCACCGGCCACCGCGGGCGGCGAGACATTTCGGTTACCAAACGCTTTTCGAAACAAGAAGCGGCGCGGCTCTACGGCAACGCCGGCTCGGTGACTCGATAGCTCCATGCCTCCGGTAGGGTCGCAAAATTTGGTCGCGAATGTAGGTGACGAAATTCTTTATTCGCAATTTCCGGGAAAAAAAAAGTTGACTTACAATTGAATAAACACGGTAGTCAGCCGCGCGCCGCGACACACATTATGAAAGCGATTGGTGCGAGCGACGAAGGCGATGAGCGACGTTTTCTAGAAGCCCAAGAACCGAGCGGCGCAAGCAGCGAGAGTGACAAACCTTCGTCACTCGGCGCCGTCGCTCGTCTCGTTGATCGCTATATTGCTTACATGCCGTTCAGAAAGGCGCTCTAAGTGCTTACTATTGCATTGGGACCAGCCTCGCATCCAACCGTAACCAGTCTTGACTTTCTTTAAGCCGCACAGGTAGAAGTTAACATCGTACATACATCGTTTTCAAGCATGGCTCCTTGTTCATTGCTCGATTTACATTTTCGGTAAATGACAAACCGCAATGAAGCACAATTATTCTAGTTCAAAATTGTCACGAACACTTGGCACGCATGCTTACACTGTAGCGCACCAAACGTAATTTAAAAGTAGAACGAAAACGGGACGAGATTCGCTTACCGTTTCACGGAGACAGACGACTTCGGATCCCAGGCCTAAAGAGCTCGGAAGTCGCCGGCGGTCCGGAGATCGGACGAGGCGAGCCGACCCAGGCCGACCACACCTGGTTGAACTATGACAGGCGCCGTCGAGTTTAGAACCAGAGACGCAGTAGAAACGGACCGCAAAACATCTGTCCCGTAACCGTAAACGAGCCAACGAACCACACCGCTCTACCTTCGCCATTGTTTGCCATCTCCGCGACGACCGGAAGTGGAAGCTGCGAAGTTAGAAAAGCCGCGGCTGCCGCGGCAGCGGAAGCACCGAAGCCACTGGGCGGAAGCCTTACGTTTCGGTTTCGCTTTTCTCCAACGCCGGCTACGGTCGCTACGGTGGCGGGCTAATGAGTTTGTGGCTGGTTGCAAGGACGCGAGGGGCCACGAAAAGACGCCGAGTTTGCCGAGTACGAGCAACAAGCCGTTTGCCGCTGTCGACCGGCGATGCGGTATCCGCGGCTTGGTGTTACGATCGGTTTGTTGCCGTGCACGTTGACTCAAAGCTCGAAGTTACGCAGTTCCGTTCCGGCACCAGCCGCACCACGTTTTCCGGTGCATCGCACGTGGAGGCCTTTCGACGCATTCAGTGAAAGTAAAGATCGTGTCCGCTGTCTTCGGTGCTGTGAAAGAAGTTGCGAGACGGAAGAAGCATCAAAACCAAGGCGTTTGGGACTCCAGGCGGGGCCGCCGGTTCACTCTGAGCGAAAGGCGACGTGTGTGCGCACGCTTTGAGGAAGCCTCCGCGTTTCGCCGCGCCAGACCTCGCCGATCGCGACCAGACCAACCGGACCCCGAGTTCGAGAGGCTCTTGCGCAGCCAGGAACGGCACCGAAGTAGGAGCTGCTCGTTCTGCGCTACCATGCAGTGCTCTACAGTGCTCGAAGCTCTCGGTGTCATTCGTGCTTGCACCGAAGCCTTTGTGACCCCTTCGGACGCGCAAGTCGTACTTCGCAAAGGTTTGGACGGGGCCGCCCTCACCGAGCAGCTCCGCTATATTCCGCTTACTTATGATCGCAACAAAAGCTTGCGTTTGTTCTCGGGAAAAAAAATTGCGGGACCGCTCTCCGCGCCGCCGACGAGGTTGGCCGCCGCCATGTTCTCAGCTGTTCACTCGCTCCCGCAGCGAGCGCCTTGCGATTATCCTCCCCGTTCCAAAATGCGATGCGCTTTGCGCATTATGCCGTTTACATGACCGTATATTGAATGTGGCAACTGGATTCGATGCGACTAAGTCGCATTCATGTAAACGCGGCTTATGTCCTTTTTCAACATGCATGGTGTATGTAACGATACCGGTGGTGAACGATGGACGTTTTCGTTGGAAGATGGCGGTCGTCTTTCTGCATGTATGATTTAGTTATACCGGTGGTCCTGTGGTATAAGCGTTTTGTTGGAAGGATGGCAGTCGCCTACGTCATCGGACGCAAAATCATACCAGCCACACCGAATCATATCGGCAAGCAAACTGGCTGCCAGTATAGACAGATCCGGAGCCATAGCGGTCCGGTATCTCCAGTTATGCAGAACGCCAAACCAAACTAGCTGCATACATAATAACAAGCAATTATGTTGGTGTCATACCAGAACTGAACAAGCGGCAGGTTTGTTTCTTGTACGTTTTTCCCATAGGGTCTTGCGTATTTATTCGTCCTTACCTCTGCTTGATGACTGTTTTATAACTAGATAAAGACCTTTAAATATTGGCGCGGGCTTGCGCGATCAACGCTGTCCCGGATTTATCCAAAATTGGAAAGATTGGCTTCAGGAGGGGTTGAAGAAGCAAACCGAAATTCTTAATTGCTTCTAATGAAGACGGCACAATCGTAAGATAGGTCTTTGCTTCACTTCCCTCCACAACGCCCCATCGTTTGCACTATCGCAACTTCTCAGTGACATAGCTGTGTACCACATTCCACCCCTTTCTGTCCCCCCCCCCCTCTTCCCTCCCTTTACGGAGTTAGGGATATATCAGGCCACTCCAGGAAGCAGCCTGCAGACTGCGTTCTTCGGCTACTCATTCTCAACACATTCAAACACGGAAGTAAACACATTGCATGAACGACGCCCTGTTTATTTGCAACCTAAATAATGTTGCCCAATCAATTTCATCATAAATCATTTTATTTACGATTTCATGGTGAAAGTGTGTTCGTCGTGATGCCACAAAAGTGGTCGATTCAAAGAGAGCAACAGGTCCTCGTATTTATTTTGCGGAAATACTCGCTCCTGTGACGCTCTAGTGCGTAAGGTCAAAGCACCCGAGGCAGTGCGTAATACTTTAAAACTGTCGATGACGATGAAATATTTGTGGGAAGTGCTTAAAATTGTTTACACCACAAAAGCATACCTAAAGACAACAAAATATCGCAATGCAAAAAAGAAAAAAAAAAGATCTGCCAGCGAAAATTGTTGTTTCTCCCCCCTTTCCCCCCTTCCCTCTTTTTTTTTTCGCGCCACTACAAAAAATAGCGGCCGAGCAACGAAATTCTATCAATACCTCACTTCTTGGAGAAAGGATAGCAAGCGATATGGTTGTGAATTTGGCAGGGAGTTTGTAGAAATAATGGACGACCATTAAATCTAGCTTTCTGCACGAATCATGCCCCGGATATTTCCATTTTCCTTCTTCGCCTTTAGAAGGCAAGACGCTGGGGGAATTCATGTGCACTAACGTGCTGCTTCTAAAAGAAAGTACCAGATTTCTAGTGCATGTCAATATACTTGTAAATAGTTTAATCAGTGTGCGCAAACATTCGCGGCCTGGAGGATGACATGGAATCATGGCGGAAAACAGCTTGCTGGAAATAGAAGTCTCTATTGCATTGCACTGGTGTGAAAAATTATTACGTATTTTTGTTTCATTTCTGTGCGAAAATAAAAACAGCGTTTAGAAACCGGACACTGTGCGTTTTGAGGTGCGCTGAAAGGACATAAAAAAACCGGGACAACCTGAACAATACAACGTCACTCAGCTTTTCCTGGTCTCTTGTTTTTCCGGAGCCTTTCAAAAGGGGATGAAAAATTATGAACCGATTGACCCGACCTGCCACATTAGAGCGGTTCATTTTCTTTACGACAGGCTTTCTTAGAGCGTCTTGCATAGTTCAGCTTGTACCGGTCCGTTTTTATTTTCGGTTCCTTTCAAAAAGTGAGCTCTATGCCACTGGACCAACCTACAACATTCAAAATTTACGGAAGCGGATAAGTGGTTGGGAGGGCCAAGCGGGCAAGGGTTGCACGCCTCTCGAACCACCGTCCGTTACCTTTGCTTAGTTGCTGGGCTTTGCGAGCAGAATGCGAGCTTGCTCGGGTAACTTGAATCCGTTCAGAAGATAATCCACTCTAAACGACAATCTCCGCCGCCTGAGAAGAACGTAAGTGTGCGAACGAGACGCCTCTGGGTTTTGCGTCACGCCTCCATTTCAAGGGTCAAACTTACTGGTTCTCGACACGAGCACGATTGACGGCTCCGCCCGCGTCTTTGATTGAAATATTCATACGAAGAAGAAGGAGAAGAGCGCGACGGCCCGCGGCCGTAGTGCGTTCTGGCTCGCGCTCTGGCGGGCAATCAGATTAAAAATCTACCGCTGAAAACCACCCCGGGTACATAGTCGAAAATATGATAAGCATCGAATGGGAGTGAACGTAGACGTATAATGATCCGATACAAAGTTTCGCTTGATTCCTAAACGAATAATGCCATTGCCAAGTACACCTTTACATAAATTGTTAGACATAATTGAAGGGAAGATTGTGTGTTTCTTGAAAGAGATTTCGGCCCCCTTCTATCCGTTCCGCTTTTCTATAGGCCTCAAATAACGTGGGCGAATCATTCATTTTGTTGCATTTCCACTTCTCCGCTTCCGCAGATTATGAATGTGGTAGTTTGGTCCAGTGCATGGCTTAGAGCTCACGTTTTGAAAGAAACCGAAAATAAAAACGGTCCAGCTCAAGCTGGACTATGCAAGACGCTTGGAGACAGCCTGTCGCAATGGAAATGAACTACTCTAATGTGGTAAGCCGGGTCACTCGGTTCATAATGTTTCATCCAATTTTAAAAGGCTCCGAACATACAAGGAACCAGGACAAGCTCTGGTTGTCCCAATTTTTTATGTCCTTTCGGCGCTCCTCAAAACACACAGGGTTCGGTTTCTAAACGCTGTTTTTATTTTCGCACGGAAATAAGACAACAATACGTAATAATTATTCACACCAGTGCAATGCAATAGATTTCTATTTTCAGCAAGCTTCTTTCCGCCATGCTTCCATGTCATCCTCCAGGCCGCGAATGTTTGTGCACACTGATTAAGCTATTTACAAGTATATTGACATGCACTAGAAATCTGGTACTTTCTTTTAGAAGCAGTATGTTAGTGCACATAAATTCCCCCAGTCTCTTGCCTTCTAATCGCGTGGAAGGAAAATGGAAATATCCCTAGGCATGATTCGTGCACAAGGCTAGATTCAATGGTCGTCCATTACTTCTACAAACTCCCTGGCAAATTCCCCACCATATAGCCTGCTGTCCTTTCTCCAAGAAGCGAGATTTTGATAGAATTTCGTTGCTCGGCCGCTAATTCTTGTAGCGGCGCGAAAAAAAAAGAGAGAGAGAGAGAGGAAAGCGACAGCTTTCGGAAGCTGATATTCATCTTTTTTTTTTTTTGCCATTGCGATATTTTGTTGTTTTTAGGTATGCTTTTGTGGTGTAAACAATTTTACGCACTTCCCACAAATATTTCATCGTCAACGACAGTTGGAAAGTATTACGCACTGCCTCGAGTGTTTGACCTTACGCACTAAAGCATCACACTATTGAATATTTCAGCAAAATAAATACGAGGTCTCTTTGAATCCATCACTTTTGTGGCATCACGACGAACACACTTTCACCATGAAATCGTAGCAAATAATGATTGATGATGAAACTGATTGGGTCCCAACAGTAGAGCCACATTATTTAGGTATTTAGGTATCTGGAGTGGCCTGATATCTCCCCAACTCGGGAAAGGGATGGAAGAGGGGGGGGGGGAGAGAGAAAGGGGTGGATGTTATGGGAAGGTGATAATATTTATTCTCACTCAGGAGAGTCGCCGGTCGTTAAAAAGTCGACTCGCTCATAACGGGAAAGCCTGTGGGGCCAGATCTATAGTAATCATCAGTAAAATGTGGTATACAGCTATGTGACTGAGAAGTTGCGATAGTGCATACGATGGGGCGTTGTAGAGGCAAGTGAAGCAAAGACTTATCTTACGATTGTGCCGTCTTAATTAGAACCAAGAATTTCGGTTTACTTCTTCAACCCCTCCCGACGCCAATCTTTCCAATTTTGGATAAATCCGGGACAGCGTTGATCGCGCAAGCCCGCGCTAATTAGAGGTTAGGACGAATAAATACGCAAGAGTCCAAAAGTGGGATGAACAACCTATGAGAGGAGATGTGTTTCAAACAGTAATGAAGAGATTAGGGAAAGCCACTTGATTTATAAGTTTCGGAAATAAATGGATTATCGACGACCTGAACCCTTTATTGCACAAGCCAATCCTCGTGCAGAAACGGGAATGGTTCCAGCAGCCGCGCGATGCCAGAGAACGGCTGCTGGAATGAACCCAGAATACCACGACCCTTCGATCTCCACCGACCGAGCGGCCTCGGACCTGCAGCTCATGGGAAAAAGCGTGCGGTCGCGCTGGCGTCCTCAATCTCGCGGATGGAGCGTGCCCGCGTCAACGAGGGAAAACACCTGGACGTCTCAAGGTCGTTGTGGCGCTCGCAGCTAGCCGCTCATTTCGCGCTTTTTGAGGATTATCCCTTCAGAAAAAGCCGACTCAAAAGAAGCCCCTTCCGTCACGTGATTTTTGGGAGAGGGTGAAAAGAGGAGGGAGCGAGGGTCATTTTCCTACCTTGGGAAAATGGTTTCGTTGGTCGGTCTTTAACATATTATACTAACTCATAGGGCTCCAATTGCTATGTGTGCGACTGGTATTCACAAACTGATAGAAAATCTTGAACAAAGTTGAGCTCCAGTCCCTGACATTATTTAAACAAAAGTGCTTAGGCTCCGCAAATAAGAAGCTTCCTCTCTTCTGTGTTTACTTTTCCAACACTCCTTACATGCTGGTAAAATTCCTGCGAATCGGAAAAAAGCAAAGTCACCCCACTTTTTAAGACCGGTCAAAAAAATGAGTTGACGAAATATAGATTGACCCTTCTGACAGGTGTACCTAGTAAGCTGATGAAGTATGTAATTTTTTGGAATATTATGGATCATTTGCCGGAAAATAACTTGCTCTTTGTAAACCAGCACGGTTTCTGGCGGTATCATTCTTGCGAAACCCAGCTCTTTGAATTTGTCACAGACCTTCATCAGAAACTTCAGTTTAAAACAGAAACCCATGCAATTTTGTTGACATAAAAGAAAAACATTTGACAAGTTACCACATTAACGACTTCTTTTTAAATTACGCGCTTTGCAAACAGAACCATCTCTCATACAGTGTATTTGAACTACCTCGTCGACCGCTCGCAATGTGTCTGCTATGAACGCGAATCCTCATGTCATTGGAACGTAAAATCAGCAGTACCACAGGGAACCGTGCTGGGTCCACTACTTTCCTTTTGTATGTAAACGACTTGTCTCCTACTATCCAGTCCACCATCGGTTTTTATGCCGATGATTGTGTCGTTTATAGAAACCCATCTAGCATTCGGGATTGTATTGAACATCGGAACGACTTCAGTACAATTAAACATGGTGTCTAATGTGGAAAGTGAAGATAAATATTTCTAAAAACAAAATGTCAAAATTTTAGTACTAAGCGAAGTCCAGCAGAGTTTAACACTCACTGTCTTCGATGGGGTTCTTGAACATGTGCATACATATAAATATCTTGGGGTTCATTTTACATCAAAATCGTCTTGGGAAGCCCACATCATTCGCATAAGTGTAAAAGAAAATGAAAGCCTCGGTTTTTTAAGTCGAAATCTTCACATGGCAAACTGTGAAACAAAGCTAGTAGCATATACCGCCCTTATTCAATCTGAACTTGATTGCGCTTCTTTAATATACAAAGTCACATCATTTTTATTTGACACAAAAACTAGAATCAGTGCAAAATAGAGTCACACGCTTCATTCTTAAAAAAATACAGGCGCACAAGCATCACCGCACTAAAGGAAAGACTCGGAGTACCAACTCTTGCTCACAGAAGGAAAATTTCAAGACTTGCATCATTGCATACTTTGTACTACCACTGCCCATCGAAGAGATAACTGTATTGCCGGACTGCACCATATATTTCCGCGCGCACTGACAATTCAGAAAAACTTCATTTGGTCACTCCATGGTCAAACCTTTTCAAATTATCCCCATTACAGTTAGCTACATACGAGTGGAACTCCCTTCCTGATATATTGTAATCGTCCAAGAATCCTGTGGTTTCAGAGCTTCTCTTACCACTAACTTAAACGCATAGCAACCGTAACACCTGTTTTCTTGTTTTATTTATTTTCTGTTTGTGTTATGATTAATGTTGTACTTGCCCCCCTTTATGTAAAGCCCCATGGGCGCCTTAAAGATATAATAAATAAAATGAAATGAAATCAAGAATCATTATCATAGTGGTCGTTTTAACGCTTTTACTTTTTGATCTTTTCATTCTTTCGTTATTTTAACAATACGATATCAGCAGCTTAGTACAGACATGTCATTTTATTTCACTACCCTATTGGAAAAACGTACAAGAAACAAACCTGCTGCTTGTACAGTTCTGGTATGACACCACCTTAATTTCTTGTTATTATACATGCAGCTAGTTTGGTTTGGCGTTCTGCATAACTGGAGATACCGGCACCACTATGGCTCCGGGTCTGTCTATAATGGCAGCCAGTTTGCTTGCTGATATGATTTGGTGTGGCTGGTATGATTTTGCGTCCGATGACGTAAGCGACCGCAATCTTTCCAACAAAAACGCTTATACCACAGGACCACCGGTATAAACAAATCATACATGCAGAAAGACGACCGCCATCTTCCAAATAAATGTCCATCGTTTATCACCGGTATCGTTACATACACCAAACATGTCGAAAAAGAACATAAGTCGCGTTTACATGAATGTGACTTAGGGCCGGTTGCACCAACGCCGCTTATCTTAACCCAAAGCGGCGCTTTCCTAAGCCGGCTTAGCGCCCTAAACCGAGCTTAGGTAAGCACGGGTTTAAATTCCGGTTGCACGAACGTTAAGCCGGCTTTACAGACGCGCCCCTAGCTGAACGCCGGATTTGCGTAGGGAATGTAGGGACAAACAGAGCAAACTAGGGAACGCTCAGAGGGACGAATATGATTGGCGGAGAAAAATCACGTGATGTAAACAACTGTTTTTTTTTTTTTTCTTGCGGTCGTCGTCGGCGGCGGTTGTTCTTCGCTGTCTTTCACCGGTGAGTAGCAGATGAAATATTGTTTGATTGAACAACTCTGACACCGACTTTTGTAAACCTGACAAAAACATATTTGAAAACTTTAAATAAATACGAAAGATCTGTACATGTGTCTACGTGTGGTTTCTTATGGATGCTAGCAGACGAATGCCACTTCTGCTTCCCAACTCGAAATGAAGGAATCGACGCGAAACCGGGCTCCGAATTTCACTGAACGCGAGAAGGATGTATTATTGGACTTAGTGGAGGAATTTAAGAACATTGTAGAGAGCAAAATTACCGACAAAATTACAACGAAAACCAAAAACCGGATATGGGACCGAATTACGCTAAAATTCAATGCCGTCATGGGTGCCAGCCGAGACTCGCAGCAACTAAAAAAATGTTACGAAAATATAAAGAAGAAGGCTCGGAAGGACTTGGCCGCCAACAGGCTTGCCGTGAGGGCCACTGGTGGGGGGCCCTGCCCAACGCCCCTCAGCAAAACAACCGAAAGATTGACAGCATTCATCGGGCCGCTGCTGGAGCCTCTACCGAACCGGTTCGACTCCGACGCTGTGCCCAGTGAAGGTAATTCAACCTTGGTCATTTCTAGCTTGTATGCCCTTCCGTAGGCACGTATCTAATAGATTTGTTTCTATTATTTTCCGTCCAGTGCACGAAGACACCGAGAGCTTCACAACCGAGCAATATCACCTGCCGTGGGACCCTGAGTTCGAAGTCTTGAACCCCACTTCAGAGGTAAATATATACTCCAGAACACACGACAACGAGGCCGTATTTTTTTCCCTAAAGTCATTAAGACTGAAATTACACCTGTCCCCCCCCCCCTTTTAATTAATTTTGTTCTAATAATTTGAATTGCTTTAGCAAGCTCAATAGCCTGACTGTGGAGTTTAGAAAGTAAGCTAGAGCAACCCCACAGAGATGATATCCTAGGCTCACAGTTTCTAAGCAAAATTCATGCTATACACAGAATTAATTGAGACATATGGTTAAATATGCAAAGAAGTAGCATGGGACAAAAGCACACAGTGTTTGTGTCTTGTTTTTTTTTGTTTTTTTTTTTGTTTTTTTTATCACTGATAGTCTGTGTCATAACCTCCATGTGTGCTGCTTTTTCTTTTCACTGTGTTTTGACATTTTCCAAACATGTTGAGACATGAAATAGAGATCTTTAGGAAGTCATCACTGAAGGGCCTAGATAAATACTTGTCCCTGGCTTTATTTCTGTCAAGGTAACCATATGGTTTAAATTAACACTATGTATGTTGTGCATAACTAAAAATTAGGAAGTAATTAAAACATGCCTGTCATCATATATCTTTTCTTTTATTTGCCCCCTGTGGGATTTTTGCCTGCTTTACCTTTTTCACTTTTTGTCTTGAAGATATAATTATCACCTTCTAAGCTTTTTGTGACATAATGATTGCATAGAATATGTTACATTTGTTTCGTTTTACCGAGTGTTATACGGCTGAAAATAGACTACTTCCATAAAGCCCTGCATGCAACACGGCGCGCGTTGCACTCTGGGAACTAGTTGGCCAGGGGGGGAGGGTGGCTTGGTTTCGGTTTCGATTGACACGTCGACAAGAGATTGTTTTCTGGTCCCGAGAGCGTCATTTGTGGTCTCTAAACTAGCCTAAATGGCCAGACCTCGAAGCTTTAGCACAAGCTCGAGATGTATAGCTTGTCTTAACACATGCTTGTTGTATTTTTGTACTTGAGCCTTCCTGTTAGCGCTCCAATCGAGGTATGTGGACGAGCCAGTGCTGGGAGTCTCGACGCTGCGAAGCTCGGGTGCTCGGGGATCTTGCTTGTGTACGAATCAACAAGCTGTAGCAAACAATAAGTATGCATATATCGAGCTCGCGCCTTTACATTAGTGTTGTTGATCAGGAAGTTTGTTTGCTTCGTGCGTCCATAGACGAAATATTTCTTTTTGCAATTACTGTTTTTCTTAATGTGCCTGATTATGCGAGGTAAAACTCGGAGGTGCCATTGAAAAGCTCAATTTTAACACACTTCTTATCTCTTATCTGTACTGACACGCAGCACTGCACGAAGTGAAGTCCCCACCCGCTTGCATTTCACTAATATTCAACATCGCGTATGCGCATAAAGTTATCCTGCAATCATATAGGCACATTCGCGCATACAGACCGTTTTAAGAATGCAAAAGTCGAGCACTTGTGTGAAGAATGTCGCACCGTTCGCCGGAAGTGCGTCAGACGGGCATGAACCCCTATGCGCACCGCATTCGGGTGTTCATGCCCATCCGGCGCACGGTGCGACATTCTTCAGACAAGTGCTCGAACGAATTCAAAGCGCATTTGACGGTTGGTAATGGCCATGATATTTGTTATGTGTTTGCTTTCTTCCTGACTGAGTATGCCGAGATAATTTCAGACACCGTTCCCGGCACAAATCTCGGGCGTCAGTAAAAGCTCGTCCAAAAATGCTTAGCGAGGAGTAGGGGACGCTTGTTAAGGGCCTCCGTCGTAGCTAGCCGATCTCAGCGTTTGCGAAAAGTTAACCTTCTATCAGCTTAAAATTTTAGTGGGAGATATATGATGACACGAGGAAGACGTCATAGTAACTTTTGTGCAGTAGTGAGGTCGAATTTATTGCGTTTCCTTAAAAGTTCATGCGTAAACGCTGGCCTAAACTTTGATACCCTGTGAGGATGCGGCTTGCTTTTTGCCCACTGAAGTAACAAGAAGCGGACGTTTGGCAAACAAAATGCGTGTAAGGCTCCAGACGAACAAATTTCAGTTGTAGTTCACTGGTACTAGACGGGATTACTGACATTGAGCTCAAAGATGCACTCGTGGGGTGAGGTGACTAAGCCACGACTTACTACATTCGCATACGCACGCACAATATCCGGTGTTTCGGGAACCAAGGAAAGTGCCCCGGTCTTCGTTTTGTATCGCTCGAGAATGAGTGTATTGTACGTTCGTGAAAAGTCAGATAATCGAAAACGCAAGCAGCGCGTTCGGTCGCGGCGTGATAGTATGAGGTGAAGCTGCTCAGTCGAAACCGAAACTGAGTGGCCAACTAGTTCCCAGAGTGCACTGCGTGGTATTTCGCCGCGATGGGGCGCGTCGGTTTTGGAAGAAGTCCATTATCTTAGAAAGACTTTTCTTTGTTAATGAATGGGGTCTTCATAGCTGTTTGCTTGGTTTATTATCAGCATTACGTTTACACAAAGTTCAACACCCTCAAATGTAATGTATATTACTGTGCGAATAGACCGTTCTAACTAAATCATTATTACCAAGTAATTAAAGCCAAAATCTCTTAAAACAACTTTATGTCTGTAACTGCAGCACATATTTGAGGTAGTAAAACACCAAGTCATGAAAATAGGTGCTCTCCTAATGCTTATTACCCATGTTCCACTTCAATAACAAGCCCGGCTTTGTTTGGTGTGGCCTATCAATTCTTGTCAGCACCAGATTTCACCAATATCTATTATTTCAAAGTGGCCAAGTACCACTGTTTTTATAATACGAATGATAATTCTAGCACTTGCCTGTTTATACAGTATTCTAAGCACATTGCATCATGGCTGGTGCCCCAAGTGTGCAAGCACATGCAGCATATATGCACATAGATCTGACAGGCTTGCAATTGTGTGTACCTGCTCACATGAGGAGAAACACGGTGGCAGCGTGATGGTCTGCTCACTATTGCACAAAAATAGAATAAATTATTTTGTTCGCTTTGGCTAAGCAATAATATTTGTGCTATTTTATAATCCCACAGTTGGCACCATCCCTTAACCTGGGTTTTCAATAGAATATTTTGTTGCAGTACCATTGTGCAAAAGCATCTATGATTTCAGGACAGTGACCAGCAGGAGCAGACGCCAGTGACTCCAGCTCCTGGAAGTAGTCCTGTGGCCTCTGGAGTGATGCCCTGCACACAGACACAGCCTCAACAGGGACCCAACAGGCCCGTGAGGAGAAGCTCCGCTGCTGCCGATGCCACAGCCATATATAACCGCGTGGCTGAGGCAAAAGTTCGCTTGCTAGAGGCCCAGACAAAGGCCGTTGAGGAAAAACGAATGCTTGACATGGAAAGACAAAGATTAGAAATTGGTATCCTTACACTCCAACGAGATCAAGAAATCCTGAAACTAAAACTACTACAAAAAGAATGCGAAAAATTCAATCAGTAATTAACACTGCTCCTCAAAGTTTGTTCTGTACAGGTAGAAGCTGAGGAAGGGGAGGAGAAAAGAGCACGTGGGTACGTCAGAACCCTGAGCTCTGGTTTGAATTATTAGTGGGTAGATGCAAAACCGTGCTCACTGTTTGCATGCATTCGAATGCCAAACACCGGCGTCTAATGTTCTGTGCTCGCTTTCAAACAGTGAGTAGAGACAAAGGCTCTGCCTCTACCCACTAATCATTCCAACCAGAGCTTGGTGTTCTGACATGCCCGCTCGCTTTCATCTCCTCCTCTCTCTCAGTTTCTACCTGTACACTTCTTCATTCAATAAAACTCGAAATCTGTTCATTGATGTTGCTTTTCTGTTTTATTATTGCTGTCGGATCATCACAACAACCAACATGCAATAAATATAGCAATAGCTAGGGTTTAGTGGCTTCTTACTTGCAAATCCTTTGCTTAATGAGTTGCAGTAATGAAGGATTTGAATAATCAACTCAGATTGTAGAAACATTCAGTATGTTCATTAGCGACCTAAGGTATTGTGTTTCGAATAAATTGAGCTTAACAATTGTCAATGAAGTGGGTCATGACCCTGAGGCTCCAACATACTCATATCATAGAAGATGGGGCTGTGAGGTTAATCCGAGTATAGCCATTTTTTCATCCTGACATTGCCTGTTCAGCTATTTTTTCTTCTATCAGAGCCCAGTTGGCTAATTCATTGCATAGATATGGCAAAAACACTTTCTTAGCAATTGCTCAAAACTCGTCAATTAGTGAAAATGCATAGGCATCAGATATTAATATTGAAATATTGTAGTAGGGTCTACGAACAATGTTACTGCTACACCGTAGTGGTGTCATAATATAAACCCGCCTCAAAGTAAATTTCGTTATTGATCACAATGGAAGACAAATATTTATAGACTCCATGCCACTGACAATGTTATGAATAATGGGGCTGTTAATGGTCAGTGTCTGACTTTCCTAGCTGCTGCAGTCATTATTTCAAGAAACTTTTACCATTTGGTCCCTGTGAAAGAATTTAGTTTTCCAGCATTGCAACACATTTCAATTATATCAATTGCATTCATATTTTATTGACCACTACAGCTGTCCTGTTATTGTTATTGTACTATTATTGGCAGACAGGTTCCAGCAATGCCGGAAGAGGGTGCACAAAAATCTAGGAGCTCAGCTAGGTGTTTGTACGTCAGGGTCGTGCTTGCTATTCTAATTTTACCTCCTCCATTATTGAAAAAAGTGCCTCATGGCAGCATAGGCATGTTGGCACAAGGTTGCCACAACGCAAGCTGTCTTATTTGATACCTTTTTTTCTTTCTTGCCTGAGCATGCTTACCAGGAAGTCGTGAGCCACACTTGGAACCTGAGAGAGCCGCATGTGGTTGCGAGGCGCAGTTTGGCCACCCCTAGCCTAGTATTCTGCTTTGAAAATCCTCCGTTCTTATTATCAACCCAATCATTGATATTCTTGTTGGAGTTTAAACTGATGTCATGTATGTTGTGCCACTGAGTAGGAATCTGTTAATTATCTTAGGAAAAAAGTGGGGCCAAAGCAGTAATACCAAGCTTACAAGTTTTGTTTTCACAAAAATAAATAATTTATAGCTTTTCTAGCTTCAATTAACAGTTGGAAAAAGCAGGACTACACTTTATGTCATCTTAATCTACAGTTACAATAAGGTGGTAGCCAAGTCGTTAGTTTCCCCACAAAGCACACCTGTGTTGCGAGAAAGTATGCACGACAAAGTGAGAAAAAAAAATCGGAACAGTATTTTATTGCTTCATTCGCAAAATGAGGGTTTAGTTCTCCTTTTGTCATCTAAAACAAATAAGGGGCACTAACCAGATGGTTACTGCCACTTATGTTGTCGAAAATGACAGTCTACAATGTAGATGTAGTCATGACCTTATTTCCCCACAAAGCACTCTGTATTGCAATGAAGTGTGCTTAAGAAAATAAAAAAAATACGAGCTGCATTATTTTTTTTTTTTGCAAAACCATGGGGTTAGTGCCCCTTACGTTATCTAAAATGAATATGTTATTCAAAAAGATTCTGCAATGTAGAGAAAATCATGACATTAGTTTCCCCACAAAGCATCTCTGTATTGCAGTGAAGTGTACTAAACAAAATGGTCAACATGAGCAGCTTTTCATTTTTCCACTCTTTGCTTATATCCAGGTAGATAGCTCCCTGGCACCTAAAACTAGAGCTTATAAAGTTTGTTCGTAAAGTATTCAGTGATTTTTTTTGTCTTGCTAACCCGGGGCGCGGCTCCAACGTCAATTGGCCAACAGTCGGGACCCTTCCGCACATGCGTGAACAATCACTTTACCTTTCTGCCACTCAGTCGGCAGCAAGATGCCATTGATTGAGGTGAAGCACTGTCTGATCATCAGATTTACTATGACTTAGCGAGTTGATCAGATATTACAGACTTTTATACTTCAATATTCATTACCGGACACTTTCAGGTACAATTCATTGAGCACTCCGGAGATGGTCGGCATGCCATTGACAGGGATGCATGCTCCACAAGGCCCTTCATAGCCAGAATACCTGGCAACTTAAAGTGCACGTGAGCTACTATCAACAATAACTGCCGGATGACAGTGAGAGAATTGGGAGACGTGGCGATTCCACAGACAACACTTTCAGAAGTTAGGATGGAGGATTTAAGCATAAAACGCGAGGTGAAAAAAAATTCATTGTGCAGTTTCTGTCACAGGATTGGTGGATTGCCATCCTATTCTTTTCTATCAAAATAGGCATTCAATCGGTGGTGCCTTTCCAGGTGGTACCTATAGAGGCATGTTATTTTATAAATATTTTTCTTCCTCACCCTAATTTATGTCACAAAAGCAGAATGATTTTCGTGCTGAAGTTGCATAGAACTTGATTTAAACCAACAACAATCCAGATCCTAAAGAAAGTTATAACTAAAGCTGGGCGTCGATTAAATATTTTAACCCGATTAATCGCCGCCTTTTATTGATTAATCGGTCTCGTTCATTTTCATGCCGAACGCTCTAAAAATCCATTTTTTTTTGCTGCTGAATTTGTGATAAACGATGCAAAGAGATTTTTGATTATGAACCAACCTTGGTGTAGTTGAGAACAGTTGAACGACACACACACTCAGATTCTTACTTCAGCTGTATGAGGCCAAGAGGTTCAGTCATACTCTCTGGTAATAGAGTGATTTCCTCTGATTATTCACAATAGTCTATGGTGCGGTAAACGGACACTCGCATGGCATTGAAGTGGCCGGCACGCTTGAAACCTTCTGCATCCGTCTTGAGTTACAAATATCACCCATAGAGTTTACATTAGGTTAAACTTTTCCCTAAAGTTTGCCGTTTATACAGGTGTACTCGTCCACGTCTGCGTGGTTGGAACATTTAATTTTTACTTTCTTTTGATTCATCAAAATTTTACCGATTAACTGTTTGAAAAATAACCAAGATGAAAGCATGAGGTTAATCGATCAACGGCCTAGCCGTAGTTATAACTTGAGATGAGTAATGGATTAAGAACTGTGACCCTAAACAAAAGCTTACTCAAGCCAATAGAAGTCACCCAGGTCTCCAGATTCTAAGAGAGCACAGAAAAGTCGGAGCCACGCGAACATACTGTTGACAACCCCTTTTGATTATAAACGTTAGGTCCATTATGAGTATGGTCCTTCAGACCAGACAATAAATAAAGAGTACACTACATGGAAGTTTTTCGCCGCCTGAGATGCCATAGGAATAAAACGGCAGGAGTTGCGCGCAATAGGTGATTGACAGCTTCATCACAACAATACATCTGCCATTTCGTCACGTCTCGTACTGGGTTTTACCCAGGTATACCAGCTCCCCTACAGTCCAGACATGGCACCCTATTACGTCTGGCTTTTGCGAAAGCTGAAATCGCAACGCAAAATATATTAGACTTTATTGAGATAAGAGACAACACGACGAGGCAGAACAGAAATTCAGACACGGGTCTCGGTGTGTTCTGATGTTTTTACGTGACCCTGTCAAGTGTGTTCTGATGTGACCCTGCCAATCTAGTGTCTTCTGGGGTGACCTCGTCATGCATACACAATATAACTTAGATGCAGAAAGGACTGCTGATGACAACGGCTAGCAAATTGTGCAAAAAGAATATCAATTTTTCGAAGGTTTAGGTGTTCATTCTGCCATGAAATAAAACTACAAAGACAATGAAACTTACTATTTTATTTTTTTTCCCAACACGCACCACTCGCACACATTCCCTTGCAGACAGGGCTGTCCATGGCTCTTTTCTTCCATGCCGTTTTTGCCAGCACATCTGGATGGCTAAGATGATGGCTTGGGCATGTTGGTATCGCATGATGAAACCTACAGTGCATAAAAAAAATACACGAGCAGTTATTCATAAAAAAAACCTTAAAGTAATAAAATTACAACAGTAAACAAGGAAGTTCTGTCGTGTCCAGCCTGATAATCAGTCAATTTATCACTCGGCCTGCCCTTCCGCATTCAATCTGCTTTCCCATACCTGTGGGCAACATAATACAGTCAAACCCGACTATATCGAACTCTCAATAAACCGTCTACCATTTCGATATAGCGGGCAATTCACTATAAAAGTTTTAATGATTTTGACAACGAACAAGCACGTCACATTTAGAAAAGTAGTTTACTCTCGAAGGGGCATCTGTACGTCATGAGGAACGCTCACCGCAGCTATTTAGTGGCCGCTTCTTCGTCTACCGGCTCACCCCCTCCCCCCCGAGATATATTTTTTTTTTATCTTCTGGGCGGTCGACGCAACAGCCCAAAATAAAAAAAAAAGCCACCTTACTCTGCAAGCTGGCTTTCCCCCAAGAAAAAATTCTCTCGCTGGGGGAAAATCAGCTTGCAGAGCTAAACAGCGCTCTTGGCAGATTGATGTATGGGGAGACGCTGCAATTTTCGTTCAATGCAATTGCATTTTTCGCTATGCATTTTTATTGCAGCTACCAGTCCATTTACAATTAGTATGAATTAACCGGGTTCGATAATATTGGGTTTGACTGCAGATCGAACATCGTGGCCTCGCTCCCAGTGTGCAAAGAAAGCGCTGTACCCCATGCGGCATTTCTCCTGGTCTGCCCACATTCACCTTGTCTGACCTCATAGTGCCTCTGACTGTACATGTGTGCTGCACAAGCCAAAACCAACAACAGGTCCATAAAAATATCTCAAATCGTAGTAAATTATAACTCACACTATACACACATTATGTGCAGAGCTAAGCACAGCACAGCCACAACAGATTCTGTGCCCTTCCAGGTTGATCAAAAATACCCACCAGTTAGAGCGTCAATTTTTTCTTGTGTTAGGGGCTTCTTTCCCACCACACCCTCCTAGAGGAGACGCCTGCAGGCTTGCCCTGACATTCTCCTGTCCAAGAGCTCCGCAGGCTCCCATAGTGGTCGGCTGACCATTCCGAGAAAGCGGCCAGGAGTGGCAGCCTTTTCCAAGGCGTGTGTAAATGCTGCCTCTCGCATTTTGATGCCAGGTCCAAGATGAATCTGCAGAGAGTCACATTGTCAAGCAAATGCACAAAAAGTGAAGAAATACAGGACACACATGGGGCTGTCCACTTTTGTCTGCAATCATGTTCCTGCTTTGTTTCACTGAAATGCTGTATTGTACATATTATTACGAAGACGACGACGCACATCTTTGGGAAATAGGGGCGCGCGCTGCATGTTTTCGCCACGCGAGCTGAGAGCGATTTGGCTGTTTCGCCATTGGTCGCCTCTGGTCTTCCCACATTGCACTATCAAATACGTCTCTCATAAACGCCCTCACAATATATATAAATAAAAACATGAAATAAATTAAAGGGGCATTTCCTAGTATTCCACGATTGCCTATTTATGTTCCTAACTCAACCTATGTGCTCTAAGCATCCCATAAGTCCAAAACTCACAATCATGTGCAGCTTATTTCGCTATTAAAAATGTGATCAAAGATAGCGAATATGGTTGAATTGAATCAAGGCCAATGGGGTGGAACGGCGAAAGACACTCGTCACTCAATTGCAAGCGAGGGCGTCCTGTGCAGACGAGCAGGACTGGTCGGCTGCTTGTCCGCACGTGAAGCCATCGCTTTGTGATTGTGTGATGAGCCCCGTTCGTTGCTCGCTTACATTCGGCCAGGTTCAGTGGTGCCATTTGTCCTTCTCAGATTCACTATCTTTTATCAGATTTTTATTAGTGGAATAAGCTGCACATAATTTAACTTTAAATTTTTGGGATGCTTAGAGCACATAGAATGTGTTACAGCCATAAATAGGTCACCTTAGAAATCTCCCGAGAGCCGCTTTAAGAGAAGGAATTTCAGCTTCGGAAAGGAGGTCCATTATTGCTGTAAGATACTAATATTGATATAAAAAAATTGTTTCATAAAAGCTTTTCCCATATATAATATTTTAGGTACCCTTTAATGAACCATTTGACAATTTTTAAGTGCAGCATCGCAAAGTACAAAGGAAGTATACTGCTGTGCACTCCCATGTTTTGTACTAATATGTGCAGTCTCGGGCAGCCAAGCGATGCGAAAGAAACACCTTTGGGCTCCAATCCATGACAAGACATGAAAGAAAAAACATGAATGAGTGTGCCATCACCATAGCTCACTACCTTCGCTTTCCGTGTTCAGAAATAGGCATCAAAATGTCTCACCTCTGCCTCCTTTGCTAGTCTATACTAGCGATGCGGACTAGCTTACTAACCCCTGGATAGGTATTATTGGCACTGCTAAACTGTAATTTGTGGGACACGGCTGTCAGATAGCACTGATGTCACTCTCACCCGCATGTACACTTTTTCGAAAATAGTGCACCTTCTCGTCCTATGGCAGGACATGAACTATCTTCTTTTATTTCTTTTTTTCTATTTTTAGTAGGAAAATAGGCATCGAACGAGCATAATTTTTCGATATTTAGGATCCTTATAGCCCGCCGAATGAGTTATCACCAAGAACAGACAATCTCAGAAACGTCTTTAGTCCAACTCTAAGCCAGGTACCTGTCTCTTTGTGTGCCTGCCTGTTTGTGTCCTTGTCTTTTGTGCCATTAGTCTGTTCTCCAGAATAAACCAATGGAGTGGAAACAATAAACAAAGTGCCTTGTAGGCCCAGACACATACCTCAGCATCCCGGACAGCAAAGAGAGGTGGCCAAGAAAAGGCCACAGCCTCACCAGGTGGAGCAGCCACAGCAGCACCGAGGAGAGCAAATTGAAGGTTAGAGAGACGAGTAACATCAAGATCTTGATTCGCTTACACATTTAGGACAAACTGTAGCTTTAATAAAGAAAACGTTTGCCACACCACGTAATCCCAAATGACGGGCAATGCAGTATAAATAAAGCACAATATTCCTTCACAGCATCAATCTAGCCCCATGCTAAGGAGCTATGTTAGGTAGTCAAATCATTCAACCCCATGTCTTTGTTGTAGTAATTGAAGGAAGCATGCATATGCCCAAACAAAATGTAGGCTACAGTTACTAATAGGGTGAGATTTCAGCAATGCATCATAAAACAAATGAAAGCGATTGGCTGGTTTTCACACCATCAGCCAATCACTTTCACTTGTTTTATGATTTGTGAGGACGCAAAATTGTGGAGGTAGTGCCCGCTCTTCCTTGCGGTTCTTTTAGGGAGGTGACATGAGGGTGCTGTGGCCACTACTATAAAAGTGGTATGCTAAGCTTATGATGTTGCCACAGCCAGGCTACTTTATGCACTAAATAAATGAAGACTACCTTTTGAAATCACGCCTTTAAGATAGTATTCATTCACATGCGATACTGGCAACCTGATCAACTCTTGTCGTTGCAACTACTCGTAATCAATGACTGTGTCGTGCTATGCTGCATAAAGAAGTCATGAAATGAAGTCGTCCTGCAAGTACATATTTAGATTCAGGCCCACCAGCACTGTCACCCTGTCAGTAAATTATTTTCTTCTTTTATACAGATCAAAACAAATTAGGTTTTGCAACATACAGTCAGAGGCGCTTTGGGCAACGACACTGTGTGTGTGTGTGTACGCGAGGGGGGGCAGGCAAACGCAGCAGAATCTTGATAATATGAATCTCTCTACTTCACTCCCTCCCCTCATCGAAAGTAAAGTTACTGAAATATTAACCAGCAATGAAGTTTGGCACTACACGTTGCGCCATCTAGCGGCTGCAAAATAAGACACTCGGTGGGCCAGGACGGCCAAGATCGGGGGGCTGCGGGTGGGCGCGTTTAAGAAAAAACGTGTGAATGTGGCATTTCGGATTGGCGTGAGCCTTTTTGGGCACAGTTTCTCTTAAAAGTAAGTCCCGGCTTCACGTCTCTATGACCTCACCGAGCTCCTGTGACATCTCGCCTACTCCTAGAGTTCCCCCAAAGAATAAACGTCGCTACTGCTGCGTGAAAAACTGCCAGAGTCACGAAGGTGACTCAAGCATCAAACTACAACGGTTCCCTTCGAGATCTTGGGAAGCGACACTGCAACAGAAATGGATTACTGCAGTGCGACGCATCAAGCAAGTGAATTCTACAATAATTGTTGAAGTGAATGAAAATAGAAGTGCAGGCTTGGAAAGTGGTTCGACGAACTCGTTTTGCAGACTACTCGGCAAAATAACAAATTTATACCTGTTGTTTTACAAGTCACTTAGACAGCCACACAGGAAATACGGTAGAAACAATCGGGCCGATTGTTGCTTTGCTGTGCCGCCTAGAATCAGGCGATGAGGCCTTCAAGATGAGAGAGGCCTGTTGGCCCGTTCCGGCACTCGTAATTGTATGTGTCTATAGCCGTTCGGCACACGCGCAGTCACAACCAAAACCTTCCAAACCTGTGAGTTCTCAAATAGTGGAATTTCGCAGCACATTTGTTTGTTTTGGCAACCAAATTTAATGCTGAGTCTGGTAACAAATGTGACGGCATGCACAAAACAGGATGCACAAGTTTTTCTTTAGAAAAAGATTATGCGAAGCATAAATATCCATCTTATACGCACACTTTGTTGCCTGTCACCTTTTTACACCAGGCTTGCGTACCACATTACCACATTACAGCCATTGCAACGCGCATACTCGTCTCACGCATGCAGTTTGGTTCCAATCAGGGATGCCGCAAACTTTTTTCGAACCGAAGGGTCGGTGACAGAATCAGGCGGCTCGAAAGATTTCGAATTTTCGAACTTGTTGAACTAAGATTTTTTATTTTTTACCAGTGGCACAGTTATGTAGGTCAAAAAGACATAGCTTTGAACTTCCGAACCACTAAGTATGTGGCGAGTAGTGCCTTCCAACGAGTTTCCAACAATGATCATCTACGCAATCTTTTATGAAGTGAAGAGCGACAGTAGCTATACATATGCATATATAATTTCAGATTAAAATAAAGATTGAGCTCAACCACGCATCTTTCCCCGTATTGTTTTCTCTAACAGTCCGGAAAATCAGGGGATGGGGAGGTAGCTTGCCAGATCGCTTCAAGGTTTTTCTGAGCCTCAACTTTTTGCCCGCCCCTGGCCGTTTCGAACTGAAGGAGTATCGTACGAGTGCGTTCATGTGATCACTGCTGCGTGACGCACGTTAAAGATTCTCCTGGGCTGGAGGTCGCAATTACTGCTACATGGCCAGACGTCACTCTGCACTGGCAAATATTCCAGCACATCCGGGACACTCGTCATCTCATTTAATTGCCTGACCAACTTCTGCATTCTAAATGTCACACCTAACTTTTTTAAACCTGATTTTGTGAAAACCAGTGAGGCGTGAAAAGGCTATTTGAAACTGAAATTGTAGAGGAACATGAAAACCGGACTTCGAACTTTGCGCACTTGGAGAATCGAAACCTTCTAACTTTATGCAGAAAGAAATTCGAAATCTTAGAATTTTTCCAACTTTGTCTATAAACATTTTAAACGTTGAAATTTTTCGAATTTCACATCCAAAGAAATTCGAAATCTTCTAACTTCTGATTCAAAGAAATTCTAAATCTTCTAATTTTTCAAACTTCAGATCCCAAGAAATTCAAAATTATTGAAACTCTCGATTTATCAGTTAGGAAAGTTCAAAAACTTTGAATTACTCGATCTCAGGTAAAAAAATATTCGAAATAATCGAACCCGTACTTTTAGAAACCGGTTTTCGGTGTTCACGTGTTCGAAAGTTAAAAACTTTTCGAATTTGCACATCGGTACGGTCGAAAATATCGAAAACTTTCAATTCGGACCTCAGATAAGTTTGAAAAGATCAAAACCTTTCGAAGTCGAACCGAAGGAGGTTCGAGACATCTCTAGTTCCAATTAGAGCACTATATAGCTCCTACGGAGCAGAGTAGCGCAATCCTTTGATCCGCGTGCTTCGCCGACAAGATGGCCGACTGAGCAGCTCGGCGCGAGTCACGTGGTACTCAGGGTTCCAGGAGGCGGCCCGCCCTATCGGAGAATACATGGAGATCGACTCAACACGGCTGATAAAAAATAAACGGCAAGTCCACACTTTTTGAAACTAGTCTGTCGTAAAGTTGCTAAAGCACGAAACACTTTATCAAAATTTTAATAATATTGGATGCATGTGAAAATTGTGAGAAGGCAATTTCCAAGGCAATGGCGTTTGAAGCAGATGATTGTTTTGCACAGCGGAGATGGTTTTTTTTGGGTTGGCCGGAGCGGGTCACGTGATTGGTGTGACGTCGCCGCGTCGTCTGCTGCATGATGCCGCTTAGGCATTTTTTAAAAAAAGTTATGTCCTTACGAGGCACAGAACTTAGTGCAAATTATTGTAAAATGTTCCATTATTATGTCAAAAACTATTGTCGTTCCGTACATCCTCACAACAATGAAGAAACAGCGATTTTCCCACGTTTTCCATGCATTTCTGACCGGAGTTGGAACCTCCAGGAGTTCGCCACTAGTCGCCGAGAGATGGCATTCTAGATTGCGGTACTCCAGAGCCGTATATGGGGAGAGTTTGGTCAGTCTATGATCTCGCCACCGTAACGCTCTCCTCCTGAGCGAACCAATGAGCACGCGGCGCAGAGTGAGAGGCATGAGCGCGAACTTTCGGCTGCTCGCAGCTGAGTGGAAAGGGCTGCCATCTTCTATCATTCTCCAGGCGGAATGCATGGAATCAGCATCTAAATCTCGATTATTGCCTTTTATATCGCTGGCTCAGGCAAGAAAATTACATTCTGTTATTCCTCGGTGGGTTAAAAAGCTGACAAATGAAGATTTTTCGGCGCATGGCCCCAAACTTTTATGCAGGCGAAAAGGAAGTCGGCCCGTAGCAGACGATGCGTAGCCTCAGCAGTGCTCTTATCCGACCAGCCTCCGACAGCGTTGCTAAAAAATGGTGGTCGTCTTCTCTCTGCTCCCTTCTTTATCTCTCGCTCCTACGGCGCTCTCCTCCCTTTCATTTACTTTTCTCATCTCCGGCGCCTTTGTCGCCACACCTACTGGCCAAACTCTCCCAATATACGGCTCTGCGGTACTCTGCTCCGAAGGAGCTATATGGTGCTCTAGTTCCAATCACCCACCTTTTATTCTAGCCGGGGGCGAGCGCGAGGAAACAGGAGGAGCGTGCTGCACCATGCTGGGGCCGGGCAGGAACAATGGAGCCGTTCTGGTTGATCTGGCCCATGGCGATCCCCGGAGTGTTCCACCAGCAAGGTTCGGATCAGGATCGGCGGAAACGGCGAGCCCTGGCCATACCGGCCTAGGCCGCGACGATCCAGACTGGTTCCGCAGCAAGACTCGGGCTGTGATAGCCCGGAACAGCTAGCCTACGCGGCGCTGGCGTGGGAAGGACGGTCCGCAGGCCTGGACAAGGACGCCGACTGCGATCTCTGAACGATGGGAGACAACCAGGGTCGGCGGGTCCGGACTGCCAGCTCTCGAAGACGGACAACTGGGAAGTACAGTAAAACGATTACCCGTCTTCTCGTTGTGTTGTGTCCTTCCCTGGGAGACGAGTGAAACACATACCGATCGGGCGGCGATTATTATAGAGCGATCCTACAAGTGGTGAAGACAACTCAAAGAGGTGTCCGAATGACAACTCAATATGCTTGCCGGCTGGCTATGCTGGGTAAAACGAAGACTTTCGAACTGATAGCCGCCAGAAACTTTTCTGTAAATCTATACATTCAGGCTCGTATCGCTCACTGGAGATCAAGCTGCAAACGTCTCAGCAGATCTAATATTGCGAAATTCCCGATGTGCAATGCAGCAAACACAAAAATAAACAAAGATCCTTACCTTCCTCGTGACTTGCTGAACTTGATTCTTCCACGACGAGCTCGCGGTGCTGGCGGGCCAAACTGCCCAGTGTACACAGACGCCGCCGACGATTCCCACCACTTATAGCGACACAAATATTTTTTCATTCTTTTAACTCTCTTCCAGGATACAATGAATATGATAATAGTTTTTGGAACCCAAAGCAATAAGCAAGCAAGTTAACGTATGTTAGGAGATACATTTTACTGGTTTCGTTTTCGCGGTCTCGAATTTTTGCCGCCAGGGGTTTTCCAGATTCTCTGTCGGCTCCGATGTGCGTGGCGGCAGCCAGGACGCGTATCGTTAGTATCGTCCCATATCGTCCACGCCGTGCTATGCATTTCGGCCTGCTGTTGCAAAGGTAAGCAGTACTTTGCTCTGAAATATGTTAATTTTGCATTTTTAGAAGTTCTAGATTCGATAGCGCAGACGTATTGCACCTTGAAACGTGTGAAAGTCGGGGGAAAAAGTACATAGTAGATATGCGTATCGTGTAAAAGCTGTTTCACATGTTGCGATTCTCGCCCGAAATCAGTGCGATTTCCAGTAAAATGTGTGATTAAAGTCGCAGTCGCACTGTCGCAGCGGCTCTGCGACTGATTTCCACCGAGTTGGTATTTTGCCGCAGAGTCAGTGCGATCGCTTTCTTGTCAACCAGCCGTTCATTAGCCAGCTTTCATCCGCGAGAAGAAAATAAACGTAGGCACATAAAAGCTTCTGGTTTAATGCCTAATTATTAGAAATTTCTAGTTACATATTGCATTCCTAAAATATTTGTGCTTATTAAGACGTTTTTGTCGTATTTTAGATAAAGTCAAAGCGTCGCATCCGTGTCCGAAGCGCCGGCCGCTCAGACAGAAATCGCGCGGTTGTTGGAGCATGTGAAACCAAACATTGCGATCGCACTCGCCGCGTCAGCTGTCGCACCGATTTTTTTCCCCACAGTTGCTGCATGTGACGCAGGCTTAAGAGAGTAGTCGGATAGTAGCTTTGTGATTTCTGTGGTGTTCCCTTCCGGGCTTAGATTTGGCAGTGTTTCGGTAGTTTAAGCCAATTAATGTTTAGCCAGGTAAATAGACTGGGCGATAGTTTAGGGGCGAGCGTTCACTCTGAATCTTACATACCTATGCACGAGGAATCAGCTGTAATTGTCGGCAGAAAGCTTCCTGTTTGGCGTGGTTTAGTTCATCCCTATGTTGACCTGTTTACTGATAGAATTTGACGTGGTGCTCTTTTCTTTTAGGTATCGTACTCTATTGCTGCCCGATGGAAATTCTATCAGGATCTTTCTACCAGATACGAAGTCGCGATCGTCCCTGTGTGGTTTTCATTCCGGAAAGTGGAACAGTGTCCGATGTGGGATCTGGTGATAGTGAAGTAAGTGACGGTGGCGAGGAGAGCTTGCCAACGAAGGGCCTAACAACAGAACTTCCTAGCGATAACGAAACTGAAGGCGGAACGCCCGCCTTTCCAGTTCTGTCAAGAAAGAAACAAAAGTCACCGCCGCAAGTTTTCGACTGGCGAAAGGAAGACCGGTGTTTAGTGGAGCCTGCGGAGGCCGTGTTTACGGCCTCTGATGATGTGAAAAGCCCGCTGAAATATTTTCACGTTTTCATTGATGACAAGCTGCTGACGGTGATTGTTGACGAGACAAACCTCTATTCTGTGCGTCAGGCTACAGCGTACGGGTAAACTTTTGTTAAACTGTGTCAGCATGCTTGCACAAAGTACATATTATTCAAACTGAATCGTTGCATCGCCCCTTCAATTAAGCACCTTGTAAAATCAAATGTGATGTTTGAGCTCTATACATCTTATTTAATTTTACAAGAAAACATGTTTTCAATCAACACCAGACATATATCCGTAATATGTGCTCACCAGATTCACCCTAGAGTGCATGTCAGTCCAGTTTAGTGTCCCGTGGTGTGCACATTAGACTGGTCTGGTGTGGCATAATGCGCACATCAAGCCATTCTAGTGTGCTGTGATGGGCATATCTGACCAGCCTAGTTTGTTTTAATGTGCACATCAGGCCACACTAGGATGGTGTGATGGGCACATCAAACCAGCCTAACGTGTTCTGGTGGGCACACTAGAATATGTTAGGCTGGTTTGATGTGCGCACCAGAACACACCAGGCCGGTCTGATGTTCACAACAGAAAACACTAGAAGACACCAAACTGGTCTGGTGGATTTCTCAATAGGGAAGTGTGTTAGCTGCTAAGGGGAGTACTTTGTAGGAGATTAAGATAGCATTGTTTTAGAGTGCAAATATTTTATAAAAATAAATGGCTGGATAAACAGATCTGATTCTATGTAGAAGTAGACATGGCATTAGTTTTGCCACAAAGCACCCCTGTATTGCAACGAAGTACTCTTCACAAAATAAAAAAAAATATTAATAGCTTTTCATTTCTGCGATATTTGACAATTATAAGGTGGTTATTGCACAGTCATCTAAAACTACAGCATGCAATGTAAATGTGATGTAGTCATGCCATTAGTTTTGCCAGAAAGGATTTCTGTATTCCAATGAAGTGAACTAACAAAATGGGCGATATGAACAGCTTCTAATTTTTGCTTACATCCAAGTCCTCAGATCAAGGAAAGGTTGATGAATGTTATGTATATTGTGCGTTGTGTGATTTCAATGCTTATCCCGGCAGATTCTTATATATGTCCTGCGGGAAAGTATATATTATGGCACTGTGTATACACCTACTCATTGACTGAATTTGTAAAAACTGCTCAGGAGATCTATAAGGATCTATTTTATAGAATTATTATTGAGCACATTACTTATTTTCAACATGTGAAGATGCCTTAAGTGTACAAGAATCCTACATAAGTCTTGTTATGATTCGGACACCAAGCGAAATAGAGATGTAGTGAATCGCTTCGATGACGCCTGGAAAAGTGTGCATTGCATAAAGTTTGTGACAAACGACCCCGTATCTTGTCGTTGCTGCTTTTCACGTTGACGCCTTTTGTATTCTGAGTCTTATAGGCATGAACCAGCTCTCCCAAATTGCGCTTTTGACTTGGCACCATCGACATGGTTACTGAGCTACGCTAATTATCAGTGCTGCATGTACAGCTCTCTTTTTCACCCAAGGTGTGGGAAGGTGCTGCAGCGTAGCAGAAGCGGCGCTTCCAGCCCCAAGAGAAAGAACTGAAACAAGAATTGGGCAACTGCCCTTTAACATGTAAACAAAACAGAAATGTTCACACATGACTTTGTGTGCTGTCGAGTACATACGAGAACTCTGTCTGCTCCAACACAGTGGAAGGCATCTGCTGAGCCAGCTCCTGCTATGGCGTCTTCCTTCATCAGGAACTTGTCAAAAGAGAGCACCCCTTGTGCTGTTTTACTCCCTTCGCCTCGCTACACGGGCTCGCCTGGCAAACACCTGGTCGATGAGTGCCGATCTTGCACTGGTCCTGCCATGGTGCTCAGGAACATGCTCTACTACTACATCTGAGAAGACGCGTCGACGACTTGCCAACCTCAAGTCTACGGGTGGTTCGGCTTCACCCAGCTGGAGTGCCAGATTGTGGACCACTGCCATGGCCACGATGCTGGACAGTGCAGTCTCCAGCTTGATGCGGAGTCCAAACTCCAGAGCGGGGAAGCGGCGCTTCCACACGCCATACTGCCTTTCAACAGTACTGCGTGTGGGTATGTGGGCTCGGTTGTAGGCTCTCTCAGCTGGCGTCTTCGGAGCAGCAACTGGTGTGAAGAGGTACCTGGAGCAGGCATAGCCTCCATCTCCTAGCAAAATGCTCTCATTCATCTGTCCACTCTCAAACAGTGCTTTTAAAGCACTGTTGCCAAAGATTGTGCTGTCATGCACCGAGCCTGGCCACCGGTCCACAATGTTGCGGATGCAGAGTTGATGGTCTGACACTGTCTGCACATTAATGGAAAAGTATCCGGCCCGGTTCCGATACAGTTTGGCATGATCACCTCCAGGCGACTGGATGGGGACGTGCGTGCAGTCGATTGCTCCAACAACGCCTGGAAATCCTTGCATGCTGTAGAATCCTTCGGAAACAGTCCTGCGTTCCGCCTCGGTCGTGGGAAAAGAGATCAAGTCCCTTGCCAGCGCAGCAATGGCGTGCGTGACCCGCTTGACGACTCGACACACAGTTGACTTGTGCACACCATACAGGTCGCCCAAAACTACCTGGAAGGTGCCCGTCGCGTAGAATCGAAGAGCGACCAGGAGCTGGTTGATGGGCGACAGGGGGCACTTGCGAAGGCCGTCGAAGGCGATGGCGTGTTCGATTCGGCTCAGCAGCCGGATGGTAGCATCTTTGGAGAGTCGGAATCGCTTGATAAAATCTACGTCATCATACCGGTAGAAAGGGTCGTCCCTCGGCCGTACCTGCCGTGGTCTGCACCGGCCCTGGATACAACGAACATCGATGGAATCTTGATAATCTTACAGGTCACTATCTTCCCCTCCAAAAAAAGTCGAATCGGCAAACATGTCGTCGTACAGTAACCATTCATTCTTCGAGGAAGCACCTGCTAAAATGTAAATCGTGAGGTTGAAAATCTTATTAAATAGAAATATGATATGGAAATATATAACTAATGCGATACACAAGAACGTTAAAGCATGTTTAAATAGTTTATTGTTCAAGCGAGATGTCTGCCACAATAAAAGTTCCAGTAGCAGACGTCAAGAATCAGCTGATCATTGCAATCGGACGTTGCCGCTAATCAAAACATCGATTGCGACGACTCCGCTTCACGGCGAAGAATGAAAATACAAATATTTACACCTTGGACACACGTTTCAGTAATCTTCCAAACTAAATACTTTCGATCGTGTACGTACGCTGATTAGATCAAACACGAGTCGTGCAAAAAAAACAACCTACTTATGTGACTTCTCTCCGCGATCCCCGCTTTGCGCGGTTAGGGCTAACGCTCATTTTTAGTCGAGAGCGTATTTAAAAATAAGGGTCAATAAGCACTTATCGTGGCTATATTTAGGATCCTTGGCACAATTGAAGATCATTCTCTTGTCATTGTTACACAGTTGCAGCCTAAAACACACTTTAGGACCACTTTTGTCCACCGCGTCGACCGCCACAAACCAGCCGCCATGTTTTAAATCCAGGATTAAGAAACAACCAAAAACTAAGCGCCCAATGTTGAGCGCTTAAGTTAAGCGCAGTTTAGTGCTAGGTTTAGCGCTAAGCGATTTTGGTGCAACCGAACGAAACCAAAACTTAGCTTAAGTTCCCGGCTAAGCTCCGCTTAGCGCTAAGCGGCGTTGGTGCAACCGGCCCTTAGTCGCATTGAATCCAGTTGCCGCATTCAAAATGCGGTGATGTTAACGGCATAATGCGCAAAGAAAGCACATCGCATTAAAGTCACTAGACAGAGGTGGATCGAGATGGCGAGTGCGCATTCATTTAGCCCATGTAAACGGAGGTCGCATCGCATTTTGGAACGCGGAGGATTATCGGAAGGCGCTCGCTGCGGGAGCGAGTGAACAGCCGAGAACATGGCGGCGGCCAACCTCGTCGGCGGCGCCGAGAGCGGTCGCGCAATTTTTTTCCCGAGAACAAACGCAAGCTTTTATTGAGATCATAAGTAAGCGGAATATAGCGGAGCTGCTCGGTGAGGGCGGCCCCGTCCAAACCCTTGCGAAGTACCACTTGCGCGCCCGAAGGGGTCACAAAGCCTTCGGTGCAAGCACGAACGCCACCGAGAGCTCCGAGCACTGTAGAGCACTGCATGGTAGCGTAGAACGAGCAGCTCCTACCTCGGCGCCGTTCCTGGCTGCGCAAGAGCCTCTCGGACTCGGGGTCCGGTTGGTCCGGTCGCGATCGGCGAGGTCTGGCGCGGCGAAACGCGGAGGCTTCCTCAAAGCGTGCGCACCCACGTCGCCTCTCGTTCAGAGTGAACCGGCGGCCTGGCCTGGAGTCCTAAACGCCTTGGTTTTGATGCTTCTTCCGTCTCGCAATTTCTTCCACAGCACCGAAGACAGCGGGCACGATCTTTACGTTCACTGAATGCGTCGAAAGGCCTCCACGTGCGATGCACCGGAAAACGTGGTGCGGCTGGTGCCGGAACGGAACTGCAGAACTTCGAGCTTTGAGTCAACGCGAACGGCAACAAACCGATCGGGACACCCAGCCGCGTATACCGTATCGCCGATCGACAGCGGCAAACGGCCCGTTGCTGGAATCGTGGGCCGTGACTCGTACTCGGCAAACTCGGCGTCTTTTCGTGCCCCCTCGCGCCGTCGCAACCAGCCACATACCCACCAGCGCGCAACCGTAGCGACTGTAGCCGGCGCAGTGTTGCCAACCTATTTTTCGAAAATACCCCACGGCAGCGTCCAGAATACCCTACATTACCCTACGAATGTTTCTTATTACCCTACGTTTTACCCTACGAGGCAAATCTTTGTTCAAATAATACTGTTGCATGGATTATGATGCTACAGGGTAATATTAATACAGTACAAAGCGACAGGGCACGCATGCACGCGCATACCTGCGTTATTCTAGAAAACCATGCTTGCATGTGCGCTGTGTAGCATCAGCACAACAGTGATGTAGCGAGCGCACAGACATCCCCAACCAACAGTCGATTTGTCATGAAATTAAAAACTGGGCTACGTGGAACCAAAACTCGCGGCGTCAGACAAGGTGGCTCATTACAAAAGGAAGCTAATCCGAATGGTATATTAGCTTCTTTGGGTGTACCGCCTAGGGATTCGTCAAACTGAGGTACTATTTTGACCAACTAGGCTTTTACACCAGGGGAGGATAGGAAACCGGCGGCTCCTCCGTATTCGCTAAATTGTCATTCGATGAAACATCATTGTTTCGGCTTCGTTCGTTAAAACGTCGTTCGCTCAAGTGAACGCCTCCAGCCCCCGGGATGCACTCACTTGATCAAATGACGTTTTAGCGAACGCCCACGTTTTACCGAATGACACTTTAGCGAATAGTCGGACACCGCGAAGTGGCACCTTTTCGGGTGGGCCAAATGGGTGCACATTTTTGTAATGAGCCGCCGCAGACTGTCACGCGAAACGGCGTAAGCGCAGCGCGGCCCCCGCTATTCCCTACAACGTCGATTCGCTCAAATGTCGCTGTTCGCTAAAACATCATTCGCTCAAGCGGTATGGACCCGTCCTGGGTGGGCTCGGGATGGTTCCGCCCGCGGTGCCACGTGTTTCGCAGGTGTAACAAGGACTGCCGGATGGACCAGTCATCAGAAAAAAAATTGGCGGGACCATTTCCACTGGGAAGATACCTCTTCTGGCTCCAAACTTCCTAAGCGCAACCCCACCTCCTCCCCCCTGTCCCACTTGCTCCAGCTCCCCAATACTCTCCAACTTAGGGAGCCTGCATACTCCAACTTGGTGTGTGGTGCTCTCAGTTAGCACGTCTTGCAACTTGGATTCTTTCGTCTTGCATGATGTTGTGGTGTGGCAGTACACGGGTTGTAAAGCTGTGCAAAACTTGCGCGGCAGCTCTTTTTCTTTTTTTTGTTATGCTCGCCGTTGAAGAAGCAACGTCTGAAAATACCCTACTTTTAACGGGGAAATGGCCGGACGGCCCTACAGCCCTAAAATACGCCATAAATGCCTAAAATACCCTACAAGTAGGGTAATTACCCTACGGTTGGCAACACTGAGCCGGCGTCTGAGAAAAGCGAAACCGAAACGTAAAGCTTCCGCCCAGTGGCTTCCGCTGCCGCGGCTTTTCTAACTTCGCGGCTTCCACTTCCGGTCGTCGCGGAGATGGCGAACAATGGCGAAGATTGAGCGGTGTTGACTCGATTACGGTTTACGGGACAGATGTTATGCGGTCCGTTTCTACTGCGTCTCTGGTTCTAAACTCGACGGCGCCTCTCATAGTTCAACCACGTGTGGTCAGCCTGCGTCAGCGCGGACGGCTCGCCTCGTCCGATCGCCGGACCGCTGGCGACTTCAGAGTTCAGCCGTTAGGCCTGGGATCCGAAGGCGTCTGTCTCCGTGAAGTGGTAAGCGAATCTCGTCCCGTTTTCGTTCTACTTTTAAATTACGTTTGGTGCGCTACAGTGTAAGCATGCGTGCCAAGTGTTCGTGATAATTTTGAACTGGAATAATTGTGCTTCATTGCGGTTTGTCATTTACCGAAAATGTAAATCGAGCAATGAACGAGGAGCCATGCATGAAAACGATGTATGTACGATGTTAACTTCTACCTGGGCGGCTTAAAAAAAAGTCAAGACTGGTTACGGTTGGATGCGAGGCTGCTCCCAATGCAATGGTAAGCACTTAGAGCGCCTTTCTGAACGGCATGTAAGCTATATAGCCATCAACGAGACGAGCGACGGCGAGAAGCTACGAGTGGCGGCGCCGAGCGACGAAGATTTCTCACTCTCGCTGCTTGCGCCGCTCGGTTCTTGGGCTTCTAGAAAACGTCGCTCATCGCCTTGGTCGCTCGCACCAATCGCTTTCATAATGTGTGTCTCGTCGCGCGGCTGACCACCGTGTTCATTTAAGTATAAATCAACTTTTTTTTTTTTTTTTTCGGAAATCGTGACTAAAGAATTTCGAACTACATTCGCGACCAAATTTTGCGACCCGACCGGAGGCATGGAGCTATCGAGTCACCGAGCCGGCGTTGCCGTAGAGCCGCGCCGCTTCTTGTTTCAAAAAGCTTTTGGTGCACGAAAACCGAAATGGCCCGTGCGCGCGGCCGGTGCCGCTATCTCGTGCATCTCGGGCGTCGGGTTTCGCCATCGCGCCTCTAGCCACTAGCGTTCCCCTTGCTGGGCAACGGGGAAAGAGAGGAACGCGATGCGCCATGCACTTCGCCCTCCATTCTCGCAAACGCGCAAAAAAAAAAAAAACGGAGGTTACTTTGGTTTGCTGCTTGAGACGGCTCGGCTCGCGTTTGCGTATTTCGTCGCTTTGCACCCTCTTTCGTTTCTTGTTGTCATTTTACAAAGGTGTCAGTGAAGCATTGCTGCGAATTTACGAGGATGTCTACCAAGCTGACGAAGCTTCGGACGACGATGACATGTCCAGAAGTCCTGACGGTGATAAAGTTTTTGGCATCGCCCCGTGATTTAGCTGTGAGTGATGTAAATAAAGGTTTGTTTCTTTTGCCCAAAATCTCCCCTGTTTGTAAAAATAAAAAAAAAAAGGTCGACCTATATTTGAATTATTTTTTTTTTTATTCTCGGTGGGTCCAACAAATAGGGTTCGACCTATTTTCGAGTAAATACGGTAACTTTAATTTTTATTGCGGGTTCCGTCGGACGTAACGTTAGACACTGCGTTACACTTAAGCAAAATAGGGGCTGCTGGTTCATCATATAAACCAACCATTTGTCTTTAATTAAAGCGCATCACTGGCCTAAAAAAATACTGCCATCCTATAGGAATGTAGCACTTCAGATAAATTTGTTAATTTTTACTTTTAGTCCCTGCCCCACCAGATACAACATCTGGCCTAAAACAGTGTTCCGGATCTCATTCCAAGACCTCAGGCGGGTCGTCATTCAATCCAGGAGACGGCGGCGTCTCATGGGCGTGTTGCTGGTGCTTCTTACTGGATGGTGCTACCGAGGGAAAAGTGGTCGTGCTTGGGAAAGGCAAGTATGGCCACCGTAAGTATACGTATGGTTTTTACCTTTGCTCGAATCCACTTTTAAGAAATGCACAGTTCGCATGTGTGCATCTCTCAATGCTTCTACAGTCGGCTGTTGTTTGGAGTGCTCCAACTCTGTCAGCGCTAGTTTCTCTAGGTCATGCAAATGGGATGCAACACTAAACCACATATGCTCTCGCAACAAACAGTGCTGTGCTGAACAACTGTGGAATCTACTCTGGCTTTATAATGCAGCACAAAATAGTTGAACCAAGTATAGCTATCTTTGTGACTCCGTTTTACCAAAACCTCTGCCGAAACAAACTTGCCACCTTATAGGTAGTGCAAAAAACCTCGCATGCCTAACCTGGAGAAGGGCATTTTTTTATAGGTCAATTTTTTCTTAAACCAATATACCTTCAGCCTCCTTGAGATGTTAACATCATGTGACACACGGAAGAACAGTAAACCCCTTAATGTTGGCGAACCTTTAATTTTTGCAGCCTTTAATTTTGCGGAATTCAGTGGCTGCGATTATGTCCTCTGTGACCGATTCGAGAAGAAATAGGGGCCACGAAGATAAGGGTGTTTTACTGTACATTGGAGGAAAGAGGAAGTCACCTTTGTTTGTATGCAAGAGTAAAACCAACAACAACAATCATGGTGTCGACACTTTGTGAGCCTATATGTGTCTATTGAATGTTATCAATTTTGTTTTACTTTGTTAAACATTGTTGCCTGTACACTGTGGGATGTCGTCTTCAACACGAGCAGTGGTTTTCCTTAGAAGCATTCAGCATGGACGCATGCCGCAGCACAACATAGTTCATTTGCAGGTGGTACCGCAGTTTGAAGGATGGTTTGCACAATATGGGGGAATCACAATTCAATGTTCTACCTCGGGCGTAGACAAGATTTGTTCATTCTAAATCATTTTGTCTAGAAATAGGGAATTTGCGACAAATGTACCCGCATGGTTGGAAGGGCCAGACAAGCCTTGTGAGCGCTTCGTTTTCTAGCCTCTCAGTCCTGAACCCACTCACGCACCACATGTGTCGATGTTCCGATAGGTGGGAGCACTTATTTGGAAAATGGTGAAAGGCAACTGTTGTTATCTTTATCAGAATTCTGTATTATGGTCAAAGGTGGACTGCATATTTGCAATACTTTTTCTCACTTAAAAATAAGTCATACTAAAAATATGTAGTGTAGCCGATGACAAAAAGAGAATGGCTGGGCGTCCTCCAGCACGTGCTTGTGCTTTTCACCCTGCTTTGGACAGATGTGCTCGCTCCAGGCTCATGAGGCGCTGAAACGTCATCGAAGGTAGCAGACGGGCTGGTGATGGAACAACGGAGACTTCTCCCTGCCTTTCTTATGGTGTCAGTGAGCGTGTACTTCTATACTCTAACTTAGCTTAGCCTGCACAGAACTGAGTAGAATAGGCTTGGCGAGTGCCCTTACTGCATATGCATTTGTACAGCTGAGGCACTTTCTGAATCAAGAACATTGTGTATCTTATTTTCAAAACCACATCATTTTGGGGGTGCAAAAGGATTTCTAAGGCATATGTTTGTTTGTATTGTCCTATTACGCATTGACTCCTTCAACTTAATGCGGAGTCGACCCAGCCTCTTGAAAAATTTAATGCCTGCCAGGTAATTGTTTTGCATTTAGTTAATATATATATTGTTTTGCATTTAGTTAATATAGTTAATAGATTGTATTGAAACGTGTGTTGTCACCTTTGGATCACTGCTTTGCTGCGGGGATGTTGAATCGAACCCGGGTCCCATGACCGTGGAGCAAGCTCACCAGTTCGCACAGATGTTTCAATTACTAACTGAACTCAATTCTCGGTCACAGGGGTTTGAGGCTGGTCAAACAGCGCTAATTAACTCCGTTGATGAAATTAAACCTAGTCAAAGGGCTATCGAAGAGAAGGTTACAAACATCGGTGCAAGACTCGCATCCGTCGAGATAAAGACAGGCGCCTTTGAACAGGAGATACAAGGCTTGCGACAGGAAATCGGAGAGCAGAAGAAAACAAATAGTGCCCTGCTTGATCGGTTAGATGACTTAGAAGATAGATCAAGGCGAAACAACACTCTTTTTTATGGAATTGCTGATAGCGGCACGGAAACATGGGCACAAGCCGAACAAAAGATAAGCAAGGCTCTATCTGACTGCTTTGATGGTGAAACTAACTTGTCACTAGACATTGTGCGTGCTCACAGGCTCGGTCAGTATACTGTCAATAAATGCAGGCCAATAATCGTCAAATTTGCTTCTCTTAAATTAAAAGAGCAAGCCCTGGTTTTAAAGGCAAAACTGAAATTGATGAATATCGGTATAAGCGAGGATTTTTCCTTTTCGACTCGTTTGGCACGAAGGAAGCTAATTGAGTTCGGGAAATCGCATGGAACTACGTTTAAGCTTAACTACAACAAATTATATTTGAATGAAAAGTGTTACGTCTATGACCGTGAATCAGGAACCGTCACCGAGCTGTTTCGTCCACATGCCTCCAACAATGGTCCACGCCGTGGCACAACTGTTACTGCAACAGAAGGCGCCTCCGTTTCTACTTAACAATTGCAGAGGGGTAGTGACCACTCGCATTCTTTGTCAAACTTATCTATTCTTTCCACAAATATACGAAGCTTACTAAATAAACGTGATGACTTATGCTCTGCAATTGACTCTTGCGATGCTAACATTATTGTGCTCACCGAGACGTGGCTCTCGGCAAGAATCAGAGATACCGAATTATTCTTAGGACAAAAACAATTCGATACCTTTCGGCAGGACAGAGAGTTGCGAACAGGTGGAGGCGTGCTAATTGGGGTCATTAAGAGTATACCATCATTTTTTGTTAATATAAACAGCTCCTTAGAAATAATTTGGGTGTGTATTAACGTTCAACATAAGAAATATATATTGGGATGCTGTTATCGTCCACCCTCATATGTCTCTGATTTTGCTGATAAACTACACGATGCATTGAATGTAATTACAGCGCGTTTTCCTAACACGCCCTTGCTTTTGATAGGTGATTTTAATTACCCTAACATTGTTTGGGGTCCGGGGCATCCCAACTCTGACCCATTTTCAGCAGACTGTGCGAAGTTTTTAAGTGTGCTTTCTGATTTTCATCTTACTCAGCTAGTTCATAGCCCAACTAGAATAACTGCCACTACTTCAAACATTTTGGATCTTGTTTTGACTACGATGCCCAACCTGGTTGGTCCAATCGCATACCTACCTGGCCTCAGTGACCATCTGTTATTGCATTTTACTTTGAGTGTTCCTAATATTTGTGTTAAAAACAAAAGAAAAGTCATTCGGGACTACAGCAAAGCTAATTATGATGCCATTAATCTTGAATTATGCAGTTTTTTAGATACTTTTTTGGGTAACTTTTCAGAATGCTCTGTTGAATCCAACTGGACGCGCTTTAAGGAAAAGGTGATTTCGCTCACTGAGAAATACATACCTTTGAAAACCATAATTGTAAACTCTAATTATCCGTGGTTCAACAGGGTGCTCCTAAGATTGTCAAACAAAAAGAAGCGTCTATTTAGAGCTGCGAGACTCGCATCCTGCCCAGTTCGCTGGCAAAATTATTTCAGTGCTGCTCAGTGCTACAAGAATGCTGTACAGTCTGCTAAGTTCAACTTCTTCTTCACCTTACTACCTTCCATGTTAAAAAATAACCCGCGTCAGTTCTGGAATGTCTTGTCCCATCGAGATAAGCCTTCATCTATTTTATTGAAAGCACCTGACGAAACTTTGATCGATGATTCCTTATGTGCCACAATGTTCCAGGAAGTGTTTATTAAATCCTTTTCTAGCACCCTAAGCAATGTGAACCCAAGCTATAATGTTGATCCTTTTCCACTGATGGACCCTATCATAATCAGCCCCGATGGTGTTCTGAGCATTCTAAACGGCCTAAAGCTGTCATCGGCAACTGGTGTTGACGAAATTAACTCGAAATTTCTTAAAGCTACAAATCAGTACTCCTCTGTTATTCTCGCCCATCTTTTTCAGCAATCACTTGACACATCATTGGTACCTTGCGACTGGAAAATTGGTAAAGTTATTCCTCTACATAAATCTGGTGATAAGCACTTTCCTATCAACTATAGGCCCATCTCGCTAACCAGTGTTCCCTGTAAAGTTCTAGAACATATAATTTATACACAACTTGTTAACTTCCTAGAGTCCAATTCATTTTTTTCCCCAAATCAACATGGCTTTAGGAAATCCTTGTCCTGTGAGACACAGCTACTGTCTATCACTAACGATTTTCATTCAGCATTTGATCAGGGATCTCAGGTGGACTGCATATTCTTAGATTTTGCCAAAGCGTTCGACAAGGTATCGCATAGACTCTTATTACATAAATTAAGTAAACTCAACATTGATTCTAACGTGTTTAACTGGTTGGTATCATTTTTAACAAATCGCTCGCAATTCGTAACCTGTAACGGCATGAACTCCTCCTCCGCACCCGTCGCTTCCGGCGTACCCCAAGGATCAGTTTTGGGGCCTCTACTTTTCTTGATCTATATTAATGACTTGCATGAGATGGTTTCTTCTTCAATTAAACTCTTTGCTGATGATTGTGCTATTTATCGTGTAATAACTAATGACTCGGACTCGCAAAAACTACAACATGACCTCGACTCTATATTTAGATGGCGCAAACTCTGGTCAATGGAGCTTAACATTAACAAATGTAAAATCATGCGCATAGCCCGCAAAGTTAAATTTCCTACCGCTTATAACATTCACAACATACCCCTGGAACTTGTGACCTCCTACAAGTACCTAGGTGTGATCTGAAGTGACGACCTTTCCTGGAAACTTCATATTAACTATGTGATTAACAACGCTAACCGAATGCTTGGCTTTCTCAAACGTAACTTTCCTTTAGGTCTATCGTCATTAAAACTGACTCTTTATAAAACACTAGTTAGGCCTAAGCTCGAATATGCAGCTTCCATCTGGGATCCCTTAACCATCTACCTCATCAACTCACTTGAAGGCGTTCAGAACAGAGCTACACGTTTTATACTGGCCAACTATAACCGCACAGCAAGCGTAACGTCAATGAAAAGCACATTATTACTTCCGACCCTCGCGCATCGTCGTATGGTTTTTCGCATATCCCTTTTTCATAAAATCTATCACCATGTTCCTTACCTAAAAGCCCAAATGATAATCCCCCCATACTTTATTTCAGCACGCCTTGATCATCGTCAAAACGTTGGTGTACCATTTTGTCACTCTAACGTTTATTACGCTTCTTTTATTCCAAGAACTTCAAACGATTGGAACCGCTTACCTGCATCTCTCACATCAATGACTGACCATGCACTTTTTTGTAATTCTATTACCAACCTCATGTTCCCTATTGTTTGAGTTGTTTGAGATTTTGTTCATTGTTCCTTGTGTATTCTTATTGCTTTTATTCCCCACTCCCTCTGTAATGCCTTTGTGCCCTGAGGGTAAAATAAATAAATAAATAAATAAATCAGTATTCAGTTAGGTATCCCAAGTCATTAGTCGTTGAGGTGCAGTCTCTCTGTAAGTCAGTTATGTTTAACATTCATAAAAATGCTTGTCAAATAATGGCACTATCGAGGACATGTACTCAGCTCGAACAATCGCTGGGCACAAGCTGGTCGTGTGGTTACAGGCAGCAAACATCCCGGTAGGAACGTCCTATTTCGCAATGTAGCTGCAGACTAGGTGAGGGCCCCACTCACAAACGTCTATACTTTGCGTTTCTTTAAGCTGGACCACTTAGGACACTACAAGCCATAGCAGCAAAAACAGCATGACGCATGATTATAAGTTCGACGTACCATGGCGTCCAACTAGAAGGTCACATGGCCTGCTTTGTGCACCGAATTCGCAAGGATGGCTTGAAGCTTCTGTCGTGGTTAACTTTAAGCTGAGATAGTTTGAACTAATGCTCTCGGTTTTTAGTGTTGCCCGGCATGGTTAACAATTTTGTGATATAGTGCTGCATTGAAAGTCTGTGCATTCATGACTGTATCACCTTATGAATGCATACTAGCTATTAAACTCTTCGTTCTGCAGAGACATAAAATGCACTTTGCTTCCAATTGTACCCGCTTCTGTAGCTTCATGGTATGAAGCACCTTATGGCTGCAAGCTCTGACCGATCTTGTTCTGTGGTCTGCACAGGCCCATTGCAGGGAGTCGCACCGAGAGCCTCACCAGAGTTTCCTGCCCGTGGTCGTTCTAAATTTTTTTTTGTTGTAGGTATGCATCCTTTCTGTCTTTCCCTTAATTGTACTCAAACGTCTTCTTTTCATTGTCGCCGATTTGCCTCAAAATTGGTTAAGAACACAAATGGACGCAGTACAACTGTATCGCACATATTTTGTTCAAGGTAACTTTTCTTTGCCAAAGTGGCACATTTTTTTTAATGAAGGTTTGTCTGTTTTGTTTTTATTTACAAAGTTATGTGAGTTTCCATGGGAAACACTAAAATGTTATGCCAGGGGCTAGGACAAGTTCACTGCTCTAACTTGTTCTCAACTGAATGCAAGAAATTTCGTTAACGTCGTGAAACCTCCTTCCAGAGCTGGCTTTGCAGCATGAAAAATAATTATACATACGACATACTCTATTTTTTAGGCTGCTTGCTCATTCTGCAGGTCTGCCTGCCCTATATGTCGTGCTACTGGATAGCAGGTGAATTCGATTGTTTGTTTTACTATTGCTTTTTTTTTAGCCGTTGTCTTAATAGTTCTTGTAAATTTAGAGATTTTCTTAAAAAGCAAGCCAGAAAGAATATTTAGTTTGATTAGGTAGCTGAAAATAATGATTTCTAGTACCCGTTAATCAGTAAAATAGATACTGTGTGCTGCTGTTAGTGTCAAGCCGAGATCCACACTTTTTGGCATTTTGCTCAGAGTAGTACCCATTTTTATTCGTCAGCCTCTTGGTGCGCCAACTAAACTCTTTCTATCCAGACACCTGCCCTCTGCTGGTACTCTCTACCCTCATGCCCTCTGCTGGTACACTCTACCCTCATGGGTACTACTTGATGGTATCTCGGCCAAACTACTAAAAATGACACAGCACGCAGCATCAAAAATACTCAGCGCTCTTTTTCAACAAAGTTTAAATTCTGCTGATGTACCAGCTGACTGGCGATTTGCCCGAGTTCAACCAATTTTCAAATCAGGCAACAAATCAAATCCATCAAATTACAGACCTATCTCATTCACCAGTGTGCCGTGTAAGCTTATGGAACACGTTATTTATTCTAATATTATCTCATAGCTGGATCAACGCAACTTTTTTTCCCCAACCAGCACGGTTTTAGAAAGCGCCACTCATGTACTAGTCAACTGTTTGAGTTTGTCACGGATCTTCATTTTAATAATCATTCCTCACTACAAACAGACGTTATAATTATAGACTTTGCCAAAGCATTCGATACGGTCCCCCACCAACGACTACTCCTAAAACTTTCTCTCCTCCAGATTAACCCTGTAGTAATAAAATGGATAGCTTCGTTCCTAACAAATAGACAACAGTCAGTTTCGGTGAATGGTTCGTCATCTAACTCAGTCCCAGTATCTTCAGGCGTCCCCCAAGGTAGCGTTCTCGGCCCCCTTCTTTTTCTCATTTATATCAACGATCTTCCCTCTTCGATTACCTCAACTATCCGGCTATTCGCAGATGATTGTGTTATTTATAGAAAAATCTTAGACCCGACAGACCATAACGTCCTCCAAAATGACCTTGATGCTATATCTTCCTGGTGCTCAAAATGGCAGATGACGGTTAACCCCAACAAATGTAAACAAATGACCGTTACTACGAATTCAAACAAATCATACAGCCAATATACATTACTCATGCAGCAACTTGAATCTGTTCCACTATACAAATACTTAGGAGTAAACATCTCTGAAACTCTCTCATGGAAACAACACATCGATAACTTAGTCACCAACTCATTTAAATCTCTAGGTTTCTTAAGGCGCACCCTACACTTGGCCCCCCCTTCAACAAAACTGCTAGCATATAAAACAATCATTCTCCCTAAACTAGAATATGCAAGTATCATATGGCATCCGCATCAAAATTATCTTTCTTCGAAATTAGAATCTGTCCAAAGCAAAGCAGCCAGGTTCATATCAAACGACTTTTCGCCTCAAACTAGTGTCTCAGCTTTAAAAACAAATTTGGGTCTCACTCCATTGTCTACCCGGCGCAATATTTACCGCATATGTTACTTTCATGACTTATACTACAGCAACTCGTGCTTTAAAAACACCTATTGTCATTCCGCACATTATATTTCTCCTCGAACCGATAATTCCTGTAAGGTGCAGCAATACCAGCCACACACTAATTCCTTCCTGTTTTCACCCTTATTATTATCGATTACTGAATGGAATAACTTGCCAGACGAGATGGTTACTAACACAAATCCCGTTGAATTTAAAACAATCTGCTAGCGCCTGCGGCAGGAATAGTACACGTACATGCTTGTTTGTTGTTTTCATAGTCGCTTTCCGTTTCTCCATATTGAAATTGTTGTTTTATACATAGTTACGTCCAGTTCAAAATTGCAGTTGTGTACGTACAATGTGATTTCCTTTTTGTAAACTGTGCTGGGCTGCTAGCGATGATTTTCTTATACCAATGATTGTGTTTGGAAAATTGTGTTACTATGTTGTTACAAATGCATGTACCACCTACCCCCCTATGTAATGCGTCCTCAAAGACACCCTTGAGGTAAATAAATGAAATGAAATGAAAATGTTCAGCGAGTGTATGAACTGGAGTTGTATCCCCAGTCGACACTCGCTGAGCACGAGGGTAGGAAAATCTTTCCATTGCACCAGAGCCATATATGGGGAGAGTCTGGCAGTCTATGATTTCGCTGCCGTAATGTCTCCCTTCCGAGTGAGCTAATCAGCCCGCGGCACAGAGCAAGAGGCGTGAGCGCATGCACGTGAACTCTAGGCTGCTCCCAGCTGAGCGGGGAGGGCCGCCATTTTCATTCATTCGCCCGCCATGGGATCGATATCCAAATTTCAGTTCTTTCCTTTTATTTGGCAGGCTCTGGCAATAAAATGATATAGTGTTATTCCTCGATGGCTTAAAAACCTACAGAAAGAAGGTCCTCCATGTTTGAACGCAAACTTTTATTCAGGCAAAAAAAAAAAAAAGAAATAAACTGGTAGCGGACGACACGTAGCCTCAACAGTGCTCCATGCCGACGGCTTTGCAACAAAATGGCGGTCGTCTCCTCTTTGCTTCTTTGCTGCCTTCTCTCTCTCCTTCGGCGCTCTCCTCCCTTTCCTCCTCTCCGGCGCCTTCGTCCCCACACCCACTGGCTAAACTCTCCCACTATACGGCTCTGCATTGCAGTAGTAGTTTTTTTTATAGTCTTTACAGTTGAATGTGAATATCTGACAGAAATCTCGCAGGTTGCGGTGAAAGAGGGTTAAATGAATGCATTTGATCATTCGCCTTTATTCGGTACCCATCATTTTAAGGCCTACGTGGCCTTGTCCTGGGGGGTTACTATGACTAAAATAAAAGGGTCTATGTGCTGATCACGAAAGAATATGCTAGCCATTCTAATGTAGCTCTGCCCAGTACTTGATTGTGATTTGTTTTTATTTTCAGCTACTTGGGTGCCTCAAGATCTGGAGATCCTAGTGGCCACAAGCTTGGACTCAATCTTCTTCTGTGGTCCGGCCAGGACCATGGAGGAGGTAATCCCAGCAACAAGAGCATCACAGTATCTCCCTGCCTGTGACTTTCGATCAGCGTCACGACAGGGGAGTCCTCGTGCCACCAGGTGTTAGGTATGCCACTTGAAATAAGCATTCTTCTTACCTATTAATAGAACAGTAAAAGCACTAATAAGCCTAAAATGCAAAAAACATTCAAATCTTGGGTTGGATGGAGTTCCAATTACAAAAAGGAGTCTGCAGGCATGATTCACATGTGAACTTAAAGCCCGCGGATGTAGGTTCGACGATGTCACAGAAATAACTTTTCGCAGATCGCTTTGCTCGTGCTATACCCAAACAAATTCTTAAAGTAATCATTGTGTTACGTTGGTGTCATTAATATTATGTACCTACCACACCCAGCAGTCGGGAGATGTGAAATATAAAAAAAACAGGAACTTGCACAATGTCAGCTCTGCAAAGATTTATATAGTAAACAGAGCATAGCACGTTCAACTTAAGAAAACAATTCAGTGCAGGCCTATATTCATGGTACACATATGTGTAATTGCACTTCATAATGAAGTGAAAACTGCTTAAGTTGTTGCCCACTACAGGCTTTCTATTAGTGTTAAAAAGTGCTATTGTGTTTTCAGCAGCTCGCACCAAATATTTTCTTGAAATACATAGGTTCATGGAAATTATTAGGTAGATGTTTGCAGACAGTCATGGTGAGACCAATCTTTAATGCCAAGTGGTCCACTTATTCAGAGTTGGTTGAGTCTGTAAAGATTGTAGGTCGAAAATTAAATTTTTATGGTACGCAATGGACACAATTATCTGTAAAGACTAGCTCTAACTAGGGGAACTTTATACGTTTACTACGGCAAGATGGTTTCGCAAAACAAAGTATTTAGTTTATTCAACTCCTGCACTAACCTTGTCTCTAGAAACTTATATTCTTTACAATGCTGAGATAAGATTCTGGAAATAGTTTTTCTAAAGCTACTCTAGATATTTCCAGTTGATCATTTTTCTCGCAAAGCATTCGAGAGAGCCAAACCTAGTAATGTACGGAGGGAACTTACAGAATGATGCGACTGGCAGTTTGAAACATTCGGCACTGTAACAGTAATAATGGCAAGTCACTTGTGTAATGCTCATTGTCGCAGATCAAACTGCTTTTTTTGTCTACACTCATATTCAGTAGACTCATTGAGCGAACTCTCACCCGAGACTGCAGCGCTGGGTTCTGCGAAGTAATTTGCATGAACATAGATGCAACAGGTTCCTTTGAGTGTGCGTCTAACACGTATTCTTCATATTGAATCTGCTAACTGTATTCATGACCATGTCCATAATTGTATCCACATTCCAGCTTATATTTAATTTGACATTTGAGTTTTTCTTCAGTACTTTTCTCAACAGCTGTGCTTGTTGAGCAGTACTCAAGTCCATACATCTTGTCTTTCGCTATTACATCAATACATAAAACTGTTCATGCCGAGTGAGAATTCAAGGTACCGAATCTGTCGTGGGAGTTAAATAAGAACCAATAAAAAGCTCTACAAAGGAAATTTGGTTAAAGGAGGCTGTATGGGCATTAGAATAGGACATGCCATGCTAAAAAAAAATACAAATTCTTGTTAGGTATGCAGGGATGAGAGTGCTGTACCGTTTCATATGTGTCACAAAAAAAAAAAGAAATTCTGCCATACAGTGTTCTTTATGGAAGTTCAAACTGTTGCATTCGAAGGCTCGAAGTTTTATTCAAGAATGTTCCTCACTACAAATGTATTTAGAGATCTGAGCCACCGACTCATACATGACTATGTGGCAAACATTCATTTTCATGTGAATTATAGTTTTCAAGGTCTAGTCTGCATTGATTTATTGCATTCATGCTGAAACTGGGAGGGGTTCCCTGGGCATGAATAAAGAGATAAACATTTCTTGAAATCAAAACATTTGAGAACGGACAAAAGGAAGGATCTGAGAACGGTATCTTAGATTCTCTTTTCTTTTTCTTATTTCTAATGTTCATTTTATTTCACCTGATGCATTTAGTTTTTAGTGCAGCTCTTAGCACCCGGTTCCGCGTTTTGCGGCGTCGCTGTCGGCGTAACCGCCCTACTAAACTAGGCAGGAAATTGAATTAATGTTGCGGCCATGTGACGTTAATATTTCCGCAAAGTCTAGCTGAGAAACTGAATTTTTTTATCGATGACGTGACACAGTCATGCGATGTCATTTTCCCCGCTACTTTTAGCGGGAAAACTGCAGTTGTGTTGAGGTCCCATGTGACATTAATTTCCGCGCTAAATTTAGTGGGAAACTTAACCAGCTAAATTTAGTGGGGAAAGTTTCCCGCTAAATTCAGGGAAATTTCCCGCTAAATGGGAGGGAGCAGAAGAGGAGGAGGGGAGGAGGGGCATACCCTCCCATCCTCCTCTTCAAGATCTGTGCTCTAATTTCACGTTACAGAGAATTGTAAACGTCTCATATTTATCTCATGTTTATTCAACTTTTATATTGCAGGTGCGCTCGCAGCACAAATCTGGGTTGTGCTGATCCTCTACGCACAAGTTAGGAACTCCTGAGTGGCAAGAGTGGGAGTTTGGTCTGACAGCTCAAGGGACACCATTGTTCAGTATTGAATTTTTAGTAATCTTCTTTTGAGCAAAGTTCAGCTTTGCTGCATGGAGTTCTTCTAGAAATAAATACCTGCAACCAAATTTACCAGGTCACGACATTTCGCCTCTGCTCTTAGTGCTCCTGGTGAGCCTCGGATAAGAGCTTACTGGTGTGCAAACATCATGCTTGTTTGAAACCACTCACTGATGTAGAGACTCGCTGACATCCAGCATTCCAATGAAACGCTGGATGTCCACAAGTCTTTCTTGAACAATGCAAGCGGGGAAGGAACCATACAATCGTATCGTATTGGGGGACATTCTACAGAGTTTTTTTTTTTTAATGTTTTACAGATTTTTTTAAAAAAAGCCGTAAAAGCTACATTTACGCGGTCTGTGCACGTGAGTTATATGGCCAGGGCGGCATAGTATAAAAGGCTAATTTGTAATGATTCATCGGCTTATTACAGAGATGTGCCAGACTTTTCAGAAAACTAGATGGAGGTTCATTCTAGCGTAGTTTTATCCCGCGAATCTGAATATCCCGTTCGGTTTCCACAAAGATATAACTAAACGTGAGAAAACACAAAAAAACATCCTACCAACAGTGACATCGTAAGAAGATCTTTCGGCCGCCAAGCCTGTGTCGCTTAAGGGCCGCGCGTCCAATCGCAAGTTTTCTAGGTATATTCACCGGCATTGGCACCAGTCGTGACACATTTTTCTGCCCTTTTAAAAAATAGCATGTGCGTGCATAGCTTTGATAGGCGCTGAAGATGTGTGAGCAAAGATTTCGAAAGCTGCTTTTGTGGCGTCGCTCTCCAGGGAAGTGCCTTCACAGCGCTTTAAAAATGACTATGCAGCCTCAATTCACCAAATTACCAAATAATTTTGATATTTGAGATTCTGGAGGTCAAATGAAGAAGATTTAAAAGTGTTTTCTCAAATACAAAACTGCTTCAGCCTCTCTCTAAGTATAGTATGTTCGTGAAATTTTTAATCAGTGAAAATAGACCCATGGTTCCAATTAGAAACTTGCTAAGCATCATCAAAACACACTAAATCAATTTTCTTTGTAAAGATAGAAGACAAGAGCAGCATTTTATGGCGTTCTAAAAAATGGTCAGTTTGGACGCGTTTCGAGACTTCGGTTTCTTACCAGAGCGCATCTTTGCACCTGCGGTCCAGCTGCCCGGTGGCCGCAGTGCGAAGCCGCCCGCTCGCCTCCCTCGTAGGATGAAGGGAAGCAAGGCGTTTGTGTGTTGCGTGTCTAAGCCCCTGGGGAACAGGACCGTGGGCGCAGATATGAGCTCTGATAAGAAACTGAAACCTAGAAACTCGTCCAAATAAAGCTTTTTACAAAACGCATAAAATGCTACCCCTGCATTATATCCTTCTAAAAAAAGTTGATTTTGTGGTTTTCAATGACTCAGCAAGTTTCTAATTCAAACAATATTTTCATTTTCACTAATTAAAAAGTTAATTAACAAATTGTATTTAATTATCGTTACGACTAGGTCCTATATTACGTACGCCTGGCCGTATAACTCGCCTACACAAACCGCATTAATTTAGCTTTCACGACTTTTCTAAACATATATGTAAAGCTTAAAACTAAATTGCCGTGTAGAACAGTGAAAAGGCAAAACCACCATGTTGGAGCCATATGGCTCCACCATGCTGGTATCGCATTTTCGCTGGTATAGGATGTCCCATATTACGTTATGCATGTATGGTTCCGCCTTAATCCATAACGCTGGTATAGGATGTCCCATAATACGACACGCTTGTATGGTTCCGCCCACCTGTATCGTTCCGCCTTATTCCACTATACTGGAGCCGCCCTTTCGCTTGTATAGGATGTCCCATATTACGGTTACGCTTGTATGCGCCTTTTCCGTCATCTTTCAATCATCGAGATTTTCCTACAGGGTAGCAGTAATGTGAGCTGGTCTCTCGGTAGTTCCAAGATCAACAGCAGTTTGAACGTTCACAACCGCCTCTGTGACCAGTTTGACAAGCACTCGCCATAATTATGCAGTAAAAAACATTCATAAAATTATTTTAGCTGCACGACAGCCTTAATTATTGTTGGATAACGTTTTCCAAGCCTTTATTTCAGTAAGCTCATAAAAAAAACGATGTTGATAGGAAACTAGCTCTGCCCTTAACACTATAGGTGCTGTCTTGTTGTCGGCCAGCAATTCGCCCAGCCAGTCATAAGAGCAGCACGCGTTGTCCAAAACAAGTTGGTTTTGTTTTTTGTTTTTTTGCCGAAAGCTGTCATACCGAGGTAACTTTTTGTTGTCATCCATGTTGTGTTACTGTTGCGGCGATGCCACAGGGTTGTCGGACAACATGGGAAGGGAGCAACCAGTTGCACGATTGTTGGACAGCATGTTGTGTTGCTGTTGCCGTCGTGTTGCCTAAGTGTTACAGGGCCCTTAGAATTTTCGTAGGCACGCATTTTGGATAATCACTCCAATTAAAGAGGATGTAGTATATCGGCTGCCTTATGCTAGTGGAAGGATACTTTTCTGTCTTTCTTCTTGTGTGTTCATTAAAGATCTAAATGTATAATTAATCTAACCTCGTGAATCAGGAAAACATCCGTTATAAAAATATTCCCTGGAGAAGAAGAACAAGGGGACAAATGACAAACACATATCTCCAAACACAGTTAATTTCTCCTAGGTGTGTTGAGATTTGTGTTTGTTCTTTGTCCCCTTGTTCTTTTTCTGCAGTGATTACTTTCATCATGCTTTTCGACCTCGCTTGCACCTTTGAAATATTTTCATTATAATAATAACCTTAATAGGCAGCCATTCACCCTTCCGTATTGAAAAATCTCATTTGTATGAGAAATATCTGCGTCCAATAAACACATATGAGTCATACAAGATATATAAGAACTAAGTAAAAAATTTAAGAATCTTGTGAAAAGCTTCTCATATGTTCTTATATGTCTTATAAAGTTCTTTCTATGTTTATTGTATGGTTCTTATATGTTCTTATATATCTTGCATGATTCATATGTGTATTGGACATAAGAAATTTTTTAACAAATGGCTTTTTCTTTAGGGTTGTTGGAGTTCGACCCCCGGCAGCTAAAAGAACCCGTTAGCACTACTGACGCCTAACTCCTGATTAGCTCAGTAGGTAGAAAGCTCCACTGGAAATAGACAGGTCCCTGATTCGATACCAGGACCAGGCGGATGTTTTCTGTCGCGCACAAGTCACCTAGCTGTGTTTGGAGATTGAAGTTTTTCCTTTTTCCCCGATGTTCCTGTTCTCCAGGGAATATTTTCATCACTCTAGTGCAGCTCGCTTGCACCTTTGGATTAATTGCAGTATCATGAAAACATCCGTATTTCTTCCATTGCAAACACCCAGATTTCGATATATTGTTATTTTTAGACATATAATGACCGATTCTTGTTTATTTGCGGGCTACGTGGAGAGAAATGCTGGAAAACACAATCCGACTTCGACTTTTTAAACGTCACCAAGCAGGTTGCGGACCGTTTCCTCACACCGAAGAGGATTTGTCAAACCATTCACCCGGAGGGATACTATTCGGCCGTGAGCATCACTCCCCTTCCTCTTTGTATACCCTTCATCTCCCTAAAATCCGCTCCCCTACCTCTCGTCAACGCGCGCAGCATGCGGAAGGTCTGCTCGAACAGTACACGTTTTGTGCAGCCACAGCATTTGCTGTCGCTACAAATGATTGGTTTCCTTCTGTTCCGGTCCGCTCGCATTTTTTTTTTTTTGCTGGGCAAATGCTATTCACGACTTGGGTTCTTGAAGAGAGGATTTAAGGGTGCTCATCACGTGCATCCGGAGTCACACGCTCTGTTGGCTGTCGTCAAGACCCCACTGTTGTTGGCAATCGCGAATCTTCCGAAAACAAAGGAGAGGAGACGGCGATAGTGGGAACGCGAGGAGGAAAGGCGTGCTGTTTGTATGGTTGATGCCCTCACTGAAAACGTAGGCCCGCGCAGCAAACTTCTCGCCTTTTAGAAGCCTGGACACTTTTTTTTTCCGTGCACGGCATTTTTTGTGTTGTTTGGGCAACCCTTAAGTCGTGCGCTAACAAACACGTTCCCAATAAGAAAAGCTACCTTTCAAGTAATGCCGATTATGTCCGTGCTGTGTCATGAACATACGTCACAGCTGAGGCTCCCATAGAGCGACGTTCTTTATGGTTGGAGAAGTACAATCTCGATTTTTTTTCTTTGTAAGAAAGAACAATGACTTTTTTTAAATTTGTTCATTCACATGAATTCAAACGCCTCTTAGGTATTGCATATATAAGGACTAGACCGTTGGATATGAAACCCAGACATAAACGGATGTGAAATCGCTAAACATGTACCGGAAATAGAACCTACTCCACAACACATTATCTTCTATAAAAAATAATACCAGTACGACTATAGTTTAATGTTTTCACCCAGGCATCGCTTTCGGAGACCATTAGACACTTGCTGTAGCATCTGTGGTTATGTGCACATATGTTCTACAGAATTTGATATCTATATTAATATTAAAAAAAGTAATCAAACATTTGTCCCACAGCAAACATTTGAAGTTAACTACCTTTCTTGCTACAAATATTTTCAGAGTATGGAGGACTGCGTCATAAGGTGCGGTAATTGGAAATTGAATTTGTACGTAAAGACGAACATATACTTCGCTCCGTTTGGCTTCCCATGCGGGGATAATGGAGAGGTAGGATATCCAAAAATACCTCGTTTTTAAGTTTTCAAGCAGCTTGGGGGGGCATGGGTGTTTCTGATGAGTGCAGAGAAGGGAACCTGTCAGTTAGGGGAGTACCAACAATTTAAGAAACGCATTAACTGCCGGATACTGAACATCTTGCCATTGCTCGGTAGCTAATAAGATCACGGCATCAGTGGATAAGAGCGTCGAAGCGCCGATCCCGCTCTCAGAATCAACACCATAATGGTCCTCACCCTGTGATCTTTCAGCTGACGGAGACTCTATGTGTCCTTCAAGAACGGCTTACCAGTATATATTCTACTAGCGAACACTAGGTAGAAATTAATGTTATATATGTTGTCACGGGTGGTGACCAAAAGAACAATAAATAGACAGAAAAAGATAAACATTTAATGTGGCGAACTAGTGCCAAAAACAAACGGGTACAAAATAGAATAACAGAGCGTCGCGGGCGTCGAAGTCGGCGCAACAGCAGATTTGAATGCTGGGGCGAAACAGACCCTGGCTCGATATCCGAAGCCCCCATGTACACGAGTGAGCTTCTGGAATAGTCAGCGTAGAATGTTCGACGCGTAGAACATTCGGAACGGGCTCCCGTACAAGTACATGCGGAACTTCGCGATTGCCCAGACGACCGCAAGACACTCCTCTTCAGTCGTGGAGTAATTTCTCTCAGATTTGGACAGCGTCCGACTTGCTAGGCGAAGACTCGCTCCGTGCCTTCTTGCAGTTGAACCAGGACCGCTCCAAGTCCTGCATTACTAGCGTCCGTGTGAATCTCGGTTTCTGTATCCTGATCAAAGTATCCTAGGACAGCAGGAGTCTGGAGTCTTCGCTTCAGCTCGTCGATTGCCTGCTGCTGCTCCTAGGCCTATCTGAACTTCTTGGCGTCCTTCGTGAGGTTTGTGAGCGGTGCGGAAATCCTTGCGAAATCTCGAACGAAGCGCCGATAGTAGGCACAAAGTCCGAGGAATCTTCGCACGGGCTTCTTGTCTTTCGGCGCTGGGAATGCCGCGACGGCGCGAGTCTTCTCGGGGTCTGGGCGGACGCTTTCGTTACTAACCACGTGGCCTTGGAACTTCAGTTCGTCATAGGCGAACCGACACATTGACGGTTTCAGGGTGAGTCCGGCGGTCCGTATGGCTTGGAAAACTGCTCGGAGTCGTCGCAAGTCTCGTCGAAGTCGCTGGAACACACGACGACGTCGTCAAGATAGACGACACAGCTCTGCCACTTCAGTCCTGCCAGTACGGTGTCCATGACACGCTGGAAAGATGCTGGCGCCGTGCACAATGCGAAGGGCATCACTTTGAACTCGTACAGTCCATACGGCGTGACGAAGGCTGTCTTTCCTTGGTCCGGTTCGTCGACTGCGATCTGCCAGTAGCCGCTCTTCAGGTTCGTCGATGAGAAATATCGAGACTGCCGCAGCCGGTCTAGAGTGTCGTCGATGCGGGGGAGTGGGTAGAATTCTTTCTTCGTCGCCGCGTTCAACTGCCGGTAGTCCACGCAGAACTTAAGTGTTCCGTCCTTCTTAACCAGCGCGACTGGAGAGGCTCACGGACTATTATGTCGTCTCTCAGCATCTTTTGAACTTGTTCCTGGATTACCTCCCTTTCTTTAACGGAGACTCGGTACGGCGATCGATGCACATGGCGCGCGTCGTCCTCAGTAACGATGCGGTGCTTCGCAACGGCGGTTTGGCGTACCTTCGACGACGTCGCAAAGCAGTCGCGGGATTCGGCGAGGAGATTAAGAAGCTGCCGTCGTTTCGGACCCAGAAGCTTAGGGTCAATGTCGAGCTGCGCTGGCGACGTACTGTGTTGCTGAGGTGGCAAGTTTTCGTCAGTGATCACGGCGATCTCGGCGGTGTTTTGAAGATCCTCGACGTGACCCACGGCTGCAACTTTTGTGACGTGTTGAGTCTATTTCGGAAGTTCGTCACGAGGACCACAGTCCACCCATCCTGATGTTCAGCTACACCTCTTGCGACGCCTATTCCTCTTCCCAGGAGCAATTGAAGGTTGTCTCCCAGGACAAGTTCGCCGCAAGTGGCTGCATCTGCCGCGACGGGTACGACAACACTTGATCGCGGAGGCAGGTTCACGTGATTGACGGCGACTCGGACGGCGGGTGACGCTGGTCGGGGTTTCTCTGAAGGAGGAACAGGCTTCGGCAGCGTCAATCTGTTCTCACCCATGTCGATGACGGCGCCGTATTCGTACAGAAATTCCATGCCGAGAACGACATGTCTGGAAAAGTCTTGTAGAACGACCGATTCCACAGGGCACGTTTCGGCGTGAATTTTGACGCGAGCAGTGCAATTTACGACAGGCGTGATAAGGTGTCCTCCGGCGGTTCGAATTTGTGGTCCTACCCAGGGCGTCGTAACTTTTCGCAGGCGGCGAGAGAGCCTCCCACTCATGACTGAGTAGTCTGCTCCGGTGTCCACAAGTGCCGAAGCGTCTTAGCCGTACATAAGAACGTTTAGGTTGTCGGACACCGTTGCAGGAGCTTCGTTGCGACGCGTGGCGTCGGGAGAGTGGGAGCGCTCCGGCGTTCTTGGAGGCTCTTTACTTTGGTCGTCTTCACCCTTACAGAAATGTCATATATGACCCAGATATATTTGATATAGGGCCATATATGGGCATATAAGTAGACATATACGGTCATATATTGCCATACAAGGGCTGAAATCAGGGCAGATATGGTAAGGTGACACCATATATGACGATATATATTGCCAGATAAAGTCATATATGGTGCCAGTGGCTGCCATATATGACAGTATAGGATGCCTGATACTCCTGTATATGGCACTATATGGTGCCAGTCAACGTGTAGATGCAGGTAGCACTCCGCGTCGGCCGATATCGGGACTACGCCGGCCCGCCCATGGTAACAGGATGGCAGCGCCTGGCCATGGGCACCGGGGAGCTACCGGCCCCGGCCGGCGTCGGGATTTCGTCTTGCTCATTGGCCAGTCCAACCGTAGAAGTTACAGTGACTGGCCGGCGTCGGGTTTTTGCTGTCTTTGCTGGCTAGTCTTTCCTTGGAGGTTCCAGTAACTGGCTGGCATCGGTATTATGCTGTCTTTGAGGGCCGGTATTTACGGAAATTCAGTAACTGGCCGGCACCGGTATTTTACTGTCTTTGATGGCCAGTATTTACATGGAAGTTCAGTAACTGGCCGGCATCGGTATTTTTCTGTCTTTGATGGGCAGTATTTACATGGAAGTTCAGTGACTGGCCGGCAATGGCGCTTTGCTGTTTGCAGGCTGGCGAGCCCCGGGAACTTCCGTTTACTGACCGGCATCGTTCTATTTTTTTTTGCCTTTTTTTACAATGCAGTCACGTCATCGAGATTCTGACGAACTGCGGCGATTCATATGTAGCGAGTGGAAATGTTTGCGTTGATCAATCCTTCGTAAATGACTGCCGACGCTGGCGTATTTGATCCCACCATGGCAAGGCTGACGTGTTTTATCGCGAAAATGCGAAAAAAAAACAACAAAAAAACAACGCCGTGAGGGAAATTTGCAGTCCAGGATTTGAGAATCTGACCCCCTACGCCACGAAAATGAAATTTTACAACGCCGAACGACACTTTTTTCAGGGAGTTTGTTTAATTAGATCTACTATACTTAAGGTCTGGCGTTATACCCAGGTGTTTGGCTCTGATAAAAAATAAAAACGGTATAGCGGAGCCTCGAATGAAAAAAGAAAAAGACATAGCATGACTGAGCACGCGCTTTGAGCTACAAAACAATAATAAACATTACTTCCCAGGAACTAGAAAAGTAAGAGATGTGTTTATTGCTTATGACGCTACGAGAGGTACATAAATCTCCTGAGAGGTCATTTTAATAGTCATTTTAATCTAGTGTGAAAATATGCTATTTCAGGCAGGAATTGACTGTTTTATGTGGTAGTTACCATATAAAACGATCATCTAAGAGAAATATTTTAAATGTTCACATAGGCGAAACGGTATCTGTCTCTTTAATAGCTTATGTTATACGACATACCGTACCAAAGGAACGCGAATTTAAAAACTTTTTTTCTTTACTCAAAAAAACGACAAACACCAATGCGTTCTGGATCTACACACTGCTGGGTTTGTGAATGTGACCCCTTGACACTACGAAAAATAAATGTCACAATGCCGAACGATAGCATTTCTGAAAGCTAGTTTAATTATCCGCGCAGTACTTGAATCTCAGGAATAAAAAAAGTGTTTAGGCCTAACAATAAGTAAAACTGCGGAGCGCAACCTGTATAAGTAAGACCTGGCGGCACGCGGGGAATAGCGCTGATCTACCAGAACAAAATTAAATACTACTTTCCGGAAGTCAGAAAATTAAGAAACGTGCTTATGAGCTATGAGCTTAACTAAATTACTGCCTTAAAATGGCGGTATTTTTGTTTCAATAGTGGGTGAAGATGGACCGCTTTCATGACAAACTTTGGCTTCATCACTGTGGCAGTTTTATCACTTACATTTTCCCATTTTTCTCTAAATGTACCCATTATTATTAATTGCATTTCTTCGTTGAAAGGACTTGCGCTGTTTGCCTACTACACTGACCCACCTATTAGCACGGAGGGAGCGAATCATCCCGGCAGAACAAGAGGGACAGGGTTTCTGAATTGCATCAATTCAAATGTGGGCTCGCGCTTTTTATTTTCACCTTCTGCGTGATTGTTACCCCGAAGAATGGTGCCGACGGCAGCATACATATAGAAAATATTTAAAATATAAAAAAACTAATACACAAAGGTGAGAAAAATTTTACAATAATAAAAACAATTTTAAAATGGTGAGAAAAAAGTATAAATAAAAAAAAGAATACAAAAAGATGAGAAAAAAATATTTAAAATTAAAACTAATACAAAGAGGTGAGAAAAATATTTAAAATAATACAAAATAATACAAAATAATACAAAATAATACAAAATAATACAAAATAATACAAAATAATACAAAATAATATAAAATAATACAAAATAATATAAAATAATATAAAATATTACGAAATAAAAATAAAACAAAATACAAAAAGGTGAGAAAAAATATTAAAAATAATAAGAGCAAATACGAAAAGCTGAGAAAAAACATTTAAAATTAAAAAAAACAGTGTAAGAAAACAAACAGCGCTTACCGCGATTCGAACCAACGACCACCAGCTGAGAAAACCAGAGCGTCAACACACTACGCTAACGCCGCCCGGATGACCTCCGCTTCCTTTCTAGAAGGTTGCATGTCTGCTGAATTAGCCTCTCATCATTGCAGGCTTGGTTTCGTATTTATTATTTTGCAACATGCTCAGCACTTATTCTAATATTGTCGCGAAATTGACATGCAAAATAATTTATTATTGCTTTGTCTTTTATGAGTTTTATAATGCAGTTTGCTGATCGTTTTATTTCAAACATGTTGAAGATACGAATACAATGCCATCGAAGCAACGGCCTTTCTTTCGCACGTTTTGCCGGCCGTGTGCGTTTGAATGCCTGTGATCACGGCCGGCTAACGGTCCAATTACCCGATTAGTGGTGATGCGTGGAGTTTGCCTTAGTTTCAAATGTGTCCGACAAAGACGGAAGCGACTGTGGGACGTGGAACTACGTCAAATCTGCTCAACAGCCAAGATCATGGCACAGGATCGAAGTAAGTTCGTGTTTTGTTCGTTAGGGCTAGATTATTTCCTGCGTTCAAAAGGCTTGTTATTGTCCGTAGATTGCTTGCTTTTACCAGTATTACTAATTGTGCGCGGATGGTGTTATGCGAGGCTGTTTTTCTTTTTTCCTCGATGCAGAGGCTGTCTACTCGCTTAAGGTCGATCAGTTGCGGCGGAACTCTTTGGGAGACGGATTGGGGGTGGGGGGGGGGGGGGGGGGGGAACTCTTTGGGAGACGGAGTGGGGGTGGGAGGGGGCGGGTTGATTTCCTGCCTCCGCCGTATTCTTTACTGGTAAGCTAGAATGTCTGGAAGAGCGCGGTGCCCCTCCATCGCCGATGCCACTCTCCGTACTTGCGCGCTGAGAGCTGGACCCGACAAAAACAGCGATTGATTGATCGAGCAAGTCCGTAGCTTTCGCCGCCCCAGTCGTCTGCAGACGCCTTCATTTTCGCAGTTCGTACCCAGAAAAAAATTGCCAAAAATTGGTGCCGCGATGAATTCACCCCGTCGTGATTAATGCATAGCATACCACTTCCGATCGCAAGAATTTGTGCCCGCGAAATAATTTTTGACGCTGGCATTTATTCCTCGCGAAATGTCGAGCTCTAAAGATCATTTGCAGTACACGTGTTTCATATGATCCAACGTACGTGTAACGAATTTCACACCTCCAGAAACACTCAGGCTGCTTTATATGGTGAAGCATTTTTTCTCGTCCTACTGGTGTTTTTCTTCTTTTTTTTTTTTGGAGGCTTTGAAGTATTAATTACAAGCTTCTAGGGAAATGTACAGTCGGGAGCAAAAGTTTGCGGGGCACGGGAGCGCGTGCCGAAATGCATCGCGGCGCCGTCCGACGGCGCAACGCCGCATTAAGGAGACGCGCTTCGCGCATGCGCGCCTTTCGTGTTCGCATTCATGTCTCTTTCGCTCGTTTCTTTCCGACGCACTCCTGATAACAGGAGTCGGCGCCAGGGGCGCGAGTTAGCGGTTCGCTGGCTGTCATGCTGCGCGTCTGCTTCAGCTGCCGCGCTTTGTCACGGAGCTCGCGTAGGGAAGGGGAGGGGGTTAACCAGGCTCTCCGTCACCCAGCGCGGCTGCTGTGGCGGCTGAAGAGGACGCCAGACATGACAGCCAGCGAAACGGCAACTTGCGCCCCTGGCGCCGACTCCGGTTATCAGGAGTGAGTCGGAAAGAAACGAGCGAAAGAGGCATCACTGCCAGCACGAAGGGCGCGCATGCGCATAGCGCGGCTTTTTAATGCGGCGGCGCGCCGTTGCACGGCGCGGCGATGCATTTCGGCACGCGCTCCGGTGCCCCGCAAACTTTTGCTCCCGACTGTACATGCATGCCCTCAATTAAGGTAGTGTCTCGCCAGTTTTTGGTATCTATATTAGTCGAATAGACAAGAGTTATACGTTCAGCGCGTGTGCTTGTCTTTCTGAGTATCTGGTGTGTGATTGTTTCCCTGCACTGTCACCGTAGAATATGCAAAAATGAATAATGACATTGGCATATTGTCGTGCCAAAGCCTGTCACAATTTTTTCGAACTCTGATCTCCACGAGATCACAATACCGTTGTTTCTGCTGTAGTGGCACGGCAGAGTCTATACTTGTTTTGCTCCAGTCTTTGTAAGGGGGACGCTGTAATTCGATTCTACTCAATTATGGTGTACTAGATAGCGCTATATTTGCAGAGCTAGTCTTCTTTTTTTGTAGTTGCATCGAAATATATTTCAGCTTTTAAGTTACTTGTTATTTAGCATGTAAATTTACAAGCTTATCTACATTGAAGGCAGCAAATATCTTGCCAGCACTCATGCTACGTCTTTGAAGTATATTGCGTTAACATAATTGACCAACCTTTGATTTTTATTTGTCAGTGCCTCAAGGGAAGCAAGGAAAAGGAGTGGATCCCCGCCCCTGCCCGTTTCGATCTGGATGAACATCGTACCGGCGTGCGGTTGTGTGTCACGACTGCGTGGTGCGCGTTAAAGACCCCAGGCCAGCGGTTGTACCGCGCTGGCTAAATTACTCTACAGCTGAGACATCAGACGCGCACTTAGGCAAGCTAACTTCCGACTGTATAAACATACACGCAATTTTTTCTTTTCTTTCTTTTTTTTGAGGAGTGAGATTATGTAGAGAAGCTAGTGGGTTTTTCAATGGATACGAAGCTGTCCGAAGTAAGGTCAGAATGGAAAAAGCACCAAGTTCCGGCTGGTCCCAAACTGCCACAATAATGAACACGGAATTCAGAAGAATAGTAATACGAAGGACTTACGCAGGCAGCCACACTTTTTGAGTTCGCAGTGACATTTGATTATGATCACAAATATTCCTGCTTTGCTCAAGGTGGCCTAGTTTACACACCATATTGGTGATCTTTAGCGCAGCAGGAATATTTTTTTTCAGAATTTAACGTCATTGTTAATTGAACAAATGTGGCTGTCTGTGTACGTCCTTCGTGTTTTTATGCTTTTTACTTGTGTGTTCATTATTTCATTTTTTTCTCATGATTTAGTCCTTTTGTTTTTGTTTCTTATGTGTTCATTATCTTATTTTTTATTTTTATGAGGTTTTAGTAAAAAATATGATGCCCTCGTCATTTCCTAGTCCGGGAAACAGTGGTGACCTCGTCGTGTTCAAGGAGCAGTATGACCTTTTCATCTTGTATTGCTTCCGCGGCGAACAACTGTGTCTGTGTGCGTGTGTGACGTGTTAATCACACGGGAAGATTTGGCGACCGAACGGAAAAACAAGGCCAGCGAGGAGCGATCGGGGGCTTTGATCATCACACGGTGCAAGGAAGGACTTCAACGACGAGGCTAGCAAGCAAGCCCTTGTCAAAACTGCTGTGCTCGACCGGAGAGTTGAATCAGGACTGTGACTCTGTGAGTAGGAATCAAGGACTTTGAAACTTTCGTATAGTTTACAACTTAATTGTTTCCTTCCGTTTGTTTTATTTTAATAGGTGTCTTTGTACTGTTACATTTTTAGTCTATTTTAATGTTTGTCCATGCTATATTACAGTTTTGTTTCTTATCATTTTTTCTTGAATGGGGGAAGTACTTGTTTAGAGTTTTGGCGCTTTCATAAATAAAACTTCTTTTGCAAACCATATTTTCAGTCTGCTCCCTCGACAACCAACCCCGCCAAAGGGCTGTTTACTTTCCGACGTCGAATGATATGTTACAGTGTTTCCGAGCTAGCGATCGTCTGCATTCTATATTTGTAGCATACATATTTGTCGGAATGACAGATTCCGAACCAGAGCAATAAGGATTGGTCAGTGGCCTATTCTGTAGATATATCTACGTAAGCACACGTTTGGCAGTGTGGGAGAACAGCAAAATGTATATTATGTGGATATTCATAGAAATGCATTATATGATCCCATGTCTGGACCTGGAAAGTATGGTACCTGCCGCATGGCAATAATTTTCATGTGATGCTAGAAGGAGCATCACGTGAAAATTTCTTTATATGGGGTGGGTACCCTATCTGCCAGACCCAAACACGGGATCCTATAAAGCCGTCTATATATGGTATATAAGGAATTGGGCAGATATGGGTATATAAGGAATTGGGCAGATATGGTTATATCCATACAGATATGGCCTGATTGTGGATATCTGGCCATATCTGCCCAATTCCTTATATATCCATATCTGTATTTTTTAATATAAGTCCAGATATGACATTTCTGTAAAGGCAGCAACGCCACCTCCAGGCGTTGCCGCACTTTGTTTTCCCGACGATATAGGGGAGACAGACTGTCCCGATGAGAACGGCGGAAGGGCGAAAGCACACGTCGAGGCGAAGGCGAACGGGAACCTCGTGGTGGAGTCGGCACCAGGGACAGGGGTCGTCGGAGGTACTTCTCGACGTCTCTTGATCGCTCCCCAAGGCGAGGTCGCGGGTTGCTCGGCGCAAAGCCTCGCAGGCCAATTTGTCGGTACGGGCAACTCTGGTAGACGTGATCGGCCTCGCTGCAGTGATAACAGAGTGGTCGTCGATCGGCCGTGCGCCAGACATCTGTTTTCCTAGGTGCCGGTTGTTCAGTGCGGGCGAGGTGGGGTTGCCCTTCTCGACGTAGGAAAGTCTGCGGCTCTGGTAGGCCCCGTCGAGGTGTCGCCGTATATGGGCGAGGATCTGTTGTCGTCGGGTAGCTGTGCCGTAGCTCAGCTTCGGTGGTTCAGGAGCGGCGTTGGTGAGAACTTCTGACTGCAGCGCCTGCTGAAGTTCTTCCCTGACAATCTGGGCGACTGCCAAAACAGCACAGATTTGGCCAGTCATCGGCCGATGGCTGGCAATGGTCCTTGGCCAAGTGGGCAGACAGTGGCCAGAGACTGGCCGGTTACTGGCCTTTATCTGGCATTGGCCAATGGCCAGTGGCCATCAGCCATCGGCCAACAATTGGCCAATGAATGGCCACTCTCTGGCCACTGGCTAAAAGACCATCGCCAGACATTGGCCATTGCTTGGCCAAAATCTGTGCTGCTTTGGTGAGGGCGTAACCGGCCTTGTGGCACCAGGTAGCAGATTCCTGATTTCCTCCCGCACGACGTTCCGGATAATTTCGCGGAGGTCCGGGCTGTTGCAGCTGGAAGTCGAGATTGCAGCGACGCCGGGAAGTCACTGGTAATGGGAGGCCCGTGCTTAAAGGGCACGTTCGATGTTTGTTGCCTCCGTGATAAAGTCTTCGACAGTGATAGGCGGGTTCCGCACAAGGCCTCGGAAGATGGTCTCTTCCACCACTCGCATCAGGAACCGCAGCTTCTTCTCGTCAGGAGCCTTTGGGTCGGCGCGGTTTATGAGGCGGAAAACGTCCTCGACGAAACTTGAGACGCTGTCGTCTGGCCCTTCGCTTCTTGCTTGAAGAAGATCCTCGGCCCGCTGACGTCGCTGCTGGCTGGCGAAAGCACGTCGAAGCTACGCCTGGAAGTCTTGCCACGACGAAATTGACGCTTCGTGGTTCTCGAACCAGGTACGTGCTGTGCCTTCCAGAGCGAAGTAGATATTTTTCAGGCTCTGCTCCGCACCCCATACGTTGAACCGTGCGACGCGTTCGTAGTGGCGCAACCAGTCGTCCACATCTTCATGAAAATTGCCACTGAAATTCGGCGGCGACCTCGGTGGGGCCTACACGTGGACAATGGACGTCGGTGGCGTTCCGTCCGGCTGCGACGTGGTGTTCATCGTCGGCTTCGGTAGCTTCTTTGTCCTGTCCGGCAGTGGTCCAAGTTCCGGGGGTAGGCCGAGTTTGCGGTGACTTGATCGGGTCTCGGTCCTCTCTTCGTTGGGTCCTCGGAGGCTCGGGATCGGACTTGCACTGCGGGCCCTCGTAGGGGTGTGCTGAAGAGACATGCATACAACGCACCTCCATCAAAATGTCACGGGTGGTAACCAAAAGAACAATAAATAAACAGAAAGAAAGAAACGTTTAATGTGGCGAACTTGTGCCAAAAATAAACGGGTACAAAAGGTAATAACAGAGCGTCGCGGGCGTCGAATTCGGCTTAACAGCAGAGTCGAACGCTGGGGAAAAACTGACCCTGGCTCGCTATGCGAAGCCCCTTATGTACACGTGTGAGCTTCTGCAATAGTCGGCGTAGAATGTTCGACGCGTAGAACATACGGACCTGGAACAATCAACAGGGTACTCGAATTTATTAGAAAATTAATTTGCAGGAATAACAAAAGATGCGTCGCTCCCAGGAATCGAACCCTGGCTTTTCGCGTGGGAGGCAGACACGTTAACCGCTAGGCCACGCGCGCGCCGCCTACTTGGCCAACTGTGCGTACGGCAATAGTTTTAGTTAGCTCGACTCTTCGGAGGTGCAAGTAATATCCGGCTCCAATCAATCTTCAGTGATACACTGCCTGTTCTTTTAGGCTTTTTAAATTTGTTTTCAAAAACGCCGTTATTGCTACACTAATACAGTCTGCCATTTTTAATGGTGCTAAAATATAGTGTCGCCCCAGCGACCTACCAAGTACACCTTAGTCACCCAGGGTGGATAAATTGGACAAAAAAAGCTGAACTTCTCTTTGTTGCACCATCAAAGGAAGATAAGCTCCTCAACTTTCAATGATTAGAGGTTTCCTTTTCCCGACTCTCCTCTTCTCTGGAATTCTCTGTGGAAAGAGTGAAGAAGTTCGTGAGAGGAGCTTATTGTGCAATTTTATAAAATCTACCTTTCTCCGAACCATTTTTAATATAATTTAGGCCTTTTTTTTGTAAAGAATTATGGGGCGCGTTCAACAAAAATATGGTTTTGAATGTATGGTAAAAACATGTAGCTTGAAAGAAACATACAAATCCTCAACCGTTCCTCTAAGATACTATTGGGATACATGTTCACCGCGACACTGCCAACTTCTGTCTATCGCCGATTTCACATTGAACAGAGAGGATCGCCAGCAGCAGCAGTCAATGAACTGCGTAGAAGATGAAAAGGACAGCAGATTTACCAAGCGCGGCTTACCCATTTCAAGCATTCTTAGTCTGATGTTACTTACGAACCACTGTTTCACGTGAAGCTCAAATGAATTGGACCTGTGCTATCTGATGGCTCGTTCAAAGCAACCAAACCCATCGGCATGCCACATGTTGCTCACGCACACATTATGACCGGACGGAAAACAAATAAGGAGAGTTCGTCACAAATAATTGTAAACAACTCAAACCTACGTAAATGTGATATTGACGCAGGAGGCGCTATTTCTATGTCGCTATATAGCTCGTAAACGTGTATGTTTTTTTGTCTTAAGTTGTTAGCACGTGTATACACAAATGTACTACAACTAAATATATTCAGACATAGCTTCTTGCTAACCTTGTCAGATATTTCTTGAATGCTTATTTTTAATGTATATCTTGCTCCAAAAACCGAAAACAGACTAGTACGCGTAATAGAGAGATCATACTTTAAAACTTCTGCGTGGTGCTTAGAATAGCGTACCAAGCATAAATTGACGGCTGGCTAACATTCCTCGGTGTCTCGCCACGACAAATTTGAGAAATCTAAGATGAAAATTGTTCCCTCTTTTTCACCGGTGCTGGTTCGGAAACTGCACAAATATTGACCGCGAGGTCTCTTAAACAGTTACAAGGTGGAAATTTCCGGTCTCAAATATCCATGCCTCTGAAGAAGCATAAATAAAAGCGTTTCTTTTTGCCTTTCGTATTGAGTGTTATATAAGAAAAAAATCGCAATAAATATATGTATTTACATTCTCTTTTTACAATAAAATGCAGATTAAAACTTTCTGTGAACTTTATTTAGCTTTAGCTGCAAAAATAACACGGAAAACGAATTACAGAGACTTAACCTAAAGGGTCGTTTTGCTTAAATTTTACTAGAATTTAAAAGATTGTTCGCGGCAGTCATTAGTCTAGGTCCTGATATCTGCCGTGCTGCAAATCAATGAAGAGCGAGAGCACAGTAGCAACTTGTATCTGATCATTCGAGGCAAATCCATTTTACTTATAAATTGCAGCAGAATACACAACAACATGCACATATCAAGCATTTGTTTCAGTTGCGCAGGATAGCTTTGTGGTTATCCCGTACCTTCTCGCTTGTGTCAGCATATTTTGTCGCCATTGCAACCACACGTCTTCATCACGTGACAAAAATATAAAGTGAGCAAGAAGTAAATCAAAGGAAATGCTGTCTTATTGGAAGGAGTCATGGGTATCTAAATTACAAAGATAGTTCTAGAAAATGAAACTGTTTTTTTTCTACTTTTTGCAAAATAAAACTACGTATCTCAGAAATTTAGAACTTCGTTAATAAAGCGAATTCAAACGCATTCAGACGCCGCTGTGTGTAGGAACCTTATTTTTGTCGACACCGTTTATTGCCAATCGCGTTGTGAGCGGCGCTATCCCATTACGAAGATCACTAATCGTTGCGTGTCGCTGTAGCGCACCAAGTGGGACAGAACACTGTGAGAGACTGAACGCAGAGTTTATTCAGCTTTGCTATAACCAAGACATGACACAAGTGTGGACCTGCTCGAGGAGGCTCGGCGTGAGAGAAACGCAGTCTTGGGCTCCCGCAGGCACGTGTACCGATGTTTCAGTGCACCACTGGCGCAAAAGGGTCTCGGATGAAAAGCTGGATGGATGTGCAAGAAAGAGAGAGAGATGACAGTTTATTAGGCCTAAGGAATATGAGCAGGGGGCCTCAGTCCAGGCCCTCTCTGGTGGCGTACTCCAGAGAGGACTGGATGTACGCAGCCAGGTAAATCAGCCAGGTAAGCCAGTTAAAAGGTAAAGGGAAAGATCGCGGCGTGCTAAACGAGGTCTGACAGAAGCTTTTTGTAATGAACGCGGAGGAGTACCGCAAACTGCAGGCGTCAGCCTAGAACAGTTTCTGCAGCTTTCTTCACGCCTGGAACCAAGAATTGCGCGACAAGCCGGACAAAACACAATAATTCCCCAGTTTCGTTTTTCGGGTGTGATTGTTGCTGTTTTTGTTAAATTAATTTGTGCGACACGCAAAAGCGACATCGTGCTAAAACTTCGTTAAAGTTATACACTCTAAGAAAAAGGGGAGCGCGACTTAGTACCACAGGGGAACAAGTTCGTTGCCACCACCATTAGTCCCCTCGGGGAGTAATGAGGAAGGGGAGTAACAGTTGCACCCCTCCTTTAGTCTCGCGCATTAGCACCGTTGGGACTAACTGTTACACCGTTTCAATTGTACCTTAAGGAACAACTGTTAGGCCCTTGCACTTGGTCCTTTGGACCAACTGTTACACCGCTTCAATTGAACCCCGAGGACAAACTGTTAGGCCCTTGCACTCTGACCCCTGAGACTAACTGTTACACAGTATCAAATGAACCCCGAGGACCAACTGTCATTTCCTTGCGCTTGGACTCCTCGGTCTAAAACTCAGTCCTTGGACTTAGACCCCTGGGACTAAAGATTTATCCTTTACATTCGGTCCCGAGCCACAAATCTCCGAAACGAAATTGTGCAGTTCAGGTTAAACACAGCTTTATTGCATCGTAGAAACACATCGCATTCAACGATGATTGAAGTCGAAGTTTCCGAGCGGTAGAATACACGATAAGGCCAAATTCCGAAGAGTGCACCTGCGTCGACGATGGCTTGAACACTGTGACGTCTGTCCAAACCGGTCGTGGTCCACGCACCGTTTTGCTCCTTGCCTGTTTGCGAGGAATTTGGAATATTAGAAACAGGGGCAACGTGAAATACACGATCGCTCAGCAAAATTATGATATATAACATGCACATAATAAAAAAAATTGGCTAAAAAAGTGTTACAATGGTTTACATCTAACATGCGATCTGTTGACAGCAGACCAGCGCAATATGATACTTTTAGTAGACTGTTTGCTGCGAATTACAGATCCAGCGTGTCCGTGCTCAAACTATGCTTCAAACCGACGGAACGAGCTCACGCCATCAACCCGAAAGTCTGTACTATCGAATAAATGTCTCCATTAAGGTTGCGGTCCCACGGCAGCCATCTTGAACAAGGCGTTAGTTCAACCAATAGATGGCGACACAGACCCGTGGGGTGTAAAGCCCCTTGATAAAGGCGTTTTTTTTTACAAGTACCGCCAACCATTGTTGTGGAAACGAGCGAGACACGTGCCACGAGCGGGTGCTCCGCCGCCATTCGCTTCCTAAGGCCGCTCATTTCAGTGCTGCACCGCCATTCGCTTCCAAGGGCCGCTCGAGACGTGGGTTTCGTGCACTCGCGCATTTGGCGCTACTTGCACGACAAACGCAAACATATCGAGGGGCTTTAGTGCGGTGGCCGAAGCATTGGTTCACAGTGGGATGGCTCGAGCACCATCACGTTCCCCTCGTGGCCTTGCTCGCGCCGCTGCCAGCTGTGCTCAGCTAGCTCAAGTAGCGTGGCCCAGCAAACGGATGTATGCGAGAATAGACAGTTTTAGTATAGCGTTGCTGGCTCTTGCATACGCAATACGCAATAGTATAGCGTACGCTAAAAATGACCTGCTCGGACCGAATTTAGTTGTGCGTTACGTTTTCGAGTGAACACCACGCATGATCTTGGTTAGCGCACACCAGCTCGGAGCACGTGGAGCGAGAGCTTCGGTCTGTTGTATCCAAGGATCCTGGGTTCAATCCCCACCCCTGCCCGTTTCGATCTGGATGAGCATCGTACCGGCGTGCGGTCGTGTATCACTACTGCGTGGTGCACGTTAAAGACCCCAGACTAGCGGTTGTACTGCACTGGCTAAATTGCTCATCTACAGCTGGGAGACTCGTCGCCCCTGTGAGGCAGACCAAGTTCGAGGCTGTATAAACATATACACAACCCAATTTTTTTTTTTAGATTTGCTAGAGCTGCAGAATTCCGCGTGTTTATAGCCCAACCATGCTCCTGGAAAGAAATATTGAAAATGAAAACGTGTCCAATCATTTTATTTCAAATTAAACCAAGCCACAGCTGCCTCATCAAGCGTGCTTTTCTGCGGGGTACAGAGGCTACGAGTAAAGGCCGGTTCAGACACTTGCGTTTGAGTGCGTTTGACTGCGTTGCATTGAGAACCGAAAGCGAGTCACCGGCATATCTGTGCTTCGTATGAAGCGTGCAATCCAATTCAAAGAATCATCTTAGCAGACAATATAAGTAGCAGGGATGTCCTGGTTTCTCGCTGCCGCTACGCAGTCAAACGCAACTGTCTGAACCAGGCTTCAGAGTACGTAGCCAAATTCGAACACGGAGCCTCCGACAATCGTCCCGTTGAAACGGCACCTTCTATCAATGCTATCGCGGAATGAAATTCATGACCCTGATGTCCAGTGCATAGCGAAATCTTCGGCGATTTCTTTTAGAGTCGCTCGTCCGTTGGCGATGAACCGTGCGAATAGGCTTAGCGTTGAGCAGATCGCAGCGTTGTAGCATATTCCGAGCGGCGAACATTTTCACTGTGCACTCCTTCAGCTGCACGACGATCTGATTTGACCGCGGTAGGTCCCAGAAAGAATTGCCGAGCTGAACACCACGCAATTTCACGTAACACAGAACTTCGAAAACACCACGTCGCCCTTGCTGCGCCAGTCGAGGTAACCGCCATCTTGAAACTGGCGCTCTCGTTGGGTCCGAGATCTCTCGAGAGCGTCCCGCAAAGCCCGCTAGCCCGCCTCGCAAAATCCCCAGCGTTGCGTGCGTACGCAATACGCTAGCCCTTCTATTCCGTTCTGCGCAAGCGCACTCACGACCCGCAATTGTATTGCGTACGCAAGGCTTTAGCATACGATCCACTAAAACTGTCTAATGTCAGGCTGGATATAAATTGTTCTCTGATATAGGGAGATGCGGTTCGGCGGTTGTCACGGGCTTTCGCAATAAATCTTACCAAGAAGGAATCAAATGTTGATTGACGTGTTAATATTCTATCAATGAAAATTTCTTCTGCAGGAATGCACGCTCGATAGACTCAATCTTCCAAGACACCGTTGGAAGCGGACGTCAAGTGAACTACTTCCCGATTTACGGTACTTACCTCACCATTTTAACAGGGAGTTTTAGAATAGCGCACGTTAAAGCTTTGCGTACGCAAAGAATAGCGTCGTCGCCACTGCGCATGCTCCGAACGCAAACCAGGTTTTGCGCTTTGCGTGCGCAATTTTAGCGCGCGCTATATCTCGGAAATAGCGTGCGTACGCAAAGAGTCTTTGCGCTTCTCCAAGGAGGATTCGTGATGAGAAATTGGCTAAAGTAGCCACCGTAGCTAAAGCCAAGACGAGCACAGTTAAAAAAAATGGCGGCTTCCAGGATTATGTCGGCGGCTGCTTTGGCGGCGTCGTGAGAGTGAGTCGGCGGCATCCTCGCAACTGCAATTTTCAATACGGGACGATATTGTACTCGGTTTGGCAGCGATCACCGGCAACTTGATGTTTGCGACGCGCGAACATTTCACGGCGAAGGAACGATGTGCGAAGGTCAGTACACGAGACCTCTCTTGCCGAGGCGACGCAAGCGGACACGACCGGTCAACCGCTCGCGTCGTGTTCTCATGTTTAAACAAATTAAAATGCTACCCTGGACCAAAAAACTCGTTTTCTTTTAAAGTTACATCATTTCGTGTATGAAATAAAAATTTGACTGTATCTTGGTGGCGTCGCAAGCGCGAGATTCTTGGGCTTTTGCGTCGCGGCGAAGAAACGCTATTCTAAAACTCCCCTGCGCCGCGTGCGCTAAAACAAGCGCTAAATTTAGCGCTAGCGTGCACTAAAATTGCGTACGTTATTCTAAAACTCCCTAGTTTTAGTGAATCGTACGCTAAAGCCTTGCGTACGCAATAAAATTGCGGGTCGGGAGTGCACGTGCGCAGAACGCAATAGAAGGGCTAGCGTATTGCGTACGCACGCAACGCTGAGTATTTAGCGTGGCGGGCTAGCGGGCTCTGCGGGACGTTCTCGAGAGATCTCGGACCCAACGAGAGCGCCAGTTTCAAGATGGCGGTTACCTCGACTGGCGCAGCAAAGGCGACGTGGTGTTTTTGAAGTTCTGTGTTACGTGAAATTGCGTGCTGTTTCAGCTCGGCAATTCTTTCCGGGACCTACGGCGGTCGAATCAGATCGCCGTGCAGCTGAATGAGTGCACAGTGGAAATGTTCGCCGCTCGCAGTGTGCGTCGACGCTGCGATCTGCTCAACGCTAAGCATGTATTCCCACAGTTCATCGCCGACGGACGAACGACTCTAAAAGAAATCGCCGAAGTTCTCGCTATGTATTGGACATCAGTAGGTCATGAATTTCATTCCGCGATAGCATTCATAAAAGGTGCCGTTTCAAAGGGAAGATTGACGGAGGCTCCGTGATCAAATTTGGCTACGCACTCTTAAGCCTGGTTCAGACAATTGCGTTTGACTGCGTTGCGGCAGCGAGAAACCAGGGGTGCTATGTTGCGCTTTTTGGACTCCGAGGAGACTAGTGGCGAATTCGCGTGGTCATTTCCCGGCAAAATATTTTGCCATATCTCCGCCAAGGGCGTTCGCGTGGTCAAAGGCTGGCGAGTGCGCGCCGTTCGGGTGGCACTTCTCAGGCGTGTGCTGGCAATTTACCGGCACAATTTTTGCCCAAGCTCCAAGAGGTCGGGCAGCTTGTTTGCCAGACTGTATCCGGTATCTTCATATCCGAATCGGGAAATGGAACCAAACGAAACAATGGGCGCCGAGAGCGTGTTCTAGTAGAAAACGAAGCCACTGAGACAGACACCCCTCTGTGGTCCGAGAAAGACAGCAAAAACCACGGAGATAAAGATAAAATATTTTAAAGGAAGCTTCCGTAAGATCAGTTTCCTATGGGACACAGCGTGTTATTACACCGCTGTAAAAAATGTATTGATAGTGCTGCAGCTCGACACTTGAACGCGCATTACTATTTTAGAGGGCTGGGTCAAATCAAAATGCTGAGGATTCCAGCAAAAAGGTAATAACAAGAAAATGGAATATAAGATGGCGACGCTGGTGAGCCTTCTAGGATCCTTGTAAGATGGCAACAGTTCCTCGAGAATCTAAACAAAATATATTACAATTTGTTTACCCACATCTCAGAGTCCAAATATATGTTGCTGATGCCTAGAGCGTGCCTATTGTATCATAAAATAATCGTGGAAGAAGTTAACGAAGTTCACGCGCGACCCAGGCAGACGAAAACGCCAGTTGCAGGCGCTTTGTGTTCGGGTGGAGAGGGTCACGTGGTGCGCCGCTGGCGCGGTTTTCGTTGCCTGTGCCGCCGGCGTGAGCTCGCCGGCGATTGACCACCCGAATTCGCCATAGGAAGAGGGAAGTGACGTCAACGACACAGCAAACGCAGATTGGATGTTGACAGAAGAAAACGAAATCAACACCTAATCTGCGTTTGCTGTGTCGTTGACGTCACTTCCCTCTTCCTAGTCTCCCGGGAGTCCAAAAAGCGCAACATAGCACCCCAGCACATCCCTGCTACTTATATCACGTGCTAAGATGATTCTTTGAATTGGATTGCACGCTTCACACGAAGCACAGATGTGCCGGTGACTCGCTTTCGGTTCTCGACGCAACGCAGTCAAACGCAAGTGTCTGAACCGGCCTTTACTTGCCTTTACTCGTAGCCTCTGTGCCCCGCAGAAAAGCGCGCTTGGTGAGGCAGCTGCGGCTTGGTTTAATTTGAAATAAAATGATTGGACACGTTTTCATTTTCAATATTTCTTTCCAAGAGCATGGTTGCGCTATAAGCACGCGGAATTCTGCAGCTCTAGCAAATCTAACAAAGATCATGCGCGGTGTTCACTCGAAAACGTAACGCACAACTAAATTCGGTCCGAGCAGGTCATTTTTAGCGTACGGTATACTATTGCGTATCGCGTACGTAAGAGCCAGCAACGCTCTACTAAAACTGTCTATTGTATTTCACGGGGTCCGGAAGATGTTAGATTATAGTTCCCAGTAAACAAACGCCATTGCAATATTTTCGGAAGTACCGACACACATAATGTTGTAAGTAAAGCTTAGGAGGAATATGGTGAAAACCATCAGAAGAAATAGCAAGACGTTTATTTTGCAATGTTGACGCTATGAATGAACGGCGTTTAGCGACGGCAAGTTATTAGCGTTCGGGAATTTATAAGTTCACGTGATTGCTAACTATAGACATGCGTTTTTGTCGGGAGATGGTGTTGCGGTGATGACCTGATATCGGACGACTCGTGGCAGACGAACAATCAAGTTTCTTCTCAGCGAATGGTAAGTGTCCAGTGTCAAGCACAGCACGTGGCTACCGACGTTGTAGACGTTTCGAACACTTACCGCTTTCGACAAAAGTCCTGGCACCTAGGCTAACTTTTTGGAAAGACTCGAAGTCTTCCTTGAGTCCAACGCCATCATGAACAGTAACTGAAAACGATCCACTATTCAATCGGTGGGTGGCGAAACGTATCCGCATTGGCGGAGTCATGGGTGATGCGTACTCTAAGTGGCTGGAAGTTTACACGATGCCTGCCACGACGTCCAAACACGTCATTGACGTTCTACGGTATCTTTTACCTACTTTTGCCCTACCGAAAATACTTTTCTCTGATAACGCGCCAAATCTTGCTTCAAACAGAATAAACAAATTTTGAAGAAAAAAAACGGCATCAGGCATCACGTTAGTGCACCATACCATCCTGCAACTAAGGGGCATGCAGAACAGATGGTGTGCGAAACAAAAAAAAAAAGCCGTTTTGAAGCTTACGGAAGAAGCAGTACAGTGAAGAATCGCCAGGTTGTTGTTCCAGCAGCACGCGACGGTCGCATATTACACGATAAAAACACCCGCCGAAGCAATATTCGGCGGACGAAGAGCCACACCCCTCGATCTCATGATACTATGGCTTACAAACGAAGATCGAGAGATTCCCAGATCGGAAGTATTTGCAGTTTATACGGTCGGACAACTCGTCTACGTAAAGAATTTCAGCGGCAGTCGGGCCTTCCATGTAAAACTTGAGTAGTAAAGGCTCTATATTGGTTGACCAGAAGGTGTCATCTCTCTGAATACGTTGGATATCAATGCCCTTGAGTGTAAATATAACTAAATCACAAAACTCTCTTTGTGTATTGTGTAACTGCCCTTGTATTCGATAGTAGAAGCTATGGTGGTGATTTGGACCTTTCACACCAGGCTCCTTTTTCTTATTTTTCGCCTCATACTCCTTTGCGGTTTAAGTATGCTTATAGAATCTTTTGGAACGGGGACACTTCACGTCAACGAGGCCATCTGTTCCAAGTAGTCAATCAGGGAATGCTGCTAGAAATCCGTCCCTCCTATTAACAAATAAGCCGCACTTCTGCAGAGTGCAGTTTTCTTGTTCCACGTACAGTTGTAAAGCAGCGTCCTCATTGATTCTACCATATTCTGTTGCGGGTGAAGAAAGTCTTTGGGTACACGATACTTGAAACAAGTCTGGCACTGTACGTTGTGGTTCGACACCCACTAATGTCGTGGTCCTTATAGAAGCTCATTATTTAATCATTACCTCGTCACTTATATTGCTCTTCGCCAACAGTAAGTACAATAGGCTACCGCCATATTACAATCCAAGAATATAAAAATTTTGTCGTTCAGTCCTTTAACAAGTTTATTTATATAATGTTATTACGTCACATTACCTCGAGAGTATCGACGCCCATAGTCGATTTTCGAATACTTATACCTGTATATAAATTAGACCCGAAAGAGGGGGGGGGGGGGGTCGGTGGCCGAGTGCATGGTCAAGCGCACACCAGCCCGGAGCACTTGGAGCGAAAGCTCGCGCTGCAGAAGCCACCCCGCCCCTGTCCGTTTCGATCTGGAAGAGCATCGTACCGGCGTGCGTTCGTGTATCCCTACTGGGTGGTGCACGTTAAAGACCCCAGGTTTGCGGTGGTACCGCACCGGCTAAAATGCTCATCTACAGCTGAGACACCAGACGCCCACTAAGGCAGACTAACTTCCGGCTGTATAAATAAACACACAACAATTTGCAATTAGACGCCTAATAACAAAGAACACGGCGTGCCGCCTCTTTTCTTTGGATGCCTTTTTTTAAACCAGCGCAAGCTCGCGCGTTCTCTCTTTTGAGACGGTTAGAACGATCGCACATGAAACCCACGTTTTTCCTACCCGGCAGCTCCCTCCTCTCATTACGTGTAGTTGGTTATAACTAAATAAGCTATAACATAGGTGTATTATTCGAATTTAGTTTCAGTTTCACTCAGGGAAAAGGAGTTTCGCGGGAACTAGAGTCAATAAATGAGCGGCGCTTAAGCGCGATCCAAACGAACGCTTCTTTTTGCGCCTGTAGGTCGTGCGGCTGCGGATGTGACGCATTTCGTGGCGCTTTCGCTGTTTCCGGGCGCGCTTTCTGAGTCAGAACCGTGCGCTTTGGTTTGGACGGGCGAAACTTCGGGCGAGCGCGCACGCAGGCACGAGCGCACAAGCAAAGTGCAACTGCGACAGACTGGCCGGCCAGACGGCGAGAGAAAGAGAGAGAGATCGCGTTGTCATGTTGGAAGAGAATAAAAGGGAGGGAGGAGAGGGCAGCCAGACGGCGAGAAACGCGGAGCCGGAACTAGCTTGCCCTCCACCGATTGGCCGGGACACAGGAGCGTCCTACTACGTCACCGCGCGTTTTTGTGCGCGTTGACAAAGAAGTTGAAATCAACCAACTTTTTTATGCGCGCCCGGAAGGAGCGAAGAAGCGGCGCGACGTCACGAAAATACGTCACATCCGCAGCCGCACGACCTACAGGCGCAAAAAGAAGCGTTGGTTTGGATCGCGTTTTAGAGTATCGGCACTCTCTTCCCCGACAGTGTTGTGAACACCGCCATTTTGGTGCTTGTGCAGAGCAGGCGCAACTGCCGATCGTCATGATTCAAAAGTGCGGCATTCTCAGCATTAGATTCGGTGTTAGGAAGGTCATGTAATGTTACTTTGCTTTGTCGCAAACTGTTTGAAGTGGAGGACGGAATAGCGTTTCTTGGGATTTCAGGTAAAGCTTCATATAACTGGAAACAATGATTTTGAGCCAAAATATAGCCAAGTGCCACTACTCTAACGCGTAGCTTATTTAATGACATTATTCATGCTCTTGTTCAAGAGGCTTGTAATACCTGGAGGGGCCATGACGTAAGCCCGGTGGATTCCACAAGCCACTACCTTTTGACGTCTGCCACTTCCTCATTGTTCCCGCTTGTGCCAGTAAAGTAGCTACGGTTCAGAGTAACGACACTTGGCCATATTGTGGCTGAAAATCATGGTTGCCAGTTATCTGAAGCTATATCTAAAATCACAGGAAACGCTTTTCCGTCCCCCACGAATGTTTAAACAACCCGCGACAGAGCGTTGCAATATTGAATCAGCTTCCTAGCACCGCATCTAATGCTGAGGAAGTCGTACTTTTGGATCATGACGATTGGCCGTTGCGTTTGCACTGTACAAGACCCAAAATGGCGCCGCCCAAAACAATTTTGGGGAACGAAGTGCCGATACTTTAAAGCTCATTTAGTGGCTCTAGGCATGAAGAGAACTCGGGTGTATTCTTTTCTTCTTCGTCTTTATTTTTTATTAATTTCAATCATATCAAATAATGAACACATTATATCACGCTACGCTTTTGTAATGATTTGTCTTAGATTTATTAACCTGACTAAGTACTTGAACCATTCATTTATTGATAGTAAATCTTCCAATATATTTTTTAATGTGAAGGTAAAACAACGAGGTAGAGGGGCTTAGAGTGATAAACCGGAAGTTCGGAAGTGGCACCCCCCCGGTTGCCGCCATATTTTACGCAAATGTGACCACTCGTCACGTGACCTTCCAAGAGCCGTGACGTCACAGGTAAGATGGCAGCGCCCAGAGCTGGCGGATGCGAGTTTGTTCTGTGCGCGGTAGCCGTGATGTGCAGCTGCTTTCTGACGACTTCGGGCTTCTTCGTGCTCGCTGACGCAGGTATAATGTGAAAATATGAAGGAATGAGACTTTATACCGTTTTTGCGCAAGATCGCTCTGGATCAACGCCTGTGAGACAGCATCAGCTCTGCATCGCCGTACCGGTGCTTGGATTCCGGGATGTGTCCGAGGATCGATAGAACTTTGAGTGCTTTTAACATGAAATTTTCGCATTCTCTTAGCTTTGTTTGAACGTTGAATTATCTAAGAATCTACGCTAAATGTATACGTCGCGTTAGGGCCTAAGGGAAGTTGTTTCAGCCCTCCGTCACCGAACAACCATAGCAACTTTTAGCGAGGAAGCTCCTGCGATTTTAACCTTTTGTGCTAATCCACGATTCTACGTTCGATCGCTTTTCTTCCTTTTTTTGTGTGTGTGTGTGTGAGTGCGAAGTGCACCCTTATTTTCAGCTATGAGGTTGGCGTTTTATTGAGTATGGGGAAGAATAAATCATTGCAGGCACCTGCTTCAAAGCTATTCGACTTGCTATAAGAACAACTGTTTTGGTGCATGCATAGATTAACTGCGCATTTTTTCTGTTTTGTAGGATTTATTGCAGCTATACTCTTTTCCATCAAGAGTGCATTGTATTAGTCGGTCAATTATTTAATTGTTCTAATTACCTGGATAAGATGATTCATATTTGTGTTCATCCCTTGCCTGGAGAGCAGTCTTGTTGAAAAATGTTGACTACCATTCCTTTCGGTCTCTTCAATAGACTCTTTTTAAAAGTGTGGGCTGTCTATACTTGGCATCACCGTAACTTGGAAAAGGCCAACCGCCACAGCCCCCTCGAGCCAATCAGAGAGACGGAGCGAAGGTGTGTGACAAATCTGTGCAGACGAGCACTCTGGTGATATGCTTTCATGTGCCTCTCTCCAATGTGTGTATTGACTCACCGAGACCGTAGCCTTTGCCGTCTGCCAAATTCTGATGAAACAAATTACAGTAGCTACTTCTGTAATTACCCCAGGCTTTCATACTTTGGGTATTTGTTCGACAAGAATGTTGTGTCCGCCATCCCTGTGAATTCGGCTCAGCACCTATTGGACTCGAATGCTGCATTGGCGTTCGACGTGAACTGGGGCCCATTCATGTGCTTTGCGCCGAAAAAAATGGTGACGGTTGTGTTGCTTGATAAGGTTCTGCAAAGGGTCTATTGTGTCATACATATAGGAAGTGTCATGCTATATAACAATGCATCAACACATACTATTAAACTATATGCTCAGAGGTGTGTTTGTTTTTCCAATTAACAAGTTACAGCAGTGTGCTTTAATGCTATTATCATGTGTGTAGTTTTAAGTATCCTCTCTGCAATGCCTACAAAGGCCCCTGGAAGGAATAAATTAATAAATAACATTTTCACATCACTGGAGTTGGTTTTCGGATGCACCACATGTTCAGGAAAGGTTGAACAAGTGCAGCCCCATGCAACAAGTCTGCCAGTCTGGTATTTCCCATTAATTAATATTGAAGGGTCAGAGATGCGAGTGTCCTCGTAAGGTCCAGAGCATGCAATGGACACAATTCTCGGTGTGTAGACTCTCAAGGCATGAAGGCAAACGGAAATATGTTTATCTGGTTAGTGTATCAAATATGTTTATTTCCACTTGATTACAAAATTATTGATTCTTAGTAAATGGTTCCATAACGAGTTCTTTCTGCGACAGTCTCGTGTCAGGCGTTCAGTCGTAGTACCTGTGGACCTTGTTGTCGGATGACGCTCCTGGCACGTCGGTGTTCAGTTTGGTCGAGTGGCAACTTTGACCGACTGATGCTGTCTTGTAATCATACGTCATGTGCACTGAAGCTGCAGGGCTGGCTTCTAATCCGAAAATTTTCCTGGTAGTTTTCGGCATCAATGTAGCAAGTTCGGGCATGTATTGCTTACGTGGCTGTGCCTTTTGCTGTACCGTTGACTTGAAAGCTGGCAACAATTTTTGTTTGCTATTCAAGTCTGGTGATGCTTGCAGTTCACTTTTGAGAGCAACCAACCATTCTATTCCTTCAAGTCACTCAGGGGCATTCTCCCTCAAAGTTGCAAATTGTGTGCTTCGTGGAGTGGACACAGAAAATTGGTGTCAGCAAGTTTTTAGGTATTGTCCTTGGACGACAACCGACACCAAATCCACTGTCACTGCATCGCCGTTAACCTGCTTTGTCGTGCTTACCTCTTGTTGAGGTGATGGACATGAGGAGCTTCGGGGTAATCAGGGATTCAGAATCTTCGATTCAGCACCTTCGGCATCAGGGACAAAGGTCGCCGAAGGTAATCCTTAATCTCCCGTGGTCGCTCCTCGAGACGTAATCGAGGGTCGTTTGGCACGAACCCTCGCAGACCAATTCATTGGTACGGGCTGCTTTGGTAGACATGGTCGGCTTCATGCAGTGGTAGCAAAGTGGTTTTCGGTCGCACATTCGCATCACCTACGTTTTCCTCTGTGTACTTTGTTGAGCGCGGACCTACACACGATGTCGGAAATGCTTCGGCGTTAGAGTGTCTCATTGAATTGGCATTGAATACTAAGGGGCAGCCGGTGGCGGTCGTCGTGCTATTGTGGCGTAAGTTGCCCTTGGTTTGTCAGATGCCGCTTCGCTCGCAGAACTCTCGGTTGAAATACCTGTCAAACTTGTTCCGAAACAATCTCGGCAATCAAAATAAAAGCCGGGCAACTGATGGCAGGAAGTAGCTTCCTTATCTCCTCCCAGGCAACGTCGTGGGTGATGTCGTGGATGCCTGGGAGGCTGGCGTCGAAGTAGTAGCTGGACAACTCGAGTGTCGAGACGCCGGGAAGTTGTTCATAGTGGCAGGCTCGGGCATGCAGTGCACATTCCATGTTGGAAGCCTCAGTGATATGAACACTTCGACTGTTGTTGGGGGGTTGCGGACAAGGCTGCCGAAGGTGTTGTCCCTCACGTGGGGCGCATGGGATTCTTAGGTTCTTGTCTTCTGTAGCATCAAGGTCGGCGTGGGCGTGGGCGCTCGATCAAGCGCAAAACATCCTCCACGAGTGCGGTGGCGCTCTCATTGGGGCAGTGTCCTGGACAGAATCAAGAATGCGGCTCTCTTTCGTTGATGTTGGCCGACGGATGCGCGCTTCAGCTTGATCTTGCAAACTTCCCATGACGTTAAGGAGGATCCACGGTTCTCAGACCGGCGCCGGCAGTTGCTTCCACGAGAAGTATAGGTTCTGCAGGAGCTGGTTGTCTGTCCACCCAATGTGGCGGGCGACACTGTCATATTGTTCAATCCAGTCCTTGACGTCTTCATACAGCTTGCGTGAAAAAGCGTCGGAGTGTGATTTGCGACGGGCATGCAAACAATGGTGGGAGGGGACACGGTTTGCTGCTACAGGTTTGTCATTGTTGGCTTAGTCAGCTTCGGATTTTCTGACAGGACACCGAATTCCGGTGGTTTTTCCTGGTAGCAGCAACTGGCTCGGATTTCAGGTGCTTCGTGGTGTATTTCCGAGGTTACTCCTTGTGGTACTTGGTCGTCTTGTGGTTGTTCTGCCAGGCTCGGGTCAGAACTTTGCCTACGGCTCGACAGGGGTATAAGACGCAGAATAGTCCGCCAGCCGTGTCCCATTATCGGGTAACTCGGCTGAAGAGCCGCTGGGTTCACACAGAGTGAAGGGCTACGGGTAAGGTGCCCAGTACCTCCACCTGAACATACGATTACAGCTGAGCATGACCTGCAGTGTCCCAGAATAGTGAATATTGATAGAAGATAGGACTGGAACAAGGATCCGTGACAGTATAACAAAACTAGCAGAAGAGAATCTATCCTGACCACTGAAGAAGCTGCATTGCTTTAGTGGCATTCTGTCCGAATAAATCCTCTCCTTCGGGGTTTGGCGACTGCCGTGGACGAACTGAACTGAAATGGATGTGGGACCACTTTTCTGGTAATGAGCCACTGCAGACTGTTGCCACAAAGCGGCGTGAGCTGGGTACGTAACACGCTCGGTGAAATGTCCGGACAGCTTGCAATTCGCGTAACGAGTGTGGATGAAACGTTTGTGTTGACGAAACGTGCGACAGACCAGCGGGATCAATACCAACTGCAACACCTGTGCTCCGTGAAAGTGCACGGCTACGCCGGAACAATTTCGGAAGCAGCACAGCATCACCTAAAGCATGGCACAGGAACTACCAGCTTGAAGGCAGCTCTTCGGTGCGCCGCACACCTGTGCTCCGTGAAAGTGCACTTCTACGTCGGAACAATTTGTAAGCAGCACAGCATCATTCAGCACGGCACGGGAACTACCAGCTTCAAGGCAGCCTTCCGGTGCGCCGCACAACCGAAGTGAGCCCTCGGTCATTTGATCGAAGCTGCACCGTGATTGCACACCGCCAAGCACGACTCAGGCAATTTCCGTCGCTAAACTGTGTATCCAAATATATTGCACGCGCTTCACTGCAAACCTCGAAGATTCCGATGGTCAACGAGAGCACAGAAACGTCGCCTTAAATTTTATCCTAGCGGTATCCGAATCAATCCGAGGTCCGAGCAACGTAGGTCAGATTGTCTCTTCCGTGGCAATATCCCGGTCGGTCACCAGCGAAATGCACACCGTTTCTCCGTATTTTCACGTTATACCTACGTCAAACACCACGCTGAACTCTGAACTCGCTTTCGACCGGCCTCATATGACGGCTTCCGCGTCTGAAATCAACTCGCCGAGACGAACGACAACCAACAAAGCATCCGACAAGCTCCGGCCAGCTGGGGCCAGCCGCAGCATGGGCGCTGCCATCTTTCCTGTGACGTCACGTATTTGGTTTGGTCATGTGACGTGTGGTCAAATTTGCGTACAATGGCAGCCTCCTTATGGGGGTCACTTTCGAGTGCAGACCGGAACCCCGGTTTATCGCTCTAAGCCCCTCTACCTCGTTGAGGTAAAAAGACACGAAGATTGATGACGATACAGACGCCAACGCCGCCCTCGGAAATTTTTTGAACATTAAAAATCAGCAGTTTGTCTTTCATCCGCCAGGTAGCGCAACAAAACACCCAAACAGTTTTTATTTTTCTTAGAATTATCTAAGCTCTACACCTATTAAAAAACCAAAGCAATATCATTGTGAAAATTTAATACATTGCAATGCATATCTATTCCAAACAATAAATGTTATTAGATGTCAATAAATCTGTTTTATGTCCAAAAAAGATATGCGCCAAAAACAGGTAAGTTTGAAGGGCTCCTGGAGCGTTATGACTTCGAAAATGAAAAAAAGCCATCGTCCACCTCTTGGGCAACCATTGTAGCTCTAAATGTTATAAAAGATTTTATCCTAGTTTAATTATTTCCTCAGCGGCATTTGAAGTACCACGACTCGAAGCACCAAAAAGTGCTACTTTTGAAATAAAATATCTAAACAAAAACATTTTACACAACATTAAATTTTTTTCTGCATATTATTAATAATTATCAATACATCTGTAGCTAACTTCATTGTCCTAGCACTTGTCATTAAAAACATATTTGTGCTGAAAAATGTCAATTTTAGGGCAATATTTGGAGGGATGAAAAAAACAAAGTAGTGCAAATACCAAAAAAGTGTATCGTTACACTCTGCTCCGACATCATCTTAACAAAACTGCTATATTGGAACCGCGTTATCTTTATTGGAACGTTCATAAAACATGAACTAGCGGAGCAAGTGAGGGTCCGCGACATCATATTCGCAACGCTACAAATGCGCATGAACAGTAAAAACCAACACTCACATAATATCAAATAAAAGAGGATTGCATTGCATTTCGAATGACATCAATCCCACAAAAGAGTATTTAAAAGGAGATGAGTAATTACCTGCCAAAAAGTACCTAAACTGCCACATTCGGTGGGACCGTGGCCTTAAGGCCGGTTCTCACAGGCAGTGAAGCACTGAAGTAGCGCTGCTCACCTGTCGTGAGCCGCTTTTCGTCTGCCATGAGCAAGAGTTTTGACGGTGCGATACAAAGCTGGTGAAAGCTCCCGTCAGCGCGCGCTTAGCGCTAGGTCAGTGCTATGCCTGTAGCTCTCTGCTGCATGTGTGAACACGCCTTTATGGTAAAGGGATCCTGCCAGGGTCTGCAAAACGCAAAAACTAAGCCGTCGGTAGAACTGGCGTTTTGCTTGATACGATTGAATATCAGGTCTCTGTGCTGCATAACAAAATAAGCAACCATGGTGCCAAAAAGAATAGAGCTTGGCGCGCGCTTCGGAAGCTAAAAAACGCGCTGAAAATAAAACACTTTCTGAAGTCGCTGTTAATGAATATACCATACACAGAAGTATTTTGACATACCTTAATCGGGTTCCCTTGTTTTTTGACTTCAGTACAGATCAAGTGCCGTGTTGCAGCACCGCGAATCCAAACCGGATCCCGCAATGATCGGGGACTTCAACTTCAAAGTTCTGACGAAGGCTATGGTAAAAACAGGTTCTTTTCAAACAAAGTCCCCTTCCCATTTTCCCGACGAACCCTCTCTGCCCCATCTGCTCACCCCCGCGTGTACGAGGAGCGCAAGAAAAAACGCGGAATAGGTTGTTGGTGGGAAGGGGAAGGGCGCGCACACGGAAATCTCTTTTCCCCCTCCCACTGCACACACTGCACACGGACACAGCAATGCTTCAAGGACGGGAGAAGGTCAAAGGTCGCCATTTTCAACACGCCAGTCAAGTGCCGTATAAGCAAACACGTTTTTTTTTTCTCGCTTTCTCTTTTCAGTTTTCTCGGCAGCTTTTTTCTTTAGTTCGCATTTGTTTTATATTAGCAGTGTGTTGCCATGGATGACGATCCAGGGGCGGTTCGTTCTTTGTAGTTCATCTGGAATGTTATCTCAAACAGCGACGACGATCGTATGAAGGCGTTTAGATACTGCCCCTGAATGTGCTTTTTAAGTGGAACGTGCCGTGCATCAAGTGTGTCGTTGCGGATTTTGAGTTCGACATTGGACTACCAAGAAAGGTTCGTTACTAGGAGACGCAGAGACCAGGCTCGACGTGTTCTGAATAAGTAAAGTTTGAACGATTGAAATGACCATTTATTGACTGCGAGACTCCGGTGTTGAAAGGGCGTCTTCAACAAACTCTGAAATTTTATTTAAGAAAAAAAAAAGAGTGTTAGTGTTTGAAGGTGTTGCGTTTGGATAAATGCTCATTTTTTGCGCGAAGACAAATAACATAAATGGGAGTTGTGAAATGTCAACAGACCAATTTTGACGAGATATTTGGGAGAAGTAGAGTCAACGCATTCGTTAACTCGCATTCGCGCAACGCGCGAAGCTCTACCATGTGATGTCTGAACGTTCGTGGCACATTAAGCAAATTCGCCAGTCTCGTCCGAGTTTTGTCAACACTTTCAGCCGTATAGGGCTGAGTCTCGCCGATCCCCAAGACAAGCGAAATATCATCCGTCCTCCTGGCGAACATTCCGTTTGTTTTCGGGGACTAAATTACATTGATGCACCCTGTCTGAGGGCTACTGATGGCTGCTTTTGCTCGCGCACGCCTATCGGTTAGTTCCAGTCGAGCGCAGTTAGTCCCCAGCTTTTGCGCACGGTACCTAGCTTGAACCAGATAGTGCTTTTGGAGAGCAACTGGGATGTCAGATGACCAAATGCTGCCGTTAGTCCCTTGACGCCAACTTTTTTCTTAGAGTGTACTTGCCAGATGCGGAGTTCCGGAGAGCCAAGGCCGGGGAAGCATCTGAGAAGTCGCCGATACACGTCCTATCTCTTTCGCGGTCACCGGACGAGTCTCTTTTTCTAAAGCGGGAAAACAAGAGGCCGAACCTCCTCGCCTGTCAGCAGTGATTCGTGTCCGAGGGGAGGAACGGAAAAAGGTCCCCCCGGGCCCCGGGAGAGAGTGAAGAGAGGAGCCCCCCAAGCCAGGTAGCCCTCCGCCTCACGAACAGGTAGGGGCCCACGGGGAAGGCGGCCCAGCGTTCCGACCCGCGGTCGTTATCACAGCCTTCGGGGAATGGAAAGCACAGGTATCCCCTCAGATGCTGGCGAACAATGACTCGTGAAATTCCTATCTTGGGACCTGCGGCAGAAGACACTTCGACTCCACTCTTCGAACGCTACCTGGTTCGAGTCGCCGCCAACGCAACAACCGGTCAGATGAAAAAAATAGTTCGAAGAATCGGAAGGAACCTTGGTCAGTATAGTAACAATGCCCCAGGATCGCCTTGATCTTGGGGCCCAAGAACGTAAAAAAAGGTGTGCGGACTTAAGTGTTGTTTCTCGGGGCGAAGGATATTTCTCAAGAAATGTAAAGAAATATACTTCATCATGATTTAATTGCAATACAAAGAAACATTCCAAATGTATTTTGATGCAGGAATACAAATACTGGTGAAAAAAATGTATCGCGCTACAGAAATACAGATGCAAAATGTATTTCTGAAATACTATCGCGATACATTTGTATCGCGATACTGCCCAACCCTGGTCCATTCACACAGTTGCCTTTCGATGCGTTTAAATGGGTTGACTGTGTTGCGTCGACAAGCGAACGGTATTCATTCAAGCTTTGTGTAAAACGTGGCCACCTATTCAAGGAGTAGCTTGGCAAGCTGATTACGAAGGCACAAATCTCCTGGCTGGCAGTCGTAACGCGGGACAACGCTCTCAAACTAATAAGTGTCGCTACAGCTCACCGCGTCATCTAAGTTCATGACTCCTAAATATTTGCCAGAACCGAAGGTTCAAAGTTGACGTCACCTCCGTCTTCAGGGAGGCTGAATGTTGGGAAAACCGAACATCAGTTTCGGTTTCGGTGATTTATTTTATACGAAATAATAGACTCCATAAAACTTCATAACAAGATTGAGCATATTGCCAAGTCCCCATAGAGTCCAAAAACACCTTTTCTTAAAACAAAAATTCTAAAGAGTTTGAATGGCCCTTTAGGCAGCAGTTTGCTGTGTTGTACCCGGCACTGTTTGAACCAGGGCGGATTAGAGAATGCCGAGGAAGTGATAACTACTTTTTCCAGTAATAATATGTAAATATAGTCACGGGGTAAGGTGAAGAGGCGATAAATTATGAACTCAAAAAGAAAATTTTAATCGGCAAACTGGTGCCAAACAATATAAATAAGGAGCGGCGAGGCAGCAAAAAACCCGGCGAAGATTTGGCGGCGTAACAGGAGGCGAGAGCGAGACTGACTCGACAAGGTGGCGGGCCGCTCCTTATCTAGTGTGCGTCGGCATTGCGAAAATTTGGCCGACAAAGTTCGAGCATCGAGAATTCGGGGTAAGAATGCACAGGCCCTTTTGAGAACAAGAAACTATGGTGAAATGATAAAAGTTACGGCTTGAGTAAGAATAAACGCGAAACTTCTGGAATACCGTGACCGGGCGCTGCTTGCCCGACCCTGCGCGCGGCATTACACAGGAATCGATTGAGAAAATGAAAGCGTCTTGTTCGTTTCCTATGAATGGACTACCCATCGTAGGAGGCCGGAGCACTGACGGAATGTGACGCTATCAGTGGTGACAAAATGCGGAAGTGTGAGCAAGTGGCTTTACCTGGATCAGAAGATACTGAAGAAAAACAATATCTCTCTGTGAGTCGATGTCCGCCTAAACCAGGTATTCATCAAAAGAAAATTTCAGATTCTGGGCGGCATTGTAGCATATATATCTGTGAAAACAACTTATCAGTATGAGAATGATAATTATGTTTTTTCTTGCTGTCAACTGGCCTAATTGCTACATTCGCGTACAGACTCGAATTTTGGTTTGTCGAGTATTAGACAGGTGGACGTCGGCTCATAAAGACATTTGTTTAGTATTTTTTTTATTCAAGTAACGCTATCTGGTCAAAATTTGACATTGCATTACCACTGCCTTGCGTCATATTCTTACCGAGTGTCAGTATACTCTAATGCGTTGCTTTTCTATGCGAGCCGAAAATCTGGATTTCACTTTCTCGATCGATACTATATATTTCGCATCTATATTTTAACTTCCAAAACTGACTTCTCCTTTTTAGTTTTTTTCGTGTATCTTTTCAGAAATCACATAGAAAAATTTAAACCATGTATCATTACATGGTATCTTTAATATCTTATATTAGAGTGGGCAACTACAGCAGCCCCAAGACAAAAGAAAATTAGGTTGCTTCGGCTAATTTTATTTTATTTGGGGAGTTCGATTAGGAGGTCAATTTATTCCTTAGGCATATATTATAGCGAGTATGGAAACCTTGACACTCCGTGCCGGGGGAAAGGGCGGGGGGGGGGGGGGGTGTTAAAGTGGCACACACATAGCAAGTTTTTTTGCCGGTATGCAATGATCGTAATACAAGCCGGGATTCAAAATGCAAACCCGTAACCAAACGATTTGTAGCTGATGAATAACATTAATCTAACCGTAATCGCACGTCGTCCTCGAACAAGGGATGTAAAGGGCTGAGCCTACGCACAGTTTTCCGATCGAAGATCGTTTTCAAGGCGCCGCATATGAATTTCCGCGATTCAATCTCGCACCCATTCTACCCCGCTACAGCGGAGGAGCATCCGTGACAGAGCAGAGACTCAATCAGTATCGGAATCGCACTTCTCCGTCACGCATGTTGCCGGCTGCGCTGTAGTCTCCGCTCGAAACAGCGGGTAAATAGTACTAAAGTTCAAGATATTACCACACATTCTCCACCGCACTCGCAGTAACGGAAGTATGACACGAAACAATTTTTCAAGACTGACTAGGGATTACTCCGTGCCGGGCTTTCTCACATTTTGTGTTCCGTGCCTAAATTTGGTTCAGATATTTGCAATTTATACCCTAGTTGCACGGGCAACCTTAGTTGCACGTACAAAGGGTGTGACTGTGGAGGTATGACTTAAATGGGGTTAGGACTGTCCGAAGGACATTCTAAATCGCAATAACACTGAAGTATAGCAAGGCACAGGGCGCGCCATTTTTAGCTGTTACATTCTTACAATTGTGCACTGAGGGAGCCTCGGAATGGCACCTGGTAGAGTGCCTTCATACACACGCGCGCTTTTGCTTGAGTGGTGACATCTCAGCCATTTTTCCGCCCAATCGTTTTTTTTATGCATTTTGAAGTGCGCGCAATTCGGTGTCACTCAGCTCGAGCGCGTAGCTTTGGCTGATGCATAGACGCCATTTTACCGCCCAAGTCACGCACCGAGTGCGCGAGAGCGTAACGCGCTGGCACATTCCGGACAACAATGGATGTCTTCACCCTGAGACAGACAGACATCTAGGCACCCTAGCACCTGGTGCTTGTAGAGTCTAGAGCTTGTAGATTGAAACATCGTTAGCAACACGATGTTTCAATGTATGGTACAAGCTACATTACCCTTCCTTCACATAAAAACAATTGCGACTTTAAAGAAGCGGATTGCAAGTTGTTTCAGCGTAGAATTAGCTGCCACTTTCGGTTTGTCGGATGGTGAGCATACTAAATGAAACGCCCATTTCCTTCGTCGCAAAGGCCGAACATTAGATCGTAATCGTAATCGTAATCTTTATTGGCTCAGGAGAGCCGTGGCACCGCGGAAAGGCGACAGCCCGTACCATGGAGGCCCGCGGTGCCACGTCTAGTGATGATGATTATGAGATGATATATACAAGGGGGAACGACGCAGTCTTCTCAACATCGCAAGCACCGTTGCTTGAAGGTTCGGGGTTTGCCAAGACACTTCTACCAGCTGTAAGAAGTGCCTGGGCAAAGATATTTGAAAGGGATATCTAAAGCTTGTAAGCAGTTGTTCTTCTTTTTTTTTTCTTTTTTTTTTTCTATCTTATTTTATAATGAAACGAAACGGCACATACTAAAGTCCGAGAATGTTTTAGTATGTTTTTAATACCCCAGGTTCAGAGGTCGGCGCTTTGATGACGTCAGCGCACGCCCTATATTCTCCTTCTCTCCCCCGATTTCTCTCCGTATAGCCATACTTGTGCTTATTCACACGAGGCGGATACGAATTTGCGTTGAGTCGTTTTTGTTCCTGGCTTTTTTTTTAACTCCTCTGTCTTCTTTTCTGCCCGTCTTCTTTTTCTTGACCTTAAAGGGACCCTCCGGAGCGTTCTGCGATGGTCTATTTATGGCGGTAACTCAAACTATGGGCCCTAAGGATACTAAAAATTATAAAATTACGGCCATGCGCGGCGGATTTTCCTATTAAAATTGCTATCAAAATCCCCGGCACGCCCCCCTTTCTGCGATGACCCCGGAAAACGGGAGGGGCATCTCTTTACGCGTCAGCCAATACCAAGCGAAGGATTCCGGCGACTTAGTGCGTCGCCAACACGGCCGACCGCCGACCCGCGGAGGAATTTCTCGAACACGCGCGGACTGTCGTCAAGGAGCCCGGATTTTGTGCTCGGCAGTCGTAGTTCGTCGCACCGCACCGTCGTGCAATGGACCTTTCGGACCTGACGTCCCTGCAGCTTGAAATCCTGAAACGGACAGCGGACATGGGAGCCATTTCGTATGAGTCGACCCCGATGCGCGTGTCCCGCAAACGCACGCCTGCACAGTGCACACGCCCCGGGAAGCAGACGAGCCGAGGCGCCGACGCATCACCCCATAGCAACAAGCCTGCGAGGAGAAAATATATGTAACGATTCGTAAACGCGTCAAGATTAAAACTGGTGTTTTTATTCTATCCACCTCTTCATCCTCCTCTTCTTGATATATCCTGGCCTATCGTCGTCTTCCTTCTTGTCTCCCTCTTGGAACACTACACACGCTGGGGCCTTTGTCCTCAACCCGCCTGGGGTGATATGGAATTATATTCTTAATAGATGCCATTTCGGTGGTGTTGTTGGGTCCCATGTAGTACAGCGTCTTGAGGATGCCTTGTTGACTGCACGTCTTGGTAACCATGTGAGGACCAGAAAAGGCAGCCTTGGATCCTTGTAGGACTTTTCGCACTAAAATCATGTCGCCGGGTTGAATCTCTGGGACTGCACTTAGGTGCCGTGTGTCGTAATTTCTTTTCATTGACGATCGATATTTTTTCTGCTGCTGTGGGGGTCGTTTCTGTTCTTGTAGCGTGATTTTGTCGGTGAGGCCCAGGAGATGATCGGCAGGTAGCCATGGGCTCTCTCCGCGCGCTGCGAAATGCGGACTACATCCCAATCCAGCGGTGTGGGAACGATTGCGGTGTGCAATGGCTGCCTCAAGTGCGCATTTCCATCCACCTGTGAGGTCGGGGTACATTTTTATGAATTGTTTGATGTCGCGTATCGCCCGTTCAGCTAACGCGTTGCCTTCCGGGTGATAAGGAGCTGGAAATCGAAGTGTGATTCCTTTTTCCTGTGCCCATCTTTGGAACTTCTTGCTGCGGAAGGCCGGTCCATTGTCTGAAACAATGACTTTCGTGTTCTCGAAGACCTCTCGTTCCATCAATGAAATGACAGAGTTAGTGTCTTCTCTGCCAGCTCTTGCAGCTACGATGCGCGTGCATTCATCGATGGCAATTAGAAAAGCTTGCGTTTTCTTCACTCCTTCTCCCTTTTTTTTTGATTTCTGCAAAATCGAGATGAATAGTCTCGAAGGGAACATCAGAGTATTGAGTGGTCACCATTTCGTCTCCCCGATGTCGGTATTTGGCCTTATGAATTTGGCACACGTGGCACGTACGCGCATAGTTGGCGATATCATGTTTCATGTTCTTCCATGTGAATCCCCTTGTCAGCTTCCAGTAAGTCCTCCAAAATCCGTCATGTCCTCCTGATTCAGGACTGTCGTGATAGAGTTGTAACACCCTGGGAATCATGGACTCTGGCACATGGAATTTCCCATCTTGTAATTCCAAGTGCTGGGTACCTTCCCAAATTCGGGCATGGTTTATGCTCCCGTTGAGTGTATCTCTTGGAATAAGAAGTATGGAGAGGGTGTCAGCGTCAGGAAGCTTCTCCCCGGGTCGGTGAGCAACTTCAAATGAAAATTGTTGTATTTCAGTCACCCATCTGGCCATTCGTCCCTTCGGTTGGGTTAAGTTCAAGAGGTAAGTAAGAGCTTGCTTGTCTGTGAAAAGCTTAAACTGACGGCGTTCGAGGTAACTTCGAAAATACCTCAAAGCCATCACCACAGCTAAGGCTTCTTTTTCTGTCGTGGCGTAGTTTTCTTGGCTTCTCGAGAATGTGTAGGAGTAGTAGCCAACGACTTTCAACTGCCGGTTAGGAGGCTCTGTTGCGTGTCTCTGATAAAGGACAGCTCCTGTGCCGTAGCCTGATGCGTCAGTGCAGAGTTCGAATGGCATTTGGAAGTCAGGCAGTACCAATACCGGGTCAGAAGAGATGACCTTGACAAGGTAGTCGTACACACTCTCGCACTCTTCAGTCCAGACAAACGGGGTGTCTTTCTGAGTCAAAGCGGTCAAGCACTTTGTTTTCGTAGCATAATATTTTATGAATGCCCGAAAATGTCCGGCCAGGCCTAGAAAAACACGTAATGAGTGTAGGTCATAGGGCTTGGTCAGCTTTGATATTCTTTGCACTGATTCTTCTTTCGTGCTTTTCGTTTTTCCGTCAAAAACTCGTCCCAGGAAAACTACTGTTCTTTGGAAGAATTCGCTTTCTTGGTGTTGATTTTCAACCTGGCAGTACTCAGTGCTTCGAGCACCTGAGACAAATGGTCCATGTGTTCTCCTTTTGTTCGGAAATAGATGATAACGTCGTCGACATAAGCGTTGCAGAAATTACCCAAAAAGTTCTTGAGTATTTCATTTATCATCTTCTGAAACCAGGATCCAGAGTTCTTCCACCCAAATGGTAGTAGGTTATATTCGTACACGTCGAATGGTGTTACAAAGGCGGTAAAGCGCTTGGTGTCTTCTTGTAGAGGAACCTGCCAATACCCTTTGCATAGATCGATCCTGGAGAACCATGAGCACCCTCCTGTCTCGCTGATGATGTCATCGACGCGTGGCATAGGGAAAGGGAAAATATCGGTCTGGGAATTGATTTGGCGAAAATCAGTGCAGAGACGAAACGTGCCATCTTCCTTCGGTACTATGGTGATTGGGGATGCGAACGTGGACGTCGAAGGTCTGATGATCCCGGCATCTAGCATTCCCTGCAGCTCCCGCTTAAGTCATAATTTCATTTCGTGGGACATGCTGTAGGGTTTTTCTCGCACTACAGAAGTGTCGCGTAGTTTGAATGGAACCTCGATAACCGAGGTTGCTGGTGGATATGATTCCACACATATCAACTCTGGGAATGATGTTGGTACGTCCTGAGACCTCTTCACAGTTCTGAGCATTTGAACTGGAGTAGCAGGTGGGCTATGCGCATCGTGGTCCAGCGTTACTTCGTCCTTCCAGGATATGTTCATTTGGAAGCGCTTCATATCGGGTCGTGATAATATGAACACGAACTCGACATCTTCTGCGACGAGTGCCTCGACCTGGATTTTCTTTCCCTTAAACTCGACTTCCAACGTCGTCCAGTTTTGCATCAGCTTAACATTGTCATCATAGCTGTGAACCTCGATGGGTTGCCCACTTCGTATGTTTTCTGGGTCCACGATATTCTTGTTGACAAGACTGATGGATGCTCCAGTGTCAACTAAGGCATCCACGTGTCTCCCACTGACGATAACAGGGGCATAAAGGATGTTGTATTCAACCAAGTAGACAGTCGCTTCCTTCGTCCTCGGGAGGGACTGTGCTCCCTCTGTTATTAGTTTTTCGGCTGGTCGTTAGCACCGGTGTTCACGATGCAGTGGCATGTATCGTGGCACGCGCATTGAGGCCCTTCCACGATGTGGTGGCAAGCGCGTGCATTCGCATGTGTTTCGTGGCTGCCTGAATTGGGTCTTACGTTCATCCAAGGCTTGTTACTTGCCTGGTTTACTGGAAGCTTTTGGCCGCTGTGGGTGTCGACGATTGCGCTTCTGGGGTTCGTTATTGGTCGTTGTTGTCCGTAGGGAATAGAGTGGTCCACGAACACACCCTTCAGTGAATACAGGAGGTCCTCGATGGTCTTTGGAGAGTGCGCTTGTACTTGTCTTTCTGCATCTCTGCTCATCCCGTGAATGACGAGTGGGACGATCGATGTTTCGGGTAAATTAGGATCGGCGAGCTGTAGAAGTCTGCGCTTCTCATAAAAGTAATCTAGTAGGCTGCCTCTTCTATGTTTGTAAAATATTGCCTCATCCCATCGTTCAACCGCATTTTTGTCAAAAGATGTCGTGAAGCTCTCCTTCCACATATCCCACGAATCGTTGGTGTGTTCAGCCACACGAAGTTCGTACCATTTTTTCGCATTCCCGGCGAGAAAGAGTCTTAAATTCTTGATTCGCTCGCTGTTTTCTGTCCAGCGGTTTTTCTCACAGGCATATTCGTAGAAGTCCAGCCACGTAGAAGCAGCTGAAGATTCACCGTCGAACATATCTGGCTTTACGGTCTCTTCACGCCTACGTTCTTGCACTCTCATAGTTTCTAACATGGTGGTCATGAACTGCCTCTGCTGTTCCATTTGAGATACTTGCATCTGTAGCCGCTGAGCAACAACCGATGCCATGTCTCCACCAGCCGAAATCACTTGACCAGAAGTAGTGGTCGGCTTCTGAAACCACTTCTGGAATTCGTGCACTCTGATGTTTAGTTTCACCGTCCGTTTTAGAAGAAGCTCTTTCGGCGACAATTTCGCTTTCCCGGCGATAAAGGAGATAAGTTCCATGTTGTTAGCTTCCCGGGCCATTGGAACTGTTTCCTCACCGTCCAGTTGATAGCTCTCCAGTATTGGCTGTCCTTGTTCGCCAACCGTCATAATTAAGTAAATCCACATCTTTCAAGTAATCCTGTCGACTGCGCCAAGTGTAACGATTCGTAAACGCGTCAAGATTAGAACTGGTGTTTTTATTCTATCCACCTCTTCATCCTCCTCTTCTTGATATATCCTGACCTATCGTCGTCTTCCTTCTTGTCTCCCTCGTGGAACACTACAATATACTTCGCTGGTTTTAGAACGATAATTGTAAACTATGTTTCCCGAACCACAATCAGTTTACGTTTTTGTCAAACTCTAATTTACAACAAGTTTAAACAGTGTTGCAATATTAACGTTCGCATTCACCGCGAGATGCAGCATTTTCATTGGTCAAGTTTTAGCGATGGGCAGGGAATCGGGGACTGTCTTCCAAGAGAAAATAGTCCTGATATATTTCTACGGCCACCTGCTTAATAAACGGGTTTGTAATCTAAAACTGTGTGTACATATTAACTTGCACCAACTATACGCAATATAACAACATAAACACACGATCTCAGAAATCTCCGGAGGGCTCCTTTGATCAGCTCGCTCCACTTGTCACTCATTCTTGTGTTCATTTATGCGACGAAAAACCCAAGCGACGGTCGCAAACGGGTGAGAATCTTTTATTATTTATTTATTTATTTATTTATTTATTTATTTATTTATTTATTGATTGATTTATTGATTTATCGATACTACTAATCCTCATTGGAAGATTTTTGTAGGGTGGTACAAAAACACAGATACATAACCATAGTGCAGAAAAAACCGCTATACAGAGGATAAAAAGTATATGAAACAAACGGAGTGGATGAGACATGGTATGTTCACATCATGAGCGCTTAGACATCATCCATGAACTGTTTCTTCATGGCTGCCACGACCATCCGAGGACCACCCGACGTTCACTTGTGAGAAATGGCTTATAAGGCGTGACAATTTTTATCACGCGTTTTAACATTGAACTTAAGTCCAAAAACTGAGACAACGTGGGCTGAACAAGTAATGCTTTATAAGATTCAAGGAAAACAAGCAACTATTTCACATCATATTGAGCAGAAAACATGAGCACACGTAGATCAGGCAAGGAAAAAGTTGTAATAGTTTACAGCACGGCATTGAAATAATGGTTACAATGTGCAGCGCATACATGGTTACAATATGCAGCGCATTATCCTCTTGAGGGTAAACCATATGGAACCTACACGCTCATAACAATAGATTTAACCGACAGCTGCTTTCTTACAACAGGTAAGTCTCGCCTGAGCTGGGTATTCGAAGACCCATGGCTTCACAGGGGGCGTATCTGGTTCACACAGACATACAGGGTGTTTTTGTTTTATTCTTTACAGAACTTTACATATTTTACAAAAAAAAAAAAAAGATGTGGCAGATATGTGGATGCCGTCTTTCGTTATGTCTGTAGGGCTCGGTGGACAATAAACGTGTGAATAACCGTTGCAATGTTTAATAATTAACCAAAATCAGTTAGTTAACTTGTTTATTAACGGCCTCATTGGCCAGGGTGCAATTGCAGTTTTAAAAGGAGTCATTATTAAAGGAAAACATAATTTCGACAATTCGCGAAAAGGCAACGAGGTTCGCAAAATGTGTCGTAAAAGTTTGCCTTTCTTCGCTTGATTCAGAAACCGCGTTATGAAAATAATACGTAGAATAGTGACTTAGTCATCTTGATGTGTGGCGCCGGCGAGTTTACCGAAGACACGCTGTCGAGTTAGTGACGAGGGGATAGAAACAACAGTGTCATTCTTCTACGCATCAATATCAGCAGAACCTCATTCGCTCTTTCAGCGCGCGGTTTTTTAATTAAGCGAAGAAAGGCAAAATTTTAGCGATGAATATCTCAGTACAGAACGAGCGGGTTGGTAGAGATAATTAAGCTTGAGGAAGAAAGCGAGAAGGGACGGACAAACACAACAAAAACAAGCGCCTTGTTGCCTTCGCTCAAAGCTGTTTTTCTTTTTTTGCGAACTGCTTAAATTGTGTTGGCCTTTAATAATGGCTGCCTTTAAAGCTGCAATTGCAACATGACTCATTAAACCGTTCATTAACCCTTTGCCTACCGCAAGCATTAAAAAAAAAAGATTGGAAAATGCCGACTTTTTTTTATGTGCCCTCTACTCTGTTTCACCTTGTGTTGTACCGCAGGAAACAGTACAAGCCCGAGCTCCTTGCTCTGGGGCAGACCTCGGCGGCACAACCTCACGCGCATTAAGGGCAGCTGGCATCGCTATGAGCTCGCGCTTCTAACCTTCGCTGCGGTACAACATAAGGTGAAACAGAGTGTATAAAATCGTGGTTCCGACACGTGCACCGCTCAAAGAAGAAAAAAAAAGGTGGGCTGCGCGATTTTTTCCGGATACCTCGACTACAGCGCCGCCACGAACGTCAATACACGCGCCGTCACGAGCTCCTGTTGCCGAGCCGCTCCGCTCCCAACACTAGCCAAGTATTCTAGTACACTGTAGCATTGAGCTACAGTGTACTAGAATACCTGGGTAGTGTTGGGGACCGGAGCGGCTCGGCAACGGGAGCTCGTGAGGGCGCGTGTATTGACAGTTCGAGGAGGCGCTGTAGTCAAGTTATCCGGAAAAAATCAGGCAACCCGCCTTTTTTTCTTTTTTACTTTCAGCGGTGCACGTGTCGGTACCCCGATCTTATACACTCCGTTTCACCTTATGTTGTACCGCAGCGAAGGCTAGAAGCGCGGGCTCATAGCGTTAGCAGCAGCCCTTGGTGCACGAAAACTTGTGCCGCCCAGGTGTGCCCCAGAGCAAGAAGCTCGCGCTTGTAGCCTTTCCTGCGGCACAACACAATTTTTGCGGTAGGCAAATGGTTAATGAACGGTTTAATGGGCCATGTTGCAATTGCTGTTTTGAAGGGAGCCATTATTAAAGGCCAACCCAATTTAGAAAGTTCGCGAACAAACAACGAGCTTTGAGCGAAAGCAACAAGGCGCTCATTTTTGTTTAGTTTGTCCGTCCCTTCTCGTTTTCTTCCTCAAGCTTCATTATCTCTACCAACCCGCTCGTTCTGTCCTGAGGTATTCATCGCTGAAATTCGGCCCTTAACCGTGTGCTGAAAGCGCGAATGACGTTGTGCTAATATTGATGCGTAGAAGAATGACACAATTGTTTCTGTCCCCTCGTCACTAACTCGACAGCGTGTCTTCGGTGAACTCGCCGGCGCCACATATCAAGATGACTAAGTCACTATTCTACGTATTATTTTCATAACTCAGTTTCTGAATCAAGCGAAGAAAGGCAAACTTTTACGATAAATTTCGCGAACCTCGTTGGCTTTTCGCGAATTGTTGAAATTGTGTTTGCCTTTAATAATAACTGCTTTTAAAACTGCAATTGCACCATGGCTATTTAAGCCCTTAATAAACAAGATAACTAACAGATTTTGGTTAATTATTAAACATTGCAACGGTTATTCACCCAATTATTGTCCACCGAGCCCTACATATATAACGAAAGCCGGCATCCACATATCTGCCACATCTTTCTTTTTGTAAAATATGTAAAGTTCTGTAAAGAATAAAACAAAAACACCTTGTATGTCTGCGTGAACCCGATACGCCCCCTGTAGAACCATGGGTCTTTCTCTTCGAAAGCCCAGCTCAGGCGAGACTTACCTGGTTGTCAGAAAGCAGCTGTCGATTAAATATATTGTTATGAGCGTATCGGTTTCAGATGGTTTACCCTCAAGAGGATAATGCGCTGCATTTATTTATTTATTCGAATACCTACATCGCCCAAATCTGGGCATTATCGTAGGGGGGTAAGGCAATAAAACAATGGCAAACGATACATATAGAGATACACAATAACTATTGTTATGCAGAAATAGTGGATGTCGTATCCACTATTTCTGCATCACAATAGTTATTGTGTATCTCTATATGTATCGTTTGCCATTGTTTTATATTGCCTTACCCCCCTACGATAATGCCCAGATTTGGGCATTACTGTAGGGGGGTTGCATTTCTCTCCTAAGATGTCATATCTTCGGAGAAAAATGCAACATACAACACTTTGTACAACATATGAAAACAAAGTGTAGTTATTTTTCCAACAGCAAGTTTTTTAGGGCGGTCGGTAGGAAAGGAGGAAGGAGCCGCAGAGATGGCCTCAGTTGGTAAATTGTTCCATTCGTGTATTGTTCGTGGAAAACACGAGTGCTTAAAAATGTTAATTCTGCATCTATATTCTCGTACTTTTAAGTGATGACTTGTACGTGGCGACGAAAACTGGGCTCCTTAATATAACGTTCTTTCTCGATGCCGGTCCTACCGTTTAGTATGTTGAAAAATAAAGTGAGCCTAAGGTACCTTCGTCTGTCTTCCAACAGAGGCTATCCCAGGTTGCGGCGTAATTCAGATGATCTTATACAGAAATCATAATTGCCGGTGACAAACTGAGCTGCCCGTTTCTGAATACGTTCGAATTGCTCAATGGTGCGACGGGTATGGAAATCCCCATGCGGCACATGCATATTCCAAAATGGGACGACATTCGATATGTACAATGTTTTTTTAAGGTTAGTAGGTGCCTGACTAAAATTGCGTCTCAGAAAGTTTAATGTGCGGCTGGCCTTAGATGACAAATAATCAACATAAGCATTCCATGACAAGTTACTAGAAAATAAAACTCCCAGATACTTATATTCAGGTACAACCGTTAAACATGTGACACCAAGGAAATATTCTGTGGCCAGAGTTTGTCGTTTGTTAGGAAATCTGGCTACGTTACATTTGTTTAAATTCAAAGCCATGTTCCATGTTTGACACCATGACATCACAGAATCGAGATCGTCTTGCAGTATCTGGGAGTCATCCTCACACGTGATATCACGGTATATACAACAATCATCAGCATACAGTCGGACGTGGCTAGAAAGATGACCAGCAAGATCATTTATGAACACTAGAAAAGAAGGAGGCCCAACGCCGATCCTTGCGGAACACCTGATAAAACACTAACATTTGACGAGCTCACACCGTCTAGAACTACGCATTGCGTCCTACCAACAAGATAAGCCTCAAGCCAGGTTAAAAGTGAATCCGAAATGTTTACAGCTGCCAGCTTTTGCAATAACAAAGTATGAGATACCGAGTCAAAGGCCTTCCGAAAGTCCAAAAAGACACAATCGACTTGGAAACCATTGTTAATTGAAAAAGAGAGGTCATGTCTGAATTCTACTAATTACGTATCGCAAGAAAATCCCGCTCTAAAACCATGCTGCATAGGAGAAAATAATGCATTATTTTGTATATGATTGATTAAATTTGAGTAAATGATGTGCTCCAGCATTTTACAAGAAACACTTGCTAAAGAAATAGGCCTATTGTTGCATGTGCTGGTTTTATCTCCACTTTTATGTACTGGAACCACGTTGGCGCTTTTCCAGTCAAGAGGAAGTTCGCTCTGTTCAAAAGACTTTTTAAACAACCGGGTTAGATAAGGGGAAATAGAAGCAGCACAGTTTTTGGAAATAAAGTTAGAAATACAATCTGGGCCTGGGGCACTGCTTACTTTGATCCTTTGCAATAAGGACACAATGCCACTTTCCGAGAAGTCGATGTTATCCATTTGTGTAACGACGTTTGATGTCGGTATTCTATCTACCGGGTGGGCCGGCTGAGTGAAAACTGATTGAAAATAAAGATTAAAGGTTTCAGCTTTGCTCTTTAGGTTCGTTTCGTAATTGACCCCATCTATGACATCGGGGATAGTAATGTTAGGAGTTTTCTTGTTTTTGACGTATTTCCAGACCTACCTCTTTAGGATTTCTTCTCAGTTTGGCGGGTAGAGTGTCTAGATATTTATTTTTCGCCTTGCGCATTTCTTTTCAAAGCTGAATGCTGGGCTAGTTGGTATTGCTCTTGGGTTGCCATAGCCATGGTAGCGCTTTTTTGGACGAGGACAAAAGAAAGAAAGTCAAGACAGACACGAGCGCTGAAAAGAAAGAAAGACAAGACAGACAAGAAATGCTCTTAGGTTGCCTTTGGCAATCAAAGAGCATTTCTTTTGTTATGATTTTGCCTAACTCCTTGATTTTGGAATATAATCTTGGTTCATGTGAACGATAATACCCACTGAACAAACGATTCTTTTGGTTTATCAAAGTTTGAATTTCCCTATTCATCCACGGCCTATCGTTCCTTCCTTTTCCTGTTATGATGCGTGATGGAATCTATGTCTGTGTCAACGACAAAATTTTTGTTTTAAATAAATTCCAGGCAGAATTCATATCCAAGTTTGAGCTATGCGATTGGAATTTAGGAAAAAACGAATCCACTTCACGGGATAGCGTTACGTAGTCGCCTCTTTCATAAAAAAAACACCTTGCGTGGTTGTACACTGCGCATTACAGGTCATTCTTGTAACGACAACATCATGATCGCTTATTCCCGGTATCACATTGACGGAGGAAACAAGATTGCGGTCATTGAAAAAAAACAAATCTAACAGATCAGTGCTGTTAGTACCCAGTCTTGTTGGAGTTTGAACTAACTGAGATAAGGAGTGAGCAATGACCATTTCACGGAAAGCAGAATAAATGACAGATGTTGTCTGAATGATTGGCTGGAAAGAGACCCAGTTTATATGTGGGTGGTTAAAGTCACCGGAGAGGGAGAGAGAAATGAATCGTTTTATTAAAACAATCGGAAATCCTGCTGGAGTTAGTCTTGCCACTAGGCCGACATTCTCCCACGCGCGAAAGGAAAAATATAAAATTAAATTAATGAGAAGATAAAAAGAAAGAGGATAGATATGAGAAGATTAGAGGAGGTATTAAAGTTAGTGGTCAGAAATTTCCACTGTTGTCTTTGTCACGTCTGTAGTATATGAGCCCTTTACAGTTGAGTGTGTAAACCAGTGGCTCGGAGGAAATTCAAAAATAATCTCTGAAGTAATTTCGTCGTACCATGAGTACCAGAAGGAAATATAAGTTGTGCTGTGTCCTGTATCACAAATTTGTGCTTTCTCAACTCAGCCGAGAATGTTTTTCTTTCCTCTTCAAACTTTTGACAATCGTCCAGCATGTGATTGAGGTCTTCGGTCACTCCACATTTGCTGCAGGTATCGGTGTCTCGCTTTTTCCAGCGGTGCAGCAGTTGGCCTCTAAGTGCACTCCCTGTACGTACCCGGAAAAGCAGAGTGGCGTCTGCGCGGCGGAGATTTCGGGTTAAGCACGGCTGAACCGGAGAGGAGTGGCCTATGGATAACGAGCACATATGGTCGTATATAGTTTTGTAGAAATTTCTAGTATCTTCTGTGGTCTTAATGCTAGCGGGTAAATTATGAGCTGCGGAAGCAAGTTGATCCGCTTTTTTGTTGCCTCGTAGCCCGATGTGTGCCGGTACCCACTGATAGTAAATTTTGAAACCGTTCGCTTCCAGTGTTTTTGTAGTTAATTTAGCTGCCGTTGCTGCTTTCGACATTTCTTGGGGTCTTTGTAGCTGCTGGAGAGCAGCACGAGAGTCTGTTAGTAAAAGCGCATTTTGTGGTGTGAGCTTACTTATCATACTGAGAGCTTCTACAATCGCATACATTTCAGCTACTGTTGACGATACCATCTTATCGAGTCGTCCACTCCATTCAAGTTGTAAACTAGGCGTATAGAAAGCGGAAGTACCGCTCCTTCTGGTGCGATTTACTGACCCGTCTGTGTATACTTGTAGACAGTCAGTGTATGTTATCGAGATATATTCAATTGTTTTTTGCTTGATTACTGTTACATTTTCGCTCATCTTATTGCGTACACCCGGAATGTGGCAGGTGCACTTTGAACAGTAGTTCTTCCAGGGGGGCGATGGTTTAACACTATTTCGATCATGAGAAATGTCAGGTGTCCATCCAAGGTGTTGAAGAGTTTGTCCAGAAATATGAAGACGCGATTGTTGCCTGGTTTTAAGTCGTCGCAACAGGTCTCTTCCTGCAGGCGTGGTACTGAAACGTACGTGCTGAGAAAGAAGACTCTTGGTTGCTAGCAGCGGTAAATTGAAAGCACGAGCTTCTTTGTATACATTTTCATTTTTTGTTGACCTTGGAACTCCCAGGCAAGTGCGCAGGCCCTGTCTATGTATGCACTCGAGCATTTGGGAATCTGTTGATGACAGCTTAATGAATGGCAAAGAATATAATATACGGTTTACAATAAGGGCTGAATGCAGACGCATCATGGATCTTGGTGAGTTTCCCCACGGCTGTCCTGCCACTCTACGAATTGCGTTTCTTGCTGTCAGTGTAGATTTCTTTACGAGCATAGCTTGTGCATGCCAGTTAAGCCTAGAGTTCAAAGTGATTCCTAAGAATCTGTGTCGTCGTTGGCGACGTATCGGTGTATTGTAAAGTGTGAGGTCAATTTTGGTACTACGTCGGTTTTTTCCCAGGAACAGAATGAAAGCAGTTTTTTCAAGTGAAAATTGTAGGCCAGAATCATTGAGATAATTGCTTGCTGCGGTGATGGTTGCTTGAGCGGCGTTTCGAAGGCCATGGTGCCTGTACCCTGAAACCCAGACGCATATATCATCCGCATACACTGACATATTAATGGGAAGAGTGTACTTAGGAAGGCATGCTGGTAATCTTGCCAAAACAATGTTGAACAAAATGGGCGATAATACGCTTCCTTGTGGTAAGCCTCTAGTACATCTGCGAGTAGTGCTGAGAGACGGACCAAGCCGAACCCTGAGAGTTCTGTTGGTGAAGACGCTTTTCAGAAACGTTTGGAACTTCCCTGTTATGCCGATGGCTGTCAATTTTTCGAGAACTACCGCTGGTTCAACATTATCGTATGCTTTCGAGATATCGAAAAATACCGCCAAAGTCGATTTTTTGTTAGATTGGTTGTGTTCGATCGAACTAATTAGGTCTAAGATACTGTCTTGAGTCGATAGCCCGCGTCTGAATCCTGTCATTTCGTGCGGCAAAAGATTTTTAGTTTCAAGCCACCATGTGAGTCGAGCATGTATCATCCTTTCCATGAGCTTCATCACACAGGAGGTGAGAGAAATGGGGCGGTAGGATGATGGTGCGTCGTGTGGTTTTCCTGGTTTGTGTATGGGTACAACCCAAGCTGTTCTCCATTCTTCTGGTATGATACCTGATTCCCATAGAGAATTAAAAAGCTTTAGTAGCTCTTATAGACGCTCAGCTGTTAAATTTTGCAGCATCTGGTTTGTGATTCCGTCTGGTCCGGGGGCACTTTTCCGCTTAGTTGATTTTAACGCGAACGTTAATTCTTCAATGTTGAAGTCCGTGTCCAAGGGAGACGATCTGGTCACAGCTTCATACACCTTGTCGGTCTGGTCTTGGTTCGAAAAAAATTGGTCCGCGAATTTCTCCGCTGCTTCCCTCAGATTTGTTCCGAGGCGAAATGCCATCGAAGCATGTGAAAGGCGTAAATCACGTTTGCCTGTAAAAACATCGAGTATTCTCCAAATCTCAGTTCCAGGTTTTTTGGCATCAGCTGTAGCAGATGTGTCATCCCAATGCTTACGTTTTGTTTTCTTGGCATAGCGGTTCGTAAGTGCATTGATTCTGTTTATCTTAGTTTTGCCAGTGCTGGAGTATTTTCGCTGGATCTGTCGTTGGGCCTGTCTTCGGGCTGCACAAAGATTAAGCAACTTGAGGTCAGGTTCTGGGTAGTGCTCTGGTAGTCGTATCTTTATAGTAGCCTTCTCCGCGCTTGTCAATATAGCTTGTAGTATGGGCTCTGTCGACGTTTCCATGTTTGTTCTAAAAGAGTCCCTGTGAGTGACCTGTCTGGTGCACTGTCGAGTCCCACGAAATCCATGTAGATCTATAAATATTGGATAATGATCACTACTCATTGTGTCAGGGTATCGTTTTCAATCTACACACAGGCTTGGTGAGTGGACAGTGATGTCGATGGCGCTGTAAGTGTCAGGTGGTCGAAAAAACGTTGGACTGCCGTCATTCGCCACAGCAAGATTGCATTCTTCAAAAACTCTTACCAAAGCCCGGCCGCGTGTATCATCTCTGTTTGCTCCCCAGAGGCCATGATGTGCGTTCCAGTCGCCGCACATTAAAATCAGATCATCGCAGCGTTGGCAGATTTCTTTTACACAATCTGCAACTTTGATTCAGCCCTTTCCAGCACGGACATACACTGTTACCACACAAAATCTGATTGTTGAATTTGACATGAGCTGCTATAATCTCCAAATCCTCTGTACATAAATCAGTGGTGTCAATCTGAAGGTGAGGGACGGCCTTTCTTATAAATAGGGCCGCGCTCCCATTTGGAAAACCGGTCATTGTAGGGTTTCGGTAGCAAAAATACCCTGATATACTCGGATCCTTTGGCAGACCCGCCTCACTAAATGCAAGTATCGGAATTCGCGTACATTTTAAAAACAATGAAAGTTCCGCATGGCGAAGGTGAAGACTAGCACAGTTCCATTGCATGAGAAAAGGTAAATGTCGTTGTTTGGATTTAGCGCTGAGTCGACAATTTGAAGAGTCAGCCATGACACTGTTGCAGGTTTCGTGTCATCTCTACTATGGCTGGTTGTAGAAGCATAGCTCCTTGGAGTATGGTCTTGAAAATACCTGGCGGTAGGATAGCGACGAATTTCGGCAATACAGAAAAAATGAAACTTATTATGTCTCTAATCGCCATGGATCCTCGCTGAGATCTGGTAGTACTCTGAGGGGGTCTGGTATCTTTTACCACTTTGCTATATAAGCGCCTTCCCGTAGCACCTTCACTTGGTACTTGGGCAGCGGGTGCATTTGCTGTTTTTGGGGAAGATGTTACCATGTCGTTGGTCTCTAAAGAAGCTTCCTTCTGCTGTCCAGTGGTTGAGGTTGGGCTTGCTCTCTGTTTTTTCACCTTGTACTTTGGATGTGGGTAGCGTGTGTCCACTTCAACGGTGACCTCATCCTCCTCGTGAGCTATGCTCGAGGACGGCATACCGGGCTCAACAATTTGACCTTCTGTGGTTTTGATAGGATCGGGGCGGGGGCACAAAGCTTCTTCTTGGCAAGCGCCTGGAGTCTTGCCTTAGAATTAACATAATCGGCTGGATTGTTCCCACCACAGTTGGAACATTTGACAGGTGATTCGCCTTTGCAGTCCTTTGTGGAGTGAGTCCCACTACAATGCTTGCATTTCGCATTTTCCTTGCCATATTTAGCCACATGGCCCAACGCTTGGCAATTGAAGCACCTTGGTGGCGCTTCAACATAGTCGATCACTTCATGTCGAGTAAAGCCAAGGCTTACCTTGGTAGGGCGTTCCGTATTTGAGCGAAAAGTGATCACGACTCGATCCGTTGGTTTGGCCGCTTCACCAGGCTTGCCATATCTCTGGTAGAGACGACGAGCTGCAATGACGCCAATGGGTCCAAGAAATTCTTTCAACTGTGAGTTTGAGTACCAGTCAGGAACTCCCTCGATAAGTCCATTGTTTTGCATATATGCCTTGGGGATTGTTGCCGGAACTGCGATTTCTCCTATAGAGTGAATCTTCAAGAGTCGGTTAACTGTTGCCGGCTCCGTTACGTCGACGAAGAGTCCTTCTTTAGCAGTGAAGCGATGGCGAACAAAAGTTGCGCCAGCGGCTGCCTTCAGTTCCTCACTTAGCTTGAGGGGGTTAAGGTGTTGCAAACGGCTGGATTCTTGTGTTGGAGTCAGCAGCACGGGTATACCTGTTGTCCTCTTTCGACGATGTTGGACAAGGGTGAAACCATCGTCGTCATCGTCTGCCTGGGGTTCTTTCCTTGCATCACCGTTTTTGATGTACAGCTTCGCTGGTGTTGTCTCTGGTTGCACGAAGTCATCCTGATCGTCGAATCGCCTTTTCCCATGTATATAAGCTCGCTGACCTGTTAAGGTGGCACTGCTTGTGGTGTCCTTTTCAGCGGCCAGCTCTTGGTCATCCATTGGGTCGGCCTCCAGCGAGGTCATATCTGGTGGTCTAGGTACCCAGTTTGACCCAGGAAGGGATCTTCTGGGCGTCGAGTAGTCCGGTTGTATAAACAGAGCCCCGAAAGGTGGAAAACAAAGGATGCAGTCTCCAAACTTGCCAGAAAATCAAGGAGCCGTTGTCAAGAACAACCTCGACATTGACCACTTCTTTTTCTTCTTCCGGCAAGGGGACTGTTGTAGATTATGCCATCTGGTAGCAGGTAACGAAAGGAAAAGGAGGTAGAGGAGCGCAGAAGCACGAGATCATGAACGGCACGAGAGGAACGATAAACCGACACCATCGAAAAGGACGTGCCCGGGATCTCTTCCTTAACACTGGTGCCGAAACCCGGGAAACGAGATGGACCGCAACCGAAGAACCCGCGGCATCGTCCGCTCAGCCGTCACCCGAACGCTAACCCAAATAGACGATCTTCTGCAAGACGAGAACACGACAAAGCTTGACCTCCGACTACAACTGGACTACCTGCTTCAGAAAGAAAGCTACCTAATCCGCCTAGACCGTGACATCCAGACGTCCACCTCAGATGACGATCTTGATGGCGAGCTTGAGGGAGCAGTGGAGTACCGTCTTCGCATCAGTCATAGCCTCACGCGCGTCCGACACGCCCTCGACGCTCAAGTTTCTGTGCCACAACGCACGAATATCACCCCCCAACGTCCCTCTCGACAGAGCCCAGTCCGGCGGTCTTCCTCCCACTCTGACCTCAAGGAGCCACAAGACGGTCGCCCTACCGAAGCTGCAGGTACCGAGTTTTGCCGGTAGCCGTCGCGACTGGCAGGGGTTCTGGGATCATTTCAATTGTACGATACACACCAATTCCGAACTCCCGCCAATCGAGAAGTTTAAATACCTTCTCACGTATCTCACAGATGACGCGAAGCGAGCCGTGGAAGGAATCCGACTCTCAGAACAAAATTCTGACCTCGCGGTACAGACCCAAAAAGACCGATTTGGACGACGGGACATTCTAATTGATGACCACATTCATCGGCTTCTGAGCTTGCCTGCGGTCAACAGTTCAACCAACGCAGTACAGCTTCGTATACTCTACGATGCGATACGCTTCAGAACAACATCTCTTTAAGGGCTGGATGTCCCGCCTAGCAACTACGCTGTCGTCCTACATCGTGTTCTCATGCGGTGCCTTCCTGCTGACCTGGCTATACTATACCGGCAGAAGTTAAGGGAAGCAGCACTGACACCATCAGCCGACAGACCTGACATGCGCCCGGAAGAGCAGGTCCGCGTCATCATGCTATTTCTACAGACTCAAGTGGAGGTTTGAGAAGATGTCCAAATGGACATCTTCTCAAACCTCAAGTCACTCTCCCCGGTATGGGTCATCGCCGACACCACGTCAAGAATCCTTACAGGCGAGCCACCCTTCAGCACTCGCGCTCTCAACTGAGGCTATTGGCTGCCGAGCGGCCACGTGCCCTTTGTGTGATACCACCCAGCACGAGGTGCAAAACTGTCAGGCTAGACTTTCAACACAAGAAAAAAGAACCAAGTTTGCGCGAGCACGCTGCTGCTTCAAATGCGGCAAGCGAAATCACATCGCTCGTGTTTGCCGTTCGTGCAGGAACTTGGCATGCGCCACTTGTAGAGGTCACCACCTGACCATACTTTGCGATCTATTACGTCCCACATCAGCCGCATCGGAAAACCCAGACCCAGAAGGACTTCGTGAAGGCAACGCAACAGTCGTGAGCGCCCCAACCACCAATTTCCGCTCTTCTGCTGTATTGCTGCAAACTGCTAGAACGTGGGCCCTAGGAACACCGAGACACCTCCTACTGAGGCTGTTACTGGACAGTGGGAGTCAGCGCACGTTTATCCGGCAGGAAATTTCTGAAAAACTGGGCTGTGAAGTCGTTGGCCAGGAGGCGCTTACTATATACACATTTGGAAACACAGCCACCAAACGGTCCTGTGGACGAGTGGTTTTCACCCTCCACAGCCATCAAAGCAACCAGAAGATATCACTTGAAGCAATGGAGGTCCCAGACCTGTGTACAGTATATCACCAGCAGCTAGATGACAATCTACTAAGGCAACTTCATTCCAGCGGACTTCAAGCCGCCGATATCATCCCTGCTGGGGCTCAAGGCAGAGTGGACAACGACGTCGGCGTTCTCATAGGCTCAGACTTCTACTGGCAAGTCGTCACGGGACGGATCCAGCGCATGAATGACGACCTCACCACCGTAGAGACCATATTTGGCTGGATGGTCCAAGGAACCTACTCTCAAGCCATCAACGACCAGCTCCAGGTGCACATCCAGGCCATCGGTATCCTGGTGGCCGAGAAGGCAGAGCTTCAGTCGGCGCTGTCACAGAGCCAGCAAACCGCCAAGCAGAAGGCCGTGGAGTCGGAAGAGCTGCAAGGAAGACTGAAGGCGGCTAGAGAAAGAAACACAGACTTGGAGCGAAAGCTGAACTCTGTCAGCTACCAGAGCCAGGTTCAGGAGAAGAGTTTCCGAGAGTACCTCTGGGAAATCGAGAGGCTCAAGACGGAACAGTACAAATCAAGCAAATCAATCGAGGAACTGAAGCAAGAACTTCCTGAGTTGAGCAACCAGCTTGGCAAGAAGACGGAGTTTGGCGATGTCAAGAAGGAGCTGTTCTTGGCGCAGCTTAATGCTCAGCAGCTCGAAGATGCTCAGGCCTCTCAGAATGTGTACAGACAGTTGGAGGAGCTTCACCAAGAGAAGTTGGACATGCAGAAGAAAGTCAACAAGTTCAAAGATGCGATGGAGCAGATTGCGGCAGAAAAGCGGCAGATGTCCTTTCACTACCAGTCGTATGTGGACCGGCTCTCAGCAGCTGGAAACAAGCAAGGCAATGCTGGAGAAACGAATACCCATGGGTTCTCCACTCCACACATAAGAGTCAGACAACGACGTCTCCACGTATTCAACCGGGAGACATTGCTATCGTAAATAACGTAAACAGGAAGAATAATAGCAACATTTCCTGGAAGAAACGGCATACCAAGAGTGCGCTGGTCGCCTTGCAAGCGGACGACGAATTCGGCGCCCTATGCAAGGTCTTCTCCTTCTTGAAGGCAACATATCAAACGAAAAATTGGCACAGAACGAACATCGAACCCCTTGTTTGCTACAAGCATTGCGTTACCATGACTTAACCCAAACTGTGTGGGGATTCGGTAGAGTGTTGATTCAACTTGTTTTGTGTATTTTTGTATCCCCATTGACCTTTCATGAGTTTGTGTTTTCTGCGCTACTCTGTACTGTCTTAAACTTCCTCATCTCGCGGTATGGGAATGCCTGGTCTCATCTCCAGGCCGGCGCAGGAAGTTGTTGTAGATTATGCCATCTGGTAGCAGGTAACGAGAGGAAAAGGAGATAGAGGAGCGCAGAAGCACGCGATCATGAACGGCACGAGAGGAACGATAAACCGACACCATCGAAAAGGACGTGCCCGGGATCTCTTCCTTAACAGGGACTGTGTATGTTGCCTCCAGACTTAATAATATACCGCTTAATTGAAACAAGGGTTGGCAAGAGTTTGAGCCAGGTGGCATATAAAAAAAGCCTATAGCCACAGAGGAGCCATTACTAAGCATGACTTTACACCAAATAGTTTCACATGCAAAGTGGAGATTTGGGCCAGTTGGTTCATTGCAAGCAAAAAGCGCCGAAAAAATACCTGTTTCCCTCCGTCTGTGTCCCTGTATTTTTTCGGCGCTTTTTGCTTGTAGTTTCACATGATTCACTGTCAACCTTAATAGGGACACCATTCAGACTGTTGTGAACAAGCACAAAAACACCACCACCGTGTGTGCTACGGTCTTTTCGATATGTAGTATAGTTAGAGGGGAACATTTCACTATCTGCTATGGTATTACCCAGCCAAGACTCAGTTCCAAAAACTATATGAAGCTTTGTTGTTTCCAAAAGTGAAGCGAATTCCAGAGTCTTATTTTTTAGACTTCCACAATTAACTACAATACATATTAAGTCCCTGCAAGCTGACACTCTGCTTTGGGTCGCTGTATTCAGTGGTTGCTAGCTGTCTAATCTAAGGACGGTATCTGTTTCGCTATTATACATGAAAAGTTTCCCATTCATTCTAAGCTTATTTAAATTTAATTTGAAATTTCCTCCACGTTGACGGGCGAACTGGACGAGTTTTTGCCTTTGAGGGCGTACCTTGTTCGAATAGTCTTCACTGATTGCAAACTGGGACCCCTTTAGTCTAGCGGTGACTGCAAGTACACGTTGCTTGTCTTTGAATGACAGAAATTTACTACCAGAGGTCGATTTTTTGCTTCCGTCTAGCGTCCTAATCTATCCGCTCTCTCGATAGCTTCGGATGCGATCGGTACTTGCAGTTTTTCAGAGCAAAAAGATAGTATTCTACTCTCGGACTCCGCCCATGTTTCATTTTGATTATCTTCGATACCGAAAAAGATTAGGTTATTTCTTCGCGACCTTTTAGAGAGTTTTAGTAGACCGTTTTCGCTTTCCCGCTCCGCTCTATGGAAAGAGGAGTCGCCATCGCGCATGCGCGACCCGCTCTGGGATATGAGCGTGTAGCGTCAGCTCCGCTATCGTCGCCATTTTAAGAAGTACGTTCCACTCTCAGTAAAGGTTCACTAGATGGTGTTTTTCTGGAAAGGAATTCGAAATGGGTGCCCGCCATTTGAAGTCATGCTTGGGAGCGCGCTTGACCGTTATGAACCTCGCTGCACTAAGATGGCTGCACAGACTTTGTTTGAAACGGCGTCCTCCAGAAAACGTTTCACGGTGGTCAAGAACCTCTGGCTGCTTCGAGAAATCGCTCGCCGCAATCTCTTCACGGCCGCTGAACGGTGGGAACAGGTGCTGCCCTGTCTAAGCCAGCGGGCTCGATTTTTCTATGCGAGATGACGCGATGATGACTATCGCGCTACGACTTTGTGCAGCCTTGCCCACAAATGATGCATTTTTTTGTAAAATTTGCAAACAGCGAATTCACCTAAGGAAAAAGTAAAGAAAGAAAAAGGCTTAGCTCCTATGGAAACGCAGCGAAGCCACCGGTCTTCAAACAACACGGCGCCGTTTCGCACGGGAGACAATAGATGGCGCAAAGAACGCTGCCAACGAACGAGCATACGGAGCCGAGAGCCTGCATCTTTAGCAGACGATCTTTTCGACTCGAAAGCGGCGCGCGTTCCGCAGGCGGCGACAGTCGCAGAAACAAAAACAGGCGTGGTAACAACAAGGAACTACAGTTCCTTGTCTGCTAAAGATCTCGTATGCTCGTTCGTTGGCGGCAGTTGACGTCGCGACCGCTTGCGCCATCTGTTGTCTCCCGTGTGAAACGGCGCCGTGTTGTTTGAAGACCGGTGGCTTCGCTGCGTTTCCATAGGAGCTAAGCCTTATTCATTCATTTACTTTTTTCAGGCAGGTTCGCTCTTTTCAAATTTCAAACAAAAAAATGCATCATCTCTGGGCAAAGCTACACAGAATCGGAGCGTGATACGATAAGAAAACGAATTTTGCGGTCGATTTAAAGAACCTGGCCTCTCCTTCAATCACCCTGTAGTAATACCACTCCGGCTTCCGCCAAGGTTTTGCCGCTTGCCCGCCTAGAATTTGTAAAAGAAGGTAATGTGGCCACTTGTTCCGGCAACGAGCTGAAAGCTAACTGTGCTCGTCTCTGTAGAGAACAAAAAAAATTCTACGCCTGCTTTTGAGTTGAAATAAAAGCTAATTTGTTTTGAGAGGTTATGGAAGTCAAAGATTTGAGCTACGCAGTGCGTCATTTATTGCAAGTCCTAACGTTGCCGCACGAGCGCCTTAATCTATCACATATCCTTAGGGAGCATTGAATCGCCATAAGGAAGTAGGATATGTTATCTCTGCTTCACGGCACAACTAGACGTCAGGCTGAATTACGTGATCTTGCTTACCCAACGAGCATCAGGTAGAAATCGGCAGGCCTTTTGAACGTGGTGTCTTTGGTGAATTTTCCAAAGGCTTTTAGTGACTCACCCGTTGAGACTATATTATCTTCCTCCACAACAAAATACTCATCTTCTTTCGTCTGTAAAGATAAAAAATTAAATGAAAATATTTATATTTTATTACTTTTTCCATCACAAATTGGACGGCCGTTGAAAATGATGCTTATTATCATCGAAAAGTAGTACTTTCTAGATTCAACAGCGTTTCTAGGTCTAATTGTTTATAAAATTGTGCAATACTTGGCAATGAGTCTAATAAGTAAAATAAACTAAATGAAACATACGGACCTTTGCGAAAACGAATTAGAAAGGAGCTGGTTTTGATATTACAGCGTCATCTGTCACGACAAAAATAAACTATGTACAAATTGAAACAGACAACAAATGGTTACTTAGAAATAAAACCGACGGCTTTGACTGCGCGAACAGAAGCGATTTCGGAACTTTAATTCAGACAGATAAAACCCAAATTGCTCTTGATTGGCAGTATCACTTTGAGACATATGTTTTTCTTTTCTTATTTATTTACACGTGCTATGTCATCGTGACATTAAAATAGTGCAAGGTCATGGCGAAAATAAGTGGTTTCTTTGTTACCCTCACCGAACCATAGAACCCTTCCTCGCAACACAGACCGACGCTCCTTGCTTACCTTGTTCAGGGCCCCAACAGGCCATCAGATATAAGATATGTGCACAGGAACGCAGAAGCACCCCCCCCCCCCCTCCCCTTTCTACTTTGAGGCTTTTTCGAAAACATTTTTCTGCATTCGATTAGAGGGATGCCGTCTGTTTGCGACAAACCTATCTTGGTTTTATTGCTCACACATTACACACTGTTATAACGAATCGACTGACATTTTTTGCACACACTTACTTCTCCGGTTAAAACTCTCAGCAATGCCTATATTTCAGAAGAAGCTTGAGCATAGTACAAAAATTAAAAAAAAAAAAAAAAAAACGAAAAGACGCCACTGCGAAAACGTACTTCAATCTCCGCCAGTTTTCTGACTTCATTAGCCCACTTGCTACCTCGCGCACGTACGGCTCACCCGTTTCCAACTTGAAGCAAAATGATTGTTTGGGCCTCGTCTCTTTCGAATAAATCAATGAACGCGAATGGGTTCGGGTGCCATCTTCCCGACATGGCTTTAATTTTTCGATGCCATGCCTCTATAGGGTTTTTGGTTCTGGATCCCCTGTTTCCATGATGGCTCCACCCGTCCAGTTGGAAAATGCCCTCATCCAAGTCGCGTAAAAGTAATCAAGTATCCAATAAGCTCCGGAATACCGAGCAATATACGCCCCGACGCAGAAACGCCCAGGAGCGAGGGATGTACGAAAGCGAAACAAAGGAAAGTGCGACTAGCTTATGAATCAGCCCTCTTAGCTGACTGTTTCTTGAATATGCGCTTTGGAGCACAGCTCCCTGAACGGAAGGCCACATTTTTTGCGCAAAAATGAAAGTGGCACCCAGGATGAGCAGCTTGGGAAAACACGACATGGAGGCCACCAAAAAGCGCTTGCTCGAAATCCGTCATGAAACTTTCAGGGGTCGAGGAAGGAATCCCAGCAGATGTGAATGAAATATTAGCCCTTCAAACGCACGGGCGTAAATTTGGAGCTAACCGACCCAAAAACAAAAGCAAACGGCTGCGCTAGGCACTCCGTCAGTTACAACATGCAGAGTTACCAGTTGGTCACAGATGTAAGGTACAACAAAAAAAAACTCCCCTCCGCAAAAAGTAATTTTAACTGACGACAGCCGTCGCATGCCCCCATCTCGTGTTGCATAGGCAACTATTCAAGACGAGGGTCTCTGCGGTCGTCGATGATGAAGAATAAGGGCTCTGCAATTTTTGTCTTTTTGTGGGCGTCGTTGTCTTGCGGAGCGTCGGCTGATGAAGGAACCGCTGGTTGCGTTGAACACCTTTTTCGATACATCGAATCCTTCAGGCTAGCAAACATGGGTATATCTGCTGGGTCTTTATCTGGCACGTAGAATAAATTTAGTGATTTCGTCTAGCAAACTTTGCATGATACTTCGTAGGCGCGATAGATATAATAATTTGGAAGGAAACTGCAGAGCAGGTTTGGAGGAGTTCCTCGTTAAGCAACCTTGCCATTGGCGTATTCAGTCTGGGTGCTGCTGACGTTTTCAGCGCCAAGTGCACCTGCTCCCTCACAAGCCTCGGCTCGCCTGTTGCATGGTTATGGACGCCTATAAGTAAAAGGAGCGTAAATGTGCAATGGCATGTTAATGGCCCTTAAGCATGAACCTGGTGGCGCTAGTAAGAGTAAGCAAGAAACGAAACAAATAGCAGTGGTTTCCATTATACATACCGTCAAAGACATATCGAATATAGCATCTTACGGTATCTGGTTTTCACGTTGTCCTCTTCGGTCAAAATCGAAGCTGCGCATCCTAATGAATTGTAATGGCAACGAGACGAAACCATTCCGGTTGCTCTCTGCCGCTGCTTGTGACACATGTAACCTTCAAGGTAAAGGCGCTTTTCTTCTGTGCATTTCCTTTACACAAACCCGGACATCGCCCCTGACTGATGTCTCACTGTTGATTGGGTCTTGTTGTATTTTGGAGCGCAACGTTATTTTTTTAGTTGGGGAAGGGGGGGGGGGGGACATAGAGTTCCGTGTTCTGACAAAAAGATGGTTCAGCGTTCTGTGACATCAGCGCCAGTGTTAGGGTAACGCGTTACAAGCAACGACGTTACCCGTAACGAGTTACTTATTTTCGGTAACGCGCAACGTACTCGTTACTTTTCTTCAAAGCAGTAACGAGTAATGTACTTACGTTACGCAGTTCGAGTAACTGGTCACGGATTTACGTTACTGGTTACTTCTACTTACTAAAACTTAAAACAAAATTACACACATTTTTTTACATGCTTCTAGGCGCGAAGCTAAGTGATTGTTTTGCGTCTTTTTGCATTTTTTGTGAGTATTTGGGTGAAGCCATGAAAAGGTAAAGTAATTATGTTCAGTGTCTGCATAGACATAATGTTTCTAGAAATATGGCGATTAAGTATACCTGTAACGTGAAAACATCAAAACATATCAATTCATAACTAAAAAAGTAACGCCAACATAACCTGCGTTACTTTATATCGGTAACTGCAACGCGTTCCTTTTATCTGCAAGTAATTGACAATTGGCTTTTTGTAGACACTAGGCCTATGGTAACAGGACAAAAGGCAGATTAGCTCTGCCTGACCTGGGCGTATCACTCGTTTACAATGCTCAGCAGGCGAAAACAAAAACAAGAATAATTGAAGATTACAAGAAGATAGAATAGGACATTACCAACAATCAACACAGCATGTTTCGTACAATGCTTATACAATCCTTAGTGCACTTAATACTTGGAAATAAATGAGACAGGTAATACAACTCATACAGATTGATAATATAATCTAAAAGTATTTACTGAACTTGACATGAGAGAAGGTTCCGCTGTCGGCTAATTTTAAAGCTGTGTTTTGTTCCACGATCTGAGATTATTTTCCTAATGGCTGGACGGTTATTTAAGAAATCAGGTATCAAGTATGCTAATTAGTGATGTCCATAATTCGTCCTAGGCCAAGGTACTCTATAGGAGCCGTCTCAAAGATTGCGTTCTGTATTACTAAAAAGAAGCGCGTAAAAAAACGGGTGGGTTCGCTAATTATTATGAGTGGTAAGAAAACTGTGTTTAAAATATGAAAGCCGCTTACACTTTAAGAAAAGCCCGGAGGTCCAATGAGCGCAACTTACGGTGGCAGCTCAGCGAATGATGATACCGAAACATATGTTTAGAACAAAAACGCCGTCTGAGTTGTGACTTTAATATATGTAAAACGTCACGCTTGCATTGCTTCATGTCAGAACTCGGATGGCGTTTTTTGGTCTAAATATATGTTTCGGTATAATCATTCGCTGAGCTGCCTCCGTAAGTTGCGCTGATTAGATCTCCAAGTGTTGTGTGGTAAAGTAGACTCACGAAAGTTTTTTAGTGTGTACAACTCCCTGTAAAACCGAATTAGAGCGCAGCTCTTGAGGAGGAGGAGGGAAGGTTACTGAGGGGAGCGTATACTCCTCCCTCCTCCTCACCTCCTCATCCTGCCTGCTACTCCTCGCGGTGACGACAATGGCGATTACGACGGCTACGCCACCGGCGTGACCGTGAGGTCACGTGACCCTCGTTACCTCAAGGGGGTCATGTTACCTCACAAGGGTAACGTGACGTCGCCGGGGCCACGTGACCTCACTGGAGTCACGTGACCTCACTGGAGTCATGTGACCTCACTGGAGTCAAGTGACCTTACGGGGATCACGTGACTTCACGGGGTCACCTGACATCACGGGGGTCACGTGACCTCACGAACATCACGTGAAGTCACCGGTATCACTTAACTTCACGGAGGTCACGTGATGTCGCCGGGGTAACGTGACCTCACGGAGGTCACGGGACGTCACTGCGGTCTCGTGACCTCACGGCGGTCACGTGACCTCAAGGTTACGCCGACGGCGACGGCGACGCCGACGCCGCTCACTCCAGAAACGGGCGCCTAAGATCTGCACTCCAAAGGAATGGTGCTGTGTGGTCAGTATGCTCGATTGTTTCTGTACAACGTATAGCTTTCGTTTTTGCAAAAGGAACAACCTATCAATATTTTTTTGTTGTTGTTGAACCCCAAACTAATAAACAGTAATGGAGATGAAAGTAACTAAAGTATAGTACAACTGACGTTTTAACCAGCATAGAACCAGCAATCTCCGTTTGTATAAAATATCAATAGATCTCAAGATGCTTGCATGCATTTTACGTATATGAGGTGTCCAGCTTAAATTTCTCATAACAATTTATAAACGATTACATGCTCGATCACAGAGTCTTGTAATTTAAAAAAAAATTACAATCGTCAGGTTTACCTCGTGGCTTAAACATTACATATTTTGTTTTCGTAACATTTAACTGAAGTTGATTATAGGCAAGTCAGTCCGATAAGTCGTTGAGCCATGTCTGAACCGTAACTTCTAGATGACGTAAAAATGGACGAGAAAAAAATAAGCTTGTATCCTGGGCATACAAAACTATTTAAGGAGTGTTTAGGATAGGTGCAATATCATTAATATAAATAATAAAAAAACAGAGCACCTAAAATAAACCCCTGCGGAACCCCATGCGAAATTTGTTCTGGCTTGGACCGGTATCCATTAAAACACGTATATTGTGACCGACAAGATAAGTAACTACGTACCAAATCTAAAGCATCTCGCATCCTATAAAACGGTAATTTATAAAACAATATATAATGTTTAATGAAATCAAACGCTTTTCTACAGTCTAAAAATATTCCAGTGGTGAAGAGTTTATTTTCAAAATGTTGATTAATTTTTCTTTGATACTAAGTAGCGCCATTTCTGTTGACTTTTTTTTCTTGAAAACCGTCTTGCTGCATTAAAAAGACATCTTTATCATTCAAAAATTTGCAGAAGTTTTTTTTTTTCAGATGTTCTAATACTTTTAACAACAAAGGATGTACGGATATGAGCCTATAGTTTTTAATGTTGTTAAAAGAACCAGAGCTTTGTGCAAAACAGCAACTCTTAGAATTTTAATGCCATGGGGAAAAGTAGTAGTTGCTAATGCAGTAATACATATATGCTGTAGAGGAGAACACAAAACATGGGCGACAGCTATGACTGGTACGGTCTTGATATCATCTGCTGTAATGGGTAACGTATTTCTTTACTTTTTTTTCGGTAACGCCTACAATACTGCTGCAGCGCCCACGATGCATCTCGGTAAAGAGAACAAATGAATTCCGAGTCCCGACTTTTGCTAGACCTCAGCTATTTCGCCGCTGAATTTAGCGGGGAAATTACATTACATCACTTTATGTCACGTGACCTGTAGAAAAATATTGTTTCTTCGCTAAACATGGCGGAAAAAGTGATGTCATGTGACTTGGTCAAGTGACCTAAACGAAATTTTAATTTGCCTGCTAGATTTAGCAGGAAAATTGGCGCCACGTGCCCTCAACACCTATTCAGTTTCCTAAATTTAGAAGAAGAAATGACGTCCGGTGACTTTGTGACATATGACCTACACATGAATTTAGGAAAAAAGTCGTCTAAGTGGGAAGGGTAAATAGCTTGCGGATATTGTTATTTATTTTGCTGCCATTCTGTTGTCATTTTACACAAATTGCTAAACGTGTCGTAGTTTTTATAATAACTAATAATATTTTCATTATTTACCTATTATATACATCAGTGTACTGAACATATTTTTGCATCCAGTACAATTGTGTAAACCTGCTCTGCAGCACTATCATATCAAAAACAAAACATTGTATCAAGCTGAACAATACAAAATTCTTTCAACCCAGAAAACATGAGCGTTAACAGCATGGTGGAGAATAGTGCTTTGAATCATACGAGTTTCACTACAATAAATTGAATAAAAGCATTTCGACAAAAATAATCCTACAATAGTTTTATAATTTGCCATTTTTCTATCATGCGATGCATTGTATATTCATTGTTTTATTTTTAATCAAGGAATCGCTAAACAAAACAAAAAATTTCATGAAGTACTGAAATCAAGCATAAAGCAGTCGTCTGAACAAATAACAACCAGACAATATTAATGCTATTTTTTTCGGCATCGTTTTCAGTGGTCGGATGGATTTATTATTCAATATGTCATGTTCAAAAATACATCGAGTGATTAAATGCAATATTTTATGCCTATACTAATGTAAAATAAATTAATCTGGTATAACGCAAATGTATCTGATTTAAATCATAGGCATAAAATAATTTATAGTTAAACAAATAGTTATTGTTTTCCGCTCACTCGAGCCCCCTTGGCAAAGCGCAATCTGATCCAAACTGCATAAAAAAAAGGTCCACTTTATATGAAGAAATTTTGTGTTCTAAAAATTTTGAGTTTACAATTGTGTTGCACTCTTGGCGGCAATAACAAGGCTTTCAAATTTAAAGATACCAATGTGTAGGGGTTGGACAATGAATACGCACCTGAAACCGGAATATTCCAACAAGCTGAAGGTTTAATCGGCGATTGCGAACCGTCTTGAAGATTGCATTCACCTTCGTCGATGAAAGATGGGATTCGAACGGGTGTCAGCAATCGGAGCATGAAAGCCTCAATAAGCACTTTTGGTGTGGTCAATGAAAACTCACATTAGTATATTATTTTTGAACAAGAACAAATGTAAACCATACGCACGATGCTCATTAGCCTTATGATGTATCGAGCCAGTATCTATTTGCTTTCCTTGAAGGACTTGTGTATTACACTGTCAAGCATCACGTACATTTCAGGTCACCACACGGTAGGTGGCTCTGCAGTGTCACTTCAAAGGTTTCAAATCATGGCATGTCCTCAGTGCTCCGCAAGATTAGAATTAACTGTTGAAAGATATCTGACTCCAACCAAAAATTAAACTCGGACCCAACGTTTCAAAACCAGTTCAATTTCTTCTTTAGGGGCGATTGATCTCGTGCGTGGGAGCAGCCTCGTCTTCTTTGGTGGTACGAATATCTTCTAATCGTGCTTCTGCCTTGCCATACAGTCTTTTTTCTAATCACGTGTAGTATTCCACTCACATAAACAGATGGTAATGTACCCATAGATCTGTTGATATTTCCTGGTGCATTATGGATGTGCGAAGATTCAAGGTGTTGTCTTTTTCGGAGATTGGTTTCAACATCAGGAACGGACGTGTTCGCGAAGTCTATCGGATGGTCAAAGGTGTCGCAGTGCTCTGCAAAAGCACTATGTTCTCGGTCGAATTTGCGTACATCGTTCTTGTGCTGGAGTAAGCTTGCCATAAAGTTCTTTGTTTCGCCGATATAAGATGCAGGACATTTTAAGCAGGGGATCCGGTAAAAAATTCCCGGTGCTTTTTCCTTTGGGGGGGCGATATTTTGGTCTTGGCATGAATCGTCCGAGAGTGGATACCGGTTTGTGATCCACGTGAATGACTTGTTTTGAGAGCACCCGTGATAGTGCTTCGCTAGTACTTTGAACGTAAGGAACGCTGATGCGCGTGATGGGGCGATGCGGCGCAGCTCCCTTTGGTTGTGGGTTTTGGCGAGCGAGAGCCGTACGCTTGGTGACTTTTCGGATAAACCCTGTAGGGTAGCCGTTCCTTCTCAGATCAGCGACCAGACTCTGCTCCTCGCTTTTTCTGTCAGTTTCTGAAGAACGGATAACAGCCGCCCTAGACATGACTGTTGCCACGACTGATGCCTTGTCACTCGTTGGATGGTTCGACTTAAAATTAAGGTAGCGTCCGGTGTGAGTGGGCTTCCTGTATACCGAAAACTTCATATCCTCCACTTGCCTCGTCATCAGTGCATTAAGGAATGGTAAAGTGTTGTCTTTCTCCCGTTTCACGGTGAACTGAAAGTCGGGCTCGATGGAGTTGAGGTGAGCCAGGCACCTATCAACGTCTGATGTTTTCGATATACAAAAACAGTCGTCCATATAACACATGAACACCTCAGGTCTGTTGGTAAAGGACTGTAGTGCTTTTTGTTCGATGATTTCCATTGTCAAATTTGCAGTGGCGACAGATATGGACGCACCCATCGCAGTTCCGCTGGTTTGTTTGTAAAAGTCCCCTTTAAAGCAAAAGTAGGTGCTGCGGAGGCAAAACTCAAGAAGGCGGCACAGCTCGTTCACGCTGAGGCTGGTTCTGGTGCTGAGTTCGGAATCTGATTCGAGAACCGCTCTGGCTGTGGAGACTGCCAGTGGTACTTGAGCGCTGGTAAAGAGGGACGCGACATCGAACGACACCATGCTGTGTTCACTGTTGACTTTCCCTTCCGACATGCGTTCAGCGAAGTCACCGGCATTGGGGACATAGGTGGATGTTGCTACATCAAGAGGCGAAATTATCCGGTGAAAATAGTTTGAGAAGGCCCAGAGCGGGGCTTTGTCAAAAGCTGGCACAGGGTGATTACTTGTTGTGAAGTACGTACCATAGAAATAAACCAGAGATGCAAATGGTGAACTGTGAACTTAGAAATGATGTGTCACTTCCGTCTTTCTTTTCTGTTTTTTTTTAAATCAAATTATCTATAATCTTTCGTATCTGAGCCACTTAATTACAATTAAAAATGGAGGGGACCTGATTTGTGAACATATGGAGAAAAACTATTTTCCTTGTACCGAACCACACTCCAAGTACAAATCTTGGCTAATAGAGTAGCCTACAATTGAAATAAAGTAGTGCTGTATCCTGTGTGCCAAAAATGTGCAAAGGCGCTTGCCCAGTGTGATGCAGATGTGCGCTGTGGGAAGCTCTTCGAGTTCAACATCGGAGATGTGTGTTGCATTTTAAAAGTAAACAATAATTCACTTGAACTTCAATCCATATCATTATCTGAGAATGTTTGAAAGGCAAGAAAGCACAAGTGGCTAATGTTTCCATGCATTAACAGACAAAATGTAATCATTAGTAATGAAACTTACAGAAGAACTGCTTGTAGCAGTTATTGTAGCAAAAAAATGGCTTTTGTAGCACACATTTTATTTCATTTATTTCGCACTGCAAATTTAAGGACACGACGTCCTGAAACCAAAAGCACACGCAACGAAAATGGCACAACCAAGTACTGGTGCAGGATACCACTAGCAGACAATAGTTGCTTGATCGACGGCAAGCTCAAGTATTCAAATAACGAACCTGCAGCAAAAAGATGTCCGAGCGCTTCATCATGGCTGTGGTAGCGTGCCTCGAATGACTGGCGAGGGATAGCGGCTTTTGGAAAGGCATCGTAGCTGAAGACTAGTCCTGGCAAGCTCCTAATGCTCCCAACTTGAAATCCACCAAGATGGGTCCCAGGAGCCACTGTTTTTCTGTGGTTTGCTCGAGAACGATCAATCAGGTGGCGTCCTGTGGTTCGTCAGAATATAAGCCCCGTCATTGCTGGCGATGCTGAGAAGTATAATCTGCAGCAAAAAGATGCGTGAGTGCTTCATCACGGCTGTGGTTGCGTGTCCCCCACATCTGAGCTTTTGGAGCAGGCATTTCCGGTTTATCACATTGCAAAAAGCGATGGAAGCGAGCAATTCTTGCAGTTCCTCACAGTGCCATAAAAACTATTATAACTGAAATTACAACACACAATTATTCGCAGCAAATAGATTGCTGTTGGAAGTGTTGTAATAAAAGGGAATCAAAATCAAAAACACAGAACTTTGGCAAGGACCTCATTGCCTCTAAATCTCGATGCAATTACAAAATCAGTCCCATCTTCGACAACTGCAAAGCAACAAAACAATTTTAACATAGCGAATAAACCACGCATGTCACAACAAAGCTTTTTCCCTCAAATGAAAATAATGGGAGGAAGATTCATACGAGTGGTCCTCAACTAATCGGTGGCACCGGAACAATAATTGACTCCGCTCTTCCAACCACGCAAGGCATCAATAATCGTTCCAGCCAATGCGAAGCTACCACAAAAGGGAAAGTAAGGGTTGGACACTCTTCTCGGAAAGTGGACACATTTTTCTTGAGCACATATTTTAATAGTCGCCTTTACGTAGGCAAATATAAGCGAGTAACTCGGGGTTCCTCAGTTTCATGAAAGAACAAAATTGTTTTCGTCTATGGAAGCTCACCATGGGACGGAAGTGGTTTGTGTACCTCAGCCCTATTTATTATCGAGCGGTAATGCATCATATCTGCTGAAAATATCTAATAGATCATAGCGGCCAAAGCAGTTGGCATGTCGTCATCTGCTTCCAGACAACATCTCATTAAGCGCCTTATGTAAGGCTGTGTTCAACTGCTAGAAAAAAGCATGTGTTTATGGGCGCCATTAAATTTCAAAATTTTTCTGTTGGTTACGGGGCTACGGGTGTTTTTTTAACGTAAATCCGGTTTTAAACATATGCTTAAAGATTTTACGCCAAGGACAAAATAACACTTTTCTATAGACACCATTTTTGTTCCGATAGGTTAGGCATTTTTTACACGCAGAAAACTGTATAATCCGCCATTTTTAACGCCACCATTAAATTGCAAGCGCAGTCCATGGTTTAAGTTGAACGCACTCTTACTTGAGGCTCTCTAGCATCTAATGACGTCGGTGATGCCATCTCGTGGTGTGTTATGCACGCACGGCCGCCATTCGTGCTGTAGGCCTACCTCACTGATCTCTAATATAAGGGCCTGGATGGCGCTTAGCCTCGCTCCGAGTCGGGGGCGAGTGAACCCATCGGAAGTTCAATGCTTGTCCCAGAAGTCGAGTGTTTGCTAAGTTTTATAGTGCATTTAGTTAATGTTTTGGTTCACACTTTCTTGCATCTATACGTGGGTATTAATAATCCCTTTGAGTAATCAATCTTGATAATGAGGCATTTGACCTTTGGGGCATGTAGATTTAATCAACTGGAATCTCAAATTCTCACACACCAAATGGCTTCCAAGAAGACTTCTCGGGCCTGCATGATCTGTTACTGCGCAACAAGCAGGCTCTCTTGATACAACAAAAGCAAATCAAGCGCCTTGGACACTGTTCGAACCACCGCTCGTAAGAGTGGGAAAGCCTCTCAAGCGCTCACTTCCGAGACAAGCAGCTTACTTCCGGTGGCTTCGTACCTGATCGCACAATGCGCCTTCAGCCCTCTAGTGGAGATTAGTGGCCTACCTCGAAACAAACTGCCAGAGTCAAGAACTTTTTTTTAGACATAAACTCACTGATCTCGATTACAATTGTTCGATCGATCCCCGCTCCGCGAGTGCGGCGCCAGACGGCAATCTTGCATATCAAAAAATCGCGTTTTTGGAGCGTTGCGGAGGCTGACCGCAGCGTGCTGAAGACACGTTTTCTACTCGTTCGTCGTCATTCGCCAAAAAGTTTTTTTTTAACCCTGTGTAAGACGGATACTTGCTGATTGGAACACGTGCAAATTTTTACGACAGCGCAGCGCCGCAAGAAAAGGCACAACTCGTCGAAAGCAAGCTTCGCCGGTATTCCGGAATGATCAAAGGTTCCTTGGCATAACGAAACGATGAGTCTCTGTTCCTTCGCACGCTTGGATACCGATCAAGAATCGGTGCCGCGGCAAAGTTGTAAAGGTGTGTCGCGCATAGATATCTTCGCATCATATATCGGCCAAAGAGTTCTGGATCGTCCAGATGTTCAGGCGAGTTGATATCGACAAAGGGGGGAAGCAATCTGTACAGTTGCTATTATGCACTATTAACAATGGCTAAGTTCCAAATCTACTCTAACAGATCATATAGCAGCACAAATAGAGCAACGCTGTAGAGCAAGGAGGGTTTTCGAAGGCAAAAGTACAAGACGGCGAGAATGAAAATCTTTCAAGCGCGGTCCATGTGGTCGTGTGCAGTCTGTTGACCAATCACAATTAGGAGAGCCGTGCTCAAACGTCAAGTGAAATCAAGTAGGTTGATAATGAAACACCGCTAATCACTGATGAGGAGCTGGTGTGCGCGGTATTCTCTGAACCGTCTAACAACGAAAAAAAGACGTACCTTCCCCCCCTCTTCCGTCGCCACTTAGTTACAAATACAGTCGTCAGAGTAAAGTAAAACGCTGCTCCACAGGCACATACGGCTAGAGGCACATTTCGCTCGGAAAACACATCCGCACGGTGTCGATTCTTGACCGGCATCGAAGCGTGCGAAGGCATAGAGACGCAGCGCTTCGGCGTGCCAAGGAAGCTTTAAGCATGCCGCGAGACCGGCGAAACTTGCTTTCGACGAGTTGTGCCTTTTTTCTGCGACACTGCGCTTCCGTAAAAACTTTTCACGTCTTCTCAACGGCAATGCTCATGTCTTACATTGGGTTTTAAAGAACTTCTTCGGTGAATGACGACGACCGAGTAGAAATTGTGTCTTCAGCACGCTGCCGCCAGCCTCCGCAACGCTCCAAAATCGCGCATTCTCAACATGCAAGATTGCCGCCCCGTGGCCGCACTCCGGCTGCAGCGATCAAGCGGGGGTACGCGATCCAGCAGCTATCCTAAACATCAGTGTATAAACTGCAGAAAACACGACATGATCTCTTAAATTCAGCACGCGAGAGCGCTCATTATAATTATTCAACGAGCGCGGTTCAGTGTTTTATGTTAAAATCTGATTTCTCCGGTGCTTACCGCACCCGGAAGCGAAAGGGTGACGGCGCCCGGAAGCAAAAAAGGTACAAACAGAAGGCGTTCGGGAAAGCCCACTCAGCCCGGTGCAAATCAAACAACCATGGCGATGAGCCCTGTGCCTGCACATGTCCATCGAGTCGAGTCTGATGCGTGGATAGGTTTCAATTTTGCAACTGAGTCGGGAAGCTAAAGCGAAAAAATTAGTGCGTGTTCTGACTTAGCCCGCGCTATTGCGTTAAGTTACGCGTCTTTGATTCCTTCTGCACTTTGGTTATCCCGCAAGGCGCATGCGAAGATGAGCTAGTTTACCTTTTTATTCCGGTTGAATGGTGACAGATGATCGCGGCGACAACGAAGAGAGCTGCTCTCCTCACCGCCTGTGGTGGTTCACGCTCGAGCGAGCGTACGGACCGGACGCAACCAGCGCAGCGGCGCACAACAAGCAAACACCACGTGACGGACAGTCGCTGACTCGCTGCTCGGTGGTGTTGGCTCCTCTCGCTCGGATGTCTTCGTCCGCGGGGTGAGTGCACCGGCTTTCGTGTGGGTCTCCCTCCGCCGTTCAAAGAGATCTTGGCATTCGCACGAATGGCACGCAACGTGAGACATCTGCCAGCAAGAAAACTATCCCTATAGCAAACGTGCGTGTGTTATGTGTTTTTACTTGAAAGAAAAGGGAACACAGACCTGAACTATGAAATATATGACGCCGCACATTTACGGACTTCTGCCGTCATGTCGCCTCTACGGCGTTTTGCCCGTGCGCGCCTCTCACGGCGCTTTCCAGTTTTGAAAAAGGCTTTTAACTGTAGTTCTTTTTTTTTGTGTGTGTAGAGAGTTAGAGTCGCATATACTTACGTCGTCGTCACACTCGAGTACCACAGCGGCCGCCGATAGAGGCAGTACTGGTTCGCATTTATGCTGAGAGGTTGCGGTCGCTTCCGAAATGTTCCATTAGAGAGCCTGTATTAGAGATTTTCCAACTGGTCGATCGGGGTCACGTTGTTTATAGACCGCATTTGCAAGAGGAGCTGCGCGGAGGTGACGGAACACTTGATCGCCTGCAAACCTCTCTGCCTTTCCTCCTCGCAACTCGAAGACGCAGCGGACTGTGGGTTGGCCACAGACCGCCGCAGTGGGTGACCACCTTCGAATGGCAAAAGCTCTCCACAGCTTGAGATGAACCCTTTGTACAATCTAAGCTCTCCATGTTGTGCTCAAGCTTCAGGTCGTGCTGCGTTTCCGTGGAAGACGAAGAAAAAGTGAGAGGGGACAAAGTCTCAAACTTAGCTAAATAACTTGAACAATGTGGTGAAGGCCAACCATTCATAATCGATTTGCGACCGCGCCGGGCGTGTACAGGCGCATACCCCAAAGCATTTCTAGCACGTCTTGAACAGCTGAGTAATGGCGCCAACTATTGGGAAGGCGGGATGTATATCAGCCACATCAGGGGACAGTGCTCCCCGTACGCGCGCTTCGGGTGACGCGGTCGCAAATGTAGACAGGGGTCGTGGTATTGAGGTCCCACCGCTTCCACCAACAATTTACGGGTTTCAAGCCTACGCCGTAAGTCCTTCCTTTCTGCTCTTCCTTCTAAGAAAGCGTCCTTTCCTTACTTTCCCGGTTACAACATGACAGAAATGCAGAATATGGTGCAACATATAAGACCTTGTAACATCAAACGTGCATATAAAAAGAGGATGCAATGAATTCCTAAATTGTTTATTCGAATTTGAACAAAACAAGATGAAAATCCGTATGTCAAAGCCTGCTTCACACGGCCACTTGAGGTCCCATACTTGTGGCGAAATCACACACTATGCAAGGAACACATTATCTTGCAACGTTGAACTGAATCACTAGATTGGCATTGTTGACTGCCTTTATATTATATATCGATCTGTATGTTGACTTCGAATACGCCACGCAACTGTGCTTTCCTTAACAAAACACATTATTTGCATAAATGCTCCAGCGCACAAATAATTGAGCCGCAGTTGAGCTTCTGTTGAGCGAATACTCTTTATCAGCAATAACTGAATGGTGTTGGACAAAAAAAAAAACGTATAGCTTTAGTGCAATTGAAAAAACCAAATGAAGGTACCGGTTCTCGCATTTGTTACATTACGCTTACACTACCCGTATTCTTGTCAATCTCGCAGCACGCCGAAGAAAATAGCGCCCAAAGATCGCTTCCAAAACGAACACGAAAACCGACACACCAAAACACGGCAATAAAAACTGCGCCACACTGTAAAAAAAAATCCCGTCAAATTACGGAAATTGCCAATAAATTTTTGATGCCGGTACAATTTCCGTTGTCTTGCATAACGGTCACAGCATTACGTAGGTATTACGTGCATGACAGTAATGAGGCCCTACGGTTTTTGCCCGTAACTTGACCCGTAGAAGCATGGCAGAAAACCGTAACTCTCATGTACGTGATCCACAGATACGGGAATTGTTCCGGCATCGAAAATTAGCAGGCGTGTTGTCCGTAACTTGCGACGGCAAAAAACCGTAACGGTTAATAACTGAGCTTCACGTGATGTGCAACGACTGAAATTGTTCCGGCATCGAAAATTAGCTGGTGTGTTGTCCGTAACTTGCAGCGGCAAAAAACCGTAAGTCTCAATCACCGAGCTGTACGTGATGTGCGAAAACAGGAATCGTTCCTGCATACAAAATTAGCAGGTGTGTTGTCCACACCTTGCAGCGTCGGCCACAGCCTGTTAAACTGCTAGCTGCAGTGACTTAACAAAATGGATGTCTAAGTGAACAATATAGCATTTTACTGCTTATTTATTGTTCACTGAGATATCGGTTTTGTTAAATCACTGCAGCTAACATTTTAACAGTCTCTGGCCATTGCTGCAATGTGCGGACAACACGCCAGCTAATTTTCAATGTCGGAACGATCACCGTCGTCACTCATGATGTGCAGCTCAGTGATTGAGAGTTACAGCTTTCTGCCGCTGCAAGTTACAGACAACACGTAAACTAATTTTTGACGCGGGAACAATTCAAATTAAATATCTAATGGCCAGGGAATGTGACAAGGCTGCGGGTCCAAGTTCTTTCAGGAGTTAATGCCAGCTGCGCATTCCAGAGATTAACAGCTGCTTAAACACTGTGTTAGAAATTTCGAGGAAGTGCACACAAGATACAGTATTAAGTAAAACATGTTCATACCTTTATTCTTAAGAAATAATTAGTGGGCCATGTCCACCTTTCCTGTGAAAGGCAATCTCTAATTTTCTGAGCAATCAAGTCCATAGGAAGAATTACAGAACCTGGAAAACAAAACAAAAAATGTGGAATATGGTTAGGTTATGAACAGAATGTGATGACAGAATAAACGTCCCAATTTTCACAAACAATGAGTTACATGTAAGGGCATTGAAGGAGCCTCAGCTGAACTCTGGCGGGCACTAAACAGTGAAACCAACTTGTGACTCGTGGTATGAAACCATTTTAACAAGGGAAGTTAGAAAAATTCCTTTGAAGACAGAATTTCCGCATTCAATAAGTTACTTCAAGTTTGTTGTCACGAGCTAATTTCAGAAGTTACTGCCAGCTGTGCCTCCCAGACATAATTAAACACCGTGTTAGTGGGGTTGTGCGAGTATTCGGAATTTCGGACTGTAGTTTCAAATAATACACTATTCTATATTCGCTTTGAGAAGAACTGTGCTGTTCGTGTTTTTTGAAGTGTTGGTTGCGTGCGGCGGGCTAGTCTCGTTGAGTGCGCTTCTTACCGAGCACCGTTGCACTGCGGAGAAGCAATACCTGCGGAAGCGAGCTCCGCGGGTGTTGCTTCTCCGCAGTGCAACGGTGCTCAATAAGAAGCGCACTCAACAGGATAACCCACTACGATAAACACTTGGGAAAATAGAAATATCGCAATTGCGTGGTTGGAAGAAAAGCATACATTGAACGCGGGGGTGGTGCACGTGTGCCGGCTGTATTTGAAAATAAATGGAAACTTTGTGAATGTGCATATCTACTTTGTAGTAAAAGTTTTAAAATTAAACTGACTGTTATGCAAGAGTATACTATGTTAGGCAGAGATGCCCTTACAACCTGCGTTCCTCATGCGCGATTCATTCTTTTAGAGCACAGCTCTTAGGCGCCCGTTTCCGGCTTGAGCGGCGTCGCCGTAATCGCGCTTTGCATTATGGGAAGTTTCCCATAATGACGTCACGAAGGTTACCCTCGTGAGGGTTACGAGGGTTAGGGTCACGAGGGTTATCCTCACGAGGGTCACAAGCGTTACCCTCACAAGGGTTGCGAGAATTAGTTACCCTCGAAAGGGTTACCCTCACGAGGGTCACAAGGGTTACTCTCACGAGGATCACCCTCACAAGGGTCATGAGGGTTATGAGAGTTACCCTCATGAGGGTCACCCCCCTGAAGTCCCGTGACCTGCCCCCACGAGGTCGCGCAACCTCAGGGGGTCACCTATCCCTCAGTACCCTTCCATTTTCCTCCTCAAGAGCTGCGCTCTTATCCGGTGTTACAGGGAGTCGTAAACGGCTTTCATTTTTTAACTCAAATTAACGAAAGATTATTTTATATAGCAAGATTTGTAAATTCACTCAATTGGACATTTCTATAGGATTCATTTTATGTCAAATCCTTCGTTTACTTGCCATTCCAAGACATCAGAACTTCTGAAGTCACAGTTCATAAATATAGATAGATTAAACTTCGCGTATAAACAAACAAGTGGAACAATGTTCACAAGTTTAGCTGGGTTTTTGTCTAAGGATTATGCAGTGATAGTAAAAAGCATGGAAAAACTATTCGATATTCAAATCGAAAATATTCGGCCAATACCGCTGTTCGCTTCTAACTCAAAATCATCTATTCGCACAAGAATACGTGTTAGTAAGCAATTTCGAGGAAGTGCACGTAAGATGCAGTATGAAGTGAAACATGTTCATACCTTTATTCTTGAGAAATAGTTAGTGGGCCACGTCCAGCTTTCATTTGGAAGGCAATCTAACTTCCAGAGCATTCAAGTCCACATGGAGAACTACAGAACCTGGAAAACAAAAACAAAAAATGTGGAATGTGTTAGGTTATGAACAGAATGCGATGACATAATAAACCTCCCAATTTCAGCAAACTACGAGTTACATCTAAGCGCAGTGCAGGAGCCTCATCTTAACTATGGCGAGCACTACAGTGAAACCAACTTGTAACTTATGATCCGAAACCATCTCAACAAGGGAGGTTAGAAAAATTCCTTTGAAGACAGAATTTCCACATCCAATAAAATACCTCAAGTTTGTTGTCACGAGTTAATTTCAGAAGTTACTGCCAACTGTGCCTTCCAGAGATAATTAAACACCGTGTTAGTAAGAAATTTCAAGCAAGTGCACATAAGATGCAGTACAAAGTAAAACATGTTCATGCGTCTATTCTTAAAATAATTAGTGGGCTTGCTTTCCAGCTTTCACATGGAAAGCAATCTCTAACTTCCTGAACAATCAAGCTCATAGGGAGAACTACAGAACCTGGAAAACAAAACAAAAAATGTGGTATGTGATTAGGTTCTGAACAGATTGTGATGACAGAACGAACCTCCCATTTCCTGCTAACTATTAGTTACACATAAGCAGAGCTTGAAGTCTCCCTTAGGTTGAGGGGGGTCCCTAAAAGAAGGGAGGAGGGCGGGAGGGGGGGTTTTGACGAAATGTATTAGATGCACATAAAATAACACCCACTGCTGACTCTGTCCCCACCGTACCTGCAACCCTCGAATTCCTAATCCCCAAATGTCACGTTCCTGAAAACAAGCTATTTTATTGCAAGATATGATTTTGATTTCACAAATGCTGGGGCTGTGGAGGAGGGTCCCAGACCATCCGTTAAAATCAGTGGGGGACCCCCTGAGACGACCCAGACTTTAAGCGCTGCACATAAGTGCAGTGCAGGAACCTCAGCTTAATTCTGGCAAACGTTAGACAGTGAAACCAACTTATGACTTATGCTACGAAACCATTGTAGCAAGGGAAGTTTGAAAAATGCCTTCGAAGATAAAGTTGCCGCATTCACGGAGTTTCTTCAAGCCTGCTGTCGTAAGTTAATTTCAGATGTTACTGCCAAGTGCACGTCCCAGAGATAAACAGGTGCTTGAAAACCATGTTAGTAAGAAATTTCGAGGAAGTGCACACAAGATGCAGTAGGAAGTAAAACATGTGCATACCTTCATTCTTGAAAATTAATTCATGGGTCATGTCCAGCTTTCATGGGGAAGGCAATCTTCATAACTTCCAGAGCAATCAAGTCCATATGAACAACTACAGAACCTGGAAAAAAAATGTGGAATGTGGTTAGGGTCTGAATAGAATGCGATGACAAACTAAACCTCCCGATATTCAACCTATGAGTTACACGTAAGTGCACTGCAGGTGCCAGTGTGATTTAAGAAAGTGCACCTCCCAGAGATAAACAGGTGCTTGAACACCGTGTTAGTAAGAAATTTCGAGGAAGTGCACACACAAGATGCAGCAGGGAATAAAACACGTGCATACCTTTATTCCTGAGAATTAATTCGTGGGTCACGTCCAGCCTTCCTGTGGAAGGCAATCATCATAACTTCCAGAGCAATCAAGTCCATATAAACAACTACAGAACCTGAAAAAAAAATGCGTGATGTGGTTAGGTTCTGAATAGAATGCGATGACAAACTAAACCTCCCGATATCTGCAAACTATGAGTTACACGTAAGTGCACTGCAGGTGCCAGTGTGATTTAAGAAAGCTGTAAACCCCAAATGAAACTACTTGAAAGGGGCATGGACACAGAAATTAGGCAAGTTAGAGTATTTGTTACATGACAGAACGATAGCTTATTGCATATACACTAAACAATTCAGAATATTTAAAACTCCAATAATTACAAAATTATTTTTTTTAATGTTCATCATGTTTATCTGGGGACCAGGATACCTTGACACAACTCCTACTGTGGCGACGGCAGCTCGTCGATAAACCATGTGACTCTGATTAAGACGTTAAACAATCTCTCTTTCGTTGTTCTCTACCCGCGTTCGCCACGCCACGCCTGTCCGTTACTCAGGCTCTGTACCTAAGTGACGTTGCATTCGAAGGAGCAAGCTGTGCCAGATATTCCAACTTCCCAAAAATTGGGAGGGAAAAGTGGGACAAAGGAGCTTAGTTGAGGCGAGGGACGCCTGGGCGCCTTCTGATCCATACCTGAAAGTGCATACAAGAGATCTACGAGTGGCACCGCCCCGCAGCTTGGGACTGACAAGAGACACTAAAGGGACAAGGCAGATGTCGTCACCAAGGCCTGGCTCGCTGAGTAGGTGGACCCAAGGGTCCCGCAACTAATTAGAATTTTTTGTGTGAAACTAATGCCTTTTTTGATAAACTAATTTGGCAGCTTTATAGTAACATGTAATGGGCTTCGGTGACATAGTTAGATTTCATTTTTTCCATTCCTGAAAAATCTAGAATCATTTGATTTCTAAAATAATACCTACAGCTGTTCTTTTGTTTTACACATACACGTAAACAATTGTTTGTGTGTACGTGAAATTAATGCTTAACCTATTTAGAATATTGTTATTGCCACTACAAATTCTTGTTCCCCCCCAATGCATTCCACGAGAATGCCCTTAAGGTAATGAACTTGAACTTGAGCTGAAGTAACTCCCATGAAACATAGCGTGGACTTTTATGGTACTCCAACAACCAAAACAGAGCCCAAGTGATCCTACTCGTCAATATAATTAGGATAAAAATGCATGGCGACTAAAATTGTAGACTGGCTTGTTGATACATCACAAAGGAAACATAAAAAACAGGTACGGATAGAAGTGACTCGGCAAACAAAAGGATCTCTCAGTGGAGGTTGCTACCAGGAATTACAGATAAAACAAAACATAGAAGATAACTTAAATCATATGGCACCACCTACCCCCATGGATATCAGTTTGTGTATTGAACAGAGAAGAGGAGCAAAAAAAAAAAAAAAAACGTTGCAAGAGGAGACACCTTCAGGTGCATTGTATGGTGGGAACAATATGTGATCCACTTTTGCGTAGCCTATGCAGGTCAAGCAAAGCCCTATATCAAAGCCAGCCCTCGGTGTCGTGTGAACATTTGGCAGTACAGTTACCAGATGCGGTTGCATGACCGAGTTCAATAAGATGAGATAACTGCAGGCTATCAGGATAGAATCGCAAGGATATGTGGAAGCTGGTGAAATTTTGGCTCGTGAAAACCACAACTGCTTCCTCATCCGGTCCATCCCTTAGTTAAAAAAGGAACTTATCACCTTCAACCAATAAACAAAAGCAAGCAACCTCGGCATTCAGATAAGGTAGGTGGCACAGGGTGATTCCTTGTTGTGTAGTATGTACCATAGAAATAAACCAGAGATGCAAATGGTGAACTGTGAGCTTAGAAATAATGTGTCACTTGTCTTTTTTGTTTTTTTGGGAATCAAATTATTTACAATCTTTCTTATCTGTGCCACTTATATATAATTGAAAATGGAGGGAACCAGATTTGTGAACATATGAAGAAAAACTACTTTCCTTGTACCGAATGACACTCCAAGTACAACTCTTAGCTACCGCAGAATACCATGCATCCGCCCATTCCACATTAAGCGCCGATATCCAAATTTTTAAGATCCGAGAAAATATGCATAGTACATTTGTACGTAAAATTGATGACCAGGCAAGCGAACATTCTCCATTTTTTTCGCAATTATCTCTAAATTTTGAGTGGGCGCTTGCCTGGTATTTTACAGTAATACAGTAGCCTACAGTTGAAATAAAGTAGTGTTGTATCCTGCATGCCAAAAGATACACAAAGGCTTGCCCAGTGTGATGCAGATGGACGCTGCGGGAAACTCTTTGAGTTGAACATTGGAGATGCGTGTTACATTCTAAAAGTAAACAATGAAGCCCGCCCCCCCCCCCCCCCCCGGTTCAACTTCAAACCATATAATTATCTGAGCATGTTTCAAAGGCAAGAAAGCACAAGTGGCTAATTTTTCCATGCATTAACAGACAAAATGTAATCATCAGTGGTGAAGCTTACAAAAGAACTGCTTATAGCAGCTTCTGCAGCAAAAACATGGCTTTTGTAGCACATATTTCATTTAATTTATTTCACACTGCAAACTTAAGGACATGACGTCCCGAAACCAAGACCACAAGCAACGAAAACAGCACAACCAAGCACCGGGGCAGGATACCACTAGCAGACAATAGTTGCTTGAACGACGGCAAGTTGAAGTATTCAAATAACGAACCTGCAGCAAAAAGATGTCCGAGCGTTCCTTCATGGCTGTGGTAGCGTGCCTCGAATGACTGGCGTGGGATAGCGGCTTCTGTAGAGGCATTGTAGCTGAAGACCAGTGCTGGCAGGCTCCTAATGCTCCCAACTTGAAATACACCAAGATGGGTCCCAGGAACCACTGTTTTCCCGCGGTCGGCTCGAGAACAATCAATTTCGTGGCGTCCTGTGGTTCGTCCAGCATATGGGCCCCGTCACTGCTGGCGATGCTCAGAAGTATAATCTGCAGCAAAAAGATGCGTGAGCGCTTCATCACGGCTGTGGTAGCGTGTCCCCCACATCAGAGCTTTTGGAGCAGGCGATTCCGGTTTATCACATTGTAAAAAGCGATGCAAGTACTATAGAAATTCCCGCAGTTCCTCACAGTGTCATAAAAACTATTATAATTGCAATTATGATACACAATTATTCACAGGGGATAGAAAGCAAAAACACAGAACTTCGGCAATGACCTCATTGCCTTTAAAGCTTGATGCAATAACTAAATCAGTCCCATCTTCGACAACTGCAAAGCAACAAAACTATTTAAGCATAGCGAATAAACCACACGTCACAACAAGCATTTTTCCCCAAAATGAAAGTAATGGGAGGAAGATTCATACGAGTGTTCCTCAAGTAATCGGTGCCACCGAACCAATGATTGACTCCGCTCTTCCTCCCACGCAAGGCATCAATAATCGTTCCAGCCAAGGAGAAGCTACTACAAAAGGGAAACTAAGGGTTGGACACTCTTCTCGGAAAGTGGCCACTTTTTGCTTGAGCATATATTTTAATAGTTGCTTTTACATAGGCAAATATAAGCGAGTAACTTGGGGTTCCTCAATTTTATGAAAGAAAAAAATTGTTTTCGTCTATGGAAGCTCACCGTGGGACGGAAGTGGTTTGTGTACCTTAGTCCTATTTATTATCGAACGGTAATACATCATATCTACTGAAAGTATTTAATGAATCATAGCGGCCGAAGCAGGTGGCATGTCGTCATCTGCTTCCAGCCAGCATCTAATTAAGAGCCTCAAGTAAAAGTGTGTTCAACTGCTAGATCAAGGCATGTGTTCATGGGCACCATTAAATTGCAAAATTTTGCTGTTGGTTACGGGAATATGGGTAGTTTTTCAACGTAAATCCGGTTAAAAACAGATGCTTGAAGATTTTATGTGAAGAATAAAATAACACTTTTCTATAGACACCATTTTTGTTCCAATAGTTTAAGCATTTTTTACACGCAGAAAACTGTATAATCCGCCATCTTTAACGCTGCCATTAAATTGCAAACACACTCCATGGTTTAAGTTGAATGCAATCTTACTTGAGGCTCTCTAGCATCTTATGACGTCAGTGGTGCCACCTGTTGTGCCACCCGTGGTGCCACCGACGTCATGCACGCACGACCGTCGTTCGCGCGGTAGGCCTACCTCACTGATCTCTAATATAGGGGCCTGGAAGGCGCTTAGCCTAGCTCGGAGTCGGGCACGAGTGAAGCCATCGGAAGTTCGATGCTTGTCCCAGAAATCGAGTGTTTGCTGGGTTTTATAATGGATTCAGTGAATGTTTTGATTCATGCTTTCTTGCATTTTTACGTGGGTTTTAATAATCCTTTTTAGGAATCAATCTTGAGAATGAGGCACTTGAACTTGGGGAGTGTACACTTAATCAACTAGAATCTCGAAATTCTCAGACATGAAATGGCTTCCAAGAAGACATCTCGGGCCTGCATGAACGCGACAAGCAGGCTCTATTGTTATAACAAAAGCAAATCAAGCGCCTTGGACACTGTTTCGACCACCGCTCGTAAGAATGGGAAAGCCTGTCAAGCGCTCACTTCCGGGACAAGCTGCTTACTTCCGGTGGCTTTATACCTGTTCGCTCAATGCGCCATCCAACCCTCTAGTGGAGATTATTGGCCCACCTCAAAACAAACTGCCATAGACAAGAACCTTTTTTACACATAAACTCACTGATCTCTATGACAATTGTTCAATCGCGCATCCCCGCTCAGCGAGTGCGGCCACCAGACGACAATGTTGCACGTCGAAAAATTGTGTTTTTGGAGCGTTGCCGAGGCTGGCCGCAGCGTGCTGAAGACACATTTTCTACTTGTTCGTCGTCATTCGCCAGAAACATTTTTTTAAAACCCTGCGTAAGCCGGATACTTGCTAATGAGAACATGTGTGAGTTTTTCCGGAAGCGCAGTGCCGAGAGAAAAAAGCACAACTCATCGAAAGCAAGTTTCGACGGTCTTGCGGCATGATCAAAGCTTCCTTGGCATGCCGAAGCGCTGAGTCTCTGTGCCTTGGCACGCTAGATTTGTGAACATATGAAGAAAAACTATTTTCATTGTACCGAACGACACTCCAAATGCAACTCTTAGCTACCGTAGAATACCATGCATCCGCCCATTCCACATGAAGTGCCGATATCCAAATTTCTAAGATCTGAGAAAATATGCACAGTACATTTATATGTAAATTTGATGACCAGGCAAGCGCCCATTCCCCCATTTTTTTCGCGATTATCTCTAAATTATGAGTGGGCGCTTGCCTGGTATTTTACGGTAATGCAGTAGCGTACAATTGAAATAAAGTAGTGTTGTATCCTGCATGCCAAAAGATGCACAAAGGCTTGCCTAGTGTGATGCAGATGGACGCTGCGGGAAGCTCATTGAGTTGAACATTGGAGATGCGTGTTACATTCTAAAAGTAAACAATGAAGCCCCCGCACCCCCCCCCCCCCCCCCCCCAGTTCAACTTCAAACCATATAATTATCTGAGCATGTCTCAAAGGCAAGAAAGCACAAGTGGCTAATGTTTTCATGCATTAACAGACAAAATGGAATCATCAGTGCTGAAGCTTACAAAAGAACTGCTTGTAACAGCTTCTGCAGCAAAAACATGGCTTTTGTAGCACATATTTCATTTAATTTATTTCACGCTGCAAACTTAAGGACATGACGTCCCGAAACCAAGACCACACGCAACGAAAACAGCACAACCAAGCACCGGGGCAGGATACCACTAGCAGACAATAGTTGCTTGAACGACGGCAAGTTGAAGTATTCAAATAACGAACCTGCAGCAAAAAGATGTCCGAGCGTTCCTTCATGGCTGTGGTAGCGTGCCTCGAACGACTGGCGTTGGATAGCGGCTTCTGTAGAGGCATCGTAGCTGAAGACCAGTGCTGGCAGGCTCCTAATGCTCCCAACTTGAAATCCACCAAGATGGGTCCCAGGAACCACTGTTTTCCCGTGGTTGGCTCGAGAACAATCAATTTCGTGGCGTCCTGTAGTTCGTCCAGCATATGGGCCCCGTCACTGCTGGCGATGCTCAGAAGTATAATCTGCAGCAAAAAGATGCGTGAATGCTTCATCACGGCTGTGATAGCGTGTGCCCCACATTTGAGCTTTTGGAGCAGAAATTACGGTTTATCACATTGTAAAAAGCGATGCAAGAACTATAGGAATTCCCGCAGTTCCACACAGTGTCATAAAAACTATCATAACTGTAATTATGACACACAATTATTCACAGCAAAAAGAATGCTGTTGGAAATGGGGATAGAAAGCAAAAACACAGAACTTTGGCAATGACCTCATTGCCTTTAAAGCTTGATGCAATAACTAAATCAGTCCCACTTTCGACAACTGCAAAGCAACAAAACTATTTAAACATAGCGAATAAACCACACGTCAGAACAAGCATTTTTCCCTAAAATGAAAATAATGGGAGGAAGATTCATTCATACGAGTGTTTCTCAAGTAATCGGTGCCACCGAAAGAATGATTGACACCGCTCTTCCCCACACGCAAGGTATCAATAATCGTTCCAGCCAAGGAGAAGCTACTACAAAAGGGAAACTAAGGGTTGGACACACTTCTCGGAAAGTGGCCACTTTTTGCTTCAGCATATATTTTAATAGTCGCTTTTACGTAGGCAAATACAAGCGAGTAACATGTGTGAATTTTTACGGAAGCGCAGTGCCGCAAGAGAAAGGCAGAACTCGTCGAAAGCAAGTTTCGACGGTCTTGCGGCATGATCAAAGCTTCCTTGGCATGCCGAAGCGCTGAGTCTCTGTGTCTTCGCACGCTAGGATACCGATCAAGAATTGGTGCCGCGAAAATGTTTTGAAGGTGTGTCGTGCACAGATGCCTTTGCATCTTATATCGGCTAAAGAGTTCTGGAGCATCCAGATGTTCAGGCGAGTTGCTATCAATAAAGGGGGGAAAGCAATCTGTACAGTTGCTCTTATGCACTATTAACCATGGCTGTGTTCCAAATCTACTCTAATAGATCACATAGCAGCACAAATAGAGCAATGCTGTAGAGCAAGGAGGGTTTTCGAAGGCAAAAGTACAAGACGGCGAGAATGGAGATCTTTGAAGCGCGGTCCATATGGTCGTGTGCAGTCTGTTGACCAATCACAATTATTCGAGCCGTGCTCAAACGTCAAGTGAAATTAAGTAGGTTGATAATGAGACACCGCTGATCACTGATGAGGAGCTGTTGTGCGCAATATTCTCTGAACCGTCTAGCAAAAAAGAAGAAAAAAAGAAGTACTTTCCCCCTTTCTTCCGTCGCCACTTAGTTACAAATACAGTCGTCAGAGTAAAGTAAACCGCTGCTCCAGAGGCACATACGGCTACAGCCACATTGCACTCGCAAAACACATTCACACGGTGTCGATTCTTGACCGGCATCCAAGCGTGCGAAGGCATAGAGACGCAGCGCTTCGGGGTGCCAAGGAAGCTTTGAACATGCCGCGAGACCGGCGAAACTTGCTTTCGACGAGTTGTGCCTTTTTTATGCTGCACTGCGCTTCCGTAAACATTGTCACGTGTTTTCATTCGCAAGTCTCATATCTTACATAGTTTTAAAGAACTTCTTCGGTGAATGACGACGAACGAGTAGAAACCGTGTCTTCAGCACGCTGCCACCAGCCTCAGCAACGCTCGAAAAGCGCGCTTTCTCAACATGCAAGATTGCCGTCCGGTGGCCGCACTCGGGCTGCAGCGATCAAGCGGGGGTACGCGATCCAGCAATTGTCCTAAACATCAGTGTATAAACTAGAGAAAACACGACATGCTCTTAAATTCAGTACGCGACAGCGCTCATTATGATTATTCAATGAGCGCGCTTCAGTCTTTCATGTTAAAATCTGATTTCTCCGGTTCTTACCGCGCCCGAAAGCGAAAGGGTGACGGCGCCCGAAAGCGAAAGGTACGAACAGAAGGAGTTCGGGAGAGCCCACTCAGCCCAGAGCAAACCAAACAGTCATGGCGATGAGCCCTGCGCCTGCACACGTCCATCAAGTCGAGTCTGATGCGTGGATAGGTTTCCCTCGCGCAACTGAGTCCGGAAGCTAAAGCAAAAAATATGGCGCGTTTTCTGACTCAGCCCGCGCCATTGCGTTAAGTAACGCGTCTTTGATTCCTTCTGCACTTCGGTTATCTCGCAAGGCGCATGCGAAAATGAGCTGGCTTACCTTCTTAGTCCGGTTGAATGGTGAAAGATGATCGCGGCGACGACGAAGAGTGTTGCCGCCCTTCCCGCCCGTGGTGGTTCACGCGCGAGCGAGCATACAGACCGGGAAGTAAACATCACGTGATGGACGGCGCTCCTTGCTCGGTTGTCGTCGTCCGCGAGCTGAGTGCGCCGGCCTTTGGGTGGGTCTCCCTCCGCCGTTCGAAAGAGATTTTAGCATTGGCACGAATGGCACGTAACATGAGACATCTGCCAACAAGAAAACTATCTCTAGAGCAAACGTGGCGTGTGTTATGTGTTTTTACTTCAAAGAAAAGGGAACACAGACCTGAACTAAGAAGTATGTGAAGCCGTACATTTACGGACTCGAGCCGTCATGTCGCCTCTACGGCGTTTTGTCCGTGCGCGCCTCTCACGGCGCTTTCCAGTTTTGAAAAAGGCTGTCAACTTACGGTTTTTTTTTACAGTGCACACCAACAACATTCAGCGACTCCGGCGACGACTGTATTTCTTCTTTTGGCTGAAATGCGCTTCTGTATACCTCAGCCATGTGAGACCAATCCGTCTCGTCGACTCTTTGAACGAGAGACCGAAAGGCCATCTTCAGACGGTAGTGCTTCCGCACAGGTACCCCCACGTGGAATAGTGCCAGCGGATCCTTTGACTCAGTCAATCTGGGGTAGAAAGGGCGCATGTAGCGGGGAAACTGTCTGGCAGTGATGCACAGCCGGCCTTTCTTTGAAGCGCATTTGAAGCAGTCATCAAACGTGCCCTCGTCCGCCTGCGGATCAAGAGATCTCTTCAATGTTCTCACGACTACGCTTCCGTACGAATCAGGGACGTCTGAGCTCCAAGGCGTATCTCTGGTAGCGCATGGTCGAATTGCGCGAGCATCCAAAGCCGTATCAAGTTTATTCAGATCGTCCACGATTGGTTCTGGAATGCGAGCGACCAGCCACGAAGTCAATTGGCCTTTAAAGTACACCGAAATGGAGAAGCTGCCCAGGACCCATGCTAGGACGGCAATGCGGCGACTCGTACAGAAGCGGGTAGAGGCTGGCAAAGCACAAGACGTCGAATAGAACGTCGCAACAAGAAAAAGCATGGTGTCGTTGGCCACGATAATCCCAGATGTAGTAGCATCTAATAAATCTGTAACAACAAGAGTGATGAAGCAAAATGCGAGACATAGCACCAAAAAAATCAGCGACAGCTTCGACCCTTCGAGGGCATATTTTGGATTGATTGGTATCGTGCCTGATTCCTTAACGTAGAACGTGAAGGCTCCGATGTGGTTGACTATTGGTACATCGTAATCTCTAAGAAGTTCGCTAGAGCATTGCTGAAAGATCATTAAAATATCAATTTTCTCGGCCCGGTAATTGCGCACACTATCCTCTACTGAGAATACTGTCTTTAATAGTGTTGCATTAAGGAGAGTCAGTGCCTGTAGTATTATTTCTCCTCTGTATACATCGCAAGTGGTGAAGCGCTTAGATATGCCGGGCGACGCCCTGCAGGCTATGCTTACCGCCTTCCCGGAGAACGTAAGGAAACTACGCGGGAAACTTTCCCCGGGGTGATTTTTTAAAGTGTAATCCGTATCGCGCAGTTGATATTCGCGGGACCGATTGGAACCCATATCAATTATTACCATTCCAGATTTCTGGAATTGTGCCGAAGCAACGCAACAACAAAGCCTCACCTGCTGACTACGAAACACGTAAAGGGAACGTAGGCATGTCTCGAAATGTCCGATCACCAGCCATTTCGTTGCATACTACAACCTGTAGTGTTTGGGCACCGGGTCGATGCAGGCTTCTGGCGTTCCCCGATGACGGTATGCCATAAGGAGGGTCCGAGCTCCGTGCACAGCGTTGTCTTCAATGAGGGTACCTAGTTCGCCCCAGTGCCCGCACCACCGAGTCCCTTTCACATCGAGGCTCTTCTGCCATTGAATATCTTGGGCGTCCCAAGATCCGCCGCAGCAGACAAAACTGGCATCCTGGCCCCAGCGAGTCCAGTTGTGAAGGAATGAATTAAATTCTTGAGCTGATTCACCATAGCAGTTCGCCACTGACATATAGATGGCGTTACTTACGAAAAACAGAAAGAGCATGTTTCTCAAAGATTGGAGCATCATTTCGGCACTAGCATGGTCTAAGTGTGACAAAGCTTCATACAAAATAACCACAAACTACTATTCAGGTGTTTCCAATACCTTCCAGTGCGCGGCTTTTATACCGCACTGTATTTGTCTTCTACCCAGACCAAGTTGAGTGAACTAATAGTCTTTGGACACGACGGAAACAAGATGCTGTCCGGTGTTCAAAATAGTGCGCGCACGTAGGGTGGCCTGAGTACCTTCTGATGCGAACCGTTGAAATGAAAACTCGAAAAACACGTAATCCGTTTGTGGATCTCAAATTATGTTATAGCGTGATATACTCCGGTGATCATGTTGTCACTGTCCGAAGTCGTTATTCCAAGATATTGAAAGACAGAATTCTTGATTGTACCACCAATCTTTTGGTAAATAATATATTTATCCTCATTTATAAGGTAAGATTAGACTTTATAAAGTGGCTCTTCTTTAATGATTTTTCTTTTCCGCCGTTTTATAAGACGGTTTCAGTCGATATCAGATCCCAGCACGCAGGTGCGGGAAGATGCCAAAAATACTGTAAAGACTGCCGGGTTGCATTTTATAATATATGAATGTCACATTGGAGCTTCATATCGGCACAAAGCGTCACCTACTTCTGACTGAGTTTGATTCTAGATTACCATGAATTAATTTTCATGCGTTGAGAATGCCAGCCAGCGCGCGGTTCTTAGACCGAAGTGTACTTGCCTTCCACTTGGACCTTATTGAGCGAACTCCCATTCCTTGAACACAAAGAAAAGAAGATGCTGTTTTGTGCAGAAAATAGCGCACGCACGTTGTGTGTACTGAGTACCTTCTGGTGTGGTCCGTTGACATGGAAATTGGAACCTGGAATTGGTTCATTGATGCCAAATGATGTTATAGCGTGACATACTCAGTGTTTATGCTGTGGCTGTCCCAAGTCATTTTTCCAAGAATATTGAATAACACAATCCTTGAGTGTGCCACAATCGTTTGCTGTAGAACATTTATATGCACATTTCCAAAGCAAGATTATCATGGATACTGTGGCTCTTCTTTAATGATTTTTTTTCGCTGCTTTATGAAAACAGTTTCAGTCGATATCAGATCTCAGCACGCAGGTGCTTGAAGATGCCAAGGATACGTTAAAGATGGCCGCGTTGTACTTTATGTTATATAAATATCATGCTACATGCTGCTTAATTGAGTGCATCAACATTGCATATGTGCTTTCTTTAAAGTATCACTGCCAGAATCTACACTCCCCGTCGACTGGAAAAATGCTCGTGCCATTCAAATATTCGGTACAAATAGTTCGTCCAGCGTGTCTAACCAGAAAACAAAATCGCGAATACGGCACATCGCGAAATAATGCTCTGTATTAAAGTTTTTTTTTTGTCTGTAGCTATCACAACAAAGGTCTGCAAATTATGCCAGTGTGTTTCCCTTTATATAGTTCATCTTTGCGTGAAATATTGTTGTACTGGCTAGCGGGATAAGTTTACAAGAATTGCTCACACATGAGTATTTACCTAAATATGCATTATTTTTAAAATCATTAAAAAATAAAATTTTTATATTCTTTACACTCTTCTAAATTAACATTTATACAATGTCCTAACACAATCTGCGAAAATATAAGGCAATATTAGCGTGGCTTTAAGTTATAAAGTGATAAATATGGCCAAATTAACGCTAACGCGGTTGCCATAAATGGGGCGTGCGCATTTCCTACTTCGCAATTTCATTATTATTAAAAAGCATAAAAATTCTACGGTGTGGTCACGAAAGGACAAATTGACAGCACATAGGTAGAGGGCAGTTTTGAAGGGAAAATTCCTAATACATTTTCGTACAACCGACCCAACAATGCCCATGGGCCGGAACGATCGAGAGGCGCCAGCCTGGAACATGCTTCGAGGTGCCTGTTTCAAGAGTCGGCGTGTAGCGTTTCCGTCTACGCGACGTAAAGGAAGCAACCGGAGTGAGTTTGCAAACAGATCAGCCTACAACCTTGGCGGTAACATAATATAAGAGGTAGGGCGCGACAAATCCTGTGCCGCCTATGAGCGCCAATAGATCCGCCGCCGCGGATGGCCGCACAACGCAAAAAAATAAAAAAAATAAAATAAAAACAATGAAAAAAAGATACTGCAAAAAAAAAAATTCTGATTGACTGAGATGGCTTTTATTGGGGTGATTTGAGATAAAATGGAACGACCATGTCCGGTCGACAGTCTTTTTTTTTAATCTTTACCAATATATATATTTTCCTTGTAAAACCGCAAAGACATATTCAAACTCTTATTTTTTCTCAAATAAAATTTCTTTTGTTGGACGAAAAATCACAAAGTCATTGTTGGTATTCGCGCACCTTTTTAAGATTGGCTTGAAACCGTCGATTTGGATATTCATAAAGGAAAACCGTTGTCACCTTAGGTTTATTATTTTTTGTGCGTAGACTGTACATAAAATAAAACGAGGTAAACATGCATTATAAACTGAAAAGCAATTTAGAGCTTCATTGATCCGGATCTTAAAAGGCTGGAAATTCACATTTTTAACATTATTTGAACAGGTTTGTTCAATATTCGCATAAATTTTAAAATACACAGGGATGTAGACAGGTTACCGATTTTGTATAATTGAAAATTCAGTTTTAATTTTTAAATGAAGGTCCATCTTAACTTTTCTTCTTCTCTTCACAAATCAAGGCTCATAATATGTCTTTATCATGCCCCTCAAAAGTTATTTGCAATATATTTTTTTCTAGTTATAAATATACAGAGCGCAAAATCTACAGAATTGCCGTAACGGACAGAAAAAAATTGGACGTTGCCGATTTAAAACAAGGGCAAGAAAGGAGTTTAAACATGAAGGAAGTCTGTGAAGAGAAAGCACTGTGACACGAGTTCGTGAAATATTAGAATTTATAGGGTCTAGGACATTTCGGTGTAGGACGTTTCGGTGTAGGACTTTTCGGTGCGGACTTTTGGGTGCACGGACTTTTCGGTGCACGGACTTTTCGGTGTACGGACTTTTCGGTGTACGGACGTTTCGGTGCACGGACGTGTCGGTGCACGGACTTTTCGGTGCACGGTCTTTTCTGAAACATATTTTTTATAACACCTAAACGAAGCGTGCACACCTCTTCGAAGGCACCAACAGTGAATTGGTCAAAATCCTTTCAAGCCATTAGCAACTTTGAACCCTTACACTAGACGACACAAAAGGGCAAAACCCTTCCAAGAATTAAACTAGGAAACAAAAAAAGAAGGGCAACGGGGACACAGAAAAAACAATGAGGATCATTTTTCTAAACTATCCGAGACTAGTGTAAAATAGAGTAGGTTGAAATTAAAGCCAAGAAGATAAGGTACGAAAACCGTGGCGTGTCGAACCCAGCTACCTCGTTTGTTTTTTCCGAACATTATGCAGTTACAGCAACAGTGTGATAAGCACGAATCTTTTGTTCACTTCTAAGTACCTCATGCCAACCTTAAACTACACACTTTGTTATCTACAAGGTCCGCTTAGAAAAAGTAGCCTTCACAAAAACCTCTAGAAATAGCACTAAAGCCATAAACGAAAGGTACACCCGGAACACAATCTTTTGTTCCCTTCCAAGAACCTCAAACCAACCCCAAACCACAGACTTCGTTATCTACAACGTCCGCTTAGAAACAAAACCTACTGGTGCCCCAGGAACGTTGGTACAGCGCTAACTACTGTAAAAAAACGAGGATAAAAGCGCAGCATCTGCATGTCATCGTCCTATTTCATTTGATGTTGGCTGGGTCGAGGTGGTAGCTCTAGGATGACGGTCTACTTGCGAAGTAAACGTGGAAGGTCCAAACATCTTCACGAAGGGTTCGAATACGACAAGGAGCGCTGCTTCAAAGAGAAGGTGAGTGCTGTTTGCCTAAAGCATTAAATAGCGATATGTTTTCAAATTTGTAAAAAAAGACTGCGAAGTCAATCAATTTGTTTAGCTTATTTTTTAGCGTATTTTGTGGCCTAATCGTATACGAAATAGAATAATATCACTATGATGGGATATGACTCTTAGTTAATTATTATTGAAGAAAACTGGAGCGGTCTTGTATTTCAGGGAAAGCTCCTAAATCGTCTTAATTTGTCCTCCAGGATCACAAATATCGAGATTATTTTTCAATATGGTTCATGGAGCCTGCAGAAATTAATTTTTAAAGTACGACTGAAGCCCCCCTTCCCGGGGCGGGGAGTCATATTAGGAGTTTTCGGAACCTCCGCTCTCACGTATCTACCCGCACTCTTTTTTTTCTTTTTTTTAATTCAGAAGGAGACGTTGAGACTGGTGTCAGTACGGGGGAATATCCCTGGCAAGCTTGCAATTGCACGCGCTGCCCACAAGCGCGACACGCGTTTGGCTGCCAAAAGATCCTAGTATGACGTCACGACTGGTCAGAGGTTTTTCGTGTTTTCTCTTGTTTAGTTCCATCTTCGGAAACAAACGAACCTGATATTCAGATTCAAGGGATAAAAATACGCCAAACTTCACCTCTCACTCCTTTTTTTTCTTCTTAGGAAGTGTTTCAGCTTCCCTTTAATACCAGACAAAAGGCTGATTCACACTGCCCCATTTTTTTACGTTAAGTTACGTTACGACCAAAATATTCCTGCCTCGAATGTCGCGTGTCGTGCTTTTTCCTTGAACTGGTAGCCTCACTTAATATGAAGCACAGAAATCCCGGTGGCTTCAACGTAATATTTCGTAACGTAACTTAACGTAAGATAATGGGGCAGTGTGGACAGTCCTTAATGGTCAAGCTCTAAACGACTTCAATTTAATTCATCTTTTATTCCTCGCAGACATATTGGACATGCAGCAGGAAGCTCGAATGCAAGGCAAGAGCACATACCATTGATGGGGAACTCGTCCAACTCATCAGCGAACATACTCATGCCACCTGCCAAATGGATCAAGAAGCCAAGTTGGCTTGCTCCTCGATGAAGGAGAGAGCCAAAACAACGGAAGAATGCAACCAAGCCGTTGTCGGACGCCTCATCACCAAGATGACGCCAGAAGCGTGTAGCTACCTGCCGCCTCAAGATACCATCAAGAGAACATTGAGGTAAGCATTTATAAGCTACTACAATTGCTACCCAGTTTGCAAATATAGACCTTAATTATATATTTCGGGAGGAGAAAGTTTAGAAGAAGTATGGAAAATGGCAGTGGGAAAATACTTACTATACTTTCGTTATTTTTACAGTTAAAAAAAGTGTTTAAACGCGTACCTCTGATGGGCTAGTCGGTTAAACATCTAGACTGTCAAATAAAAAAAAAAGTGCAAACGACTAGGAAAATAAGAAGGGAACAGGACGGCGCTCCGCATAAAAACAGAATAAATAACAAGGCGCACACTACAGTTCACGACTATGAGCAGACTTGTCCCCCTCTTACTTCTTTAGTCGTCTGCTATTTTTATTTCACAGTCTAGAGGTGTTTAGGGCGTAGCCCCTCGTAGTGTTTAAAATCATACATTGCACGCATTTCTTATTCACATGTGTCACTGTTTTGAACCGCGATGCCAACGATATCTCAACCTTTTTACGTGCAGGAGAGTTCGTGCAAAGGAGCAAAGGCCCATACCCCTACCCTTGAGGTTAGAAGACGTTGCCATTCCAGCTAACTACGCTTCGAAGAAAGACGGCTCGAGGTTTTTTCTATTCGACTCCGGTGTGCAAGATCAGGACCGCTTCCTTATTTTCTGCAGTCCGCAGATGATTGCAGTTCTTCAAATGTCCAAGAAATGGTTTGCCGACGGTACCTTCAAGGTTGCACCAGAACTCTTCTTTCAAGTCTACAGCCTACATTGTGAAGTTGGCGGATCTGTTCTGCCCGCGGCTTATATGCTGCTAACCCGTAAAAACTGTCGTACGCACACGCGAGCTCTGAGCGCCCTTATTAGCGAGTGTGGAGGGGTCTGCGAGCCAAGTACCATAATAGTGGACTACGAACTTGCAGCCATTAACGCTTTCAAGACGGTCTTGCCAACATCCGACGTGCGTGGGTGCTTCTTTCATCTATTGCAGTGCGTTTATCGCAGGGTTCAATCTGAAGGACGTCAAGAACTATACGCCTGTGATCCTCAAATCAACTTGGAGGCCTTCATGATACCTGCTCTTTGCATGGTACCCCGGAGTGATGTGGAGAATATCTTCACCGAACTGGCGTCCAGCGTACACTCAGCTCTGCAACCAGTGATGGATTACTTTGAAGATACCTTCATAGGACGGCCAACGGCTGGGGGAAGGCGAGACGCACAGTTTCCAGTGGAACTCTGGAATCACCATGACACCGTGCTCCAGTGCGACTCCAAGACCACCAACTCGGTGAAAGCATGGCACAGGGGCTTCCAGGTTCATGTGCAGTGCTCTCACCCGTCTCTTTTAGGTTCCTGGAGGTTCTACAAAGAGAGGACTGCATGCTACTTCACCGGCTCACACAACTTGAGATGGGGCAGCGATTCAAGCCGGCAACAAAGTATGTGAAGGTTTCCGAGCGCCTGCAGACACTCGCTAGAGAGTATGACCGCAACCATGGTCTTCGATTTCTCAGGGGCGTTTCTCTTAACGTACCCTTCTAAATTTTTTATTGCACGTGTTTTGTGAATAAACGATGTTTCAAGTTAAAATCTTGGGTCTGGCCTCAGATGTTATGCTTGCTTCCTACACCGAAAGGCCAGTGCACCAAAAAGGCCAGTGCACCGAAAAGTCCGTGCACCGAACAGTCCGTGCACCGAAAAGTCCGTGCACCAAAAAGTCCGTGCACCGAAAAGTCCGTGCACCGAAACGTTCGTGCACCGAAAAGTCCGCACCGAAAAGTCCTACACCGAAACGTCCTGCACCAAAATGTCCGGATCCCGAATTTATACGAAAGGTTACAGATGAGTTTGAAGCACAAATCAACTGTATTCAATTACAGATTTCTCGGATCAGCGAATTTTGGAGCCCACTTTTCGTAGGGAGGCTCGGCTGCCGATCACCAAGTTTAAATAGTGCTAAGAAAGAACACATGTTTAAAAAGGTACATTTGAAACAAGATTACTAGATCAAGATCCAGTGCTCACATACGGCGCTTCTCCCGTGCATTCTTTCTGCCGGAGGTTGACCTGAGCTAGTCACGGCGCTCTCCTGGCACTCCGGTGAAAACATTTTTTTTCCCGTTTTGCCTGTAGCGATCACTGTTCGTTTCTTCTCAGTGGCATCACAAGCTCGCGACCGCTATCTGCTTTTCGCGGCTTAGGAGACTTTTCTTTCACATATAACTATCTTTTCTGCGTCTACTGTTCCTGCTAAAAACGATGTGGTTGCGAAGTGTCGGACCGCGTACACTGCCACAAATAACAGGACGCACAACAGAAACAGAGTCCCACTCCTTTGCTTTCGTGTTCCTGATCGCTTTGACGTCAGGTTTCGCGAACTGGGTTAGTTTCACGTTTTGCAGTTTAGTGTTCAGTGGGGCAACCATCAATGACGGTGACTTGATCACCGACGTGGTGGGCGGTCGTAGGTTGTACAACGTTGCCTAGTGTTTAACATGGCCCACCATTCCATCGCAGGTACCTTTGCCATATCCTGTTCCGTAAAACAATCCACTAGACTGACTTGTGGTTGTTGCTCTGCAACTCGTGTAGTTGGTATTGGTTCTTAAAGTGGCTTGCTGCAGCATCCGCATACACAAATTGGATTTCACGATTCCCTAAACCGTTGTCATATAAATTAAGTAACAATCTCATTCAATCGCAATTCCTTTTTTTTTTTCATAATCTCTACGTACAACTATATATTAGGCGAGCAGGCGAGCTGGTGGAAGATGATCATGATGTAGAATACCCCAGACTGTGCTAAAAGGTGAGAAACTTGGTCCAAGAAAAAAATACAAAGGAAAAGAAAGAAAGAAAACAATAAAAAAAGTTTCTTGCGCGGTTTGAACCCGGAACTTTCAAGTCGCGACGAGAAGTCCTGGGGCCCTTATCTCTCGACTACAGAAAACTCGAGTCTCCAGCGCTGGGGCAGGTATACATATATACAGGAACCGCTTTATCTCCCATGATTTTTTTTTTATTCGCTAATATTGACCTCCTCTGGCCGTAAATTTACGTGCCGCTCCTGAAGTATAAAGGGGCAGTTAATTGAACTCCAGTTGAAAGCCTCTGCAGTAGTTTCTGCAAGCAGAATTAGACTTTTGTATTCGAAGCGACACGGATTTCTATGCGATTAGGCAGGGACGCTAGGTACTTCCTTGTGCCAATGGAGCTGGTCATGTGACACAAAAATCCCTCTTGGCCGCAGCCGCGGCCGTGGCCTCGAGATGAGCACACCGCCGCAGGGGCTTAGACGCCCAACTTCACGTGCGCCCTGCTTCCCTCTATCCTACGAGGGAGGCAAGGGGTGGCTTCGCACTTCGGCCACTGGGCGGTAGGGTCGCGGGAGCAATGGTGCTCTCTGATATATGAGACCGAACTCTAGAAACGCGTCCAAATTGAGCAGTTTTTATATAACGCCGTGAAATGCTGCTCCTGTGTTACATCTTCATAAAAAGTGTCGATTTAGTGTTGTTCGATGATGCTTAGCAAGTTTCTAATTGGAATCATGGGTCTATTTTCACTCTTTAAAACTTTAAGGAACATATTATACTTAAAGGGAAGCTCAAGCGGTTTTTTAATTGAGGAAACACATTTCAATCTACATTTGACATCCAAGATTTCGAATATTAATATTATTTCTTAATTTGGGGACTCGAGGCTCCATAGAATCATTTCCAAAGTACAGCTGAAGGCCCTCTTTCCCGGGGGGTGACGTCACAAAAGGAGCTTCCGAAATCTCCACTTTCATGCATCTTCGGCGCTTATTAAAGCTATGCACGCACGCGCTATTTTTAAAAAGGGCACAAAAAGACTTGACGACTGGTGCCAGTGCGGGAGAATATACCTCGCAAGCTTGCGATTGGACCCGCGGCCCTCAAGCGACACACGCTTGGCAGCCGAAAGGTCCTCTTATGACGTCACTACTGGTCCGATGCTTTTTATGCTTCCTTATATTTAGTTGTTATATTTTTGGGGAAAACGAACGTGATATTCAGATTCACGAGATAAAACTGCGCTACAGTCAACCTCTAAGTGTTACGATTCCCCTTAATAAGCCGAGTCAGCATTACAGTTAGCCCTTTATACTATGCCCTCCTGGCCATATAACTCACCTGCGCACACCACGCTAGTGTAGCTTTTACGTTTTTCGTTTTTTTTAGGAATCTGTAAAGCACAGAGAAACACATATCATAGACTGTCCCTTAATACGATATGATAATATGGTTCCTTCGCCGCTTGCATCGTTTGGGAGAAACTCGCGGACATCCAGCGTTCCATTGGAACGCTAGATGTCAGCGAGTCTCTACGTCAGCGAGTAGTTTCAAACAAGTATGATGTTTGCACACTAATAAGCTCTCATCCGAGGTCCTCGAACCGTTTCAGAATCCTTTCCTTTGCTGCGTGTAATCCTTTCTAGAAGAATTGCACGCAGCGAAGCTTAACTTTTTTCAAAAGATGATGATCACAAATTGAATACTAAACAAAGGTGTCCCTTGAGCTGTCAGACCAAACTACCACTCTTGCCGCTCAGGAGTTCCTAACTTGTGCGTAGAGGATCAGCACGACCCATATTTGTCCTGCGAACACACCTGCGAAATAAAATTTGAATGAACATGAAATGAAAAATCAAAGTCGTTTACAATTCTCTGCATTACGAAATTAGAGCGCAGCTCTTGAGGAGGAGGATGGGAGGGTACGAAGGGGAGGGTATGCCCCCCATTCTCCTCTGCTCCCTCTCATTTAGCGGGAAATTTCCCTAAGCTTAGCATAAAAATTGACACGCTAAATATAGTGAAAAAATTACAACCTAAAATTAGCGGGAAAGCTTTCGCTAAATTTCACGCTAAATATAGTGAAAAAATATTCGCTAATTTTTCCGCTAGGTATAGCAGCAAAAATTTGTCCATTAAATTGAACGGGTTAATTTACCTCACTAAATCTGGTAGGGAAATCGACATTGCGTGACAACACCAATTCAGTTTCCCTGCTAAATGTAGCGGGGAAAATGACGTCACATGACTTGGTGTCACGTCAGCCATGAACGAATTCAGTTTCTCAGCCAGATTTAGTGAAAAAATTGACGTCACGTGACCTCAACGTTAATCCAATTTACCGCTAAGTTTAATGGGGCAGCCGACGCTGACGCCGGGAAACGGGTGCCCTAAGAGATGCGCTCTAAAAAACGAAATGCCTTACGTGAAACAGAGTGAAAATTAAAGATAAGACAAAGCAAAGACAATCTAAAATACCACTCTAATATGTTTCCTTTCGTTCGTTCTCAAACTTTTGATTTCATAAAATGTTTATCTCTTTATTCATAGCCAGACAACCCCTCCCAGATTCAGCACGAATGCAATAAATCAATGCAAACTAGACCTTGTAAACCACAATTCACATGAAAACTGAGAAGAATATTTGCCACATAGTCACGCATAAGTCGGTCGCTCAAATCTCCAAATACATTTGTGGTGAGGAACGTTCTTGGATAATAATTCTAGGCTGTGAGTTTGGCAGTTTAAAGATTCATAAGGAACGCTGTATGCCACTGAGTTTTTGTGATACATCCCAAATGGCGGAGCACTGTGATACTTGCATAACTAACAAGAGTTCGCATTTTTTTAGCATGGCAAGTGCCATTCTTATGCAGATACAGCCCCCTTTAACCAACTTTTTTTGTAGAGCTTCGTATTTATCTTGCTTGACTCGCATGACAGATTCGGTTCCTTGAACTCTCACCCGTTTTCAACACTTTTATATATTGATGTAATACTGAAAGACAAGATGTATGGGCATTAGTACGGCTCGACAAGCAGAGATATGTATAAAGGTGCAGTCGAAAATTCAAATGTCCAAATGAAAACTTTACTTTTAGGTAGAATGTGAATACAATTATGGATATGGTCATGAAGAAAGTTAGCACATTCAATACAAAAAATATGTGTTAGACGCACACTCTAAGAAACCTGTTGCATCTACGTTCATGCAAATTAGTTCGGAGAACCAAGCGCTGCATTCTCGAGAGGGAGTTCGGTGAATATGTCTACCTATAATGAGCATAGACGGAAAAAGCAGTTTGATATGCGACAATGAGCATAACATAAGCAAGCGACATGCCATTGTAACTGTTATAGAGCTGACTGTTTTTTTATAGATTATAACTAATTGTCAGTGACGTCATTCGGTGAGTTCCCTCCGTAGATTACAGGGTTTGGATCTCTCGAATGCTTTGCAAGAAAGTTGATGAACTGGAAGTATGTAGCGTACTTCCAGAAAAATTATTTGCAGATTCTTATCTCAGCATTGCAAAGAATATAAAATGTTTGCTAGAGACAGGGTTAGCGCAGGATAATCAATAAAAGAATACTTAGTTTTGTGGAGTCATCTTACCGTAGTAAACGTATAAATTTCCACTAGGTACAGCTGTTCATTACGCGCGATTGTGCCCATTGCATAGCAAAAAAAAATCTTAATTTGCGACTTACAATATCTACTGGCTCAATCAATTCTGAATAAGTGGAACACTTGAGATTATAGATTGATCTCACCATGGGTGTCTGCAAATATCCACATAGCAATTTCCATGAACCTTTATATTAAGAAAATACTTGGTGCGAGCTGTTTAAAACATCATAAGACATTTTAACACTAATAGAAAGCCTGTAGTGGGCCACAACTTAAGCAGTTTTCACTTCATTATGAATAGCAGTTAGGCATATGTGAACCTTGAAACTAGACCTGCATTGAATTTTTTTTCGGGGGTTGAAAATGCTATGCTCTGTTAACTATATAAATCTTTGCAGAACAGACAATGTGAAAGTTCATGTTTTTTTATATTTCACACCTCCCAACTAATGGGCACGATAGGTACATAAGATTGATGATACCTACGTGACACAATGATTATTTTAAGAATTTCGGTATAGCGCGAGCGAAGTCATCTGAGAGAAGTTATTTCTGTGACACCAACGTACCTGTATCCGCGGGCTTTAAGTTTACATGTTAATCCTGTCAGCAGACTCCTTTTTGTAATTGCAACTCCATCCAACTAGAGATGTGAATGTGCCTTTTGGATCTTAGGCTTAGTAGTGCTTTTGCTGTTTCACTTAAGGATTAGGTAAGAAGAATGCTTATTTCGAGTGGCATACCTAACACCTGGTGGCGCGAGGACTGCCCTGTCATGACGCTAACCAAATGTCACAGGCAGGGAGATACTGCGATGTTCTGGTTGCTAGGATTAACTCTCCCATGGTTCTAACCAGACGACACAAGAAGATTGAGTCCGAGCTTGTGGCCACTAGGATCTCCAGATCTTGAGGTACCCAAGTAACTGAAAATAAACACAAATAGCACTTAAGAACTTGGCAGAGATACATTACAATGGCGAGCATATTAGTTCATGATCAGCACATATATCCTTTTATCTTTATACTTTGTACTTGTACTTATAAAAATAACTGCTCTTTTACTGCAACAGCCATAGTCACTCCCAAGGACAAGGCTTAATAGGCCTTGAAATTACGGGTATCTAATTAAGGTAAATGCTTAAACGTGTTAATTGAACCCTCCTTCGCCCCAACCGGAGTGATTTCTGTCGAATATTTACATTCAGCTGTAAGACTATTAGAAAAACTACTACTGCAATAAAAACGTTTTTCTAACCTCATGCTCAACCAGTGTTGCCTGGGGATAAAACTCCAGTTCATACACTCACTGAGCATGAGGGTAGAGTGTACCAGCAGTGGGCAGGTGTCTGCATCGAAAGAATTTATTTGGCGCATTAAGAGGTTAACCGATAAAAATGGGTACTACTTTCAGCAAAATGCCAAAAAAGCGTCGATCTCGACTTGGCACTAACAGTGGCGCACACTATCTATTTTACTAACTAGAGGGTATTCAATCATTATTTTCAGCTGCCTAATGGAACTAAATATTCTTTCCGGCTTGCTTTTTAGGAAAATCTCTAAATACTGTAACCGACTAAATTTTCGCGAGGAACTAATTTTCGCGAATTTCGCGAATCGCCTACAATTCGCGCAAAATACGTCCCGCGAACGATTCGGGCAATACGTGAACGCTACGGAAGCTATACTCGATTAACGAAAATTAGAACACGCGAATAAATTCAAAATGTTTGCTTTGGCCCGATTCGCGAAAATTTGAGCCCGCGAAAATTTGAGCTTGCGAAAATTTGAGCCCGCGAAAACTAATTCGTTTATAGTATTCAATAACTGTTGGGACCACTGCTAAAAAAGCAATGGAAAACCAAAATTCGAATTTGCCTGCTCTCTACAGTAGCACAAATCCATGCCATGCAGGCAGAGCTACATAATGAACAACCAGTCTAAAAAACAGGGTATGTCTTATGCAGTGCCTAAAGTCTCCCGTGAGTTGAGGGCGCGGTCCCTACAAGAAGGTTGTGTTTAGGGGGGGGGGTGTTTTGACGAGATGTGGTGGATGCGGATATGATGAAACCCACTGTTGACACTGCCCACGCTTTATTTGCAACCCTCAAATTGCTAATCAATGACACATCCCTAAAAAAACAAGCTATTTTATTGTGATATATGATTTTGATTTCACTAATGCTGGGGCCTTGGATGAGGATCTCAGACAACCCGTTAAAATCAGTGCGGTGTATAAGACCCCCTGAGACCCCCAGATTTTAAGCCCTGGCTCTTATGTATATATTTTATCGCGCTGCTGAGCAGGTACCGGAAGGAAGTTTAACGCAACCATTTTTCACAAGCAATATCCTTGCAATCAGTTGAGAACAAGTTCGAGCAGTTAACTTGTCCTCGCCGCTGGCATAACGTTTTAGTGTTGCCCATGGAGAATTTCAAATAAAATTGTAAATAAAAACAAGAAGAGAAACCTTCATAAAGAAATCTGTAACTTTGGCAAAGATGAATGATCTTGACAAAGATATGCGGGATACTGTTTCACAGCGTCTATTCCTGTGCATAACAAATTTTGAGGCAAATGGGCGAATATGAAAAGAAAACTCCCCAGTACCAGGGAAAGACAGAGGGTGCATACCTACAGCAGAAAGATTTAGAACTTTCTGAAGTCAGCGTGTCGCTGCCTTACGGCACGCTGACTCTGCACATCGGAGAGCACTCGTTCTTTACATCGACGCCTGGACCACTCGGACCGTGTGCGCTTCACCCTTCTGCCTTTTCGTCAACATCGGCAGAATCTCCACCGCGAGCCTGGCAACCGCTACCACGGCATCATCAGGAAGCGCGACTACAAAAGTGGCCACAAGAGACGACGCACCTTGGGCATGATGTCGCTGCTAGGATGTGTAACTCACTTCCCGCCCATTCACAGGTTGGTGCCTTACCATGTAGCGACCGAGACGACAATGTGTTCGTGACTGCGGTATCGTGCCCACCCACCGTATATGAAAGCTTGCTCACTGTTCGGTCGAAGTTTGCCGCCGTAGCATCGAAAGTGTCTCTGGACATAAACCTTTCAATTAAGCTACTTCTCTTATCAGGGAACGTGGAATCTAGCCCTGGCCCTGTTACGGATACCCATGATTCTAACGCCCCATTGGACCAAATGCTTGCCCTTTTAAACAAGCTTACTGCTGGCCAGGCAGCAATAATGACTGAAATCAAGTCCCTACAATTAAGACAAGCAAAAACCGACCCTGAAAACCAAAATTGACGACATTGATAGGGAGGTTGTGAGCTTCAAAGCAATCAAGGCGGACGTAACTGCCATTTCAGCGGCTACATCGCGAAACAGCTTCGCGCTTGAGAAAATGGCGAAAAGGTGCCAAGAGCTTGAAAGTCAGTCGAGACGTAATAATCTGCTGTTTTTCAATATCGAAGATAACAGAATTGAGACGTGGAAACGGTCTGAGGAGAACGTCCTTGCGTTCTGCGAAGAAATGCTTGGCGTTAAGGTAGAAGCTTGCTCGATTGAACGTGCCCATCGAGTTTGGTTATTACAAAGATGAACGTAACTCATGCAGGCCAATCATTGTTAAATTTAACTCCTTCGAAGAAAAGGAACTTGTCCTTTCAAAAGCACCTAAACTGAAGGGAGCAGAGTATCGCTTGAGTGAAGATTTCACTGAAGAAGTTCGAAAGGCAAGGAAAGAACTCATTGCCTTCGCAAAGACTCAAAGAAAGACCTTTAAACAACGACTTGATAAGCTTATCATGGGAACCTCACGTTATTATTTTGACACCGAGACCGGTTGGGTGAAACCGAACCCAACATAGCTATTGAAAAAATCCAAGTCACCCCCGTCAGCCCAAGTGCTTCAACCGCCGCCTTCCTCAACTTCAAATTTCTTTATCGCAAACGCCAGAAGTTTGTACTCTAAAAAAGAAGAGCTACTTTCCGCTGCTCAATCATGTACAGCTGACGTGGTTGTTGTCAGTGAAACGGGGCTCACAGCAGATATCCAGAACTCTGAATTAATTTTGAACGTCGATTTTTCTGTTGTTCGGAGAGACCGCACTGAGCGTAGAGGGGGAGGTGATTTGATCGCGATAAAAAAGTGCTTGCGTGTTAAAAACTCTGATATCATTCCAAAGTTTGAAGGCGTGTGTGTCAGAATAAAAACGCATGGTGTTTCTGTTATAGTGATTGCCTGTTACAAGCTTTCGGCCTTCTAGATTTTTCCCCTTTACTTCACGAGTTTATGGAACTGCTTGTTAGAACTTACCGGAATGATATGTTTGTGTTGGCAGAAGACTTTAATTTTCCTGACATTGTTTGGCCGACTTTTCCCTCCTCTATGCCCTTTGAAAGCTGGTTTACTCTTCCTAAACAAAGTCGAGATTTTGTGGATGTAACGCGCGCGTTCTCACTTTGTCAAATTATTAGTGAGCCAACTCGCGGCTCTGCTGTTTTAGATTTGTTCTTTATGTCGAAACATGAGCGCGTAATGAGTGTTCTTTTTATGAAACCATTGAGTGATCATGTTTCTATTAATGTTGAAATGGCCATCCCTACGCAGAAGCAAATTCCTTTCATCAAAACCATCTTGAATTATTCAAAAGCAAATGGTGATGAAATCTGCATGAATTTAACATCATTTTCGGATCTGGACCTAGCTGACATGGGTGTATATCGGTTAAACGAAAATTGGTCGTTACTTAAATAAAAATTACATGAAATAGCAAATTCATACATTCCCAAAATAACCATTCATACCTATGTTGAAAAGCCTTGGTTTTCGGCACGGTTGATGAGACTACTGAATAAAAAACAGCAGCTCTACAGGACTGCCAAGCTTTCTCAGTCTGTGGATGCATGGGAAAAATGCAACCAATTTCAACAAACGTCTAAATTCAAAATAAAAGCGCGAAAAAGAAATTTTACAATGAGGATCTTAGTAAACCTATGAGAGCCAAACCCAAAAGGTTCTGGACCGCTGTTTACCCAAAACAAGGCAAAGAATGTTTCCCTTTCTCTGATGCATCCGGAAATGAGATGACCACTGCTGAGACATGCGATCAGTTCAGTCAGTATTTCAAGGATTTTTTTTTTTTTCCGAGGACCAGTTTCCTCTACCAGACTTTGATTCAGACCATAATAGTTATAAAGGAATGGCCCCTTTCTCTACCTACGCATCTGGCGTTATGAAACCGATTGACGACCTACCATCGAACTCGGCACCAGGCACTGAGAAAATAACATCAAAGCTACTCAAACTTTGTAAAAATGAGTGTTCATTTCTTCCTTCCTTGATTTATGAACAATCGCTGGACTCCGGTGAAATACCCGACGACTGCAAGCATGCTCAGGTGAGTCCAATCTATAAAAGTGGTTCAAAGAATGAATTCTATAACTATAGCCCAAAATCTCTAACAAGTGTACCCAGTAAACTCATGGAACACATTATATTTCCAAACACAATGAACCACTTATGCTCGCACAACTACTTCTTTGTAAACCAGCACGGTTTCCGGAGGTCCCACTCTTGCGAAACACAGCTTTTTGAGTTCACTAATGATATCCATGAAAACCAGCACTCTCGCACTGAAACACATGCCATCCTCATTGATTGCCAGAAAGCGTTCGACAAAGTGCCTCACCACCACCTCATGTTAAAGATACGTTCATTGAAAATAGATCCTTTTGTTATCGAATAGGTCTCACCTTTTATTTGTAACCGTACAAAAAGCGTTCATTATAACGATAAAATTTCTTCACAACAAAATGTCAAATCGGGTGTGCCCCAGGGAACCGTGCTGGGTCCTTTGCTTCTTCTAATATATGTAAATGACTTACCAAATTGTATTCGGTCCACAATTAGGTTATATGCCGATGATTGCGTGATTTATCGAAAAATAGAAAGGCTAGATGACTGTGCACTTTTGTAGGGCGACTTGACATGTCTCGAAACATGGTGTGAAGAGTGGCAAGTGAGGATTAATGTTTCCGAAATAAAATTTCTCAACTTTAATGCCAAACGTACATCAACCCAGTTCAACTACACTATATGCAAGTCGTCCATTGAAAATGCTCGAACATACAAATATCTTGGGGTTCACTTCACTTGCAATCTTTCAAGGGGAGCCTCACATTAATTACATTACTGCAAAAGCTAACCAAACCCTCGGTTTCCTGAAGCCACACCTCTACCTTGCAAAACGGGACACTAAACTGATCGCATATTCATCACTCATTTGACCCAAGCTTGAATATGCATCTGTCATCTAGAATCCTCATCAGTCTAATCGATAAATTAGAAGCCATACAAAACCGAGCTACTCGCTTCATACTTAGTAACTACACCCGCACAAGCATTACAGCATTAAAACTGCAACTTAAGGTTCCCCTTCTTGCAGACCGTTGGAAAATGTCACGGTTGATTGCCTTGCACCAGCTGTACTACCATTCGCCATCCAAAAAAGATGAGTATATTAGAGCCGCCATCCACATCTCCTCACGCACAGACCACATGCGGAAACTTCATGTCACCGCTCCTAGGACTAGCATCTATAAGTTTTCCCCTTTACAGCTGTCTATTACCGACTGGAATTTACTCCCCGATAACATTGTAAAAATAGAAGAGCCCAGTACATTTCGAGCCGCACTTGCCACTCTTTACACGTAATTAACCTAAACTGTTTTTGTGTTTGTGTGTTTTCTTTGTGAGTTTTAATATATATATTGCTGTTTGTCCCCCCTTATCTAAAGCCCCCTGAGGGCGATATAAGGGTACAATAAACGAAATGAAATGAAACTAATGACAACGGACAGGAAACTCTGGTGATGCTCTCAGATTGACTTCCTGCAATGGGCCTGCGCACATCACAGAACAAGATCCGCTCAGAGGTTGCAGCCATAAGGTGCTTCATACCACAAAGCTCCTGAAGGAGCTGCAATTGGATGTAAGGTGCCTTTAATTTCTCTGCAAAACGGAGAGTTTAATAGCTAGTATGCATTCATTGGCGATACTATCATGAATGCGCTGACATTTAAATGCAACACTTAATCAACAAATTGTTAACTGTGGCGGGCAACACGGAAACCGGAAGCAGTATTCCAATACCATTTCAGCTTATACTAGGGGAGTGCAACGATTTCCGGTCTCAAATAAAAAAACTTGTGGACGTTGCCCTCTGACACTTCTGAAGTACAGAACAGAAAACCGATGTCGCCTGCGTCTTCTAGTTGTTATGTAGAAAAAAAAAAAGACAACTATTGACATTTCGGTCACCCCTTTATTCACTCACAGTCTTCAGGGACATACCTGGTCGCACTCCTAGTGACGTAATTCGGGGTGCCGTATAGGTTCCCGTGTGCTGTTTCGAAGTACGCTTCCTCTCCCTCTCTCTGCTGACATTAGCGGCCGTAATGCTGCAGCTTAGAGCCAAGCGAGGTCACGTAAGCGTCTCGCCTAGACTTGTGCTCGTTACTTGAAAAATGTAATAGATTACAATTACAAATTACCGAGCTTCAAATGTAATGTATTACTGATACCAGCTACTTTCGCTGAAAAGTACGGATTGCTTTACTCGACACGTTACAAATTACTTTCGCTTTACTTTTTCCGTACACTTATCCAGAAAACAATAGAAACAATTTTGACATTTTTCAAAATGTTCCGCAACACTTCTTTTCATTTCTCATACGCCAGTATTATGGTAGTGTTTGTAAAAATAAAACATTGTATTTAGGAGAATGAGTGTAGGCGCACTCCGTTTACCTGTAAGCTGACAAGGCACCGAAAGCTGCAACCATCATCCCGCTAGCTTACGGCCTACAGAAATGATCCCCGGAATTTCGCAGACAAAGCAATTGGTGCGCATGTTCAGTACCAGCGTGAACCTCCGCTACGAGATTCGGAGCTAAAGAAGCGATCTACGAAACGTCCATTTTGACTCGGATGTTTCGCCTGTCATTCTGAAATAAAGAGAAGCTTGGTTGTAACGATACAATGTATAGCCGATTCAGAATGCATGTGTGCCAGCTTACCTTGATGTGTTTCCGTACAGTAGTTCGTTGTTCTTGCTGATGACAATCTGTGTTTTATTGGCGAGCAAAGTATGCTCTGAAACTCTAGGTTTCCGTTATCCGTAATGCCATGAATTTGGAACATCTCATTATGAGATGGCCATGAAGACGACGGACACTCCATGACCGAAAACTCGACCAGTCAGGAAAAAAGTGGCGGTTGCGGGTTATCGAGCATTCATCAGTTCTCACTTTCATACCAATATTCATGGATAACAGGGGAGGGGAGGGCAGAGAGAGCAAGAGACGCGGTGGCCATCGGTCTCAGAAAACAATAAAAGATCAGATCACTTTTACAGGTTCACTCTCTGTCTCTCTGTCAGGGCTACTTAGATGGCCTAACCCCCCCTCCCCCCCTTTATGTCGACAGTTGACTGTAAACTGAGGAGTGGACTCGACCTCCATGCCCAGACAAGTAAACCAAAAAAAGCGTCGTCCCTACCCTCGAAGACAATTCTCTCAGCCTCGCGCCGGGCGGTTTTCAGCTGTGCCTCAGAAAGGTACTAGGATCCATTAGGGGCCATTAAAAAAAAAAAGAATTCGACCCCTCGCGCGAGGCTACATCGTTTGTTACGCCAGTTGTGAACCCGCGAAAGGAAGGGGTACGGCGCCGTGTTTGATGTCTGTGCAGACGTCGAAGTTGGAAAGGGTAAAACGGCTCCAGGCCGAGCTCCACGCCTCCCCTTTTGCTGAATGCTACGCCTGAATGTCTTTCTTGAGAGTTGACATCCTCGGCACTTTCTCCAGCTTCACCGAATGGTAGGGAGCGCTTAATCCATCACTACCACACTCGCTAGAGGTAGGAAGTGGAGTAGTGTGTCGACAAACCACCTTTCGCAGTGCTATTCGTCCATATTCTCATGGCAGTCACTGCTTACCCTTCGTGCGCGGTAAACTTCCCCCGCACCGTCAATAAACCCGTTCTCGTTGACAACATGAGTGACGATCAGCCTCCCAACTTTGCCACTGGGGTTTTTCAACCCGGTGGTGTGACCGGAGCGCTTGGCCCCAAGCGGTGCGCTTGAGGCCAAGCGCTCCGGAGTCTCCACCGGATATCACGGTCACGTCGGCCCAGACTCTCGAGTGGGTGTGCCCGGCGTTCACCCACGTATCGTCAGTGTAGAAAATAAACCGCCCCTTCCGTCTAAACACGTGTATCTGTGGCAGGTACTTGCACCGCCACAGCACAATGTTCGCTGTCTCGATCAGATGGCAGTTGAGAAAGCGGCGCTTAAATCTAAAGCCTAGCTTTTTGAGGATCCGTTGGTGGGTTTCTTTGGACACACTTTGTAGGTTTCCGTCGTCGCCGAACCTCCGCTTAATCTTCTCGACCGTCGAAATTTCATTACCAAGGAAAAACCCGTGAACTATTCTTCTTAGAACTCCGAGGTCAAAATCGTAAAATTTCGTTTTTCTCGCGCAGCCCGTCGCTGTCCGAGATCATTTTGTTGGTGAGACGCCTTGCCCCTCGCGTTCTACTCACTAGGCCATTTGTAGAGTGCTCGCCTGCAGACACCGCTCACCGCTGCCGCCCTTCCGATGATGGAATTGGTGCCAGCACTTTTCACGCTCTTCCTTTAGCTTACTTAGCACGTTTAAAGCTGTCTGCTTGGCTGGCGTGGGATAAAAAGATGCTTTTCGGCGATAAGGGCTCGGGGGAGAGCCGATGTCAGCCACGGCAGCCATGGCGGTGAGGAACACAACGAAATGTGTCTTTCGCGGCGCCCTCAACACGGTCCGTCGACGGATATCTATCTTGGGGTATATCCCCTTCAAGAAATATTCTTTTGCGTTTTTGGGACGTATCCTTTGAACCCGCGCTCAAAGGCTTGCGCAGATCCCAACGTCGGCGACGAATTGGTCACTTAGCAGCAGAACTATAGTCTTTAACGAAAAACAATATTGAGACAATTAACACGTTATTAAATAAAAAAAAAAGTTAAGATCATTTTAAAAATAGATTTTTTTAATATTTTTGCGCGCCTAAATTGTCAGACACCGAAAAATATCGAGAGAAAACCCGACTACAACTTAACACTATGTTCTGGTGCGGACTGCGCGAGCCTGTTGACACGTCGTACCTTCCACTCTACTGCGCAGTTTTAGTGAGACAGAGTACTATAATGAGATTGGTCTATTTTAATTCTTGTGAGGAGAGTCGATCAATACTAGGGAATTTCTCGCATTCACCCCGTAAACGATTGAGCGTTGGGTCAAGGCAAAGGCACAAAACAACAATATTTTCAGCTGTTGTCTTTTTCCTCGCGTACGCTGTTGAGGGAAGATAAGCACAGATGAATTTTGTGCAGAACACGCATCCACGCACGGTTTGGCCGGTGTTCAGCTTAACCCATTTTGGTCGCAGCGAATAAAATTGGGTCAGTCCTAATTTGGAGTCCCGGTTAGCTTTCTTAAACAGCTGGAAGGCTTCTCGGATGAAAAATCATGAAACTGGTCATTAGCGCGTGACAAAGGCTTGTTGTTTCCCACCCTTCATAATGATTACAACGTCCTTTTTGTTGGGGCTCTGCTGGGAATAGTTGAAATAATTGTCGTTGTAAAACCGCGTGGCTGACTGCGCGATGTCCTCGTCTATCTTAGCGAATTTGTATGGCTCGAGACACTATTATACGCCAAAACGTTCACGAAGTCATTTGGACCTTTTTAGGCAATAGCTCAATGCATCCGGGATTACACGTTTAACCTCGTTAACAATTACGCTTGCAGGGACGAGCGTGAGCAGCTGGCATCTCTCCTGATAAGACGGCGCCTTGACAAAGGCTTTTCTGAGGTTTGCTCACCACTCGTCACAGACAAGGCAGAAGCGTTCAGTGACAGAGTTTGATTCACTCGTTGCCGGGCTATCTGTCGTAGCCAACGTTTTGCGGTCTGCTGCACGACCCTTAATTTCCCGCTGTTTTCTTGCCACTTAAGGATGATGGCTCTTTGATTTAAAGGCAGACGGCATCCGCAAGGGAGTTGTCTCAAGCCCTCCTTCATATATTTCTTCATTAATTTCATCTACTACTTTATGTTCTTCGGTGAAGCTTGCCGGAGAGCGTGAAGATGGGTCACTCATTATACAGGCAGAACGTCGCTCACCGGTGCGTCAAAAACAGTTCTGGCAGAGCATATCCGTCGACGGAACAGTAGCAGCTTTGGTCGGAGGCAGGATTCTTTCCAATGCATCTACGTTGAGGTCGGTTACGGGCCGAAAATATCGGTTGCGGTAAATCACACGCTTATGTCTTTCGAAGTAGTCGGCGCAGTACTTCCTTTTAAAGCTAAAAACGGCAGCCACGACTGAAGTGTGGACGTGCGAAATACGAGTGACCACCTACTTCCCATTTCAAACCTATGTGTTATTTCTTGCCGCGTTGTTTTGCGTGCTTGTTATCTCTCTTTTACTATGTTTGACTTCCTTTGGATTTAGTATCGACAATTTTGTGAATTTTATAGCTGAAAAGCATCATGCAGAAGAAAAGCGCGGTATAACTTTTCTTCTGAAAAAAAAAACTTGAAAAAAAATTAAGCAATCTGATTGGGACACGTGTGTCAAAAAATAAAGTTTACGCAGGAAAATTTAGAGCAATACTGACAGCGGCAGATTGTTAAAAAAAAAGGTTGTTTTCTTTTTTGTGGCCCCTTAAAAAGAACAGAAGTAATAAATAATATTTATTAAAATCGGAGGATAAACTAGGGCAGCAAAATTTATAGGAAACGTACAAAATGAGATAGACGAACTTAAACGAGATAACGCCGACAAAGGGTTCCTCTTTGGTGTGGCGCTTGCGTGCCCGAGACAGCGGTTTCGCAGGGAACTGTCAATATACATAGCGGTTATGGCGACATATGCATTGCGACCCATGCCTGAATAAGGTTCCGGGCATTCATGAGATCTGCATGATAAAGTCAAATGTCGGCTCTGTTTGTCTCCTCCTCTAGACAACCTTGACTAAACAGAGCCAGGCAAAGTTTGCGCAGTGAGGTTCTATGGTGAGAGGAGGATGGTTGAAGAAGGCGAACCCGGTCCGGTACACAGCCTCGGTCGGAGGCATGAGGGCAACAAAGCTCATCGTAGGGCGTAGTCTGAAACCATCATTGATCTCCCTCGCGCTGAACAAAAGGAACCAGCGTTTGAGACAGTTCGATTAACAACAGGGTGCTACTTACAACATGAACGTTTATACCCCGTTTGGTGCAAAATAGAACTGTCTATTTAATTTTTTTTTTATTTTGAAGAAAGCATTACGTTACTGTCAGAAATCTTTTGTTTGTGATTTGTTGAACCACGTAAGCAAATTACAACCAGATATCCAACTTTCTTGGTGAAGCGTCGGCGGCTGCTTTCGGAAGCTTTAGGTTTTTACTACCAGCTTCGCTCCTGTTTGTGTTTTATAGTAAAGGGGATGTCGAGAAGCTTCCTCGAACCCTAAAATTTAAGGCGAAATTATACATATAAAATTTTAATCATTGTTCTCTCTATCTGTAACGGCTCTTGCAATAAGGTATTAGATTGTTTTCAGAAACAAGGCCACCGTAAAAAGAATAAGTTTCCCATATGCAAGTTCACTCATTTTCAGTGATTTATTCGGTAAAAGACTCGCTCGCCAAATCTCGAAATATAATATCTAGCACGTGCCGCACTCAGACTGCAGGTTGAATCACTGTTAACTTGAATGCTTTATTTTGCCCTCCGTACCATGCCTCAGATGTCCCAGGAGTTGTCATGAGCATATTTAAGAGGAAACTTTTAACGCTAAACTGGCTTCCTAAACCATCTGGTATTAATGATGTCGCCAGTACCATTGCGGTGAAGCCAGCATAGTTGAACCAAGGATTCACTGGAGGGCTTAAAATTTGGTCATTTAACTTTTTGTCACCAAAATATAGCAAAGATACTACACCGAAGACTTAAATACTCTGTTCCTGAGCCTAATGGGCCCTGAACTACAAGTTAAAAAAACTAAAAAATGTTTTGTTTTCTTTTTAAACATTGGCCTCTATTTGCATATTTTTAATTTTTGTAGACATTTGGGGCAAACTCAAACTTGCTTTAAGTTCGATAAGTTCGATAAACCAGAAACAAATACGAATCGTTAGCCTATATAAATAGCTACGTATCGATATATCTCTTATGACATACCTACGTTTCGTTCGTTTGATATAACTATCTCAATATTAGTTAAGCTTGCTCCTGGTTGCATGATGGCGCTTTTATGTGAAAATAAACAAAAATGGTAAAAGACAACAATTTTTCTCTAAAAACAACACGAATTGCATTCTTATAGTGTAAAAATTGTTATGACTAAGTAAAAAGTCAATACTTCGCAAAGACCATCTAGACGTGAGCCGAAATCCCATTACGATTTTCATGCATCCCACCCGGCAGCGTTTCACACACATACATATATATATATATATTTATTATTTTTTTCCTTTCAAACTGCATTTTTTTTTTTTGTTCTTAAAGAAAGTTTTGTTCATCACAGGGATTTGGATTTTACATATATCTTTTACAGATAATTCTGAGAACCCACCTCGACAAGGGTGGCCGAATTCAAATGAAACCACCCACATCAGTATATTTGAACACTAGCGGTGACATGTTGAGTGTGACCGAGCTGGACGTGCCAAAGAGAGACCGGATTAGAGAGACCGCGACGTTTGGCTAGGCATAAAAACAAGGCGCACTTCGACCAAGCCCGTAGAAAAGCAGTGCGGAAATAGAATCCGTCTTTTATTAAACTGCCTAAATCATCCTCTGCACATCATGACCACCCGACACTAGGAACCAAATAGTGGGCAACACACAAAGAGACCTTTTTGTGTGTGTGTGTTATTCGTCCTTTGTTCCTAGTATCGGGTGTCCAAGATGTTGAATGTTCACCAGCTCGCCTGCATCTTGTGCGTTGTTTCTACCATTTTTACCTTGCGTGTAAAAACTTCTTTTGCGAGGCAGCGCCTGCTTTGTCTTGTAAGGGTTATCCCTGAAACTTCGTTCTTCAACGCGGTCGGATATTCATCCTGCTTCTTAATGTACCCACGTAAACAATATGAGGTTGAAACGCCCGATCCAATATTTCTTTTTTGCTACGGTCCCCACAAGCTCCGAAACATATATAGAGCCCATTACTATCTTAGACCCTATAGCTCTCTCAAAAACGGACAAGTATCTACGTTAAAAAGCATGAAGGCCTGCTTCAACTCATAATGTCTAAATAGTATTTCAACTGGTGCGATTCTTGACCTTGTTGCGAGTTAGGCCTCTTCGTCGTGTACAACTAAAGTGAGACGTTCCGTATCTCAGTTGCACCGCTCGGTATTCCTGATGTCAGGCAGTGTGCAGCAGAGCGTGCAACAATTGTTTAATTTTTTTTGCTTTACCTTATATGAAATTGCTTTTGCATGCTATTGCGGACAATATGCGTTAGACAGTGTTTCACACTTCTTTGGCGCAAGCAGTGTTACACGGAACGGCGTTCCTTTTAGGAGGAACGAAGGAACGCTGCCGTTGCACTTTGCATGGCTGGAACTGGAACGGGAACGAGCTACACACTGGAACGGAAAGAGCTACACACTTTCCCACGGCTCCGAGTGTTAAGGTTTCCCTGCTCACTATAACATATGCCTAAGGAATAAATTGACCTCCTAATCGAACTCCCCAAATAAAATAAAGCTAGCCGAAGCACTTGAATTTCCTTTTGTTTTAGGGCTGCTGTAGTTGCCCACTCTAATATAAGATATTAAAGATACCATGTAATGATACATGGTTTGAAATTTCCTAGGTGATTTCTGAAAAGATACACGAAAAAAAAACAAAAAAAACGGAGAAGTGTGTTTTGAAAGTTAAAATATAGATGCGAAATATAGGCATCGATCGAGAAAGTGAAATCCAGATTTTTGGCTCGCATAGAAAAGCAACGCATTACGGTATGCTGAAACTCGGTAAGAATATGACGCAAGAGAGTGGTGGTGCAATGTCAAATTTTGAGCATATAGCGTTAACTAAATAAAAAAAAATTCTTTATGAGGCGACGTTTACCTGTCTAATACTCGACAAAATAAAATTTGAGTCCGTACGCGAATGTAGCATTTAGGCCAGTTGACAGCAAGATAAAACATCATTGTCATTCTCATACTGATAAGTTGTTTTTACTGATATATATGCTACAGTGCCGCCCAGAATCGGAAATCTCCTTTTGATGAATATCTGGTGTAGGCTGACATCGACTCACAGAGAGATATTGTTTTTCTTTAGTATCTTCTGATACAGGTGAAGCCACTTGCCCACACTCGCATATTGTCACCACTGGTAGCGTCACATTCCCGCAGAGCTTCAGCCTCCTACGATGGGTAGTCCATTCATACGAGACGAACAACACGCTTTCATTTTATCAATCGTTCCCTGTATATTGCCGCGCGATGGGCCGGTCAAGCAGCGCCCGGTCACGGCATTCTAGAAGTTTCACGTTTATTCTTAGTCAAGCCGTAATTTTTATCATTTCACCCTAGTTTCTTGTTCTCAAAAGGGCCTGTGCATTCTCACCTTGAATGCTCGATGCTCGAAATTTGTCGGCCAAATTTTCGCAATGCCGACGCATACTAGATAAGGAGCGGCCCGCCACCTTGTCGAGTCAGTCTCGCTCTCGCCTCCTGTTACGCCGCTAAATCGCCGCACGGTTTTCTGCTGCCTCGCCGCCCTTTCTTTTTATTGTTTGGCACAAATTCGCCGATTAAACCTTTCTTTTGAGTTCAAAATTTATCGCCTCTTCGCCTTACCCCGTGGCAATATTTACATATTATTACTGGAAAAAGTTGTCACTTCCTCGGCATTCTCCAATCCGCTCTGGTTCAAACGGTGCCGGGTACAACACGGCAAACTGCTGCTTAAAGGACCATTAAAACTATTTTGAAATTTTCTTTAGGAAAGGGTGTTTTCTGGCTCCTTGGGGACTTGGCAGTATGCTCAATCTTTATATGAAATTTTATAAAGTCTATTATTTCGTATAAAATAAATCACCGAAACCGAAACCGATGTTCGGTTTCACCAACATACAGCCTCCCTGAAGTCGGAGGTGACGTCAACTTTGAACCTTCGGTTTTGGCAAAAAATTAGCAGTCATGAACTTAGATGACGTGGTGAGCTGTAGCGACACTTATTAGTTTGAGAGCGTTGTACCGTGTTACGACTGCGAGCCAGGAGATTTGTGCCTTCGTGTTCAGCTTGCCAAGCTACTCCTTGGAAAGGTGGCCACGTTTCACAGGTAGCGTGAATGACTGGCGGTTCCTTGTCGCCGCAACGCAGTCAACCCATTCAAACGCATTGAAAGGCAACTGTGTGAATGGACAAGGGCTGGGCAGTATCGCGATACAAATGTATCGCGATAGTCTTTCAGAAATACATTTTGGATCTGTATTTCTGTATCGCGATACAGTTTTTTCACCAGTATTTGTATTCCTGCATAAACTACTTTGAAATGTTTCTTTGTATTGCAATACAATCACGATGAAGTGTATTCTTTTACATTTCTTGAGAAACACTCTTCGCCCCGAGAAACAAAACGTAAGTTCGCACGCCTTTTTTTAAGTTCTTATGGCACCACGGTCAAGGCTATGCTGGGGCATTGTTACTATACTGACCAAGGTTCCTTCCGATTCTCCGAAATATTTTTTTCTTCTGAGAAGTGTTGCGTTGTCGGGGACTCAAACCAGGTAGCGTTCCAACCCGAAGGAAAAATCCATCAATGTAAGCCTGTTTGGCAGTCAATGTTTTCTAGTGGACCGCTGACTGTGCCTGACTGTACGTCAAGCATGTCTGATTGGCCAACAAGTTACTCCGACCGACAGTCAAACTCCAGTCAGACCCCGCTTGTCGGCTTTCTGATGGTTTCCTGGTGGCAGTCGGCCGCCGCGAAATGCCATCAGGATGTCTTGGTGGTGATTCTGACAGTACATCAATTGTCTCTGACTGTACGTCAGAAAGCTTTGACGTGCAGACAGACGTACGGTCAAAGGACGTAAAGTTCGTTCGGATACCACTATTTCGTCAAATCTATGAATACGAAAAGTAATCTATGCACGAGAAAACGATTTTGGGACGTGAGCCCATAAAACCGCTGACGTTAGAGATATGACACGCAACCGACCGACAACCTTGATCAGAAGTCCGCCGTAGCGCCGAACACGACACTCCGCACTTCGCTTCGCCCATAGAGGCTTCGCCGAGCTTTCATGAACGATCGCTCTCGACTCATTTTGTTTGCCCGCTCGCTCCAACCTGTCGATCCTGCCCGGGCTCTACAATGTCTTATGTTTTAGTAGATTTTCTGCTCGACAAGACCCAGCCTGTTGTGAGTTCCGACGATGTAAGGGACTTTAGCGGTGTAGTTGAAGACGAGAGGGTGTACCAGGTCTACTGGGCCGGTGATGCGCGAAAAAAAGGATCGTTCTACAACGCGAAAGTACTCTACATGGCAGGTGAGTAGAACTGAAGTACGGCGAGTGATGTAAGAGTGCTTTGCATAACATGCTGACAGCTGAACTGCATTTGCAGCCAAAGCATTTCGTATAAAACGAATAGTCAAATCGAGTGTCCCTAACGGTGTCGTAGCATAGCGGTTAAGGTATCCGATTTGTATGCATGTGGTCGCGGGTTCGATGCGCGATGGTGCTGCTTCTTTTCTTTTCTTGTTTTTTCTCGTACATTTTGTTTTATCGAGGCATTTGGCGATATTTATGAGTGCGTTTAGTTTTACTCTTATATAAATGCTGCCCTTGTTGATGAAATTCCCTTGGCAGTGGCAGTCAGACGTCATCTGACCGACCATCAGATGACGTCTGATGGTCCATCACGTTCCACCAACGCTGCTGACTGGCAGTCAGTGTCCCAAATTACGTAGCTTGATGGAATTTTCAATAGGGAAGAGTGGAGTCGAAGCGTCTCCTGCCGCAGGTCCCTAGGTAGGAATTTCATGAGTCATTGTTTGCTAGTATCTGAGGTGATTCCTGTGGTCTCCCCCGGTGGCTGTGATAACGACCGTGGGACGGAACGCTCGGCCGCCTTCGCCGTGGGCCCCTACCTGTTCGTGAGGCAAAGGGCTACCTGGCTTGGGGGGCTCTCCTCTTCACTCTCTCCCGGGGCCCGGGGGGACCTTTTTCCGTTCCCCCCCTCGGACGCGAGTCAATGCTGAGAGGCGAGGAGGTTCGGCCTCTTGTTTTCCCGCTTGCGGGAAAGGGACTCGTCCGGTGACCGGGAAACAGATAGGACGTGTATCGGCGACTTCTCCGATGCTTCCCCCCCCCCCCTCTTGGCTCTCCGGAACTCCGCATCTGGCAGGTACACTCCAAGAAAAAAGTTGGCGTCAAGGGACTAACGGCAGCATTCGGTCCTCTGAACTCCCAGTTGCTCCCCGAAAGGACCATCTGGTTCAAGCTAGGTACCTGCGCAAAAGATGGAGACTAACTGCGCTCGACGGGGACTAACCGATAGGCGTGCGCGAGCAAAAGCAGCCATTAGTAGCCCTCAGACAGGGTGCATCAGTATGATTTAGTCCCCGAAGGCAAACGGAATGTTCGCCAGGAGGACGGATGATATTTCGCTTGTCTTGGGGATCGGCGAGACTCAGCCCAGCACGGCTGAAAGTGTTGACAAAACTCGGACGAAACTGGCGAATTTGCTTAACGTGCCACGAACGTTCAGACATCACATGGTAGAGCTTCGCGCGTAGTGCGAATGCGACTTAAAGGCCGACGTACACTTCGCGCTTTCCACTTTCCCCCCCCCCCCTCCTTTCCTATACCCTCTCGACTTTTTACATTGCCCCAACTTGGCTCCCCTCACAGCTTAGGAAAGGGGGAATTCTAAGAGGATTATCTTCCCCGCAGAAAACCGAGGTTGTACGTCGGCCTTTAACGAATGCGTTGACTTTACTTCTTCCAACTATCTTGTCAAAAATTATCTGTTGACATTGCACAAGTTCCATTCCCGTAATTTGCCTTCGCGCAAAAAATGAGCATTTATCCAAACGCAACACCTCTAAACACTAACACTTTTTTTTCCTTAAATAAAACTTTAGAGTTTGTAGAAGACGCGCTTTCAACACCGGAGTCTCGCAGTCAGAATAAATGGTCACTTCAATCGTTAAAACTTTACTTACTGAGAAAGGGTCAAGCCTGGTCTCTGCGTCTATAGTAACCAACTTTTCCTTGGGAGTCCAATGTGGAACTCAAAATCCGCAACGACACACTTGATGCACGGCGCGTTCCACTTAAAAAGCACATTCAGGGGCAGTATCTAGACGCCTTCATACGATCGTCGTCGCTGTTTCAGATAACATTCCAGATGAACAACGAAGAACAACCCGTGCCCGGATCGTCATCCATGGCAACACAGTGCCAATACAAAACAAATTCGAACTAAAAAAAGCCGCCGAGAAAACTGAAAAAAGAGAGAAAGCGAGAAAAAAAAAAACGCGTTTGCTTGTTCGTCACTTGACCGGCGTGTTGAAAATGGCGACCTTTGACCTTCTCCCATCCTTGAAGCATTGCAGTGTCCATGTGCGTTGTGTGCAGAGGGAGGGGGAAAAGAGATTTCCGTGTGCGCGCCCTTCCCCCTCCCACCAACAACCTACTCCGCGTTTTTTCTTGCGCTCCTCGTACACGCGGGGGTTGGGCAAATGGGCCAGACAGGGTTCGTCGGGAAAATGGGAATGGGTCTTTGTTTGAAAATAGCCTTCGTCAGAACTTAGAAGTTGGTCGTCTCCGACCATTGCGGGATCCGGTTTGGATTCGCGGTGCTGCAACACTGCCGAAGTCACAAGACATGGGAACCTGATTAAGGAATGTCAAAGTACTTCTTTTTATCGTATATTAATTAACTGCGACTTCAGGAAGTGTTCTTTTTCGAGCGCGTTCTCTAGCTTCCAAAGCGCGCGCCAAGCTCTATTCTTTTTGGCACCATGGTTGCTTATTTTGTTATGCCGAACAGAGACCTAATATTCAATCGTATTGAGCAAAACGCCAGTTCTACCGATGGCTTATTTTTTTGCTTTTTGCAGACCCTGGCAGGATCGCTTTACCATAACGGCCTGTTCACACATGCTCCAGAGAGCTAGAAGCATAGCACTGACCTAGCGCTAAGCGCGTGCTGACGGGAGCTTTCACCAGCTTTGTATCGCACCGTCAAAACTCTTGGTCATGGCAGACGAAAAGCAGCTCACGACACGTGAGCAGCGCTACTTCAGCGCTTCGCTGCCCGTGAGAACCGGCTTTAATGGAGACATTCATTCGATTGTACAGACTTTCGGTCTACTTAAAGTATAATGTTGCGCTGGTCTGCTGTCAACAGATCGCATGTTAGATGTAACCCATTGTACCACTTTTGTAGCCTATTTGATTTTTTATCACGTGCATGTTATAACTCATACTTTTGCTGATGTGATCGGGTATCTCACGCTGCCTCTGTTGCTAATACTCCAAAATTCCTCGCAAACAGGCAGGAAGGTTTTGGCCTTATTGTGGATTCTACCGCTCAGGAACTTCGACTTCAGTCATCCTTGAATGCGATATGTACCTACGAGGCAATAAAGCTTCGTTTAACCTGAACTGCACAATTTCGTTTCGGAGAATTGGGGCTCGGGACCGAATGTAAAGGATAAATCTTTAGTCCCAGGGGTCTAAATCCACGGACGCAACGTTTAGACCTAGGAGTCCAAGTGCAAGGGCCGAACAGTTGGTCCTCGGGGTTCATTTGAAACGGTGTAACAGTTAGTCCCAGGGGTCGGAGTGCAAGGGCCCAACAGTTCGTCCTCGGGGTTCAATTGAAGCGGTGCAACAGTTGGTCCCAAAGAACCAGGTGCAAGCGCCTAACAGTTGTTCCTCAAGGTATAATTGAAACGGTGTTACAGTTAGCCCCAACGGTGCTAATGCGAGAGACTAAAGGAGGGGTGCCACAGTTACTCCTCTTCCCGTTACTCCCTGAGGGGACTAATAGTGGTGGCAACGCACTTGCTCCCCTCTGGGACTAAGTCGCCCTCCCCTTTTTTTTAGAGTGTATAACTTTAACGACGTTTTAGCACGATGTCGCTCTTGCGCATCGCACAAATTAATTTAACAAAAACAGCAACAATCACACCGGGACCCATGAGATTGGCGCACTAGACTGCAAAAAAATCCAGCATGTGGGTGGACAATGACATTAATCGAGGCTCGTCCGGTGATTGGCCGAAATGAGCGTAGTCCGCTCCTCCTCTTTTTCGATTGTAAGTTCTCTAAAAAATTTCGTGCCTTTTTTATTTAGTACAACGAAAATTTCGTTTTTTGGCAAAACGAATTTCTACTATAAAATAAAATATTATTTCAGTTCACGGGCGCGCAGAGGAAAAATACTGAAGAGCCGAGAGGCGTGTAACTCGAAAAGCATTTAGTGTGGTATCAACATAAGGTCGTGTTGTTGTTGTTTTTGTTTTCTGTTGAGAAAAACAAAACTGGAGAATCGTTGTGTTTTGTCCGGTTTGTCGTGCAATTCTAGGTTACAGGCGGGAAGGGAGCTGCAGAAACTGTTCTAGGTTGACGCGTGCAGTTTCCGGTACTCCTCCGCGTTCATGTCGAAAAGCTTCTGTCAGACCTCGTCTCGCACGCAACGATCTTTCCTTCACGTCCATCCAGGTTTTCATCCGAGACCCTTCTGCGCCTGTGGTGCACTGAAACATTGGTACACGTCCCTGCGCGAGCCCAAGACTGCGTTTCTTTCACGCCAAACCTCCTCGGGCAGGACCACACTTGTTTCATGTCTTGGGCTAGCAAAGCTGATTGAACTCTGCGTTCAGTCTCTCACAGTGTTCGGTCTCACTTGGGGCGCTACAGCGACACGTAACGATTAGTGATCTTCGTAATGTGACAGCCCCGCTCACAAGGTGAAAGGCAATAAACGGTGTCGACAAAAATAAGGTTCCTACATACTGCGGCGTCTAAATGCGTTTGAATTCGCTTTATTAACGAAGTTCTAAATTTCTGAGATACGTAGTTTTATTGTGCAAAAAGAAAAAAACCGGTTTTATTTTCTAGAACTAACTTTGTATTTTAAATTTACCCATGACTCCTTCAAATGAGACAAGATTTCCTTTGATTTACTGCTTGCTCACTTCATATTTTTGTCACGTGATGAAGACGTTGGGTTGCAATGGCGACGAAATATGCTGACATGTGCGAGAAGATACGCGATAACCAGAAAGCTATACTGCCCTACTAAAACAAAGGCTTGATATGTGTATGCTGTTGTGCATTGTGTGGCAATTCATAAATAAAATTGATTTGCTTCGATTGATCTGATACAGGTTGCTACAGTGCTTTCGCTCTTCATCGATATGTAGCAAGGCAGATATCAAAACCTGGACTAATGACTGCCGCGAAGAATCTTTTAGATTCTACTAAAATTAAAGATAAACGACCCGTTAGGTCAAGTCTCTGTATCTCGTTTTTCGTGTTATTTTTGCAGATAAAGCTAAATGAAGTTCATAAAACGTTCTAATATGCATTTTATTCTAAAAAGATATTGTAAACACATACATTGATTGTGATTATTTTCTCATATAACGCTGTATGCGAAAGTCAAAGAAAACGCTTTTATTTATACTTCTTCAGAGGCATGGATATTTGGGAGCGCAATTTCCGCCTTGTAACTGTTCAAGACACCTCACTATCAATATTTTTGCACTTTCCGAACCAGCACCGCTGAAAAAGAGGGAACAATTTTAATCTCAGATTTCTCAAATTCGTCGTGGCGAGACACCGAGGAATATTAACCAGCCGTCAATTTATGCTTGCTACGCGATTCTAAGCACCACGCAGAAGTTTTAACGTAGGATCTCTTTATTACGCGTACTGGCCTGGTTTCGGTTTTTGGAGCATAATATACGTTAAAAATAAGCATTCACCGAAAATCGCACAAGGTTAGCAAGAAGATGTCTGAAAACATATAGTTGTAGTACACTGGTGTATACATGTGCGAACAACTTAAGGCAAAACAAACATACGCGTATACGCACTATATACTGGCATAGAAAAAGCGCGTCCTGCGTCAATATCACCTTTAAGTAGGTTTGAGCTGTTCGCTATTTGTGACGAACTCTCCTTATTTGTTTTCCGTCCGGTTATAATGTGTGTGCGAGCAACATGTGGCATGCCGAATGGGTTTGGTTGCTTTGAACGAGCCATTAGATAGCACAGTTCCAAATAATTTGAGCTTCACGTCAAAGAGTTGTTGGTAATTAACATCAGACTAAGAATGCTTGAAATGGGTAAGCTGCGCCTGGTCAATCTGCTGTCTTTTTTATCTTCTACGCAGTTCGAAAGACTGCTCTTGCTGGCGATCCTCTCTGTTCAATGTGAAATCGCAGATACACAGAACTGGGGAGTGTCGCGGTGCACATGTATCCCAATAGTATCTTAGGGAAACGTTTGAGTGTCTGTGTCTTTCTTTCAAGCTACATGTGAAATACAAATTTTTATCTCAGTTCTAAAAAAAATAAAATCATTGATGTACTGCTAGCATTGTAAAACTGTGAGAGGCTCAGTTATCTCGTTACATTCGATGCCGAATTTTAACTGTCCGATTTTTATCATAAATTCGAAACCATCTTTTTGGTGAACCCGCCCATAACCCTTTACAAAAAAAAAGGGCCTAAGTAATATTTCGAAAATGGTTCGGAGAAAGGTAGATTTAAAAAAAAAATTGCACAATAAGCTCCTCTCACGAACTTCTTCACTCTTTCCACAATGCCAGAGGGAACTCCAGAGAAGAGGAGAGTGGAAAAAAGGAAACCTCTTATAATCAAGAGTAGAGGAGCTTATCTTCCTCTGATGGTGCAACAAAGAGAAGTTCGGCTTTTTTTTGTCCAATCTATCCACCCTGGGTGACTTAGGTGTACTTGGTAGGTCGCTGGGGCGACATTATATTTTTGCACCATTAAAGATGGCAGACTGCATTAGTGTAGCAATCACGGCCTTTTTGAAAACAAATCTAAAAAGCCTAAAAGAGCAGGCTGTGTACCACTGAAGATTGATTGGAGCCGGATATTACTTGCACCTCTAAAGAGTTGAGCTAACTAAAAATATATATAACATTATTTGTCTACCTAGTGTTCGCTATGAGATGATATACTGGTAAGCCGTTGTTGAAGCACACATAGAGTAGCTGTCAGCTGAAAGATCGCAGGGTGTGGACCATTATGGTCTTGATTCTGAGAGCGTGATCGGCTCTTCGACGTTCTTAACCACTGATGCCGAGATCTTATTGGCTACCGAGCAATGGTAAGATGTTCAGTACCCGGCACTTAATGCGTTTCTTACATTGTTGGTACTCTAACTGCCCTAACTGACAGGTTCTCTTCCCTGCACTCATCAGAAACACCCATGCCCCCCAAGCTGCTTGAAAACTAAAAAAAATGAAGTATTTTGGGATATCCTACCTCGCCATTACTCCCGCATGGGTAGCCAAATGGAGCGAAGTAGGTGTTCTCCGTTACGGACCAAAAGTCCGAATTACTGCACGTTATGACGCAGTCCTTCATACTCTGAAAGTATTTGTAGCAAGAAAAGTAGTTAACTTCAAATATTTGCTGTGGGACAAAAAGTTTGATTACTTTTTCAATATTAATTTAGATATCAAATTCTGTAGAACACATGAGCACATAACCACAGACACTACAGCAAATGTCTAAGGGCCTCCGAAAGCGATGGCTTTTTCAATTGGGACAGATGGTCAGCGAATAAGGAGGTGTTGACATATTTTATGCCTATGGATTTTGAGATCAATAACTGAGTGAAAATATTAAACTTAAGTTGTACTTATATTATTTTTTGTGGTAGATAATGCATTGTGCAATAGGTTCTATTTCCGGTACATCTTTAGCGATTTCACGTCCATTTACGTCCAGGTTTTATATCCAACGGTCTAGTCCTTATATATGCAATACCTAAGAGGCATTTGAATTAATGTGAATAAACAAATTAAAAAAAAGGCTTTGTTCTTTTTTACACAGACAAAAAACCGAGACTGTTCTTTTCCAACCATAAAGTGCGTAGCTCTATGCCAGCCTGAGCTGTGACGTATGTTCATGACTCAGCACAGACATAATCGGCATTACTTGAAAGGTAGCTTTTCTTATTGAAAACCTCTTTGTTAGCGCACGACTCAAGGGTTGTCCAAACAGAAAAAAAAATTCCGTGCACAGCAAAAAATAAGAAAAGTGTGCACGGTTCTAAAGGGCGTGAAGGTTGCTGCGCGGGCCTACGTTTTCAGCGAGGGCATCAACCATAGAAACAGCACGCCTTTCCTCCTCGCCTCCCGACTATCGTTTACTATCGTTCAGAAGATTGGCGATTGCCAACAACAGTGAGGTCTTGACGACAGCCAGCAAGGCGTGTGGCTCCGGATCTACGTGATGAGCACCCTTAAAACCTCTCTCCAAGAACCCAAGTCGTGAATAGCATTTCCCCAGCGGAAAAAAAAAGTAAAAAAAAAAAAAGTTTGGAAGCGGACTGGGACGGGAGGAAACCATTCATTTGCAGCGAGAGCAAATGGTGTGGCTGCACTAAACGTGTCCTGTTTGGACAGACCTTCAGCATGCTGCGCGCATTGCCGAGAGGTTGGGGAGCGGATTTCAGGGACAGGAAAGGCATACAAAGGGGAAGGGGAGTGATGCTCACGCCCGAAGAAAATTCCTCCGGGTTAATGAGTCGACAAAACGTCTCCGGTGTGATGAAACGGCCCGCAACATCCTTGGTGACGTTAGAAAAGTCATAGTCGGATTGTGTTTTCCAGCATTGCTCTCCACGTAGCCTGGAAATAAGCAAGAATCGATCAATATGTTTTAAAGGAACAATATATCGAAATATAGGTGTGTGCAATGGGAGAAATACGGATGTTTTTCTGATAATTCAATTAATCCAAAGGTGCAAGCGAGCTGCACTAGAACGATGAAAATATTCCCTGGAGAAGAGGAACAACGGGGACAAAGGACAAACAGCAATCTCCAAACACAGCTAGGTGACTGGTGCGCGACAGAAAATATCCGCCTGGTCCTGGTATCGAATCAGGGACATCTCTATTTCTAGGGGAGCTCTCTACCAACTGAGCTAATCAGGAGTTAGGCGTCAGTAGAGCAAAGGGGTTTTATCAGCTGCCGCCGGTCGAGCTCCAACAACCCTAGAGAAAATGCCATTTGTATAAGGAATTTCTTGTGCCATATTCGCACATATGAATTATACAAGATATATAAGAACATATAAGAACCATATAAGAACCGTAAAAAAATATAAGACATATGAGAACATATGAGAAACTTTTCACAAGTTTTTTATACTTCTTATATAGTTCTTATATCTTATTATATATCTTGTATGATTCCTATGTGCTTATTGAACGCAAAAAGTTCTCATGCAAATGAGATTTGTCAATACGGAAGGGTGAATGGCCTGCATATTAAGGCTATTATGGTAATGAAAATAATGCAAAGGTGAAAGCGAGCTGGAAAAGCATGATGAAAATAATCGCTGTAGAAAAATGAACAAAGGGACAAAGTACAAACACAAAACTCAACACAGCTAGGAGAAATTAACTGTGTTTGGAGATATCCGTTTGTCCTCTGTTCCCCTTGTTCGTCTTCTAAAGGGAATATTTTCATACCGAATGTTTTTCTGATTCATGATATTAGATTAATAATACAACATTTAAATCTTTACTGAACGCACACGAAGAAACAAAAAAAAAGTATCCTTCCGCTAGCAGTAGGCAGCCGATATACTAATGCATCTTTAATTAGAGTAATTATCCGAAATGCGTGCCTTTCGAAAATTCTAAGGGCCCTGAAACACTGAGGCAACACGGCGGCAACACCAACAAAACATGTTGTCCAACAATCGTGCAACCTGTTGCTCCTTTCCGATGTTGTCCGACAACCCTGTCACATCGCGGCAACAGTCGCACAACATGGATGAGAATGAAAAAGTTACCTTGGTATGAAAGCTTTCGGCAAAAAAAACCAACAAAACAGAAGCAACTTTGATGCTTCTGTTTCTGAAGCAAAAAAAAAAAACACAAAAAAACAGCTCTGATGACTTGCTGAGCGAATTTCGGGCCGACAACAAGACTACACATATAGCTTTAAGTGCAGAGCTAGTTTCCTATCAACGTCGTTTTCTTATGAGCTTACTGAAATAGAGGCTTGGAAAATGTAATCAAACAATAATTAAGGCTGTCGTGCAGCTAAAAAAATTTTATGAATGTTTTTACTGCATAATTATGGCAAGTGCTTGTCGAAAAGGTCACAGAGGCGGTCGTGAACGTTCAAACTAGTGGTGATATTGGAACTACCAAGAGACCAGCTTACATTACTGCTAGTGAAAAAAATGGCATGTCTATACTCGCCTGGTGATAAAGTATTATTAAAATAACGCAAGAAAGCAAAGGTTAAAAAATAAAAGCATTAAAACGACCGCTATGATAATGATTTTTTATTTTATTTCATTTTATTTATTATATCCTTAAGGCGCCCATCGGCGCCTTAAGGATATAAGGAAACAAGAAAACAGGTGTTACATTTGATATGCGTTTAAGTAAGTGGTAAGAGAATCTTTGAAACCAAAGGATTCTTGGATGATTACAATATTATCAAAAAAGGAGTTGCATTCGTATGTCGCCAACTGTAATGGGGATAATTTAAAAAGGTTCGTTCGTGGAGTGACCAAATGAAGTTTTTTTCGAATTGTCAGTACGCGTAGAAATATGTGGTGCAGCCCGGCAAAATAGTTCTCTCTTCTATGGGCAGTGGTAGTGCAAAGTATGCAATGTTGCAAGTCTTGAGCTTTTCCTTCTGTGTGCAAGAGTTGGTACTCCGAGTTTTTCCTTTAGTGAGGTGATGCTTGTGCGCGTGTAGTTTTTAAGAATGAAGCGTGTGGCTCCATTTCGAACTTATTCTAGTCTTTCTTGTCAAATAAAACTGATGTGGTTTTATTTTATAATAAAGAAGCGCAATCAAGTTCAGATCGAATGAGGGTGGTAGATGCTATTTGCTTTGCTTCCCAGTTGGCCATGTGAAAATTTTGACTTAGAAAACCGAGGCTTTGATTTGCTTTTACACTTATGTGATTGATGTGGGCTTCTCAAGACAAGTTTGATGTGAAATGAGCCAAAAGATATTTATATGTACGCACATGTTCAAGAACCCAATCGAAGAGAGTGTGTGTAAAACTCTGCCGCACTTCGCTTAGAACTAAACTTTTGACATTTCGTTTTTGGAAATATTCATCTTCTTTTGCCACATTAGACACCATGTTTTAATTGTAAATAAGTCGTTCTGAAGTTCAATACAATCATGAATGCTAGATGATTTTCTATAAATCACACAATAATTGGCGTAAAAATGGATGGTGGAGTGGATAATAGGGGGCAAGTCGTTTACGTACAAAAGGAAAGTAGTGGGCCCAGCAGGGTTCCCTGTGGTACTGCTAAGTTTACTTTCCGATGACATGAGGATTCGCGTTCATAGCGGACACTTTGCGAGCGGTCGACGAGGAAGTTCAATTACTCTGTATGACAGACGGTTCTATTTGCAAAGCGCGTAATTTAAGAAGTCGTTGATGTGGTACCCTGTTAAATGTTTTTTTTAATGTCCATAACAGTGCATGGGTTTCTCTTTTAGCCTAAGTTTGTGATGAAGGTCTGTGACAAATTCAAAGAGTTGGGTTTCGCAAGAATGATACCGCGGGAAACTGTGCTAATTTAGGAAGAGAAAGTTGTTGTCCGACAAATGATCCGTAATATTCCAGAAAATCTCATGCTTCATAGGCTTACTAGGTACACTTGCGAGAGAGATTGGTCTATAATTCGTCAACTCATTCTTTTGACCGGTCTTAAAAAGTAGGGTGGCTTTTGCTTCTCTTCAGTTTGCAGGAATTTTACCAGTAGGTAAGGATTGTTGGAAAAGTAAACACAGAAGAGAGGAAGCTTCTTATTTACAGGGCCTAAGCACTTTCGTTGAAATTATACCAGGGACTGGAGCTCAACTTGGTCGAAGATATTCTATCAGTTTCTGAATACCAGTCGCACACATAGCGATCGGAGCCATATGAGTCAGTATACTATCTTCAGGCAAAAAACTAGCAACGGAAAGGTCTCGTCAGAAAACATTTCACTAATCAGAAAACATTTCACTAAAGCAATTGCCCACTCTTCACAGACGTCAACAGCATCCAGCTTGTTTCCCGAAGAATCAGTAAAGTGGAAGGGGTTGGAAGTGTGCTTGGGGTTAACTGCATTCCAAATTATTCGAGTCAGTCTTTATAAGGCCGCGTAGGTCTTCAATAAAGATCGAATCTTTCGCTTTCTTTAGTTCATTTACACACATTTGGTTGATTTCGTCGTACCTTACAAATGCAATCGAAGAACGCGATATTTTAGCCTGCTCTCTTGGCATTAGGAAACAGGCGCTACCAGACAACTGAATTTATTCTAAAATACCCAGATCGTTTCGGGGGAATGAAGCGATCACATAGTAGGCGGAATCAAGTATACAGCGTGGAAAAATATTCATTTTACCTATTCTTATGAAGGCCGATCATGTCGGCGTCGCAGTTTTTAAGCACTGTCAGTTCAGCTCAACACCAGGCTACAAAATACGCTTTAGGGAACTGCAGGCGCTAACTCAATTTTACAGTAGAAATAGGAATTGCACGAGAGAAAAAAAAAAAACTGAACAGAAACACCTATTCGATGTCGAAGATTCCTAACATATATCGGCAATTTCATCTTCCTCGTATAGGGCTATATCGTTGTCAGCGAATGAAAAACATCTTCATAATATAAAGGGTGGAAAATACTCCCCGTGTCAAGTTTTCTAACCACAGTCACTAGTTGATGTCGTTCCGTGGCAATTTCCGGACCTTCGAATGCTCTAGCACATTGAAGAGTCGCATTCCCAGCGACGCCTCGCCACACACGAACGAAGGTAAACAATCAAGGTCGTGGAGCGTTCCAAGCGTTGGGCCCGCCGTCAGCGCTGTGTGATAGGGTGGTCGGACAACAAATCGGCCAACACGGATTCCGGGGGACTGCAACATGTGGCCCTGCTGTTCTTGTTGCCGCGATGTGAGAGGGTCACCGGAAGCGCGTCATCTCGTGTTGCCGAATAGAGTTGTCCGACTGTTGGCTCAGTGTGACCGGGCCTTAAGAGCGTTGCATCAATCAACCTTGTAATGTTTCTTTCGGTTCAGTTCGTTTGCACTAAACAAACGACGGACGTACTAGGACTCTAAAAAGAAAAGTTATTTGTCACGTTTAAAGGATTCAGCTACGTTTTGGTGAACGCTTTGATGTTTCTTCAGTTCGATATAATGGCCATAATTAGTTTATAGTGAGAATAACAGCACAACCACAATACAATGTATTATTGCTGTGAACTTGTAGCCTCGTTGCCTCTCCAATGACAGGTGAGTTGCAAGTTCCTTTCAACTATTGATGACAGCTGAAGGAACATGTGCCCGTATTATGGAAAAGCTTTTAGCGTCGTCGTTCTTTTGATGGATTCAGCTACCTTTTAAGTGAACTACGATTTAAGTAACTACGATTGGAAGTAACATCCCGGTCAACTGGCAAACGATACATACAAAATTAGGCTGAAATAATGGCATAGGAAATGTCACGGGTCAAAAGAAGAATAAAGGTTCGATGATGCCAGCGCCTAAGAAAGGTTAAGCAAATACTTACTTCAATACAAATTCCATACCCTTCTCACTACAATTCGAAAACGCGAAAGGCGGTCCAAGAGGCCCTCCAGAGTTCATAATGTATTTGACTTTGGACTTGCAGTCAAGAGCACCAGGGTGATTCTTGACATTTCTCAAGGGACCACTTCCATCGTGCGCGCTCCCGAGCCTGCGCAAATATTGTTCATGCTAAGAAGACCATCTAATGCTCAACACTGTAATAAGTGACAGATTAAGATACGCAAAGCAAGGCTCATTATAGTCACGCTTCTTATCGGCCCATATCGCATTGTCAATCGCGATGATAAAAGCCATGGGATTCACTAACGGTGACTAAAAAAGCTTCTCCCGGGTGAAACGCTGAGCACATATGTTTATAAAGGAAGCGACGAGATACTTACAAATGCCCAATTTCGTGGGCTATTGTGGTAAATCTAATGTACAGGGGAGGTACTTCCTCGGAAATTCCCACATTAGCGCCTTTCACGCAGACCATTCCGGAATAGGCGCTACCTGAAAATAATCCATTTGTTGCTTACCAAAGACATTCAATAACGTTTTTTTCAAGCTGTAAAAAAACGCTGCAGTGTGATGTGAAAATCCCCCTCTTTGAAAAAGCAGCTATTTATAATTATGAGACGTTCAGCCACTAATAATTAAAATTACCCGAGGCGTGACCGCTTGTGCTAAAGTCTCGAATGCCAAGGAAACAAGCCGTATCTAGAAGTTTGGCGGTGTGCTTACAGGGAAAAGTTTCTTCAGAAAGGTACAAGGAAAACAAATGCACAAACAAACATCAAGAGTTACTTTTTTCAGCGCAAAGCTAAATAACGAAAAACTACACACCCAGTCTTTGGTCAAATGTAGCGCTCGGTGCTCGAACCTGATGCCAAAGTTTCAGAACTTGCTGACTCAAAAATTGTGAACAGTTTTTGGGAAATTCACGATAAGACGAAGGCAGTCGACGAAGTCCAGCAATGCATGCAAATGAGTGTCGTCGGCTACCGAAAACGGGACTCATTTTGCCAGAGTAAAATTAAAAAATTGCTTCTAACTTTTGAATCTGCAAACGTGAGTTTTAAAGCTTTGGCATCAGGTTGTACCGTTAGAGCTCCGTTTGGAGGGCACTAATGGCGCGTTCACACTGGAAGCGGATCCGCGTTCGCGAAGCGGATCTGGGCGTTCTCAACCGCAAAGCGGCTAGGATCGAGCGGTTCGAGCGCGTTTTTGCCAACCGCTTCGAGACTGATTTCTCCCAACCGCTTTCACGAACCGCAAAGCGGCAACCAATCACAACGCGACGCTGACGTGACGTCAGTGACTTTCGAAACAACATGGCACCTGTCGCTAGTGAGGCGTCCAAGGCGCTGTAGTCCTAGCGCTGTAGTCTTAGGTTTGGACAAATCAGCGGAGAAACTTGATGTTCACGTCCGTCACTTGAATCCGCCGCGAAAAGAATTGACTCGTAATTTTAACGGGCTTCCCACCGGTGATTTGGTTCGGGTAAGAGTTTGTTTATTATTCCTGGTGCCACAGCCCGAAGCTTGCTGCCTTCTTAATCTCTGCCTGTAGAACGTCGGAACCCGCCCCTGATCGACCAAAATCTCAACTTTTCTACCCACTAAGATAGTCGCGTGAACTATTGAAAGCTTTCGACACCGTGCATGATCACCACGAAGGCCGATAGAGACGTCGTGAGCTTGATTGCATAGCCAACGCACTACCGCGGAGGGGGCAGGGTACCTGCGCTAGCTCGACCTGTAAAGTTTACTAACAATAAAATAAATAAAGGGAACCTACTCAAGGAATAAAGTGTACGTACCAGACAATGCAGGGGTAATCCACTCGGCGTTTATTTGAGCTTAATGTCAAACAAACAGTAGACTCGATCGACGAGCGAGTGACGAGAGAGTCCGCCAGCAACGATGCCACGACCGGATAGCACCGAACACATTCCCCGCACCACGGTCCACCCCACCGCTGACAACTTCGAAAATGATAAGACTCAAGAGCGAACAACAACGAGGAGGGAAAACTGGCCGTCTTTCCCGAATATAAGATCAGCTATTCATGCGGGAAGGGTCCACTTCGAAGATAAGGTTGGGGTCATCCTGTTCTGAGTCAGCAAGGCGCGCCTAGCTGGGCTTTGCTTGTGGGCGAAGTCGAGGAAATCACAGGCGAGTTTGGCGGGTCCATGCTTCTTTTTTCGCTGCCTGAACTCGTGATGCGTGCAAACATCCCGGAGAAAAATATTCCGAGTGCCAAAATAGCAAAAGTTTGGTTTTGGACCTTGAATTAAAGCGGATTTTGGATTGTAAAACAGGGTTGCCAAACGCAGGTCTCAAAAGATCACGCGTGACCGCCGAGAAACCGCCAACCGCCTCTCGGTGTGTCTGCATGGGGTCGCTCGCGAACCGAACCGCGACCGCTTCGCGAACGCGGATCCGCTTCCAGTGTGAATGCGCCATAAGCGTTGGGCAATGCCCAGGCTGTATTGTCATGAAAAAAACACTATTTTTGAGGACGCACGTACCCTTCCGGCCTTGCAGTTTTACGTAGAATAAAAGTGTAGAGTTATAATTTGTTGTTGATTTTCGCGTTTGAAATTTTCAAGAGATATTCGTTGAACGTGATTTTTATCATCATCATCTGACGACAATCCTCCTCGTCAAGTGCTATTTGTGAACTCAGTGGCCAAAACGTGGTTTAAAGACATTTTGAACTTGACTTTCTCCAACTGCTTCAAAGCAAGCAATGTTAGTTTTATTCAGTAAAGGCCACCTTCTGTGAAAACGGAAACCAACTGACAAATCGCACTCAGTAATTCGTGTTACCAACTAGCAGAAACCGCGAATACCTTCGTTATTCGTTAGACATCTCTCGGAAATAGCTGGTTAAACTCCGATTTTTTTAAGATTCAGCAAAAATGTGTGGTCCGGAGCATCTTCTGACCCCGCTCTCTTACCTTGAAGATTGGGAGATAATTTGCTTGTCTTCTTGTTACGTGTCCCTAAGCGGCGCCTGAAATGCAAATATGAAAATACTAATTATGCGCATCCCTGCTGCAATAAACATTAATCACGTCAAACGGTGTATGTGCATATAGTTTGTGCTTTTTAGGCGTTACTTCTCCTTTTTTAGAAAAGCCACGAAAGCTCACGTACGTAGTCTCGGCAGGTGAGTTACACGGCAATGAGGACGTAACAGAGGAGCATTCATGATAAGTAAGATTATTAACTAAAACTTGTGAATGAACGTTCTAGTTTGTAAGAAAAACATATCATTCTAATCAGAACGTAGTTGAGCGTCATTAAAACGCACTAAACTATTCATCTTGGTTTAACAAACCAAGATGAATAACTACCAACTAGACCAACTTTCCACCCTACCGCACTAAACTAGTCGATTTTAGAAAATCCTGGAACATTTGGGAAGGGTTATGGCGCGCTGACGTTACCACCCGTGAAATCGGTGCACGGTTGGCGATGCAAAAACTCAGATGAGAATATAATCGTCTGCGTTTACACATCACCAGCCCTGCCAATCTAAAAACACTCTCGATTTTGAACGTAATATTCACCCGCGGCCCTTACCACGTTTTTCTCTGGGCCATCGCTTTGAACCAAACGTAGAGATAGAGAAAAAGAATGTGCATCATGAAAAGTATAAGTTTTTTTTTATTTAGAACATTAAGATACCTGAAGAAACATTATATATCCGCTAAACTCACTTACTATACATAAACAATCGACAAAATCGAAGACTTTAATTAACGTTTGCAAGAGAAATTTTGTTCCCAGGAAATTGTTTTTATGTCTGCTGATCGGAAATTCTAAAACCGAAACTGCTATGCTTGCGACAGCCTAATACTGACAATTTGAGATCTCTAGGACTTGCATAAATATAGGGCTTTGCTATCCTCGTAAATATTACATGAATAACTTGTAGCATGCAGCGCGTAATAGCCGAAATTATGCACCTCTACGGCTCGTTTTGAGGGGACAAAACTTTTTTACAAGTCTCTAATCACCTTGCCGTCAAGTCAATTTAACCGGCACATAAAAAAGAGGGCATGTTACGATTTTGAATTGAAATGCTCTTTACACAAGCTTGCTGCCGCGAGTCGCACCGAAGTACGAAGTTAGCAAAGGTGGCGATGCTGGGCGAGTTCGTTCATCACTTGGTAAGGTAAATACAGCGCAGAAAAAGACGAAGACAAAGAGGAAAGAGATATCAGCGCACATCAGGGGCGGCTCTACAGGGGGGCAAGGGTGGGCAGCCGCCCCCCTTAAATTTCTGCCTGCCCCCCCAAAAAAGCTGCCGGGGGGGGGGGGGGGGGGGTTGGGGAGTTCAGTCCGCAAAGCAAAGGTCGTGGTTTCCCAAAAGAAAAGTTAACGTCGCACATTACGGGCACTTTAGCAATGGACGCGGAGCATCCGTCCTTTCAAGCCAGCCATCCGTCCTTGGAAGCCAAAGCAGGCAAATAAAATATAAGAATAGAGAAGCACGACACTATTTTTAGAAGAAACAGCTTTACAAGAGACATACCACTCCCGTCTAGCGTACTTTTCTTACTTTGACTTCTTTCGGTGGAAGCGGGCCCAGCAGGACCCCTTCGTCGAGAATAAGCTTTCTGGTTTTTGTGAAGAATTCCCGAAATCCGGACGCGTCTCCCTCTTTTGGGTGCGTGCCATAGCCGCTTGACCTTCAGCAGCGGCACGGCGCTGATGTTGCTCGCGGATTACACCGCCCCGCGGCGGCACCATGTGCAAGACTGCTTAAACGGGAAAAGCCGAAAGCAAGGTGGAAAGAGGTGAGAGACACCTCGCTTGGTAGACGATGCCGGTTCGACTGTTCGTCTGGAAGGATTTTACTAATGCCTTGGCTTCCACACTCAATAGCGCGGCTGCGGGATCCAGGAGTTCAACCTTGTAGGTATCATCCTACCGTCCAACGTAATTTCTTTCCTTCAATTGGATTGTCTTGGTGTAAGTGGACCCTCGATCGTTCCGCTCACTTCCTGGGGAATGTAATCTGTTCTAGGAAACGTGAAGGTTCTTCCTCTTTTGGGTGTGTGCCATTGCCGCGCGACCTATCGGAGGCGACACGGCGGCCGTAGTGCTCGCGGAACGCACCGCTTGCCTTGCGGCGGCCTCGAGTGCAATGCTGCTCAAAACACGAAAGGCCAAAAGCAAGGGGGAAAGAGGTGAGCGGGACTCTAAGCGAGGCCGTTGGAAACAACGCCGGTTTTCTATTTGTCTTTTGGGATTCCCCAGTAGAATCTTAGGAAAGTATTCAGAAGGATACAAAGAGAGTCCCAGGGGCGGGGCCATCAACTATCACCTCGACCAAACTGGCCCTGCGGGTCTCAACACAACGATCTATTTTCAAGGGCCATTCTTGCTCTGCTAAGTTTTCAGCCTCGGTGCCAAATGTTACCAGCTAGGATGACGGACACGAAAAAAGTGCCCCAACAATTATGCTGCTGAACCGAACATGTGCAGCTGAGCCCGATTTCAAGACTCCAAAGGAGACACAAAATCGCAAAGAAGATAAACCGCAGATTTTTTTTTTTCGTCTTCTAACAAGCGCGTCAAGAAGCAGGACGGAGATCGAGCAGCAGCGGAAGGATCATCCCCAGCCGTACAGTCTTCCTGATGGCCTTCCCAGCGCTTCTAGCGACGTCCGTCATCCTTCGTCGGAACAAGGAACAGTGAAAGCGACAAGTTTTCTTCTTCGTGCGTGAGACGAGACGAATTTGCACCGTATCGGAGGGAAACGACGATCTTTCAGGTCAGTTGGACATTTCCAAGTATAAGACAGAGTCGCCGCGGCAGCCGATAGTGCACTCTTTCCCACCGAAAAAAGTAAAAAAAAAAAAAAAAAGGCTGTAAGCTTTCAGTCTGACTGGTATAGGTTATTTCCTTGGCTAGAATACACCATCCAAGTTAATTCCGTTTTTGGATATCCCTCTACCAAAGCGAATGAGAAATCCACGTTTGGCATCTGTGAAGCTCTGGACAAACAATCTGGCTTTAGAAAGCACGAAACCTCAGTCACGCATAAGTCATGTCAAGATTCGTGGGTTTCCTACATATAAATGAAGTCGAGAGGACCAGGCGAGTGAATCGAACAAGTTTGAGTTTTGAAAACGCAGTGCGATCCTCCTCGTGGTTTTTCCGCTGACGAACTTGCGCACGTCCGAGATAATTTTTCTTTTAAAGGACACATTCGTTTAGAGTTTGCAATGTTTTTTAAATAATCTGGATATTCACTGCGACAGACAAAACGCCATAAAAATAATAAGGTTCCCATTATACTCAATGGGAATTATTACAGAAGAAACAAAAGAGGGACATTTTAAGTACACAAGAGAGAGAATATGGATTAAATTATATCCAATAAAAACGTTCGATCTAAATTTCTGTTGGATGATGCCTATATTCAGCGCTAAGCCCTCCACAATTCCGTAAGTGTACTTTAGGTGAGATTTCTGCTCGTCAGCAGAAAGAGTTATGAAAGTGAACATAAACAACGAAAACACTACTCCCCCCCCCCCCCCCCCCCCCCCCGAATTCAGTATAATCATGCAGCGCCCCCCCAGAAAAAAAATTCTGGCGCCGCCCCTGGCGCACATGTGTCCTCTCTTGAACCCATATCGGATAGACACATATAAGCACATATGTGTGTAACTAGATACCGCCTCCTAATAACTGAACTAGCCGATATTAAAATCAAAGGCCCAGTGGTCATTAAATATATATATATATATATGTATATATATATATATATATATATATATATAAAAGAAAAAAAAGCGAAAATAAATACAGCTTTGATGTCCTTGATATTTATCGCCTTTGTTTTCAAAAGTGAGTTTTGGGGGTTTCGAAGCTCCAGCATTATGGCACACATTAAGCGACGAATCAGGTTCGCTACACAGTGAAACGGTCAGCACATCAGACACTGTAGAGGAAACATTTTGCATGTCGCCGAATAAAAGTGCGTAAAATAGAGGAACCCGTGGGCATCTCTTGTCACCCAGTAGATAATATTTTACGTAATGAACTGAATTCAAAACAGAAAGCTTTCCGCAAGATGGGTGTCGCATTTTCTTAATGCGTAGCTAATGATCTGCATCAATCGGCAATGCTCCGATTGGAAAAAAAAACAAAACAAAAAAAACAAAACACAAGAGTACAGAAATTTGCATGCCCTCACACTTTATATGTTTCCCAAAACTCAAACGGTTTTGGCTAGAAAGAGATTTCGGCCCAGTGAAAAGGTAACAGAGGAATTCAATTGCGAAAAGCTGGAAAGACCTTGCATCAAGTGCGTTGATCTTCGAGGGGATTTTGTTTTCAAATACCATAACTTGAAATGGTTTTGTTTTCATTTCATATTCATTTGGGAAACGTTTCGATATATCCTACTGTACTCCCAGGAAACACTTCTAGCACAGAAGCTTCCCTGTATTGGTAAAATGCTATTCTGCTTCGTAAATATTAACGACGTAGTTACGGGGATCACACCATATGGGGTAAAGTGTCGAAGGCAGCTCGAGTATTCGACACGAGCAGTGCGCAATCACTCGATTTAGGCTAGTGAGAAAAAACAGCTAGACGAACATTTCAGTATTAGTTCGCGTCTAATCACTGCAGGGCAGTGAATAGCCCAACTGTACATTATGATGCAACGAGAAGCCAGGCTCTTCAAATCGACCGCAAAATTCGGTTTCTTAACTTATCGCGTTACAACTTTTGCAGCGTTGCCCACAAATGGTGCATTTTTTTTTTTTGTAAACTTTGCAAAGAGCAAATTTACCTGAGGAAAAAGTAAAGAAAGAAAAAGGCTTAGCTGCTATGGGAACGCAGCGACGCCAGCGGGCTTCAAACAACACGGCGCCGTTTCGCACGGGAGACAAGAGATAGCGCAACGAACGCCGCCAACGAACGAGCATACGGCGCCGACAGCCGGCGTTTTTAGCAGACAATATTTCGACTCAAAAGCGGCGCGCGTTCCGCAGGCGGCGACAGTCGCAGAAACAAAAACAGGCGCGGTAAGAAGAAGGAACTACAGTTCCTTTTCTGCTAAAGATGTCGTGTGCTCATTTGTTGGTGGCAGTTGGCGTCGCGACCGCTTGCGCCATCTCTTGCCTCCCGTTCAATACGGCACCGTGTTGTTTGAAGACCGGTGGCTTCGCTGTGTTTCCATAGGAGCTAAGACTTTTTCTTTTTTTAATTTTTTCTCAGGTAAAATCACTTTTTCCGAATTTTACAAAAAGAAAGAAAAAAAAAAGCACCATCTCTTGGCAGCGTTGCACAAAATCGTAGCGCGATAGGTTAAGAAACCTAATTTTGCGGTCGATTTAAAGAGCCTGGCCTCTCCTTAAGTCACCCTGTAGTAATACTCCTCCGACCTCCGCCAAGGTTTTGCCTCTTGCCTGCCTAGAATCCGTAATAGAAGATCATATGGCCACTTGTACCGGCAAAGAGTTAAAAGCTAACTGCGCTCGTTTCAGTAAAAAAAAAAAAAAAATTCTACGACTGCTTTTGAGGGAAAATAAAAGCCAGTCCATGTTTTAAGGGGTTATGGAAGTCAAAGATTTGATCTGAGCGGTGCGTAATTTATTGTAAGCCCGAAAATTTTGGCACGACCGCCTTAATCTATCCCATATCCTTCGGGAGCATTGCATCGCAATAAAGAACTAGGATATGTTATCTGTGCCTCAACCGCACAACTAGACCTCGGGAATTAAACGATCTTGCTTACCCAAAGAGCATCAGGTAGAAATCGGCAGGCCTTTTGAACGTGGTGTTTTTGGTGAATTGTCCAAAGGCTTTTAGTGACTCAGGCGCTGAGACTACATTATCTTCCTCCACAACGAAATACTCATCTCCTTTCGTCTGTAAACATAAAGAATTAAGCGAAAATATTTATATTTTATAACTTTTTCAATCACAAATTAGACCGCCGTTATCATCTGAAAGTAGTACTTTCTAGATGCAAAAATGTCTCTAGCTCTAATTGTTCATAAAAATCTGCAATACTTGGCATTGAGTCTACTATGTAAAATAAGCTAAATGAAATATACGGACCTTTGCGAAAACGAACTAGAAATGAGCTAGTTTTGTTTTGACAGCGCCATCTGTCGCGACAAAAATCAATATTGTACACAATTTAAATAGAAAACAAATGGCTGCTTCGAAATAAAACCGACGGCTTTGACTGCGCGAAGAGAAGCGATTTTGGAACTTTGGTTTAGACAGATAAATCCCCTATTGCTGTTGATTGGCACGATCAGTTTGAGACATATGTCCGTTTTCTTATTCATTTACACGGTGTTATATAATCGCGATATTAAAATAGTGCAAGGTCACGTCGTAAACAAGTGGTTTCTTTGTTACCCTCACCGAACCATAGGAATCATTCTTCGCAACACAGACCGACGCTCCTTTCTTACCTCGTTCGGGACCCCAACATACCATCAGATATAAGATATGTGCACAGGCATGCACTAGTACCCCCCCCCTTTCCCCCGCCCCCCTCCTTTCAGGCTTGTTTGGAACCATTTTTATGCATTCGATTAGAGGGATACCATCTGTTTGCGACAAACGTATCTTGGTTTTATCTCTCACACATCAAACACTGGTACAACGAATCGATTGCAACGTTTTTCACACACTTATTTCTCCGGGTAAAGCTCTCGGCAATGCCTATACTTCAAAAGAAGCTTGGGCATAGTTTAAAAATTAAAAAAAGGGAAATGACGCCACTGTGAAAACGTACTCAATCTCCGCCATTCTTCTGACATTTTTAGCCCACTTGCGGGCTCGCGCACGTACGGCTCCCTCGTTTTTAACTTGAAGCAAGATGACTCTTGTTTGGGCCTCATCTCTCTCGATTAAATCAACGAACGCGAAGGGGTTCGCGTTCATTTTTCCATGCCATGCCCCCATACGGTTGTTTGTTCTGTGTCCCCTTTTTCCGTGATGGTGCCACCGCTCCAGTTGGAAAATGTGCTCATCCATGTTCCGTCAAAGTAATCAAGCAATTCAATGAGCTCCGGAATACGAGAAATATATGCTCCGACGCAGAAACGCCCAGGGGCGAGGGACTTCAGAAGGCGAAAGAAAGGAAAGTGCCACGAGCTTACGAATGAGCGCCCTTAGCTGGCTGTTTCTTGAGTAGGCGCTATGAGGACCAGTCTCTGAACGGAAGCCCACATTTTTTGCGCAACAATGAAAATCGCACCCTCGATAAGCAGCTTGGGGAAACACGATGCGCAGACCACTAACAAGCGCCGGCTCAAAATCCATCACGAAACTTTCAGGGGTCAAGGAAGGAATCCCAGCAGATATGAATGTAATTATAGCCTTTCAAACGCACGGGCATAAATTTGTAGCTAGCCGACCCGACAACAAAAAGCAAACGGCTGCGCTAGGCACTCCGTCAGTTACAATTTGCAGAGTTACAAGTTGGTCACACATGTAAGGTACAACAAACAATGTCCCGTCCGCAAAAAAAAAAAGTAATTTTAACTGACGACAGCCGTTGCATGCCATCTCGTGTTGCGAAGACAACTATTCAAGACGAGGGTCTCTGCGGTCGTCGATGATCAAGAAGGGCTCTGCTAGTTTTTTTCTTTTTGTGGGCGTCGTTGTCTTGCGGAGTGTCAGCTGATGAAGGAACCGGTGGCTGCGCTGAGCGCCTTTCTCGATACATCAAATCCTTCAGGCTGGCAAACGTGGGCACATCTGCTGCTTTTTCATCTGGCGCCTAAAAGAAATTTAGTGATTTCGTATAGCGAACTTTGCCTGATAATTCGGAGCCGTGATAGATATAATAATTTGGAAGTAAACTGCTGAGCAGGTTTGGAGAAGTTCCTCGTTAAACAACCTTGGCATGGGCGTATTCGAGTTGTGTGCTGCTGATGTTTTCAGCGCCAAGCGCAGCTGGTCCCTCACAATCCTCGGCTCGTCTGTTGCATGGTTATGGACGCCTATAAGTAAAAGGGGCGTAAATGTGCAATGGCATGTTAACGGCCCTTAAGCATGTTCCTGGTGGCGCTAGTAAGATTAAGTAAGAAACGATACAAAGAGCAGTGGTTTCTATCATGCATAAATAGACCGTCAAACACAATTCGAATAGAGCAACTTACGGGATCTGCTTTTCACGTTGTCCTTTTCAGCCAAAATCGAAGCCGCGCATCCTTATGAATTGTAACGGCAACGGGACGAAACCATCCCGTTTGCTTTCTGCCGCTCTTTGTGACATATGTAACCTTCAAGGTAAAGGCGCTTTTCTTCTCTGCGTTTCCTTTATACAAACCCGGACATCGCCCCTGACTGATGTCTCACTGTTGATTGAATCGTGTTCTACTTCGGAGTGCAATGTTTTTTTTTTGAGTGCGAGGGGGACATAGAGTTCCGTGTTTTGACACAAAGACGGTCCAGCGTTTTATGACTCAGCGCCAGTGTTGGGGTAACGCGTTACAAGTAACGACGTTACCGCTAACGCGTTACTTGTTTTCGGTAACGCGTAACGTACTTGTTACTTTTTTCAAAACAGTAACGGGTAATGTATCTACGTTGCGCAGTTCGAGTAACGGGTGACGGATTTACCTTACTGGTTACATTTACTTCCTAAATCTTAAAACTAAGTTACACAAAATTTTTCTCGTGCTTCCAGGCGCCAAGCTAAGTGATCTTTAGTTTTGTTTGCGTTTTTTTGTGAGTGTTTGTGTCAAGCCATAAAAAAACAAAGTAATTATGTTAACTCTCTGCATAGACATAATGTTTCTAGAAATACAGCGATTAAGTATACCTTTAACGTGAAAACTAAAAAAGTAACGCCAAGATAATGTGCGTTACTTTATATCGGTAACTGTAATGCGTTCCTTTTATTTTCAAGTAATTGAATTGAATTGGCTTTATGTAGACACTAGGCCTACGGTAACAGGACAAAAGGCAGATTAGCTCTGCCTGACGTGAGCCTATCACCCGCTTACAATGCTCAAGAAGCGAAAACAAAAACAATAATCATTAAAGATTACAAGAAGATACAATATCACATCAGCAACAATCAACACAGCATGTTTTGTACAGAGCTTATACAATCGTTAGAGCACTTGATACTTTGGAAATAAATGAGACAGGTAATACAACTCATACACAATGAAAATATAGTCTAAAAGTATTTACTCAACATGACATGAGAGAAGGTACCGCTGTAGACTAATTTTAAAGATGTGTTTTGTTCCACAATTTGAGATTATTTTCCTAACGGCTGGATATTTATTTAAGAAATCAGGTATCAAGTATGCTATTTGGTGATGTCCATAATTCGTCCTGGACTACTCTATGATAGACGTGTCGGAGATTGTATTGTGTATTAATAGGACGAAGTGTGTAAAAAAAAACGGGTGGGGTCACTAATTATTTTAGGTGGTACGAAAACTTTTTTTTTAAACATGAAAGCCGCTTACACTCTAAGAAAAGCCCGTACGTCTACTTTCCCGCACAACACTCGGCGAGCCAATCACCGCAAGAGAGAGAGAGAGAGAAAAAGCTTTATTTGTCAGTAAGATGGTGACCTTCTTCGGTTCCTTCAGCTGCTCCACATGGTCGGCAGTTGAAGTCTGTCGGCGACCTCTTGCGCTCTTGCCAAGGCCCGGGACTGGACGTCCAGGTCCGGGCTGGCCAGCACCGCTTCCTATTGCTCAAGTGAGGGAGATGAAACTAGATCTGCCAGAGGCGGATCCTTCGCGCAGTCCCAGATTATGTGGTCTAAGGTGGCAGGCTCGCCGCATAGTTGGCAGTACGGGTTTACTAGATCGGGAAAGATATTGGCGTATGTCCACGGGTTTGGCTGCGACCGCGTTTGCAGCCGCCGCCACGTGGTAGCCTGTTCTCGGCTGAGCGAAACGTGCGGAGGAGGCAGGCTCACTCTAAGCTCCCTGTAATAGTTGGTTATGGCTTGATACGTATCCAGCGCCTCACCTCGTGGGGCCCCGACGCCCAAGTCCCCATCACCTGCTCGGCTGACAAAACCTCGAGCATATTGGTGAGCGGACTCGTTCCCCGGGACGCCCACGTGGGCCGGGACCCATACCAGATCCACTTCCTTCCTATCGTTTGGCATCGTGCTAAGAATTTTGTATGCATTCGTGGAGATACGTCCCCTCGAGAAATTGGGAAGGGCCGTTTTGGAATCACTTAGAATGGTGTTGGTGCTCTTTTGAACAATCCCTAGTGCTATTGCGGCCTCTTCGGCCTCTTCCACTCGGCCCGTGATCACCGTGGCCGCTACACTGTGCGAGATGCTCACCGCACTCACAGCGAAAGCATGTTGGCCTGTAGTAAGGTTGTATTCTGCCGCATCAACGTACACGGCACTATCGTCCCCGTGATACTTTTTGCTTAACGTCTTCGCCCTGGCCCTCCTCCGGCCTTCGTGACGACCCGCTTGCATGTTCTTGGGGAGAGGTTTGACACGAATGATTTCGCGCATCTCTACCGGTAAAGTCATCTGGCTTGAAGGATCTCCACTCCTCGTGCCTAAGCTTCTCAGGATGCAGAGCCCCGTCTCAGTCTGCCTGAGCCGCTGCTCTTGCGATGTGAGATGTACCTCAATGAGCTCTTCAAGAGTGTTGTGAACCCCGAGAGATAGAAGTCTCACGGTGGACGCGTTCCTGGGGAGACCAAGAGCCGCCTTCTACGCCTGCCTTATCAAACAATTCAGCTTTTCACTCTCGGCCTTCTTGAGGTCTAGGTAAGGAGTGGCGTACACGATCCGACTGATTACAAAAGCCTGAACAAGCCGACATGCATCGCGCTCTTTCATGCCCTGTCGCCTAGTCGCCACGCGCTTAATGAGCCGTATAGTTTGCTGGACCGATGTCGTCAACCTGTCCAGCGTTACCTTGTTGCATCTTTTGGATTGTATGTACATCCCAAGCACTCGCATTGTGTCTACTTCCGGAATTTCGTTTCCCTGAATTTTCAACTGTATCCTGTTCGGCTTCGTTTTGCAGGCCCTTTCGTTATTACGGATAACTAGCAGTTCCGACTTTTGTGGGGAGCATTCCAGACCTGCCCAACGGGCGTGGGCGTCTACGATGTCCGCCGCCTCTTGTAGAGCCGTCTCGATTTGCCCGTCTGATCCCTGACTCGTCCAAATCGTGACGTCATCAGCATATAGGGTGTGTCTAGTACCCTCTATGCCGTTAAGCTTCCTAGGGAGCGTGATCAGCGCGGTGTTGAATAGAAAGGGGGATAACACCGACCCCTGTGGCGTACTCCTATTTCCCAGTGGTATGTGTGCCGACTTCAGATCCCCTATGGTGAGTTGCGCAGTCCTGTTAGACAAAAAATCCTTTATGTAGTCGTATGTATGGCGCCCTACGTTTAGTTCCGAGAGGTTGCAGAGTATCACCTCATGCGAGACGTTATCAAATGCCTTTTTCAAATCCAACCCCAGGATGGCCCGCGTACCGTGGCCGTTTCCCGGGTCTACGATTTCCTTAGAAAGCTGTAGCATCACGTCCTGCGTGGACAGGTGCGGCCTAAAACCGATCATCGTGTATGGCATGAGGTGATGGGTTTCTACGTGGTTCTGTAAACGCGTGAAAATTACGTGCTCCATGAGCTTACCCAGGCACGACGTGAGGGAGATAGGTCGGAGGTTCTCGATGTCCAACTTCTTGCCAGGCTTTGGTATGAAAGTTACTTTGGCATGTTTCCATGCCGGCGGGATGTTCCCTCCCTTCCAGCATTTATTCATGTAGTCTGTTAAAGCCTGGACCGAGTTGTCATCAAGATTTCTAAGGATTTTGTTATTTATTCCGTCCGGCCTTGCAGCCGATGTCGTCCGGAGTCTCTCCATCGCAGCCATCACTTCCGTGCCCTTGATGTCCGCATCTAGTGTCTCATTCTCCATTCCAGTGTACCCGGGGGCTCTATTCCCATCTTGTGTCGTGTTAATGTATCTACCTTTTAAGTCCTCAAGTAGTTCTTCACCCGTCCCATCGTACTGATGTACTATCTGGTTCAGGCGTGTCCGAGCCGCGGATTTGGTCGTAGTCGGGTCTAGGAGGTGCCGCAGCAGAAACCACGATTTCTTATTTCCCAGTTGCCCGTTTATTCCGTCACATATCTGCCACCACTGTTGCCTGTTCAGTTCATTGGCGTGATCTTCAATCGCCCTTTCCAACCTGGAAATGCGAAGTCTGAGCTTCCTATTGTTTTTGCCCGTCTTCCACCTGCCCAGTAGGGACGTGTGAGCCTCCCACATGTGCATGAGGCGTTTGTCTACCGCCGGGTGTTCTTCGGTGGTGTCCACCCCTCCTGTGGCCCGCTCTGCGTCTCGCTTGAGATCGCTTGTCCAGGCGTCCAGGTCGGTAACACTGCCGTCTGCCCGCTTCTCCCTCGTGGTGCGGAATTTATCCCAGTCAGTAATTCTTACCGGGGGTGTTCTGCGTTTGTGTTGCGCCGTGTCGAAGGTAATAGAGACTACATAGTGGTCGCTGCCCAATGGCACTCCTGTATTAAGCCACTCTGCCCCCTGAACATTCCTTGTCAACATGAGGTTGGGGCTCGTATCTTTACTAACGCTATTGCCTATTCGAGTTGGTTGTTGTGCATCGTTTAAGATTGTTAAGCCCAGGTCTTGAATGATTTCCCAAAGCTTCGCACCCTTTGGATTTCCTTTAAGATATCCCCACGCCGGATGTCGCGCGTTAAAGTCTCCAGCGACGACAAGCTGTGCTCTGCCCGCTAGTTTTACCACTCGTCTGAGGAGGTCCGGGACGACCGAGCTCCTGTCCCTAGGAGAGCTGTATAAATTAAGGATGAAAAGGTTTCGTTCCCCCTTTTTACTGGGAATCACTTCTACAAGGGTGTAATCCGCCTTGGATCCTTCTATCTCATGCTGAATCGCTGTGATATTTCTGTGAACTAGGGTTGCGGTGAGCGAATCCCGCTTTTCCACCACGTCTAACTGATGGTGTGTTTTATAGTTGGCTAGAGAAACAAGCCCCCTATTCTCCTGCAGCGCTATAATGTCGGGCTTCGCCTCGACATTTTGGATGTGCCGGTGCAGGTGGCCCTTCTTCTTTCCAAACCCCCTGCAGTTCCATTGCCACACCCTAATTTGTTGTTCGCGTTGATTGTTGCGCGCCATCCTGAATTTCTAGTCTCTGACAAATAAGCTGCGTGAGCTCATCGAATCTTCCGTTCATGTACACAAATAAGCGCTCCATTTTAGTCTCTAGGGCGGTGATCCTAACGTCTTGAGCGTCCATGCGTTCCTTCAGCTGCGTTAAGAGTTCTGATCTAGCCGTCAAAGTGGGCCTGCCCTCCTCCAAGGGAACTTGCCTCCTCTTCGGCTCGCTCCGCTCAACCTCCTCCGTGTTTTCGGGAGGGGCTTGCCTTTTTAGCGTATTCACCGTTTCGGTGTCCATCGCGTTCTGAGTTCTACTCTTGGCGCCACCCTGCGTCCCCATCGTGGGGGCTGCGGCCTCTATCGCTTTTAGTGCTACCGCTGGCGAGTCTGCCACAAGTTTCTCGCTCGCTTTTTTCTTTTGCGTGTTGTGTACCTTAATCTGGGACTGCAGATCCAGTATGGTATTAGACATCTCCCTCACCTGTTTACGGAGGGCTTCCATTTCCTCGTCTTGTTTCCATCTGACCGATTTGCGTCGGACCGATGGGCTCCTCCCCCGGCTGGAACTCCTTTTCCTCCAGGGGTCGCCCGTCTCTGCTGAGGACCGTCCATGATCCTCTACCAGAGGTGGGAAGGAGGAAGAACGACTTCTGTATCCGTTCTCTCGCTGGTGCTTGTCCCGGGGTCTAGACCTGCCTCGATCTCTCGTTCGACCATCCGTCCCTTGCTTCTCCTCTTTATCAAAGCTGCTCCCGTACTTGCGCTTGATGAAGCGATACTTGAAATTTCTGTTGCCGGTATTGTGGCCCCCGGTGCACATGATGCACTTGGGGGTGCATGTAGGCTGCGCCTCTTCCGGCATGGGTGGATGCTCACCACCACAACGGCGACATAGGTTCCGGCGAGGTAACGAGCACACATCTGTCCGATGCCCCGTCTTCCGGCAGTTATAACATGCCTCCACACGGTCGTGAAAGGGAAAAAGTCGAAGGTCACTCACCAAGTACCGAATCCACCTTGGTAGCTCCCTTTCTGCTATCGTGACGATCATGTGTCTTGACTTGCCCAGCCGGCGTCCGCCGACCACGTTGAGGTTGGGGTTGCGTTTCCGGAACTCGTCAAAAATTTCCGCGTCCGTTTCGTAGCTGTATGCATTGAAGACGATTCCTCTCCTTGAGTCGTCTGGCGGTGGAACGTACGTATTCATCTCGAACGTGTTCTCTCCGACGCTGAGACTCTTCAGCGCTGCATAGGTTCGGGCTCGCGCCTCGTCTGGCGTGCTTATGGTGAATGTATTGTTCTCCGGGTGGATTCGCAGCTGGTCGTTTTCGATCGCCACCGGTTCCGCAATTTTCTGTACAGTGCAAACCGCGTGCAGTATCTGAGCCACGCCAAAGGCTGTGAGTTTGACTGGGCATCGAGGACGGTACACAATCTTATACTCCCCGTCCGGCAGCCGTGGAATAGGTCCCTTTCTCGCCTTGGGCGGCGGGCGGGGCTTCGCTTTGCTTGCGTTGATGAATAACGTACTCTTCTTTGTTACGTCAGCCCCCACAATGGCGGCTGGCTGCGTCGCTGGTGGGGAGGAAGGTGGCGGCAATAGCGTCCCTCCCGTAGCTCCTTGGTTATCACTCTTCGGCTTGCGTCCGAATTTCTTCTGCAGGGAAAGCATGTTCCAACTCCCGTCGAGGAGTTCGGCTTCGGTTACGGTGGTTCCCTCGACCGCATAGGCTGCTCTGGGACCGGAGAGATCCATGTCGACCGGCGAGGCGTCGGCTTCAAGCATAGCCATGGGCGGGAAGGCCGGCGGCGGTGCAGGCTGCGCCGTGTCCGCACTGAGGCTGATCAGGCTTAGCAACGATAGCAGCGCGGTGCGGTCAAAAAAGGGCCGTAAAATGCCTAAAATTTGCTTCCCTGAGCCAAAAATGTTATCCGCGGGTGCCGCCTGACTTCGCGGATCTGTCGGAGCCAGGTTTAGAATTGTGGCGTAGAAGAAACCGCCGAAATATTCGAAGAACTGCGGAGCTCATCGGGGGCATGTCAGAACATGCCCCCCGCTTCTTCTCCGCATCTTTCGGAGGCAGCTCAGCGAATGACGATGCCGAAACACATTTTTAGAACAAAAAATTCAGTCTGAGTTGTGACATTATTCAATATAAAAGGTCAGGATTGCATTGCTTAATGTCACAGCTGAGACTGCCTTTTTCTGGTCTAAACATATGTTTCGGTATCATCATTCGCTGAGCTGCCTCCGTAAGGTGCGCTGATTGGATCTCCGAGTGTTGTGCGGGAAAGTAGACTCACGGAATTTTTTTAGAGTGTACAACTCCCTGTAAAACCGAATTAGTGCGCTGCTCTCAAGGAGGAGGAGGGAAGGGTACTGAGAAGAGCGTATACTCCTTCCTCCTCCTTACCTCCTCATCCTGCCTGCCACTCCTCACGGTTACGCCGATGGCGCCGTTGACGCCGACGCCAACGACGTAACCGTGAGGTCACGTGAGGTCGTGAGGTCGTGAGGTCACGTGAGGTCGTGAGGTCACGTGACCCTCGTGACCTCACGGCGGTCATGTTATCTCACAAGGTTGACGTGACGTCGCCGGGGTCACGTGAACTCACTGGAGTCACGTGACCTCATGGGGATCACGTGACTTCACGGGGTCAACTGACCTCACTGGGGTCACGTTACCTCACGAGGTGACGTGACGTCACCGGTGTCACGTGACCTCAAGGAGGTCACGTGATTCCACCCGGGTCACGTGACCTCAAGGAGGTCACGGTACGTCACCGGGGTCACGTGACCTCACGGGTGTCACGTGCCTTACTCTTACGCCGACGGCGACGCCGACGCCGCTCCAGCCAGAAACGGGAGTCTAAGATCTGCGCTCCAAAAGAACGGTGCTGTGTGGTCAGTATGCTGAAGGTTTTCTTTACAACCTATACCTTTTGTTTTCGCACAACAAACAACCTATCAATATTTTTTTTCGTTGTTGAACCCCAAACTAATAAACAGTAATAAAGATGAAAGTAACTAAAGTATAATACAACTGACGTTTTAACCAGCATGGAACCAGCAATCTAATTTTGTATAAAACACAAATAGATCTCAAGATGCTTCCATGCATTTTATTAATATGTGGTGTCCAGCTCAAGTTTCTCCTGACAACTCATAAACGATTACACGCTCGATCACCGAGTCTTGGAATTTTTAAAAACAATTTCACGATCGTCAGGTTTACCTCGTGGCTTAAAAATTTCATATTTTGTCTTCGTAACATTTAACTGAAGTTCATTAGAGTCAAGCCAGTCCGATAATTCATTGAGCCACGTGTTAGCAGTAACTTCTAGATGACGCAAAAATGAACCAGAAAAAAATAAGCTCGTATCGTCGGGGTTCAAAACTATTTCAAGAGTTCTTAGGATAGGTACAATATTATTATTATAAATAATAAAAAAAGAGAACCTAAAATAAACCCCTATAGAACCCCATACGAAATTTTTTCTGGCTTGGACCGGTATCCATTAAAACACGTATATTGCGACCGACAAGATAAGTAACTACGTACAAAATCTAAAGCAAAACCTCGAATTCTAAAAAAAACGGTAGTTCATAAAACAATATATCAGGTTTAATGAGATCAAACGCTCTTCTCTAGTCTAAAAATATTTCAGTGGGTAAATAGTTTATTTTCAAAATGCTGATTAATTTTTTTTTTGATACTGAGTAGCGCCATTTCTGTAGATTTTTTTTCTTGAAAACCGTATTGCTGCATTACAAAGACATCTCTTTCATTCAAAAATTTGCATAAGCGTTTTTTATCAGATGTTCTAATACTTCTAAACATTAGGGAGGTACGGATATGGGCCTATAGTTGTTAATGTTGTCAAAATAGCCTGGGCTTTGTGCAAAACAGCAACTCTTGGAATTTTCATGCGATGGGGAAAAGTATTAAGGCTCGTTCACACTCTTGCAACCGAGTACGACCGAGAGAGACAAGACCGGTTTTTAAAAATCTTGCGACTTTTTAGGACCAGCTCCGCTGCAGCGGGGCTGGCCCTAAGGCGTCGCAAAAGGCTTAAAATCCGGTCTGGTCTCTCTCGGTCGTACTCGGTCCCATATATGTGAACGGCGCTTTAGTTGCTAATGCAATGTTACATGTATGCTGTAGAGGAGAACACAGTAGATGGGCGACAGCTATGATCGGTATGGCCTTGATATCACCTGCTGCAATGAGTAACGTATTTCGTTACTTTTTTTCGGTAACGCCTACAATACTATTGCAGCGCCCTCGATGCACCTCAGAAAACTGAACAATGGAATTCCGGGTCCCGATTTTTGCTCAACCTCTGCTATTTCCCCTCTGAATTTCGCGGGGAAATTACGTCACATGATTCATGTCACGTGATCTATAAAAAAAATATTGTTTCTCAGCTAAATATATCGGAAAAAGTGATGTCATGTGACTTCGTCACGTCACCTTAACGAAATTTTAATTTGGCCACTAGATTTAGCAGTAAATTTGACGCCACGTGACCTCAACACCTATTCAGTTTCTCCGCTAAATTTAGAAGAAGAAATGACTTCCCGTGACTTTGTAACACGTGGCCTTCACAGGAATTCAGGAAAAAAGTCGTCTAAGTGGGAAGGGTAAATACCTTCCGGATATTTTCATCTATTTTACTGCCGTGTCCGTTCTCATTTTATACAAATTGCAAAACGTGTGGTAGTTTCTATAGTAACTAATATTATCTTCAATATTTACCTATCATATAAATCACAATATTTAACATATTTTTGCATCCGGTACAATTGCGTAAACCTGCTCTGCACCACTATCATATGAAAAACACAACATTGTATCAAGGTGACCAATTCATTATTCTTGCAACCCAGAAAACATGAGCGTTGACAGCATGGTGGAGAATAAAAGTCTGGACGATTTAAATCGTGATTTCTGTCATGATTTCAAAAGTGCTTTAAATCCATGCCTGTTTCACTACAATATTTTGAATAAAAACATTTCTACAAAAAAAAAAATCCCAAAATAGATTTTTTTAATTTACTATTTTTCTATCATGCGATGCATTGCATATTACTTGTTTTCTTTTTAAATCAAGGAAACGCTAATCAAAACAAAAAATCTCATAACGCATTGAAATCAAGCATAAAGCAGTCGTCTGACCAAATCGTAACCACACAATATTAAGCTGATTTTTTCATTACAAAGTCAAAGTTTACTAAAAAAAAGTCACTTAAACCGCACGTTAAATTTGCAGTAATTATTTCTTCCGCATTATCTTCAGTGGTCGGATGGATGTATTAGTCAATCTGTCGTGTTCAAAAATATACCTAGTGATCAAATGCATTATTTTATAGAAATGCTAATTTAAAATAAATTAATCTGGTATAACGCAAATGAATCTGACTTAAATCATAGGAATCCAATAATTTATAGTTAAACAAATAGTTATTGTTTTCCTCTCACTCGAGTCCCCTTGGCAAAGCGGAATCTCATCCAAACGGCTTCAAATAAAAAAGTCGAGTTTAGATGACAAAAATTTTGTTTTCTTCTAAAAATTTTGAGTTTACAATTGTGTTGCACTCTTGGCGGCAATAACAAGGCTTTCAGATTTAAAGATAGCAACGTGTGGGGGTTCGACAAAAAATACGCACCGGAAACCGGAATATTCCAACAAGCTGGAGGTTTATTCGGGGCTTGCGAACCGTCTTGAAGATCGCATTCACCTTCATGGAAAAAAATAAGGCATTCGAACGGGTGTCAGAACTCGGAGCAAGAAAGCCTCAATAAGCACTTTTTGTTTGGTCAAAGAAAGCTGACATTACTATATTATTTCTGAACAAAAACAAAGGTAAACCATACGCACGATGTTCATTAGCCTTATGATGTATCGAGCCTGTATATATTTGCTTTCCTTGAGGGACTTGTGTATTGCACTGACAAACATGACGTACATTTCAGGTCGCCACACGCTGGGTGGCTCTGCAGTGTCACCTAGAAGGTTTCAAATCATGGCATGTCCTCAGTGCTCCGCAAGTTTAGAATTAACTGTGTAATCATTTTTTTTAATATGCACGATGCCATATAAGTTGATATTGTTTTCTGTGCAAGATAGTGAAACAGTCTCTCCAATTAGAAGTTTTCAAGTTCATTATATCATCAAAGTGCGGTCTCGAATCGTAGCTACTCGCTCAGCACGTGCTGACGTCTACCGAATTATTTCAAAGCAAAAACCTGAAGCAGAAAAGTTGGGGTTTCTACCGTGTAAAGAAAATTGCATCATAGTTATAAAATGGCAAGTATGTATGCCGCGCATGTAACTAAAATTGCAACCCGCTCCTTGGTGTTTGTACAATTGGTTGAGAGGACTGCTGAGCAATATTAAATGTTTTGAAAACAAAATAAGCTTACTTTTTGGCAGTAGACTTTCATCCGAACGGTCTTCTACAGGAACTGTAAACATCATTGGGATACTGAATGTAAAAAGTAAGCAGAGTCCAAGGTTATAGCTTTTCAAAGGCATGCTTCTTCAGCAAAATTATAGAGGAACAGTTCGTGTTTCTGTCAATTAGTTTTTTTTTTCTTTTTTTCTGGCCCATTTTTGCGGTTTTCGTCCTTAAGATTGTGGGAGTAAGTCTCCCACCACGGCCAGAGGCCGCTGCCAAATGCCCAAACGGGACAACGGCCGAGGCGCGCAATAGCGCACGTATAGGACAGGCACAAAAGCCTATAAAAGAAGGCACACGCCCAAAGAGCAGAGAGGACGGACCGTGGCCACGGAGGCGTCCAGTTGGAACGCTCTGAGATTTCTCAGCCGCTTAATCACCTCCTTCGAAAAGGCGTCAAATGGTGTTGGAGCGAACAACAACAAAGCGCATTCGCAGCGTTATCAAAGGCAGTGACAGAGAATGCGTGTCTGCATCTTCCCGACCTAAACCAACCATTCGTTTTGCAGACAGATGCAAGCGATTGTGGCGTCGGAGCTGTTTTACTGCAGGAACATGATGGTATACTTCGCCCGGCTGCTTTCGCAAGTCAGACCCTCAATTCCGCAGAGCGTAACTACAGTGTTGTAGAAAGGGAATGCTTAGCCATAGTGTATGCGTTAAAGCGATTTGACATGTATTTGGATGGCGCAACATTCCAAATTCAATGTGATCATTTAGCATTGTCATGGCTGAAAAGACTTCAGAACCCCGCTGGTCGCCTCGCTCGTTGGGCACTTACGCTGCAACAATACGATTACACTATTGTATACAGGCCGGGTGCTACAAACCAAATTGCTGATGCACTTTCCCGCGCCCCCCCCCCCCCCCCCTTCCTGAGAACCACGTGCAGGAATCCCCAGGGCTGGTCGCAGTCGTTAATACAACACAGGGACCACCTGACTCACGGTGGGGTACATTGGTCTCAAGAGAGGATCTTCTCAAGGCCCAGCACGACGATGGGTTGTGCCAACAAGTGACTGCCTGGCTGGCAGCGTCCGGTCCAGTCGACCGCCCAAGTGACAAGGAGTTCGACTCCTACTTGATGAGCGACGACGGCCTCCTGCTGCGCTACATCCCCCAGGCCGACGACGATCCAGATGATTCAGCATTCCGGACCGTGATACCCCGCAAGCTACGTAAGCTTTTCATCCGACACATGCACAGCTCTGCCCTAGCCGGGCACAGCAGTGGGAGCAAGACTTACGATAAGTTGTCCCAGATTGCGACGTGGCCCGGCATGCGGCAAGATGTACTGAGGTGTGCGCGTAGTTGCCCGTCATGCCAGAAAGCGAAGCCACGTGGTGGTCAACCCCCGGGTCTCATGCAACCGATCGCAAGCCAGAGCCCTTGGCAGATCTGTTGCTGTGACGTCATGGGTCCATTTCCACGTAGCCCACGCGGAAACCAGTACTTGTTCGTAGTAACAGACCATTTCACCAAATGGGTGGAGCTGTTCCCTTTACTAAAGTTGGATTCGCAGAAAATATGGGACTGCCTACTTCAAGTTTTCGCGCGTTTTGGTTTCCCGGCAAGCCTAATTTCGGATAATGCGTCGTATTTTACGAGCAAAGTGTTCGTCGAGGCATGCGCGGTTCTGGGAATTGAACATAAACGGACTTCGCCGTATCATCCCCAGGCAAATATAACCGAAAGGGTGAATCGAAACCTTAAGATGATGCTTGTTGCTCCTACGGAGCGCCACAAAGACTGGGATGCGAAGCTCCCAGAAATGGCCTTCGCCATTCGCACTACGGTTAACCGGTCAACCGGGCTCACCCCTGCCCAGCTCAATTTTGGCAGAGAGCTTGCTTTTCCTCTCACTAACACTCTCCGTTCGATAGAACCCAGGGCACAGGACCGCAACTACACAAAGTTCGCAGACGACCTGCGAAAGCGTTTCACCATCAACCTCAAGGAAGCCCGGGAGAACCTTGACGTTGCCAGACTGCAGCAATCCGACCAGTACAACCAGGGACGCCGAGACCTGCAGTTTGAGGTGGGAGACTTGGTGCTCAGGCGCACTCACCCCCTGAGTGACGCGGCGAAAGGCTTCACGGCCTCACTGGCCAACAGGTGGGATGGTCCATATCGTGTAGGCAAAAAGCTTTCCCCGCTTACATACACGCTAATTCACCATTTCAGTGGTGAGTCCACAGGACCAACTCATGTCACCGACCTTAAACAATTCCACAACCCGGAAGATGGTTTTTTGCAGGATCAGACCGATGCCGACGACGGCCCGTTCCCGGACCCCCCCTCGCCGCCACACAGGCGGTACAACCTGCGACGTCGGTGACGGCTGAGAGAAGTTCTAAAGCGGTTGGACAAGATTATTCTTTTTTTTTCCCTTCTTTTTTTGGGTTTCGAGCGTTGTAACTCGATCGTATATCATCCCATGGGTCTGATCGCCTTTCTGAGGGGGGAGAGGGGGAAATATTACGCGATTGTGCCCACCCCAGATCCTTTACCTTTTTTTTATGCATCATAGAGCCAGGGGTTAACATGAGAGTAACCCATGGCAATTGCTCGCTCTGATTCACGAAGGTGGATCATCGGCGACGCCACTACCAATCCCGGGCATCTGGTCGCCAGGGTCCCAGGACACCTGGCGGTACCAGTCACGGCAGCAACCAGCGAGGCCCACCCTGTGGAACTGCGGCCAGTGGGCAAGAAGGCACCGAAAACTGCAGCTGCCGGCGATTCCGGAAACGGCCACCAGAGGACAAGCGCGACCTGGAGCGCGCCCTAACGCCGATACAGCGCCGCCGTCCACACCCTCGACGACGACCCCCCCCCCCCCCCCCCCCCCCCCAAGGACGACCACGATAACACTGGCATCGACATACCAGACGCTTAAGTGGGGGGAAGTGTGGGAGTAAGTCTCCCACTACGGCCAGAGGCCGCTGCCGAATGCCCAAACTGGACAACGGCCGAGGCGCGCAATAGCGCACGTATAGGACAGGCACAAAAGCCTATAAAAGAAGGCACACGCCCAAAGAGAAGAGAGGACGGACCGTGGCCACGGAGGCGTCCAGTTGGAACGCTCCGGCAATGTTTTACGTTGAACCTGATTCTAACAATCCATTCCTGTTACTTTAATAAATGTAGTTTCTTGTATTGGAAACCCCGGCTCCGTGTCGTTCCTCCCGGATGGGCATGCAGCAAGGCAACCCCACCACAAGATATCTTCAAGATAATTTTCTCAAATTGTTACAATATCCGATGCCAGCGCATGTGTTTTTCTAAATACCATCACCTCAAGACCGAACCATGCCGAAATGAAGTTGATAATATTTTTGTTTGAAAGAAAAGACGACGAAGTGATAGTTTTATATGTTACCTAAAAAGTCGGTATAATTAAGTAAAAACATAAGAGACGTTATAATTGTCAGTGTATTCCGCGTCCGAAAAATCATTTGTAGAAACATATTGTTTCGGAACTGTTGAGTGCTACCAATTAAATTATTCAGGAAAAAGTGAACGGCAACTTTGAACGCACATAAGGTGTGTTAACTTGAATATAAGGATATCATAACTTTTTTCCGACTGCCAAACCAGTGACCCCTTCCGTTAGCTCAGAAAGTGCTAATTATTGGTACGATTTGAGATCATACATACTGTGATACTTTGAATACTCTGAACATCGGATTACATACTCAGATCACTAATAGAGGAGCCGTTGAAATGGTGCAAGTAAAAAAAAGATAAGGAAATACTGTGGGGCTGTCGCCTTTTCAAGCACTTCACCTTTTATTTTCCAAAGATAATCAATTAATTCGCTCATTTCGCCACCCATTAAACAGAATGTGTTATAGAAAAGAACGGCAGGTAAATTAAGTCATCGAGAGAATAAATGGCAAATAACTGAGAGCGTACCAGTATTGACACCACACGCGAAGCGAACGCTGAAGGAAGGAATTCGGTCGTACATTCAAAATTTCTAATAATTTTTGCTTCGCTAAGTCTAGCCTTTAAAGGTCGAATTTTCATGAAATATCTAGTGTAGTGACTGATTTTGTCACTTACTTTCCAAGTGGATCGCCTCCTCAGGCGTCGGGAGCGGAAATATTCTGTGAGGGATTCGGCCGGATTTGTCATGTATTCGCGATGGCTCAATTCCGTGTGTAAAGTTTAGGTATCCTTCCTGTTAAAAAAAGAGAAAGATTTCTGAATAGTGCAAGCATTGCCCGTTGCATACCGTTTGTGAATCGCTAAGCAAATAATTTATCCTTAATAAAAATTCAATTGGTGAGGAAGCAATTTATGGAGAAAGTATTTTAAATACATAATTTAAAGTTCTCATAAATAATGATTTTTAGACGCTGCGGTGGTGTGTACTTCCAACATGCTTAATAAACTTTCATTTTTGCGAAACTTAAAAAAGCGCTGCAGGTTTATAAAATGTTCACGAAAATCTATGTAGTTAACAAATACAGGATTTATAAGTAACGATTCCATAAACTCCTGTTCATTTCTATAATCAAGTGCATTGTTCCTATACAAATATATACTTCAAAAATATTTGTACATACCATTTCAATTCCCATATTTGTTTTAGTAATTGTAAAGGAAGCCTTGTGTTTCGAATTTTCATAAACACTATTACGTATGTCCGTAGTATCCATCTGAAAACAACATATTATTAGCAAAATTACTCTGGAGTGATCTTCATAACACTAGCAGCTGAAATGCTAAACGGTTATTTTTATAGCCAAGCTATTTATGGCTAGGGTTTCGTGGGTTTTTTGTGTGCGTCAACAAAAACTCAGTACCCGAATTTGGTGCAAAATCGCTTCATTTTATGCAAAAGCTTATGTCTCATCAGTTGGATATGCATTTTCGGTAGATTAGCTATCAATACGCTCCATTTTAAAGATCAGGAGACTCTCAGGTAGATAATAAATGTTTCTCAAAGATTTGGCGCTGTCCGACCCGCTACAGCTATGTCTATTCTCGCACCGCCCTCTCCTTGTAGTCGCCCCTAGCGCTTGTGAGCCTAGTTTCCGTTCCTTCCACTCTCCCGGATTGGCGGTCCTGTCACGGGTGTCTACTTTCCGCCGGGTGGCGGTCGCGTCGCGGGTGTCGTTTTTCCTCCGGCTCTTCACGATGACCACCGATCAAGACAATAAATCTGGACGTACCTTTGTTCAAAATTGTTTGACACGTCTGTGTCGTGTGCTAAACAGCTTCGCTGGTCATGCACCTTCACAGACTGGAATCGCTCATGTTTTTTTTGCAAACTATGGCATTTGATAAAAACTCAGTAAATGATTATATTCAATGAATTTCACCGAGACGCAGAACGAATTTTGGGGTGAATGGTTGCATAAATCATCGAGGAAGTAAAACTTTCTCAAAGAATGCAAAAAAGAAATCGTGGGAGTCGGCACATCATTTTAACAAATGTGCGTTATTTGCGTTATATCAGTGGAGACAATTCTGCTTGAATGGCACATTCAAAAGTACGAAAACCTCTAAAGGGACTAGCGGACACATCAAGTAACTTTTGAGTGAATAAATATGTGGATTGTTTATTTTCTAAGTAAATTAAGTGAATTTTAATCAAAGAGGCGGAAGCATGCTTTCTTGTAAAAGGTAATCTTTCCTTACCAATTCGTGATTCACCTCTCCATACCTAGCCTCGGAAAAATACAGACGGTTCCCTAAAACACTGGATTCTTCCAAGTCTATGACGTAGTCTTTAGAAAGTTGAACAGCGCCTCTTGAGTTGCCGCTTCTGCTTTCAATCAGAACCGGATACACGACACCTGGAACGTAACCGCTCCTGTTATCCGACGCTCCATACTCGCAACAAACTTCTCGGTAAAGACGACAAAAGATAACGTTGGTCACAAGTCACGGTGTTTTTCTAATAAAAAATATCGTAAAGAGATCTCCCAGCAAAGTTCTCTTTCAAAAACAAAGGACAATTAACTCAACAAAAATAAGAAAGCTCTTCTGCAATGACAAGACGTTGGAAACGTAATACAATAAAAGAAAACCACGGGAAGCAAGCCTATACTCATGTGAATATATCGAACGGAACAAATGTGGAAAATCGGGGGAGGGGGGGGGGGGCATGTTATAATCGTGTTTCGTTAACACTATTTATTCTTTCATATGCATTTCTTAATATGCAGCTCATGTGAAGATATGCTACTTCGCTAGACTTCAAAATGCTATTAAAGTGCCATACCACATAAAAGAAAGAAACTGAAGAATCTAGATTACCTTGTTGCTAAGCTTTTGTTAATGATGGTTAAAATCTTAATCTTTTGTACCACGCCTACGTTCCTGTTCTTCCGAAAACCTTTTGGATATCTGTCAAACGTTTCGCTCTTCATCGCTCTAATTGTACGGCACCATCATGAATGAAACATCGTTTTGGGACGGTCACATTTATTTGGTAACCCCGATTGGTACATATAATCTGAACAAACACAGGCTAAGAAAAGCGCTGACAGTTATTTTCCCAAATGCCCAACAACGTGAAAGGATTTGTGGCAGTTTGGAACTCGGCAAAACACAAACATTACGTGATTGTGCATTCCGTGCACGTACAATGCAATTGCGTTCCGCATTAACAAGCTACATTTGCATCCTTTCTTAATTTGTAGGTATAAGCGGAGGAACAAAGTGCATGGTCTTTACGTAGACCTGACGTACCTCAGACGTTGAATACGTGAACAACTGCTTCCGGTATAATGACCTCGGTGTCTCTTTCTGCCTATTTGTGACGCCCTTAGCTGGATGAACTCTGAAGTACGTTGCCTTTAGAACTCGTCTGTGACTGGTGTGTTAAAGATCCTATCGCACCCATACCTTCAAAGTAATCCCGAAGTGTCCACTAACGACCTCACAGGAGCCAAAGCGTCATGCTGTTAGATGTCGCAACCCTTCCGCTTGGTGCTAGAATTCCCGGCCTTAATTACGATGGAAAGCTCGCACTTTTGGCTCCTACCACCACCGATGCGGCACCGCCAGGATCCTGGCCGACGGCATGGAACTTATATGACGTCAATGCGCGGAAAAAGACCGACAACTTTTTAGAACGCCGAACGTGGCTTTCGTACTGCTGGCTCCAAACCATTCTATGGAGCCAGCAGTACTTAAGAACGCTGCTTAAGCTAAGTTGCTTTAACAAATCTATATAAAAAAAGAAAAAATAACTAACTTATTTGGTTAAAAGTACAAGAATTACGTTGGCAACTTCTATGTCACATCTATAAAAAAATATAATCACTAGGTATGCGTTAACCTAGTCGCAGTTTTATTTTGCTTGTGTTTTTGAAGACATTTGGATGTAGTATCGGGTGTATCAAGTAGCGGCCAGACTCTTTAAATTCACAGCAAAATTCGGTTTCTTAACGTATCGCGCTACGATGTTCTGCAGCTTTGCTCACAGGTGGTGCATTTGTTCTATAATATTTGCAAAGAGGAAACTTACCTGAGGAAAATGTAAAAAAAAAGGCTTAACTCCTATGGAAACGTAGCGAAGTCACCAGTTTTCAAACAAGAGGGCGCCTCAATGATTGAGGATCGGTTGCTTCGCTGGGTTTCCACAAGAATTAAGACTATTGCTTTCTTTAATTTTTCCTCAGGTAAGTTCAATCTTTGTAAATTTTATAGAAAAATATGCGCCGCCTGTGGGCAACGCTGCACAAAGTCGTAGCGCGATGGGTTAAGAAACCGAATTTTGCGGTAGATTTAAATAGCCTGGCCACTACTTGATACACCCGTTAGAATACCAACGTATTAAAGTATCCGAATCAACCCGTCCTGGTTATCGGGAGATATAGCGGCATATATTTATAAGAGGCCTCTCTTTCAATCGTTGACAACCTAAGTGAAGGGCGTGCTGACTGACGATCATTTGATTATTTCTTCTCATCCAGTAGTATTGCGGTATTAAAGGATAAGAACACGGAAGAAGCAATTACGAGGTAATAATCAAGATTATAATATTAAGCCACACCCTGCGCGTCTTATTTGTCAGCGACTATGAAGGAATCAATGAATACAATCAATGGAGTATGTCTATCCAAGCCTATTTAAACCCTGCGGCTTTCGGGGGTATGGTGCATGCCGTAATACAAGTCATTTCTCGTCTGCAATATTGTGTTCGGAAGTTCTATGATAAATGTTTATCGTGCCCAAAAACTCCGAAATTAATGCCCAGCAGAAAAGTAAAATTCGATTTTACGTCACTTAGAAAAACGCCATGCAGAAGCGTCTACGTAAATAGAGTCAATACATCACCGGCGTGAGCAATAGCAACGCTGAAAATAATGAGTGTAGCCGAATACATTTTCCGTCGTAAAAACGTGCGTAAAGGAGAGAAAAACACTTGGAAATGTGAGGATGGCTCTGTCAGGAACCTTTTTAAAGGGTGGAAAGGTTAAGTGCCCTTTAAAATATTACACAAAATGCGAGATAATGAAAATAACAAGTCAAATATCGTACACAGGAAGTTGCATTTGTTAGTTGTTAAAGACTGCTTTTGCACGAGACGAGCATTAACACCGCAACTCACCCTTTTCAAACGTCAGAGCCATCTCGTGGCAGTCTCAATAGCTCCAATATCTCCGCACTAATGACGGTGATAGAAGGTCAAGATCGTCCACCTTCAAACACTCCCGATTTTGTGAATCAGAGGCGACTTACAAGGACCAACTTGTTAGAATGGATTCTCCGCTTCTCTGTGGCATGCTTTCAAAGACGCTCGCCTCTCCAAGGGTGCAGAAGCTGCGTAGCGCCGCCATTAGAGCGTCGAGTTTGGCTCTGCACGTGGTAGGTACACTAACATTTGAAAAGGGTCCATTGAAGCGTGTCAAGAAGGAGACGCCAGCGGTTTGCTTATCGCGGTGGAGACTAAACATGGCTTCCACTGACATCACATAAGCGGCCATTCTGGTGGCCATTGCTTGCTGAGCACGTGGCTTCTACATCACTGTATGAAAATAAGTATGTAATATGGCGTCACATGCCGGCCACATATAAACGCCGCGGTTAAGGAGACATGCAAATGTCACGAAACCGGCCCGTCGGAGACGCCGAAAAATACACCAGAGGTTGTCGACAAATGGCTTCCTCAAATCTATCGTCGCTCCGGTAGAAAAAAAAGTGCGATTTCATACACTGAATAACAGTGAGGACACGTAAAACTGAGATTAAACAATCGTGTACTTTATTAGCGTCATCTTACTTGCTGCTAGGGAAGCTCAGAACAGCTCACGAGGGCTACGTTTACTCAAGTGATATCTATTGACATATTCACGACCGAGTTGGCATCGCACGCGTCTCCCACGGAAGGGCACAGGACTAGGACCCCACCAGCCAAATTTCACATTTTATCTTTGCCGTCTCTTCTATAACGCTCTCATCTTGTAACGTATCTCTCGTTCCTGTTCGGAATGTTTTAGAATACAGACTATGTACAAAAGAAGGTGAATTTGGAAACATTGGGCCCATGGTCCCTTGTCATCGTCCCGGGATGCACGCTGTTCTTTTTGCTTTGGTTAGGAGAGCGAGTTCACCTTATTGTACATTTATTTTCAGTTTTTAAATGAACCTACTTTTTGATCCGTGATAATAGAGTAATGCCTAAGGATGACACCCAAAACTGTAGGAAGATCGGGAGGTATCCAGGGCTGCCCGGTATATGACACCACTGTGTTCCCTCGTTGAAAAGCGGTCGCAGTCGTGTCAAAACGACCATTCCCCTGGTCGTTTTAGATCACTATCCTAAATCCACTACGGAGCATTCGATTCATGCGGAGCCACCGCGACTCCGAGTCCACCAGCGGAAGACGACAGTCTTCCGGGAGTGATATACTGTCGTTCCGGCATTCCCCATCGCGCTGGGCTATCGTCACTTCCGGAAAGCGCCATCAGGCGTCGGTCGGCCGCCGTTCCCGTCATGCTCGGCGAGGCAGGAAGTTACGTCTCCTAGAGATCGGCTTCCACTCGGCTTCGGGAAGATCAGCCGATCGAGATTTGGGCGGTCCGAACACTAAATAAGATTCGGCGCGGCTCTTAATGGACGTGCGAAAGACATCTTATTTGATCTCAAACGACCAGTGGCGAACGCGCCCTCCAAAAAGGTCGATCCCGGAACGTGTCAGAACGACGACTGGAATTCGTCATTACTCAAACGCAAATCTGCTAAAAAAAGAAAAAAAAAACCTTGATGGGACCATGAAGACCACTCTGAAGTTCAGTTTAACGATTGATATGAACGCCAAGTGTCTTGCAGGCAATCTTTACGAAGTTTAAGACCGATATGGCGCTTGCGCGCCGCACAAATTAATTGAATAGAACCACCATCAATCACTCCGGGGCCGATGAGAGCGACGCCCTAGACTGCGGAAAAATCCAGCTCATGAATGACGTGGACCGTGACATCAATTGTGGCACGTCTGGCGGCTGGTCGAAATGATGGGAGTCCGCTTGTCCTCGTTTTTGATCATAAGTTGTTAAACAATATTTCGTATTTTTTCTTATTTACTAACAACGACCATTTTATGTTTTTGGCAGAAGAAATTACTACAATAGAATAAAATATTATTTCAATCCGCGGGCGCGCGGATTGAAAAGACTGAATAGCTGAGAGCCTTTAAAAAGAAACAGAAATAATTTTTGAAAAGAAAATGAAACGAGTTAGACGAGAATTTTAGAGTATATTTATCCCGTGAATTTGAATATTACGTTCATTTTCCACGAAGATTTATACCAAACGTGAGAAAACCTGAAAATCCTCCGACCAGTCGTAACGTCACACTAGGATCTTTGGGCCGCCAAGCGCGTGTCCCTCGTGTGAGCAGCGCGTGCAATCGCAAGCTTGCCAGGTATATTTTTTCCCACTGACTTAAGTCGTGACGTCTATTTGTGACCTTTTCGAAGAGAGCAAGTGTGCACGTGCATAGCTTTGACAGGTGCTGAAGATGCGCTAGAGCAGGGATTCCGAAAACTCCTAGTATGACGCCACGCCCCTTGCACTTTGATATTAGATTTTAAAATAATTTCAGCAGCCCTAGCGCGCCAAATCGAAAATTAATCTCGATATTCGTAATCTTGGAGGCCAACTGAAGGCTATTTTGTTGTTTTTCCTTAAATAAAAAACCGCTTCAGTCTTCCTTTAACTTGAAAAGCGTTTTGCGGGGTACGTCAAAAAGTTGTCTTTTGTTGTTGTGTTTTTTTTTTTCTTCTTGAAAAAAACAAAAAAAAAAAAAATTGGCGAATCATTGTGTTCTGTTCGGTTTGTGGCGCGGCTCTTAGTTCCACGCGCGAATGGAGCTGCAGACTCTTTTCCAGGTTGACGCACTGCAGTTTTCAACACTCGTCAGGGTCCATTTTAAAAAGCTTCTGTCATACCTCGTTCACTCTAAGAAAAAAAGGGTGCAGTCGGGTTTATCGGGTGCACATGCACCCTTTTCCTGAAAGATGAACCCTGCGTTACCCAGCAAGGGTACTTGTACACCGACAATGATCATCCTCCTCCCTCTTAAAGACTTCTAGGTCTATCAGTGCACCCCCACGATAGCCACGCGCCCCGATCAGCTTGTGCTTGGATTCCCCCTTGGGGGCAGGGTTGGGCAGTATCGCGATACAAATGTATCGCGATAGTATTTCGGAAATACATTTCGTATGTGCATTTCCTGTATTGGGATAGAGTTTTTTCACCAGTATCTGTATTCTTGTATCGAAATACATTTAGAATGTTTCTGTGTATCACAATACAATCAGAGTGAAATGCATTTCGATACATCTCCTGAGAAATACCCCCCCCCCCCCCTCTTCCCGAAAAAAAAATGTGAACGCATCTATTTTTTATTTATTTTTTTACTTTTGAGGTGCTAGGTCAAGGAGATGCTGGGGCATTTCATTTCATTTCATTTCATTTATTGTTCCCTCAAAGCGCCTGGAGGCATTACATGAGGGGGGGAGAGACAAAAGAAAAAGTTCGCTGCAAAAACAAGAAAACACTAACTTTGAAAACAGCACGCGACAGATCATGCACACATACCCAGCATACTATATACACAACAGCTACACACCAGAGAGCGTATAACATTAAACTGACTTAAATAATTCTTCACATACACTCCTAAACTGGGCACTGTCTGAGATATCAACCACACTTTCAGGGAGGTCATTCCATTCATGAATAGCCAAGATCAAGGGCGACTCTGAAAAATGCTTAGTGCGACATAAGGGTAGCCTAATTTTATGACGGTGATCATGCCGAGGAAAAATCCTATGGGGCGGAAGTAAAAGTTGACTTTTCAGGTCAGCGTTGTAATAATACACGCGATGAAGAAATGCCAGTCGTGATACTTTGCGTCTATTACATTGTTACCATGCCGACCGAGGTTCCCTCCAATTCTCCGAACTATTTTCCTATGCGTCCACATCTCTCTTCTGAGAATGGTTGCATAGGCGGGGACTGGAACCAGGTGGCGTGCCAGGAGTGGAGTCAGAGCATCTACTGCGGCAGGTCCTTAGGTAGGGATTTCTTGAGTCATTGTTTGCTGGCCTCCAATGCCCGCGGCTAACCGCCTCTCTTGCCTTAACGTACACAATACACCCTGCCGGCGTAGCTGAGTCACAGTCCGTTGCAGCACGAGCCTGGCGGTGGTTGACTTGAAATAAATAGGATGACGCACGCAGTGAAGTTCAACACATATTCGAAGGCGTCTGCGGCTGCACCCGTAATATTGCACGGGTCAAGGGTACGTCATCAGCCGACGTGAATGTGACCCGCTGCTCTGGTGATCCAAAACCCAGAAAGGAGGCCAGACGAATCATCGCTGTGCCGACCCCATAGAGATCAGGCCGACCCAGACTTCGTACACCTGCGACTCGTCTCGAGCCCGCCGTTTATCGAAGTGCTCGCACCTGTGCCGGCAATATCAGGTCGCAATTCACGAGGCCTCTCTTTGGACGATGCTGGGCGAAACTTGAGGCCTGCGATTCATGTGTCGGGGGCGGAGGGTCGGCAGGAAGGACCTTCACAACAGGGATGCTACCGTATTGTTTTTTTTTCAGTCGTAACAGAAGATAAGGCATCTGTTCCGGAATTTTTCATGTGGTTCACTATTCTCGAAAATTCCAAATGCGCCTGCATAATCTTCAACGAAGTAACCTACAACGAAAGTACGTATTGTCTTTTCATACAGCAACGCGGTAAAGTTTCATGGTCAAGGCCCCACCTGCAGATCAAGAATACCAGTTCATTCCGCGTTGAAATCATTTGATCAATGCTGAGAGGGTCGTCCTCATTGGACAGGGGCGTTGTGACGTTTTGATGGGCTTTAGGATGACATATAATTTATTTAGAGGTAGAAGTCTTTTCGCATCCCTCGTCAGAAAGACAGGATGTCAGGGAAGGGACCGCGGACAGTCCTTGATGGCACGTTTTTTTTTAAACTCATTGTAGACTCTTCGTTGTCTGAAACCACTACCTAAAAGGCAAAGTGCCAACCCTACGGGAAAGTAATTTCAGGATCAAAAACTTCCACTTCCAACTTCGAGCTTCATCTCAATTGGCGTCTCAAACAAATTCGAAAAATGTATTGCAGTATCAGTATTTCTGTATCTGTATTTCTACCCTCCCTAAAATGTATTCCTGTATTTGTATTTCCAAATACTTTTTGCCTTTATTTAAAATGTATTTCCGATACGTATTGCGATACACTTTTTCAGGTATATTTTAGTATCAGTATTTTAGCTACTATTTTAATGTATCCCAGTATTTGTATTTCCAAATACATTTTTGAGCATTTCTGTCCAACCCTGCTTGGGGGTCACTTTTTGGGTTGAGCAGTTTCTTAGGAAGTATGGAGCTATACTGTTCACTCGGTGTTGACAGTACAGTGGACGCTATGCTTGTTTTAAGCCAATTGGGTCTCCGGGTAGGATCACGTGACTACAGTCTCCAAGCTAGAGATAAGGCAGAGCACGGCACCTGCCTAAAGGCCAAGGCGAAGGATAGCATCCACTGCACTTTTAACTTGGGTCGATCTTTGAAGAGAATATAAGTGACAAATCCTCTCGTTGTGCTCATTGTTGGGTTGCCCCTGAAGATCAGCTTTTGCGAGGGCGCTCCCCTTTTCGCCTTGAAGGAGGTGCGATTTGCTTTTCCTTTCTCTCCCTAAGCTGAAAGCGTGGAAGAAGGTGCGCAGTTGCCGTACCAATGAACCGGAGGCTTTCTTATCCCTCGACATCGCTGTCTGGGTGCGGGTGACGGCAGGAGTGTGATCATATGGTAAAGGTTTCACGGGTGACGTAGAAGCTTTTTTTAGGACAATTCGTCATGAGGCTATTCGTCGCTAGGGCATCTAGTCGAAAAGCTGGATTTTCTTTTTCTAGTTTATTTTTTTTAAGAAAGTTTAGGGGAATCGGAAAGTTGGAGTGGGAGGGTATGGAATGTGTATGCATAAATATGAAGTTCCGAAGCCTTCCAAGAAAGGTTCGAACAATGCCTTGTTGTTCGCGTTCTTTTGGAGTTTCGGAAAGGTCGGAGGCTGTTCTTCTAAACACGCGTGCTGTCCTGTATCCTGTATGGATAGTTCACGATCCTTTGTCCGGTTTCGATACTCCATTCACCTTTAAGCCAACAGTGCGCGGGAGGCTGTATGTTCGCCGGGCAAACAGTTTGAGTGGTTCAGCAAGTGCGACCTTTTTGTTATTTCTTTGTTAATTAGATTTCGCTTATCTTTTTTTCGGAGAGTCCAGAACGAACTTTCAAGACTTACATGATAAAGTTTATAAAACGTCTTTGTCATCCACATCCTTTTAGTTCCGAGGGCACGTTCGTACACCAGCCAAATGCTATAAAATAACTGGTCTAAGCGTTTATTTTGTCAGTCGCTATGGAAGTCATCAGGACTGAAAGAGGAGGGGAGATGCTGGTTTGCGAAGGATTTTCATATACTGTTAACCGAAGGTCTGAGCAAAGCATATACTGGGTATGTCGAAGAAGAGACACCTACTAAGATCATGACTGACGTCTCTAAGCATCGCGTTGTTACAGTCACACATAATCACAGTCATTCGGGGTTATTTGTGAAAGCTATTTTAAGGTCACAAATGACCACAGACAACAGGAACATCCTCGAGGCTTGCGCCAGAAGCATAACATTGTAAACGCAGATGTATAGGTGACATTTATTTGACGTCACTCGCTAGGTGCTCTGGCATTGGCCACCACGGTCGCCATCTTCGAGGTCTCTTTCTATCCCACGTACGCGTCAGGTGTCATCCTGCCGGACCTTTCAGCGTCGGTTAGCAGCATCAAACATCTCTAAAGTGTCTTTTTGCCCGAAACAAGGGGTTATTCTCAGGTTTTGGTTTTTTTGAAGCGCCGTAGGAATATCTTTTGGGTGTGTTTTAGTTCGTGTTTGTCGCTATCAGACTTTTCCACCGCGGCCGCCTTGCTCCATGCAGAGCTCCGTGTCGCGCGCCGTGCCCACAGCGGTAGCTCTTCAGCGAGAACTGTGATTTTTTCTACTTTGGGGCTTTACTTTGGGGTAGCACGGTGTGATCACTCTGTTTTGTTTTGCTAGTTTGGTTATTGTTTTTTTCTCTACCGGATTTTCTGTACTACGGCCGTGTAACTGTGTTGCTCCATTGCCTCCGTGTCGTACGTCGTGCCTTCGGTGTTCGCTCCTGTGAAGAAACATAACGTGCGCCTCACGGAGCGCGCAGCTAATGAAAAATGTGCTGCATTTTTTATTACTCAAAACTATTTCAAAACCGCATGCAAAAGATTTGGGGAGCAACGAGACAAGCGACGGCGACACGCTTCGCTGTCGCTCGCGCGACTAGGCAAACCGCATGAAAGCGACGAACCACCAACGCGATGAGCGCTAAGTTTTCTAGAAGTTCAAAAACCGAGCTACGCGACCGTGAAGGGTGAACCGCATGTAAGCGATTTCGCGAGAACGGCGACAGCGACGGGAGTTGGCGACGAGGGACAGAGTTTCTCACGGTCGCACGTCGCGTCATTCGGTTTTTAGATTTCTAGAAATCATCACTCATCGCCTTGGTCGCCTGCTCCCGTCGCTTTCATGGGGTTTGCCTCGCCGCGCGAGTGACCGAGCGACAGCAAAGCGGGTAGTCGTCGCTCGACTCGTCACTCACTAAATGGCTTACGTGCGGTTGATCCTTTACACACGGTACTCGGCGGTAACAAAGAAATTAAAACGGCCCGCCCCCGGGATAAACTGTTTTCGATATTCTGTTCAACCAAGCTTCTTCAACGATACGAAAGTAGCACACACAACCAGCGGACGACCGTGTACCCAACGCAGTCAAACGTCAAACCGCGACATCGAAGATGGCGGATCGCCGGTGGAGCTCCCTGGCAAACTCGAACCTGCAGGCTCAGTGAATACCACCTATATGCAGAGTTTCCGATGCAAAAAAAAAAACACTTTTCGTGAACTGACACCAGTGTGGTAGTCCTATCAAAATTACTGAAACATATTTATAACTCGGTTGTGTCGTATACCCACAGAAGTAGACAGCGTCTACTGCGAAAGTAGAGCATTTAAGCCAAATCTTAAACATTATGCTACAAATCAAAACACCAAATGAGAAAGAACCTTCGTTCGTAAATAATGATTTTAAAACAATAAACTCGAAAAACTGCGAAAATTGAACACGTAATAAGCTATTAACAGCGTGACGAATCGTCATCTGGACAAATTACCCTATTACGAGTTGCCCTATAACGAATGGCACTATGCGACGAATCGCCCTGCTACGAGTTCTCCTGCTACGAATTGTCTTTATGATGACCTGATGACTTCCATAGCGACTGCCAAAATAAACGCTTAGACCAGTTATTTTATAGCATTTGGCTGGTGTACGAACGTGTCCTCGGAACTAAAAGGGTGTAGATGACAAAGACGTTTTATAAACTTTATCTTTTAAGTCTTGAAAATTCGTTCTGGACTTTCCGAAAAAAAGATAAGTGAAATCTAAATAAGAAAGAAATAACAGAAAAGTCACACGCTTGCCGAACCACTCAAACTGTTGGCTCGGCGAGCATACAACTTTTCGTGCATTGTCGGCTTAAAGGTGAATAGAGTATCGAAACCGGACAGAGGATCGTGAACTATTCAAACAGGATACAACACAGCACGCATGTTTAGAAGAACAGCCTCCGACCTTTCCGAAACTCCAAAAGAACGCGAACAACAAAGCATTGTTCGAACTTTTCTTGGAAGGCTTCTCAACTTGATATTTATACATACACGTCCCATAGCCTCCCCCTCCCCCTTTCCGAGTCCCCTAAACTCATAAAAAAAATAGATAAAGAAAACCCAGTCTTTGACTAGATGCCCTAGCGGCGAGTAGCCCTATGACGAATTGCCCTACGCGACAAATTGCCCTGCTACGAATTGTCTTTCGACAAACGGCCCGTAGCCCCCCCAAAAAAGCTTCTACGTCTCCCGTGAAACCTTTATTATATGATCACACTCCTGCCGTAACCCACGCCCAGACAGCGATGTCGAAAGATAAAAACCCGTCGGTTCTTTGGTCCGGCAACTGCGCACCTTCTTCCACACTTTCAGCTTAGAGAGAGAAAGAAAAGCAAATTGCAGCTCCTTCGAGGCCAAAGGGGGAGCGACCTCGCAAAGGCCTATCTTCAGGGGCCATCCAAAAATGAACACAATGAGAGGATTTGTCACTTATATCCTCTTCAAAGTTCAACCCAAGTTAAAAGCGCAGTGGATGCTATCCTTGGCCTTGGCCTTGAAGCAGGTGCCGTGCTCTGCCTTATCTCTAGCTTAGAGACTGCAGTCACGTGATCCTACCCGGAGACCCGATTGGCTTTAAACAAGCATAGCGTCTACTCTACTGTCAACACCGAATGAACAGGATAGCTCCATACTTCCTAAGAAACAGCCCAACCCAAAATGTGACCCCCAAGGGGGAATGCAGGCACAAGCTGATCGGGGCGCGTGGCTATCGGGGGGGGGGGGGGGGGGGGGGGGGGGGGTGCACTGGTGGAGGATGACCATTGTCGGTGTACAAGTACCCTTGTTGCGTAACGGAGGGCTCAAGGGGAGGAAGTGGCCGAGTGGGGTAACGCGTCTCAGCTCGGAGCGTGGAGCGAAAGCTTGCGCTGGGAACCTCCTGGGCTCGATCCCCGCCGCCCCCGCCTGTTTCGATCTGGATGAGTTTCGCACCGGCACGGGTTCGTGTGATCACTACTGCGTGATGCACGTTAAACACCCGAGGTTAGCGGTTGTACCACACTGGCCAAATTTCTCATCTACAGCTAAGAGACCGATTACCGGTTGAGGCGCATCTCCATCAAGGCTGTATACACATAAAGAGCAAGCCAATTTTTTTTCGGAGGGCTCATCTTTCAAGAAAAGGGTGCATGTGCGCCCGATGCACCCGACTACACCCTTTTTTTCTTGGAGGTATGACAGAAGCTTTTTAAAATGGACCCTGACGAGTTTTGGAAACTGCAGTCCCTCAGCCTGGAACAGTTTCTGCAGCTCCATTCGCGCGTGGAACTAAGAGCCGCGCCACAAACCAAACAGAACACAATGATTCGCCAATTTTGTTTTTCTCAAGAAAAAAAAAACACAAACAGTTTTTTACATGTATCACACTAAACGCTTTTCAAGTTGAAGGGAGACTGAAGCGGTTTTATACTTGAGAAAAACACCAAAATAATCTTCATTTGGCTTCCAAGATCACAAATATCGAGATTATTTTTCAATTTGGTGCCCGGAGGCTGCAGAAATTATTTATTATAGTTAATATCAAAGTGCACGGGGCGTGGCGTCATACTAGGAGTTATCGGAATCCTTGCTCTAGCGCCTCTTCAGCACCTGACATATGTATGCGCGTGCACTCTTGCTCTCTACGAAAAGGCCACAAATAGACGTCACGACTGACGTCAGTGCGGAAATATACACCTGGCAAGCTTGCGATTGCAGGCGCTGCCCACACGAGCGACACGCGCTTGGCGACCCAAAGATCCTAGTGTGACGTCACGACTGGTCGGAGGATTTTCGGGTTTTCTCACGTTTTGTATAAATCTTCGTGGAAAATGAACGTAATATTAAAATTCACAGGATAAAAATACTCAAGAATTCTCCTCTAACTCTTTTTTTTTAAGAATTGTTTTAACTTCTTTTAAAGGCTCTCAGTTATTCAGTCTTTTCACTCCGCGCGCCCGCCGACTGAAAAAAATATTTTATTCTATTGTAGTAATTTGTTCTGTCAAAAACATAAAATTTTCGTTGCTCCTAAATAAGAAGAAATATGAAATCTTTTTTAACAGCTTATGATCAAAAACGAGGACAAGCGGACTCCGTTCATTTCGACCAATCGCCCGACGTCCCTCAATTGATGTCACGGTCCACGTCATTCATAAGCTGAATTTTTCCCCAGTCTCGGGCGTCGCTCTCATCGATCCCGGTGTTATTGTTGCTGGTTCTATTCAATTAATATGAGCGGCGCGCAAGCGCAACATCGGTCTTAAACTTTGTAAAAATTACCTGCAACACACTTTGCGTTCATACCAATCGTTAAACTGAAGTTCTTTTTTTTTTTTTTTTTTTAACAGATTTGTGCTTGAGTAATGACGAATTCCACTCGTCGTTTTGGCGCGTTACGGGATCGACAATTTTGGAGGGCGCGTTCGCCACTGGTCGTTTCAGATCAACCCGGTTGTCTTTCGCACGTCCTTTTGGAGCAGTGCCGATTCTGATTTAGGGTTCGGAACGCCCAGACCTCGATCGGCTGATGTTCCCGGAGCCGAGTGGAAGCCGATCTCTGGGAGACGTAACTTCCTGCCTCGCCGAGCATGACAGGAACGGCGGTCGACCGACGCCTGATAGAGCTTTCCGAAAATGGCGATAGCCCAGCGCGATGGGGAATGCCGGGGCGACAGTTGATCACTCCCGGAGGCCTGTCGCCTTCCGCTGGTGGTGTCGGAGGCGCGGTGGCTCCGCACGAATCGGATGCTCCCTTGTGGATTTAGGCTAGTGATCCAGAACGACAAGGTGAATGGTCGTTTGGACAGGCCTGAGACCGCTTACAATGAGTGAACACAGCTTTGGATACCTCCCGGTCTCCCTACAGTTTTGGGTGTCATCCTTAGGCATTACTGTATTATCACGGATGAAAAAGTAGGTTCATTTAAGAACTGAAAATGAATGTACAATAAGGTGAACTCGCACTCCTAACTATAGCAAAAAGAACAGCGTGCATCCCGTGATGGTGACAAGGGACCAATGACCCATTGTTGCCAAATTCAGCTTCTTTTGTACATGCTCTGAATTCTAGAACATTCCGAACATGAACGAGCGATACGTTACAAGATGAGAAGGTTATAGAAGAGACGAGAAAGATAAAATGAGAAATTTGGCTGGTGGGGCCCTAGCCCCGTGCCTTCCCGTGGGAGATGCGCGCGATGCCAACTTGGTCGTGAAAATGTCAATACAAATCACTTCAGTAAACGTAGCCCTCGAGAGCTGTTCTGACCTTTCCTAGCAGCAAGTCAGATAGCGCTCATAAAGTACAAGATTGTTCAATCTCAGTTTTACGTGTCATCACTGTTATTGAGTGTATGGAATCACACTTTTTTTTCAATCGGATCGACGAGGGATTTGAGGAAGCCATACGTCCAAAACCCCTGGTGTATTTTTCCGCGTCTCCGACGGGCCGGCTTCGTGACATTAGCATGTCTCGTTAACCGCGGCGTTTATATGTGGCCGGCTTGTGACGTCATATTACATACTTGTTTTCATGCAGTCATGTAGAAGCCACGTGCTCAGCAAGCAATGGCCACCAGAATGGTCGCTTATGTGATGTCAGTGGAAGCCATGTTTAGTCTCCACCGGGATAATCAAACCGCTAACGTCCCCTTTTTGACACGCTTGAATGGACCCTTTTCAAAAGTTAGTGTACCTACCACGTGCAGAGCCAAACTCGACGCTCTAATGGCGGCGCTACGCAGCTTCTGCACCCTTGGAGAGGCGAGCGTCTTTGAAAGCATGCCAGAGAAGCGGAGAATCCATTCTAACAAGTTGGTCCTTGTAAGTCGCTTTTGATTCACAAAATCGGGAGTGTTTGAAGGTGGACGATCTTGACCTTCTATCACCGTCATTAGTGCGGAGAAATTGGAGCTATTGAGACTGCCACGAGATGGCTCCGACGTTTGGAAAGGGTGAGTTGCGGTGTTAGTGCTCGTCTCGTGCAAAAGCTGTCTTTAACAACATAACAAATGCAACTTGCTGTCTACGGCATTTGACGTATTGTTTTCACTATCTCGCATTTTGTGAAATGTTTAGAGGGCGCTAGAACTTTTCACCCTTTAAAAGGGTTTGTGACAAAGCCATTCTTACATTTTCAAGTGTTTTTCTCTCCTTTACGCACGTTTTTACGACGGAAAATGTATTCGGCGACACTCATTATTTTCAGCGTTGCTACTGCTCACGCCGGTGATGTATTGATTCTATTTATTTCGACGCTTCTGCATGGCATTTTTTTAAGTGACGTAAAATCGACTTTTACTTTTCTCTTGGGCTTAAACCTCCGAGCTTTTGGGCACAATAAACAGTTCTCATGGAAATTCCGCACGCAATATTGCAGACGAGAAATAATTTGTGTTACGGCATGCATTATACCCCGGAAAGGCGTAGGGTTTAAATAGGCTTGGGCAGAGCCATATATGTAGAGAGTTCGGCCATTCGTCGGGAAGTATAGGAGACAAATGCGGAGGTGCCATTGGCCGAGAGCGGGCTGGGCGTGTTCCAGGGCGTCTTCATAAATTCGAATGTGACCAACCAGAAGCCGGAAATAATACCCTGGCGGTGGTCGTGAGAAACAAACCTGATAATTGCATTGGAGTAACTCTCAATGGCTGAAAATATGGTGCACGTGATGTTTCAATCACGCTCATCCGAAATGATGGTGGAAGAGGGCGACAAGCGGAACGATCGACATAATCCGTACGCCAAGCGCCGAGGGCTGGGAATCTGCCGTCCGAGCGGTCACAATCTGTCCCCGCAAAACAGAGTTGAGCAGCGCTTTCGGTTTTTACATCTTTCTGCATGATCATGATCAAAGCAACACGTGCATCCTATTTTCAACCACGAATTGCTCCTCCATTTCACTCTTACGTTGTTATTAAAACCATATACGAACATAGACCTTCGATCAGAACTGTTTCTCGCTACCACCGCTGGGGATTCTTTTCGGCTTCTGGTTGGTCAAGAGACCATGCCAAGCCCTCTTTCCGAGTCAGATGCACGCCGTGGCTCTGCCCGCGCCTCCCATTGACCAAACTCTGTACATATACGGCTCTGGGCTTGGGTAGACACACTGCATTGATTGTATTCATAGATTCCTTCATAGTCGCTGACAAATAAGACACGCAGGGTGTGGCTTAATATTATAATCTTGATTCTTGCTTCGTGATTGCTTCTTCCGTGTTCTTATCTTCTAATACCGCAATCCTACTGGAATAGAAGAAATATTGAGATGCTCGTCAGTCAGCACATCCTTCACTTAGGTTGTCAATGATTGTAGGAGCGACCTCATATAAATATATGCCGCTATATCTCCCGATGCCAGGACGGGTTGATTCAGATACTTTAATACGTTGGTATTTTAACGGGTATCTCAAATCGCGGCCAGGCTATATAAAGGTACCGCAAAATTCGGTTTCTTAACCCATCGCGCTACGACTTTCTGCAGCGTTGCCTACGGGCGCGGCGTATTTTTCTATAAACTTTGCAAAGAGTGAACTTACCCGAGGAAAAGTAAAGGAAGCAATAGCCTTAACTCCTATGGAAACCCAGCGAAGCCACCGGTCTTCAATCAATAGAGCGCCCTATTGTTTGAAAACTGGTGACTTCGCTACGTTTCCAGGGAGTCAGGCCTTTCTTTTACATTTTCCTCAGGTAAGTTCGCTCACTGCAAATTTCACCAAAAAAAAAATGCACCACCTGTGGGTAAACCTGCAGAACATCGTAGCGCGATAGGTTAAGAAACCGAATTTCGCGGTCGATTTATAGAGTTTGGCCGCTACTAGTTGCACCCGGTACTACATCCAAATGTCTTCAAAAACACAGGAAAAATAAAATTGCGACTAGGTTAACGCAAACCTAGTGATTATATGTTTTTATATCTGTGACATAGAAGTGGCGACCGAAATTCTTGTACTCTTAACCAAATATGGTAATTCTTTTTTTTATAGCGATTTGTCAAGGCAACTTAGTTTAAGCAGCGTTCTTAAGTATTGCCGGCTCCAAAGAAGGGTTTGGAGCCAGCAGTACGTAAGCCACGTTCCGCGTTCTAAAAAAGTTGTCCGTCTTTATACGCACTTTGACGTCATATGAGTTCCATGCCGTCTGCCAGGATCCTGGCGGTGTCGCAGCGGTGGTTGTAGGAGCCAAAAGTATCAGCTTTCAATAGTAATTTTTGCCGGGAATTCTAGCACCAAGCGCAAGGGTTGCGACATCTAAGAGCATGACACCTTGGCTCCTGTGAGGTCGTTTCTGGACACTTCGGGATAACTTTTAAGGCATGGGTGCGATAGGATCCTAAACGCAGCAGTCACAGACGAGTTCTAAAGGCAAAGTACTCCAGAGTTCATCCAGCTAAGGGCGTCACAAATAGGTAGAAAGAGACACCGAGGTCATTATACCGGAAGCAGTTGTTCACGTATTCAACGTCTGAGGTACGTCAGGTCTACGTAAAGGCCATGCACTTGGTTCTTCCTATTACACCTACAAATTAAGAGAGGATACAAATGTAGCTTATTAATGCGGAACGCAATTGCATTGTACGTGCACCGAATGCACAATCACGTAATATGTGTGTTTTGCCGAGTTCCAAACTGCCAGAAATCTTTTCACGTTGTTGGGCATTTGAGAAAATTACTTCTCGCGCTTTTCTTAGCCACTGTTCAGATTACGTGTAGAATCGGAGTTACCAAATGTATGTGACCGTCCCAAAACGAGGTTCCATTTATCATGGTGCCGCACAATTAGAGCGCCGAAGAGCGAAAAGTTTGACGGATATCCAAAAGGTTTTCGCAAGAACAGGAACGTAGGCGCGGTACAAAAGATTAAGATTATAACCATAATTATTAAAAACTTGGCAACAAGGTAATCTAGATTCTTCAGTCCCTTTCTTTTACGTGGTATGGCACTCCAATAGCATTTTGAAGTCTAGCGAAGTAGCATATCTTCTCACAAGCTGCATATTAAGAAATGCATTTGAAAGAATGAATAGTGTTAACGAAACACGACTGCAAGATGCCCCCCCCCCCCCTTTCTCTCTCTCCCGATTATCCGAATTTGTTTCGTTTGAACTATTCACATGAGTATAGGCTTGCTTCCCGTGGTTTGCTTTTATTGCATTACATTTCCAACGCCTTGTCATTGCAGAAGGGCTTCCTTATTTTTGTTGAGTTAATTGTGCTTTGTTTGTGAAAGGGAACTTTGCTGGGAGATCTAGGTATGATTTTTTTTATTAGAAAAACACCGTGACTTGTGACCTACGTTTTGTTTCTTCCTCTTTACCGAGAAGTTTGTTGCGAGTATGGAACGGTCGGATAACAGGAGCGGTTACGTTCCAGGTGTTGCGTATCCGGTTCTGATTGAAAGCAGGAGCGGCAAATCAAGAGGCGCTGTTCGACTTTATAAAGACTACGTCATTGACTTGGAAGATTCCAGTGTTTTAGGGGACCGTCTGTATTTTTCCGACGCTAGGTATGGAGAGGTGAATCACGAATTGGTAAGGAAAGATTACCTTTCACAAGAAAGCATGCTTCCGCCTTATTGATTGAAATTCACATGATTCAACTGGAAAATAAGCATTCCACCTGTTTATTCGCTCAGAAGTTATTTGATGTGTCCGCTAGTGGCTCTGGAGGTTTTCGTACATACGAAAATAGCGTTCAAGCGGACTTGTCTCCGCTATTAATAACGCAAATAACGCACATTAGTTTAAATGATGAGCCGACTCCCACGATTTCTTTTTTGCATTCTTTGAGAAAGTTTTACTTCCTCGATGATTTATGCAACCATTCACCCCAAAATTCGTTCTGCGTCTCGGTGAAATTCATTGAATATAATCATTTACTGAGTTTTTATCAAATGCCATAGTTTGCAAAAAAACAAACATGAGCGATTCCAGTCTGTGAAGGTGGATGACCAGCGAAGCTGTTTAGCACATGACACAGACGTGTCAAACAATTTTGAACAAAGGTACGTCCAGATTTATTGTCTTGATCGGTGGTCACCGTGAGGAGCCGGAGGAAAAAAGACACCCGCGACGGGACCGCCAATTCGGGAGAGTGGAAGGAACGGAAACTAGGCTCACAAGCGTTTGGGGCGACTACAAGGAGAGGGCGGTGCGAGAATAGACATAGCTGACGCGGGTCGGACAGCGCCAAATCTTTGAGAAACATTTATTATCTACCTGAGAGTCTCCTGATCTTTAAAATGGAGCCTATTGATAGCTAATCTACCGAAAATGCATATCCAATTGATGAGACATAAGCTTTTGCATAAAATGAAGCGATTTTGCACCAAATTCGGGTACTGAGTTTTTGTTGACGCACACGAAAAACCCACGAAACCCTAGCCATAAATAGCTTGGCTATAAAAATACCCGCTTAGCATTTCAGCTGCTACTATTATGAAGATCGCTTCGCAGTTATTTTACTCATAATATGTTGTTTTCAGATGGATACTACAGACATACGTAATAGTGTTTATGAAAATTCGGAACACAAGGCTTCCTTTACAATTACTGAAACAAATGTCGGAATTGAAATGGTATGTACAAATATTTTTGAAGTATAAATTCGTAAAGGAAAAATAAATACGATTATACAAATGTACAGGAGGTTATGCAATCTTTATTTATAAATCCTCTATTTGTTAACCACATAGATTTTCGCGAACATTTTATAAACCGGCCGTGTTTTTTTTAGTTTCGTAAAAATGAAGGTGTATTAAGGATATTGAAAGTTCATATCGCCACCGCGTTTGAAGAACATTATTTATGAAAACTTTACAATTGATATTTAGAATACTTTCTCCATAAATTTCTTCCTAACCAATTAAATTTTTAGTAAGGATGAAATATTTGGTTAGCGATTCAAAAACAGTCTGCAACGGGCAATCCTTGCAATATTTAGAAATCTTTCACTTTTTTTTAACAGGAAGGATACCTAAACTTTACACATGGAATTGAGTCATTGCGAATACATGACAAATCCGGTCGAATCCCTCACAGAATATTTCCGCTCCCGACGCCTGAGGAGGCGATCCACTTGGAAAGTAAGTGACAGAATCAATCACTACATTAGATATTTGTTGAAAATTCGTCCTTTAAAGGCTAGACTTCCCGAAGCAAAATTGATTAGAAATTTTGAACGTACGACCGAATAATTCCTTCAGCGTTCGCTTCGCGTGCGGTGTCAATACTGGTACGCTCTCAGTTTTGCCATTTATTCACTCGATGAATTAATTCACTTCCCGTTCTTTTCTATAACACATTCTGTTTAATGGGTGGCGAAATGAGCGAATTAATTGATTATCATTGGAAAATAAAAGGAGAAGTGCTTGAAAAGGCGACAGCCCCTCAGTATTTCCTTATTTTTTTTTTACTTGCACCATTTCAACGGCTCTTGTATTAGTGATCTGAGTATGTAATCCGATGTTCAGAGTATTCACAGTATCACAGTATGTATGATCTCAAATCGTACCAATAATTAGCACTTTCTGAGTTAACGGAAGAGGTCAGTGGTTTGGCAATCGAAAAAAGTTCTTATATCCTTATACTCAGGTTAACACACCTTAAGTGCGTTCAAAGTTACCGTTCTATTTTTCTAAATAGTTTAATTGGTAGCACTTGAAATTCCCGAAAAAATATGTTTCACCAAATGATTTTTAGGACGCCGAATACACTGACAATTATAACGTCTCTTATATTTTTACTTAATAATACTTACCTTTTAGGTAACACATCAAAAATGCCACTTCGTCGTCTTTTCTTTCAAACAAAAAGAGTTATCTACTTCATTTCGGCATGGTTCGGTTTTGAGGTGATGGTATTTAGATAAACACACATGCGCTGACATCGGATATTGTAACAATTTGAGAAAATTATCTTGAAGATATCTTAACCACTAAAATCCGCGAAAATGGGCCAACAAAAAAAGAAAAGAAGCAAAAAACTAATTGACAGCAAAACACGAAGTTTTCCTCTGTAATTTTGCTGAAGAAGCATGCCTTTGAAAAGTTATAACCTTCGACTTCGATTACTTTTTATATTCAGCATCACTGTGATGTTTACAGTTCCCGTTGAAGAACGTTCCCATGAAAGTCTACCACCAAGAATTAAGCTTATTTTGTTTTTAAAACATTTAGCATTTCTCAGCAGTCCTCTCAACCAATTCTACAAACTCCAAGGAGCAGGCTACAATTCTAGTTACATGCGCGGCATACATACTGGCCATTTTGTAACTATGATGCAATTTTATCTTCTCAGTAGAATCCGTAGTTTTTTCTTTAGGTTTTTGGTTTGAAATAATTCAGTAGACGTCAGCACGTGCTGCGCGAGTAAGTACAATTCGAGACCGCACTTTGATGATATAATGAATTTGAAAACTTTCAATTGGAGAAACTGTTTCACTATAACGAAAATAATCCCTGGAGAAGGGGAACAAGATTCTTTTCCAGCTAGCTTGCACATTTGCATTTAATTGCATCATAGTCACACTGTTTCACTATCTTGCACAGAAAACAAGATAAACTTTTCTGGCATCTTGCATATTTAAAAAAAAATGATTACACAGTTAATTCTAAACTTGCAGAGCACTGAGGACATGTCATGATTTGAAACTTTCTAGGTCACACTGCAGAGCCACCCACCGTGTGGCGACCTGAAATGTATGTCATGTTTGACAGTGTAATACACAAGTCCCTCAATGAAAGCAAATATATACAGGCTCGATACATCATAAGGCTAATGAACATCGTGCGTATGCTTTATAATTCTTCATCTTTAAAAATAATATAATAATGGACGTTTTCACTGACCAAACAAAAAGTGCTTATTGAGGCTTTCGTGCTCCGATTACTGACACCCGTTTGAATGCCTTATTTCTTCGACGAAGGTGAATGCCATCTTCAAGACGGTTCGCAAGCCCCGAATAAACCTCCAGCTTGTTGGAATATTCCGGTTTCAGGTGCGTATTCATTGTCCAAACCCCACACATTGGTATCTTTAAATTTGAAAGTCCTGTTATTGCCGCAAAGAGTGCAACATTATTGTAAACTCAAAATTTTTAGAAGAAAACAAATATTTTTGTCATATAAAGTGGACTTTTTTATTTGAAACATTTTGGATCAGATCGCGCTTTGCCAAGGGGACTCGTGTGAGTGGAAAACAATAACTATTTGTTTAACTATAAATTATTGGATGCCTATGATTTAAATAAGATTCATTTGCGTTATACCAGATTAATATATTTTACATCAGTATAGCAATAAAATAGTGCATTTAATCACTAGCTGTATTTTTGAACATGACAGATTGAATAATAAGTTTATCCAAAAACTGGAAATAATGAGGAAGAAATAATTACTGTAAATTTAAAGTGTGGTTTAAGTGCCTTTTTTTAGTAAACTTTGACTTTGTAGTACAAAAAGTTGGTCAGACGCCTGCTTTATGCTTGATTTTAGTGCGTTATGAGATATTTTGTTTTGTTTAGCGTTTCGTTGATTTAAAAAGAAAACAATGAATATACAATGCATCGCATGATAGAAAAATGGTAGATTATAAAACTATTTTGGGATTCTTTTTGTGGAAATGTGTTTATTCAAACTATTGTAGTGAAACAGGTATGATTTAAAGCACTATTGAAATCATGATAAAAATAAAGGTTTAAATCGTCCTGAATTTTATTCTGCACCATGCTTTTAACGCTCATGTTTTCTAGGTTGGAAATTGGAATAATTTTTGTATTGGTCAGCTTGATACAATGTTTTGTTTTTGATATGATAGTGCTGCAGAGCAGGTTTACACAATTGTACCGGATGCAAATATATGTTCAGTATAGTAATAATAATAATAATAATAATAATAATCATAATTCTTTATTTTCTGTGCCCACAAACAACTTTTCAGTCTCCACTGTGGTGCACAATATACTAAAATACAAATACCGCCAAAACTAAAATACCCATTACAAATACCACACACAAAGAAAAATCTCACTTTGGGCGAAAGACATCCATTCACAAACAAGGAAGGTAAATTCTCGAAGACACGTGAGAATATCAAGGAGATGTTCCTTATTGAATGCCAATTGAATCCGTGACAAAGGAGATACAGGGTACAAGCAAAATGGATAAAACGTTAATATATTCCGGCTGGCTCTTGATGGAACATGGAAGTTAATTGATCGTAGTGAATCCATTGACCTGACCTGACCATGAACAGCTTTATCAAGAAAAACAAAATCTCTGAACTGCCTCCTCACGGCAAGTTTATATAACGCAAACCAGTGAAGTAGCCTTTCATAATGATAAAAAGACCTCCTTCCAATATAGCGGTCATACACAATTCTTATCAGCCGCTTTTGTACACTTCCGATTTCTGTTGCCTGACCAAGAGATAATGAATTCCAGATTACATAGCCAAATTCTAACCGTGATCTAACTAGTGACTTAAACAAATGCAACAAACAAGAGGGTGATAAGAACCGCCGACATAACCGAGAAATAATGCCTAACACTCTTAACGCAGCATTAACAGTTATACACATGTTCATTGAAAAAAATGAACTGTCAATACGGACACCAAGATCCCTTACAAAAGATACCCAGGGTATCAAGGCGCCTTCAAAGTTGTAAGAAAAAGAAATCAGTTCACGCTTTCTAGATAGTACAATATGTTTAGATTTCTCGGAATTAAACGACAAGCGGTTTTTAAAGCATCAATTTGAAACATGTTCTATGTCAGCTTGAAAACGAGTGCAATCTAAACTGTCCTCACACTTAAAAGTAGTTTAACATCATCGGCAAAGAGAAGAATTTTTGCGTCACGAACACAGGAAACAATATTATTTATAAACAAAATAAACAAAAGCGGTCCCAGGATGGACCCCTGGGGCACCCCGGATTTAGAAACAAACTCGTCGGAATGGCATTCTTCAACACGAACAGAGTTTCGACGACCTTTTATATGACTAGAAAAACCATGCGCACAGGTGTGGACTGAATCCATGCAGAGCGAGTTTTTGTAGAAGTAAATCATGACTAACACGGTCGAACGCTTTCGATATGTCGAAATAAATAGCATCTACCTGTCCCCTACTGGGCACAATTGGCACTGAGAAATTAAAAAATGAGCATAAGTTAGATTCTACCGATCTTTCCTTTAAAAATCCGTGCTGAGCTTCAGTTATCATTGGGCTCAGGTAAAAGTAAAGGCGCTTATAAACTACTTTTTCAAATACCTTTGCAAGTCCACATAACAGTGACACCGGCCGGTAATTGTTAACCAATGTAGAATCACCGGAATTAAAAATAGGCACAACTACGGAGCATTATCAAATTTGCAGCATTATCAAATTTGCAAAATTTGATAATGCTGACAGCCAAGCGCCATCTATCGTGAGGTGAACGAAGCTGAGAGCCAGCTTCGGTGCTGTCTGCTGTCTTACTCACTTTTTACGATTAAATCGCTATGGCCGACAGCTTCGCCTGGTCGCGACGACCAACGAACGTTTATTTTTTTACATGTTCTTCTCGCGCGTCCCGACTTCCCGACTTCAAGCAGCAAGAAAAAACTACTTGAAACAGACCACGACGAACAAGAACGCTGGATCCACAAACACCCGAGAAAAGCCACGACGGTCACGAATCCACCGACTGCGACCAAGCGAGCTGCGCAGAATATAGGCCTAGCAGGCACTCCGACTCGGCGCAGCGTTGCTTCGACGGTACTTGGCCACGACAGGCTGCCCACGACCGGCTGGCGTGCTGAATGGAATATGCCCGCGCGACCCTTATGGACCCTTCCCGTATTATAGTTTAATCGCTAACCTCAATTTTAGATTAAAAGCTGAGGTCAATCTCTTGCCCTTGTCATCTCCTTGTTTTCCGAGGCAGTGTTGACGAACACTGTTGTCGAAAAGGGTCTCTCGTCGATTCTATCTTCTTGTTTTGTGTGATATAGAGCTCGAATGAACGCCGTATGGATTACCTTCGTAACACGGTATGTGCATTTTGTTATTAGTATGCCATTTTTATTCTTACACAACTGCACGTCACTGTCGAGCTATAAACGTTCGTGGGAGCTACGTGCAATGCCGGCCAACTTTCCTTTGCCGAGTGCCACGTCAGTATTGAGTTCAAATCGTAAAAGATCGGTCCCGAAGCGCTCACCAACAGCGCGAATACAGCGCTACTATCAAACGCGCTCGTCCGCTCAGAGTGTGAAAAGGTATTTACGTGGCTCTTGCTGACGCTGTCGTAGTTCAAACGTATTTTTTTTAACGTCGGCTCGCTCCTGCATCTCCGAGGCTGCGAAAAACGCCGCGGCGATTTGTTTACAGCTACGTCGCTTTGCGAACGACTGACACGGGCCACCTTTTACCAACAATGACAGTTGGGTTGACTTCTGGAGTCTTCACCGGAAGACTCGCCGCACTTCCCAACAGGCATTCCGGCGTATGAGACTAGTCCCATGCTGTCGCTGTAGCGCAACATATCTCATTGAATTTCGCTCAGCTGCGATGTGTCCATGGCTGTCGCGCCGATGAGAGGCGCCGATTGAGAAAATACGTCGGTGACATCAGCGCAGTAAAACCTACCGGCGCACCCCAACTCGCATCCGCTAACGCTCCCATTCTCCTACTGCCGAGAGAACTTCCGGTTCCTGTCCCAGCGTACGTCACGACCGTCAAAATTACGCCGCAGCTTGTTTTGCGGTCATTTGGAGAGAAAGAAAAAGTCGACATTTCGTTAATTTTTTGTGTAGAAGTTAATAAACCAAGGCGAAAACGGATGCCTGTTCGGCATTCCGTGAACGTTGAAGGTTTAATGTAAAACTTATCTTGCAAAAGGAAACAGGTCATTTCATGGTCCCTTTAAGACATCCGACCAGTCATACGGCTCCATAAGTTTGCACAAGCCAAGATAATTCCCCCGAGAACAACAATACGCTGCAGAACTTTTATTAACACGAAACCTACATGACAAGCAGCATTTTGTTTTGAAAGGTGAGTGATAAGCATGTACTGCACTGTTAACAAAAGTCCCGTCTATTTGGCGAATATTTGGGGTGAAAAACACGCTATTTACACAAATTACCATAAATTTACACGATGAGTAACGAATAATTCGTTCAGAAATCATGCGAGGTTGTAAAAAACGTGTTTTGGTTCGGTCATACACGCATAACCGTGTAGCCGACCTCGATAACACGCATCGCCCCCGGCGACGACCGCGGCATTGCCGGCTATCGAAGCACCGGAATGCTTGGGGACACACTTAGAAAGGACCGTCGAGACAAATGCCGCGGAAAGAAACATGTCTCGGAGACAGATATGCACCAAAAGCAATTGCGCCATGTCGCAGGACGTTGGCGAAACCCGCGCTTACCGTGCTCGCCGCCATCTTCTGGTCGATGGCAATGCGGCTTCCCCCCTGTCGCCCATGTTTGTATTTAGTTTAGGGGTCCTGATAACAGTTTCTTAGACACCACAAATAAAGTCATGGGTCTAATTATTCGTTCCAAAAAGTTAAAATGGATATAAAAAGCGTGTCCTCGATGTGAACACGTGACATTGCAGTTGGTTTCGTTTTTGCTTCAACCTTCAACTGCAAGCGATCTGGCCACGGCGCAAGCGCAACGCCGATGTACGCTGGAAGCAAGCGCTGGTTGGCTTTCGTTGTTTTTGTTTGACCGGAGAAAATCTGGCAAGTACGCATGGCGCCGCTACTGTTTTGGTTTGACGGGACGCGAGAAGCTTCGCATAGAGCTTCGGAGTTTGCGAGCACATAGTGAAGACGTGACCGGAAAAGTGCCCCTGTGATGTTCCTGGAAGGCGGAAAGTAGCATTCCTAATCGTCGTGTGTGCTTCGAAAGTGAAGGGAGTCACAGGATCCACGAGTTCGCAACCACAAGCCAAGGTTCACGACAGCGCGGCGTTGACTTCGGCGATCTCGTTCTGTTTGGTGCAACCCGGCGATGCGAAAAAGAGCTGAAATATTCGTCGTATGTGGTGCGGTGCTTTGTATTCCGGGTCTGTTTGAACCACGCTTTTAACACGGAGCGCAAATTGTTGCGTGGTGGAGGTTCAACGGGTACAGTCCCGTCGTCGTCAGCTGATCCGGTCCAGCTGGTCCGGGAGGACGCAGCGAGCGTTTTTAAAAGAATCTTCCTTCGTTCCGTTCCAAACTGTGGCAGTATCCCGACAGATACCGTGAGTAAGAAGCAGCGGGCGTTTTCAACAAAATTACGTTGTTTTAATTGAATAATGGACTCCGCATTGTTGTCTTAAATCTGGCGTTTTTTATGCTTCGTGTTGGACTGCGTTTGCATAGCGACGCACACCGCTCGAGTAGATGATTCGGTCCTGCAACAAGTTTGTTGCGCCAATCATGCGGCGTGAATAAATTAGGGCAAGGTTTCCTATTTGCCCACAGATGCCTGTACTGAGACCATTTTTTATGTTGTGAACGTAGTGCTCTTTCTTTATTTTGGAAGACGCGTTGGTGCATTTATTATGATACAATCACTTGAGAGTTGAGAAATTGGAGAGCGAGCAAGCTTTCCCAACTTTGTCTCTTTCTCTCTGGCACTGCCCTGTTTCAGTTTCAGTAGGCATATCTACTAGCAGGTACAAACAGCTCTAAAGCAGGTAAAAAACGGGAAGCTTAGGACGGTGGGGACTCCGTGTTTCGCGCTTTTCGCAAGGTGACAGGGTAAATGCTTTTGTAAGATATGCGGAATATGCAAGCGATTTTGTTATGCCCATCGTTTGCGTCTCTCCAGCAAAACGAATAAGATGATCTACTACAAAGGCGCAATCACAAGCCAAGATTTAAGATAGCAGTCGTTTGCTCCGGTGATCCGTGTAGCTGTATTTTACCCTGCTCTCTGCAACACCGTGTCATGAAGAAGAGCTGAAACGATCACGGTTTGTGCTGGCCTCCCGGTTGACAGAAACCCGCGTCGCCCGCATCGGCACCGAGTGCGCTTGGGCTGTTGATGTTCAAGCCTTTCATCCGCGGCTTGTCGCCAGCTCATCCTGCTGCTCAACGGTGAGGAAGTGACGAGAGTAACTTCGGAAGTGAATGTAAATCCTCGTTCATTCAGTTACCTGGTGTCAAAGTGTGGAAGATGTCCAACGTGTACTGAGGGCGGGAACTACGAGCGTTTTGCCTTGCTTTTATAACCGAAACCAGACCAACGAGATAACTGCCATGCGTACTCTAAAATGACGGAAGCAATAAGTTTCAACATGTCGAGTACGTCACCGGGGATGTAGGCGAGACGGTGCACACTGTTTAAACGCTTGCAGTATCCACGAGTGGTACCAGGAAAGCGACGTCAACAGAGAAGGAGCTCGCGATTCAGCTTAATGCACTGCTACGGGCCCGTGTATCTTCAAAGTTCGGGGTGGTGGCAGTACAAAAAAAAAAGACGCATCAGCGCCCCACACCAGTGTTCACGAATAACACCGGTCACAAACTCCCAAGCCCCACCGCTCTTCTCGACACGACATGACATACGACAACAAACTGCATCAAAACGCCCCAAAAGTGAAGGCGTCTGCTCCCGTACTGCAACTACTGCAACTAGCGGAAGTGAAGTGTTGGGCGGATGTCCGGATGTCCTTCACAAAAATATATAAAAAATGGTTTGCGCAAGGAACATTTTCATTTATTATTGTATACGTAATGACAAAATCCCAATCATTTGTTTTCCTATCTGATTCAAGCTAGTCGGACTGCTCATAACACTGGTCAAGCAAGAAAATAACAAAAATTTGAACTTTTTCATGAGCGGTTTAAGATTTATTGTTAACATATCGTTATTTATTGCAACGGACTAACATTATAGATTTTGCCTCCATACTTTTTAAATGCAAACAGTTCTAACACACGGCTGTCCATTGCGCCGTGTTTTGTGTATTCTTCTATAAATCTGTAATGGTCAGCGACCAAAGAGCTCACCCGCACATGTCAAGCTTATATGCGCCGCGGGGAGAAATGGATATCGAGTAGGAAGTGTCGGGCGTAGTGTCGGTTGTTGTGTTTGTGTACATGTCGGTGCTGTGTAGCTGTGTGCTGTGTTGCCTGCGTTGTATGTAGGGTTGCTGTGTAGTCGTGGTCGTTCACAGTGTTAACAGACTCGTCTTTTTTTTAAAAACAGGCTGCTAGAAAGCTCGATAGGTGGCGGAAGTTACCGCCCGATTCTAAATAGTTTGCTCAAGTTATTTATTCATGTGAGTTCGGCATTCGTTTTTTTTTTTTTTTTGTTTTGTTTAGCGGTTTGTCGAAGCTACCGACGCCGCCGACCGCCGACAACGCACGTACGTACCTTTGCAAGTAGCTACGTCCGCCGCTTGGAGACTTTACTGTGTATAAAAGACATCGAACGAGAACTAACGCGCCCTGTGTGCTTTCAATTCGGCTGAAAGTCGCGCGGCTCGCTGGGCTCGTCTCTCGCCTGTTCTCGGCCGCTGGCCGCCATGTTTCATAAGGAACACTCTCGAAACGGTTTTGCGGAAGGCAGACACGGTGTAGCGTGTTAAGTTTACACAGCACCTCATGAGTAGACGAAAAACACAGATGGCCTCGTGTAAAACGAACACGTTTCGACGTGTCCGCTATGGGACAACGGTTTACACGTCTGGGCGTGTTATTTTTGCTAACAGTGTGGCACTAACGGATTCGCAGTCGGAATCGTAGGATCAAATGGAGCATTTGATAAACATAAATCTAGCACGTTTCCATGACTATTCGCAAATGCGTTATACTAATGAAAATTTAAAAAAAAAAATATATGAACAAAAGTAACCAAGAGGTTTTCCTAGAAGTCACACTTGATGAACAAGAAGCAACACCGGTTGACCAATCAATTCCGGGAGAGTTAAAGTCACCGTATATCAGAACACGAAATTTAGAAAAGTTAACGTTTTTCTGAACGGTTTCAAAATGTTCTACAAATTCTACATCATCAAAAGAAGAAGGGAAATAATAGTTACCAACTAAAAAGTTAAAACCATCACTGGTGGGTATTTCTGCCCAAACACACTCGGCATACGTTTCCAAATCCTTCCTCCGGCTGCACTGAACTGAAGACTTAACGGCCACCAGTACTCCTTCCCCCAATTTCATGCCCGTGTTAGCATAATCCCTGTTTCATCGAAACACATCATAGGCTGGAGGAAAATAGCTGCTGTCGGAAATGCCGGCACATAGCCATGCCTCGGTTAAACATATGATGTAAAAAAGCTCAGTAAAATAATCGACACAAACTCACTGGACTTGGAACGCAAGCCCCGTGTGTTTTGCTAATGTGCCTCCAATGACCTAAGCATTCACAGCAGTTTCAGATCCTACCACATAAGTTCGCGAAATGTCCAGTTTCTCAAAAAATGGATGGAAGATCGCTCCCTCTGGACAAAGTTCTGATTTGTTCAATATTTCGAAATCAGATTGATTACATGCGACGTGGAACGATGTATAGGAATGGTATTTCGGTTTTAACTTAGTGACGCTAACAAATTTACGTTCAAGAAAAGGGATTATCAGATCCTCAATATTCGGCACAGATGTGTTCGTATGTAACCTGGACACAAAGAGTGCCCTCATGGGCGGTTGGCGAAGCACCGCGTCTACCTTCTCAGACTTGGCTGTGCCGGTTGATGTCGGTGAACGTCGTTTCCGCAACACAGGAGTCGAAGACAAGGAACTTGAAAAGCAACAGTGGGAACATCGCCATCCGCCAAGCTATCGTTAGGCTCGAGCGTTGCACCCTCACCCGAAGATGGCCGCTGCACCGCCGCCGCGTTCAATGGAGGCCATCTTGCCGATGGTTCAGATGAACGCACGGCCGCCGCAAAAGATGTGTGAGGTCCTGCAGCCAGAGGCAGTCGCTCGAGCGCTCTTTTGTTCAGCAAGCCAATTTCCGAGCTTTAAAAGGTATTTTCTGACTTGAGGCTCTTCACCTCCAGCCGTCAGAACTTCCGATTTCGTAGATATGCTGTGCAGCAGATGAACCAGGTCAGCCGTTTCCCAAGGACCCGACCCATTAGCAGCGCTCTCCGAAGGCGCACTCATCGTGACACATTCGCTTGGTCATGCCGGTCATCGTCGGTGTCCGGATGGTCGTTCGACGATGTTCGGCGAAACCTGGTACACTCGGTGCATTTATAGCCACTCAAACCGCTTTGCATTAGCACTTCGTATTCTGCTTGGCGTACGCCAAAACATTTGCAGTGATATCGTCGATTGCATCTGGACCCGAACAAGCCAAAAAATGTTGCTTAGCGTAGAAGCGAACGGAGTACTCACCGCACACGTCCGTCGGCATCTCTGTCATTTGCCACGCGTACTTTATATCAACAGTAAATTGGGATATATATAATACATAAATAATGAAAATATTAATAGTTAACATAGAAACTACCACAGGTTTAGAAATTTGTGTAAAATGACAACGGGCATGGCAGTAAACTAGATAAAAATGTCCGGAAGTGATTTACCCTTCCCACTTAGACAACTTTTTTCCTGAATTCGTGTGTTGGTCACGTGTCACAAAGTCACGGGACGTCATTTCTTCTTCTAAATTTAGCGGAGAAACTGAATTGGTGTTGAGGTCACGTGGCGTAAATTTTCCTGCTAAATCTAGGGTGACCACCTTCCTGCCGGTGGAATGCGGGACACCCTGACCGGGGAGGGGGGGGGGGGGGGGTTTAGTAAGAGGAGGACAGTATTTTCACGACTCAAGAAATAAGTATTAAGGGAAATTCACCAACGCGCACACCCCGAAATCCTGTGCTGTCCGAAAGCGTATTATACACCTGAAAATTGTACGCGGCAAATAAACTAAGTTTCACCCACACTGATATACTTTTGTTTATTTGTAATGGTATATATTTTATTAAAAGTATCTAGTTGAAAACATAAAGATCGACTGCACCAGACCCCAGTATGCATCAAAAGGAAATAAAAAAACAGTAAACATTTTTCGGCTTATTGTTTCCTGTCGATACTTACTCGTATATTAACATGCTCCTACACAAATATAAAACCTTATGTTGTTGTTTTATTGACCGTTGTGAATTGCAGGTTTTTTGCCTTCTGTGGCTGTGTTCAAAAAAAAAAGAAAAAAGCTTTCCACAACAACCCTTTCGCATGATACAGTATGATTTGAAAATACAATAGTTCATTTTTCAGCTTTTGGCGAGCAATTTTCGCTTGCAATATTTTGCCATCAAGGGGAGAGGCACAACGGCGCATGTGCGTGAGTCTCTTGCAAGAACTACGGTTGCTTCCCGCAGTGCTTGGCAAGAAAATTATATAGCATCGATATTCACAGATTTATCAGTGACCTCCGCGGTTCCCCGTTCGGAAGCGCCATAATTTTCGCAGTGAAGTTTACAGCAGTGTGAAATGCGGGACATTTTGAAGATTTTGGAATTTCTTGCGGGACGCGGGACACGAGCCCTCAATGCGGGACAGACCCGCGAGTCGCGGGACGGGTGGTCATCCTAGCTAAATCTAGAAGGCAAATTGAAATTTCGTTTAGGTAACGTGACCAAGTCACATGACATCACTTCTTCCGCTATATTAGGCGGAGAGACAATATGTTTTATAGGTCACGTGACATAAAGTCATGTGACGTAATTTCCCCGCTAAATTCAGTGGGGAAATAGCAGAGGTCAAGCAAAAGTCGGGACTCGGAATTCAGTTGTTCTGTTTTCTGAGTTGCATCGTGGGCGCGGCAGCAGTATTGTAGGCGTTACCGAAATACGTTAATCATCACAGCAGATGATATCAAGGCCATACGAATCATAGCTGTCGTGCATCTGTTGTGTTCTCCTCTACTGCATATATGTAACACTGCATTAGCAACTAATACTTTTCCCCACGGCATGAAAATTCCAAGAGTTGCTGTTTTGCACAAAGCCCAGGTTCTTTTGAGAACATTAATAACTATAGGCTCATATCCGTACTTAATTTGTTTTTAAAAGTATTAGAACATCTGATAAACTAAACGCTTATGCAAATTTTTGAATGTTAGAGATGTCTTTGTTATGCAACAATACGGTTTTTGAGAAAAATGTCAAAAGAAATGGCGCTACACATTATCAAAGAAAAATTAATCAGCATATTGAAAATAAACTATTTACCACTGGAATATTTTTACACTACAGATAAGCGTTTGATTTCATTCAACATGCCATATTGTTTTATAAGCTACCGTTTTAAAGAATTCGAGGTGTTGCTTTAGACTTGGTGCATAGGTACTTACTCGTCCTGTCGGTCACAATATACGTGTTTTAATGGATACCGGTCCAAGCCAGAACAAATTTCGCATGGGGTTCCATAGGGGTTTATTTTAGGTCCTCTGTTTTTTTTAATTATTTATATTAATGATATTGGTGCCTATCCCAAAACAGTCCTGAAATAGTTTTGTACCCCGACGATACAAGCTTATTTTTTTCTGGTCCATTTTTACGTCATCTAGAAGTTACTGATAACACGTGGCTCATCGAGTTATCTGAGTGGTTTGACTCTAATCAACTTCAGTTAAATATTACAAAAACAAAATATTTAATTTTTAGGCCACAAGGTAAACCTGACGATTGTGAAATTTTTTTAAAATTTCAAGACTCTGTGATCCAGCGTGTAAACGTTTATAAATTGTTAGGAGAAATTTAAGCTGGACGCCTCATATAAATAAAATGCATGCAAGCATCTTAAAATCTGTGGTACTTTATACAAAATTAGATTGCTGGTTCCATGCTGGTTAAAGCGTCAGTTGTGCAATGCTTTAGTTGCTTTCATCTCCATTACTGTTTATTAGTTTGGGGTTCAACAACAACAAAAAACTATTGATAGGTTGTTTCTTTTGCAGAAACAAAAGCAATAGGTTGTACAGAAAACCTTCAGCATACTGACCACACAGCACCGTTCTTTTGGAGCGCCGATCTTAGGCGACTGTTTCTGGCTTAAGCGGCGTCGGCGTAATCGTGAGGTCACGTGACCACCGTGAGGTCACCTGACACCGGTGACGTCATGTGAATTTCGTGAGGTCAGGTAACCCCGTAATATCACGTGATCCTCGCGAGGTCACGTGACTTTAGTGAGGTCACGCGGCCCCGGCGACGTCACGTCACCCTTGTGAGGTGACACGACCCCGTGAGGTCACGAGAGTCACGTGACCTCAAAGTTACGACGATGGCGTCGCCGTCGCCATCGGCGTAACCGTGACGAGTAGCAGGCAGGATGAGGAGGTGAGGAGGAGGAAAGAGTATACGCTCTTCTCAGTACCCTTCCCTCCGCCTCCTCAAGAGCTGCGCTCTAATTCGGTTTTACAGGGAGCTACACACTCTAGCAACAATCCGTGAGTCTACTTTCCCGCACAACACTCGGATATCCAATCAGCGCAACTTACGGAGGCAGCTCAGCGAATGATGAGACCGAAACATATGTTTAGACCAAAAGACGCAGTCTCAGTTGCGATATTAAGCAATGCAAGCCTGACGTTTTGCATTGATTAATGTCACAACTCAGACACGTTTTTTGGTCTAAAATTATGTTTCGGCACCGTCATTCGCTAAACTGCCTCCGCAAGTTGCGGTGATTGGCTTTCCGAGTGTTGTGCGGGAAAGTAGACGTCCGGACTTTTTTTAGGGTGTAAGGGGCTTTCATATTTTAAGCACAGTTTTCTTACCACTCAAAATAATTAATGACCCCACCCGTTTTTTTTTTTTTAGGCACTTTTTCCTAGGAAAAGTTGCAGTCGATTCGTTGTACCAGTGTGTGATGTGTGAGAAATAAAACAAAGATATGTTTGTCGCAAACAGATGGTATCCCTCTAATCGAATGAAAAAAAAAATGGTTTCGAACAAGCCTGAAAGGAGGGAGGGGAGGGGGGGGGGGCGGTGCTCGTGCGTGCCTGCACACATATCTTATATCTGATGGTATGTTGTGGCCCCGAACAATGTAAGAAAGGAGCGTCGGTCTGTGTTGCGAAGAAGGGTTCCTATGATTCGGTGAGGGTAACAAAGAAACCACTGATTTCCTTCATGACCTTGCACTATTTTAATGGCGCGATTACATAACACCGTGTAAATGAATAAGAAAACGAAGACATATGCCTCAAAGTGATAGTGCCAATCAAGAGCAATTGGCGATTTATCTGTCTGAATCAAAGTTACGCAATCGCTTCTGTTCGCGCCGTCAAAGACGTCGGTTTTATTTCGAGGTCACCAATCCTTTTCTATTTCAATTTTGTACAATCTTTATTTTTTTCGTGACAGATGGCGCTGTCAAAACAAATCTAGTTCGTTTCTTTTTCGTTTTCGCAAAGGTGCGTATGTTTCATTTAGCTTAGTAGACTCAATGCCAAGTATCGCGCATTTTTATAAACAATTAGACCTAGAAACATTATTGCGTCTAGGAAGTGCTACTTTTCGATGATAACCAAGCACCTTTTTCAACGCCGGTCTAATTTGTAATTGAAAAAGTAATAAAATATAAATATTTTCGTTTAATTCTTCATGTTTACAGACGAAAGAAGATGAGTATTTTGTTGTGGAGGAAGATAATATAGTCTCAGCGGCTGAGTCAATAAACGGCTTTGGACAATTCACCAAAAACACCACGTTCAAAAGGCCTGCCGATTTCTACCTGATGCTCTTTGGGTAAGCAAGATCACTTAATCCAGCCTGAGGTTGAGTTGTGCCGTGAGGCAGAGATAACATATCCTAGTTCCTTATGGCGATGCAATGATCCCGAAGGATTTGTGATAGATTGAGGCGTTCGTGCGACAAATTGCGGGCTTACAATAAATTAAGCACTGCTTAGATCAAATCTTTGGCTTCCATAACCCCCGAAATACGGATTGGCTTTTATTTCAACACAAAAGCAAACTTAATTTTTTTTTTTTTTTTTTTTTTTTTTTTACAGTAACGAGCACAGTTAGCTTTCAACTCGTTGCCGGAACAAGTGGCCACATGATCTTCTATTACGTATTCTATTTAGGAAAGTGGCAAAACCTTGGCGGAGGCCGGAGGGGTATTACTGCAGGGTGATTCAATGAGAGGTCAGGCTCTTTAAATCGACCGCAAAATTTAATTTCTTAACCTATCGCTCTACGATTTTGTGCGGCGTTGCCCACAGATGGAGTTTTTTTTTTTTTTTTTTTTTTTGTGGAACTTGCAAAGAGCGAACTTACCTAAGGAAAGGGTAGTGAAAGAAAAAGGCTTACATCATATGGAAACGCAGCAAAGCCACCGGTCTTTAAACAACACGGCGCCGTTTCGCAAGGGAGACAAGAAATTGCGCAAGCGGTCGCAACCCCAAATGCCGTCAACGGACGAGCATACGACGTCTTTAGCAGACAATGAAATGCAGTTCCGTGTTGTTACCGCGCCTGTTTTTGTTCCTGCGTCTGAGGCCGCCTGCGGAACGCGCGCCGTTTTTTAGTCGATGAAATCGTCTGCTAAAAAAGACGCCGGCTCTCGGCGCCATATGCTCGTTCGATTTCGGCGTTCGTTGCGCCATCTCTTGTCTCCCGTGCGAAACGGCGCCGTGTTGTTTGAAGACCGGTGGCTTCGCTCAGTTTCCATAGGAGCTAAGCCTTTGTCTTTCCTCACTTTTTCCTCAGGTAAATTTGCTTTTTGCAAATGTTCTAAAAAAATACATCATTTGCGGGCAACGTTGCACAAAGTCGTAGCGCGATAGGTTAAGAAACCGAATTTTGCGGTCGATTTAAAGAGCCTGGCCTCTCCTTGAATTACCCTGTAGAGCTGGGCTATTCACTTCACCGCAGTGATTAGACGCAAACTACTACTCAAATGTTCGTCTCGCTGTTTTTTCTCACGAGCCTAACTCGAGTGATTACGCAGTGCTCGTGTGTAATACTCGAGCCGCCTTCGACACTTTACCCCATATGGTGTGATCCCCGTAACTACGTCGTTAATTTTTACCAAGCAGAATAACATTTTACCATGACAGGGAAGCTCCTGTGCTAGTAGCGTTTCCTGGGAGTACAGTAGGATATATCGAAACTTTTCCGAAATGAATATGAAATGAAAGGAAAACCATTTCAGGTTATGGTATTTGAAAACAAAATCCCCTCGAAGGTGAACGCACATGATGCAAGGTCTTCCGATCTTTTCTGTTAATTTTTGGAACGAAATTTCTTAGAGACCCTCAAATACGCGACTGATTTCTCTGTTGCCTTTTCGTTCGACCGAAATCTCTTTCTAGTCAAGACATAATGGCTTTTGGGAAAAATATGAAGTGTGAGTCCTATTGGAAAGACCAGTTTGAAAATGTAACTGGTCAGACTGGTATTTGGACTGTTTAAACTGGTATTTAGACTGGTCATACTGGTCTAACAGGAAATAAACTGGTGCAACTGGTAGCCAGACTGGTATAACTGGTAACCATATTTATCTAACTGGTCACCAGATTGCCTTCTAACTGGTGATCAGATTGACCTGACTGGTCACCGTATTGGCCTACTGGTCACCAGATTGGCCGAACTGGTCACCAGATTGGCCGAACTGGTCACCAGATTGGCCGAACTGGTCACCAGACGCCGAACTGGTCACCAGACTGGCCGAACTGGTCAAACTGATAACCAGATTGATCCCTCTTTTTCACTTTATTCTTTGGCTTTCTCACTTTGATTTATTGGCTTTCAAACAATTACGGTATGATTGAGCGTTTACGTTTTACTAAGAGATTAATCCCCTGTGCCGCTTAAAATAATCTCAGAGGTATGACATTGCTGGAAAAAAATAAACATTCTGGGAATATTTTTTATTGCTTAGGCGGTCACCGAGAAATTCCGTACGTTCAAAACGACCAGTATAAAAGACGGAAACGCAGAGCTGGGTAGTAGTGATCAGGTTAGTGTGCTGTTGTATTGATATTTGTATCTGCCGTGTATGTGTATGTGCTCAAGTATGTTCAGCTGATACTTGTAGTAGGCGTATGGTGTCTACATTTGTCTATAATAAGGATTTCCGAAGCGCAGTGGTGGCGTGAACGAATGAAAATAATTTTTGTCGAACCAGTGTGACCAGTTCAACCACCATAACCAGTTCAACCATCATGACCAGTCAACCAGTATGACCAGTTGAACCGCCTTGACCAGCCAACCAGTGTGACCAGTTCAACCATTATGAAACTGGTCAAATTGGAGCAATAACCAAGTTTGAAACTGGTACCAGTTTGAACTGGTCTTTCCAATAGGGAGGGAATTCAAACTTGCATTCTGATAAGTTTATGTTGTAATCGGAGCTAATACCTGTCGTGTTTCCGATCAGGAATTGAGGAGCTCGAAGTTTAAAACAAGCATTTACTCAGCAGCATCGCAGATCGTTCCGCCTGGTTCGATCTCCCGCGCGTGAGTGTCCCCCACGTGCCTCGTGTATCCCGTGCGTTGCCGATGGCCCCATTGTTTGCTTGGCGCCATCTGTGAAGATAACGATACACGACAGCTCCCTTTCTTGAGAAACGAGTCGCTGCCTTACAAGTTGAGGCGCTGCGGCGGTCTCACTGCTCGGCCACTGCGTGTGGTTCGGCAGGCTTCTCTTGAACTGCCTGCCTCCGCATTGCTGGCATTGTTTCCCCGAGTCTGTGTCTGTAGGTGTGCTCTTGTGCGACGCGAACTTCCACCAGCTGTCTGCACTCTGTAAGATCTCGGACTATGTGCAGGTCCCACAACGGTGCCTTGTTGTTGGGCCCCTTGTCTGATGTAAACTATTGCACCTGGCTGCAAGAGGGATCTCTCTCTCACTCGGTGTCGAACATTGTAGTTCGCTGCCTCTTTTTTTCGGAGAGCTTTGTTCCGTTGTCGGTACCTGGATCTGTGTCTCCATTTTGGTTCGAGTCTGTCAGGTATTGTCGGAACATTCGTTTTTAATCTTCGGCCCATGAGAAGTTCTGCAGGTGAGTAACCCTCGGGACCCGGCGTTGCGCTGTGTGCCACAAGAACTTCAGCAACGTTGTCGGATTTCCTGGGAATGTTCTTGGCTGTTTGAACAGCTCTCTCCGCCTCGCCATTGCTTTGTGCGTAATGTGGGCTAGATGTCACTTGCTCTACTCCCCAGTCACTCAGAAATTGTTTAAATTCAGGTGGACTGTACTGTGGGCCGTTGTCCGACCGAATCATATCCGGGACACCGTAACGAGCGAACAGGTGATCGAAAAAATGGGTGACATGCTTCGTTTGTGTCCCATGAAGTTCTTCGAGTTCAAAAAATTGGGAGTAATAGTCAACAGCTATGATGTGATTCCTTCCCTCAAGGTGGAACAAATCAGTGCCAACTACTTGCCATTCACGTTCCGGGAGAGGCGTCTGCAACAACTCCTCGGTTGGCACTTGGCGGTGTCTCTCACAGGCAGGGCATCTGCTCACGAATACCTTAATATCCTGGCTGATTACGGGCCACCATGCAGACTCTCTCGCCCTTGATCGACATATGACGATCCCCTGGTGTCCTGTGTGAAGGCGTTTCAACACTTCCTGTCGTAGTGTGGGGGGAAAGACAAGTCTCGTACCTCTGAGCAGGAGCCCCTTTACTACTGACAGTTCGTCGGCCATGCTCGCATATTTACGTACTTCCGGCGTTAATGTTTCTGCTTTTGGCCATTTTGTTGCACAGTAGTGCATGACGAGTGAAGTCGTTGCGTCTTTCCGTAACTCGAGTCTGGTCCTGTTTAGCATCTCTGACGAGGCTGGCAGCTGCTGGATTGTCAAAAGTTCATACTCTTCGATGACTGAAACAAGGTTCTCACCAGAACACTGCAGTGGTTTTCGTGACAGCACGTCAGCAGTGTGCATGTTTTTACCGGGTATGTGCGAGATTGTGAAGTCGTACTCAAGTACTCTCATGCGAAACCGCTGGAGTGTAGGTGTCATTTCGTCAATCCGCTTCGTCGAGAACAAAGACACCAATGGCTTATAATCGGTCTCGATGTGGAAACGTAATCCGAGCACGTACATTCTGAAATGTTCGCATGCCCATGTTGCAGCGGGTGCTTCTTTTTCTACCTGAGCATACTTTTGCTCTGTAAACGACAGCGCTCTTAAAGCGTATGCATCTGGCTGGCATTTCCCTTCATCGTCTGTTTGGAGGAGCACGGCACCCAAGCCATACGACGACGCATCCGCTGCTATTGGCAGATGCTTTCGATGATCGTAGTAACAGAGGACGGGAGTTGTCGTCAAGTCTCGCTTGATCTCCTCAAACGCTCTCCATTGAGGTCCGTGCTAACATCAACTTGTCTCGTTGAGAAGCAGTTCTCTAAGTGGTTTAGTCTTTTCCGCCACTCTTGGAAGAAACTTTGCCAACTGATTGACCATACCCAGGAAGGATCTGAGCCCAGTCGTGTTCTCTGGGGGTGGCATCTGCCTGATGGCTTCCGTCTTCTCAGGATTGGCGGTAATGCCATCACTGTTCAAGACGTGTCCAAGAAACTTGACACTTGTCTTCCGAAATTCGCCCTTGCGTGGGTCGAGAGTCATTCCAGCTTCCTTGAGACGCTGAAACACGGCAACGAGCTTAGAGTCGTGATCCGCTTTGTCCTTCCCAAACACGACTATGTCATCTTGGTGGCAAGCCTGTCCAGGCAGTCCCTCCAGGATACAAAGCATTTCTCTCTGGAAGAACTCTGTTTCTGCTGCGATGCCAAAAGGTAGCCGCACGAATTGAAATCTCTCAAACGGCGTGATGAATGTAGTCAGATCTTGGGATTCCTCAGCAAGCGGTGTCTGCCAGTAGGCGGCGTTGGCATCCAGCTTACTGAACAGTTTGGCGTCTCCTACCTTTGCCAATTTTTCTTCAACTGTTTTCATGATGACTCTTTCCCTGATGACCTTCTGGTTTAGTTGTGTATAGTCAACGCAGATTCTAACCTCCTCATTCTTTTTCTTGGCGATGACCATGGGTGCACACTAAGGCGTTGCATGTTCAACTTGCTTGATGACTCCTAGCTTCTTCATTTTCACCAGTTCATGTTCCACTTTAGGCAGGAGAGGAACAGGTGCTCGTCGAGGAGCAGCTACTGCATAAGGTGTAGCGTTTGGCTGAAGCGTCACATTGTAGACTGTCTTCATGACCCTGAGTCCTGTGAATAATGTGCTAAACTCTGGTCTCGCCTCTGGAGACCTGTCTTTGTTTGCTGGGTTTTGTGCTTGCGTCTCCACTGCCTCCAAGTGTGCCAGTTCACCAAGAGCACGTATGGCTGGCCGTCCCAGCAAGGCCGTTTGGAGGTTTTCCACAACGAAAACCCGCTGGCGAGCAGACTTGTTCTGCCATGAAATGGTTGCGTCGAACATCCCTCTTGTCTTGATAGGAGTTCTGCCAGGTCCAAAAAAGTCTCTTGTCTGATTTTCGGGACTGCTTCATGTGGTAGCTGTCGTATGGTGAAACAGGAATGACGCTCACGTCCGCTCCTGTGTCGACTTTGAAATGAACGGGGCATCCATCCACGGTTGCTCTGATGAACCACGGCTCATGGTTGTCTGCCTTGCGGATTTCCCCGAGAAAAAGTTCTTCTGTGTTTGCCGTTTCCTTCTTTGAGGTGTACTGTTGACGTGCTGACAAACAAACAGTCGCATAATGCCCGATCTTTCCACAACTATTGCACCGTTTTCCCGACGCAGGACACTGTCTCTTAGAGTGCTGCTGTGGGCTGCCGCACCACTTGCATACGTTGTGCCCTGCCGGTTGTTCAACTGGTGGCTTGCCCGTTTTCCGCAGTGTTTTTTCATGGCTCTGACGTCCCTTTTGGCGTCGAAGCTCATCGACCGTTGCGCTCTGTTCTGCTGTTGCTTGACAATCTCGGAATTCCGTGCTTTCTTTGTGGCGGACTGGAGTGTAAGCTTGGAATCTAGCTGCAACTTCTCGCTGAGTCCCAGGTCCAAAAGCCCCACAACTAGGCTGTCGCGAATGAGCTCTTCTTTAAGCGGGCCGTATTCGCACGTGTCCGCGAGTTTGTGAACTTCTGTTATAAACATTTCGACCGACTCATTTGCTTCTTGCTTTCGACGATTGAACTTCGCCCTTTCAAATATTATATTGGTGCAGGGGATGAAGTGTTCCTCGAACTTGGCCTTCCCTATTGGAAAACCCCAATATAAACAGCGTATTATGGATATTGGTAAACAATATATTTTTATTGTATTACAATACGATATGGACAGCGTATTGGAAAACATTACATTTATTGTATTGTATTACAATAAGGGTTTGTTATGGGATTCCAATATCCATAAAACGCTGAAAACATTGGAATCCAATACCGTATAAACCCTTATTGGATCCCCATGTGTCTACGGGGATCCAATGAGGGCTTACGATTCCAGTGTACTTAGCGTATTATGGATATTGGATACCGATATATTATTTGGCTACTAATAAAACTATATTCGAGTTGGAATATCAGGTTCAGCATGATATTTCTTTGCAACACAGTCTCCTCTTGTGTGTATTTCTGAGTGATAAAATAAAAATGTTGCTGTTGTCAAATTATGAATAAAGAAGCAAAACACTGGGCTTATCCAAACCAAATATATTTACGATAATCCTGAACTGGAGAATCTGGCATTTACTGCAAGAGAAAGTTAATTGTTTAGGACCCTCATTCAAAAACTTGATGTTTGAAAACAGAATGTGAAATCCTTACCTTTTAATGAAAACCGCACCTGCTACACACTAAACTTTTTTACACCCCTTAGGGGTGTAAAGCACTTGTCCCAGGACGAGCACCCTTTGAGGGTGCAAACGAGCACCCCTGTACCAAAGCACCCTATAGGGGTGTGAAGTGTATAGGGTGCTAGGTGCAATGCACCCCAATCCAAGGGTGATGATGCTGATTTTAATGGGTGCTCGAGGATGATTCATTCTAATCGAAATAGACTTTTGTAAAACAAAACTAATCTTATTTACACAGATGATCTCGTTACAGATGAGCACTTAGCCAAGCCGACACTTTGTACAGGCAGGCTGGCACTAAAAGTGGACTATTATCTAAAATTAGTTGATTAACTTTTTCAATTACTGGTTCGACAGCTGTTTCGAACTTGAAGACAATCACCTCCTTAAACCAGTCAATTTTTTATAAATCCTGAAATGAGCACACAGGCAAAAAAAAAAGAGAAAATATAATTTCACCAAATGTAGCGGTCCAGAAAGTACTTTATCTCACTACCCGTTTTGTGTGCAAGAATCTTTCTCAATCGTTTTTCTAAGGTTAGTGCTCATTTCACGAAAAATAAGCTGGTCTAAGGTGACTGCCCCATTTTCACAATATGTGCTGGTGTCATCAAAGCAGACACTAAAAACTAATCCATGGATTTTATGCAATAAGTCCACTTTTAGCTGTCATCTTGCCTCTATAAAGTGTCTGCCAGGACCACTATAACTCAACTGTAAAAAGATAATTTGCATAAAACTGAAGTTGTATTTTACAAGAATCTGTTCCAATGAGAATGAATCACCCTGTATCTCAGCACCTGTCAAACTGGGTTCAGTATACCAGGTATGGCAACCAGAAAACCACGAAGTATGCAGACCAGATAAGTGATGAAATAAGGAGATGCAAAAGTACAGTGCCAGCATAGGACCTCGTTACAGAAACTGGATTCATTATTTGATATGTGTGCAATGCATCGGCACACATGCTACTTGAAGCAGCTGTGCCTAGATGCACTGTCCGATAATGAAGGCAAGATGTGCATGGCAGAAAAGGTAATATTTCAATGTGAATCTTAACTTATGTGCAAACGGAAGTTACAGGAAAATCTTGCGTGATTTAAGTTTTAGTTCCCACAAAATTTGGAAGGAAAATAAAAAAATATCCCAGAATTTGTTCCATGGCTAAAGCTTCTGAATTTATTAATTGCTTGATGGTCTTAATACTCGTATACTAGAAAAGATCAGTGGGAGATATTCTCAAACATCATATTAAATAAGGAGTCTGCCACCAATCTCAATGTGTCATTAAAAGTGTCCAATTGTCAAACTGCCAACACAGAAGTGTGATATGCATCACATGCATGATCAGCACTTGCTCATGCAAACTATGGAATGTGAGAAAGTGTATGGTACAAACATAAACAACAAGGAGCTTAGCTTGTTCAATCCCGATACTTGGTCCTTGCATCCCGCTCTGGCTCGTCGGTCATTTGCCTTGCATACGAGGTGGTTACGAGTTGTCATACTTGGTATGCCGTAGTACCGTTACACATTCGCCCAAGGCATGGCGAGTGGCATCAGCTGCATACAAACAGCATGTGATTAAGCTGCAAGTAAATAAAAGTTGTTATAAAATGAGAAACAGAAAACTGAAAGGAAAACTATATTAATAACTATTTATTGAGCTATTATGCGACCACAAAAAAATAATGAGGGATGTCTTCCACACACATATCAAAATACAATACTTGAGGCATTCCGTCAAATATCACAGCATATATAGGCCTAGATGCTAGTAAAAATCGAGAAACAATTGGGGGGTTTGAGTCAATAAAAGCCAAATTAAATGAATACTCATTTATTGAACTATTATGTGAGCACAACAAAATAACCAGCTATGTCCTCCATACAAATAAGCAAATATATTTTCTTTAAATATCACAGCATAGGCTTAAGATGCTAGTAAAAATAAGAAAAAAAAAACAAAAATCAATACAGATTACCTCAGTACATCACAATGGTTCTTGATAAAAATGACTATAACAGAAGAACAATCTAGATGCCTTCCGTTTCGAGTGTATACTTTTTGTTCCATTGCACATGCGACTTTCATTCAGGACCCTAAAGTTGCATAAAAATCAAGCTACACTTCCTTTAGTTTAGGACTTAAAACATTAAAACAAGCTACCATATTTTCCAGACTATAGTACACAATCCGTTGTATAATGCGCAAGGGTAAATTTCGGCTAAAAAGAAAAAGTATTTTCTTAGATAGTCTGCACTCGGTGTATAATCTTTGGGGAAAACTTCAGGCTGGAGAACTCCACAAAAGGGATATCTGCGGATGAATGTCAGGGGGCTTTCTGTGATCCGCTCGTCAGCCAATCGCAGAGCTCCTCAAGATTAAGCTTGACCTGAGTTGGTTGCTTGCAGGCTCCCAAGCAAACATGTCAGATGCGAGGTATCGAAAGCCTGGGAAACAGACTGACAGTAGGAGGTTGTCTTGATTACTTTATCCCAGCGTAAAATATCTAAAACACGGCAATCTGGCCTAACCAGTTTTGTAATAATGAACAATCTTGAAACAAAAATTGTAGAGTCCACACCTGCAGATAGACTGTACGATGTAAAATATCAACTTTTAGACATGTATAGTTTGTGCACTATAGTCTGGAAAGTATGGTACATTTATTTTAGTTTAGAGTTAGAAAGTAAAAAGTTAAATGGGTGCTGGTACTGAAATTTGACTTCACAAAACAAGGCACCAGAAGCACAGAGTGGGATGCTACAGACCCCAAAACACCACTCATGCAGCAGTATCTCAACTGGATGGGCATATTTTCGAAAAAGAGAAGAGGAGAATACAGATGTCGCAAGCTTTGTTCAATCATGCTCATATTTTCCAAAAAGTACTGCCATCCATTAGAGATACCGTCATATGAGTTATGTTCTAAGGTTTGCAGCATCCCACCTAGTGCTCCTGCCTGGTTTCGTGCCATCCAAATCTCGGTTCAGCATCCCTTTGGTACTAGAACGGTTGTTTGTCGGCCTCATTGATTTTACGCTCTTGCAACCTTGTTCAGGAATTTCATCACAACTGGCCTCGGAGTAGTGCTGCTGAGGCCGACAAACAACCGTTCTAGAAGAGCAACTGTGTTTGCTGCCTTTTTCAAGTACTTATATTAAAAAGCCAGTAAGCCACCATGATGGCAGTGATGTCGTCCTCTGCATTCTTCACGGACAAAAACCGCTGCTTATCGACAGCGAGGTACAAAAAGTCAGCCCCCTCGGCGTCATTGCCAGAGTACACGACGCACGGCATTGCCGGGATGTCTTGCTCCTGTGTTAGCAAACAAAATCAATGCAATGTAAGGCAGGCACCATGCGTGATAGTCTTCTCTAAATCATCACAGTTAATATATTACTATCTACCAGCGAGCTAGTCCACTGTTATTTGCTATAGTCACTTCATCTATGTTAAATATGTAATACCCCCACCCCCTGCAGGCCTGATTACACTTGTGCAGAACGCAACTTAGACAAGTGGCAGTAAATCATGCTTTCCCAGCACTGAAAAATATGCAAGATCGTCAGTGCAACAGGGACACCTGCATTATCTCTGCGATTAGTAAAATTTCGGCAATGCTAGCCAGAAGTCTGGTTCCACATAGAGACGTAAACGTTGCTTTGGCTTGCTCATTGCAAAAAAGCCAGAATCAGTCAACAGGAGCCCACATTCTCCTTGTATGATCTCCTGATCTGCAGTTACTTCACCTCCCATGTACATTTTGGCCAAAATATTTTGCTTTAGATGGTTAGAAACCTTGTGGAAACTACTTTTGGCCATGATATTTCCAACCATCAGTGTGTCAGGAAAGACAGCCACTGGATCTTTTGTACCTTTCTAGAAGAGTGTGCCGTGCAGTGATTAGAAAGCTTGTTTGTCGAAGTTGTAGTCAAACATGTGAAGCAGTGCCATCAGCATCATATTGGCTCCCCTGAGACCATGCGACTTCTAAACATCACCTCCAACTGCATAACTTTGCTAAACTCTGATCTAGATGAAGGCTAAACTAGGTACAAGCATGGAACATGGCTCTATCTGTTGTGCAAGAAAGGTGCTAGTTTGTAATGTACTGCATGCTTGGCTGCCATTAAAAAAAAAGAAAATGGAAAACTTTAATAAGATGGATACATTCACAATTGCATGCATATGGGCGATCCACGTCAGTTCATGCAATGGTTTTCCGGGTCATAATTTTGATATTTTTGTTAAAAATATATATGAAAGCCATGTTCTTGGGAGGAACATTCCGCTATATATGAACGCCGTAACGTTTTTTTTCGCTGAGATATAAAATAGAGAAGCTCGAGGCGTGGAAATTGAGAAGATTTCACTATGCTACTTTGCACAGTCGTCATTTTCTCATCGAAGCTTTCACGTTACCATAACTTTTTTAATAAATTTCACAAGAGATATACAACACATACCCAAAAAAGTAAAAATATCAATAACATATTTCTATGCAATCAAAAAAGTCAAACATGGCATAAAAACACGTTTTAGAGACATATTCACAATTTTTTTTGCAAATAAACTATCCTCTATAATACTTCACGAAACATATCAAAATGCGCGCCTTTGAATTATCCTTACGAATGTATAAAGATAATATGGGCCCATCCTTGTCTTCTTGTTATTAACGCGGAAATGCGGCTGATTTCACAAAATGTGTCAAGATTGGGCGTCGATATTTAAAAAAACTCCATCTTTTATTTTTTTAAAACTCCCCTTGGCAGTTTGCAGTGACGTGAACTAACCTGTGATGGCAAAACATTGAGTAACATATGACCTCCGAACGGGAAAAGCTGCGACAAACCTTCACTCAGAACGAGCCGACGTCTCGTTATAGCGGCTTTGCCGCATAACGTCCCCTTGATGGAAGCGTCAAAAGCTGGAAAGCGGGACTCTGTCGTAGAGAGCGGAAAGTCGTGCTGTTCCGAGCATTGCTTTATCGTTGTGTGACTATACCCCCCCCCCCCCTTCCCCCGCTCTGCCCTCTTCTTCCCGCCCCTTAACATGAGCAAGAAACGCCTGCGAACATCACTGCTTGCGGTAGTTAGTAATCGTAAGCACATCACATTGCCTTGAAACCCAAAGCTGTGAAGAGTCAGTTACGGCAAAATAAGGCGAGAGTAGTTGTAAGGAAAAATATGCATGTCAGTTGGTCAGGAAACATTTCAATCTAAACCCAGAGACGAGGAAAAACAAAAATAACGGACAGTGCGAAACGAACTCTCAAACGCAGCTGAACTTATTCACAACAAGAACGACAATAAATGCATGTCCACGCGGAAAGAAATAAAATAGGGAAGATCAAGACATGCGACCGCAAAGACTTGACCGAACCTAACCAGACAAACTAAATCACTCCAAGGTTAAGGACAGCAACGGGAACGGGCACCTCTCCCAAGGACCTGAACAGATGGGTTGTACCACGCTATGCGAACCGACCGAACCCCCAACCCTCTCTTCTATTTTGCTGCCGTAACCCCCTTCCCCAACACACACACACACGCACACGCATGCATGCATGCACGCACGCACGCACGCACGCACGCACACAAACTACACTCCAACACCGAAAACCCCAAAAACATTGCAATATAAAAAACTTTCAGAAAAGAAAAAAAAAAGAAAAAAAGACGGCTGACTATCGCTATGCTTACAGGAGACTCGGTGTCTTCGGTGCTCAATAAGTGGTACTACAAACAAACAACACCAGCTTAACCATGCGCCACGCACCGATTATATCTACAATGGAAGACAGAAGTTGATAACCACAAGGACATTTTTTTTCCGAACTCTGACCGGATATTCGGAGCCGGGAGAGAGGAATTCAGAACCCCTCAAATAGGCGTGTGCGAGGAGGTTTGAGGTTCTGTCATTTACGAAGCGAGTAAGAGTCTAGTGTCAAATCGAACAGCCATGGCCCAACGATTCAGCACCGTGCGATTGTTCTGTGTGGACTATCTACGGAGACACAAGAAGAAAGTGTATAGCGATAAGCACCTCGTATCGGTAGGGAGACTCAACCAAGTGCGGTTGGAAAAGCTACTGGCTCCACGGACAGTGAACGAATCTGACCTTTTATGCCAACATTGCTACAAATACCTCCAGAATGAGATTGCTTCTCCTCACAACGTGAGTACATCAGAGTCTTCTTTCCGGGACTCTGATGAAGTTCTCGCTAATGTGAGTCAAGAATTGTGTGCTGCTAGTCCGTCGGTAACTCCATTGAAACCACGTAAAACCATTAAAAAAAAGGCGCAAAGCGTATTTGAAGAAAAAACAAGCTCAGGTGAGTTCTTCCATTAGAAGAAAGCTGTCAGGCGTTTATGGCATGAAAACCGGCGAAGACAGTTGTGAGCACTGCGCGGAGTGGTTTGACGCATTCCGCGAAGCGCTGAAGGCATGCAGTTCCCACCAGGAACGCAAGCTATTGTACACGCTTCTGCCACCAAGCATCTCGAAAAGAAATATTGCGTCTGGTGCCAGAAGCGACTGCCTACATGATTGATCAAACGTAAAAACTGAAGCGTAAAGGTGGTGTATGGGCAACGCCTGATCCCTACATGGGGAAAAAGGCGAATGCCGAAGACGTGAGAGTTGCACTTGAGTACTACACACGCGACGACCTCGCACACTCTATTCAAAGCCCCAACAAAAAGGACGTCGTCAAAGCCATGATCAACGACAACAAGACCAAAGTCGTAAAAAGGTTTATGACCCGCTCTGTTAAGGAAACTTACCAGCTGTTTGGGAAGGACCATCCCCGTCGAGAACTAGGCATCTCTAAGTTCTATTCCCTACGACCAAAATGGGTAAAAAAGAGTCCCGAGCATGAGGTGTGCGCTTGCATATGTTGCGTCAATTTTCAGTTGCTTTTAACGGCAATAACAAATGCCTCACAGGAGACATTTACTGAAGACGACTTCAAGCGCATCTACCTCTGCAGCCCTCCACAAAACGATTGCTTCCTGCGCCGTTGCGAAAAGTGCCCAAAAATGCAGAGCATCTCGCTGCAGTCGCTCCATCTCGACGAAGACGAAGAGATCTGTTACGCGTTATGGGACGCCGGCGAACTCGTCAAAAAGGTTATGGACACTTCCGCTTTCCTAAAGGAACTGGAGTCATGGAGCGAAAAGTATATGAGGCATTCTTACATCCGTGACCTTCAACGAAGCCTGATACGTGACACAAGAACCGCCTTACCACCCAAGGCAGTGATGTTCCACTTCGATTTTGCGGAAAATTGGACAGTCATCTTCCCAACCGAAGTGCAGAGTTTTCATTGGAAAAAAACTCAAGTGTCTCTCCTCACATGTGTGGTTACGTCCACGCAAGGCACGGAAAGCTTTGCCGTTGTCAGCGATGACACGATACATGACACAGCTCACGCTCTTCTAGCCACAAAAGCCATAGAAGAGTATGTTGATGAACATTACCCGCTCTTTTCTGAAATAATTTTTGTATCAGACGGAGCGGCGGCGCATTTCAAGAATCGCTTCCAATTGCACGAATTATCTCGGAAGCCGTACTCTTTGGCAAGATGGATCCTTTCAGCCACTGGACATGGAAAAAGCGCTTGTGATTGAGTAGGTGGTGTTCTTAAACACCACGCAACGCTCACCAACTTGAGATCTTCGCTCAACTCAACGATTGTCACCGCTAAAGACTTTGTGGAAGTGCTGCGTGAAAAAGTAACAAATGTCTGAATGTTCCACCTGTCTGCGGAACGGGTTCGAGAGTTTCGTGTGGTGAAGCAAGTAGAGTGGGCCACCGTAAAACCTGTGAGAGGAATCCAGGCATCTCATCTGTGGAAGTCATCATATGCCGAGAGGCCGGATGTATACATGGCCACTTGCGCAACTGAGAGTTTTAAGCTTAGGTATGCATAGTTAGCGAATTTGCAGAGTGGGGCCATTTTGTTTTTGTGAATTGTAAACTAAGTAATGGTATTCCAGCCTAAAGTACATTTTCGTGTCAGTTATACTAACCCCTTCTGAAAAAAAGAATTTGAAAAATATAAAATGCATGCCATAACTAACGCTCAAAATATTTGGCGCTGTGCGGCAAAGCCGCTATGACAAAGACGTCGGCTCGCTCCGAGTGAAGCTGTGTCGTAGCTTTTCCCGTTTGGAGGTCATATGTTACTCAATGTTTTGCCATCACAAGTTAGTTCAAGTCACTGCAATGTGCCAAGGAAAGTTAAAAAAAAATAAAAGATGGAGTTTTTGAAATATTGACGCCCAATCTTGCCACATTTCGAGAAATCAGCTGCATTTCCGCATTAATAACAAGAAGACAATTAAGGGTAGACATATTATCTCTATACATTCGTAAAGACTATTTATAGGCGCGCATTTTGATATGTTTTGTGAAGTATTATGACAAATGATTTATTTGCAAAGAAAATTGTGAATATGTCTCTGAAACGCATTTTTATGCCATGTTTGATAGTTTTGTTTGCATAGAAATAATTTATTGATATTTTTACTTTTTTGTGTATGTGTTGTATATCTTTTGTAAAATGCATTAAAAAAGTTATGGTGACGTGAAAGCTTTGATGAGAAAATGACCACTGCGCAAAGTAGCATAGTGAAATCTTCTCGATTTCCACGCCACGAGCTTCTCTATTTTATATCTCAGCGAAAAAATTAGTTACGGCATTCATATATAGCTTAATGTTCCTCCCAAGAACATGGCTTTCATATATATTTTTAACAAAAATATCAAAATTATGACCCGGACCATCATTGCATGAACTGACGTGGAATCACCCATATGTGCCCCAATGTTGCCTAAACATTTGCTTAGAAAGATTGTGCGCAAGGGAGTTCATAAAAGCGCTAGGTTACATTTTGCAACCTATGCTAGAAAGGATAGTTGAGAGCTTACCTCCTCTCCAACAAACAGATGTGACAGTGCCATGGTTTCCTTGACATTCTAAACCACGATCATCGTAGCCGCTACTGCCAAGATGTCTGAAAAATAGTAGCACCGTTCCAGTATAAGGTTAGTAGAAATTCTCTACAGTTTTTATGCCCTTGGCGCCGTGGAGGGCTCGCCTTCCACGGCGCTTGCCTACATGATTTGCAAGGTCCATCGAAGTTGGAGCTTCGGGCACTAAAAGGAGTGTGGAGCTGGATGCAGTGCTGTACAAGCATACTTCTTGTAAGCGTCTAAAGCGCACTAGCGAAGACTCTTGGCTCTAGCCGATATCAGGGGCAGCAGAAGACGACCAAGACCATGCTAATGTTCCGAGCATGCCTACTTACAGCGCCCGGCGAGTCGAAGGCACAGATTGGCGAGCATTTGTTGCATTATGCCTGATTCACATGGTGCGAATTTGCCTGCGATTTCGCAATTGCGACGCCGTTCTTGCGGCACAACGCAGTTGCGGTGCGAATTCGACTAATTCGCAACTCCGTATTTTGCCAAACTTTCCTTGCGAACGGCCGCTCTTGCGAAGGAGACGGACAGCCAATCAAACGCGGCTCGTGAAAGGCGTCACGGTGGTCATAGCAACGTGGGAATCAAAAATACGAAAAATGCGTCACCTACGTCGTCGTCTTCAAAATTCGCTGCGGGGGTGGGGCGGCGGGTGTGCTTCTTCCATGTGAATATTTTTCGCGGGGGATGTAAGCTTCAGTACGGCATTAAAACGAACTGGCGTTTGCGTACCACGAGAGGGTTGTGGTTCCTTCCTTTGTAAAATTGCAGGTGATAACAATTGACGCTTCTGTTCGATCACTTTGCGTAAGGGACTCGTGGCATAGAAGAAAGATCCTTTCTTCAAATCTGTTTGCAGATGACGCGAAGGTCTGTCTAGAAACTGAGAAACGCTGAACAGAACCTTGTTATTAAAGCCATTTGATAAAAATCGAGCTTCACATTTTTACGAATAGTGAGAATAACTAATTGATATGTAAACGCGCTGGACGCGTGCTACGCGAGCGACACGCGTGTAAAATGGCTTTAATTACAAAGTGCCGATCAGCGATTCTCGGTTTCTGGACAGACCTTCGTATCAGATCCCCAAACAGATTTCAAGAAAGGGTTTTTCTACTATTCAATGAGTCCCCTACGCAAATGTCACACGTGCCACGCGTGACATTTGTCATTGAAATCCTGTGACAATTTGGTTTTGTGCATAGTTTGCGATTATTTCACCAACATGATTGTTTTGGCTTTTTTTTTCATCTGAAAACCTGTGTTTTTTTTTTATTTATGTCGTTTCCTTTATCTTCAGTGTTTTTGTCATGTTCGCAATCGCTAATATTGTTTTGAATTTTAAAAAAAGCTTAACATTTACGTTAGCTTGTTCATGCTGACCTACACTGAGGAAGTACAGAATGTGTTTTGCACGTCCAGCGTGTCGTTCATTTCATGAAAGTCGGCCGATAAAACGAATTCTGTGTTAAGTAAAGACCCGATTGGGCAGCGTAGGTCCAACGAAAACAGTAAAATAGCACCTTACCATGTGGGGAATCAGCCAGTACTCTGTCGATCTACTTTGGGCTATACCTGCCACAAAAAGTGTCCGCCAGTTTGTCCGTAAAAGGGGCAAAGACCACAACCCATTTTCTACAAAAAAAATTGACTGATTTGCAGGCAACAGGTCCGGGGTGGAAATGAACTAGAGAGATGACATGATGCAGGGGTGATTCAGAAATCAATTTTTTATTGCTGGCTTTAAATGTTGAAAGATAACAACTAACAAAAGACAAAAAAGATGCAATTACAAACAAAAAAAAATCAAGTACAGGCTCACCTTTTTGGCGGACATCAAATATGAATAAAGAGGAACATAACACGTTGCTGGAGTCATGGGGTGCACCGGCGCCAAAAGGCAAATATTTGCATTGTGCGCCGGTGTTGCAAGGCCGCCCACTCATCTACGCACGCCACCGACGATCCGAGTACCCCTTGTCAATGGCCAGACGAAATCGACCCCTACGTGACCCGGAAGCTACAACGCAAGGCACGACGAGAAGGAAACTCGCCGTGCCTTCTGTTATAGTTTCGTCGTAACCACATAACCCCCTACAGCCCACCCCACACTGCAGAGAGGGCAGATGCTACGCTTCTTCGGCGTGTACAAACACACTCCCTCTCAACACTACAATACCTCCAGCACGTTGCAGATCTACCTGAACCACCTAAATGCACATAATTCCGGAGACTACTCAAATAACTCTCACACACCAAGTTAAAAGGAAGCTGAAGCGGTTTTGTATTTGAGGAAACACACTTAAGTCGTCTTCATTTCACCTCCAGGATCTCGAATATCGAAATTATTTCTTTTTATAATTTGGGGCATGGAGGTTTCAGAAAATCATTTTCAGAGTACCACCGAAGGCCCTCCTTCCAGGAGCGTGTCGCCATAAAAGGAGTTCTCGGAATCTTCCTTCCAGCAGCGTCCACCAAAGCTATGCACGCGTACTCTCGCTATATATTTTTTAATTTTTAAGAAGGGCAGAAAAAGGTGTTAACACTTGTGCCAGTACGGGGGAATACACCTGGCAAGCTAGGGATTGCATGCGCGGCCCTCGAGCGACACGAGCTTTGCGGCCGAAAGGCCCTCTTATGACGCCACGACGGGTCGGGTGTTTTTCGTGTTTTCTCGCGTTAAGTTACATCTTCGGGGAAAACGAACGCGATATTCATATCCACGGGATAAAACTACGCTAGAATCAAGCTCTATCTCATTTTTTTTAAAGAAGTGTTCCGGCTTCCCTTTAAGGACTACGCCTCAGCTCAGGATCTTGCAGAACGTGCACTGAAAACACACGTCCCACTTATTCAACCAAGGATCTCAGAGGACTGTTTCACTCCTCCACGGGCGGCAGAGTAAAAATTACGTCCACCCCTAGTTAAGCACATTAATAGCGTACATGAACAGGGAGAGTCCCTAATTTCATCCCCCTCCAGTAGCACCGGTCTTGGTACAATACAAATGTTTCACTTTCTCTGTTCAAAGTCCTAGTGGGCCTCACACGGAAGCCGTCTCACACCAGAGCGCCCGTTCAAAAGTAACTAATTCGCAGCGGCAGAATATTGTTGTAATGGTGGCCTCAGCTCCCTGTTCCACCGAAAATCGGTCAGACGATCCTCACACACAAAAACTTGAAAACTTCGTGATTTGTCACCATACCGCTGACACTACTTATAGGATTTCCGTCCAGCGCGGTTCCTTTGCCATGACACTGCAGCTTCCTTTACCAAGTACCTGCGGTACAGATCTCTCACTGCGGTGGCCACTATGTTGCATTTTCGGACAGATCGGTCGACGTGCCGCGATCTCAGCCTCGGTAGGCGGAGCAACGCGTTTGCCTGTTGAGAGACCTCCTTGCGCCACTGGCCATCAACGATGTTGCCGAAGTGGTCGACTTCAATCAGTATTGGCATTTAGCATGTGCAACTTTTCGTCTTGTAGGTAGTTGTGCAGTACACAAGCTGCGCGGACGACTCCAGTGGCGTGGTCTGGGAGGAGGTCGATTGGCCTGCGGAAGATGCAAAATCTAGTAGCCTAAATTTCGAATGCGTTCTGGACGCACCTTCTGGATATGGGACAAAGACAACACTGTGATTTTTGTTATTATAATGCAAGTGCAACAATTCTAAAGGTTACCTCGCTCTACACAGTCGATAGTTGAATATTTTTAGATAATCGCTGAGGTATCAACCAGGACAGGGCCTCAGAAAGTCCGACCTCAGTTGAAATGCCTCGTCTCCAACGAAGACGGACGCGGCGATAACATGGGAAGATGGCAGCAGATTTGGTGGTGGACAATTCAAGGCAGCTTGACTGAGGCACTGTCCTATCCTTGATGCCTTGAAGACGCCACCATCACTTTGGTGGCCATACGCTCCAGCGTCTGTGGCCATAAACCTCGACTTGCTGTCCACGACGGCCATCAGCACTACAGAGTAGGTTACCCTGAAAAGCCGAATGTTACGTCACTTCATGCGCTCTTCCAAAACATTATATGTGTTAAAGTAAATTTGTAGACCCATAAACAGCACCTTGTAGTTATAGTACAGGCTTCAAGAATCGGCAAGGGCTTCGATATGTCCGTGTTTTCCGTCAACGTTCCCCAAACAATGAGGAAAATTCCGCCCTGTCTCAAAGCCCTTGGCAATTTCCCTTAGTCTGTGATTCTTGATGGGAGCTAGAAGTACACCACAAAGTTCACACATGGTTTTACGTTGTTATTTAAACGCCGTTCATGTAATCTTTACCTATAATAATACTGGTAATAAATGCATCCTCAAATATGAGAAATACTTGTTGACGCTTAACAATTGCGAATACTTTTGTAACTGGATCTGAAAAGCTGTGTCTGTTTTTTTTTCTCCCTCGCTCCTTTTTTTCTATGTTCACCTGGAAACTTTCAGAAGCATGTTTAGTCAACTAGCCCAGTTCCAGGCACACACCACTTACTTTTGTAAGCTATTATAATATGCCCAAGTCAGGCCGATGTCAGACTGCTTATACAAAAGACAAAAAACAGTCTGCAGACATTGATCGAACGCGACTCACTGACGCATCTGTGTTTCATAAGCCGCGTGCCAGGCTGCTCCTTTCATTGGTTGCCGTGCGACATAAAAAAGCAGGGATGCTGCGGTGCCTCAAATTACTATTTGTCTGCAAACTGTATTCGTAGGATGCCTAATGTGTGACCCCGTCTTTCGAAGGTGGCGCAGTAATAGCATTGGGGCCCTCAACATCCTCAGGTCTGCAGCCCTCTCTTCCCAAGTTCGTCCCTAGAATCATAAATCAATGGCTCTCTGTTGTGTAAACTTTTTGAGAAACCATTTTTGACAGTACAGCTTTCAACATGATTCATTTAGATATTTCGGCTGCGAATAGTTAGGAGCAGCTGCAAAGGACAAGTTTGCTGCAGTGATTTGTACACCCCCCCCCCCCCCCCAGGATGTCTTAAGCAATGTATATAAACCTAAAGCCAGCCCCTTCTAACACCCCCTTATTTATCTCCAGGTTGGGGGCGACACCCCTCAGAATTTTTCGACCAATGCATCTAGACTTAAGGCCACCCCCTCCCAACAGCCCCCCCACCCCCCGAATAATTGTACCACCCCCTGATTTAGAATTTTGGATGATTCCGTGGTTTGGTAGTGTGTAGAAAAAGTACACCGGGGCAGGGGGGGGGGAACTTGAATTCATCAATTTCCCAAGACCACCACTGTGAGTCTTGTTGTTCGTCATGATCTACATCTTTAAAGGCGGTATTTAGTGGACGCCGTATTGGCACGCATTGTTCGCAGCTAGAGCTCAAAAAGAACTGGTACGTACTGCTGGCAAAGATAAACAATCTTGACGGTGTCAAATATACGTTGCAGAAGCGTTGTGCAAATTCACTAACAGCACGTGCTCTCAACAGCAACCGGCGCAAGCTATGGCCCCCAGTGAATACCACACGACCGGAATACCACCTCCATTTTTAAGTGTTTTTTTTCATTACGAGACGCCAGCGACTCTTTCACAGCATGCATGCGACACTAATGATACGGTTGGTTTTGGATGAGGCGCGTTTTTATTGGCTGTCTTTTCGTACCGTCGCAGCGGCGCTGGTGACGTCTCGAAAGATGTTTGACAATTGACGCAGCTCCGATTATTTCATAATCGCATTGAACCTGCCTGTTTGCCGCAACAGCGCCGTCGCAACTGCGAAATCGCAACTAAAATCGCTCCATGTGAAACCGTCCTCTTTTCCACAAGTTACCAAAAACAAAATCAGATTTCTTTGCTTACCTTCATGTGTTTTGGGCGAAGCACCTTTCATATATGTGGACATCTCTCATGCACGATGGATGCCCCTGTTGACACTCCAACCTTGAATTGCAGTGCAAGATCCTGCATTGACGTTGCCGATGACAGGTACCTGAATAAAAACAAAACATTGCTGTGTACATCAATGTCTGGAAGCCGAGAAACTAGTAATGAGTTCGCCATATACACCAGTTTAATTGCACCTCGTATTCACTCCAAACAGTGAAGTTTAAAGAGAATACCATTTTACCTCAAAGTGATAGCAAGCCGCACCCGCGACGAAATGGGCTCTTTGACGACATATTGCTTCGTAAGCTTTGTTTCCAGGCGAGTGTGGAGTCTTTCAAAGGCGTTCCGCATTATCCGGTAATATCTTCGAAACTGCTCCGGGTCGCTGTGCAGTATAAAGAGGGTCTGCAGAAAAAAAGTATTCCAGAAACCTGCTCGCAGAAAAGCACATGTCGACTTACCAATGAGTAAAACTCCGATTCTTTGGCTCTGTTTTGCCAGCACGGCCTGACCCGCCATCACCGCGGGCTGCCGTCTAGGAGCAGGAGTTTTTTTTCCGCAGAAGTAGGTATTCCTTTTTACAGAGCAGTCTGAACTCGTCATCAGCGGCCATCATGATCTATGAAAGTCAAGACGCGCTGCTACTTGCCATCTTTCAATATGGAACATCGTCCACGTGACGAAGCCACCGGGACAACTGTTCGCCTTGCGCGACATGCCAAGCAACGCAACAACTAGCTTCCTCAAGCAGTTATGAGCTGTGACTCTCCCGGTGTCCTTGTCGCGTTCGTCGTACTCGTTGTTTTCGTCGTTTTCGTTGATGCGAATGCAGTCGATGCAAACGTCTGAATCGGCCCTAAATATAAGTATACGGCGTACTTTTTACCAGAAGCTAATAAATAAATCTGAAAATTTTATAATTTTGTTAAATATCGAAATTAGTATCGTCAAACGAATTCAAGGCTTCCAACCATGTGCTTCGCAAGTGCGAAAAATCGCATATGTTCTCAATCAATGTGAAAGGAAACGCGAAATTTCGCATGTGCGGTTCATCGCTTCACCGATTTCGCAGGAGAAAATCGCACCATGTGAATCAGGCTTTAGTCCCATAACCACCTGTTGCACAAAATTAAGGAGCTTGGTTCTAAGCAAAGTTTCCTGCGATCACACAGGTGTAATCGCAGCCACTGCACAGCTGTGACAACTGCTCAAGTCACCTTTACTGCTGAGAGCTACTGTGGTGCACCCCCTGTTCCACCGCTTCATGGCGGGTGTGTTGATGATTTGATGTTTTCGTTGCTTTCAGATGTTCCTTGTTTATCTGCAATATTAAATAAAAAGTACCTTAATAAATAACTGGAGCAGCTCCCTGATTATAATATTCATTTTGCTTTAAAAAAGACATAGCGGGTCTGACCCATCGTAGTTGCTTCATGAGGCATCGCCAATGCGTCGCAAGTCACGTGCATTCGGCATTATGTGACGCCACTGCAGCACAAGCTGGTTCTGCCTTGATCAATTAAAACATAATGCACTAGTAACATAATTCTCTCCTTATTGCCTAGGTTGCCCAAACCACCAATACAGGGATTCTAAGGATTCTTTTTATCTGAAGAAGCTGAAATGGAAGGTCATAAATAGTGACAAAAAAAATGCTCCTTCATCGTCTTTTGCCCAGTACAAACTGACATGTCTAGCTAATTGCTTCAGGGAGCCCAACGACGTCACAACGCACAAAATGAAAGCAACTGCATGGCAACTTCATCGGTAGTGGATTATTCTTTCCGTCTTGTTTTTCTGTATTATTGTTCTGTCGTGTGTGCATTCAATTTTGTTATCCTCTGCCTGCATTCCTCCAGGGCAATTTCTCGGCCACTAATACATATTATAGATTTTTGGATCCAATTAATTTGAAGGATATGAACTCCAGCTTTCCCAGTGGCACAGAGGCATTGCCAGCGCCTGTCCTACTCAAAAGATAACGAAAGCCCATCCCCTCTCCGCTTTCCCCCCCCCCCCCCTCCCCAAAGTCTTCCATTTTGCTGGGGCCTCTTCTCCCCCATCCCCCTCATACAGCATTTTGTCATGGGTGCCGCCGAATCAAGATTTTGGTTACGTGCCTGGCTTGCTCCCATTTTTTTGTTTGTTCATTACTGTAGGATTTAACTGTAAGCACAGTGTTAACGCAGAGTAAAAAATAGCAGCATACTCTTGTTGGCTAGTGCTGATGATTGGGCCAGTTGGTAGACAATTATTAAAAATAAATTGTGAAGAATACGGGAACAGAGCATACGGACATGGCACAGCACTGTGTTCATCTCCTCCTCCTTGTCTGTGCGACTCCCATTCTTTGTTTCTAATAATAATTCATTTTTAATGATTTTCTGTTTGGTATCATCTGTATGGGGGTTCACTGTAACGACCCACCTGCCATTGCATTCACTTTGGGGGCAGCTCCCTCTTCCTTATGGTGCCATCGTAGAGGAAGTGCAGGGTGGGCGTCACTCTCACCCTTGTGGTGCAGTTCTCCAGGTTCCCATAGGTTGCAAGCTGCCAGCCAAACTGAGTCAGGCCTGCGGGAAATGTCAATTCCACTCTTTTAGACGTAGACACCCACGTTTTGAGTGTACCTGAAAAAAAGCTTTAATAGAGAGGAAACAAAATAATTAGCCCTTTTTGAATGCATCTTTTTCTTTCGCTCGGAACATACATAAAAGTCACAAGCTACCCAGGCAGCACACGATATTGGGCCAACGTTGGAATTGATGGGACAAAGAATGGCCCAACAATGGCCCAACTGAGCCATGTGTTTACCAATATTGGAATTACCTGGGCCAATAATGGACTATCATAGCCAATGTTTTTCCAATATTGGATATATGCTGGCATAAGTAATCCATTATTGGACTGCCAAAGTCAATGGTTTTCCAATATTGGATATATGCCGGCATAAGTTATCCAATATTGGACTGTCAAAGCCAATGGTTTTCCAATATTGGATATATGCTGGCATAAGTAATCCATTATTGGACTGCCAAAGTCAATGGTTTTCCAATATTGGATATATGCCGGCATAAGTTATCCAATATTGGACTGTCAAAGCCGATAGGTTTCCGATATTGGATATATGCTGGCATAAATTGTACAATATTGGACTGTAAAAGCCAATTTGGATTTCCAATTTTGGAAGTATGCTGACTTGTGCAGGTCATATTGCACTGCCAAGGCCAAGGGCTTTCTAATATTGAATGTATGCTGTCATATGCTGTTCAATATTGGAGTGTTAAAGCCACAATTTACAGTATTGGAAATACAGGTATGAAACTGGGCAAAGCAGCTTTGGAGAAATTTTGGGAGCAGAAAAAAACTATTTTCATGAGCTACTTTTAGTTTTACGAGAGTCTATCGCACTATAAAGTCATATATTAAACTCGAGTGAAGTCTCAAGAGGGTTGCTTCGACTGCCAGTGCACATGTCATCAGTGTAGGCAGAGCAACGACGTAGCAATCGCGACGCGAGAGCACACTGCGCCTCGATCTGGCCGGCCGCGCTCGCTGTGCGGAAATGTGAGCGTGGGACTCTCGAGCCCCGTTAGCTTCCTGATGCTGCAAGACGCTACTTTGTTGTCGCGAATCATTTGCCCTTCGAACGGTCGCGAAGCCGTTGCGCCCGGCGTACCCTACGCAGCATATTTCAGAAACCGTTCGCGCAGCATCGCAACCTTCTTACTGCGAGCGTCGGTGATTCATCGTGTGTTGAAAGTCGGACGATGTGCTGTTCGAGGTGTCTTTTATGTGCAACTCTTTCGTAAAAAAAATTGAAGTTTAAAAACGCGAACCTAACAGTGTACAAACAGTTATATATTTATAGATATATTTGTGTACATCGTGCGCAAAAAATAGTCGCGCTTAGTTCTTCATTCTAAATTATACTGTAAGTTATACGACGCAAAACATACTGTCGTCACACTTGCCCCGTTTAGAGCCACTTTTGGACTGGACAGTTTTTTTAGAAATTCGAAAGCTGACCTTCAAAGAGCTGTCCTGTTAAATCGGTAATGACAGCAAGGTAGACGCTATGCGTGTTTAAGGCCAATCCTGTCTCCGGTTAGGGTCACGTGACTACTGTCTCAAAGCTGGCGATAAGGCAGAGCACGGAACCTGCCTAAAGCACAAGGTCACGCATAACTTCTACTGCACTATCAACCTTGGGTAGAAGTGACAAATTCTCTCGCTCCGTTCATTGTTGAGATGCCCCTAAAGATAAGCCTTTGTAAGCGCACCCCACCCCCGTTCTGGCCTGCTTGCTTTGTACTCCTCTCTTTTTTCTCTCTCTCCCTAAGCTGAAGGCGCGGTTGCTGTGCGTACTCGCCGGACTTGAATCCGCTCTCTGTGCGCGGGTAACGGCAGAAGTGTGATCATGTGGTTTGACGGATGACACATTACCCGTTGACAAACTCGGAATGCCTGCGTCGCAAGGACCGGACCTAGTTTCGCGCGTGATGCGGCTTGCGGGGTGCAGGCCCGCTGTGGATTTCGCTTCTGTGGTAAATGGTATCTCGTTCGAAAAGTCCTACCCGTGTCGATTTCTTCAAAGAGGCCCAAGACATTCTTGTGAACAGTTTAGTGTCCGGTTCGGCAAATGGCAGCGTGTGCTACATTGTGTTGAATCTTCACGGATCACTTCCTTGTAGTTTTTGTGTTTAAATGGTTGTTCTGCAGTACCCGTGTTGACATATACAAGTCGGATTACATCTTTCAAGTCCAGTATTTTCAACGTAAGTGTGCTGCAACCTACTTGATGATCATTGTCCGTTCTTGAATGGGCAATCTTCCGGATAACCTCTAGAATTGGGCATTGCCTATCTCCTGGCAGCTGGGAGAATAATTTTGCCGCAATCTTACCGACAGTCGCCTGCCATTATCTGTCTGAAATAATGTCACAACCGCAGGTAGAATACTGACTGTTTTATTCTACCTGCATTTCGCAAAAACACGTTTCGTTGCCACCTTTCTGGTCGACATTTTACGTTTCATCGACATTTGTTACGCGAATTGCGCGCTGTAGGGGCATTTCGTCGCGCGTGTATTCCTGAGGCGCGTGCTCACCGAATTAGCCCACCCTTTCACGCCGCTTCATGCTAATCTGAAGCGGTTCATTGCAACAAAAAAAGAAGAAAAGAAAACATATTTTGAGTTTTTTTATGAAACATCGCGTGTTGATGAAACGATCTGTCTATGAAATGTAGTTCGATGAACTGATTGCACCGCCAATGAGGGGCGACTAGTGGTAGAATTTTGGCGAAACAATTCTGTCAGCTGCCGGGAGACTGGACACTACCCAAGAATTACCCCGGTTGTTGCTTGCTTTGCAGTCTTTTTAATTGTATCACAGCTGAGTGTACCTCTTCACATATTACGAATTGCTGAGATTGTGCTGGTCTACAGAATAAGCTGTGTGTAATAAACTGTTAAGAGATTTCAAAACAATCCCTTGTGTCTGTTTACCTTCCTTTTTGCAAACAACTTGGCGAGGGCACTTGCAAAGAGCTGGGCGAGTGCAACGATGGCCAAAATTCAGCATGACGGCCAACACTGGATCGGGTCGCGCTTCCAGTGTTGTCCAATATTACGCCGATCTTCGCCAATGTGGGAGCACCTTGGCTGGAACCATGGTTTAGCGATGGCCCAACATTGGCACAAATGATGGGGCCGACATTGGCTGGAACGATGGCTGAACATTGGCCCAACATTGGCACCAATCGCTGGGCCAACATTGGAAAGGGTAGCGCTTCCAATATTGTCCAATATTGAGGCCGGTCTTTGCCAATGTTAGGCCAATGTCGGACCGACATTGGTGTGCTGCCTGGGTATTGTACATTCAGTGGTGCGGCTTAATTTACGATGAGCATTTTTTATATAACTTCAAGCATTTAGAGAAAACATACAATATAATGGGTCGGACATAAATTGTTCCTGTGAACTATCCTATACATTTACACATTACCTGATATCATGAAAGCAACAGAGCAGGGAAGACTGTACTGCATGAATTACACATGATTTATAACCAATTAGAAGTTGGTATTTATTTCATTTATTACTATTGGCTATCATTTTTTTACAGAAAGAATAACTGGGCGAGTCGGTACGTTGGTAGTCTTTCAACACCATCGAATATTCAGGAGCGTGCCGCTTCGGCATACGCGAAGAGACAGCGCGTCTCTGCGGCACAGGCATAGGCAAGAAATCATGCTGCTCGCTCTTGTAACGTTTTTTCTCGCTCCCGCTTTACGAAACGAATCGGTGGCGAGCGGCTGTTGAGACCACACGGCAGAACTAGCATGACCTGTGATTGCTTGAACTGCCGTCAGACTGCACTTGAACGCTCCGCAAAATGCGTCATCGGACGAACGTCGTAGAACGGCGCCCAGAACAGCCTCTCGGCTCCGCCGCACACGAATCTTTCTCACCCTGCGGAGCAAGCCATACGTTTTGAACAACGTACGCTCTTTTTAATTAACGAAATAACTCCGGCCAGAAGCATCGTTAGAATCAAGCATAGCTTAGCAAGCACATGGTACACGACAAAGTTTCAAAACAGCGACGCAGTTCGCAAAAACAGAAGTGCTCACCGGCGTTTGCAGCAGTGTTGATGGACTGTCCGCAACTTGCGTTGGTAAGACGCAGCGTCTCACAGCTCTCAGTCATCCCTTGCTACGCTTGAACACGTTATTCGTAAGGAAGATATCTAAAATATCGGCTAAAACGTAAAAAGGAAGCGATCCTCGAAGCCTCCCTAACTTCCAACGGCTGCCAACGGTAGCTGAGTGCAATAGCGATGGGCCTTGCGCAGTCTTCAAAAGGCTCTTCTTTTTTTTTTTTGGAAAACAAAACTAAGCAAATAAGTATTATATTACTATTAATAGTGTCACTATAATGTTGTAGAAAGTTAACAAAAATTTAGCCTATCTTAGGTTTTATCTAAGTTTTAGGTTTTCTTTTTAAACACGAAACCGAAACTATAGCTCAAGCACGTTTCGTTCGTCGTATTCATTTCCGTGCGTGCGTGCGTGTGTGCGTGCATGCTCCCGTGCTCGTGTGCGCGTGTGGATACGTCCGCGTGGTTGCTTGTGCGTGCGTCTGCGTCTGCGTGCGTTTGCGCGTGTACATGCTTGCGTACGCGCGTGAGCGCGTGTATGTGTGTGTGCGCGCGCGCAAGCATATCTGTTTATGCATTCTATTGAACTACGCTAGCAAGAAGGCCAATAGACCGATCTCACCAAGCGTTCCACGCATGCGTGACGCCGCCATAGCTGTAGTTTGTAGGAGGCAGACGCCAATTCACGAGATAGCTCATGCCGCCTCGTGCTCTGCTCGCGCAGAACTCTAGCAGGGTTGTCGCGTGTGCAGAAAGACTACAGCTCCCACGATGCATGTCGGCAGCGGTGGCGTACTCAAACTAGCTGTGGGATCGGTCTATTGAATGTCCCTGGGCACTGCAAAAAACAATAAATGATTTTATTTTTATTGTTATTATTGAAATATGCCAGCGTGAAATCCACTGATTCTTCCTTAACTCTGCAGTAAATACTAGTTGATTGATTGATTGATTGAGCTTTGTTTTTGCTGGTCGTAATTTGAAATAGATGCCGATCGGATTTTCGGAGTATACAGATTTTGGTTGATTAGCCATAAATAAAAATAAAATGAATAAAAAAATATACTGTGGTTCATTAAATAATTTAATGTACGCTGAGCCTAGTTATATAAACTGAAGACGACATACAGATATCTATCGCTTCCTTTTTTTTTTCTAAATTATGCTGTTAAAAATAAAGAACACCCTTGACCCAATAACTGAGCACCGTTCCAACACCCTTCCAGCTCTCAGCACCCCTCACAATGAATCGGAAGGGTGCTCGCGCAAAAGCACCCTCGCGCTCGTCGTGAGGGGTGCTAACCCTGCAAGAAATAGGGTGCTAGACGGCTAAGTGAAGGGTGCAAACCCCCTGCAGCACCCCTAAAGGGTGCTGTAGCACCCTTAAAGGGTGTAAAAAAGTTAAGTGTGTAGCTGTAGCCATCTAGAAAACTGCAAAATAAAAATTTGTGATAAGTTCGCAACAAGTAGCAATCCTTCACTAAGTCGGATAGATTCAAAATTATGTGTGTTTGATTGCGGAAAAATAAGCTTCAATTCCACTGCCACCGGTCATTCTGAGCTCGGTCAAGTAAATATACCTATCCGCTCGTCTGGCTTCACTATTCCTGCTTCACACCTAACTAAAGTATCTGGAATGCTCACCTTTGAAGAAAAACAAACTGGTGTTGCTTGCTTGTAGGCCGTGGAAACTGGAAGAGAGATTTGCGATTAGTTGCGTTCAAGTAGCAATTACATTGAGTAGCCCCGTAAAGTACACTAAGTCGGAAAGATTAAAAAAATTACATGAACGGGATATAGATAACCTCTTGCGACGTAACTGGGCACACGTCAATGTCGCTCGCGTGTATAACAAAAAAATAAGCTTCAATGCAGGAGCCCCCAGTCGTTATGAGCTCCGTCAACTAAAAATGCTGTAACGGTCGTCTGGCTTCAGTATTCCTGCTTCGGTAATCTGGAATTCTGACCTCTGAGGAAAAGCAAACTGGGACTGCTGGCTCATAGGCCGTGGAAACCGCCAGAAAGATTTGCGATTAGTTGCGTCCAAGTACCAATTTTTTTGACCAGCCACCTACAGCACACTAAGCCAGATAAATTCAAAATTATATGTGCATAACATAATATGCCTCTTGTGACAAAACTGGGCACATGTTTTGTCGCCTACAGCAACACTGCAACCCGACAGACAAGCGGTACGGCATATTTAATTGACGAAGCTCAGAACGACTGGGGACGCTTTTATTAAAGCTTGTTTTGCTGCAATACACACGTGTATTGCAGCAAAACAAGCTTCAGTGAAAGCGTCCCCAGTCGTTCTGAGTTCTGTCAATTAAATATGCCGTACCGCTTGTCTGGCTTCAGTATTGCTGCTTCAGAGCAATCTAAAAAATCAAAATCCTCACCTTTGAACAAGAACGAACTGGTGCCTGCTGGCTTGTGGGCCGTGGAAACTGCAAGAGATTTGCGATTAGTTACCTCCAAGTGACAATTTTTTTGAGTAGCCAACTACAGCATATTTAAAATTATATGCACGGGACATAGATGCCTCATGCGACGAACTCCCTTCATCATTGTTTTCTGTTAACTCTGCTCATCTTCACCACTCGCCTCCAATTTCTGCGCTACTTCTTTAATCTCGATTCCCTGGTTCCCAAAGGCCATGCCATGGCTTGTGCCAGTCACGAGTCTGTCAGCTCTGCAACCGGCGCCATTGTGGCAAAGACGCCACAGCACCTGGCGCTGGATGTGTTCTCTTAAAGGCCGACGACCAGACACGAGATTCTGCAAGGCAGAAGATCCTCCTCGCTCTGGGGGAGGAGGAAACGGGCAACGGTGGACAGGGTAGAAGGACCGAGAGAAGGAAGCGAGGGAAAAGTGGAAAGCGCAAACTGGTCGTCGGTCTTTAATATTTTGAGCATGGCTCAAAACAGGTGGATGGGTGTCTGGTATGCCCTTTGCTTATTTCCGGATCGTTCCGAATCAGAGGGTAGGTGCTTCTGTGATCTGGGCGCATGCTCGGTATTTTACAATAGTTGAAATTGAACTCTGCAGGAATCTTGAAACATAACAAACATAATGTACACGCCAAAAGGCATAGCAAATGAAACACTTACCATCTATCTATTTTCGTTTCTTGTCCGCAAGGAGCTGTCGTATATGTAGCCTCCCTTGCTTAAGCCGCTCCTCCCTAGTGTCCCCGTTGGGTCTCATCCTGATGAATCATCGGTGGAGACCTGAGGTGCGGTCAACATCAGATCAGACCTTTTTGAGACAGAACCATATACTTGCTGAGAGGAAGTACACCCAAACGAATCTCAGGCATGTCATTTATAGTGCGTTTTGAAATGAGATGCATGATATAAAATGAGGTGTCAATACTGACGCACCCCTTTTGCGAACCTAAACTTTTGAAGGCCTTGCCCCCCTCGCTAGGCGGACAATCACATGAATCCTGGCATGTGGATGAAATTTTTACCTTAACACCCCGACTCAATGCCCATCCCCGAATATTCGACCACCACACTTTAAGAAAAAAAAAAAATTTTTTTTTACAAAACACAGAGTCATCGACCACTTCGACAAAAGCCTGCACCAAGCATACTCGTACCGTGGCTTGTTTGCTCCGTGCCGCCCCCAAGTTAATTCGGGCCAACAAAGTTTTTTTTTTTTTTTTTTTCAAGTGGAACCCACATTCTTAGTTTCGGTTTCACTTGCAGAGGCAGGTGGATACTTTTGCAAAGCTTCCTCCTTATGCGCTTCCGAGTCAACATTTTTGCAATGGCCAACCCCCGGGCTTTCATTTTGCGCTCCTTGACAAATGCTGAAACTCATATAGGCGGACAATAGCTCGCCTTGAAAATACTTGCTCTTGGTGGCCGAGAAGAAACATGTTATCCTGATTGGCAGCCATTTGCTGCAAAGAATACCTGCACATATCCTAAAGAACCCAGTCTTAGTCTAACGAAAATGCTTTGGCCGGACAGAGACACAAGAGTCTGACACAAGACCACTATAAAGACAGAAAATAGAGTGCCTGTGAGGAATGAAACACACAACACAGAGGCATCAATCACTCACCTTGAAAATACTTGCTCTTGGTGGCCGAGAACAAGCACGTGTTCCTGATTGGCAGCCATTTGGTGCGAAGAATACCTGCACATATCCTAAACAACCCAGTCTTAGTCTAACACAGATGCTTTGGCCGGATCTGATACAAACCACAAAAAGCAGGAAATAGTGTCTGTGAGAGATAAAAACAGACCCAGGTGGAGAGGCTCGTTCTGTTTCACCTTAGTCAAATAGTGTAGCTCATTTTGCTAAAACAATGCATATTTGCTAAAAAAAGTATATATATTTTGCCCCATTTAGCACAGTTTACTGCCAAGGATATTTGCACACCAGAATAAGTCAGACTTAGTAAGTTTTTTTTTCTTCTTTTGATGAGCGACAACAGAATCCTAAACGGGTGATGAAACAAAATATGAGCCCAGCAAGACAGGCTAGTTTGCCGTGTGCAAGCACAGTGCCTCGGCCGACAAATGAGATTCTATTCTTGGTCACTTGTCATATTTGGTGGGAATAGTAAAGTGAACGAAAATAAGGCAATCTCTCTTGCAGCTGACAGCTGCAAACAAAATTCATATACCTCGATGAATAACCTGGAAATAAAATTGTGTGGTGGCCGAGTGGTTTCAGGTGTCAAATTTCAAACTTACAGACTGTGTAGTTCTGGTTTAAGTCCTTTAAGTCCTCCTAATCTAAATTGTTTTTCTTTTCTCAATTTTTGAGGCACTAGCACATAATTTATATGCTAATTCACCTTTAGAAGCATTTTAATTATACTCGGCGGCTTCCTAGTGCCCGTAAGAGATTCTCAGTAAGAGTGGCTTCTAATTGTTTTTTCTTGCTCTCGCTGCTGCTTGCTTCCTCACCCTTAAAAAACTGACAACTCGACACAAAAGTAAAAAAAAAATGTGTTTCAAATGTGATGAAGATCAGCATTTACAAGTTGTACCCCTCCTTCATGCCCCGACCATACCACCATACCATACCTGAGTGCAGTGACGAATGGTCCCAGGTGCGGTGACGTGGCCATATATGGCCTTACAGTGTGTAAGGCCATATAAGGCTGTAAAGCTGTAGTGTAGCATCATGAAGCATAGGTGCTGCATGAGTTTCATCACACTGTAAGGCCATATATGGCCTTACAGTGTGATGCGACTCATGCAGCACCTATGCTTCATGATGGAGATAGTGTGCGAGGTGCGACCTGCTAGAGCTGTGCACTACAGCTTTACAGCCTGCAAAGGGTGGGAAGATGCCCGTCCCTTTGCAGAGCTCGCAATAGCTCACCAAGAAGCTATTGCAAACATTAGGGAGCCACAGAGTGTGAATAAAAGCACTTCTGAATGTGAATTAGTGTGCAAATTATGTGTCTATACGTTAAATCTAAAAAAGCATATATATGTATATGCATATGTATATATATATATATGTATCAGGGATGGGCAAAATACATGCAAATATATTGAAATACAAATACAAAAATACTTCGTCAAAAATGTATTTAATTACAAATCTAATTACATTTCCAAAAAAGCATTTCAAGGGATATTGAACCAAAGAATTTAGTGTCCATAATAAGTGGCGCACGTTCTTTCCACGAACCAGCAGCCGCCGGTGTGTGCGAGCACACGCAACGAAAATTACGTCAAAGACCTTCATTCTCGCTTAAGAGGACAGTGAAATGCGTGGGATTCGGGCCAAAGGAGACTAAAGCCAGGCTTTTCATCTCTACAAGTGACAGTTATGTGCTTGTTAGACCAACTAATCGCTTACCTGTTACACCAGACATCACTGTGTAGATGAAAAACTTGTCTTTATTCTCTTTTGGCCCGAAGCCCATAGATTTCACTGTCATCTTAACCGCGAATGGAGGTCTTTGACGTCATTTTTGTTGCGTGTGCTCGCGCACACCGGCTGCTGCTGGCTCGTAGAAAGAATGTGCGCCACTTATTATGGACACTAAATTTTTTGGTTCAGTATCCCTTTAAGTACAAGATACAAATACAACCAAATGTGTCTGGTCTCTTCCGAATACATTCCTCAAAATTAGCGTCAGCGACTTCAGGGCACCTGCAACGGGTTTCTGGGTATCTCGTTTTAATTTTGTATCGCACACTCGGGAGTTAGTGTGCGAGGCTCTAGTAGTGTTATAGAAATATAATCACAAAAAATGTAATCAGCTTGGACGTAATAGGTTAAAAAAGTACAGAGCTTCAAACAGCTTTTTTTTTGTCGATTACATTTTGTTATAGACCAACAAAGAACTGAGACGACCAAGACGCTCAGCACTATCTAGAGAATTTTTTATTGTTGCAACTCGCACCAGTTACGAAAATCTGGACAACTCGCGCATTTAGAATGTTCCAGGCAAAAGTATGGATGAAAATCAGGCTGGAAAGCATCACAAGTGGTCACACGCACTTATTTAGCCAGTCCGCTAGTGAACGTCGATTTCATCACTATTCTTGCCCTGGACTAGCACCGTAATCATAAAGTCACTAAACGCTTGTGCTTGATTGAGAGACACTGCATTCGGTGCAGAACGTAGTTTTCTTCCTACTCTGAACACATCTTAGGTGAGCAAATTGAGTCGTGACAATAAATTTGAGGGATGTATTTTCGCCCACAAAATTGTATTTAATTACAATTGTATTTGAAATACCCATATTTTAATATTTAAATACACACATGAAATACATTACCCAATTTGTAATTAAATACAAACGCAAAATACACAATGTATTTGAAATACGTATTTCAGATACTTGTATTTGCAATGTTGCCCATCCCTGATATGTAGATATGTGTGTCTGTGTGTGTGTGTGCGCACGTGCGTGCGTGCGTGTGTGCGCGCGTATGTGTGTGTGTGTTTGTGCGTGTGTGCGTGTGTGTGTGTGTGTGTGTGTGTGTGTACTAAAAAAAGGCAAACAAAAAACATTCCCCACGTGGTTTCGAATTAAGAGCTCCACTGCCCTCGATTTCAGTTTACTAAGGCCCGCTTCAGACGTGGCAACTTTTCCAGCAATTTTGAGGTTGCTGGCGGGTTGTTCCCTAGGTTTTCCCAGATCAAAACAAATTGTTGAGATCGGGTTCGGCTCGAAATGGACGAGCAACTCAAGCAACTAGGAGAAGTGTGAAGCGGCAGCAGCCAATCAGGAATGCAATATTTTCACGTGACATCCCTGTGGTGGTGACAATGACAGCTAAAGACTTGGTTCTGGTTTGAAATGGATCGTTTTTGGAAATAAACCGTTTCAAAAAGACGAGTTAGTATTTTCAGCACAATTTAAAGATATAAAAACATGTTTTTTTACGTAACTGTGCATCTAAATAAAGCAAGGAAAATAAAATTTCATGATGATGATGGCAAGCTCAGTTGTCATCATCATCACCACCACAGGGGTTTCACGTGAAAATATCACATTCTCGATTGGCTGCTGCCGCTTCAAACATCTCCGAGTTGTCCGAGTTGCTCGTCCGTTTCGAGCCAGACCAGATCTCAGCAATTCGTGTCGATCTAGGGAAAGCTATGCAACAACCCACCAGCAACCCCAAAATTGCTCAAAAAGTTGCCCCGTCTCAAGCGGGCCTAAGACACTCTATTGTCTGGTACAGAGACCATTTAGGAATGTTTTGGTGTTTAAATGTTGTACTACCCTTTTTACAAAAACAACAACAGAAAAACACATTTCAGAGGGAAAAGTTAAGGAAAGGGAATGTACCATGATGTTCAGTGAAGTTCGGTGACACGACCCGGGACTCGAGCAGGAACACTGTTATCCTTGGTGTGGCCCCATGAGACTGTCTTGCGGTCTTTGCTGGGGCTTAACTAACTGAAGTACTTGTACCAAAACTAGAAGAAACATATGTGAATAACACTCATTATTCACAAGAAAATTTGTCAACATCCAAAATGACCCATGGAGAAAATTATGTGAGGAATTTTTCGGCTACGTTAGCCGAGTCTCCTATTGTGGCCAATGTTTCATTGCAACTCTAATTGTACTGAACAGTTATAGGGTATATTACAAAGTGCAATTTGGTTAGTATGAAACTACAACACACAAAACAGCAATCTAATACAGTATGTTGAGGTATCTCTGAACAAATTTTAGGGTTTCATAGTGCCTCCTTCAGATAACAGATATTGAACAAGAAGTATGTGCACCAAGGAGTGAGCAAACAGTGACTTCCAATTAGTCCCGCGACATGTCGACAAGGAGTGCGATGTGTAGAAGGTCATCCAGAAGTATGCAACCAAGATGAAAAAGCAAAATATAACGTTATCAGAATAAGATCACATAAAAAAGGCTCCAGAGCAGTGAGACAATCTACAATCTAGGCACAGTAATGAGTCAACCGACGTACAGCCGCGATTCCCTTTGCGTCGATTGAGGTGAAACGTGACGGACAAAAAAATAAGAAACGCGTTTTTTTTTTTTTACATTACGTGCTTTGTGCAGCCGATAGCAGGGCGGTTGGGCGGCGTCACAAAAATTTGACTCACTCGCTAGCGTTTTTAACTTCGTTCGGCGTCAGTCGGCAGCACAGATTAGTGGTCGGCACTCATGGTCTGCCGGGAGAAAAAAAAGTACGAGCTCAGAGCCGAGCGCCGATCGCGACTTGCCTAAAGAGAAGCTCCGGTAACAGTTCGGCGACTCGTGAGCTTCAAACAACGCCTCTTCGAACGAGCCCGCGAATCCAATGCCTCGAACGGTCGAGGCGGCAAGCACGCCGGAAGGAAGGGGGCTGGAGGCGCTCGAGAGGTACCCGAAAGAGACGCGGCGCTGGTTTCTACGTCTATTTCGCACATGAGATAAGAAGATAGCAAAGCTAGGCGAGTGTAACACTGACTGACGTTACATTGGAGTACACGCAGTCGAAATGACGCCTGCAACAGAGCACAGCTAGAGGCTTTCAACGGGGGACAAGAGCGTTAAAATAAGCTGCGATTTCAAAACATCATGTCTCTTTTCTGTCCTTCGGTGTTTACTTTGATCAGTGTATACCAAAGCAAAGCACTCAATGCTGCAAGTAATAAAGTCGTGTATACGTACCTTTCGAAGCGATTGAAAGTGCGTTGGTTTCGCTTGCAGCTCACGAGCAAGGAGCACTGTCTGTCGGTCTCGCGTGCTCGCCATGCTCGTCTCGACGGATCGCGCGCAGCAGTGCGCATGCTCGGCGCACGGCGGCACGGCGGCTTGGCCAGGCTCAACTGGACTCGGCGGCCCTGCTACGTAGTCAGGCGGCTCGGCTCGCTCCCTTCGAACTCCAGCTGGTGCGCGCGCTGGTTGACGACTTCTCAAAAAACGAGGCTGTAACGTATCGTTTGACGCCGCAAATGCACGTATTTTCCACGTCGTTTTTTTTTTAACAGTGTGTGAATCGGTGTGATGAAGATAAAGAGTGGTGGGTGAAATGTGTTCGCATGTGGTCGTGGATTTTGCTAACGACGTAGGATTACCCCGAAAGGTGGGTCAATATCGAGAAATGTGCGCGTAAGATCTGTCAAACCTATTCACCCGCGTTATTTTATCGTGCGCAGCGAACCGACATTGTCACGGATCGCGTTAGATTTGGGTTCGAACACCGGTAAACCATTTTTTGTTGCATTACAACGACTGCAATAAACATTTGTAAAACGATCACTTCAATAAGAACGTCGTTAATGGACTTTTTCATTGAAAGGTAGGTCGCGGGTGTACCAGAAAGTTATTCTGAATGGTTTGGTGGTTATCCAGCATTTCAAGCACGCAAGACTGTGTCTACTGTGTGCCGTACCAACAGCTTTATATACTTGCACTGTCAATCAATGTTCATGTTTTCGCAAGACAGAACGTTCGTGTTAAAATATCTTTCTCTCGCGTGATGCCGTGTGGTAACTCGTGCAGTTTTACGATATCATTCACGCGATGTCACATATGTGGGCATAGCGATATCCACATGTTGCTTCACGAACGCTGAATATCGTGTTACGTTTTCTGTTGTTGGTAACTTGGTATCCGTTCTGAGATATATGCACGCGATATCATATTGGGCCCGTGATCGACGACCGATATTTATATATCGTGTGGCCGTACAGAATGTCCATATCGGTCACCAAAAGGCACGCGATGTCGTATTCTATTCCAATAACCACGCATTATTGGGGTATTGTGCTCCAATATGGTGTTGTAACCACAAGTTCTAACGGGATATTGTGCTTCGATATTGTGTTGTATACCAATAACCGCAAGTTCTATCGGGATATTGTGCTCCAATATGCTGTTGTATACCAATAACCACATACTATATCGGGATATTGTGCTCCGATATGAATTCCCATCGTGCGTATCGGGTTAATCGGATAACAATAAGATTTTATTGGTTTCCATCAACTTCATTGGAATACAATATTTCCAATAAGCCGAGTTCATATTGGACTTTTTCAATAGGGTTGACAAAGGCATACTCCGTGAGCTTGGCATCTGTCAACTGTAGTGATGCCAAAATGTCCTCGGCTCCTTTTGCCATCGCGTACAGAAAGGTATTCACCTGTGTTTCCGCGTCGCAGAGGTGAAGACCTGACACTAAGCGGTAGCGCTCCCAACGTGATATCCAACGTTTCCAGTCGGTCGGGTCGCGAAAGTCCAACTTCTCAAGAAGCTCAATTGCGAACGGGTTAAAGAAGTTAGCAACATTTTGCTGCTGCGTCGCAGTAGTCCTTTGTGCGGGTTCGGTACTAACTTCATGTTCGTTAGGCATGTTGAAACTTGGCTCACCGATCACCGGATGACTGCTTGTTGCTGTCGAAATCCCGTAGTTCCCGAAGAGACTGGTCCCTCAGATCGCTGTTCAAACCGCCGCTGCCACCATGTCGTGTTTCCGATAAGGAATTGAGGATCTCGAAGTTTAAAACAAGCATTTACTCAGCAGTATCGCAGATCGTTCCGCCTGGTTCGATCTCCCGCGCGTGAGTGTCCCCCGCGTGCCTCGTGTATCCCGTGCGTTGCCGATGGCCCCATTGTTCGCTTGGCGCCATCTGTGAAGATAACGATACACGACAATACCGAATGCAGATATTTTTCTACGCATTAAGAAAATGCGACACCCATCTTGCGGAAAGCTTTCTGTTTTGAATTCAATTCATTATGTAAAATGTTATCTACTTGGCGACAAGAGATGCCCACGGCTCCCTATATTTTACGGACTTTTATTCGGCGACATGCAAAACGTTTCCTCTACAGTGTCTGATGTGATGACCGTTTCACCGTGTAGCGAACCTGATTCGTCGCTTAATGTGTGCGACAATGCTGGAGCTTCGAAACCTCCAAAACTCACTGTTGAAAACGAAGTCGATAAATATCAAGGGCATCAAAGCTGAATTTATTTTCGTTTTTGTCTTATATATATATATAAATATACCCAGGCAGCACACAGCATTGGGCCAACATTGAATTTGAGGTGGCAAAGAATGGCCCAACAATGGCCCAACTGAGCCATATGTTTCCCAATATTGGAAACACATTGGACAATAATGGACTATCAAAGCCAATGGTTTTCCAATATTGGTGATACGTTGGCATAGGCTGATCAACATTGGACTGTCAAAGCCAATAGCTTTCCAATATTGGATATATGCCGGCATAAGTTGTCCAATATTGGACTGTCGGAGCCACTAGCTTTCTGATATTGGCTATACGCCGGCATAAGCTGTCCAATATTGGACTGTCTAAGCCAACAGCTTTCCTATATTGGATATACGCCGGCATAACCTGTGCAATATTGGACTGTCAGAGCCAATGGTTTTCCGATATTGAATATACGCTGGCTTAAGCTGGGTAATATTAATCTGTCAAAGGCAAGAGGTTTCCAATATTGGTGATGTCCTGGTATAGGCTGGTCAATATTGTACTGCCATAGTCAATGGCTTATCGATATTTGTGTCGCCTAGGCTATAAACCCGCGACCCTCTTTTTTGCATTGCAAAGGTAGGAAATTGGAAAAGAGTCATTCATGAGCTCGCTCGGGCGAGAATTTTATTTAGCCAACTTCATGGGGCGTGCGTCGCCGGGGCTTTATAACCACTATCACAAATACGTCCTTAGCTGCCTATAGGACTATTGCAGTTTTTTGCCGGCTGCTCTCCCTTCGCATTGCCTTACCTCGGCGGTGACAACTTAATTCCGTTTTTTAGATTTAAGTATTTTTGTCTTTTCTCATGTATTTTGTATGTATACGTAGCGTTAACGTCTTCTCTTTTTCCGTGCCCCTGCCATGTTTGTATTTCTTTGTGCGTGCTCCATTTTTATATCTAATGTTTCTGTGCATATTTAGTCATTGTCGACGCAGGTGTCAACAAACATAAAGCCACCGCTTACGTCGCAACCGAAGTGACTTCTACTTTTAGTTTTACGAGAGTCTATCGCGCTATAAAGTCATATATTAAACTCCAGTGAAGTCTCAAGAGGGTGGCTTCGACTGCCAGTGCACATGTCATCAGTGTAGGCAGAGCAACGACGTAGCAATCGCGACGCGAGAGCATACTGCGCCTCGATCTGGCCGGCCGCGCTCGTTCTGCGGAAATGTGAGCGTGGGACTCTCGAGCCCCGTTAGCTTACTGATGCTGCAAGACGCTACTTTGTTGTCGCGAATCATTTGCCCTTCGAACGGTCGCGAAGCCGTTGCGCCCGGCGTACCCTACGCAGCATATTTCAGAAACCGTTCGCGCAGCATCGCAACCTTCTTACTGCGAGCGTCGGTGATTCATCGTGTGTTGAAAGTCGGACGATGTGCTGCTCGAGGTGTCTTTTATGTGCAACTCTTTCGTAAAAAAATTTGAAGTTTAAAAACGCGAACCTAACAGTGTACAAACAGTTTTAAATTTATTGATAAAAAATATATTTAAATATTTATAGATATATTTGTGTACATCGTGCGCAAAAAATAGTCGCGCTTAGTTCTTCATTCTAAATTATAATGTAAGTTATACGACGCAAAACATACTGTCGTCACACTTGCCCCGTTTAGAACCACTTTTGGACTGGACAGTTTCTTTAGAAGTTCGAAAGCTGACCTTCAAAGAGCTGTCCTGTTAAATCGGTAATGACAGCGAGGTAGACGCTATGCTTGTTTAAGCCCAATCCTGTCTCCGGTTAGGGTCACATGACTACTGTCTCAAAGCTGGCGATAAGGGAGAGCACGGAGCCTGCCTAAAGCACAAGGTCACGCATAACTTCTACTGCACTATCAACCTTGGGTAGAAGTGACAAATTCTCTCGCTCCGTTCATTGTTGAGATGCTTCTGAAGATAAGCCTTTGTAAGCGCACCCACCCCCGTTCTGGCCTGCTTGCTTTGTACTCCTTCTCTCTTTTTTCACTCTCTCCCTAAGCTGAAGGCGCGGTTGCTGTGCGTACTCGCCGGACTTGAATCCGCTCTCTGTGCGCGGGTAACGGCAGAAGTGTGATCATGTGGTTTGACGGATGACACATTACCCGTTGACAAACTCGGAATGCCTGCGTCGCAAGGACCGAACCTAGTTTCGCGCGTGATGCGGCCTGCGGGGTGCAGGCCCGCTGTGGATTTCGCTTCTGTGGTAAATGGTATCTCGTTCGAAAAGGCCTACCCGTGTCGATTTCTTCAAAGAGGCCCAAGACATTCTTGTGAACAGTTTAGTGTCCGGTTCGGCAAATGGCAGCGTGTGCTACATTGTGTTGAATCTTCACGGATCACTTCCTTGTAGTTTTTGTGTTTGAGTGGTTGTTCTGCAGTGCCCGTGTTGACATATAAGTCGGATTACATCTTTCAAGTCCAGTATTTTCAACGTAAGTGTGCTGCAACCTACTTGATGATCATTGTCCGTTCTTGAATGGGCAATCTTCCGGATAACCTCTAGAATTGGGCATTGCCTATCTCCTGGCAGCTGGGAGAATAATTTTCCCGCAATCTTATCGACAGTCGCCTGCCATTATCTGTCTGAAATAATGTCACAACCGCAGGTAGAATACTGACTTTTTTATTCTACCTGCGTTTCGCAAAAACACGTTTCGTTGCCACCTTTCTGGTCGACATTTACGTTTCATCGACATTCGTTACGCGAATTGCGCGCTGTAGGGGCATTTCGTCGCGCGTGTATTCCTGAGGCGCGTGCTCACCGAACCAGCCTACCCTTTCACGCCGCTTCATGCTAATCTGAAGGGGTTCATTGCAACAAAAAAAAGAAGAAAAGAAAACATATTTTGAGTTTTTTTATGAATCATCGCGTGTTGATGAAACGATCTGTCTATGAAATGTAGTTCGATGAACTGATTGCACCGCCAATGAGGGGCGACTAGTGGTAGGATTTTGGCGAAACAATTCTGTCAGCTGCCGGGAGACTGGACACTACCCAAGAATTACCCCGGTTGTTGCTTGCTTTGCAGTCTTTTTAATTGTATCACAGCTGAGTAGTACCTCTTCACATATTACGAATTGCTGAGATTGTGCTTGTCTACAGAACAAGCTGTGTGTAATAAACTGTTAGGAGATTTCAAAACAATCCCTTGTGTCTGTTTACCTTCCTTTTTGCAAACAACTTGGCGAGGGCACTTGCAAAGAGCTGGGCGAGTGCAACGATGGCCAAAAATCAGCATGACGGCCAACATTGGATCGGGTCGCGCTTCCAGTGTTGTCCAATATTACGCCGGTCTTCGCCAATGTGGGAGCACCTTGGCTGGAACCATGGTTTAGCGATGGCCCAACATTGGCACCAATGATGGGGCCGACATCGGCTGGAATGATGGCTGAACATTGGCCCAACATTGGCATCGATCACTGGGCCAACATTGGAAAGGGTATCGCTTCCAATATTGTCCAATGTTGTGGCCGGTCTTTGCCAATGTTAGGCCAATGTCAGACCGACATTGGTGTGCTGCCTGGGTTTATATATATTATGACCACTGGGCGTTTGAATTTATTTTTGAATAAAAATGCACGAGACTGTTTCACTTAACGCTTGTCAAAACTGGACTATTGAATAAATCGATTTGATATTTGCATTCAATTCATTTGAAATAATTAGATTTCGAAAAGCTTTCTCTCTATCTTTGTACAAGAGAAGGTAAAGACAGCGCACGGACGAATGGCATAAAGAACGCAGGACGAGCGCTAGAACAACGACCTTTAACAAAAAACCGAAAAAAAGCCGACTTGATCATAAATACCAATGCCATATTCTAAAATTAGCCGTAGCAAATTTTTGTAAGGAGGTAGTTTTTTGCTAGGTGAAAAAGACCCGAGGAGAAGTTGTTTTAACCTACAAAACGTGACCTGCAAAGCTTTGATATGTTTTTCTTAGGTCATCTGTATCATTCGTACTACTGGCAGATAAGTGTTCCACTCACATTATGCAAACACCAACTAACATTTCCATGTTTTCTTTAAAAAAATACATCTTTCTTTTTATTTTGGTATAGTTCTGTTATTAGAAGGCGGTATCTAGTTACACACATATGTGCTTATATGTGTCTTACCGATATGTGTTCTAGAGAGGACACATATGCGCTGATATCTGTCTTCTCTTTGTCTTCGGCTTTCTCTCAGCTGTATTTATTTTACCTAGTGATGAACAAACTCGCCTGCATCGCCCCTTTTGCTACCCTTGTACTTTGGTCCGACTCGTGCCAGCAAGCTTGTTTAAAGAGCATTTCAATCCAAAATTGTATCATGCCCTCTCTTTTATGTGCCACTTAAATTGACTTTACGGCAAGGCGACAAGAGACGTGTAAAAAAGTTTTGTTGCCCCTCGAAACGGGGGGTAGAGGTGCATAATTTCAGCTATTACGCGCTGCATGCTACAAGTTATTCAAGTATTATTTCCGAGGATAGCAAGACGCTCTATTTATGCGAATCTTAGTGATCTCATATTATCAGTATTAGGCTGTCGTGACAGCACCTCTTTTACGTCCCCATCACCGTGTAACTCACCTGCCGAGTCTCCATAAGTGTACCTTTCACGGCTTTTATAAAAAAAGATAATGTAAATCCTAAAAAAGCAGAAACTATATGTTTCTATACATACGCCGTGTCACGTGATTAATGTTCATAGCAGCAGGGATGCGCATAATTAGTATTTTCATATTTGCATTTCAGGCGCCGCTTAGGGACACGTAACGAGAAGACTAAGAAATTGTCTCCTAATATTCTCGGTAAGAGGGTGGGGTCAGAAGATGCTCCGGACCACACATTTATGCTGAATCTTTAGAAAATCGGAGTTTAACAATTTATTTTTGAGAGATGTCTAAGGAATAACGAATGATATACGCCGTTTCTGCTAGTTAGTAACACGAATTACTGAGTGGGATTTTTAGGTCGGTACCCGTTTCCACAGAAGATGGCCTTTACTGAATAAAATTAACATTGTTTGCTTTGAAGCAGTTGGAGAAAGTCAAGTTCAAATTGTTTTTAAAGCACGTTTTGGCCACTTACTTCATATATAAAATTTGACGAGAAGGATGGTCGTCAGACGATGATCATAAAAATCACATTCAACGAATATCTCTTGAACATTTCACTTATATTCGTGCTGAGATTTCTACAACACCAATCGCGAACATCAAAAACAAATTATGACCTCCAAACGAAGCTCTAACCGTACAACCTGATGCAAAAGTTTTAAAACTCACTGTGTGGAGATTCCAAAGTTAGAAGGAATTTTTTTTAAATTGTACACTGGCAAAGTGAGTCCCATTTTCGGTAGCCGACGTCACTCATTTTGATGCGTTGCTGGACTTCGTCGACTGCCCTCGTCTTATCGTGAATTTCCTAAAACTGTTCATAACATTTGAGTCAGCAAGCTCTTCCGAAAGTTTGGCATCAGGTTCGAGCACCGAGCGCTTCATTTGGCCAAAGACTGAACGTTTAGTTATTCGTAATTTAGCGTTGCGGTGAAAAACGTAACTGTAGATGTTTGTTCGCGTGTTTTCTTTTTTATTGTTGCTTGTATCTTTCTGAAAAAAAATTTCCCTGTAAGCACACCGCCCAACTTCCAGATACGGCTTGTTTCCTTGGCATTCGAGACTTTTGCACAAGCGATCATGCCTCGGCTAATTATTTACTTTAAGTGGCTGAACGTCTTGTAATTTTAAATACCTGCTTTTCCAAAGAGGGGAATTTTCAGATTACGCGTATTCTTCCGGCTTAAAAAAAATTACTGAATATATTTGGAAAGCAACAAATGGATTTTATTTCCAGGTCAAGCCTATTCCGGAATGGTCTGCGTGAAAGGCTGGAATGTGGGAATTTCCACGGAAGCACCTCCTCTGTACAATAGATTCGCCACAATAGCCCACGAAATTGGGCATTTGTAAGTATCTTCTCGTTTCCTTTATAAACACACGTGCTCAGCGTATCACCCGGCATGGGGTTCACCTTTAGTGAACCCCAGGCCTTTTATCATCGCTATGGACAATGCGATATGGGTCGATAAGAAGCGTTACCATAATGAGCCTTGCTTTGCCTTTCTTAATCTTTCTCTGATTATAGTGTTGAGCATTAGGTGGCTTTCCTAGCATGAACATTATCTTCGCAGGCTCGGGAGCGCGCACGATGGAACTGGTCCATTGACAAATGTCCAAAATCATCCAGGTGCTCTTGACTGCAAGTACCCAGAGAAATACATTATGGAACCTGTAGGGCCTCGTGGACCACCTTTCGCGTTTTCGAATTGTAGTGAGAAGGGTATGCAATTTGTTTTGAAGTAAGTATCTGCTTGAACTTCTTTAGACGCAGGCATCATCGAACCTTTATTATTCTTTTGACCCGTGACATTTCCTATACTATTATGTTGGAATGTATCGCGTACCAGTTGACGGGGATGTTACTTCCAATCGTAGTTACTTAAATCGCAGTTCACCTAAAAGGTAGCTGAATCCACCAAAGGAATGACAACGCTAACAGCCTTTGCATAATACGGGCACCCTGTTCCTTAAGCTGTCAGCGATAGTTGAAAGGAACTTGCAGCTCACCTGTCATTGGAGAGGCAACGAGGCTGCAAGTTCACAACAAAAATCCGTAGTATTGTGATTGTGCTGGTTATTCCCGACATAAACTAATTATGGTCATTATATCGACTTTAAGAAACATCAAAGCGTTTACCAAAACGTAGCTGAATCCATTAAACGTGACAAATAATTTTTCTTTTTAGGGCCCTAGTACATCCGTCGGTTGCTTTGTGTAACCGAACTCAACCAAAGAAACATTACAAGGTTGATTGATTCGACGCCCTTAAGGCCCGGTCACAATGACACAACAGTCGGACAACTCTATTCGGCAACACGAGAAAGACGCATTTCCGGTGATTCTCTTATATCGTGGCAACAAGAACAGCAGGGCAACATGTTGCTGCCAGCCGGAATCCGTGTTAACCGATTTGTGTTCCGACCACCCTATCACACCGCGCTAATGGCGGGCCCAACGCTTGGAACACTCCGCCATCTTGATTGTTTACCTTCGTTGGTGTGCGGCGAGGCGTCGCTGGAAATGCGACTCTTCAATATGCTAGAGCATTTGAATGGCCGGAAATTGCCACGGCACGACATCGACTATTGACTGTGGTTAAAAATCTTGACACGGGGAGCATTTTCCACCCTTTATTTTATGAAGATGTTATTCATTCGCTGAAATCGATGTAGCCCTATACGAGGAAAATGATATTGCCGATATATGTTAGGAATTTACGGCATCATATAGGGTGTTTCTGTTCAGTTTTTTTTCTATTATCCAATTCCTATTTCTACTGTAATATTGAGTTAGCACGTGCAGTTCCCTAAAGCGTCTTTTGTAGCCTGGTGTTGAGCTGAACTGACAGTGCTTAAAAACTGCGACGCCGACATGATCGGCCTTCATAACAATAGGTAAAATTAATATTTTTCCACTCTGTATACTTGCTTCCGCCTGCTACGTGACCACTTCATTCCCCAAAACGTGCTGGGATTTTAGAATCAATTCAGGTGTCTGGTAGCGGCTGCTTCAAGTGCCAAGCAAGCAGGCTAACATGTCGCGTTCTTTGATGGCATTTGTAAAGTACGACGAAATCAACAAAATGTGTGTTAATGAACTAAAAAAAGCGAAAAATTTGATATTTATTGAAGACCTACACGGCCTTATAACAACTGACTCGAAATAATTTGGAATGCAGTTGACTCCTAGCACACTTCCAATTCCTTTCACTTTACTGATTCTTAGGGAAACAAGCTGGATGCTGTTGACGACTGTGAACGATTTGGTAGTTTTTTTAGTGAAATGTTTTCTGATTAGTGAAATGTTTTTTGACGAGACCTTTCCCTTGTTAGTTTTTTTACCTGAAGATAGTATACTAACTCACATGGCTCCAATTACTATCTGTGCGACTGGTATTCAGAAACTAATAGAAAATTTTCGACCAAGTTCAGCTCCAGTCCCTGATACTATTTCAACGAAAGTGCTTAGGCTCTGCAAATAAGAAGCTTCCTCTCTTCTATGTTTACTTTTCCAACAATCCTTACGAATTGGTAAAATTCCAGCAAAATGGAAAGAAGCAAGGGACACCCCACTTTTTAATACCGGTCAAACGAATGAGTTGACGAATTATAGACCAATCTCTCTGACAAGTGTACCTAGTAAGCTGATGGAGCATGTGATGCTCTGGAATATTATGGATCATTTGTCGGACAACAACTTGCTCTTTGTAAACCAGCACATTTTCCGGCGGTATCATTTTTGCGAAACCTAGCTGTTTGAATTTGTCCCAGACCTTCATCAGAGCCTTCACTCTAAAATTTACTGAGGCAATTTTATGTACTTTAAAAGGTATTTGACCAGGTACCACATCAACGAATTTTTCTTAAATTACGCGCTTTGCAAATAGAACCATCTGTCATACAGTGTAATTGAACTACCTCATCGACCGTTCGCAAAGTGTCTGCTGTGAACTCGAATCCTCATGTCACCAGAAAGTGAAATCAGCAGTACAACAGGGAACCGCGCTGAGCCCACTACTTTCCTTTTGTACGTAAACGGCGTGTTCTCTACTGTCCATCCACCATCCGTTTTTGTGCCGATGATTGTTTGATTTATAGAAAACCATCTAGCATTCATAATAATATTGAACTTCAGAACGACTTGATTACAATTAAAACATGGTCTCTATTGTGGCAAATGAAGATAAATATTTCCAAAAACAAAATGTCTAGGTTTTAGTACTAAGCGAAGTACAGCAGAGTTTAACACACACTCTCTTCGATGGGGTTTTTAAATATGTGCACACATACATATATCTTGGGGTTCATGTCACATCAAACTTGTCTTAGAAAGCCCACATAAATCGCATAAGTGTAAAAGCAAATCAAATCCGCTGCTTTCTAAGTCGAAATCTTCGCATGGCCAACTGGGAAACAAAGCTTGTAGCATATACCGTCCTGATTCAATCTCGACTTGATTGCGTTTCTTTAATATAAAAAAACAACATCAGTTTTATTTGACAAAAAATAGAATTAGTGCAAAATAGAGCCACACGCTTCATTCTTAAAAACTACACGCGCACAAGCGTCACCTCACTAAAGGAAAATCTGGGAGTACTAACTCTTGCACAAAGAAGAAAATTCTAAAGACTTGCCTCATTGCATACTTTGCACTACCACTGCCCATCCAAGAGAGAACTGAATTGCCGGGCTGCACCACATATTTCCACGCGTACTTACAATTCGCAAAAGCTTCATTTGGTCACTCCACGAACAAACCTTTTTAAATTATCCCCATTACAGTTGGCCACATACGAATGCAACTCACTTCCTGATAATATTGTAACCATTGTGGGAACCACGTGTTCCCCGCATCCCTATCTAGGCCTAGCTCAGGCAGGCCGTGGGGCGTCGCCACGTGGGGGCGCGTCCCTTATGCGAGGGCGAAGCCGTATTCCCTGGTGAACGGCTTTCCCTCGCCCTTCTCGGGTGATTTGCCTAAGGCACACCCCTCGGGATCATGACATGGGCGCGTCCGCCCCTCCGGGGAGGCACCTACATCCGACCCACCTCGGGCGTGTCCATTCCCGCAAGCTATACACCAACTCATGTTTACAAACAAACCGGAGCGCCCCTAGCGGACGCCACTGGCGCCGCGCATGCGCGGTGGATGCTGGGCAAGAAGCACGCCGTCGCCCATAAACAAACCATTGAATTGCGTTGTTTTCGGCGTCGGCGGGAGCCCCCGTGCTGTTTTCCGCGTAGGAATTGTTGATTCTACATCCTCCTAACAATGTCTGACTACTTGAGCGGCTTCAGCAAAATTAACGAGGCAAAACTTTGCGTGAATAATGTGACTTGCGGCGATTCATTTCACGTGGACGCCGCAGAATGGGCGCTAAAGCCTGACTCCCACGATGAGATTCTGCTTGCTATTTTCAGTCGCGACCTCGCTCGGGCTGCAAAAGCGTGGACCGTACCGGAGACGGTGGACGTCGATACTGAAAACTGCAAGTAGGATCGGGCATTAAAAATCGGTGATGGCCACTGGTAACAATGATCAACATCTTCTGTATCTACTATTTACACTTAGCCTACTTATCCCAACCAACCTTCAAAAGTGTTTTGAGGTTGGTTGGTTCTTATCGCGATTACCGGGTCAACGTGTGGTCTACGGGCCGCTGTCGTTTGAACGGGCTGACGACAAAAAGCAGACAAGTTTGAAGCAGCAGACGACAGTTCGAACGCTTGCGCAATGGAGTGCGGGCAAGAAGCACCGCGTCCCGCGTCAACAGACCATTGGAATGTCACGTTGTCGGCGTGTGTGTGAGTCTGCATACTCTTTTTCGCGTTGGAATTGTCGATTCTACGTCCTCATAGCAATGTCTTACCACTTTAATCGCCTGAGCGAAATTATCAAGGCTCGTTACACCTTAACTTTGCGCAAATAATTTGACCTGCGGCGATTCAATCGCGTGAACGCCGCAGAATGGACGCCAAAACCATGATGAGATTCTTCTAGATATATTCGGTCGCGACGTCGCTCGTGCAGCAAAAATGTAGAAGGTAGCGGCGATGATCGACGTCGCTACTGAAATTCGGAAGCGGGAACAGACCACGCGTAACAAGTCGGTGATGGCTACCGACTTGTTACGACTTGTTAAGTCGGATGGGCTTAAGTATTTTGAGGCCTGCAATTACTTCTTATTGCAATCACCGGGCCAAAGTTTGGTCCACAGGACGCTTTTTTTAGAACGAGCAGACCACAAAAAGCAGACAAGTTTGAAAGAGCAGACGAAAGTTCAAACGATCAGGCGGCCGTGTGAGTTTGAAGACGCGTACTGAACCCGCGGTGGCCCGAACAACTTGGCGGTTTTCTCTCGTTCATGTTGGAACAAAACAAATACGTCTGGCGACCACGAAGTGTTGCCCGCACAAGCAATCGTAGCTCCTTTCCACGGCTACTATTCACGTACCCGGACGAACGGAGGGGGCAGAAACACATGAAAACTGATCTTCAAACCTTTCCAGACTCTTTTGGTACGGCCCCCGTCGCAGCATTTTGACGAGAACGCAGGTTTTTTTCGGGTTTCTCCGAAAAGAACACAAGAATGCATGTCTCGCACGGCGACTTATGCCCACCGCCCCAGACCGGAAGTGCTTTCGACGCGCCACCACCGCGGCGTGACGTAGGAGAGTTGAGTTCGTGTATATAAGACGGCCCTGATCCAACGGGCAGGACTTTCGCTAAGGGAGGCTCTGCTCGACGGAGCCTTCATATCCTTATCTGATCCTCCCCCTCCGTGATACTGTCAATAGCGGCAGCGCGGACTCCGACTGGCGATCCTGTCAAAAGAGACAGCGCCGTCATCTCCAACATTGTTGGCCTTCGGGCAAGCGTGTGGCATCTAAGTCAAATAAACAAGTCTTTATCCGGACCCAAGGAACCTTCTGTGTTTCTAAGTGGTACCTTCATAAAAGGGCCCACATCATCCAAGAATCCTCTGGTTTCAGAGCTTCTCTTACCATTCACTTCAACGCATAGCAACCGTAACACCTGTTTTCTTGTTTTATTTCTTTTCTGTTTGTGTTTTGAATAATGTTTTACTTGCCCCCTTTATGTAAAGCCCGATGGGCGCCTTAAGGGTATAATAAATGAAATAAAATTAAATTAAATGAAGAACCATTATCATAGGGGTCGTTTTAATGCTTTCATTTTTTAGCCTTTGCTTTCTTGCGTTATTTTAAGAATACTTTATCAGCAGTCGAATGTAAACATGCCATTTTATTTCACTAGCACCAATGTGAGCTGGTCTCTCGGTAGTTCCAATTGCAACACCAGTCTGAACGTTCACGATCGCCTCTGTGAGCATTTCGACAAGCACTTGCCATAATTATGCAGGAAAAACATTCATAAAATTATTTAAGTTGCTTGGCAGCCTTAAATATTTTTGGGTAACGTTTTCCAAGCCTTTACCTCAGTAAGCTCATAAGAAAGCGACGTTGATAGGAAACTAGCTCTCCCATTAAAGCTATCTGTGTTGTCTTGTTGTCGACCCGTAATTCGCCCAACCAGTCATCAGAGCAGCACACGTTGTCCAGCACAAGTTGCTTCTGTTTTTGTTGCCGAAAGCTGTCATACCAAGGTAACTTTTTCGTTGTCATCCATGCTGTGCTACTGTTGCCGCGATGTGACAGGGTTGTCGGACAACATGGGAAGGCAGCAACAAGTTCCACGGTTGTTGGACAACATGTTGTGTTGCTGTTGCCGTCGTGTTGCCTCAGTGTGGCAGGGCCCTTAGAATGTTTGTGGACACGCATTTTGGATAATCACTCCGATTAAGGAGGCATTAGTATATCGGCTGCCTTATGCTAATGAGAGGATACTTTTCTCTCTTCGTGTGTGTTCAATAAAAATTTAAATGTTGTATTATTAATTTAATCTCATGAATCAGGAAAACATTATTTTTGAAAATATTCCCCCGAGAAGATTAACAGGTTTGACAAAGGGCAAACAGATATCTCCAAACACAGTTAATTTCTCCTAGCTGTGTTGAGATTTGTGTTTATGCTTTGTCACCATTGTTCTTTTTCAACAGCGATTTTTTTCATCATGCTTTTCCAGCTCGCTTGCACCTTTACATTATTTTCATTATCATAATAACCTTAATATGCAGGCCACTTACCCTTCCATATTGAAAAGTCTCATTTGTCTGAGAAATATCTCCGTTCAAAAAACACATATGAATCATACAAGATATCAAAAGAACTATATAAGAAATATAAGAATCATGTGAAAAGTTTTTCATACGCTCCTATATGTCTTATATAGCTCTTTTTACGGTTCCTATATGGGTCTTATTTGTCTCATATATCTTTCATGATTCATATGAATTTATTGGACACAAAATTGTTTTCGTACAAATGGCTTTTTCACTAGGGTTGTTGGTGTTCGACCGACGGCAGCTGATAAAAAACGTTTGCTCTACTGACGCCTAACTCCTGATTAGTTCTGTTGGTAGAGAGCTCCACTAGAAATAGAGATGTCCCTGATTCGACACAGGGACCAGGCGGATGTTTTCTGTCGCAAACCAGTCACCTAGCTCTGTTTGGAGGTTAGTGTGTTTCCTGAGTCCCAGTTGTTCCTCATCTCCAGGGAATATTTTCATCATTCTAGTGCAGCTCACTTGCACCTTTAGATTAATTACATTATCATAAAAACATCCGTATTTCTCCCATTACACACACCCATATTTCGATATATTATTATTTTCAGACATATAAAGATCGATTCTTGTTTATTTGCAGGCTACGTGGAGAGCAATGCTGGAAAACACAATCCGACTATGACTTTTTTAACGTCACCAAGAAGGTTGCCGGCCGTTTCGTCACCGCGGAGAGGTTTTGTCGACAGATAAACCCGGAGCGATACTCTTCGGCCGTGAGCATCACTCTCCTTCCCCTTTGTATACCTCTCCTCTCTTTGAAATCCGCTCCCCTAACTCTCGAATATGCGCGCAGCATGCTGAAGGTCTGTCGAAACAGGACACGTTTTGTGCAGGCACAGCATTTGCTGTCGCTGCAAAGGAATGGTTTCCTTCCGTACCGGTCACTTGCAAACGCTGTTTTTTTTTTTTTTTTTTGGTTTTTTCGCTGGGGGAATGTTATTCACGACTTGGGTTCTTGAAGAGAGGTTTTAATAGTGGTCATAACGTGGATCTGGAGTCACACCTTCTGCTGGCTGTCGTCAAGACCCCACTGTTTAAAAATTCAAAAGCGCAAACACCAAGGAAAAGAAGAGGGGACATGACAGAGCGCTTGCTCCAACCGGAAGTTTAATGCCTTCCCCGAGGAAGACATAAAAGAAGAATTAGGCATGTGAAGGTAAAAAAGAAGAAAAATTATTGTTATAGTTTATAGATGCATTAAAAAATTTAAACTAAATCTGGCTTTACCCCTTGACACTAGCGAAAAAAGAATGTAATAAAAATTCAGAAGTATAAACAAAATCAGCGCTTCAAAGATAAGGTGAGAAAACATTGAAGCGACCCGCGTTAAGGAAAAAGGTCGAGGTATCTCATCTCTTCCTCGGACAGCGCTATTGATGGTGCGCTTATGCAAGCTCCCCCGAGAGACAACATGGTTTTCGCTTCATAGAGTTCTCTGGAACTTTTTTTTATGGTAATGCTTGAGGATCTTAGTCTGTTGGAATATCGGTGTGCAGTAAAGTTTGGACTCTGCTTGATGTGGAGGACTTGTTCTACTCGGTCCCTCACGCAAGAATGTTAGAAGCAGCCAGTGATTGCATAGAGGCTAATGGAACTATGTCATTTCAAAATCGATGTGGTATACCATCCGAATCTTTCATGGAACTCCTTAGGTTCTACCTCACATCTACCTTTGTGACTTTTAGCGGCAATACTTACATCCAAAAGAAAGGGATTAGCATTGGCTCTTGTGTAGCACCTGTCGTATGTGACATTTTTCTTTCCACATGTGACAGGGGAATAGCCCAAAGCCTTCCCACAAACCTTGTAGCACGTATCGTGAGATACGTCGATGACTATCTCGTTTTACTTTCCATCGGACCTGACAAATATGATTGTGCTACATTTAACATCATAAGCAACACTTTCATGACACAAGCTCAAGGACTCAAATTCACACATGAGTTACCTACTAATAGCAAGCTTCAATTTTTAGATCTACAACTGTCCTTTGAAGAATCACACACTTGTTGGACTTACGCACCACGGTCCAAAGAAAGACTCCTACCTTTTGACTCTGCCCATTCTAATATCATCAAAAGTGGAATAGTGCAGAGTTGCTTCAATGCGGCCCTGCACAAGTCCTGTGTGCACACGGATAAGTGTAGTTTCGAAGCACATGTGCAAAAGCTGCAGGATTCTGGATACACCAATTCATTATTGTTTGATGTAGCAGAATGTCTGACTACCCCCAAGGGAAGAGGAAAACGAAATTGCGAGAAGAAAACGCGGCCGGCAGTGATACCCCACTTCCACAACATATCCCAAACTTCAAACAGATAGCCTCAAATTATGAAGTACCAGTGGTAATACCAGCTCCAAACAAACTAAAAAAATTGTGTCCTAAGATTAATTCGTAAACTGAAAATAAGAACAACTGCACCGTCAAGCTTACGCACAAGTACGTCAACGGCAACATCAACGTAGTGTACGAAATTCCATTCACATGTGGGAAAGTCTACGTCGGACAATCTGGGCGCTGTGTGAACGTGAGACTTCGTGAGCATCACCTTTCTCTGCAATCATCACCATCGGGACATCTCGCCATACATGCCCGGGACTGCCACTGCACACCCATATTCCAACAGACTAAGATCCTCAAACATTACCATAAAAAAAAGATCCAGAGAACTCTATGAAGCGACAACCATATTGCCTCTCGGGGGAGCTTGCATAAGCGCTGAATCAATAGCGCTGTCCGAGAAAGAGATGACATACCTCGACCTTTTTTCTTAACGCGGGTCGCTTTAATGTTTTAACCTTATCTTTGAACTGCTGATTTTGTTTATACTTCTGAATTTTTATTACATTCTTTTTTCGCAACTGTCAAGGGGTGCAGTCAGATTTAGTTTAAATTTTTTAATGCATCTATAAACTATAACAATAATTTTCCTTCTTTTTTATCTTCACATGCCTAATTCTTATTTTATATCTTCCTCGGGGAATGCATTAAACTTCTAGTTGGAGTAAGCGCTCTATCCTCTCCCCTCTTCTTTTCCTTGGTGTTTGCGCTTTTGAATTTTTATGCAATGTGTAGCCAACTAACCCAACCGTTAATTTTGACCCCACTGTTATTGGCAGTCGCCAATCTTCCGAACGATAGTGGACGATAGTGGGAAGGCGAGGAGGAAAGGTTTGCTGTTTGTATGGTTGATGCCCTCACTGAAAACGTAGGCGCCCGCAGCAAACTTCACGCTTTTTAAAAACGTGCCCACTTCGTTTTTTTTTTTTTTTTGTCGTGCACGGCATTTGTTTTTTGTTTAGGCAACCCTTGAGTCGTGCGCTAATCAACACGTTTCCAATCAGAAAAGCTAGCTTTCATGTAATGCCGCTTATGTCCGTGCTGTGTCATGAATATACGTCACAGCTCAGGCTCGCATAGAGCTACGCTCTTTATGGTTGGAAAATACCGTCTAGATTTTTTGTCTTTGTAAGAGAGAACAAAGACTTGTTTTAAATTTGTTGATTTACATTACCTCATACGCCTCTTAGGTATTGGATATATAAGGACTAGACCGTTGGGATATGAAACCTAGACATAGACGTACGTGAAATCGCTAGACATGTAACGGAAATAGAATCTACTGCACAACACATTAAAAATATTACAAGTACGACTAAAGTTTAATGTTTTCACCCAGTTGGGGATCTTACAGGCCCATAGGCATAAAATATGTCCACACCTCCTTATTCGCTGACCATCTATCTCAATTGAAAATGCCATGGCTTTCGGAGATCCTAAGACATTTGCTGTAGAGTCTCTGGTTATGAGCACGCATGTTCTATTTAATTTGTTATCTAAATTAATATTAAAAAAGTAATCAAACTTTTGTCCCACAGCATATACTTAAAGTTAACCACCTTTCTTGCTACAAATATTTTCAGAGTATGAAGAACTGCGCCATAACGTGCCGTAATAATGTGACCACCAAAAACGGTTACAACAAAATAAAGGAAAAAATTCACTTCGCTCCATTTGGCTACCCATGCGGGAGTAATGGCGAGGTAGGATATCAATAATACTTTTTTTTTAAGTTTTCAAGCACCTGGGTGGGCATGGTTGTTTCCGATGAGTGCAGAGAAGGGAAACTGTCAGTTAGGGGAGCTACAGTGCCAACAATTTAAGAAACGCGTTAAGTGCCGGGTACTGAACATCTTACCGTTGCTCGGTAGCCAATAAGATCTCGGCATCACTGGTTAAGAACGTCGAAGAGCCGATCACGCTCTCAGAATCAAGACCATAATGGTCCACACCCTGCGATCTTTCAGCTGACAGCAACTCTATGTGTGCTTCAAGAACGGCTTACCAGTATATATTCTCCTAGGGAACATTAAGTAGACAATATTGACAGATATATTTTAGTTAGGTCGACTCTTTAGAGTTGCAAGTAATATCCGGCTCCAATCAATCTTCAGTGATACACAGCCTGTTCTTTTAGGCTTTCTAGATTTGTTTTCAAAAAGGCCGTTTTGCTACAGTAATACAGTCTGCCATCATTAAAAGTGCAAAACTATAATGTCGCCCCAGGGACCTACCAAGTAAACCTGGGTCACCCAGATTGGATAGATTGGACAAAAAAAGCTGAACTTCTCTTTGTTGCACCATCACAGGAAGATAAGCTCCCTTACTCACGATTGATTAGAGGTTTCTTTTTTCCCACCCTCCTCTTCTCTGGAGTTCCCTCTGGCATTGTGGAAAGAGTGAAGGAGTTCATGAGAGGAGCTTACTGTGCAATTTTTAAAACCTACGTTTCTCCGAAACATTTTTAGATATAATTTATGCCTTTTTTCTAAAGGGTTATGGGGCGGGTCAACCAAAAAGATGGTTTTTCAATTTATGGTAAAAATCGGACAGTTAAAATTAGGCATCCAATGTAACAACATAACTAAGCCTCTCACAGCTTTGCAATATAAGCGGTGCATCGATATTTTTTCTTTAGAACTGAGATAAAAATTCATATTTCACATCTAGCTTGAAAGAAAGATACAGATATCAAAAGTTTTCTTTTTAGTATCTGTATCTTTCTTTTCACTGCCCAGTTCTGTCTATCTCCGCTTTCACATTGAACAGAGAGGATCACCAGAACGAGCAGTCTTTCGAACTGCGTACAAGATAAACAATACAGCAGATTGACAAAGCGCCGCTTACCCATTTCAAGCATTCTTAGTCTGATGCTAATTACCAACCACTCTTTGACGTGAAGCTCAAATTAATTGGAACTGTGCTATCTGATGACTCGTTCAAAGCAACCAAACCTATTCGGCATACCACATGTTGCTCGCACACACATTATAACCGGACGGAAAACAAATTGCCCAATCGTCACAAATTGCAAACAGCTCAAACCTACGTAAACGTGATATTGACGCAGGAGGCGCTTTTTCTATGTCAGTATATAGTTCGTATACGTGTATGTTTGTCTTGTCTTAAGTTGTTCGCCAATGTATACACAAATGTACTACAACTAATTGTATTCAGACATATCTTCTTGCTAACCTTGTCAGATATATTTGTTGAATTCTTATTTTTAACGTAAATTATGCTCCAAAGACCGAAACCAGACCAGTACGAGTAATTGAGAGATCCTACTTTAAAACCTCTGCGTGGTGCTCAGAATCGCGTACCAAGCATAAATTGACGGCTGGCTAATGTTCCTCGGTGTCTCGCCACGACAAATTTGAGAAATCTGGGATGAAAATTGTTCCCTCTTTTTCAGCGGTGCTGGTTCGGAAACTGCACAAATATTGACCACGAGGTCTCTTAAACCGTTACAAGGTGGAAACTTTTAGTCTCAAATATCTATGCCTTTCAAGAAGTATTAATAAAAACATTTCTTTTTGTCTTTCGCATTGAGTGTTGTATGAGAAAATAGCCACCATAAATATATGTATTTACAATACCTTTTTACAATAAAATGCCTATCAGAACGTTTTATGTACTTGATTTAACTTTAGCTGCAAAAATAACACGAAACACGAAATACAGGAACTAGACCTAACGGGTCGTTTTGCTTTAATTTTATTAGAATTTAAAATATTCTTAGCGGGAGTCCAGGTCCTGATATCTGCCGTGCTACAAATCAATGAAGAGCGAGAGCACTGTAGCAACTTGTATCAGATCAATCGAGTCAAATCTATTTTATTTATCAATTGCCACACAATGCACAACAGCATGCACATCTAAAGCCTTGGTTTCTGGTTATCGCGTATCTTCTCTCACATGTCAGCATATTTCGTCGCCATTGCAACCCAACATTTTCATCATGTTAAAAAAAGTAAATTGAGCAAGAAGTAAATCGAAAGAAATGCTATCGAATTTGAAAACGTCATAGGTAAATTTAAAATACAAGGTTAGTTCTAGAAAATAAACCCGGTTTTACTTTCTGCACAATAAAACTACGTATCTTAGAAATTTAGAACTTTGTGAGTAAAGCGCATTCAAACGCATTCAAACGCCGCTGTGTGTTGGGACCTTATTTGTTGTCGACACAGTTTATTGCTAATCGCGTTTTAGTGGCGCTGTCACATTACGAAGATCACTAATCGTTGCGTGTCGTTGTAGCGCACCAAGTGAGACAGAACACTGTGAGAGACTGAAAGCAGAGTTCAATCAGCTTTGCTAATCCAAGACCCGACACAAGTGTGGTCCTGCTCGAGGAGTCTCGGTGTGAAAGCAACGCAGTCTTGGGCTCGCGCAGGGACGTGTACCGGTGTTTCAGTACACTACAGGCGCATAAGCGTCTCGGATGAAAAGCTGGATGGATGTGCAGGAAAGATCGCGGCGTGTTAGACGAGGTCTGACAGAAGCTTTTTGACATGAACGCGCAGGAGTACCAGAAACTGCAGGCGTCAGCCTAGAACCATTTCTTCAGCTCCCTTCACGCCTGGAACCAAGAATTTCGCGAAAAACGGGACAAAACACAATGATTCTCCAGTTTATTTTTTTCTCAACCGAAAACAAAAACAGCAGCAGCAAGATCTTATGTTGAAACCATACTAAACGCTTTCAAGTTACACGCCTCTCGGTTCTTCAGTCTTTTCCCTCTGCGCGCCCTGGACTGAAATAATATTTTATTGATATAGTTGTAATTCGTTCTCTAAAAAAAAAAAAAAACATCAAATTTGTGTTGCTAATAAATAAAAGATGACACGAAATTTTTAAGGAACTTACAATAAAAAAAAGAGGAGGTGCGGACTACGCTCATTTCGGCCAATCACCGGACGAGCCTCAATTAATGTTATGGCTCACCCATAAGGTGGATTTCTTCGCAGTCTAGGGCGCCAATCCTATGGGTCCCGGTTCTGGTTCTGTTAAATTAATTTTTGCGACGCGCACGAGCGCCATCGAGGGAAAACTTCGTTAAAATTATCTGCAAGACGCCTGACACCTATATCAGGCATTACCCTGTTGAAAAATCTCGATGATGAAAGATGATGGAAAAAGCCTCATACTGTGGTATTGTGGGACGTCCTATACCTACACAAAATCCGGCTCCACCATAGAAGATTTAGGCGGAACCATACACACGGACGAAACCATGCTGGCGTGTCGTGTTTTGGGACATCCTATGGGGACCTAGTGGATTATGACGGAACCATGCAAGCGCACGGAACCATGAAGGGTGCCGGAACCATACAAGCATAACGTAGTAAAATGACAATTTCTCGACGACACCCGGTCGATCCAATCCCTGCAAGGAGCGACTAACTTTTTCAACTATTCAACCCATCATCCTCTCAGTTATCTGTTCTCATATTCATTAGGGTCCTCATCCCACCTTTTTATCCCTTAATCCTTTCCCCTGTGCAGAGTAGCCAGCTAGGACAAAAGTCCATGCTTACCACTCTGCCTTTCACTTATCACTTTAATAATAATAGTTAAAAAAAAAAAACGTAATATGGGACACCCAATACCAGTGAAAGGGCGATGCCAACATGATGGAGCTATGTGGGAGAATTCACCCTCATCGCTCCACCATACTGGTATCGCGTTTTTTAAAGCGAAAGCATTAATTGTCTCAAGGAGCAACCCGACGTCATCAGCTTTGAAACCATGCAAAACGGCACCTTAATGAAACCACGCTCAAAGCTAGCCAACGGCACCTTTTACACTTCGGTCCCATTGGCCGCTGCGCTTCAGTTTGTGTGATGTAATCCTGACTGTGTCATCACACTGTTGTGTTATCACTGATCACTGCGTTCGCTCGCCTCTTCTCGGTTGTACGGCGCGTGGCAATAAATACGGCGCATGGAGTAAACCAAGGGGTTCGTTCTGCTGTGAACTACGTTACTGTCTGGTCCATCATCGCGCCGCAGGGCACACGACAGTTTGAACGATCGTTCACCCAATGATGCGGCGTGTCCACGAGGCAGCGGTTTCACCGTTCCACGCCCAAAATCAGCTCGATGAACGCCGCAGGTTAAAAAGGGGAGCAAAGATCGGCGTGCGTGCTTTCGCATTCGTAAATAAATTTGCAAATCTAACTTTGGCTAAAAGGATAAATTACCTTCACAAATATATGCGGGGTACTGTTTCACAGCGTCTATTCGTGTGGTTAACAAATTTTGAGGCAAATCGGCGAATATGAAAAGAAAACTACCGAGTACCAAGGAAAGACGAAGGATGCAAACCTACAACAAAAAATTTAGAACTAACGGCAATGGGCAGCGAACTCTGGTGATGTTCTCGAAGTGACTTCCTGCAATGGGCCTGCGCAGATCACAGAACATACCCGCTCAGAGGTTGCAGCCATAAGGTGCTTCATACCATAAAGCTCCAGAAGGAGCTTAAATTGGATGTAAGGCGCCTTTAATTTCTCTGCAAAACGGAGAGTTTAATAGCAAGTATGCATCCACGAGGCGATATATCGTGAATGCGCTGACATTTAAATGCATCACTAAATCAACAAATTGTTACTGTGGCGGGTAACACAAAAAAACGGAAGCATTATTCCAACACCATCCGAGCTTAAATGGGGGGGGGGGGGTGCCACGATTTCCGATCTTCAATCAAAAACTTGTGGGCGTTACCCCCTGACACTTCTGAAGTAAAGAAGAGAAAAGCGATTTCGCCTCCGTCTCCTAGTCTAAAAAAAAAACTATTGACATTTCTAGCACCCCTTAACACACACACAGTCTTCAGGGTCACACCTGGTCGCACTCCTAGTGACGTAACTCGGGGTGCCGTGTAGGTTGCCGTGTGCTCTCTCGGAAGACGCGTGCTCTCCCTCTCTCTGCTGACATTAGCGGGCGTTATTCCGCAGCTTAGAGCCGGGCGAAGTCACGTAAGCTTCTCGCCCAGACTTGTGCTCGTTACTTGAACATTGTAATGAATTACAATTACAAATTACCGGGCTTCAGATGTAATGGATTACAGTTACCAACTACTTTCGCTGAAAAGAAACCGATTACTTTACTCGATACGTTACAAAATATTTTCACTTTACTTTTCCCGTGCACTTATTCAAAAAACAATAAAAAGAATTTTGAAAATTTTCCAAATGTTTCGCAACACTTCTTTTCATTTCTCATTCGCCAGTCTTGTGGTAGTCCTTGTAAAAATAAAACATTGTATTTAAGGGAATGAGTGTAGGTGCACTCCGTTCACCTGTAAGCTGACATGGCACCGAAAACTGCAACCAGCATCCCGCTAGCTTATGGCCTTCAGAAATGATCCCTGCAATTCTGCAGATAAAGCAATTGGTGCGCATGTTCAGTACCAGCGTAAACCTCCGCTACGAGATTTGGAGCTAAAGAAGCGATCTGCGAAAGCTGCATTTTGACTCGGGGGCTTTGCCTGTCTTTCACAAGTAAAGAAAATTTGGTTCTAACGATACAATGTATAGCCAATTCAGAATGCAGGTGTGCCAGCTTACTTTGATGTGTTCCCGTAGATTAGTTTTTTGTTCTTGCTGATGACAATGTTTTATTGGCGAGCAAAGTATGCACTGAAACTCTAGGTTTCCGTTCTCCGTAATGCCCTGAATTTGGAACATCACATTAAGAGATGGCCATGGAGACGACGCACACTCTATGACCGAAAACTCGACCAGTCAGAAACAAAGTGGCGGTTACGGGTTATCGAGCGTTCATCGGTTCTCACTTTCATACCAATATTCGTGAAAGCCTGTGGAGGGGAGAGAACAGAGTGCAAGAGAAGCGGTGGCCATCGGTCTCACAAAAAAATAAAGGATCGCATCACTTTTACAGGTTCACTCTTTCTTTGTCAGGGCTACTTAGATGGCCTAACCCCCCCCCCCCCCCCCCTCTTTTATGTTGACAGTTGACATTTAAGTGAGGAGTGGACTCGACCTCCGTGCCCAGACAAGTAAACCAAAAGAAGTGTCGTCCGTACCCTCGAAGACGATTCTCTTAGCCTCGCGCCGGGCGCTTTTCAGCCGTGCCCCTAGAACGTGCTAAGATCGAGTAGCGCTCATTAAAAACGAAAAGAATTCGACCCCTCGCGCGAGGCTACATCGTCTGTTACGCCAGTTGTGAACCCGCGAAACGAAGGCGTACGGAGCCGCGTTTGATGTCTGTGCAGACGTCCAAGTTGGATAGGGAAAAACGGTGTAAAAGACAAAAAAAAACAAATGAACACGAAGAGCCTTCTCTTTGCCGGGAGAAGAAGAAATACACAATGAATGGTGACGGAGAGCCTACTTGACGTTGTTTCACTTGATATTTGTCTTGCGTGCATTTGTACGTGCCTTGCTCGTTTCTCTAGTGGTTTTGACCGGCCATAACAAGAATCGTGTTTTCTTTTCGGCTGTTCTCCCCTTCCTGACGTTTTGTATTTTGTTGAACTTGCCCTTTTTATGCTGGTGAATGTTCTGCTCGTATGGGCAGTTACTGTATTAGGCTCATATTTTCAAAAAGTAACAAGTAACTAGAGTAATCCGTTACCACTATTTTGTAACGAAATTACATTACAAATTACTTTAAAAAAAGTAACATGGCAATTACAAAAGTACTTTAAAAAGTAACAGATTACTTTTTATCCGTTACTTTTTTGACGGATTACTTCCAAAGCCTGCATGTTCTCGCCGCAGTTCCTTCGGATGCCGGTCGCGGCTGCAGGGGGGGGGGGGGGGGGGGGGGAGTTTGACTTTTGCTTGGCGACTATGCAGCTGAATCGGGACATTTATTAACAAGGGCGATGTTTTCGCTATTATCTGGGACACAATAAACAACGAAAAAAATGACGAGATGAAAATTTTTTTAATCTTAAATCGTTGCACCCCTCCCCCCCCCCCCCCCCCTTTAAAGTTAACCATGGCGGATGCTTCAAGCCAATATTGCGAATTCAGTGCAGAAAGCAAGCCATGTGACCTCCCAGTTGGACGCCACGGTACGTCGAACGTGTCACGTTGTTTTTGCTGCTATGGATTGTAGTGACAAAAGTGGCCGAGCTTAAAAAGTTACGAAGTGTAGATGTTTGCGAGTGGGGCCCTGGCCTAGTCTTCAGCTACATTGCGAGGTAAGTACTCAGACGTTCCAAACGGGATGTTTTCTGCCTGTAACCACACGAACAGCTTGTGCCTAGCGATTGTTCGAGTTTAGTAATGCTCTCGACAGTGTCTTTATTTGACAAGCAACTTTATGAATGTTTAAAATGCAGGGAGACGGCATCTCAATGACTAATGACGTGCGATACGTAATTGAATAATGATATATTAATTAAATGCAAAACAATTATCTGGCAGGCATTATATTTTCCAACAGGCTGGGTCGACTGCGCATTTTGTCGAAAGAGTCGATGCGTGATAAGACAATACAAAGAAAAATATGTCTTAGAATTCCTTTGGCACCCCCTAAAAGAATTGTTTTTGAAGCTGAGGTAAACAAGGTACTTGATTTAAAAAGAGCCTCAGCTGTGTAAAGGCGTATGCACTATAAAGGCACTCGCCTGGCCTTTTCTCCTTAGCTCCGTCCATGTTAAGCCGAGTTAGAGAATAGAAGTTACACGCTGACCGACAGAATGAGAACGGCATAGAGAAATCTCAGTTGTTCCGCCACCAGCCCGCCTGCTGCCTTCCATGACGTTTCGGCGTCTCATAAGCCTCGAGCGAGCCCATTCCTCCAAAACATGCTGAAAAGTACAAGCAGTACCGGAGGACGCCCGGCCCTTCTGTTTTTGTCATTGTCTATTCTACATATTTGCGGTATATGACATATTTATAGTATGACGTAACCTGGTAACATGCAAAAGACGACCTCAGCGAACAGTGGTGTTTCTGTACCAGTGCTAAAATAGGATGTTTATTGTGTAAATATACACGTTTCTAAGGGATAAAAAAAGTATTTGGACAAAAATAAAGCTTCTTGAACGTAATATTTTTGCCCCTTTTCATTGCATTCTACGGTTATCATACCTGCAGCATGACTTAACAGGGCCGTGATGTGTTAATGAAAAACATTTTTTTAAAATAAGTCAAGTCTGCTTAGAGCGAAAATGAGATGAAGGCAATTGTTCGTTTATTAAATTAGATTTGAGTCTTTAAGGTGACAACTTTTGCAATAATGTTTCTCGCATATGAGGAATAATTTTAGCTTGATAGCTTTAGGAAACAGAACATGTCCACATACGCTAGGCAGCTTCAGCAAAATTTGGTTTAGCCTTGGTATAAACATTTGGCCCTCAAAAAATAAACACCACTTCCTTGACTCGTCTAAAGTTCCGGACACTGTGAATCAGCACCCGTTACCGTGGCCAACACCCCAGGTCATCGTCGCAGCAATCAGGGTCCCATCCCGAGGAAGATACACCCATGACGACCACAACAGTCTCCTGTCCATCGAAAATGTCGTCCATGGCGTGGTCAACATTCTTAAGTACCGCTTCCTTATCAACCACATGCCGCACAAAATTTGCTAATTTCTCCGCCGTTACTTGATTAATAGCTTCTTCCACGAGAGGTCCCAGTTGGGCCACATTGATGTCCTTGTTAAGGAACGCAACATAACCCTTCATGTCGCCCATGACAACTCGATCGGGTTTAACTGGCAATGGTAAGGTGGGAGTCTTAAACGGGTACTACAACCAAATTTCGGCGCTTATTTTTCGGTCTAAACGTTTTCAAAGGATTAGTATCACATCGGACAAACTGATATCTTGTTATAAAAGACACGAAAAGAAATTTTAAAACAAGTTAAACGATTAGCAAAGAGCACCTGGTGGATGCCGCTAAAGCCCCATTTTTAATGTCCGTCTAGGAACCTTGACAGGTAATGACGGTAACTTTTCCGCCAAGAACTTTACGTGCTTTTAACCTGACATCATCCCGACAGCTCTACGTCCAGCAAAAAAGAAGAGGGGAGGGAGGAACACCCCACTCCACGGGACTCTTTTTTTGTGTCTCCCGGACGTTGCTATACTACCGCTACAAGAGTATAGAAGGTTAACCCGTCACTCAAAATTTACACAAGCAGATTTGCGGTTAGTTGCGGTAGCCCGGAGTTTGGCGTGCTTCGACCACTTCGGTGGCTGGAACGGCTAGGGCATCCTGACGACGTCAGCCTAGCCGCAGCTTTGCTCATCTCGAGGCAGTCTACCACACGATTGGGCCGGCTGTGACGTGCTCTCCACTGGCTGCTCTCCGAGCGCTTGCCAGAGTGGACCGTATATTGCAAAAAGAAAAGCCGTCAGGCTCAAAATACAAATTTGCGATTGTTATTTACGGATATTGTGGATCACATTCAGCCTATTTCTGAACATGACAGGTATATTCCAAATTCTGTTGAAGTATCCCATTTAGACAGTGTGGCCGGCTGCAGCAGCAATCGTTTCAATCCGGTACTTTTTTTCGGCGTGCTTGGTCATGGCCACAATCTTCAACCGCTCTGCCTTGATCTTGCCCGGGCTCCAGGCCGCCCCGTTTGCTGACAGCTACGCCTCACTGTCTTTCTTGAGAGTTGACATCCTCGGCATTTTCCCCAGCTTCACCGAATGTTTTGGGAGCGCATAATCTCTCACTACCACACTCGCTAGAGGTAGCAGGTGGAGCAGTCTGTCGACGAACCACTTTTCGCAGTGCTTTTCGCCCATATTTTCATGGCAGTCACCACTTACCTTTTTTTGCGCGGTACGCTTCCCCCGCAACGTCAAGGAACCCGTTCTTGTTGACAACATGGGTGACGATCAGCCTCCCACCTTTGCCACTGGGGTTTTTAAACACGGTGGAGAGTCCGGAGCGCTTGGCCTCAAGCGCACCTATCACGGTCACGACGGCTCAGACTGTCGAGTGTGTCTGCCTGGCGTTCACCCACGTATCATCAGTGTAGAAAATGGACCGACCCTGTCTTCTAAACACCTGCATCTGTCGCAGGTACTAGCACCGCCACAGCACAATGTTCGCTGTCTCGATCAGATGTCAGTTGCGAAAGCGGCGCTTAAATCTAAAACATAGCTTTTCGAGAATCCGATGGAGGGTTGCTTTAGACAGACCTGGTAGGTTGACGTCGTCGCCGAACCTTCGCTTAATCTTGGCGATCGTCGAAATTTTGTTATCAAGGAAAAAACCGTGAACAATTCTTCTTAGAACTCCGAGGTCAAAATCGTCAAATTTCGTTTTTCTCGCGCGGCCCTTCGCTGCCCGAGATGATTTTGTTGGTGAGACGCCTTGCCCCTCGCGTTGTACTCACTAGCCTATTTGTAGAGAGCTGGCTTGCAGACACCGCTCAGCGCTGCCGCCCTTCCGGAGATGGAATCGGTGCTAGCACTTTTCACGCTTTCTTTCTTTAGCTTACCGAGCACGTTTAAAGCTATCTGCTTGGCTGGCGTGGGATAAAAAATGCTTTTCCGTGATAGCGGCTCGGGGGAGAGCCGATGTCAGCCATGGCAGCCATGGCGGTGAGAAACACAACGAAATGCGTCTTCCGCGGCACCCCAAAACGGTCTGTCGACGGATCTCTATCTTGGGGTATATCCCCTTCAACAAAATATTTTTTTTTGCGTTTTGGCGACGCATTTTTTTAACCCGCGCTGAAAGGTTTGCGCAGATTCCAACGTCGGAGGCAAATTGGCCACTTAGCAGCAGAACTATAGTCTTTAACGAAAAACAATATTGAGACAATTAACACTTTATTCAATTAAAAAAATAATTTAAGACCTTTCTAAAAATACTTTTTTTAATATTTTTTCGCGCCTAAATTGTCAGACACCGAAAAATATCGAGAGAAAACCCGACTACAACTTTGCACTATGTTCTGGTGCGGACTGCGCGAGCCTGTTGACACGTCGTAGCTTCCACTCTACTGCACAGTTTTAGGGAGACAGAGTATTATAATGAGATCGGTCTATTTTAATTCTTGTGAGCAGAGTCGATCACTGGCTAGGGAATTTCTCACATTCACCCCGTAAACGATTGGGCGTTGGGTCAAGGCAAAGGGACAAAACGACAATATTTTCAGCTGTTTTTTTCCCTCCCGTACGCTGTTGAGGGAAGATAAGCACAAATGAATTCTGTGCAGAACAGGCATGCACATACGGTTTGGCCGGTGTTCAGCTTTACCCGTTTTTGGTCGCAGCGAATAAAATTTGGTCAGTCCTAATTGGGTGTCCGGTTTGGCTTTCGTAAACAGCTGGTAGGCTTCTCGGATGTAACTGGTCATTAGCACGTGACAAAGGCTTGTTGTTTTCCACCCTTCAGAATGTTTACAAAGTCCTTTTTGTTGGAGCTCTGCCGGAACAGTCGAAATCATTGTCGTTGTAAAACCGCGTGGCTGACTGCACCATGTCCTCGTCTATCTTAGCGCCTTGGTATGGGTCGAGACACTCTTATGCTTCAAAATGTTCACGAAGTCCCTTGGACCTTTTTAGGTAATAGCTCAATGCCTCCGGAATTAAACGTTTGACCTCGTTAAGAGTTACGCTTCACGGCGCGAGCGTCAGCAGCTGGCATCTCTCCTGATAAGACGGTGCTTTGACAAAGGCTTTTCTAAGCTTTGCTCACCACTCCTCACAGTAAAGGCAGAAGGGTTCAGTGACAGATTTTCATTCACTTGTTGCCGGACTATCTGTCGTAGCCAACTTTGTGCGGTCTGCTCCACGACCCTTGAATTTCCCGCTGTCTTCTTGCCGCATAAGAGTGACGGCTCTGATTTAAAGGCAGACGGCATCCGCAAGGGTGTTGTGTCAAGCCCTTCTTCAGATATGTTTTCGTTAATGTCATCTACTACTTCATGTTCTTCAGTGAAGCTTGCCGGAGAGCGTGAAGATGGGTCACTCATTATACCGGCAGAACGTCGCTCACCGGTGCGTCAAAAACAGTTCTGGCAGAGCATATCCGTCGACGGAACAGCAGCAGCTTTGGTAGGAGGCAGGATTCTTTCCAATGCATATACCTTGAGGTCGGTTACTGGCCGAAAATATCGGTTGCGGTATATCACTCGCTAATGTCCCTCAAAGCAGTCGGCATTTCCTCTTGACGGTAAAAACTGCAGCCATGACTGAAGCGTGGACGAGCGAAATTCGAGGGACCACATACTCCCTAGTTCAAACCCATGTGTTAGTTCTCGCCGCGTTTTTTTGCGTGCTTATTATCTCTCTTCTTCTATTTTTGACTTCCTATGGATTTAGTATTGACGATTATGTGAATTTAATAGCTGAAAAGAATCACGGAGGAGAAAGGCGCTGTATAACTTTTCATTAAAAAAATAAAACCCTGGAATAAAAATTAAGCAATCTGATTGGGACATGCGTGTCAAAAGATAAGTTTTACGCTGAAAAATATGGAGCAATATTGACGGTGAAAGATTTATTTGACATTCTGCGGGCGAAGCCTATGACGTCGTGGATCATACCGGAATGAGCATCTCGGTCGTGAAGGCGAAGCCGATCCACCTCTCCTCCACGCGCCCGAAATACCAAGAGAGAAAACAAGTGGAAAGGGAGTGACTGCCAACTGAGTCGCATCTCGCGCAACATTGCCTTTTGTTTTTTCTTCTATTTTTTCGAGTAAAATGATTTTTTGACACGCGTGTCCTAACCAGATTGTTAAAAAAAATTGTTTTTTTTTCAGGGGCCCTTTAAAGAAACAGAAGTAAGATAAAAATAGAACCAGGGGATAAACTAGGACAGCAAACATCACGAGAAACGTACAAAATTAGATAGACGAACTTAACGAGATAAACGCCGACAAAGGGTTCCTTTTAAGTGGGGTGCTTGCGTGCCCCAGACAGCAGTTTCGCCGGGAACTGTTAAAAAAAATTACACCATCTTCCCGAGGGGAACCATGGGGTGATGCGGAGCATCGCGGATCGTTATTAACGGTGTTATTAACGGTATAATTAACGGTGTTAGTAACGCTGCTGAACTTCACGGTCCCGAACCTCAGGTTCTGCTGCTCGACGTTCTCAAACCGCCGCTGCTTCAAGTTGTCGTAGTTCAGCATCCGCCGCTCGACGTTGACGAATGGACGCCGCTTCTCGTTGCCGTAGTTCAGGGTCTGCCGCTCGCTTCAAGCGTTTGCGCTCAGCGTCGCGTGCCCTTCGCTGCTTTGTCTTCAGTGGACGTTGCTGTTAGTTTGTGGGGTGGTACTGACGCTTGCTTGCGCTAACCCACTAAACGACGGGACTGTTGCTTCCACCACACTTCATCGTAAGAACGGAGTGAAGTGGAGTCAACAGCGGTGAACTGAACGCGCGCAGCGCGCTACCGCTGCTTATATTCACACTTGAAGGAGAGAAGACTAGAGGAGGGGAGTTGCGCGCGCGGTGTGAGTAGAAGCGAACGCACGCGAAGTGCACGCAGCTGGTAGAGAGAGAGAGTAACGCGCAGCTGTTGGAGAGAGGGTGCGAGGAGAGTTGCGCATGCGTAGTGTGAGTGCGGACTACGACGCCGCGGGACATAGACCCGAGCAAGAGATGCTCCGCATCTAATATACGTAGCGGCTATGATGACATATGCATTGCGACCCATGCGTCAATATGGTTCCGCGCATTCATGACATCTGCATGATAAAGTCAAATGTCGGCTCTGTTCGTCTCCTCTTCTAGACAACCTTGACTAAACGGAGCCAGGCAAAGTTTGCGCAGTGAGGTTCTATGGTGAGAGGAGGACAGTCGGAAAAGGCGAACCGGTCCGGTACACAGCCTCGGTCGGAGGTACGAAGTCAACAAAGCTTATCGCAGGGCGCAGTCTGAGACCATCATTGATCTCCCTCGCGCTGAATAAAAGGGACCAGGAATTGAGTCAGTTTGATTAACAACAGGGTGCTACTTACAAGATGATTTTTGATACCCCGTTGGATGTAAAAAAAAAACTGTCTGTTTAAAATTTTTATTTTTTTTTTATTTTGAACACCACTTTTTTGACAAAAACATTAGGTGATTGTCAGAAATATTTTGTTTGTGATTTGTTGAACCCTGTAAACAAATTACAACCAGATATCCAACATTCTTGGTAAAACGTCGGCTGCTGCTTTCGGAAGCTTTAGGTTTTTACTTCCAGCTTCGCTCCTGTTTGTGTTTTATAGAAAGTGGGGTGTCGAGAAGCTTCTTCAAGCCCTAATATTTTAAGGCAAAATTATAGATATAATAAAATTTCAATCACTGTTAATTCTATCTATAACGGCTTTTGCAATAAGGTGTTAGATTTTTTTCAGAAACCAGGCTATCGTAAATAGCATAGCTTTCCTATGTGCAAGTTCACTTAATCGCACTCTGTTTCAGTGATTTATTTGGTAAGAACATTCGCCCGGCAAATCTCGAAGTAAAAAGTCTAGCACGGGCTGCTCTGAGACTGCAGGTTCAATTACTGTTAGCATAAATGCTTCATTTTGCCCTCCGTAACGTGCCTCAGATGTCGCAGGAGTTGTTATGAACATATTTAAGAGCAAACTTATCACGATAAACTGGCTTCTTAAACCATCTGCTATTAATGATGCCGCCAGTACCATTCCTGCGAAGCCAGCATAGTTGAGCTAAGGATTGAGTGACGGGCTTAAAATTTGAATATTTAACCTGTTGTCGCCAAAATATAACAGACACTACACCCAAGACTTAAATACTTTATTCCTGTGCCTAATGGGCTATGAAGTTCAAGTGAAAAAAACAAAAAAAAAGCCTTTTTTTAAACATTGGCCTCCAAATTTGCATATTCTTAATTTTTGTACACATTTGGGGCGAACAAGTTTGCCTTAAAGGGATTGTCCGGCGAAAACCGGAAGTAGTTAACCTTTTGTGCTGATTACGTAGAGGAGGCCTCAATATACATGTTTCTTATTTTTATTTCACTATATGATGCTCCACTATTCGTAAAAACTGATATAAGAGTAGATACGATACTGCACATCAAATTTCGCCGATATCAATGGCCGTCACCTGAAGCTGCTACGTGACGTCACGAAACACAAGAAATCGTCGCATGTAGGCTTGCGTGTAGGTATCGCAGGCTTTGGAAGTCAGTCGTCGATCGGTATTTTATATTTTGTTTCTTATTATATGGCCTGTTAGGCTGTACCCTGTCGAAATACGCCTCTTGTGATGAAATTCTGACGTGTGTGGGGAAAAAAAAGACCGCGTCTCTTAGCGGGATATTACTCGAAAACAGCCGTGTGCTTCGAGCGAAGAAACGTTGGAGCGAAGGAGGTTGGAAAAATATGCTGTACCTGCAGTTTTCGTGCACACGCAACGGCGACGGCGACCGATCGAACGAGGAACGCTTGCCAAGAGAAGGATGCAGGTAAGAGTGCTTTTCGTAGCTCTGAAAAAGCAATCAACCATCTTCCCAAGTACTCGTTTGAGAGGTTTTTGCGTGAGCTGTGGGAGCATGCAACGCGAACGGGAATGAGCGCAGTAATGCCCCCTTGAACGAGCGCTTCTGCTGTGGGAGTAGACACCAGCCAAGCCAAAAGTATAGGTGAAGGAATCAGCGTGGAAGCTTTTGACCTCGGATGGCAATCTTCATAACGGACGAACGCTACGATGACAGCACGGTGACGAGGATTTTATGGTTTGTGGAGCTCGGTAACTATCTTGGGGGAAAGCGCGTACGCTTTTCATTCAAACTTATCGTTCAGTGGCTTCACGGCAGACATTTTACTTAGGATTGAGTGATTTACAAAGCTATGTGCGTCGTTTTATTTTCAATAGCGACTAGCCCGGTCGTTTCTAATGAGACAGAGAAATCGGCTCACAAGCGTCAGAGCATGAGTTCTTGAAATATATATTGATAAAAATAGCACAACTATTCACCGAAGCTTGACTCCCTGACATATCATCTACTGCCATGTCAGGAGGGTGCGCTCTGTCTCTGCAACGAATATTGAGAATGCACGGAGAGAAACCTGAAAATCAAAAGAGACGCATATATTTAGATTTTGCCGGCAGCCGGCACGGCAGCCCATGAAAAAAATTGCTGGCAGTGGTTCCCCATTGGCTGGTTTTAATTACCTGACTACTGTGGGCATAATGTTGCGGTTGATAATTAGGGTTGTTCGTTTTCGGGTGAAACCCGATTTTACCCGATTTTTACACCCCTAACATGTTTCAGGAGAATTGGGTTAAACACAATTTCTCCCCGAAGTCCAGAACCACATAACCAATCTATTTATTTTTACGCCACACGGAGTTTGCGGTGCACACACGCTATCTACCCTACCTTGGGACAGCAGTGACCTATAGTTCATTTCGCAGGCTGCTTGCAGCACTGTGGACGCTACACGGCTCTCAACGAACCGCCCACCTACATTCTACAGAGGCCGAACTCACCGCGACATTCTACAGAGGCCGGCTGAAGAAAAGCGACAATAGGCGTTGGGGCCTCGGAGGGACATTTCCGTCCCCTCACCGTGCAGTTGGAACCGGCTCGGCACGCCACATAGCTTCGGCCCTTCTGCACGCAGCTTGTGAAATGCACTATCAATCCCTCTTCGACCGCTGTTAAGTGTCGACGCCCAGCAGGGTCTCGGGTAGCATGGCCGTCTCGCTGGCGGTCTCCCTTTCTCACGAACAACGTTCGAGCCAGTCAGTTCTGTAAACAGATCGGGACGACTTAACAGGTTTATTCCATAGCGAAATATCTGATCGAAGGTGACCGTCCATCGAACGGTCGGGGTTCTTGTTGACACCTGAGGGGGAGGAGGATTCCGTGGGCGGTGCTTCCCTTGAAGCGACGGACGTCAGTCGGAGCTGGAAAACCCTGATGTCCTTCCGATTACCAGCTTAAAACAGATCCCCAATTTTAACACGTTGGCATTAAGGAGCTCGTGATACCCTCCAATAATAATTAAAAAAAAACAAATGTTTTACTGAGTACATTTGTAGATTTAACCCGAAAAAACCTGAATTTCGGAATGTTTCCACCAAAAACCCGATTTCTCCCCGATTATCAGCGTGAAAAATAGCTCTCGATTTTTACTCCCCGAATTTCCAAAAAAATATAAAACCCGAAAATGAACAACCCTATTGATAATGTGCCGGTAGCAAGCAAAAAGAATGCCGGCTGGCAGCTCTGGTGAAGATTTTCAGTAACACTCATTCATTCTTTGCGTGTATACATATCATGCCAGTTTGCTTACTGGGACTGTGTGAGTTTCCCAAAAACACAACATTCCAAGATAGTGTATTTATCTTTCACTATCAATAAAATATAGAAGTAGAAAGGCGGCAAAGGTCAGCAACACAACGAAGGTTAAAACTTGCTCATGTGTGTATTTTATGGGTTTATATTTATTAGGCCATTTGGACAGCGTGAGTATTCTGTCACAGCAGAGGATCATCTCTTACACGCTGTAGATAGAAACAAATTGACGTAGTGCATACGACTGCTATCCTGGGGCTTCTACCATTTGCAACACAATATAGTACACAAATTAGCGATCACGAGTGCAATGTCTCCGCACACGAAGCTCGCAAATTTGTGGTACACTAACCTAAGCCCCCCATGAACTGAGGAGCAATGTAATCTAAGTCCCAACCCAAACCGCCCCTCCTCCCCCCCTCCCCCAAGAACCGTAGTACTGTAACACAGTTTTAGACAAACCACAAGAGGCGGCAAAACCCAACCCGCAGGTATTGCTGCCCGACCAGCGACAAGGCCAGCCGGCCAATAAGAGGGCACTGATGTTAGTTCATTTAGTGCAAAGGTGCAGGCGAGCTGGATAAGAATGAAGAGTAAAAATCCATTTGAGAAGGTGAACCAGCGAGAAACACAAATCTGCAAAAAACAGCCGGCAGTTTTTTTTAACCCAAGCTGCTATGCCGGCTGCTGGCAGAATATGCACTCCCAATAAAGATTAATGTTACCTTGATTGTGTTTCCATGTCAGCAGTTTGTTGAGGCTGTTTTCCTCGAAGGATTTGAGAATGCATTCCCAGACATTGGACACCCTTCGATAACTTGTTTTTAAGTTACAAAATCAAGCAGCTGATGGTTGTGATCCCACGCACTGCTCTTCACCAGTTGATTTAGCCAAGGTTAGTGGCATATGGAGTACTCTTGATTGATGTATTAAAAAGTAATGTGCAACGAAACTCAGTAGTTTCAAGGTAATAGCAAATGACAAAATAGAGAGCTGGGCGATTTGGTATGAATTTATTCTGGCTGCAACGCAAAAGACGTGGATTGAGGAAGAAGACAGGACCAGCACTGCCGTGTCTTCTTCCTCCGTCCTCGTCTTTTCATGTTGTAGCCAGAATAACAAATGGTTACAAATGATCTAAAGCTAACTATAGCCCTTAATGACAAAGGAAGTTTGTTGTCAAGTCATTGGGAGCCAGGTGGTAAGCGTTTCGATCCTGGCAACCAGAAACACATTGGCTCATTGTTGCTGGTATTGGCCCCGGTTGATGAATGCGTTTTTGTTTTCATAAAAGAGTTGCATGCGAGCAAACAAAGAATTTTTGTAAAAACAGCGGCTGGTTTCAGGTGCTCGGAGGCTGATGCTCCTACAGTTGAAGCTCACTGGCCCAACAAGAACATCACTCGACTCGTCCTCTTGCACCAATGGATGGCAGCTGCAGTTTGGATGGCTACGCATGCTACTCCTTGCTGTTGGAAGCAACCCAGGAAGGTAGAAGACTTTACTGAGTAAACATTTTGTAGTTAGTAGCTATTACGCATTTCCGAGAAAATTCCACTGCATTCTGCTCGACACTATGAATAAACAAGTCACATTCTAGGCTCATGGCACTGTGCTAAACTTGTCTGTATTCTTGATAGGCTGCGTACCACCTCCATGGTGCAGCCATGCACACACTAAATAGCTCCACTCTAGCGGGCATTTTTTTCTGAGGAGCGCTTGACTGGTGGGATACATTTGTATTACTGCTGATCTCGGGACTCGCCCATGTGAGGAAGACGGAGGAGCCCATCAGCGCAAGTCAACTGCCTATATCTATATCTTTGTCACCGTAGTCTCAGTGAAAGGAGGGAGAGGATTCTGGAAAACAATCAAGCTCAGAGATCACTATTGATAGGGCCGGATAGTATAAATAAATAAAAATAACTACGAGCCATTTTTACAGCACTTTGATCCTGTCTGCTTCATGTGGATGAGTCCCGACGTAAGCAATGGTTATAACAAGGGTTCCGCGTTTTCGGTTTCTGTGTTTTCGAAATTCGGCATACTTTTTTGGTGTTTATTTGAAAATTCAATTTTCGTTTTTGTTTCGGCGTTTATTTATGCCCACAAAAGTATCGGCTTTTTTCGGTGAATATAAAATAAACACCGATGAACACGGATCAGATTATCCTTGTAGCTGAGATATTTGCGATCACTAAAAGAATAAAGGCACAGATACATTGAAAAAGAGAGGGACACTTTATTTGGCATATGTGTGCAACTGTTACAGAAACAAAGAAACACAGAAGTACAAACAGGTCAGATGTGAAGCCTATGCCCAAAATCATGGAACTTCACTTTTTGTATATCAGGATTACCGTGATTTTATTATAGTACACACACACATGTACTTTCCCAGGATCTCCTCATTGATCCGCACTCTTTCATTCCTTTTAATATGACACTGACCTTCAAGAATGCCCTCTCAACGCTGACACTACTGGCAGGTTGAGGAGATGAAGCGCTGCCTGAGCCAAAATCAACCAATCAACCGATTGTGACCACCAAAAGAGACACGTTGCGACGTTTTGAATCACAACACAACATGCAGAGCTTGCATCTAGTCAGTCTTCCTTGCAACGAGTTTGAAAACACGCTCGTACATGGCAAAGTCATGGGGCATTTCGGACTTCACGTTCCGTCGTTCACGCGATCGATATCGACGTTTCAAATCACCAAAATTGCCAGTTCCGTGCCGATACGTGTGCGTGACCCACGTGCTTTTGGTGTGTGGGCCCGTACACGCGTTTGCGGCGTAATCCTTCGGTTGCTGCGAATTTTCGTGTATTTATTGTACACTGCTTGCCTTCGTGTGCGCATCTCTCTCATTCTTGTAACTATCCCTGCTTTGTTTGTGTGCCTGGCGTGAAGTGTATGTCTGTCTTTTTCTTTTCGTTCGCTGAGTAAGCTCGTGTAAGTATCCTTCCTGCTGGCTCCAGTTCGTGTTGGCGTCTTGCCCGTGTCGCTTTGATTACAGTTCAGGTCGCCTGTTCATGGGGGGCGGCAAGCGGTGGGCGTCGCGCCGGCACAAGACGAAGAACAACTTTCGACGAAGTGGAAAGCTGCCGAGAATCAGGTGGGTGGCACGTACTATTACTATAGGATATTGGCGTTTCATGATCCTTTACATGCGTAGTAAAACTAGTCCATCTCTTTATGCCTCGCATCTACGTCGCATGATGACGTCGAACACCGGTCTCCACCATGCTGGTGGTTGACTCGACGGCCCTTCGACTGTAGCAATTACACCGTACCCCGACGATCGTCCGATCGTTTCGTCGGCATGCCCCCCGAGACAGAGTAGTCGTCAAGTTAGAGAATGTAGGAGCGGCAGAAAAGGGATGCGGACGCATTTCATAGCGGCGAGCGACGGCACTTTACCGTTGTTTACGTTTGCGCACGCCTTTGCAGGAAGGCACTCACTTGATCGAATGACGTTTTAGCGAACGTCCACGTTTCACCGAATGACATCGGCTTTTGCTCGTTCGTGGTGTATATGGCCTTTGGCCTTCGTTACATAACGCCGTTTCCACGCTTCGAGCGCGCCTTCGAAGCTCCCTGCCGAGTCCGGGCGAGTGTCGCGCCGCGAGCCCGGCCAGACGGAGCGGTCGGCGGCGGCTCCCCCGTGCAAGTTCGCCGAGACGCCGCCACCGGGTCATCGGTTTGAGCCGTCCGCGAGACGGTAACCTTTGCAAGGAGCAAAAGCATGCAGGCAAGCCGGTTAGGAAACATCCTAGTACAAACCCTGAGACAATGGGAGTTGTCTTATCCGTTATTTCAATTATCCTTGTCTCGGGGTTTAGATTATGACGGTAACATTGCGTTGTTTACCAGTATTTCGCAAAATCGTAACAATTTTTTCTACAAGAGACACCTATACTACGCGTCACTAGTTGTGTGCAGTGCAGGCGAAGCCAACGCCAGTCGAAGACAGGAAGGGCGATCACTAGGAAGGCGGAACGGGAGAGGATGGCACTGAAGGGTGAGGGGAGAAAGGGAGAGCACTAGGAACGTTAGAGAGGAGAGGAGGTTTCTCTCTTCTACCCCAGCCTTTCTAGTGCTTGCCCTTTCTCCCCTCTCTTGGCGTTGCCTTCGCCTGTACTGCACGTAACTAGTGACACGGAGTATATAGCTGCGCGTCAATCTAAGGGGCGCGGTTTTTTCTTTCTTTTTTTAGCGGCATGGCAACTTTTCGCGTCAAAACTTCGTCGGTGGCATTTTGAAACCTTCTGCTCGCAGCGCAATCGCACCAATGCCGAAAACTTTCGCCCGTACTGGATAAACATCATTTTGAAACCTTCTGCTCGCAGCACAATCGCACCAATGCCGAAAACTTTCGCACGTACTGGATAAGCGTCATCATTCTAAGCTCAGCACGTTTTTCCAAGTTCACGTGTAACACAGCTAGGTACCTTTGTTGAAAATATGGTGCATGTTAGCTCATGTTCCGGCCGTTAGCGGCATCCTACGCCTTGGTAAGCGCATCCACGCGGTGGGGAGTCAACCGCCAGTATGGTGTGGGGACTCGTACTTCCCTGGCGTGACGTCACTTGCACGGCATTTCTGAACATAGCTGAGGAGGAAAATACGCCCAAAAAAGTTGACTATTTAAAACCATCCAGATTTAATAGGTTGGGACATCGAAAACATTCAAAATGTTGCAATTTTTACATTCGACCTTGAAGGAGCTAGAAAGTTCGGAATGATTTTAATCCTCGTTACAAAAAAAAAGTGCAAACGACAAATTCTGACTTTTAGAATTGTGTAAAGCTCCGAACTTCACAAATTAGCCAAGGCGATGTTGAAAATTGTGAACTTCACTAATTCAAACCTAGGTGCTGGTCGAAAGTTGCGAAGTTTGTGAGTTATTTCAAAAATTTAAAACCCTTGCGAACTCGTACACTGGGAGGATGACTACCACTGACTCAGCACATATTAATGCATGATTGTTGTCAGGCTATTCTAACGTCATGTTCATTTTCAGTGTTTTGACGTCACCGTTGGACCTCACGGAAAATGGTGCTGCTCCGGAACCCGATCCCTGCGGTAGTTCGACAGGGCTTGAAAAAGGGCCTGCGTTGGAAACTGCTGTGTCCAGTGCGTCGGTTACGTCCAGCCCCTCTCACCCTTTGCTAGTGGAAAACAGTGGTACCTCACCAGGATTCATCCAAGGGGAGCCTGCAGTGGAATCCGGTGGTTCAGAATGGGGACCAGATGAAGAGCTACCTGACCTCATAATCGCTGCTGCGTCGGTGCCAGCTCCTGCACCTGAAACAGCCACGATTTCAGGAAGGAGGATTATATCTCCAGATCACTTCATTCGAGCGATACGTGACCTTGACAGGCATCACTGTCCATCATCCGATGCAGGGAAGTTTGTCTACAAATGTGAAAGACAAGTGGGACTCTGGTCAGAATTCACATTCTCCTGTGATGAATGCCATGAAGTCAAGACTGTCACCACCGACCCAATTGTAGAGCCAACATCTCTCAAGGACAAGACCAAACTTGGTGTTAATGATAGTGCTGTGTGGGGCTTCACAAGCATCGGATCCGGTTACGCCAATCTTGATGAGGTGTTGTCTGTCTTGGAAATACCTTTAATGAGCAAGGGTGCTTACTGCAGGCGTGAAGAATCTCTCGGCAAGGTAAACTACCCTGCTACTGATTACTACCCACCATATCCAATAAGCATGGGTTTAGAACTCTAATTAGAGCACGGCCTCAGGAAATTGGGAATCGCCCTCTTCACTTCAGGAAAAATGTTTCCAATAGCATTGTGTTTCACTTTTCTACAATATAGCAGGGCCACTACAAGAAGTACAGTGATACTCAAAAGTAGCGGGTGAAAGAATGATGTTCTCATTACTGTGCAAGCAAGTGAATCATTTTTGTCAGGAAACAGTTATCAAAGGCACCTTGATAATATTTGCTTCACACAACAGGAAATCATATGCAATGAGGCTTCAATTATCTAGTAGCCATCCAGTGGGCATGAAAGTTTTGAAAATCTTGTGTCTGAAACATAATTTGTGTTTGAATGGCCAGCACCTCCACTATCCTGGGTACTTAGTATGAAATTGTGAGAACCATATAAATATGGCCTGACTAGATGTGTCTGCTTGCAAAGACGCTGCTCAGCGGTTTTTATTTTTTTATTTTTCAGAAATGGCAAGAACTTCTCTATGATGATATGCTCCAGGCAGGCAAGGAGGAGAAGCGTCTTGCTGAGGAAGCTGGCCACATCTCCGAAGACGGAACACCTTACATCACTGTTGTTGTTGATGGGGGATGGTCTCACCGAAGCCATGGCCACAGGTACTCTGCCAACTCTGGCCTTGCAGTGATTATTGGTGCAAGAACAAAGAAATTACTGTACCTAGGTGTAAAGAACAAGGTTTGTTCAACATGCGACTTCTACAGCAGAAAAGGACTTCCAGCAAAGGAGCATATGTGCTACAAGAACTGGGACAAGAGCTCTTCAGCCATGGAGTCTGAAATTATTGTGCAAGGATTTCAGCAAAGTGAACAGATGCATGGGGTACAGTACCGCATTTTTATTGGAGATGAGGACTCTTCAGTGCACCAGCAGGTGTTGTCTCGGGTCGACTATGGGGCGACTATAGAAAAGCGAGAATGCGCCAATCATGTGGTCAAGTGCTACACCTCGCGTCTCTATAGTGTAGCCAAGGCAAGCAAAGGCAATTCCCGACACCTGAGTGGTCCAAGGATTAAACGTATCAAAAATGGAGCACGAAGAGCAATTGCCCACTATGCCAAAGAACTCAAAAACTTTGAAGGAACTGAAACTGAAAAGAAGCAGAAACAAAGGGAAATTCCAAAAGAACTTGCTGAAGACTTGATCAATGGTCCTGGGCATGTGTTTGGATCGCATAAAAATTGCAAAGCATACTTCTGTGACAAGTCCAAGGGGGACAACGTCTTCGACCAGATACCCGATGTTCTCAGAATTCAGATCCTCGCTGCTGCTAATGGAATTTCAGACAAGTCTTCTCGTCTCATCACTGATGACACAAGCAACCTTGCAGAGACGGTCATGTCTCTTGTTGCAAAAATGTCGGGGGGCAAACAAGTGAACAGAGGTCAAAAAGGCTCCTACCAACATCGTTGTCATGGAGCAGGACTTAGTTTCCAATCTGGGAGTCAGTGGCATTATGCTGCTAAAAAGAAAATGACAATGAAGAGCCCATCTGCACCACTGAAAGCATACACACAGAAAATGTCCAAACTGCGGGATGCCAGAGTGCTCAGGAAGAGACGATTAGCTGAAGAATTTTCTCAGCTGGGACCACAACCTAAGAAGCCGATGCCCAAAGGGTCAGCTCAACACCATGGACCAGCCTGTGAGAAGCCTGATCTGCCACCTGAATTGTTCAGGGAGAGGCTTGTCCTCACTCTCGAGAGCTTACAAGTGAGTGAAGCTCGACGCAGTGAACTTGAAATTGCAACAAGGGGGCAATCTACCAATGCTAGGTGGCATGCTGAAAGGAAGACGCGGCTCACAGCATCATACTTTGGCAAGGTCTGCAGACGGAAGGACTCTACTTGATGTGCTGCAGATGTCAGAAAGATTCTGTGTGGGGGGAGTTTCACGAGTGCAGCTATGCAATATGGTATTTTGAATGAGCCAGTCGCACTTGAGCTCTACCGCGAGAAGAGAGGGATTACTGTGCAGCCATGTGGAATGTTCATTGATCTAATCTATGGCTTCCTTGCAGCATCGCCTGATGGTTTGATCGGCACTGATGGCATTGCAGAAGTGAAGTGTCCAGAGTCTATGAGGAAGGAGACAGCAAAAAAGGCAGCAGCGAAATACAATGACCGTAAGCATGAGGGAACAGATCCAAAACTTTCAAGAACACATTTCTTCTACTATCAAATCCAGGGACAACTTCACATCACAGGCCGCAAATTTTGTGACTTCAGAGTCTACACTGAACAGGATATTGATGTCCAAAGAATAGAGAGAGATGATGAATTCTGGCAGACAGAAATGGAACCGTTCCTAACCCGGTTTTATAGGGAGTGTGTCCTTCCTGAAGTAGTTGACCCTCGCCTTGAAAGAAGCATGAAGATCCGAGATCCTCCTTACATTCTCGATGCTATTGCTGAGAAAAAAGAGAAGTCGAAAAAAAGGAAACGCTCCGAATCATAGGCCTACCAGTACTTCAGTGAGATGCTAGTTACACTTTTCTTCGATCCGTCCTCTCCCCATTTGAACCGTCTCCTCACTTTGTTTTTGCTGCCTGATTGAACCTCTCTCCCAAGGAAGTTAGTTGTGCCTTTCCGGGTTTACCCGAGCTGCCTTCTAGCTTTCTCTAGCACTCCCAAAACATTCCTGTCCCCATTTGAACCGTCTCGTCACTTTGTTTCTGCTGCCTGATTGGACCCCTCTCCCAAGGAAGTTAGTTGTGCCTTTCCGGGTTTACCCGAGCTGCCTTCTAGCTTCCTCTAGCACTCCCAAAACATTCCTGTCCCCATTTGAACCGTCTCGTCACTTTGTTTCTGCTGCCTGATTGGACCTCTCTCCCAAGGAAGTTAGTTGCGCCTTTCCGAGTTTACCCAAACTGCCTTCTAGCTTCCTCTAGCACTCCCAGAGCATTCCTGTCCCCATTTGAACCGTCTCGTCACTTTGTTTTTGCTGCCTGATTGGACCTCTCTCCCAAGGAAGTTAGTTGTGCCTTTTCGAGTTTACCCGAGCTCCTTCTAGCTTCCTCTAGCACTCCCAGAGCATTCCTGTCCCCATTTGAACCGTCTCGTCACTTTGTTTTTGCTGCCTGATTGGACCTCTCTCCCAAGGAAGTCAGTTGTGCCTTTCCGGGTTTACCCGAGCTGCCTTCTAGCTTCCTCTAGCACTCCCAAAACATTCCTGTCCCCATTTGAACCGTCTCGTCACTTTGTTTTTGCTGCATGATTGGACCCCTCTCCCAAGGAAGTTAGTTGTGCCTTTCCGGGTTTACCCGAGCTGCCTTCAAGCTTCCTCTAGCACTCCCAGAGCATTCCTCTCCCCATTTGAACCGTCTCGTCACTTTGTTTTTGCTGCCTGATTCGACCTCTCTCCCAAGGAAGTTAGTTGTGCCTTTCCGGGTTTACCCGAGCTGCCTTCTAGCTTCCTCTAGCACTCCCAAAGCATTCCTGTCCCCATTTGAACCGTCTCGTCACTTTTTTCTTGCTGCCTGATTGGACCTCTCTCCCAAGGAAGTTAGTTGTGCCTTTCCGAGTTTACCCGAGCTGCCTTCTAGCTTCCTCTAGCATTCCCAAAACATTCCTGTCCCCATTTGAACCGTCTCGTCACTTTGTTTCTGCTGCCTGATTGGACCTCTCTCGCAAGGAAGTTAGTTGTGCCTTTTTTGGTTTACCCGAGCTGCCTTCTAGCTTCCTCTACACTCCCAAAACATTCCTGTCCCCATTTGAACCGTCTCGTCACTTTGTTTTTGCTGCCTGATTGGACCTCTCTCCCAAGGAAGTTAGTTGTGCCTTTCCGGGTTTACCCGAGCTGCCTTCTGGCTTCCTTTTGCTAAGGAGAGTCATGGAACTTGTTCAAGTGTTGCACAGTAACCCCCGATATCTAACTCTTGGAGGAGCCTGACCGCTAGAGAGCGCGTCTCCCAGGTGGCGGATAGGGAGGATTCCCAAGTGGGAATGGCACAAGTGCCCGTGGACCAACAGGCCGTACGTAATGAGGGTGATCATTTATGTGTTGCTTCTAACTACAATTTTTTTTTTCTGTAGTATTGAATAAACGTTATAACCCTTCATTTTTCTCTTGTGTCATCATCTCTGTCAACAGCTATCTAGTGTCATCAGAATGCAAATATATGCATGCACTTACTGAAGTTGATTTCACTACTTCACGCTGTGGTAATGTGCTGATCTACCAGCTGGACGGCGCTCGCGTGATATTTTTAAAAATTTTCAAGAATGTACTTGCATGTCCAAAACTATGATAGAATAGAAGTGAATATTTGGATGCCTGCAGGCATAGTGGCTCTAAAAACAAATTGCTAGGAATGTCCTCTGATTTGCTGGTTCTACGCCAGGTGCTGCAGTCTGCGATTCTGGCCACCCGAATGTGTTTTTGCTTTGAATAAACAATAGAACCCAGCTGATATTTTTCTTGTCACCTTTACTCTCGAAAACTATCTAGTGTTTTCAGGAATTCCGTCATAAATACTACACAAATGTGAGTGCCGTAATGCAGAGACGAATGAAATTGTGTGCTGTCACGATCAAGATATGAAAGCAAACAACCACTATTATCTCTCACACGAAAAAAGAAACGTTCCTGAGGTCGCATGCAAACGTGAACCATCCCACAACGATCCCTGCAACTGAATCCAGGACTGCAGGCAAACCTAGGGCGGCTTCTTTGCGGGCAGTGCCGTAACGTAAGAAACGAAAAAGTAGTGAAACAGTATGGTGTGAAAAGGGCTTTATTATGATGGCGAATCCACTGGTCATTTTGTAGCAATCGTGAGATGGAGCTGAGTCATGGATTGCATGTCGGAGCACGCATTCCGCCAGTGAAAACCAAGCTGTCCTCCGGAAGACGTCGAGCGAGACGATCACTTCACCACCGTTTAGCTTGCATTGAAAAACGCGGGGCGCGTTTTTGTTTTGCAACGAAAAAAAAAAAGCAAATAAACGAGGCGCAAACTTTATTAATTTTTTTAACTTTAAAAAAATGTATTTAAAAAAAAATAACTTTTATTCATTTACTTTTCGAAGTGGCCTGAACGGGATACAAAAGGTGACGTCGACTTTACTGTACACGGTCATAATAACAAGACAAATTTTGTCACATTCTTCTGCTAGAAAGATAAGGGCATATATATTTTTGGCCGCAATGCAGCAACAGAGATATGATTTCCATATTAGCGTTCGAACAAAGCCTTCAATGCTAGCACTAACCAACAGATTGCAAACGTGACATGCCGCCTAGCGTGCGGCGCGTTTGGTGTTGGCCGCGGGCGAACTTGCAATCCCCTAGCAGACTCAATGGCAGTTCTGGGCCCGACAATAATTGGTTTTGTTCGGTATTTCGACGGTTGTTACTGCTTTCGAAAGTTTATCTCATTGTATTCCACGCTATTGCGACCGGAGAGAATGGTTGTGCGTTTTATAACGCTGGTTTCTAAACCGGCGGGTCGGTCCGAAATGTCGTGTGCTTCAGGGAGTGACACCTGTGAGGCTTTATTTTATTTTTTATTTTTTTTGACGGTGAGCAGGTGCGATCACATTATGATAGATAGTTAAATGGCTGAGGCACGTGTTTCGAGTGGTCCGAAGGATGGCTTACGGCAATTTCAATGAGGCCTTTGGGGCGGCTAAAATCACTGGATGGAGCAGGGGGCTCTGATCAAGACGTGACTTTGTCGCAAGACGTTCGCAGCGTTGCCATATTGTTATACAATCGTACTCGATAGCAAAATGCTAGAATTGCAATCACCGCCAAGTTGCACGAGTCCGTCAGCGTTGGCTGCATAAGTTGCGACTGCAATAAAATCTGTGTGCCCCACGTACACGCTTCTGCGATGAGTGCAGCGTCTCCGACGAACATTACAGTCGGTATCGCTACCGCAGCTTCGCCGGGGTCAGTTGTTTCAGTCGTGCCTCCCTCCAAAACACATGTGGTTTTCTGACATAAAAAAAAAGAAGACAGACAATTCTTGATGGACAGATGTTTTATTAGATTTTTCAGACATCAGGCTCCCAGGGCTGAGTGCTAAAGGAAAAGAAAGTAACACGCCGGCCGTTCCTGAACAATACGCGACCTTACCAAAAGTACACCGCACTAATATGAAAAAAAAATTTTGCCAGGAGAGCAGCATGGAGATATTATTTCGAAATAACACAGAACAAGCGAACGTGCAAGATTGCTACCACTGACCAACCAACCACCTTACGTCACTGTGAACATTGCCCTTACTCGAACTCGTAGCTAAGAAATAATAAAAAAAAGTAAGAAAACCGCAAGCACCAGTTATAACTTGAACTTGAGCACACCGATGGAGTGGGAAAAATAAGGAACTTGCGGACGTTCGAGGACTCACACTCAAAAAGCACCAACGTTGATCGCGCCAACAAGCACAAAGCACAGCACTAACCAACTCGCTTCACTCACAGGATAAAAACGTGGCACTTCGTATTATTCGGACACAGGTAACAATACACACCGCTTGAACTTGAGCAGACACATTGCTTGGTCCAATGCTAGCCCTAATCGACTTCACTCACTCACAAGATGGAAACGTGAATACTTGTATCATCCGGACACGGTTCGAAAAACAACACGCACCGCTTGAACTTGGACACACATAATGAACACTTGAGCGCACACACTGATCACGGGACATACAAAAGGCCGATTGTCGATTCCCCGCGAACGCCGAAAAATCACCGTAGGCGAGATAAACCCGCGAGCGGTTGCGTGCTGCGATGTCGCCTGACGGATGGATGAGCCAACACCAACTCATGTTTACAAACAAACCGGAGCGCCCTTAGCGGACGCCACCGGTGCCGCGCATGCGCGATGGGGGTGTGGGCAAAAGCTCGTCGGCGTCGGTGTGAGTCCCCCTGCCCTTTTTCGCGTTCGAATTGTTGTTTCTACGTCTTCCTGGCGATGTCTGACTACTTGAGTGGCGTCAGCGAAATTACCGAGGCTCGTTACACCGCAGAACTTCGCGTGAATAACGTGACATGTCGCGCTTCATTCCGCGTGGACGCAGCAGTATGTACTCTAAAGCCTGATTCGCATGATGCGATTTCGCTCGCAATTTTCAGTCGCGACGCCACTCGGGCTGCAAAAGCGTGAATCGTAGCTGAGATAGGCGACGTCGATACTGAAAATCGCAAGCAGAACCGGACCAAGTGAATTAGGGATAACAAGTCGGTGATGGTCACTGGTAACAATGATCAACAGCTTTTTGTATCTAATGTTTACATCGAGCCTGCTTACCAACCTTCAAATTGAAGTCTTTTCAGGCCTGCACTTACTTCTTATCGCAAGTGCCGAGTCAACATTTCGTCTACGTGCCGGCGTCGCCTCAGAGAGCAGGCGACAAGCAGAAACGTTTGAAAGAGCAGACGACAGTTCGAACGATCAGGCGGACGTTTGAACTTGAAGGCGCATTGAACGTAGTCCGCAGGGGGTCTGTACAACTTGACGGTTTTCTGGCGTTCAAGTTGGAACAAAACAAATAAATCTGATGACCACAAGTATCCGTGAATTCAACCCAAAGTGCTTCCCGCCCAAGCAATCGTTGTCCGACGGCGTCTGCTTTTCCCTTTTCACGGCACATATCCAGATTCTCGGACGAACCGAGCACGTGAAAACTGACCTTCAAATCTTTTTCGACACTTTTGGTGCGGCCCCAGTCGCGGCGTTTTGACGAGAATGCAGGTTGTTGTCTGGTTCCTTTCAAAACAACGCAGGTATACACGTCTGGCATGGGGGCTTCCGCCCACAGCCCCAGACCGGAAGTGCGACCGACGCGCCACCACCGCGCTGTGACGTAACAGAGATGAGTTCGTGTATACTTCGTTTCAGCTTAGGTCCGAGCGCGGCCGATATTATGAGCCGAAGGGCCAATCAAACAGCGAAAGAGGCACAACGTCATGGCGTGCTTTCTGCAGTTGATAGGACCAGCCGGTATTCGCCGTCTCTCCGTGCGTGCTTCTCCGCCGGCTAGTCATATCAAGTGCAGACAGCACGCCATGACGTTGCGCTTTTTGCGCAGTTTGATTGGCCTTTGGGCTCATAACAGCGGCCCCGCTCGGACGTAAGGTGAAACGAGGCACAGACGTGCAGGTTTTGCATGGCGACTAGAATGCCACAGCCATGACCAAAGGCCGGTTCACACAGTAGCGACCAGATGCGATACGTGTGACTGCGATTCCATGAGAGCAGATCAGACGCCAAGTATTTTTAGGGGTGTTCTTTTTTATACATATACAGGGCTCTGCGTTCACTGCACGGGCACGCGCAGCCACCTCGTGTGTGTATAAAAAAGAACACTTCTAAATGCATTGGGCGTCTGATGAGCTCGCATGAAGTCAGTCACACGTATTGCAGCTGGTAGCTACTACGCAAACCAGCCTTGACACTTCATCGAGATGGTGGTACTCCGAACTTTTTGCAGCTCACAGCAGGGCGACGTGCAGTAAGCCCACGACGGCGTCCATGCCAACCGCGCTCCAGTGGACCAAGTCCTGCCGTCCTCTGCCAGCATACCGCCTAATAGAAATGGTTGTTATAATTTGATCAAATTGTGCAAGCCTTTTATGATTCCATGATTTCAGTAAAGCTAGAACAACTTACCTAGCATACATGTCAAATCGCACTTTCGTCCGCCGTACCACGAAAGGTCGATGGATCTCCACTGGCATGGTGACACCTACAACGATCGGTACAGTAACGAAATTAGTGGCAAATTGTCGAACCGGCGAAGTTCCGCACTTACTGCTTCCGCAGTGAGTGATCCAGTGGTTGACCCTGTTGACTGTTTGCCAGCTTCTTCCGCGACGGTGATGCAGCGCAATGGGAGGCAGCGTCAGTATCACCACCTTCTGCGCATAAAGTGTGAGCCACCCTAGTAGGATGGCCAGGTCCGAGATTAGGCTGCACGCATCACATTCGCCCCGCAAATCGTTGGTCCCGATCATTAGGATTACGCGCGGGGCGATAGGCACTTCCATCACCACATCAAGCAGCTGGCTTGCTGTGGCCCCGCTCACCAACGTAGAGCTCACTGCGACAGAAAAGGACGTTCAAAACAAGGATATGTCATGACATGGAAGGAAAAAAAAAACAACAAATACACACACAGAGGATGGCATACATGCATTAGGCAAGCCTACGAATTATGAATCCCGGAGAAAAGGTCACCGGAGTAAAGCTCACCGGAAACCCGGCGGATGCGGAGAAAAGCTCACCAGAATTTCGATAGGTGCAGAGAAAAGCTCACCCACGATTCTGCGAACCGATCTAACAATTTTTCTTCACAGCCTGTCGCTTCGTGACAAAACGCTCAGAGTGGGTGCACGCATTTCATTGACGCCGTTCAATCAAGGCCATTTCATCGAACGTCGTTTCATTGAAGCCGTTTCATATAACGCCGTTTTATCGAACGTTATGGTTTCTGGCCGGATTGTTTCTCGCCTTTGTAAATAGTTTTTTTTTCTTTTTGCATAAAAACTAATATTCTGCTCCGTTTTTTTTGTTTTTTTCTTTGCTTTGTGATAAACCAATGACCCCTTTCGGAGATGTAGAACAAGACGGACTTGTCACTTTGTAGGGGGCTGTCTCCATGTGGAAGTAAGCAGCTTAGAAAAAAGACGCGTCGACAACTTTGTTGTTCTCATGCATTCTGCAAAACTGTGGACTCTTCTGCTTCTTCATTTTTTTCTTAGAAAGTAAGCCAGTCTTCTGATGAAAACACCGTGAGTGCGCGGGCGAACTGGTGGTAGGTAATCATGGCGTCCTAAGACTGTGGTGCAGAAAATTAAAAAAAAAAAAAGTCTAAGGAACGGACACAGAAGGGAACGTCTGGGGTTGAACGCGAACACTTGATTTTAGAAATACTTATACGAATATGAAAACAAAAAAGCGCAGAATGAGCGGAAAGCAAAGTGCGACATATAAACAGAAAAGAGAAATCAAAGCCCACAGTAGGGTCGCGAATATTGAATATCAAGTATTGATTGTTAGATTTCGCAGATGACCTTTTCCCCGCACTCGTCAAAAGGCAGATGAGCTTTCCTCTGCATCCATCGGTTTTGACGTGAGCTTTTCTGCGCCGCCCACGAATTATACGTACCGATTTGCTGTCGCCTTAGTCCGGAGCAGTGTTCCGCTAAACGCAACAACATGGAGTCGCCGATCAGTTGGTAGCCGTTTAGCGACGCTGGGCCGTTGGAGAAGATCATGTCTGCGACAGATACAAAGTTTGTAACACTGTGCACGAATTAAAAAAATCTAAACTCTTACGAAAAATAAATCTTGCTACTCACCTCTCAATTCACGCTCGAGGAAGAAACGGAGAGACCTCCAACTAGAAACTAAATGTATCCATCGTATATTGTTTATATAGGTGAAGGGAAGGGAAAAGGGCGAGAAGGTGAAAAGTCGAGAACAAAGAAACACCTCCCAAGCTTTCAAGTGCTTCTAAACACACATACGACAGCCTTAGAGGCTGTTAGGAAATAGACAAGACTACTCAAGACAAGACAGGAACCCAATACGTTCATCTATTCTTTTTGTGTGTATGTTTTCCTTCTAACTAATAGGAATATTTTACTTTTTTACGAAAAAGGTCGAGAGATTGCGCCCAGTACTGTGAAAGCCACTTGTGGGAGGGGGAGGAAAGTCGCTTTTGTATAAATGTTGAGTGACGGGCTAATCTTCAAGGGGCACACTAGCGACCAGGATACGGCGTGGCGACACACAAAAGGGGGCACTTTTCTAATCCCCCCCCCCTCTCATCTTCACCTGATTGTGTAAAGGTGCGTTCACACCGGCGATGCGATCTAGTCGCGCGATAACTTTTATTGCAAACGCGACCATCGCGGCCAAAAAGCGACCCGATTTGAGCAGTCGCTTGCTGACCCGACTTTTTGTGACGCGATCTCGTCGCGGATCGGCTGAGCCAATCAACGGCGTTCGGAGCGAGAGTTTTCGAGAAACGACTCGCCAACGAAGGCGTTGGCCTCGCTCATCGCGCACGCCGGTGTGACCATCTAATCTTTTTGCGATGCCATCTAGTCGCGTCGCGCGACTGCTTACATCGCCGGTGGGAATGCGCTCACCCCTGTACCTTTGGCAACACTGCGCGCTGACAGTGAGGTGGAAGCCGCACGCTCCTTAGACCACTCAACCGAAGCCTTGCGACACGCGGTCACCCCCTCTCCGCATACTCACGCGGAGACAGAGAGGTCAGCTGATAAAAGGCAGGCAAGTGATTGGTCCGGCGAACACGTAGCTCGCATCGGGATGCGGAGCGCGACTCGTAAAACGCGTTCTAGTAGACCGTTTTGGGCACCGGCTCCGAGTGTTGTGTAACCGCAGGACAGCGTCAAGCACATGTGTGCTCAAGTTTATGCGTCCGGATCTAGCGTCTGATTCAGTGTCGGCTAGGATGTTTCTTTTGGCTGTAACTTTCTACAAAAAAAAAAAAAAAAACGTTGTCCTTTTTTGCTTTGCGCCCCGAATGAAAGCTGACCGCGTTCTGGCGATGATTCAACCGACCAGTTGTGTCCCCCGGCTCCCCGGACCCTTTTTCCTCATTTTCCTCCAGTTCCGTGTCATTTTTCTTTTACATACGTGATGGCCGTAATATTCCTCCGGTTTGCAGCCGGAGGAATATTTGGTCGATGCAGGACGGTTCATCACAGGCCGACTGGTAACAGGCCCGCTGCGGAACATGCGTCAAGGAGAATTCGTCACAAGGGCAACCGCAATAGTTCGTCCTCTAGAAAATGCTTTTTTTTTTTTTGAGTGGGGGGAGTGGTCAACCTGGCAAAGCCCCTACAAGGTCAGCATTGCTAATCGATCGATGGTGAACAAGCTGAAAAAAACGTAGCTCCGGGTTCAGTTCTGATCGAGGAATGCTGCGGTTACCTGGGCACGATTATTTTCGAACGCGTACTTCGTTCTGAAAGATGGAGGTAATCGCAACGGTGAGAAGGAACAGTGCACTGTGTTTTCGGAGTTGTCTCAAAAGATCGCAACCCAAAGCAGAAATAACGTCTCATACAGCCAGTCTTGTACGCGTTACTGAAAAAAAAATTACCGATTACAATTACAATCACTCTATTGAAAAATGTGACTGATTACGAAGATTCGCCCTCTAAGGGACGTGCCCCCGTCGCTGCACCCGATGATTAGATGTTTCAAGAAATTTTAAGTTTGTGTTTTCTGTTTTTTTAGGTCTCGTACCTTCAGAAGCTACATAAAAAAAAATGAAAATGAAAGAAATAATGGGAAACAAAAATAAAGTTTTTTTCTTATTAGTTCCGCTACTCCGTTGAAAAACGAAGTCTAATAAATTAAAATTAGTATTATAACACTGCTGTCCTCGCCTATTATTTATACTGGTCAACCAGGCGGTGTTCGATGAAACAGCTCCGATGAAATGTCCGGTCCCAGTAATACCTCACAGCCACTCCTGATCAGAGGTCCCAACACATCTGGCAAATTGAATGTAACGTTACCACTATACAGAGGGAACAACACCGCTTCCGTTATTATTATTATTATTGTTATTATAATTATCACGGTTATAGCTATTACAAACACTCTAAATTCACTACGTTAGACGCCACCATCTTGTTGTAGGATTTCTTTTTTTTTATTGTGCCCATGTGACTTCTTTTACACTAGTTCTTACTGGTGTTTCATCGTAATTCGGGCATTGAAATAACTTTTGCTGCCGATCCTACCATTTTTTTTTGCCCTTTTTCAGCAAAGGGATATTGTGCTGGCATTACACACGAAATAAGAATGTAGCCACACCGTCCCAATCTCAAACTACAGCACAATGGCCTGACACAGCTGTAGTGCAGCAGTACGATGAGCAGGTTTGTATTTTCAAAAACGCCATGAAGCTATCCGGTGTAAAAATAAAAGAACCGCCCATGGCCAGTGCGTACAAGAAAAGGCAGTGGTGACAGGAAGCGCAGGGCGTCTCTTTCGTACGGCCGGCACCCAGGGCGCACTCATATTTACCCTGTTGCTCTCACGAAGTCGGGAGACGTTGACGCATTATCGAAGGTGTACCCTTTTTCACACATAGGTGTGCAACGCTGGAGAATGGGGGCGCGTGGTTTTTTGGAAAGCGCTTTCTACCATTTCTACGCGCGAGTGCTCCTGCAACCCAAGCATTGTGAACAGTTACGCACTCGCGCCTGTGCCTTTGCAAGCCCTGCACACAAATTGTCCAACTTCGAAAAAGCATAGTTCAAAATTGCCGGTCCCACTTTTCCATACCGCTTCAAAACCCCATCTCGCTCAGATCACTTGGCAGCCGGACAAGTTGGGGCAGGGGGTCTCCAGTTAGGGATTATCCGGTACATTGTCCTCCCAACAATGAACGCACGCGCGACGCGCCAGAGGGTGAACACGTGAAAGGAGGGGTGTAAGAGAGGAGAGGGAAACTCAAGGTCGCAAGCGACGGGAAAAAGGGTTTCGAAATTGGCGCGCAGGTTCCGCAGCGTTTCCTCACACGGACAGCCAACGCCGCCCTGGTGGTTCAACTAATGTCTTGTTCAAGATGGCCGCCGTGGTACCGCAGCCTTAAACCATAACGTCGTGATGGCACCCGTGTATCCCATACATTCGGACACGTTTCGATGGACACTGTCGTTCCACTTTTCCGCCATGGCTCAGCAGTACGACTGGAAGGTCAAAGTGACCTTTTCCAGTTAAAACTAAATTTTAGAAAATGGATTCGACATACTTTTATCAGTTTAAATAAAAAATGCCGAACCTAAAAATTGACCTTTTACGGTTAAAACCGGATTCCGAAAATGGATTCGGCATACCTTTATCGGTTTAAACCGAAAAATCCGAACCCTAGTTATAACATAAGCTGCCATTCAAGCGCTCCTTAGAAAAAAAAAAACACCCGCTCATGTAGGGCTATTTAGTATCTTCATCACTGTACACCTTAATCGGTGGCAACACCACAACATATTGATTTTGACTCCCAAGCAAACGTCAATGTTGGCAGATGGACGTTTTTTTTCAATCCATGGCATGCCGAGCTTTGCTCAAAGGCGGGCACGCAGCGCAGCATGATCCTTTTGAACGAGGCGGAGGCATGTAGTGACAGAGAGAAAATGTTTATTAAAATGAAAACAGCTCGGCTGGCTCTTCAGATTTACTATGTCGTGGATCTACTGGATCGGGAGTGGCAGTAGGTGGCAGTTGGAGTACTGAAAATCGTAAAAACAGAATTGTAGGAACAAAAAGCATTACAACTGTGCAATTGCAGTGTTAGTGCAGTTGATAAGTGCTACCTGATTTTGAGACATTGGGGTTATTAGGAATTGGGTGTACCAAGTTGTGAACCATCATTCTGCACAAACTTCAAATGCTACCTTATGGCAGTAGCTGTATATGCCCCATATCCCCAGCCAATTGGTGGTGTGTGACTGTGATTGTTGCGACGGTGTGGGTTGCCTAGGCAGCAACAGTGGAGAGAGTAGCGTGTGAAGCTGCGTGCGTCTCGTGTGACAGGGGAGGAATTTGGCTCTGTATCCGGCGGCTTGCAAAGTGGCAGAGGCAGCTCTTCATCAGCAGGCTGAGCAGGTACCTCAGCAGAAAGCAGCGGCTGCCAATGCATGGAGAGTTCGGCGGATGGGCTGCCAAGGCTGCAGTGTTGCGGCTTCGATGAGCTCAGCAGATGGACAAGCAGCGAGAACAGTGGTGAATGTGTAGACTTTCTGTGAACTTTACCGTGATATAGGGTTGTGATGTGTTTGTGTAGTGAGGGGATTCCACGACACACTCAGAACAGTGTAGAATGTGTGAACATTCTGATAACATCGTAGTTAACTTATATGCGGCATATAGGCCTGTGATATGTGTGTGTGTGGTGTGCTGATTGTGTAAAACTGTATAGGCTGCTCTGCTTTCATGTCATTGTTATTGTCATGTCAGTGTTATTGCCTTCATCACTCGTGCGACTTTCAATGAGGTGTCCGTTATTGCTGTATGGAAAAAATTGCTGTTGGTTGTCTGTTATGACAGTTAGTTGTGCCAATCTGGTCAGCTTTTCATTTATGGCAATTTGTTGGTTTGATGCAGTGTCATACTTTGCCATAAGGTTTGCCTGTGTCATTATTTTTACCCTAGTGACCATTTGCTGAGCTTTGGTCTCTTGTACGGTTGTGGGAAAATGCTTTTGCAATCAGATTTTGTGACTGAAAATGCTGTGGGCTTTGAATAGACATACATATCTTGCAGTTTTGTCAAATCTTTTCCTCAATGGGGCAATTATTAACATGCATGATATGCGGAAAAGTAAAGTGATGTTATTTGTTCACAAAAAGCCCCTACGATTTGGTACATTTTATTCATCCATAATCTGACAGTTCCCATGGCTTTTGAGTAGACGTCCATACTTAGTATCTGCTTGTCATAAGCATAGTTTGAGGTAAGTGCCGTATTGTTTATAAAGCAGGGAATTCTGCAACGTGGGAAAGTTTCACAGAAAAAGCAACCCATGTTCAAGTCAATAAGCTATGTGCCCTATTATTTGCAATTATAAATTTATTTTGTGGTGCTTAATTGTGGTGTTTAATTGTTTGATAACATACCGTAAAATATTGGGCAAGCGCCCATTTAAAATTTTGAGATAGTAATGAAAAAATGGGGGATGGGCGCTTGTCCGGTCATCAATTCTACGTATAAATATACTGTGCATATTTTCTCAGATCTTACAAATTTGGGTGTGGGCGTATGCACGGTATTTTACGGTACTTAGTAAAGTTACTGGCAAGGTAACTTTGAAGGAGCATTCAGGTGTCCTCCCTGCTGCCATTTGTAGTGTCATGACTGCATAAGCATACTTGTAGCTAATGTGATGCCACATGCAGTCAGTGCACTGTAAAAGGCAATGCGCATGACCAGGAATTTCTGACCGCTTCCTTTGAGGTTCTTGTCACGTCGGTGATGATAGCTTCTAGCTCAATTTGCCTTTTAATTGCACTAAACATAACATGTTAGACGACGTACTGTGCAACAAACAAGACGGCAACATACTTGGAAAACTCACCTATGGCCACGAAAATAGTTGTTAAGACGGTGATGGAAAGGCCTCCCGTATCTTTCTCAAGACGCAACCTGGCAAGCGGTGGCGATTTGATCTACCGCAGTAGCGCCACACCCAGCTCACGAACACCCGGTATGCAGTGTACCTCAGCTTTCTGCATGGAAATAACGAGCTTTATTACAGAAAGTCGTAAAGCTACTATCACAGATTTCTATGCGCTGAGAGTCAAATGAGGATTTCTTGACTTATTTTGATCCTAGTAATGCATCCGTATTCCCAAATATTTGCACAGGCGAGGTGATCTTGGTCCTAAGTTTACATACCTGTTTTTATCGTTGGTCTCCATAGCTGTAGGAGTGAAATGCTCCATCATCAGAGCATGAACCTCCAACGATTCTCGATGAAGGCATAGCACCCGAAACAGATCGTTGCGGGTGATGCACCCCTCCCGCAGCAGTGGAGCCATTTTCTCGATTTCCCCACAGCAAAGGTCTTCGTCTGGCAGCGTCGGCCGACAAGAGCTACAAGAGCACCTGTATAAATAAGCAGTAAATAACTGGCGACAAGACATCAAGACCAGATGAACTGTAAATAATTTCAGGGACCACCGAAAAGAAACATCAAGTTTCTCGCTCCTGCGCTCTGGCAATTTTGCAATCCCAGGTATTAGAACAATTGCACCAAATTAAAAGGAGATGGCACCGGTGACAACAAAAGTTTTTTTTTAGAATTAGTCGGAAAAGGCATAAACGCACACACCATTCTGCCTCCGAAGAATCCGAGTCCACATATCGACGGATCGGGAACGCGGCCGCGGCCCTTTCCCTCGGAGGCGATGCCCGCGGGTCGAAGGCAAACGGGGATTCGTTGTCATAGTCAAAATCCTCTAATATTTCTAGATTGTCACTAGACTCTGACGAATCTGAAGAATCGCAGCGACGCTCCATTTCCACGCGCGGGTGATCACACGAGTACCCCGTCGCTGACAGACAGAATCGGGTTACGCACGTGCGAATGTTTGCAGCGCTTTTGACATCATTTCAAGATGGCCGCCCTGTCAAGTTGCAGAATGGTTTCGGTTTCGCCGCATAATTGTTTTCAAATAAGGGTACTTCGTCATGATCCTCAAAAGAATATGAATAGCTAAACGGCTAAATTCAACTTGATATAGCCCCCCTTTCTTTATTCCTATTTGCTTGCAAAATAGTTTATCTTGGTGACAGGGCAATTTCTTTTCAGATATAACTGTTTCTCTACGCTCCAGTTTTCGGGATATTGCCGCGTGCGATCGAGAATATACGCTTCTCCGTTCATCCAGAAGATTACGCTCGGGAGAAGATACCCTGAGCGTAAACGATAAGAAGGCCAGAATGACGTTTTCTAGTCAGTCTCGCCCTAGCTTTTTCGGAACATAAAGGGCCGAGCGCGGTATTGCCGATTCATTCACCGATTCTCTTTCGCGATAGCCAGTTACGTCGACGCGCCGTCGCCTGCCGCTGCCAACGCTCGCTGCAGCCGCAAGAAATATAATTATTGAAAATCATCTAAATTGAGGATAAAGTTCCCTTTTATTCCTATTTGCTTACAAATTAATTTCGGTTCTGGTTACGGTTCCCCCCCTCTTTCCATTGAGATATAATTGCTGCTCTACTCTCCAATTAGTCATAAATGGCTAAATTTAGCATAACACTTTCCTCTATTCCTATGTTTCAAAAATGGTTTCGGCTTCAGTTACACCGCATAGCAATAATTCTGCAGATATCACTGCTGCTCTAGGCTAACATTCTCATGATCGCTCAAGAAATATAATTGGTGATTTATGTGAGGAAACACATATTTCGGTCAGCATAATAATCAGCACTCAAGCTTGGTACTTCCGGTAATGAAGGAGCAAACATGCTCGGGAAAGAACCGTCTATGGGTCCATAAATTTACTGGCCAAGCACCTGCGACCCTTACATACACCGTCAAATATTGCACAGAAAGAAAATCTCGTGGTTGATCTGCAAACTAACCGGACATAATCACCATCGCCTTCGTATATTTTTTACAGAAAAATAGCTACAACCCTTCATAGTGTGTAAACCCTTTCCGTCTAGATCAGCCACCTACATTATATCGAGGGTTGGGCAGGACTGCCAGGGTGCGATCCCTGTGGCAAGTATTTCACCGCGAGCACATTTGTGGGCATGCTCCTGGGTGTAGACCTCTCACAGCCCCCTCCCTCCTCTGCCCGAACCAATTTTAAAGCCACAACCTGGGACCAGTGGATTGCACCGCAGCAAGACAAACATCGGCTATGCACACTGCTCTACGAGCACATAAGGCTATTACCGAGGACGACCAAGGGCACACACCTGGAGCATCAGCTGCAGCGTCAGAATGAGATAACCCGGACGAGGATATTATCGAAATAATGGTTAATTCATTCATTCTACAATTTATATGGCATGAAAGCTGAAAATGGAAATGAAAATGCACAAGTAGCCTTGTGCATTATTTTTTTTACTCCCAAATGCGCTCATGTGATTTTCTTGTCCCCACACTCAACCAATGACAGCCAGTGTGCGGCTGCTATGCCTCTGCAATTTACGTTTTCCATCGATTGGCACGATCCTCTTTTATATTCGTTACCTTTGTCGATGTCATGCTGACATTCCTATGCATGTCATACACACTTTGACACACTTGCAAAGCATAAACAGCCAGCTGCGATTAATTAAGCGGTCGTCCCAAACTTCAACTGTCTTGAGCACCATGCTGTCTAGAGCTCCAAATTTATCAGGTTTAAACACTTGTTTGATATAAGTAACCAGAGTTGCAACATTACACATTTCAGATAAATCTTTTATAAACACGATCCTGCCTAATTTTATCTTTCGATAGTTGAAGTCCATCAACAACCGAAAAAAGTACAGACAAGTTCATTTCAAAACTGGCTTCACAATCAATAAGTTTCAAATAACATTATTTTGATTATGCTACAAAGACAACTATCCTGCCAAAAAGCCTTTGAGAGGAAACAAGACAGGTCTAAACAACACAGCAACAATGGGAGAATTTTCTTCAGAACAGTTCCAAATTCAGAAAATACAGCACATATCATCAATTCGCAATAAACTCACAAAACTGCAGACAAGACATAAGAATTTAAAAAATTAACGATTCAAAATTGTCATAACTGTTCGACAGAGCTTTTCATAGTAAACATCACCAGAGGAAAATGGTGCCAGAACCGAGAGTTCATTCCAAATGCTCAATGAGTCAATGCAGTTATTCTGCTAGGGTTTAACAAATTTCATTAATAGCACAACATCCATCAACTGTGCTTGAGGTCAATGCTTGTGAAACCAATTTGAGCTCTTCGCAACACCTGAAAAATATTCCCAGGGCACAGCTTCCTTTAAAACAACACAGAGCTTTCCATTAAAAGAAGCTTTCGTCAGTACCCCCCCCCCCCCCAAAAAAAAAAAAAAAAAGAAAATCTAGTCTAGTCTATTGCTAAACAGCAAGACATCACGCATGTTCGCATCGGCAAAAGAAGTAAAAGTGTCCTCAGAGATGAAAAGCATGGCGGCCTAGTCCTTTGTCCACCTTGGGTGATCGGAAGTAAGAAAACAATAAGGTTTCTGAATCACACCTAGTGGCAGAGCATTCATGTTCTGGAAATGCTGAGAAACCGAAACTCAAGATACTTGACGCTACCAAGATGGCCACGTGCACGGTGCTGTTAGACCACCAAGCAATTTTGCATATGGTCTATTGTAAAGATAATGGCAAAGAAACATGAAAAATCAGTGTGTTGCTAACCGTCAACCAGTTCGGACGTGTCATACTTCTCGGCCCACACTCGTAACAGAGGCACAGAAAGAAAGCTCAAGACTCTAGCACCAATCCAGGTTATGTCAAAGGTGCAAGTCCACCAGTGACTGCATCCTAGCCGACTGACAAAACCCACTTTACAAGATTCGTTGCCTCTGGTAGCGCGAGCGGTGGGCAGCAACAGCACTCTTCAAGTCTGGCCTCTCCGCCTGTGTGCTGCCCAGGGTAGCCCTTTCCAGTCTCGGGAGTGATGCCTTTGCTGTCTTGAAGGTTGGATACCTCGTAATCCGTTCGAAGACTCCCGCCAGAAGCTTCTCGATGTAGCCTAAAAATGTTGTATAATAAACATGCATGAGTTATGTATCACAATGTCTAGAAAGTAATTCCTAGGACATTGCAACAATCTCTTGATCTGCAAAATCTGAATTTTCTACTACCAGGCTTAAAGGGGCACTGAATATGTTTCTGAGCCCGTCTGTTCTTGGTGATAACTCACTCTACGGGCTCTAGGCATCCTAAAAATCAAAATCTTACAACCATACGCCACCTATTTCCCTATCAAAAAGGTAAAGAAAGATTGTATTTCTCAAGCGTACCATAGAATCCAAACCACTGGCAAGCCTGACCGAATGCACTTGTCAGCCAATTGTGAGCGATGGCTTCCCACGCGCATTGATCCGCATGCACGCTGCTTCTGACCTTGTTGATTCCATCCCCAGTGGTTTCACCATTTCCACTGTCGTAAGCACCTAATATCTCATTGTTGGAGTTAGAAATGCTACAAACGTAATCATGTTCTACTGATGATAAGAAATTGCGGACAGGATCCAAAGGAGCGAGAGGGAATATGATTTTCACAAGTATTGCAAGCGAATGCTCCGGGAGCAGGCGGGCGGACATATCACCTCCGCAAAAGAAGGCAAGGGAAAAAGCCGATGATGATTAGAAAGCACGCAAAACACAAGGACAAAAAGAGGACACCTACAAGGACAAGTGCTTTTTAATCATCATGAACCGCTACCAACTAGCCCAGCTTTCAACCCCGTTGCGGGGAGAAAGTAGTTTCTATATATTTCTATTATCACGGGCTTAGTAAACGGTTTTGTCATGTGAAACGTTGAATGCATAATGGTATCCACTACATTTGTGTTTCTCAAATGGGGGTCCGCGAAGCGCTGGCTCATCAGACAAGCCCGGCATATAAAGTTGTATTTTTTTCATATTGACATGAAACGTTCCAATTTTCGGGTGAGTTTTCTCGAGTGTATGTCAATCAGAGAAGTCTACTTCACACTAGCCCTTATTTCTATTTGTTTACTAAGTAATGATCATAATTAACCTAAACCTTTCCCTTCACCTCGCCACAAACAGAGTCCTCCATTATATCCGCCGATCCATAAGGAGTCCGTGAAACATCGATGATTGAGAACCACTGCGCTACACTATATAACAAAAGCAAGCATCTTCAAATACCTTTTTAGCAGTTTTTTTAAACAACCTTTTCATCTTTGTGTGAGCCTGTTCAGTGAGGACATTCCCAAACACACCTGTTTTGACTAGTGAACCCTTCACATCGACACTTGCCTCGCTTTGTGGCAGTAAATGATGAAACAATCTAGTATTTATGACAGCAATTTTGAAACTGCAAAGCTGATGCAACTGTGACGTTGCTACACAATTATGTAGATATGTAAATTATGTCTGCATGTATTGGCTGCAATGCCTCTAATTTTCACATGCAGTTTGTAAATGTAACATACCAAACTTCGTGTCTTCCTTAACAGGGACGACAGTCCACTGTTTGCGTCCTCTTGAAAACTTCAAGGCACACATGTCCTGGCCATCTTCTTCGATACGGGTCTTTCTGTCTGCATTGCAGTTAAAATGCAGTGCTGCAATGTACTGTACGTCCTGAAATCAACACCAATGTACAATAAATTATAACAGTCTTGATATTGCAGCGCGCAAGGCTGAGAAAGCAACGCTCGGTCACGGTCCTCCAGAAAGTTCCCGTTTATTCATGTACCGCACCTAACTTCTATCATTTACCCCTGCTTTTGTTTTCTAGAAAGTGCGTGTTCATTCTCGCCCCGATCACGCGACGCTCGAACCGCTTTCGCCGAATCTTCGAGATAGCGGCGCACTCTAGATAAGAGGCCGCCCGCGACCTTGTCGAGTCAGTCTCGCCCCAGCGCTCGATTCTGCTACCACGCCGACTTCGACGCCCGCGACGCTCTGTTGTTATCTTTCTTTTGTACCCTTTTATTTTGGCACAAGTTCGCCACATTACACGTTTATTTCTTCCTGTTTATTTGTTATTTTTGGTCACCACCCGTGACATTTTGGTGGAGGTGCGCATGCCCTTTCAGCGCTCCCCTCCGAGTTCCCGCAGTGCAAGTCCGGACCCAGCCTGCCGAGGACCGAGCGAAGACCAGATTGAGACCCGATCCAGTCGCCGCACCCAAGGTCTACCCCCGGAACACGGACTTCTGCCACCCCGGACCAGGCAGCCAACGAGGCCGACGATGGACAACCAGTCATCGCAGAACCCGTCCGCCGCCGCCGTCGTATACCTTCCCGTCGCACCCCGGACTCCGACGCCATTCCACGGGGAGGTCCACGAGGACGTTGAAGATTGGCTACAGCATTACGAACGAGTGGCCCGCCATAACCAGTGGACACCAGAGCAGTGCCTTCAGAACGTCTACTTCGCTCTGGAAGGCACGGCGCGCACCTGGTTCGAGAACCACGAAGCGTCGATTTCGACGTGGGAAGAGTTCCAGGCCGAGCTGCGACGCACCTTTGCCAACCAGCAGCGACGACAGCGTGCCGAAGAACTCCTTCAAGCAAGACACCAAGGGCCAAACGAGAGTGTGACAAGCTTCGTCGAAGACGTTCTCCGCCTCACGAACCGCGCAGACCCAAACGCTCCCGAAGAGAAAACGTTGCGGGTCCTAATGCGCGGCGTCAAAGAAAACATCTTCGGGGGCCTCGTGCGGAGCCCGCCTACGACTGTCCAGGGTTTCATTACTGAGGCCACCAACATCGAACGTGCCCTTCACGCACGGGCCTCACACTACCAGAGACTCCCCGGCTTCGCTGCCCTCTCGCCGTCCAGCTGCAGCATCCCGGACATTCGCGACATCATCCGGGACGTCGTCCGGGAAGAACTCAGGAAGCTGCTGCCTGCTGCCAACCAGCCGGCTTCGCTGTCGATTGCCGAGGTGGTGCGCGAAGAAGTTCAGCGCGCAATTCAACCGGAGACTCCTGCCAGCGTGGCCGCAGCCGATGAGCCGACGCTGACCTACGCCGCAGTGGCCCGAGGACCGTCGCCAACTGCTCAACACTACCCGGTGGCGCCACGACGAGACCCATCAACGCAGGCGTACCCCCGACGCAACGACGAAGTACGTCAGTACGACCGCCGAGAACAGCAGGCGCCAAGGAAAACCGACGTGTGGAGGACAGCGGATCGACGACCCATCTGCTACCACTGCGGGGAGGCCGACCATATCTACCGTCGTTGTCCCTACCGGCAAATGGGCCTGCGTGGGTTCCACCCGAACGACCCACGCCCGAGGTACGGCGAACGCCCTCGCGACATCGAGGAGTACCTCCGACGTTCGCCCTCCCCAGTGTCGTCTCTCCGCCGTGAAGCCCGCTCCCCTTCCCCACGACGTTCAGCCTCCCCAGCGTCACGATCCCGCCGAGAGAGCCTGTCTCCCCTGCGTCGTCGGGAAAACTGAGTGCGGCAACGCCTGGAGGTGACGTTGCCGAAAACGACGGAAGCAAACAGCCTCCAAGAACGCCGGAGCGCTCCCACTCTTTCGACACCCCGCATTGCATCGACGCGCCTGCAACGGTGTCCAACAACCTAAACGTTGTTATCGATGGCCAAAACGCATCGGCACTCGTTGACACCGGGGCAGACTACTCAGTATTGAGTGGGAGGCTCTCTCGCCACCTTCGAAAAGTCACGACGCCGTGGGATGGACCGCAGATACGAACCGCCGGAGGACACCTCATCACACCTGTCGGAAGGTGCACCGCTCGCGTCGAAATTCACGGCGAGACGTGTCCTGTGAAATTCGTCATTCTACAAGACTGTTCCAGAGACGTCATTCTCGGCATGGACTTTTTGTGTGAATACGGCGCCGTCATCGACCTTGGAGAAAACAGATTGACGCTGCGGACACCTGTTCCGCCTTCAGAGAAACTCCAAACTGCGTCAGCCGCCGTCCGAGTCGCTGCCGACCACGTGAATCTGCCGCCGCGATCAAGTGTTGTCGTACCTGTCGTGACCGATGCAGCTACCCGTAGCGAAGTTCTTCTGGAAGGTAACCTCCAGTTGCTCCTGGGAAGAGGAATAGGCGTCGCACGAGGAGTAGCTGAACTTCAGGATGGCCGCACTGTGGTCCTCGTGACGAACGTCCGGAATGAAACGCAACACCTCACGAAAGGTGCAGCCGTTGGCCACGTCGAGGATCTCCGAAACTCCGCCGAAATCGCCGCCATTACTGATGAATCCTCGCCACCTCAGCAAGACGGTACGTCGCCAGCGCAACTCGACATCGACCCTAAGCTTCCGGACCCAAAACGACGGCAGCTGATGAACCTCCTCGCCGAATACCGTGACTGCTTTGCGACGTCGTCGAAGGTACGCCAAACAGCCGTTGCGAAGCACCGCATCATTACCGAGGACGACGCGCGCCCTGTGCATCGATCACCGTACAGAGACTCCGTTAAAGAAAGGGAGGTGATCCAGGAGAAAGTTCAAGAGATGCTGAACGACGACATAATCCAGCCATCAAGCAGTCCGTGGGCCTCTCCAGTCGTACTGGTTAAGAAGAAGGACGGAACGCTTCGGTTCTGCGTGGACTACCGGCAGCTGAACGCGGTGACGAAGAAAGACGTCTACCCACTCCCCCGAATCGACGACACGTTAGACCGGCTGCGCCACTCTCGATACTTCTCATCGATGGACCTGAAGAGCGGCTACTGGCAGATCGAAGTCGACGAACGGGACCGAGAGAAGACAGCTTTCGTCACGCCGGATGGGCTGTACGAGTTCAAGGTAATGCCCTTCGGACTATGTACGGCGCCAGCAACTTTCCAGCGTGTTATGGACACCGTACTGGCAGGACTGAAGTGGCAGAGCTGTCTGGTCTACCTCGATGACGTCGTGGTGTTTTCCAGCGACTTCGACGAGCACTTGCGACGACTCCGAACTGTTCTTCAAGCCATACGGACCGCTGGACTCACCCTCAAGCCGTCAAAGTGTCGGTTCGCCTATGACGAACTGAAGTTTCTAGGTCACGTGGTTAGTAACGAAGGCGTTCGCCCCGACCCAGAGAAGACTCGCGCCGTCGCGTCATTTCCAGCGCCGACAGACAAGAAGGCCGTGCGAAGATTCCTTGGACTTTGTGCCTACTATCGTCGCTTTGTTCGGGATTTCGCAAGGATTTCCGCACCACTCACAAACCTCACGAAGGACGCCGAGAGGTTCGAATGGGCCGAGGAACAGCAGCAGGCATTCGACGAGCTGAAGCGACGACTCCAGACGCCTCCGGTTCTTGGACATTTCGATCAGGATGCGGACACCGAGATTCACACTGACGCAAGTAACGCTGGACTTGGCGCGGTACTAGTTCAAGTACAAGAAGGCACCGAACGAGTCATCGCCTACGCAAGTCGGACACTGTCCAAGGCAGAGAGAAATTACTCCACGACTGAGAAAGAATGCCTTGCGGTCGTCTGGGCAATCACGAAGTTTCGTCCGTACTTGTACGGAAGCCCGTTCCGCGTAGTCACGGACCACCACTCGCTCTGCTGGCTTGCGAACCCCAAGGACCCGTCCGGACGCCTCGCTCGATGGAGCCTCCGGCTACAAGAGTTCAACATGACTGTGGTTTACAAGTCAGGACGCAAGCACAGCGACGCTGACTGCCTGTCCAGAGCTCCCGTCGAAACACCTTCCGACAGCAGCGACGAGGATGATGACGAGTGCTTTCTAGGGGCAGTGAACACCGATGACATGGCACGACGTCAACGAGACGATCCGGAGCTGCGAGCCTTAATCGAGCACCTGGAAGGGCGCGGCGGTACCGTACCCCGTGTTTTCTCACGAGCCGTGCCGACCTTCGCCATTCGACAAGGTGTACTCTACAAAGAGAACTTCGGGGACAGCAACTCGCCGTGGCTGCTGGTAATCCCGACCGACCTTCGAGGGGAGATTTTTCAAGCATGTCACGACGACCCGACGTCCGGACACCTTGGATACAGCCGCACACTGGCCCGTATTCGTGAAAAGTATTACTGGCCCAAGCTCCCCAAGACCGTCCACCTGTACACACGATCATGCCACGAGTGCCAGCGACGCAAGAAACCTCCGACGAGGCCGGCCGGACTCCTGCAGCCTATTTCTCCTCCAACTGCACCCTTCCAGCAGATCGGAATGGATCTACTTGGTCCTTTTCCGCCTTCGACGTCGGGGAACCGCTGGATCATCGTCGCCACAGATTATCTCACGCGGTACGCCGAAACGAAAGCTCTTCCTTCGGGGACTGCTGTGGAAGTTGCCAAGTTTTTCATTGAGTCCATCGTCCTCCGGCACGGCGCTCCAGAAGTTCTGATTACAGATCGCGGATCATCCTTCATGGCACAACTGACCCAAGAAATCCTCCGACTCAGTCACACCAGCCATCGTCGTACAACTGCGTACCACCCGCAGACAAACGGGCTGACGGAGCGACTCAACAAGACAATCGCCGATATGATCTCTATGTACGTCGACGTAGAGCACAAGACGTGGGACGAGGTGCTGCCCTACGTCACGTTCGCCTACAATACGGCGGTTCAAGAGACCACTGGATTCACCCCTTTCCAGCTGGTACATGGTCGGAAGGTAACGACCATGCTGGACGCCATGCTGCCCCATGAGCCATCTGACAACGAAAGCGACGACGCCCAGGCGGTTGCTCAACGCGCCGAAGAAGTTCGCCAGCTCGCCCGACTCCTGATTCAAGACCAGCAACGCGTCGACGCCGGCCGCTACAACCTTCGTCGCAGGGACGTCCACTTCCAGCCCGGAGATAGGGTGTGGGTATGGACGCCCATCCGTCGCCGCGGCCTCAGTGAGAAACTGCTGAAACGGTACTTTGGACCATACAAGGTACTTCGTCGCCTCGGCGAGCTGAACTACGAGGTGATGCCCGACGGAACACGAACATCGTCACGCCGCCCACCACGACCGGAGGTCGTCCACGTCGTGCGCCTGAAGCCGTACTACGCTCGATAGGACTGTGGACCTTTTGTGCTCCAAAAAACTCTTTAGTTTATCGTTCTTTTTTATTTTGATTTGTTTTACACTGCATCGGGGCGATGCACTTTTAAAGGGGGGAGTAATGCAGCGCGCAAGGCTGAGAAAGCAACGCTCGGTCACGGTCCTCCAGAAAGTTCCCGTTTATTCATGTACCGCACCTAACTTCTATCATTTACCCCTGCTTTTGTTTTCTAGAAAGTGCGTGTTCATTCTCGCCCCGATCACGCGACGCTCGAACCGCTTTCGCCGAATCTTCGAGATAGCGGCGCACTCTAGATAAGAGGCCGCCCGCGACCTTGTCGAGTCAGTCTCGCCCCAGCGCTCGATTCTGCTACCACGCCGACTTCGACGCCCGCGACGCTCTGTTGTTATCTTTCTTTTGTACCCTTTTATTTTGGCACAAGTTCGCCACATTACACGTTTATTTCTTCCTGTTTATTTGTTATTTTTGGTCACCACCCGTGACAATATCCTGTATAATGCAATGCCCACCTTACCTGCAGTCCTTCGTAGCAGTAGCCAACAGACTTGGAAGCGAAGTGAACTAAAACACCGTGAAATGCCTCCAGTGAAAATGTCTGCTCGTCTGAGGAGAGCTTGGGTATGTCCCGGAGGAGATGACTGGAAAGGACCACCGATTCCAACTTTTTGAAGGTTTCGGTTCCTATAAGAGGAAAAGTATTAATGGATAAACATTCGCAAAACTAAATTCTGCTGGCCAAGGACTCACCCTCCTCAATCCAGAGTCGATCCTGTACTTCCCCATGCAGACACGCAGGGTGCAGCGAGTTGGGGTGATGGTGGACATCACAGATGTGTCGTGTGATCGATGTCCACTTTGCGAGGATGAGGTCCCCATGGTTGTCACTGGTGCGGGCACACCAGTAAAGATGTCTGGTGATGGTGTCCAGCCACCTTGCTAGGGCCTTGTGCTGTGGCGACTTGGCCAAAGCTACAATCTTCTGTTTGATGCCTGTAAATATTATTCGCTTTTGTATTTCCATGCATCAATTTAAGGGGAAGCTGAAACTCTTCATGAAAAAAATGTGTTAGAGGTGAATTCTACAGTATTTATATCCCATGAATCTGAATATCACGTTCATTTTCCCGGAAGATGTAACTAAACACAAGAAAGCGCGAAAAACCTCTTACCAATCATGACGTCATACAAGGATATTTGGGCCGGTCAGCGCATGTCGCTCGCGTGGGCATCGCATGCAATTGCAAGCTTGCCAGGTGTATATTCCTGCACTGACACCAGTCGTGATGTCTCTTTTTGACCTCTTTGAAAACAGCAACAGTGTGCGTGCATAGGTTTCACAGGCGCTGAAGATGCGCGAGAGCAGAGGTTCCAAAAACTCCTTGCATGACATCACGTCCTGGGAAGGAGGAGCCTCGGCGGTACTCTAAAAATTAATTTCTGCGGCATCCATGCACCAAATTGACAGATAATCTCGATATTCGTGATCCTGGAGGTCGAATGAAGGCCACTGAAGTGTTTTTTTCTCAAATACAGAACCGCTTCAGTTTCCCTTTAAAAGCAGGCTTAATCGAAGCACTGTTCCCAGTATTTTTAATACTAGGAGCAGCACTTGGGTCGGGCCTGCGGACCAAAACCTTTTTGATGCACTTGATGTTTAAGTATGAAAGTCTATGTCAAAGAGCTTATGCCGAAAGATGTACTAGGTCTGTTCAAAAAGTAAGCGACCCGAATTCGTTCCGCAGAAACAAATGAAGTCTGGACAGCATCCTGTGGTGGGAGGGTGGTTGGAACATTAAAGGGGCCCTGCAATCCTATTTAAGAGTCTACCTTTTTTGCAGTTTCCGTATCTCTTGTTATTCGGGCAAGCCAGTGGGCACGGAGAGAGTAACTAAATATCAGTGCACCTAATTTTAACCGGACAATGCAGAAGCCTCCTGCACCTACGGGGGTGCCCCATGGTACCAAACACACACGGCATGTGACGACATCGTGATGTCGGTCCTGACCAGCTCCTGCCTTACTCCTGGTCAAAGCAGCTAAAAGCTTTTTTTTAGTCCAAATACAAAATATAAGTGGCGCAAACCATTTAAATGATTCGTGGAAGTAGTTTTTGTTCAGTATTTTAGGTGAAAAAAGAAACAAATGCAGTTTATAAAGTACAAAAACAACAAATGACCCGTCGACATACCCACCACTTCAAGGCCACTTCACGAGTGTGCGCACTCGGCCTTCCATGTCACTACGTCACACACAAACTAAGGGAGCGGAAGAACGACATTCATGCTTTCACATTCACAACTCAAAAGAAGTGCTCAAGTGTCCTAGGACTTTTTTTTTCCTTTTCTACACATTTCCCTGGGCTAATGGAGCGTGCAACTGTTGGTCCCCCAGCCGGATGATCTATATCTGGCGGAGGCACATTTGCAGCAAAAGGTTGTCTGGGGCTTATCTCGGGGAAGAATACTTATCATTGTTCACACTGTCGTGGGCCGGTCGCACTCTTGCCCTCAAGACCAAGCAGAAATGAGGCTTGAAAACTGGCAACAGAGAGCAGTGCAGGCACAGAGAGGGAGGAGCAGTGGTCTCATAGTCCAAGATGGTAGAAAAGGGGGCACAAGAGCCAAAGCAGTGGCATCCACATAAAAAAATGGCTCTGGCCAGAGAGCTTGTTTTGGAAGTATATGTCGGTAAAGAAGGGGACTTGTAGCAATTTTCTCATGGGATTCACGAATTTTGTTTTGATATTGGCTTACCTTTGCTGACATGCCAGAGGTCGAAACGGTGCTGGACAAGGGGGTGCTCCCGCTTCATGTAGGCACTGACTTGCACATGCCTGTCAGTCACGACCACTTCCACCCTGAGACCCAGCTCCTCAAGGTGAAGCAAAGCTCTGGTCAGCCCCTCCAGCTCCATGTGGCAGCTCGATTTCACTTCGGTCGACTGAACAACACCCAATAAAGAAATGCAATGAACAGATGTAGCCCACAGTAATAATGCATTGCATGAATTAACTCCCTATCTAGCTGAAATTATAGAAGCAAAAAACTATAAAGTTAAATAATACTGACAGCATAAACAGAGGGACGTACAGAACAGCACATCTTTGGACGTTCAACACAAATTGCTTTATTAGGTGCCGGCATCCAGCCAAAGAGACCAAGGAGAAGAAGGAGAGTGAAAAGCAGGAACAAGGAAGGGTCAAGGCGGTAGGGGAGGATAACGGTGACAGACAAAAAAATTACCAGCAAAGGGAAAAAAAATACAGAAAAAACGTGAGGCAGCCTGGTAACTACATCAGCGGATATTTCTTGTCAAGCCCAGCAACTGCAGGCAGAGATATGCTACCTCTATTGTGGGGAATGAAAGTAAAGGTGCCGAGACATTTCAAGATGCATTACCCCCCTCATGGTGCATGCACGCCATTAGTATGTAAGTTTGGAGCTTCTGAGACCGCCACAGGATAGCTCAACCTTTTGAGACGTTGCCATTAAGACCAATTTATAAAGTTGAAGAGAAGGTTGGCAAGCTTAGATAAGTTCCAGAGAAGGAAAGTGTATGAATACACACCATACTAATCCTCGTATGACAGCATGGTTTTTCTTTCGAAACAACTATTTCAATACTTTGAATGAACAAGCAAAGCACATTGCATAACACCAACATCCAGAAAGGATGCTCATGCCTAGTCCATCCGCCTCTTTTTTACATTTTCTGTCCATCTTATATTTTCCTTCAATCTCTGGACTCTTTCATAGACAATCTTCATATAGGTAGTAACTCTAGGCCTGAGACATACCTACACAGCCTTGTCATATTAGACAAGAGCATAATACAAATGGTGCAAAGCCTTTGTGGTACCCACCTTTACAAGCTCCAGGTGAATGATTCGGTTGAGGGTCGTCTCCAGCAATGAATACGTCCCATAAAGGGCAGAATAGCCGGGTGAGTCCGACCGACCATCACCGGCCAGCCGCAGTGAGCGCCCTCCTAGGCTTTGAACAAGATCTTGTTGTTCAGCTGTCCATACCTGTTGCGAAAAAATGGAACCTTGTTCAAACAAAATAAAAAAAATATCTAGGTTTATAGAAACTCATGAGGAATTTAAACAAGAGGGCAGGCAACACAAAAGAGCTGCACTACCTTCCTATTGGCGGCGTGTGCAAACTTTGCTATCATCATTATCGTTTGTGATGTCATAGATAGGACAGACTGGGACAGACCACAGAGATTTTGGATCTCTCGGCTCGTCAGCTCGCTTCATGCGACGTTTGGGTAGCGTGCCGCGAAGCCTCTTTCACTATTGTAATATTTGGAGTGGGGCATTTTACGAAAGCTTGAAATTGTGGCACACGTAGCCGTGCTAACAAACATTTTTGGCACAGAGCTGTCTAAGCGCATGGGATAGTGGTGTGCTGTTCTTTACCCCAGTAGAAAAAGCTGGACAATGAAAATACGCTTTACCCCACTACAACATCTACCACGGCGAATAGGGTGTATATTTTTATTATGATTCAGACAAAATAAAACTGAGAAAGGAATATTTTCATCAAATTGAAAATAAGAAAGTGAAATTCGAGAACTTCTCGCATGTGGAGCAAACACTTCAGTGAAAGCGACTTTGTGTGTCCTGTTGGTTGCAATGTGTTCAGTGAGTACTGGTCTCTTATTAGTCCCGAGCCGATTCCTTTTTTAATTTTGTAAACCAGTAAATAAACATTTCCTCAAAAGAACTTGTAGGAAGAAGCGGTGGCTGGCTTCTGGAATCGTTTCAACTAAATCCCTGCATATTCACCTAGTCGATGCGAAACATGCGAGACACCCTCGCGATTGAAGTTTTAAAGGGACACTGACCGCCCCCCCCCCCCCCCCAAATATTTTTTTTTAAATGTTTTGTCCAGGCGCTTTATTATGGTGTCGGAGGACAGCCCAATTAATAGTTTGCAACAGAGTAGCGTATATTTTTAATAAAGCCAAAAGATGCAACTGCTCGAAACCGAAACCCGCGCACGGAGGTCGGAGAAGTGAAGAGGAGCGAGTGAGTGGCGGAAGTCACGTGGCTACACCCGACTGGGGCTTTTTTTTTTCCCCCCTCTGCGTAGCAGACGACATGCATGGCGGCGTAGCGGGAACTGTTTGCCGTGCGATTCTTTTGCAGTTATGTTTGTTCCTCTCGCTGTTCTGTACTTCAAGATGAGTTGTTTCGTACACTGAGGAGTTGGAGATGAGTAGTGAGTGCCCGTGGTAAATTTCCATGATTGGCTCCGAAAAGAATACACCCAAGATGTTGCGTGAAGAGCTGGCTCACATGCCCTGCGTCCGAAAAAAAGTGGCATTCTGCGACAGAGTTTACGAAAGATCAACGGGATCGGGAGTCGGGACTAATGGCTGGCTGCAATTCCTGTAGAACATTTACGGGCACCTCGGAAAGCGGACGCTCCCTGATTTATATGCTCCTTGTATTTTGTGGAAAGTAATTACATTGAGTTCGCAGGTGTCAAAAAGGAAATCCCATACCATTTAGTTGAGCGACGTTTCATCCACAACATTTGTTTGTTATTTTTTTCTTTGTTTCTTCAGTCACAATTGTAAAAAAAAAGTAAACATCGCAAAATGCTAAAAAAAAGAAAGGTACGCTTTCACTGGGGATAGAACACGGTCCTGCCGCGTGTGAAGTGGACGTCTTTCCACTGAGCTACTAGGGGAACTCTTTCATCAGTAATAATGCAGCCGATAAACTGTAAGTTGGAAAGTTTGCTGCCGAAATTTCCTCCAGCAAAAGCACTCCCGGGTCGAAGTCGGGAAGCACCACACATTGGCGACATTTGCACCTAGTAAAGAAATCGTACGCGTGCATATTCAACTCGAAGTACGCATTTCGTGCTCGACGTTTGCGCGAGCGGTGTCTTCAGCCACGAGAAGGGAGCGACGGCTTGGCGACGTCTTTGTGCAAATCGGCTTGGTGGTCGGGCGTGTCATACGGGATGAATAACAATTCTTTTGATCAGTCCCACATTTCTCTCTTAAAAAAGCAAACAGAATTTGCCGGTACCGCGAGCGACAGTTCTGAAGTAGAGGTCTCACGCCCGTCGTCCGCTGCCATCGCCGTCCAGACCGCGAGTCCCACAATACGCGAAACTATGCACGCACAGAATGCTTCCGGTTCTCTGTGGAACTTTTTTTTTTTCAATCAATGTATTTGCAGCTTTTTAGAAGCCACCAAAATTGTGTTTCATATTCTTTTCTATTTTTAATATTGAGTGTGTGCCTCCAGTGACCAACGACTTTGATTAAATTTGGTGGTCGCGTCAAAAGCTTAGAAAACGGCCCATGACCACAGAAAAGACAGTGAGCGAGACTCGAACCGGCCAGTTCTTTATCGGCAGCTTTTGGGTGAAAAGAAACCGAATTTCGATCCACAAATTGCGTTCTGGGTAGTTGGGCTCTCATATGCCATGTACAACTAAAAACCTCGGTGAGCATAGATACCGTCAGTGTCCCCTTAAATTTAGTAAGTCAATGACACTTAAGCGTGCCAAAAAAGGAGGAGTACACATGCTATAAATTATTACTGTTGGTATGTTTAATTTTTGCGGACCCAAATGCGCACAATGCGTGATGCTCTTCTCAGCAAGCGATTTGAAATTTGTAGACAATTCCTAGTAAAAAGCGGATAGAACAAATTAATCAATCGCCTCATTTTGCTGGGCCATGACCGACAATTAGAGAATTTATAAAATATCTGTTGTTCTTTCGAGCAGAAGTCACGATGTGACAAACTTCTTTGTTATGTATTCAATTCGGGAGGAGCTAAGCGTCAATTGCTGACAAGCATTCGCTCGGTAGCAACTGTCGAGTCACACTTGGACAGAAGCGTCGGTATCGGCAAGCTCAATTTAGCTAGAACAAGTGTGCGGCGCTTAGCATCACAATTGTCCGTAGGTTTACAGCTAAGAAGACAGCACGTCATTTACTCTGGTGAATGCAAAACCTTTTTCTACAGCAGCCTCCACAGACTAAAAAAATAAAAACCAGAGACGCTGTAAATAGCCCTGACGCATGCCATGCAAGCTGTAATGTGAGGCTCCGGGCTTGTTTTTGAATGTTTTAGAGTTTTTCTAATATAAAAAGCAACTTTGAGGCTCTGTTATTCACTAGACAGATCACTCACAAAAACGTCATACATGTTTCTTTAGTAAATAAACTGTTTTAATCGGCATAGATGCGAACTAGCGTAGCCACTCCGTGCTTTGACATAGTGCGTCGTCTACTCGCATCCTACCAGCTCAGTCACAGGAGGATGTCCGCGAGGTGGTGCCACCAAAACATCTCGTCGCCAATACAGTTACTGCTTAAATTGCTCAACATGTGAAGGTTAGCACAACCTAGGCAACTTACATCCATCACTGCTGGGAGAAGGTAGCACCTCTGGTACTCGTAGAACTGCGAGGAGTGGATATGGGCGACACCCATGATGTCAAAGAGGCGGAGCATCTTCGTGGGGCAGCCTCTACTGAACAGGATTCCAGAGCACATGAGGATGTTGCCCTCTGGCTTCCCATGACACCTGGGCTGGCTCTCCCAGATGCTGGAGTGGCCAGCACTGCAAGTGATCGTGGCCCGCACCATGGACCCAATGCAACGAAAAGAAACTTCGGTGGCCATGGAGAAGCAGTCAGGACATCGCTTTAAAAGCTTCTTCAGGCACGACTCAAAGACAATGTATTTGTTGGCGCCTGTCTGCTCCGTCCCCGGCGATGTGTCTGTTTCCGAAGTCCTTTGAGATGAGAAAAGAAACAAAGTTAAAATACTATTAAAAAGAACAATTGATGTCACCTGCAAGTCCCTATCAGATGAAGTGATTCTACTCAACTCTTCATCCTCCGAGGAGTCTGGACGGAACTCAACGTCATCTCTGGGGTGTTGGAGGAGACCCAGAGGATCCCTGTAAAAAAACAAAAGGTTTAAAATGATTATCAGTAGAGTAAAAAGGGCCCATATCCAGAAGTTTGTCGCTCCTGTGGCTCAAGGTCAAGGCACCTGGAGTCTGACAGAAGCTTTTCGCAGTGTAGGCACCATGCAAACCAAGCTCTTAGTGGGGCATTGAAGTGTGGTGGAAACTACGTGCTCCTTGGGCCAGCCACACGCTCGTCACCCCACGGGTACTATGAAAGGCTCGGTTGTAACACATTGACGCTATTGATACCGCCACAACGCTGACAACGCCACCAACGGCAAAGCTAATAACCACGCCAGCCTTGCTACGTCACGAATACGGGGAATTTTTTTTTTCTGTTTTTGTTTGCGCCGGATATCCCATAATGCATCGCGCTCTACGTTTGCTTCTCTTCCGAGCGCTTGCTTGAGTGCATCGTTTGGAACGAAAAATATAGCGAGTCGTTCAGAACAATAACATGTGATTATCATTTACGGTTATTACTCGTCATGCCCGACTTATTTCCGAACGAAATTTGATTATTTCATTAAACTTGAGGTTTAAACTTGAAGTTTAATTATCCATACCAATTCGCTCGTTCTGTCCTTTCATTATTTCAATTTTCATTTCCTTTAAAATTTACGGGTGGTTAGAATTAATGCACAGTACTTCGGTAGGATGTGTCATTGGTCCCCGATTGATTTGGCACAAACCCTCCACATTTCATGTCCTACTCAGAAGCCCGTCTTCCAGGAATGCATGTTCTGAATAAAGTGGACATGTGTCAGCAGGATTGCAGTGAAGCTGCACCAATTTTCCTTGGGGACTGCAGAGTCATATAGTAAAATTTTTGAAGCTTGAAAGATAGAAGTCTGGTCTAGACTCTACAGCACTGTCTGTCCTCTCTTAGAGTGACACAAATGTTTAACTTTTTAAAGGCAAACATGAAAATTTCTTATAACATGGAGGCATTACGGCAAAAGAAAGCATTGGGGCTTCCTTTTCTTTTTCTATATGCCAAACCAGTGTAAAGGGAAAAACTGGAGTAAACCAAGGCCCTTCGCAGAAGATTAGGTCTTCCTCTCATCATTTCAAGAGGAGCCATTTTGTCAATGACGTGCATATCAAGATTTATGTCAGAAAGTTATTGATATGCAATTTCAGTGCGAAGGAACACTTACTCATCCGGTTCCAAGTTAGCATCGTCAGTTTCAGCTTCCACCAGCACAGTAGTGGACGTGCTTGGGCTGCTTTGCTGGGGGGCCTCCGTTTGCACCTCTTTGCTTGACTTGGGAAGTGCTGTCTGGGTTCCTGCAACGGCACACAATCACCAAGTTTAATTAAAGCCATTGTATATGACAGCTTTAGCTGCAAGATTAAGGACACTAGGCCAAAAGTGCTACTCATAACGCCTGAAGCACAATGGCAATCTCTATATTGGTAAAGGCAGGTTGCCACGGAAACCGCACTGCCCGCAGCACCTAGCGACTGTTTGGTTGCTCCATTCGTTTGAGCACTCCGATTGAAGTTTGGAATATGGACAAGTGATGCTAATGTAGGCACGGATTATCTTATGCAGAGAAAAAGCTCTAGGATAAAGACCACTGCAAACTTTGCACGTTGGAAAGTCCTCGTGCTGGAGTACCGTCGGGGAACAGGGTGTTGGGACCGAGCGTTTGACCCTGGTTGGTGGTGTGTCGACTCATGCCAGGCACGGGAGCGGGAGTGGGGCAGGAGACTGGGAGCCGATCAGCGGTAACGAACTGTACAGTATGTACAGATTTAATTACATCCTATGGACAGGTTAGGCGGCTGATCGTCAGCAGCGTTCATCGAGGTTGCGAGTTCCAGCAAAAGATAAAAAAAACCACGCTCTTGCGCGCGCTCTTGCACCAGACCGTTTTCTTTCTCGTTGTCTTGCTACCCCCAGGTAGCTCGAGGCTGTAGGAGCGTCCTTTGTCCGGGACGTTCAAAACTACGCCAGATGAGTAGACTTCCCGGCGCTGCCAGTTCTGTCGGGGCAGCCGAGGCAGTTCCTTTCTTTCATGCCTCGGGAAAACGAGGGCGCCAGGTGTGACCGGTCCATCTCGCCGATCGCCGATACTTGGTGATGAAGCCGGGCGCCCGCAGGGATACAACAGCTCCTCCGCCGACGGGTAAACGGTCTTGAGGTTGAGGGGTCTGCAACCGCTCTGCCGAAAGCCGATGGCTTACTGCTGTCTTCCAGGCCTCAGAATCGGCGCTGCTACTTTTTCACCTCTCAAACATGCAAGCAGCGCATGAATCACGGAATCACAAAACATCACACAACAGAAATCAGCAAGCATTCACCCCGCCCGGAAATTCGCCAAGTAAAGATCACCCTAATTAATCTCACTGTCATCAAATTCTGCCGTCCGAGCGCGGCTGACCCACCAAACAAGACATCGAGAAAGCACTAAAACACTAGAATGGCTAGAAATCTCTCAAGGCTTTATAGCGTCTGTACAACCCCCTTTCAATACATGCGACTGAGAGTGTCTGCATTCGAGTTCAGCTTCCCCCGCTTGTATGTTACTCGGAAGTTAAACTCCTGAAGTGCTAAGCTCCACCTTAGCAGCCGTCCGTTTTTTGGCGACATTTGCTGCAGCCAGGTCAGGGGACAGTGGTCCGTCTCAAAGGTGAATGGAGCTCCCGCCAGGTAACAAGACAACTTTTGTGCGGCCCAGACTAGACAAGCACACTCCTTTTCGGAGGCGCTATACGTTTCCTCCCGTGTTGTCAGCTTGCGGCTCGCGTGGAGAATGGGATGCTCTTCGTCCCCTTCTTTTTGGCACAGAACAACCCCCATGCCCCGGTCACTTGCATCGCACTGCACAAAGAATGGCTGATCATAATCAGGTGCTCTTAGCACCGGCCGCTCGGTGAGCGCCTTCTTTAGGCTCTGGAAAGCCTGCTCCTTCTTCTCGTCCCACCCGACTTTGTTGGGCTCGTTCTTCCTGAGAGCATCAGTGAGGGGACTGGCTACCTGAGAATAGTTCGCGACATATCGCTGGTAATAGCCAGTCAAGCCCAGAAACGAATGAATCTGCGTCTTTGTTTCGGGTCTAGGGAAGCTCCCAACGGCTGCTACTTTAATCTCTGATGGTCGTCGACTGCCCTGTCCGATTACATGCCCCAGGTAGGTCACCTCCGCTTGCCCCAGTTGGCATTTTTCTGCCTTTACTGTAAGGCCTGCTTCGCGTAGCCTGCGAAACACTTCCCGCAGGTGCGAAACGTGTTCTTGCCACGTTGCTGAAAAGATCGCGATATCGTCCAGATATGGCAGTGCGAACGTGTTAGTTCCACGAAGAACGCTGTCCATGAGCTTTAAAAAGCAAAACGGGGCGTTCTTGAGCCCGAAGCTGAGCATCAATGGGCTGAACGTTCCAAGTGGGGAAATCAACGCTGCATACCTGCTTGCCCGCTCTGTCAGGGGCACTTGCCAATATCCACGAATCAAATCCAGCGTGGAAATGTACCTAGCGGCACTGACTCGTTCTACCCTCTCCTCTATGTTAGGGATAGGGTACGTTTGATCTCGGGTGATCGTGTTGAGTCTACGATAGTCTATGCAAGGGCGGGGGTCTTTGCCCGGCACCTCCACCAGTATGAGTGGAGAGGTGTAGTCGCTCTCGGCGGCCTCGATAACCCCGAGCCGGAGCATGCGTTCGATCTCTTCAGCTAGTATGTCTCTCCGTCTTGGAGAGACCCTGTACGCCTTCGATCGCACTGGAGTACTCTCGGTGAGCTCAATATCCTGGCACACGAGATTAGTACGGCCAGGTCGATCGGAAAACAACCCCTCAAACTCACTGATCACTTTGCGCAGATCACTCAGCTGATCTTCAGTAAGAACGTCGGTCTTTACTGCCTTGGCTATGACGGTGTCTACATCATACTCTCCCCTCTTCCCCTCCCAAGTAGGAATCTCCGTGGGGACTTCCTCTGGGGTGTTCCAAGCAAGGCTAACTATCTCTTTCCTCCCCACATAAGGTTTCAACAGGTTACAGTGATATATCCGTACTTTCTTTCGTTTCCCCCCCGACTCCACAGCGTAGTTCGTCTCAGAGAGCTTTTGCAGCACTTTGGCTGGACCTTCCCACTGCACCTCTAACTTGTTTTTCCTGGAAACCCTCAGCAGCATCACTTGGTCTCCCACTTCAAACTTACGCTCCCTGGCTCCCCTGTCATAGTAGAGTTTCGCCTTCGCCTGCGCCCGCTGCATGTTCGCCTCAACTACTTCCTGTGTCTTATGCATGCGATCTAAGAGCTTCAACACGTACTCCACCACAGTCGGGTCTTCCCCTTGGCCTTCCCATGACTCACGCAACATGCGTAGTGGCGAGCGCAGCGAACGCCCATACACAAGCTCGGCCGGGCTGAAACCCGTGGCTTCATGTGGCACTGTGCGCAATGCGAACATGGTTGCCGGAAGACACGCCTCCCAATCTACTTTCTGCTCGAAGCACAGCGCGCGCAGAACTCGTTTGAAAACTGAATGCCATTTCTCTACGGCGTTTGATTGAGGGTGGTACACGGAGCTATGCACAACACGAATGCCACATTTCTCCAAAAATGTGTTCGTGAGGGCGCTAGTGAAAACACTACCCTGGTCTGATTGGATTTCAGCGGGAAATCCAATCCTCGCAAACACAGACAGCAGCGCGTCCACGATCTCGGCTGAACTCAACTCTTTCAGAGGACATGCCTCTGGGAACTTCGTCGCGGGACAAAGTAGCGTCAATACATACTTGTACCCTGACTTGCTCACTGGCAGTGGACCTACCGTATCTATGACCAGGCGGCGAAAAGGCTCTGTGATCAGCGGCACTAGTCTCAGCGGTGCTTTGTTCTTCTCGTGCGGCTTCCCCACACGCTGACACGCGTCGCACGACCGTACAAAGTTTTCCGCGTCGCGGAAGCAGCCTGGCCAGTAGTACTCTTGTAACAGCCGGTCCTTCGTTTTCTTAATGCCGAGGTGACCTGACCAAGAGCTCCCATGAGACAACTCTAAGAGGTCCGAGCGGTACTTCTGGGGCACGACCAGTTGGTCGAGAACCCTGCCCTTACGATCTTTGTAATGGCGGTAGAGTACCCCTGCCTTGATCTGATACGAGACGTTCCGTCTGCTTATGCCATCTTTGGCGGTATCATGCAGTACTGTAAGGCTCGGATCACTCTGTTGTTGCTCAATGAGAAGCTCTCGGTCAACCTGTAGCAAGGCATGAAAGCTACGCGACGAAGGGGAGAGTACGAGTCCCCCTCGTCCCCCGTTTCGCAGCCAGGCACATTCTTTCCCTCTTCTATCTCCGCCGCGGTATCGCTTCTCGCGAGTTTCCCGGTTTCCCCGGCGGCGCTCCCGTGTCGCGTTGACCCCATTTTGTCCGTAGAAGTGGTCTCCGCATTGTCGGAGGAAGAGGGCCCGTCCGAAGTTGACTGACAGCTCGGTGGAACTTCATCCTCACTCCGACACACCACTTCCGCGGCTATTTGGCGCGCCTTGGCTCTCGTTAGCGCCTGCACCTTCCTTTCGCTAAACACTAGGCCCCCTTTTCGCAGCATCTGATCGGATTTGTTTGAAAACAAATAGGGGCAGCTGAGAGGCAGATTGCGGGAAACCGCGGCCTCGGTCTCCAGCTTCCCAAAGAGACCTTCTACACTAACGCGAGCAATGGGGAGGCAGACCTTTTGATCTTCGACTGCCTGCTTAATCCATGCACATTCCCCCGTGTAGTCATCTGGCCTAACCAGAGACGGGTGCATGACATCGATGGTTGCTGCGCAGTCGCGAAGAACTCGGCACGGGCTACCATTGACTCTTAAGTCGTGTACATAAGGCTCTAGAAGCCTCCGGTTCTCCTCGTCATCGACGTAGTGAAACACCACTTTTGGCTTCCGACATCCCGCCGCGATGTGCCCGCTCTCCTGGCAGTTATAGCACACCGGCGGTTTGCGCTTTTCAAACGACTTCTCTCTTTCGGGTTTCCCCTTCTCACTGGATCTCGACTCTTTTGAGACGTCTTCGCTCGGAAGCTTTTGTTCAGGTTGCCTACCTTCCCCATTACGTTTACCGGCCTTTGCCGCAGGCCATTTGCCGGTTCCGTCGGGCTTCTTAGGTTCCCCTCTGGCTTCCCTCTCGAGCGGACGCTCCTCTCCAGCTTTTCTACGTGAAGCGTATTCCTCGGCCAGCTCCCCCGCTCTCTCGACGGTGTTCACGTCAGGCTTGTCTTGAAGCCAGAACCTCACCGCGTCAGGGAGGCAACGGTAGAACTGCTCAAGGGCCACGCATTCCACTACCTTATCGTGCTCTCCGTACACATCGGCGCTTTTTAGCCACTCGATTAAGTTTGCCCGCAGGTCGTACGCGAGCTCCGGGTATCCTTGTTCGGGCTTCTTACGCATGCTACGGAATCGCTGACGAAAGGCCTCTATGGTCAGGCGGTACTTTCGGAGCACACTCGCCTTCGCCTTCTCATACACTTCAGCGTCCTCCTTGCTCAGACGCGCGACAACGTCCGCGGCTTCACACGGGAAGAGCGTCAGCAGTCTCTGTGACCAAGTTTCGCGTCTAAAACCCAGTTTTTCGCAGGTACGCTCAAAATTCACCAAAAAGAGGCCAATGTCCTCGCCTACTTTGAACGGCTGCATCAGTTTAGACATTTTGAAACTCTCGACCTTCTTTTGACTTGACCCCTCTGAGCTAGCCCGCCCGCTGTCGAGCTGCCGCTGCTCCAACTCGAGTCTCCGAAGCTCGAGTTTCTTTTCTTTCAAGTCAAGTTCCCTCCTTCGGTCATGGTTTCTCTTCTCTACTTCTTCCCAGCTCTCAATGATCTCCTCATTTTCTAGATCTAAAGCCCGAATCTTAGCAATGAGTTGTTGTTTTTTTTATGGTTCTTACTACTTCTAATCCCAGTTCCTCTGATAGCTGAATCAGTTCCGGTTTCTTCAATTTCGCCCACTCCATGTCTATCGTGAATGCCACCCACGCTCGGAATATCCCTCTACTGAGAAGTACTCTAATGTCACGCTTCTTCAGTAGCCACTTAGGTACTCAAATGTCACCGATAAATTCCTAGCTATAATTAACGACACTTGGCGAACCTCCGAACGAAAATGAACACCCACCCACCTCCGATGTCCGACGCATGTGACCCGATCTCCACCGCTGCCTACCAGTTGTTGGGACCGAGCGTTTGACCCTGGTTGGTGGTGTGTCGACTCATGCCAGGCACGGGAGCGGGAGTGGGGCAGGAGACTGGGAGCCGATCAGCGGTAACGAACTGTACAGTATGTACAGATTTAATTACATCCTATGTACAGGTTAGGCGGCTGATCGTCAGCAGCGTTCATCGAGGTTGCGAGTTCCAGCAAAAGATAAAAAAAAACCACGCTCTTGTGCGCGCTCTTGCACCAGACCGTTTTCTTTCTCGTTGTCTTGCTACACCCAGGTAGCTCGAGGCTGTAGGAGCGTCCTTTGTCCGGGACGTTCAAAACTACGCCAGATGAGTAGACTTCCCGGCGCTGCCAGTTCTGTCGGGGCAGCCGAGGCAGTTCCTTTCTTTCATGCCTCGGGAAAACGAGGGCGCCAGGTGTGACCGGTCCATCTCGCCGATCGCCGATACTTGGTGATGAAGCCGGACGCCCGCAGGGATACAACAAGGGTAGCAGATGGTGTCCGAGTCGCGCCCCAGTGTGTTCAGCTATCCTCGGTGTAGAGGGTTGCCATAAAAACTGAGGCAGCTCAGACCGTCTCCGTTGTAACATACTGACCAATCGCGGCGAAAGATGGCATGCGGAAAAAAGTGGCATTACTCTGGCAGCTGGCTGCCATATAGAGTGGCTCTTGGTTTAATAAGAGGCAAGAAAGTCTCTAAGCCTATGGTTTTAAGAAAGCAACGTTTCTAAATTCTTTGAAGTTTGCGTTTCTTGAGAGTTGTGATTGAGACCTTTGTGGTTTTAGATTTCATAGGTATGTATAAACCTAACAAACTTGTTCCAAGCTTCTGCTGAGAAGTTTATGCCACCCATAGATAATCTACAGGTCACATTTCACAAACATTAAAGAGTAAACAACTTGTTAGTGCATACGCATATGGTGGAATCATTTAAAATACTATGAAAACCGAACATATCCTCACCTATGCTCCTGCCTGTCACCTTAGTTTGATTAGACCGCGACCGCGTCTTCATACATTCTGTCTGCACGAAGACAGAGATTTTTTCTGTCCCCTCTTCCTCTGCGGGTAGATCGTCAGGAACATTCATATCCGCATCTGGATCCAAGGGTGACTGGCTGCCAGAATCCATCGGCGTGTCTACTGCGGCCGCTTCCGCAATGGCTTCGTCGACCACCTGTGTTTGTAATCACATAACTAATGACTTCTCATGGCATACCCACATCCATAACGTCATTAACAATGCAAATTGCACGCTCGGCTACTTGCATTATAATTTTGCCGAAGTCCCCTCCTCTCTCAAGCTACTTTTATATCGGACACTCATCCGCCCAAAGCTAGAATATGCGTCAAGTATATGGGACCCGGCTCAACACCCTCTCATTGATGCAACTGAATCTGTACAAAAGCGATCAGTGCGCTTTATTTTATCTATTTGCATCTTGCTAGCGTTTCATTAATGAAATCTTATCTTGGATTTCCTGACCTATGAATTCGAAGAAAGATTTCGCGTCTCTCTCTTTTTTTATTAAATTTTCTTGGGTAACCCATCTTTGAAACAATAACTTTTTTTCGCAGCCTTCATACCTCTCGTCCTGCATGGATCATCAGTTCAAAGTTGCTTTTCCTCACTGCAGCATAAATGTTTTTTTTTTATTCCTTCATCCCCAAAACCAGCTCAGAATGGAACCGGCTTCCCCCTCCCATCTAGGCTCTTGACTAAGTAAATTGAATCAAACATTTTCAGAAATCGTCCCGTAGAGGTTTGGGCATGAGCAGCGTGTGAGCGTGGCAAGAGCGAGCAGAAGCGCATCGCTCGAATGCCCTCATGGAACGAGCGCTCACGCAATGAAACACGTTCCCCTACTAAGGTGCGTTCATGTGAGCATCGGATAGGAAGGCACCCTAATTTGTACCGATAACCGTCGAGCGACAATCGGAAAGCTGTGCACAATGTGCGCTAAACCTCGACTTGGGGTACTTGGCCGACGCTAGCGCGTCAGAACTACTGAGACCTAAGCCGAAGCTGCCCAGCCCGCCACAACATGTGCTCCAGAAAACCAGCATCACGATGTGTACAAGGTACCGAACGCTTTTAGAAACTAGCTTTTGACTCACATCTTTTCGTCTCCTCTTCGCCAACGCGCCACGATGAGGAGTGGGCCGCGCAACAATGTGACTGAAAATGGTTGGGACCGCATCAACCCTGAGCCTTGGGTACTTTTGTCCCAGACCAAAATCCGTCGCAAGCCTCGAGCTGAGCTCGTAGCTCTCCGGCGAGAAGTGAATGCTACACAAGCGGGACCTCTTCACGGGAACCCAGTGCTCCCTACGCACAGCGGCAATCCATTTCGCTCGTCGCTGGACGTCTCGCGGAAATGCGTGGAATGAGACGTTCTGGTTCGCAGGAGCAGCCCGATGGTTGTGGCACCCCACCGCACAACAGAAGTCCCCTCCCATTTACGAAAAGACTAGCAGGATTAGCACATCACTGGAGACAAGGCACGTCGCAGCAATCAAAAACACAGGCAAAACCGACAAACGAGGAGCCATAAACGAAGCACGTTGCGTTTTGTGACGTTCGAGCATCCGCGGTTGCCAATGTTGCCAACGAGAACGCCGTTTTCTTGAGGGGCGCGATTTGAGAAGTTCGGGCTCGCCTTAAAATTCAATTCTGCATTAATGAATTCGGGCGTCGTGCGGAAGATGCTTTTAAAGGTAATGGCTATGGTATCTAATCGTTTTCTTGAAGACAAAATTTGACCGCACATTCCCTTTAAGTTCGATAAGTTCAATAAGCCAGAAAGAAACACGAATTGATAGCTTATCTAAATAGCTACATATCAATATATGTCTCATGACATAGCTACTTTTCGTTCGTTTGATATAGCTATCCCAGTATTAGTTAAACCTGCTCCTAATGGCATGATTGCGATTTTATGTAAAAAAAAAAAAACGAAAATGGTAAAAGACAACAATTTCCCTCTAAAAAAAACAGAATTGCATACTTATAGTAAAAAAAATTGTTATGACTAAGTATAAAGCCAATGTCTTGCAAAGGCCGTCTAAACGTGAGCAAAAATCGAATTACGATTTTCATGCATTCCACTCGGCAGTGTTTCATATATATATATATATATAATGAAGTGCCCGTGTTGTATATATATATATACAACACGGGCACTTCACACCATCGTACGTGGTCTCCGAGGAGGATATAAACGAAATTGTGCACATGAATGAACCGTACTTAATTCAATGAATTACAGAACACAAGTTTCCAGGAACCCGCCGAAAGCCAAAAAACGGCGGAGCCAGGATTTGAACTCTGGGCCTCCCAATGTCCGGTCGGGTGTGCTAACCACTACACAACTCCACCTTGGCTTCCTGGCGTTTCCTACCTGTCTTATTAATGCACAAGAAACGAAATGTGTCCAATCGGAGGTGCTCTGGAAACACACGCCGCCGCGTGGAACGCGGTACGACGCCTAGTGTCACGTGGTACGTGCTCGTTTGTGCTCCAGAAATCCTCCCACTGGTTGTCTCGCCCCGTGTACATGTAGTAGTATTCTTTGTTTTATGAGCTTTCAGAGACACGGTATCATCATCATTTGCGAGAATCAAGAGCCACGTTATTGAATATACAACACGGGCACTTCACACCATCGTACGTGGTCTCCGAGGAGGATATAAACGAAATTGTGCAGATGAATGAACCGTACTTAATCCAATGAATTAAAGAATCCAAGTTTCCAGGAACCCGCCGAAAGCCAAAAAACGGCGGAGCCAGGATTTGAACTCTGGGCCTCCCAATGTCCGGTCGGGTGTGCTAACCACTACACAACTCCACCTTGGCTTCCTGGCGTTTCCTACCTGTCTTATTAATGCACAAGAAACGAAATGTATCCAATCGGAGGTGCTCTGGAAACACACGCCGCCGCGTTTATATATATATATATATATATAGTTTCTGGGTATCTCATTTTCATTTTGCATCGCACACTCGGGAGTTAGTGTGCGAGGCTCTTGTAACGTAATAGAAATATAATCACAAAAAAAATGTAATCAGCTCGGACGTAATAGGTGAAAAAAGTCCAGAGCTTCAAGCAGCTTTTTTTGTCGATTACATTTTGATATAGACGAACAAAAAACCAAGACGACCAAAACGCGCAGCACTAGCTAGAGAATATTTTATTGTTGCAACTCGCACCAGTTACGGAAATCTCGACAAGCCGCGCATTTAGAATGTACCAGGCAAAAATATGGATGGAAATCAGGCTGTAAAGCATTACAAATTGTCACAGGCACTTAATTATTTAGGCAGTCTGCCTGTGAACGTCGATTTCGTCATTATTCTTGCTTTGGACTAGCACCGTAATCACAAAGTTACTCAACGCTTGTGCTTGATTGAGAGACACTACCTTCAGTGCAGAACGTAGTTTTCTTCCTGCTCTGGACAGTGACAATAAATTTGAGGGATGTATTTTCGCCCACAAAATTGTATTTAATTACAATTGTATTTGAAAGACCCACGTCTTAGTATTTAAATACACACGTCAAATACATTACCTAATTTGTAATTAAATATAAATGCAAAATACACAAAGTATTTAAAATACGTATTTTAAATACTTGTAGTTGAAATACTGCACATCCCTGATCTTAACAAATATCGCGTTCCTTTGTGTTTTTTTTTTTTGCTATGAGAAGAAACGCAATTCAACCGACAACCTAAAATAGAGTATAAGAAGAAACAAAATACAAAACATCCATCGAAGAGTGTATTCCGACCCCCGCGTACATGAAGGGCCTGCATAGCCAACGATTCCATGCATGATGTTACGTCACGTGTAATGGCAGGATGTCAGCCACTGACGCCGGCGAAATTTGAAGTGCAGTTTCGTACACACGCTCATGACTAATTTGATCAATATCTTAACACTATATATTACAACAAAAGTGACGTTTGTCTATATGAAGGCTCCCCAGACATCACGAGCGCAAAAACTTGAGTACTTCTGGTTTAGAACGGAGAATTCTTTTAATAACTTACTAACTTCACGCCGTCTAAACATACACGCAGCACAATTATTGTTCAACGTGACATCCGTCCTTTTCTCGCTCTGCTTGCAGATCGAAGCACTCCCCGATATAGTGAGTGCCGTCCGTGGCCGCGTCGAGATCTACCTTGACGGCGGAGTGCGTCGCGGCACCGACGTGGTCAAGGCGCTGGCACTCGGAGCCAAGGCCGTGTTTATTGGACGCCCAGCCCTCTGGGGGCTGGCGTACAACGTAAGACGTCGCATTTTGTGCTTCATAATCTTAAGGCTACCAAGATCAGACGTTCTCGTACTCTCAATAAAAGTGACACTGCAATAGGCACCGCAATAAAAGCCAGTATGAAAACTATGCGCCTCAAGTGTTGAGTAGCATTTTGCTCTCTTCTCGAGAGGAGTTAGGGGATTCATTACTGCATTGAATAATTATTTCGATAAAATTAATTATGGGTTACCACGACCTTGTGGCGAAGAGTGTATAGTCTTTAACGCTTAATGGAATCATTATTCGTTTTAATTAGGATAACAAAATATTAGTTCTGCAAACGTTGCCCGGTTTCACTACCAGAATTATTATTAGACCCTAGCTAGCCTTAGCCTACAATAAGTTTAGTGAACTTTAACTGGTTTAATTTCTTGTCTGCATTAAAGTCTAGTTTTTCTTGAAGAAACGAAAAAAAATGTTTCTTATTGTCAGTTGGATTCCCTCTCAATTAAATATCGTTGAAATCTTGTAGACTCAGTCCACCTAAACTCTTGTTATACCCCATTCGCACGGCAGCGTAAAGGTATCTTTGGCACAGGTACCTGTAGTAAAGGGAGCTGGAGATCGTTATCACACGGCCCCTAAAGGTCCCTTCCGCTAAGGGAGGTTTTGTGTTAAACGGAGCTCACCAAGCTCCCTTTAGAGTTACAGGGAGTAGCCTGAGACCCACGAACTAAAAATAAAAATCACAGATATATAAATATATCATGTTTAATGCACTATAACAAATTGAATATACATAAGTAAGAAATTATGAAAGGATTGTGAACACAAACGCGATTAAATAACAGATTAACGAGGGACGCATACTCCAGCTAGCAGGTAGCGGTGATGGCACGTGGAAAACAATGTCTTTAACGAACCCCAACGTGATGGACCACTGCGAGCTCTTTTTCGAGGTTGTAGGCCAGTCGTGCAACTCTCCCGCCGAGAACCTTTTATCCTCGTCGTCGTCCATCCCTTTCGATGGCATGACTGGCGTAACCGTGAGACTCCGTCGTGGTTCGTTTCTCCCGGGCACTATTACAACTATTTTTTTGAGAACTTTGCGGAAAAATTGAGCTGCTAAACAGAAAAAGGTCGCAACCTCGCAATAGAAATTCGTAAACGGATATGATTTATGGCGCGTATTTTGGGCGCCAATTAGAAGTCCAGAAGGTGCGGCCAGCGACGTCACTGACGTAATAATAACAGCCTTTATTGTGACGTCTTAGTTATTTTGACGTCAACAGCTTGTTTTCTTTGGATGCCGCTGACTGCATTGTGCAATGTCGGTCGCTCGGCGTGTGTGTGGCCGGGTGCTCGGCGGGCCCACGAACTAGCGTTAGTGCTCTCTGATGTCTGCTCTTCCTATGCCCCTGTGTTCAAAGCGCAATCATGTTTTCTAACGTACCGTACCAACTTGCCCAATAATTAGCACTTGAAAATACGCAGCCGATGATTTAGGGCCAATGTCGCCAGACGGGTCGGACGTTTTAAAGCAAGACTCACTTCGACGCGCCAATAGACAAAAAAAAAATTAATAATAAATGAAGTTCCGCAAAAGCAAGCACGAATTATATTTAAGTTTTACGTGTGATATTTCCCACACAATAATCGAAAACTGCGCGTCGAAGCGGTCTCGAAGAATAATTGTTTATCACGTGCTCCTCTCGCGGTTTAGCAATCGACATCAACTTATGGTGCTCCGTCTATTTATCGTCTGATCAAGAACGCCGTTTACTACAGTAACGTTGGTTAACTACAGGTGCCTTCAGCTAAGGAACCTTAGCTAAAGGTACCTTTACGCTGCCGTGTAAATTTGGTATTTCACGGGCACGCTTAATGACAGTTAGGCTAAGCCATAGTTGGGTGATTTCAGATAAGATCAACCAAAGGGTGGCTGATCGACATTTTTAAATCAACTGATGTTTTTATATGAAATTGTCTAGTGTCTGGTATAAACGAATCCACACTTAGTTTTGACCAGAAAAAAAAATTTGGAGACAAGAAAAATCGTAAGGCAGGGAGAGGTGGACAGTTGCAATAACGCGCACTGATGAGGGGGCAAGTTTGAAAGTGAATAATTAAAACAATAAAATTAGGAGAATTTTCAACTTTTTACAAACAAACTATGGGTACAGCTTGCTTGTAATATAAAGTAATATTATTTATTAAAAATTTATTTAGTTTTCTAAAAATTGCCAAACATACCTGCTCGAACGACAAATGGCAAATTTTGGAAATCTGTATCTCATGAAATAATTTAATCATTATTACATAACTTGCAGACATTATTTTACTAATATATGGCTATTATTGAAAAAATAAATAAGGTATCTGAGTGACACAATAGTTACAATATATTTAGGCAAACATGGGAAAAAAAATCAAACAAAGAAAAATTCCAATGCGAATAAAAAAAACACCACCTTCGATTTTTTTTTAAATTTGGGTACCCTGTTATACTCTATTTCGGCATTCATTTCTATTAAAACATGTTGCATCATTGCACTGTGAAAGAAGAAACAACTCCCCAAAGTAGGGTCCTTTTTCAAAGCCTACACTTAGCAGTGTCCTATACAAGAAGTGACTCTGAGTTCCAGTTTCATGAAACTTGCACAAATCTTTTATATACATTTATTCAGATGAGGTCATTGATAAAAAGAGCGATCGGTCACACAGTAAAAGGGAGGAGAAACTATATACAGCATTTTACATAAGCGTACAAAGTGGTATCATATTAGAGTCTAATGATTTCAGAAAAGATGATGCAGTGTGAAGTTGTACCTTCCGGTATATTTTACATCTAGAGTAAAATAAATAGCTTTACTTCCAAACACAAAAACAAAGATATAATAGTAAGATATTTAGGTTGGCTGTGTATTAACGATTACAAACAATTTCAGGTGACGGATGCCATAGTGCCTAACTGGAGCAGCTTCAATGCTCTCGGTGTATGAATGAATCGTGGCAAGCCGATATATTTTATCCTGCTTGAGGATAACATTTTGGGATTTTTTTTATAGTGATCAGATAAAAATTATTAGTAACCACCAACAAAAACAGTAGGTTAAATACCCCGTGAAGAAAAATGTGATAAATAAGATGTCCCTGCATTCAAAATGAGCAGTCCTTGGGAAATCAAATTCGGCACTTTACGCTAAGGTTTTCCTCGCTGTACCCATTTAATAAAGTTGCTTCCAAGCAGATCCGACTGTCCGTGCTACATATACGTCACAGGTTTCTTCTGTTGATGACTTGCTGAGCCGCCACGCGTGCCAAGACTGAATGCCAGGGAAGGCGCGCACCGTCAGCCACTCTTCTTTTTTTTGTTCACGTTTGTTCAACCTCATTTTCGTCCAGATATACAAGATGCACGCCTTTCAGTTTCTTTGATGGAACGATCACCATTGTCCTGGCTGTCTGAATTTCGCTTACTGAACGTTCTCTCAGGTTGTTCAGCGTGGCCTTGTGCTTCACAAGTCCGCCAACTCCGTCACATGCAGTTTTCCCATGTCAAGATGCAGAAAATAACCACTGGGCTTGTGGGCAATCGTCCTTTGCAAATTGGTGAAGCTGGTAGCGATTCTTGAAATGACTGGCGGCGCCGTCACTTACGTACGTCACGTACGAGTATACCGCAACGTTGTCTTCAACCCACTCCTTCACTTTTTCCAGAGCCAAGCAAGCGTGAGCGGCGTCGTGACACAGGTCCTCACTGATGATGGCCAAGCTGCTTGTAGATTTTATTGTCGTCACTACACATGTAAATATCGAAACTTGTTTTTTTTTTCCAGTGATATGCTTGCACTTCGTCAGGAAGCACGATGGTCCAGTTTTCAGCAAAGTCAAAATGAAAGACAATGCTCCCGCGTTGCATGCACTGTTTTTCATCGTAGATCGCTTTACCTTGCGTTTGCCGGATATGGTTGTGAAGTACCCAACTTCCAACCGTCACTTGGATGACTTTTAGGAAAGTCTCAGGTTCCAAAGTTTTTTTCACAAGGTCGCCGGACTCCCATGTTGCAAGCACAATCTCTTCATCCTCCGGGGTATCAAGTTCCTGGAGTGTAAGAAACTGGCCTTTTGGGCAGTGATCACAGTCTCCTTGAAGGCACAGTTCTGTTGCTGGGTCGCACAGGAATGCCGAGTTCATTTCACCGGTGTTGAATGTTGAGCCTGTAACGTTCTCTAGAGCGGCAATACAAAGATAATAATTGGCGCAGCGCACACAAACGCACACTTCCTGGTGTGGAATACATTGGACCCATCTAGGGCGCAACGAATAAAATTTCGTTAGCCCAACACCGGAATCGGGATGCTTGTCTTTGTATATACGGAAGGCCTCTCGTATTGAGCGTGTCATGAAGCGCTTTGGCACGAACGTTTTCTCTCCGTTGAGCATGACAGAGATGACGTCCTTCTGGTTGGGACTTTGGCGCGAACATTGTAGCTCGTCTTTCGTGAAGTACTTAGGGCAGCAGACAGGTTCTCAGGGCTCACCTTGCACCTCGTGTAAGGATCCGGCTCATACCACACGCCATGCTTTTCCTTGAGTTTTCGGGATTTACTGATGAGGTACATTGAGGCCTGTGGAATCATCTTTTGAACCTCATTCTTCGTCAGTGTTGACGGCAGGAGTGTAAGCAGTTGACAACGTTCCCGGAGAGAGGTGGCGGTTTCAAAGGCCTGCCGAAAGTTGTCCACCCACTCAGTGCATGTGGAGCATGTTGGTTGGGACGACCCCGATGGTGTGTCCCTGTCGTACGCAATACGTAGCCTTGAGCGTATATTCTTGACAGCAACCTGCTCCAGTTCTGTCTGCTTTCTCTTGACATAGGCAGGCCTGTCCCGACTTCTTACGACGCTTGGTTGTCTCAGCGGCGACACATCTGTAGGTAGTATGCTGCGATTTAGATCTTCAATTGCTTCTTCAGCTGGCACAAATATGTCAGGGCACTGCTCTGAGCTTCGCATCGAGATCTCCTTAGTGATGTGCATGAAGCAATGGTAGCACAGGTAGTCCGTCGCACTCACTTTGGTGGAACAGTCAGGCGGAAGAATTTGCTTCAACGAGTTTAGGTCCAACTCGCCAACACTTCGAAAATTCCGCTGCTTTGGTATAGTCTTTTTGTGTTTGCAAAAGTAATCTGCACAAAACACTCGTTCGGAGCTCCAGGACGTCTTCATAATGTATACATAAATAATAGAAATTAAACCCCAACTGATGGCATATAATTGCCAAGTGAAAGAACTACTGGGTGCACAAGTGACAAGTCCGAGGCTGAGGAGCTCACTCACTGCAAACGTACATTTGAAAAGAGAGGTCACAACTGAGGCTGTCGGCAAAGCTTGATCCACGTCAAAGGAAGAAAGAGGGAAAGTCTCCAGACAAAAAATTGTGGTCAGCGGCCTTCGAAAAAGACTTTCCGGAATCGCACTGTCGTCTCTCCACGCGCTGATATGAAAGCACCCGAGCTTCTACCACGTGGTTCATGACACAGCCTGAGCCATGTCGGCGACCGGTTCGTGAGGGGTTGGCGGTGGGGTTACGTTGACGGTCACTCGGATTAGCCCTTGCTGTACTGAGCTACCGCCTGCAGTGCCTTATCGCCGGCTGGTGTCAACAACGAGAACACACACACCCTGTCTACACCAAAACTACAAGCGTTCACCGCACACGCGTCGCCGCCGCTTTTAAGCTTTTGTGAAATTGCTTTCTTTTGCCGCGGAGAACCGCCTTATCTTAACTACGCGCCTGAAATCCTTCCAGGCGGGCGTACACAATATCAAGCGTTTCGAGAAATGCCCGTGGAGTAGAACTATGGGAAAATTCGGAGCCCGCGATGTCGATATCGTCGCCGTTGTGTTAGTACGCCGTCGCGTACTGCAGTCCCCCGTTGGGGGAGGGGGGGGGGCGGTCTTACTACGATAACATGGCGACAGCGTTTGCACTCTATGTATTTACGCGAGGCTCGAGTATTTGGGGATAATGCTGCCGGTTGGTGTGCCCCTTTGTGCCTGATATTATCGCCCGTGACGCCAGCGAGTGAGATGGCGACAGGCATTACTGCTCAGTAAACAGGCGTCGGCGGCCATGTTTTGCTGGTTGAAGCGAACCCCCTTGTCCTTGACAGCGAGTGGGGAAATGCGAAAAAAAGATTGTATCGGCCGTTTTGCCAGAACTAGCGACGAGTGTCGTCTGCGGTTTCCGGCAACTATTTTGCCATAATCGTGAGCTCAGCGAGGAAATGATTTTTGCTAGCCACAGAACACTACCACGCAGAAAGGGAATGCTTGAACATGTTTTTGTTCTGGATATATATCAGGGATATATATGAGAGAGAGAGAGAGATGAACGTAGAGCGGAAGAGGGAATAGCATATAGTGTCGCAGGAGAATAAAGTAAACAAAGTTCCTAGTGGCCGATGGCTGCATGATCTTTTCTCGGATCACTAGTCCGTAATATGATACCTCTTTGTACACAGTAGTTTCTCCTTAATTTAAGTGTGTGAACGATTTCTTTAGTTATAATTGGCCTCATCTGAAAAAAAATATATAAAAGATGTGTGTTGGTTTCGTGAAACTGGAACTCAGAGTCAGTTCTTGTATAAAACACTGCTAAGTGTAGGCTTTGAAAAAGGACCCTACTTTGGGGAGTTGTATCTTCTTTCTCAATAAAATGATGCAACATGTTTTTAATGGAAATGAATGCCGAAATAGAGTATAACAGATTACCTAAGTTTAAAAAAGATCGAGGGTGGTGTTTTTTTTTTTATTCGCATCGGAATTTTTCTTTGTTTGATTTTTTTTCCATGTTTGACTAAATATATCCTAACTATTGTATCACACAGATACCTTAGTTTTTTTTTTAAATATTAGCTATATATTAGTAGAATAATATCTGCAAATTATATCATAATGATTAAATTATTTCATGACATACAGACCTCCAAATTTTGCCATTTGTCGTTCGAGCAGGCATGTTTGTCAATTTTTAGAAAAATGAATAAATTTTAAATAAATACAATTACTTTATATTACAAGCAAGCTATACCCATAGTTTGCGCCGAAAACGTATTAGAGTTCTCCTAATGTTATCGCTTTAGTTATTCACTCTCAAACGGGCCCCCTCCATCAGTGCGCGTTAATGCAACTGTCCACCACCTCATGCCTTACGATTTTTCCTGTCCCCAAGTATTTTTTCTAGTCAAAACTAAGCTTGGATTCGTTCATACCAGACACTAGACAATAACATATAAAAACATCAGTTGATTTGAAAATGTCGACTAGCCATCCTTTGGTCGATCTTATCTGAAATCACCCAGTTACAATACAATATTTGCGAACAACATTCTGGAGCTATGCAGTCAAAGCCATGGGCGCACGTGCGCCCGGGCATCTGAAACACCCATAAAAGCAATGCACGTGCACTCTTCAGTTCCTTTTAAATAACTATTCCAGAGCATAGTGCGCCGTAACTGCGGAAACGCGTTACAGCAGCTAAATGCGGGTTAACTGCGGTTAAGAGTGCCCGTGTAACACCGGTATAAGTCAGTTAAATAACCAATTTGGTCGAAAGTAAGCGTGCTCTTGTTTCAATCATGTGAATAACTAATGATATCTTGAATAAATTGTGATTACTTTGTCGTACTAAGTAATATTTGCTTACCGTCTTGCTAAATCACCCAAGGCTAGGTGGAACACGGGAATCATCCTAAGTGGAAGGGAAAGGAACATAATGGCAGAAGGAAACAATTGCCATATGTGAAATGCCTAATATTTGTAATCGTGACGTAACCTCCTGTCGCTTTGTTTCTTTCTTTTTCGCTTTATTATTTTTTTTGCATTCTCAACCCTGTTTTATTTAGTTTAGGAAAGTAATAAATCTACACCAGTTCGCATACGCCATCACTCTTTAATTAAAATCGGCGTACCTTTCGAGAATAAAGGAAGACAAGACAGAGTTTGTTAGGGATATAAAATTAGTTCCGCCACAAAGAGGAAAATTCTAAATTTACTGTAGAGCGTGTTCCGCTTGACACAGAAAAGTAAAACAACCTCGGGACAAGGGACGCGAACATGCTCTCCACGCACGACAATAGGAATGATGTTACAAGCAAACTACGTTTTCGTCGTCCGTAGTCTGGAGTTTGTTTTATTTTTTCTGTGTCAGGTTCAGAATTAAACTTTTCTAGATAACCATTTTGGCTTGGATTTGGATGTATAAACCTATCCAAGTCCCTGCACCTGCGGCATCGGTAACATTTTATACTCGACACCTCTGCCGCTCTTTCGTTCTTCCCCAATCTTCGCATATAATGTTAATTTTAAGTTAGAAATCCCACTCATTTCTAGGCTGCCTGTTATATTTACCTATATCTGGAATCACCTGGTGAGATTAGAATTCCTGATCTGTGTACTAGCACCCGCGGGGTGAACCAGGCGTGCGCCAGACGCTCGAAATCTTGCGGGAGGAGCTGGACCGGGCTTTCGCATTGATGGGTAAGTCGAAGTTTTTGTTTGAGGGACATGTAAAACATTATGTTTCCTTGTGGGCCTATAGTCACTGATACAGTAAGAACGGCAGGGCGTGTCTTTCGAACAACCGGCCTTCAGCACGCGCTTCATGCCTTCGGTGGTGCTTTTGTTGCGCGCGCGAGCTCAAGGTGCATAAAACGTCGCAGCTTTTTTTTTTTTTTTGTAGCTCTCATCTTTTTATTGATGTGTTCTGACTATCAGAACAAACACCGATTTTTAGTTACCGGCAGAAGAAGGTAGCTTTTTCTTTCTTTCTCCATTACAAGTAAGCTTCCGTATGCTCAAAAACTTTTTATTGTGAACCGATGGTCACCATAAACAGATTTAAGGGGCGCCCCCCCCCCTACCTAAGGCTCTTAATGTCAAATTTATTTGAATAAACACTTACATACACCAGTTTTTTTAGGAAGAAATTATTAACTTTTAGTGACACAACTATAAGGTCAACAAAACAGATCGGGGCAGCGTGTCACGAATCCACCCATGATGGTGATCCTTAAACGTAGAGTAAATTTTGTTAAAAATGTGGTTTGACACGTGCGCATCAAGTGAGCGTTTGATGTTCTCACGTGTCACCAGGCCCGATAGGTTAAAGGGCAAAGGAAACAAAAACAAAAGGCTCTCTTGAGCTGGTACAACTGGTGCCTGGAGCGCGTCTCCGACTGGTGTGTTTATCGTCCTATCCCGCGCATACATCAAAAGTGGTCCCAAAGTGGCAACAAATGACGTCACAGAAGCCCCAGTGTCATGCTGTAGCCTGTCGCGACCCTGGCGGCTGGTCGTAGAAATGTTGGCATAAAGCACGAGCGAACACGAGTGTCGCTGTCGTCACGGCGTCCCAGGCGTCCCAAACTTCCTGCTGCTGCAGCTTCTGTGGACTGTCGAAGTGAGGAGCGACCTGCAGCAGAACAGGAGTCTGCCACATGCACCACAGCTGCTGAGACACCACCAGGGTCGCGACCGGCGACAGCATGACACTTCTATGACGTCATCAGGCGGAAATCGAGGGACCACTTTTTTGGACGCGGTAAACACACCAGTTGGAGACGTGTTCCAGGCACCATAGTAGAACGGCTGTACGGTTCCACTTTTGTCCCTTCGTCTAGACATTTTGTGCGTCAGCTTCTGCTCAATATGCTTCCAAAGGCGTGACGACACCGTAACTAAATATTTTAAAAAAAATCGGTTTTCAGGCACTGCCTGGGGAGTCTTTCTTACTCGGTTAACGGCCCCGTCACGTTGGTCTTAAAAACGTGCCTTCAGACATGTTCAAAGGTGTGCAAGTACAAAACATACATACTTGGTACATGCCTCCTCCGAAAATTACAATGTCGTCTATGCCTGCGTATAACAGCGTGTTTTATGATGCACGAGTAGTCGGGCTCTGTCTTAATTGTGCGCACAACCTTGAAATATGGGAATAATATCAAGCGAGCGCTCCCCTGACCCTTTCCTGCCACCCAATCCTGAGTCATCATCGCTATAACACACGGTCACACATATATACTCCTTGCATTGCCGTCGTGTGAGCTGCTATTGGGGTGGCCTCTATACTGGGTGATTACTTTCAGCAGCATATAGTTTACACCACCAAAGTTGCTTCTATACAAAGTTGCCATGAATCGCAAAAGTGACACCCAATGGTTCAACTACGGCGCAGTGGTTCGAGCTCCCTGTAATACCGAATTAGAGCGCAGCCCTTGAGGAGGAGAAGGGGAGGGCGCGGGGGGGGACGGTATGCCCTCCTCCTCATCCGTACCCTCTCCTCATTTACTCCTTCCGTGCTCCTCGCCTCCTCCTCCTCTCCTCCTCCTCCTCCCTTTTCCTCCCCCCTCCTCCTCCCCTCTTCCTTGTCCCTCTTTCCAGTCCTTCCTCCTCCATACACCTCCCCCTCCTCCTTCATCCTCACCCTTCTCCCCTTCCTCTTCACTCCTCCCTCCCACGCCGTGCATTATGGGAAACGTCCCATAATGCAGCGCGCGGTTAAACCGACGGCGACGGGGACGCGTTACGCCGAAACGTTACGGTTACGCCAACGCATTACGCCGACGCGTTGCGGTTACTCCGACGGCGATGCCGAAGCGTCACGCCGACGCGTTACGCCGACGTGTTACGGTGACTCCGACGCGTTATGGTTACACCGACGGCGACGCTGACGCGTTACGGTTACACCGACGGTGACGGCGACGGCGACGCCGACGCCGCTGAAGCCGGAAACGGGCGCCTAAGGGCTGCGCTTTAAAAAGGAAGGACTACACAGGACAAGCGCTAACAACTGATTTTTTTTTTATTTGAATGTGTAGATGGCAGTGTGTTTGCCCAGGCATATTGCGCACCATAGATTCTGCACTTCTTTCTCCGTTTCACACTACACGTGCTAGCCAAGTTCCAGAAAGTGTATCTCACTGTTCGTTAAGGGGTATTCACACGAGGGAGAAATCCCGGGGATTTCTCCCCGGCACGCGCATCCCACGACGAAAACGCCAGGCTTTGCAATGTGCAAAAGCCTCGCGATTTCATCTCGTGATGCGCGCGTGCCGGGGACAAATCCCCGGGATTTCTCCCTCGTGTGAATACCCCTTTAGAGTCGGTGAAGGTTGGCTCAGGCTTGATGGTCTGTTTTTTCCAGTTTTGTAATTGGTTTCTGCATTTCTCTAGACGTTTGGTATTGGTGTTTAAACAATAGGGTGGTTTTGCAGAACCGCGGTTCGCACCCGCAATATCGACAATACATCGCTAAATGCGAGTATGCAGTGTCTTTCAAGTAGCTTAGGTATTCTCTGGGTCAGATGTTGACGCATCGCCCCGTTTTCCCAATATACGAGCGCCCGCACGAGGAAGGGATAATGTAGACAGTGCCTTTCATGCAGGTGACGAATTTGATGCGGTGCTTGATGTTGCAGCTCTTACAATCCGCTTGCTCCCCTTTGCCTTTGTGTTGGTTCATCTTGGAGCATAATCGGCCTAGTTTGTTGCGGGCAGAAAAAACACGTTGACCCCACTTGTGTAAAAGGCACGTCACTTGTGTAAAAGGCACAGGTGACGTGATTCCTTTCTCGCGCGGGCGCTCCTATGTTGGGCGAACGGGGCGATGTCTGAACATCTAGAGTTCCTGTATAGGATCCCTACGGGAGCCAGAGTTGCGCTTCTGTTTCCCACGTGTCGCCTCGCCGCTATTCGCCGAGATCCGATCACGTGAGGAGACGGATCAAGTGCTGTGCAGGGAAGTAGACGTTGCACGCGCCCCGGCGTACGTTCCCCTGCTTTTGAGCTCGCCGCGCACCTCGAACGCGCGGCGCCGCTATTCGCCGAAGTCACTCACGTGAGGAGCAGGATCAACACACCGTGCAGGCAAGACGGCGCTACGGGGATGAACGCTCAACTCTGGCTCCCGTAGGGAGCCTATACAGGAAGTCTATGAACATCTGACTGAGAGGACACCAAAGCACATCGCAAGGGACCGCATAAGCGCATTTAGCGATGCACTGCCTAGATTGCGGGTGCGAACCGCGGTTCTCCAAAACCACCGTATTGTTTAAACACCAATAACAAACGTCTAGAGAATTGCAGAAACCAATTACAAAACTAGAAAAAACAGACCATCAAGCCTGAGCCAACCTTCACCGACTCTAACGAACAGTGAGATTCATTTTCTGGATCTTGGTTAGCACGTGGAGTGTGAAACAGAGAAGAAAGAAGCGCGAAATCCACGGTGCGCCTTATGGCTGAGCGAACACAGCGCCATCTATACTCCGTTTCAAACATAGCGTGCAACGTAGTCAAAGCTAGCGCGCCGGTTTGCAGAGCCGACCGCGACTACGTTCGCTCCACAAAGAAGTGCGGCCCCCCCCCCCCCCCCCCCCCAAAAAAAAAAAAAAAGGCGAAAAGTGTACATTTTTGTAGCTAGTAAATAATAGTGGCGTTATGATTATGAGGGAACACCGATTCTTTTTCAATGAAAAGGAAAAGATAATGTAAACTACTCCAAATTATTTTCCGTTTGCGTTCGTGCGGCACTCGCACACGCTTCGGGTTTTCGGGTTGTGCGGCTGCCCCTGCCTCGCCGGCTCTCGCCGGTTTCGTGAAGATGGCGTCTTACGCGGGAAGCTTTCTTTTCCTGCTCGGATATTTTCGAAGATTCGTTGTGTGAAGATCTCGCAAAAGTGCAAGCAGGTGATCGCCAACGTGTACGCAAGTTCAAGAACGTGTTTCCCGGAGACGTCGGTCCGTGAGGTCCTGGAGACGGTCAGTAACGACACCGGAGTGTCTGGCAAGGTGGCGTCCCCGAAGCGAAGACCTCGCAACGTGAAAGTTCCGAGCAGTGTTGTGAACTGCCACCTGTTATTTCTGGCGTTGAAATCGGCCTTGTGGCTTCAAAGTGAAACAAGCCTCAAGAAGGAACTGTGTCGGTGATGAATCGTGCCTACGGCTCCGTCTGCTTGCGGGACCTTACAGCAGGCGTTGCTCGTGATTGCATTCCGAAGCGTCTGGGTTCTTCTGCCTGCGGGACCGTAACCTTGGTCGGCTCCGTCTGCCTGAGGCACCTTAACCTTGGTCGGCTAAGTAAACGACGCACATGCCCGTGCCTGTATTCCGATGCCCCTGCTTTCCTCGAAAAGGAAACAACACTCGATCCTGATCTCGAGTGCCGTGTGTTGTATACGCGTCTATTGTGAATCACTCCCGGTTATGGGGGCGCCGGCACCAGAGCACCGAGATACTGCCGTCTGGATGACTTCTTCCATACACCGGCGAGTATTCCGACTCTGAAGGAAACTTCCATGAAGTCATATCACGTGAGGGAATGCCAAGCCGTCTGATCAATGGCAGTGCGGTCCCCTAATCACAGTATTCGTTATATAACAGACCGTCCACCACACTCTCAAGGTACTCTCTGATTTTCACGCTACCATGTAAATAAACGGTTTTAAATAGAGACGCCCTGGATCTCGACCGTTCTTCCGTTTTGACGAGGCCGGCGCAAGTTCAAGCGGAACACCAGCCCCTAGTCTACCTTCTTATAAACAAAAATCAACAAAAAAAGAGGAATTGAAATATGCTCTTCCGCAATCCGCACAAAAAATAGGTCGAGGAAAAAGTTAAAAAAAGAAACCCTGGCGCCCTAAGTGGATTCGAACCACCGCCACCGAGATGTCGGCATCGCCAGAGTAGCGCCTTGTACCGCTCGTCCACGAAATCTCTTTTTTCTTTCTTTATTGCATGGGAATAGAGGACGAGAGGACACATCGTAGGTTACATAGGCAAACATTATGATCTAGAACACTTTGATATTCATCAAGCTGGAGAGCAAAGGCAACCAGTCGGGCAGAATTTCGCGACACTCGTATATACTTTTGATTTGGGCTACAGACTGAGTAAAATAAACACTCACAGGTTTTGGTGCCTGAATGGCGTTTCTTACATCCATCCGAGATTTCCAAATACTATATACACCCAAGAGCATAATGAGATCATACGGCACAGTGTCTTCCGAAGAAACAGGCAGGAAACGTATTGAATGCGGTGAAATGTTAAAGTCTTTTTTCAACGTGCGCTGCAGGACATCCCAGAAGAAAATTGCGTCCCAGCAATCAATAAAAACATGTTCTGTAGTTTCTGGTGTTTTGCACAGTAGACAATTCACTGTCCATGAAACGAATACTCCTTTTTCATTTAGCCATACTTTGGTCGGTAATACAGAACAGTGCAACTTAAAAAAGAAAGTTTTGGCTGCTGGAGGTATTCCCATCTTTTTTACGCGACATAATACATCTCGACCAGGGCAGTCTTCATAGATCGTGCGATAGATTGGCGTTGGGAAAAGAACATCCACAAGGTCTCTATATAGTTTTTTCCTTGATACAGTTCCGAGATATCCCCTAGAAAATCTGACACTTAAGAAGTTGAAGGCGTCCACAACTTCTTTAAGGTACCCCACTAACCTTGGGGTTCGGCCTCCCACCGATGACACCAAAAATGATGGCAGGTGGGATGCCAGTGTCGTTTGAATCATTTCACGAACGAAAGGAGTCTCTTGATCTCTGAGAAAAAGAAATCGTGAAACCAATTGGCGGATAAACACATGCGGCAGGCCGATGCCACCTTCTGGGATGCGCCGGAAAAGGTTGTCCCGTCGCATGGGCTCCCAGGTGGATTTCCATACAAACACTGCAAATATTCTGTGAAATTTTTGGATGTTCCGCCTTGCACAGTGCAGTACTTGCAAAACATACCAGAGTTTGGCTACAAGAAAAACGTTGCAGATTGTCGACCTTGTGAAGATCGACATATCTCGGTGAGACCAGCGCTTAGCGCGTTGTTCCAGGTTGGTCGCCACATCCGACCGGTAGGCCGAGCTGTTTCTGATGTGCTGTAGAGGCACTCCTTGGTATTCACAGGGCGTACAGCTCCATTCGATACCCTCGTATTCAGAGGGCGTCGTTGCCTAGGATCCGTGCCAGAACCCTCTGCATTTTTGCAGGTTCACTGCAGCACCAGTGGCCGCACAGAAACTGCGCGTGAGCGCTACAGCGTGACTGACACTTGCTTTGTCCCTGCAGATGTAGGCAATGTCGTCTGCGTATGCCAAAACTTTGGTTTCTACACCGCGCAAGGCGTAACCTTTCACCTTCTCGTTTTTGATGATACTCAGACACAGAGGCTCTAAATATAGAGCAAAAAGTAAAGGGGATGAAGGGCATCCCTGCCGCACTGACGACTCAACCGCTATGCTTTCCGAGACATTATTATTAAGTATTAGGCTGGTGTGACAATTAGTATACGACATCTTAACGCCCTGTAAAATTATTTTCCCAACACCAACCTGTTCCAGAATCTTGAAAAGCACATTATATTGAACCCGATCAAACGCCTTCGCCAGGTCGATTTGGAGCACCGCGACTTGACTGACTTCAATGGACACAGACTCTAAAATGCTACGGACTACGTGAATGTTACTTTGTATTGCTCTTCCCTTAATTCCGCATGTTTGGTGGTCCCCTATTAAGTCAGTGATTACCCGCTGTAACCGAGCTGTCAAAGTTTTAGCCCAAACCTTATAATCCACATCACACATCGTAATAGGTCGATGACCACCGACGTGGCGGAGTTCGTTTTTGTCCTTACTCTTCGGAATTAAAACTGTGTGCGTACGTAGAAAGGAGGGGGGCAGCGTATTTGATTGGTATGCCTCTCGAAATAGTACTTGCAAAATTGGGCAAATTACATTTTTATGCATTTTATAAACTCAGAAATAATGCCATTGGGGCCGGGAGTCTTTCCGTTAGCAAGGCCATCGACTGCATTTTCTATTTCTGCCAGACTAATGGGGTCTTCTAGATCCTTTATCTGTTGTTCGTCTAGACGCGGGAGCAGGGATATTAGCCTGGTGAGGCATTTGGTGTCTTTTATATCTTCGTTTTTCCCAAAGAGTAAACGGTAGTGTTCGACGAACACGCGCTGAATCTCCTGTTTATCTGTAACTATTTTATTGTTCTGCTCTATTTCTGAAATTTCTTTCGTCACGGCGTGGCGTTTTTCGTCTGCCATTGCTTTTTTTGTGGGTTGCTCTTCTAGGAGATATCTTTCCGCTCGGGAGCGCACGACCGCGCCTTGATATTGCTCTTGATATAGGCTGTCTAACTGAGCCTTTACATAGTTTATATCTTTTGCTCCCTGTCCTGGGTTTATCAATTCAAGCTCGTGCAAAAGACGCAAATCTTTCAGTAGATTTTTTTCTTCTTTATGTTTATGGAAACTAATTATTGTCGATCTTTCTATTGCCAGTTGCTTCAATTCTTCCTTGAAGCGCTCCCACGCCGCATTAATGTGTTGCTTCTGGCTAGCTACTTGTTTAAGCAGTTGTCTCGTGTCATTTGTAAACGTTTCATCTTTAAGCAGCTGAGAATTAAGCTTCCATAGCTTCCAATTGATGCGTTTCGGTTTTCGAGATTTCTGGCCTATTGTTATGGCAACCATGCAGTGGTCTGTAAAATAAACTGGTTCTACAGCGTAACTGTTTAATTCGTTCATGAGTTCTAAAGAACAATAAATCCTATCCAGACGGGCGTGTGATGCTTGCTGGAAATGCGTAAAATAAATGGTGCGTTCTCGCGACTGGAATTCCGCCACGTCGGTCAAGTCGCACTCTTCAATTAAATCAAGTAACAAATGCTCGCTTTTGTCGAGACGCGTTCTAGCGGGAATCCTGTCCTCAGTTTTCCCGACACAGTTAAAGTCTCCAAGCATGATGACTTTCCGATCACAAAGTGCATGGGAACGCAAGTGGTTAAAAAAAGTAACTCGATCGCTGACGTCGTTAGGGGCATAGACACAAATCACCCTCCACTCTGTATTTGAGGCGGTAAAATCATACATGACAAATCTGCCAGAAAGGTCGCTCGTTACCGCTAATTGGAACAGTTCAATGGACTTCTTAATTAACAAAAAACACCCCCCTGAAAACCCAACGGCGTGACTTACACACACATCATACTTATTCAAAAATAAAGGTAATGCCTGCTCCACCTGCTCTTCACTCGATAATTTTGTTTCTTGAATCGCCAAAATGTCACTTTCTCTACCCTCAAGTAAACGATGCAACTGGTATTGCTTTTTCCTGGAACTAAACCCTCTAACGTTTAGAGTAGCAAAGCGAAAACCTTTGGCCGTTTTGTTTTAAGGGGGATGTGATTCCTGAACCTGCCGGACTGATTGTTTCACAGTAATAAGACGCTTACATGCGGTGGTGGCGGGAGGTAAAACTTGTTTTCTCTTGCCTTCATTCCCTTCCTTTGGTGCATTGGCGTCGGCGGCGGAAGTGTCCATTTGGTCACAATCACGGCGGTCGTCCCTGTTGGGCCGCGCACTGCTGTCCTTAGGCGGTAGTGCCTTCAGCTGTTGCTCCTTGCTGGTTGGGCTACTGCTGAAACTGGAGTCCTCCGCAGCTTAGGTGCCTTCGGCCCTCGAAGAACTGGCTGCAGCTGACTCAGCGTCCGGGGTGTTGCTAGTCATCACCGTGCTTTCTGGGGCTAGGGGTGTGCTTTCTGCTTGAGGAGTTGACGGAACTTCACCAGTCGCGTCCACAACCTCAGAGACGTCCATAAAGTGTTCTTGGTTTGTGTCCTCATCACTGCTGCCCCGTAATGCAGAGGCGTACGTTGAATAGCACTCACTGCTCTCGTGACCGAATCTGTGACATTAACGCACTTCGGAGCGCGGCATTGCCTCCGAAGGTGGCCTACTCTTTTACATCGTAAACACAGTGGCGGTCTTCCAGGTACAAGCAGAAGTGACTGCACGCCATACACCTTGAGCATATGGGGCAGCTCCGCAGAGGTCACGGCGTCGTGTAGCGTCAACGAGACTTCTCTGTTTAGGGTCTCCATAGTTTCCATGCCCAGCACTCTCCATTTTTATCTCGTGATGGTCCGCAGCTTGCCATATGGCTCGAGGGCTTCAGCAACCCGCCGGTCCTCCAAGTATGTTGGGAGCCAAAGCAGCTTCACCTTGATATCCTTCGAATTCGGGTCGATCACGAGGCATTTTTTACCCTTTACCTTTAGTTGTCCAGCCGCCTTCACCTTTTCAGTGGCTGCCATGCTTGTCAGGGTCAAAATCCATACGTGGCTCATTTGGTACTGGCCCAACGACACCACGTCGCAGCCATCGACGATTTCCTTGAGGCCGTCACGAAAGTCGACGGCTCTGTACGGTCTGCCAGCGAGGTCGGCATGCAGAAACACGGAATTCATGCACATCTTTCCGTCCGGAAAACGGGGAAGCAGAATACGATAGTCATTGGTAACGCCGGTGGCGGCATCGGTGATTCCTCGGCTCGCGGGAGCCGATAACGCGCTGTTATCAGAGCGCTGCATTTTCCGTCCGCTCTCGATGAAAGCCGGAAGCGAACTCCCTCGTCCACGAAATCTCGCGGAGTAACACATTTTTTTGTGTTTTTTCATGCGCACTACTTCAGTAGCTTTCCCAGCATTGCACGCGATGTTTGAAACGGAGTATACACATTCCAATTAAAATCAGTTGTTAGTCATCGCTTGTCCTGCGTAGTCCTCCAATTTCAGCCTTGTTCCTTTCGCGCTGGTTTTCCCGGTAAACTCATACCAACTTGCCCAAATGTCCATTCTACTAAGAAAAAAGAAAGACATAATACACATGAGTTCCAATTTACGGCTGAATAATTCCTCAACAGAGTGTGGTGGAATTCTCAACTAGCCCAATTTTTGGTAGCGTATTAGTTTTCCTCTAGCCCTTGAGTGCAATGTGGCACTGCTACGCGCATACAGAATATTCTGGGATGTGTGTACGCTTAAATCGAGAAAATGCTTGCTCACCAGATCACCATACATGCACTTCTAGCCCACCATAACTGTGCTTCTGGTACACTACCTACCAAGACACACGTGGCACCTTGGTTTCCAGGTTAAACGAGAAGAGGGACTCGCTCGGGTTGACGTATTCTTTTTTTAATGTAAAAGTTAAGGCGCTGAGAAGGACACAGATTCCTTGCCTGGGTTCTAGAGATTGAAGCTTTTATTCGGCCTTTATTTGGTAAAAGTTGAAAAATTATTTCATGGCGATTTTCATAAATCGAAACATACACACAAACTATTTTTCCCTGCTTTTTTACCCCACCACGCAGGATGCTCTTCCCTCGACCAACTGCGACCCGAAATGGTTGTTCATCAAAGTTATTTCTGCCGGCTGCCGCAGACCGAGGCATGGATTCAAAATGTCGGCTCCTAATGCTCCCAACCCCTTCCGGCTTCTCTTCTAGTAAACGTAGTCGTGGACGAATAAGTCATTCAATAGGGAGCGCGCATTTACTACCCGTGCCACACGGGCAACTCGAATGCCATTTACAACAAATGACATTTGTGTGACGGCGAATCAGCTCGCAATCAGTCACGCGTGGAAAGCGCTGCGCCCGGAGTGTCGCGCGCTGGTTGGCCGTCCGCTCAAATGTCATTCGTTGTAAATGGCATTCGAGTTGCCCGTGTGGCACGGGTATTAGTTTTGAAATAAAGAGTATCTTTTTATGGGTCTCATGTCTGAAAGTTCGTTTTCCGCCAGTGGTCATACGATACTTGTGGGCCAGCTCTTTATTTTGTATGACTTGATCTGAAAATAAAAATTGAATTGAATTTAATATATTTTATTTTTATAACAAGACGGTCAAAACACTTGACCAAAAAGTTAAAAGTGGTTCTATGAAATTGTTCGACAATTGCCAGCTTGTTTGCGCCCTAACCTTCCGTTCAATAAGCATCTTTTTACGTGGGTGTGTTGCCTCGCATACAACTCCGGCTTGGTGTGCTTAATGCGTCCTTCACAGGACGCATTAAACATCGAGGCCTGGCCGCGGGGGCAGAGATTTTTGTTGACTCTAACGTAATGTTTTGGTAAATTCGAGAACCGTGCCTCTGATTCGAGGTTAGAGTGCTCTACGCACCGAACCGTCCACGCCGATTGTTGCAGAAGACCACGCGTGCACAAAAGGGGCCGCAGCCAGGCAGCCGTGGAAAGCCGCAGCCAGTCTCGCCCTAGCCTTCGATCCTGCTTTTTCGCCGCCATCAACGCCTGCGACGCAAGTCTTTATTTATTTTGCTGAGGAGGGCGCGGCGCACGTTGTGCAAATAAAGTCCCTTGATACCGTTTTTTTCAAGTAACGACAACTAACACAAATGACAAAACACATTCCGCTGGAACTAAATGTTATTGATCAGCTGAGTCTTCTTCTGTGCGCCGCCGTTCGCTTCCTAAAACTTACGCCGTCACGCAGTCGGCGCTTCAAAGAATGTCGCTACTTCTAGGAAAGTCTTATCTAGCCACTTTATGTGGCAAGTCGCTGCGAGGGGAGCGAAACTCGATGACCGAGCCGAACTGATCGGCCTGCACTGACGAAGCTCCTTTCTTTCTTGGAGGGACATGAAAATGACCAAAGCCGGAGCAGCCAACCCCCCCCCCCTTTCCCACAACAGCCGAAGAAACGGCTGGTGGGAAGGGAGGGGGGGGGGGGGGGGGACGCGAGCCGTTTCATCGGCAACACGAGCTCTCCTCGTGGGCCGATCATATGGGTGGATGCGGTACCTCACTGAAATGACCCATCGACAGTGACTATTATTTGGCCAATTGTTTTTCAGTACGATCAATTTTGGCTGGCAGTCGGTGAAACATGTGGCCCTTGCAATCTCATGCGATTCTACAAATTAGCTCAAACGGTTGTAGGCATTATATTTGAACGCAGCGTCTCACAGATTCTTAGAAATAGGAGGAATAAACCTTAGGATATTAGGAGACACCAAAAAATTCGAAATTGCACGTAGAGTCGCAGACGATACAATAAAGCCCAGGCGAGCGCGTGGCTCAGAAGACATCCAGTGCAATCTGTCGGCAGACAGTGAAGTTAACATTAAGGCTATTATGTTAACGAGCGGAATTTGAGCGGCTGTTTCATTTTTATACACCCGACTTCGTGGGCAAACGATTGCTCAGTCAAAGCCGCAGATAGCTGCAGTGCTTGGTGAAACAAAACGGAAACCGATTTTCGTCAATCGTCCTGCGAACTTATTACCAAACACCGGAAAACTGATGGCTCATCCTTCCAACCAAGTTGTGTAAAGCCACTCTTGAATTTGCCTATTTTCGCGGAACACTTTTACATTCAGCGCTGGAATAAGCCTTAACTAATTATTAAATTTCGGAATTAAAAACAGCGCGGAAAGACGAGGACCAGACGAAGAAGTAACACGGACGCAGCGCTGACTTACAACTAAGTTTATTGTTAAAGCAGGGGAGTGGCGCCAAAAAATTAACAGCCGCTAATGTTTGACATAATTTCCTGATAGAGAGCGCTGCACGCCTTCTGAGCCACATGGTCGCCTATGTTTTTTTAATCGTCTGACAATGTACATTGATCTGTCTATTTTGTGTGATATATCATCTGACTCTATTTTTGTGCCCATATGCAGAAACACAGCCACCCTTAAGAAATGCTAATCGTAACCAGATAAACACATAGAAAATATCGTAAGGGTGCAGGCGAGCTGGTGATTATTAACCATGTTGAACTAACCGGAGACTGGGGTAGAGAAGAAACATCAAAACGTAGAAGGGACAGAAAATAGACAGGACGATGTCTCGAACTCAGCTAACTTATTTATTTAGTCCACCTCCTTGAAATGGACTCAAGTCTCAATCTCAAGATAACCTTGATATTGAGACTATATAAGAAGGTGGACTAAATAAATAAGTTAGCTGAGCTTGAGACGTCGTCCTGTCTATTTTCTGTCCCTTCTACGTTTTGATGTTTCTTCTCTACCCCAGTCTCAGGTTAATTCATTATGGGTATAGATAAAAAAAACATACAAAGTGATATGGAAATGAGGAAAACACGTGTCATTTATTGCCAACATCAAGTACACAGATAACGCGCGGGGCGGTTGGATATACAGACGCTGTCATATTTACCAAAATATCCACTTCACAGAAAAGGGTATCCTCATGGTAACAGGCCCACGAGTGCGTTTAAGCCGCTATAGAGAAAATTAAACGGGGGATTGAAGGACACAAAGAACTCGTGAGCTGCCACGCTTACGGCATTGAACTGCGAGAACTCGTGAAAAAGAATGCGATGTCCGGTCAGAGAACGCTGGTAGGAGAAAAAACGCCGACAGTCTGGGCATGCGGTGTAGCAAACCACGTCAAGCATGACTGATAGAGTCAAAGAAGGTTCATCAATGCCATGTACAGACGACGGAACGGAGCCGATTTCGACGGAGTGCGCGGACGCAAAAACAATGGCAGGTACGCGGTTGGTCCTCCTGGACACGGAGAGATCGAGTACCTGGTCGAGGGGAGCTTGAACCAGCGGTGAACGGGCCAGGCGTCGTGGATACGGCTGTTTTCGCCGGAAACTTCGCGTAGTGCCTTGTTGTGACTGCATCTTTTTTGTTTGGAGAAATGGTCCAGGGATAACGACGGCTGGACTGCGCCGAGTTGTCTTCCCGCTAGCGGTTCATCTTTATAATGTCTTGGCAGTTGCTGAAGATACCAACGATCGCGTACTCAAATCATTGTTGTCCAAATGCGCGTCTTAACAACTGCGATTATTGGCTTGAAACGACGATTGCCAAAGGCGATGGTGTGGAAAACGGCGTGCACTCTTACTTAGCGGAACTTGCAGGCTACTGTGCTCTCTAGGTCGGTTAGGCGCGACTGATCCGTGAGCTAGACTTTAGAAAGCTTGATACTTCGGGAGCTTCGTTATAGTTTTGACCTTGATACAAGCCGATAACAAAGAACCGTCTCGTGTTGGGTTATCGCAGGTGGGGTGCGACAGCCTGAAATATGGGTGAACGGGTTCAGTGCATTTGCGAAGCGTCCGGGAGAAGCGATGTTGGATGAAAAGGTACCGTTGAATAACAGTGAGAAGGAGGAGGGGGGGGGGGGTGACGCGACCGGTGGAAAAAGCAAATATAATAAAAGAAAGGTCCTACTGGGAGTTTAGCTCGGAATGATATTTCATAATGGGGCAGATCAACGATTAACTGGCACTTAAAAATAGCAGCAAAATCAATAGTATCAAATCCGTACAAAAAAAAAAAACAATAGGTGCTTAAGCGCGGAAATTAGAAATGTAGTCAAGAGTGAGATAACGAAAAACACACAATGAGTTTATTTTAACCACATTGCAGTATCGCCGGTTTATTTTTCTATAAGAGGGCGCATGTATTGCCACAACGGTGAGTAACTTGTAACCGGAAAAATTCAATGCAAGTATGTAATCTGGAAATATTAACAAAAACATATTCGCCTAGTCACTTCAGTTCACTCGAGATTAGATTCACCGTAACGCAATACTGTGAAAGTACCCTTAAGAAACAGCATCTTTGTTGTTTCTTTTTCTTTTTCAAGTGTAACGTATTATTACACAACGAAAAAAAAATTGCTTTGTGTGTGTGTTTATACAGCCTAGAACTTGGTCTGCCTCACAGGGGCGACGAGTCTCCCAGCTGTAGATGAGACATTTAGCCAGTGCGGTACAACCGCTAGCCTGGGGTCTTTAACGTGCATCACACAGTAGTGATACACGACCGCACGTCGGTACGATGCTCATCCAGATCCAAACGGGCAAGGCTCGAACCCAGGATCCCTGGGTTCTGCAGCGCGAGCATTCGCTCCACGTGCTCCGAGCTGGTGTGCGCTAGACCACTCGGCCACCGATCCCCCTTACACAACGGACTACAGCAAAGTATTGTCCTTTTATCAGTCCCAAAAAGCGTAACCTCTTATTTACCTGTGATTTATGCCGGCCCGGTTACTGTGTCTTGGTGACTTTGCAAGCGCAAAACGCTTGCGTTTTGCGTCGCGGCGGAGAAACGCTGTTTCCAAACTTTATGCGTAACGAGCGCCAAAGAAAGCGCTAAATTTAGCGCTAATTAACGTGTTGAAAAATTGGGTATACGTCTACACTATAACTCCCTAATAACAAGGGGGGGAGGTGGGTGATAGTTAGGAGTTTACATCTCGACAATATTTGCTTGGCTTAGTGATTGGTGTAACACAAAGCATTTTTCCGAACTTCGGATACGACATTCCAATCCCACAATTGAAGAAACTCAGTAGGATGAATCTAGCCACTTCTCTAAAGTGACGTCACATGGGCAATGAAAATACAATGTTAGATATGGTCAGCGCTATATCTTCCTTTCCTAATTTGTGACGAGGATTTAGAGAATTTAAACGTAAACATTCGACAGAGATCTGTCTGTGTCAGTGGAACTAGTACAAAAGGAGGGCGTCCACCCAAGACCTAATTGGGAAGCCAACGTTTCCAGACTCGGCCTGTTCTTTGCGGGTGACTGTGGAGATGGCCGTTCAAGAGCAGTACTTTTGTTTTCGTCTTTTTTACGGTGCTTCATTTCTTTTTGAGGTTGTGATGTCTTGAAGCCGGCGGACGTCGGCGAATGGTAAAGCTCAAGGGGACCTCATGTTTTAAGGCGTACGTTTCATGCCCCACGACTCCATAGATAGTCTCTGTCGATGTTGGGTTTTCAATGTTGTTCTTAAAGTCAACTCGGTGGACTTTTACGTCAGAGTCTTCAGCAACCACACTGCACCCCTGATTCCACTTTCGAAAGATTTATATATTTTATATTTGCTTGAAAATATATACAATTCTAGGTATTTGGGCATCCGGTACACCTCGCAAGTAGAAGGGTGGCCCGTAATCTTTATGCTGCAGAGTTATGGTGCCTGGGAGGATCCGTTCTGTTTAGCGTCCTTCACCATTTATGTATCGAATGTTTGGCCAAATGTGGCATCATATGACGCCACAGGAGCCACTGTGTCATGCCCTCAGATGTCGCGATCCTGGCGGTTGGTCGTAGAAGTTCCGGTGAAATATACGGGCGAACATGAGTCCCAGACTCGTCGTCGCGAAGGAACTCCTGGCTCCGAAATCTTTCTTAGTATGTCCAGCTGGAAAATGACCAGCTTCAGTGCACGTGTTTGCCACAACCACATCTGCTGCTGTGCCAACGTCAGGATCGCGAGAGGCAGCAGCCTGAAATATATATGACGCCATCGTTCAGAATTTGAGAGACCAAATTTGAGGACAGGGCAAACACACCAGTCGGACACGTACTCCAGGTGCCATTGAAGGAGTCCTTTGGCTCACAAGTTTAGAAGAGCTGTAGCAGAAAACTAGGTGTGACACGATATGTGGTAAATTGCTGCGCCGTACACGCAGGTCTTCGCTTGGCGTGCCACATTTGGGCGCCCATGGCTTCTTAAAGTCATCCGCCAACGACATGAATAAATTAACATTTTCTAATCAGGGTTCCCTGTATTCTAATAAATTAAAAAAAAACACACAACGGTAAAATTTAAGTCAATTCAAATTTATCCAAGAAGAAAATGAAAAAAAACTGTATTTTAATATTAAGTTTGATCAACGAACAGGGTCATTAATCGTGGGAAAATGACCCCACTGTTAGCTTTCATATATCGGACATTTTTCAAAAGGCGTCTTGACGCTTATCTTGTCAAGGTTCATTCAAGTCACAGGCCATTGCACTTTCGGGTCACGATGTGCGTTTCGAAAGACATATCCTATGATAGCAATTAAAGGAATTCACCCTTTTGTGAAGTGTTGAACAGCTTTTACGAGAAGAATTGCAACCGTGACCGCTCGCGAGTTGACGAAGGAAGTTCGCGTGACCGTTTATGAAACGAAACAGTCAACTTGGACGTTTTCAAGTCAAACTTGGTGTTGAGAGGGACTTGAGCAAGTCGAAGTTCAGCTTCAGACGAAGACGCATGTATGAATTGGGGGTTACCTAAACACAAATTTAAGATGTAATCTGTTAATTTTTTAAGTATTTTGGTTATTGCCACATTACTTTTTTTCGGAAGTAATTTATAATGTATTTTCGTTACAAAATATTGGTAACGGATTGCTTTACTTATTCGTTACTATTAAAAAATATGAGCATAGTGCAGTAGCTGGAGCAATACGAGTAGAACATTCAGTAGCATAAAAAAGCAAGTTGAACAAAATAGAAAACATCAAGAAACGGAGAATAACCGAAACGAAAACACGATTTTTGTATGACCGGTCACTAGAATCACTAGAAAAATGTGCAAGGTATCTAGAAATACACTTTTGTCTGGAGCTATATAGCCAAAGTCGCTCTTGCGCCATTAAACCCCAATCATTATCATCTAGAAATACACAAAGGAAAATATCAAGTAACACAACGCCGACTAGGCTCTCCGTCGGCTTCCATCGCGTTTCTCTTTTTTTCCCAAGCAAAAAAGAAAAGCTCTTCGTGTTTTTTTTTGCCTCTTTTACCATTCTACTTTCTCCAACTTCTTCGACCCCTCCCGCCACTTTTAAAGACAAGATCAAACGCTGGTCCCTACCTCCTCGATTCGCGGTTTGACAACTCCCGTAACAGACGATGTAGCCTCGCGCGAAGGGGCAATATCTCTCTGTCTTTGATGTGGGCTAGTTTATTCTAGCACGCTCTTGAGGCACGGCTGAAAATCGCCAGGCGCGAGGAAGAGATCATCGTCTTCAAGAGTACGGACGATACTTCTTTCGGATTACTTGTCTGGGCATGGTGGTCGAGTCCACTCCTCACTTAACAGTCAACTGTCAACATAAAAGGGGCGGGGGGGGGGGTGGAGGTCTAGGCCATATAAGGAGCGCTGACAGAGAGAGAGAGAGAGAGAGAGAGAGACGACGCATAAAAGTGGGTAATCATCTATTGTATTATGGTATCGATGGCCACCGCTTCTCTTGCTCTCTATGCCCTCTCCTCCACTGGCCTCCACGAATATTGGTAGGAAAGTGAGAACCGATGAACGATCGATAACCCATAACCGCTACTTTTTCTCTGACTGGTCGAGTTTTCGGTCATGGAGTGTCCGTCGTCCCCATGGCCATCTCTTAATAAGATACTAAAAATTCAGGGCATTAAGGCGAACGAAAAGCTAGAGTTTCAGCCCCTAATTTTCTGCCGGAAACTTAGCGGATGAGGCACGTCGCTTCACGTTTAAACACGGACATGTCCAGGCTGTATTCGGAATGCAGTTCCTGAGACGCCAAAGCAATACATGTGTTTCAGGATCACAAGTTAAAGCAGTCTCGCTGCCCCAGAATGACAACTGTCCTGGCAACCAGTCATCTTGTCGAACTCACAACATGTAGCGAAGACCCCACAAAACACGTGTCCGCCGCCACTGCAAACATGCCGAGACTGAATACCCGGGTGCATTGAGTTGAGGTGTCGGCGCATGTTTAAACTTTTCTCTGATCTGTACCACAACGCTGGGTAGGAGCACGCCGGGTCGTCTTCGCGGGGGCCATCGTTTCTTGCGGAGTTCAATAATGAAATGTCGCATCAAAATCTCAATGCAAGCAGTTTTTTTTTTAACTTCTGAAAATGATAGTACACATGAGAATTTTCCAAACAAAGCTGTACGCGGGCGACTGTGTGTTGTATGGAGAAGTATGCGAAAATTATGCTGTTCAAACCTTACAGAGTGATGTAAATCAAAATTTATAATGGTGTAACAAATAGAAGAGGCCTTTAAATATAGCAAAATGTATTCATATAAGATTTTTTTTTCATAAAACGCAAAAAAGTGTCGTCGTTATTTATTCTCGGTTATCATTCCTTTAAACTTTGCACAGAAGCATTATATTTTGCAATAGGCTTGAGCGCTAATTTAAAATAGAACGGCCAAGTGTCACTTCGTTCCAATGTTGCCCTTTCTTTGTCGTAATTATAGGCCAATTTCTTGCGGCTTGAAGCAAACTACTTTTCTTGTGCGCGATCTATATTATAGTATGCTGACATTGTTTGGAAAATGCAAACTCAAATTTCGAGAAACTAAATAGGAGGAATTTATAATCAAACTGCACGGCATCTAACGAACAACTACAATTTCTTTTAAACCTTTCAGCAATAATACAATTACTAGAATTGAAACCCCTGCAACGTAGACGGAAATGCTTGCGTCCTAAAGTTTACACAACCTCTATTATAGTAGCACTGGCCCTAAAAAAAATATGAATACATCCTTGAATGCCATTACACTTCTGGACACAAACTGAGGTGCCGAAGTAGTGATATTTACCTAAAACTGTTTATGACTAGAATGCACTACATTAGTAAAGCTATTCTATGATTACTCTTGTTTCCAAAAAAGTATTCTTTTAAAGTTGATACTCATCTCTTTGGATCTGTATTTTTGTTGTTTTATGCTTTCTATGCTGTCTTTCGTGTATGATATATTCTTTATTTCCACCCTATTACAATGCTATCTGTGCAATGTAAGTATGAAAATAATTTGAAAAAGAACAAAACAAAAAAAAGGTGAGTGTTTTTTTTTAATTTAGTAAATTGCTCAAAAATATGTTTGGCTGAGGAGTGCGAGCTGCCAACCGATTTATATGGTTCATCCCAACCATACATGCAGCTAACGCCGAAAAAAAAGAAGGTGAAAACATACATATAATAAATAAGAAGCGAGAAAAACGCGACATTCCGGCGACTTCCTTTTGTTAAAGCATGTGGCCACAGGTAAGGCGGAGATTTAGGAACACTGCTGTATTACAGGGTCCCTTCGCCAGCACCGCCCTCAGTAACCTCACTTTGGACCCTCTTAAAGAATGACCTCTCTTTGCGCACCCCTCCAAGTATTGTTCCAACCCTCCTCCCCGAAAGTATCATCTGTCGAGATAAAGCACTCCCCTTCCCCCTCAAGCGTGGGAGAAAGGGCAGTGACGGGGTCACTCACATCACTCGATCACCGACGTTTCAAAGGTGACCTCATTGCAATCAAGGGTCAAGGCTTTCCGGAAAACGGGACGTGGCCCACTACATCTTCACTCGACCCTCGGGAATCTCACATGATGACACCGGAGAGAACGTCCCGCCCGTGCTCGTATCGAGCGTGTTTCTACACATCTGACAGGACCTTCAACGTGCGTCGACATATGGTCGGAATGTACCCGAGTTACCAGGTTCGGAATCCTTGCAGCGGAAACGGCTGCGCGGTGTGTCGACTTTACGGTACTCCCGTACAGTACGCCAATGCCATCTCTCTGCCGCAAAAGGGGTCGTCGCAAGGCAGCCCTTTAAGCGCGGGAATCTTAGGATTGACACCGGTGAGCAACCAGCCGATCTTCTTCCAATGCTGCCCGCTGGACTTGACGGTGTCTCGTCACCTGGTTTCGTATCAACCAGCAGCCGAAGACCAGCCTCTGGATCTTTCCACATGGAGCCTGGACGACTGCCACGAGTCCTTCAATTCAGAAGTTCTTTGGCCTCGCAACAAATGCATCCCGGGCACTGCCTGGATGTGTCCCTGATTCAAGGAAATGAGAGATGCTCCAAGTTAGCTACCGATGAAAGGTACCTCATGGGGGCTGCATTTTAATTTCGAATCCTAAAGCCTTCGGCGAATCGACCTCCCAACCCGTGTTTCCGAGGCGGAAGCTGGACGTGACCGTGGTACAAACAAGCATCAAAATGAACCGTCTTCGTGTTTTCCGAGATGTCTCCTTGATCGACGCCACCTATCTGGCGTCTAGCCATGACTTTAGTCAATTTTGTTCTTTCGCGATACTTCATTCGCATTGCGTGTCTACCTTTTTTGTATTAAGTGAATGAGGTCCGGTCTCTGGCGTTTTCGATTTGTTTGTGTGCGTTCCCAATTAGTATCCCAGTGAATTGGCATTCTGATGATATCTGAACCTTTGTGTATTGTATGTCGTTTGAGGTATAAATAAACAGGCGTTTTTGTAGTGCTCTGAAATCCTGTAATGTTAATTTCTCGATTTATACGTCGCACTGTTCCCAACAACGATTTGCCGGTAACTGCAGTTTTTTCTAAAAACATTTTCGTATTATTTAATGTTCACCTCTACACCCACTTGAACGCTAAGTAGTGGAGATAGGCTCACCGGACGACATATTATACCGAGGGCATGAAATGTGAAATTCACTTGCACAGTTTTAGAAGATGTCTAGAATAGTACGTCCACGGGGGGACAACTGGAGTATCAACACTCGATCAAATTTGGTAAACCGCTTTGAACCCACTTCTGTGGGCCCAAAGTTGACAACATTCAGCTAGAATGATGTCAGACTTTGCAAGGAATCCGTGACATGTAAAAAATTGCTTGTAATATGTTCATCCGTTATTCTTGCAAAGTAATTTGTAATGGTCATTTTTTTCAAAATATTGGTAACAGACTTCCTTAATCACTCGTTACTTTATAAAAAAAAATATGAGCATAATGAAGTAACTGGAGCAGAACATTCAGAAGCACAAAGAGATCAAGATCAACAAAATGGAAAACATCACGGGGAGTATAGCCGAAAAGAAATCATGATTTTCTAATGACCGGTCACTAGAACCGCTACAAAAACAGGCAAGGCATGTACAAATATAACAAAGAAGAAGCTCAAGTAACACAACGCGGAGTAGGCTCTCCGCAACGAGGTAGAGGGGCTTAGAGCGATAAACCGGGGTTCCGGTCTGCACTCGAAAGTGACCCCCATAAGGAGGCTGCCATTGTACGCAAATTTGACCACACGTCACATGACCAAACCAAATACGTGACGTCACAGAAAAGATGGCAGCGCCCATGCAGCGGCTGGCCCCAGCTGGGCCGGAGCTTGTCGGATGCTTTGTTGGTTGTCGTTCGTCTCGGCGAGTTGATTTCAGACGCGGAAGCCGTCATATGAGGCCGGTCGAAAGCGCGTTCAGAGTTCAGCGTGGTGTTTGACGTAGGTATAACGTGAAAATACGGAGAAACGGTGTGCATTTCGCTGGTGACCGACCGGGATATTGCCACGGAAGAGACAATCTGACCTACGTTGCTCGGACCTCGGATTGATTCGGATACCACTAGGATATAATTTAAGGCGACGTTTCTGTGCTCTCGTTGACCATCGGAATCTTCGAGGTTTGCAGTGAAGCGTGTGCAATATATTTGGATACACAGTTTAGCGACGGAAATTGCGTGAGTAGTGCTTGGCGGTGTGTAATCGCGGTGCAGCTTCGATCAAATGACCGAGGGCTCACTTCGGTTGTGCGGCGCACCGGAAGACTGCCTTGAAGCTGGTAGTTCCCGTGCCGTGCTGAATGATGCTGTGCTGCTTACAAATTGTTCCGGCGTAGAAGTGCACTTTCACGGAGCACAGGTGTGCGGCGCACCGAAGAGCTGCCTTCAAGCTGGTAGTTCCTGTGCCATGCTTTAGGTGATGCTGTGCTGCTTCCGAAATTGTTCCGGCGTAGGCGTGCACTTTCACGGAGCACAGGTGTTGCAGTTGGTATTGATCCCGCTGGTCTGCCGCACGTTTCGTCAACACAAACTTTTCATCCACACTCGTTACGCGAATTGCAAGCTGTCCGGACATTTCACCGAGCGTGTTACGTACCCAGCTCACGCCGCTTTGTGGCAACAGTCTGCAGTGGCTCATTACTAGAAAAGTGGTCCCACATCCATTTCAGTTCAGTTCGTCCACGGCAGTCGCCAAACCCCGAAGGAGAGGATTTATTCGGACAGAATGCCACTAAAGCAATGCAGCTTCTTCAGTGGTCAGGATAGATTCTCTTCTGCTAGTTTTGTTATACTGTCACGGATCCTTGTTCCAGTCCTATCTTCTATCAATATTCACTATTCTGGGACACTGCAGGTCATGCTCAGCTGTAATCGTATGTTCAGGTGGAGGTGCTGGGCACTTTACCCGTAGCCCTTCACTGTGAACCCGGCGGCTCTTCAGCCGAGTTACCCGATAATGGGACACGGCTGGCGGACTATTCTGCGTCTTTACCCCTGTCGAGCCGTAGGCAAAGTCCTGACCCGAGCCTGGCAGAACAACCGCAAGACGACCGAGTACCACAAGGAGTAACCTCGGAAATACACCACGGAGCACCTGAAATCCGAGCCAGTTGCTGCTACCAGGAAAAACCACCGGAATTCGGTCTCCTGTCAGAAAATCCGAAGCTGACTAAGCCAACAATGACAAACTTGTAGCAGCAAACCGTGTCCCCTCCCACCATTGTTTGCATGCCCGTCGCAAATCACACTCCGACGCTTTTTCACGCAAGCTGTATGAAGACGTCAAGGACTGGATTGAACAATATGACAGTGTCGCCCGCCACATTGGGTGGACAGACAACCAGCTCCTGCAGAACCTATACTTCTCGTGGAAGCAACTGCCGGCGCTGGTCTGAGAACCATGGATCCTCCTTAACGTCATGGGAAGTTTTCAAGATCAAGCTGAAGCGCGCATCCGTCAGCCAACATCAACGAAAGAGAGCCGCATTCTTGATTCTGTCCAGGACACTGCCCCAATGAGAGCGCCACCGCACTCGTGGAGGATGTTCTGCGCTTGATCGAGCGCCCACGCCCACGCCGGCCTTGATGCTACAGAAGCCAAGAACCTAAGAATCCCATGCGCCTCACGTGAGGGACAACACCTTCGGCAGCCTTGTCCGCAACCCCCCAACAACAGTCGAAGTGTTCATATCACCGACGCTTCCAACATGGAATGTGCACTGCATGCCCGAGCCTGCCGCTATGAACAACTTCCCGGCGTCTCGACACTCGAGTTGTCCAGCTACTACTTCGACGCCAGCCTCCCAGGCATCCACGACATCACCCACGACGTTGTCTGGGAGGAGATCAGGACGCTACTTCCTGCCATCAGTTGCCCGGCTTTTATTTTGATTGCCGAGATTGTTTCAGAACAAGTTTGACAGGTATTTCAACCGAGACTTCTGCGAGCGAAGCGGCATCTGACAAACCAAGGGCAACTTACGCCACAATGGCACGACGACCGCCACCGGCTGCCCCTTAGTATTCAATGCCAATTCAATGAGACACTATAACGCCGAAGCATTCCCGACATTGTGTGTAGGACTGTGCTCAACAAAGTACACCGAGGAAAACGTAGGTGATGCGAATGTGCGACCGAAAACCACTTTGCTACCACTGCATGAAGCCGACCATGTCTACCAAAGCAGCCCGTACCAATGAATTGGTCGGCGAGGGTTCGTGCCAAACGACCCTCGATTACGTCTCGAGGAGCGACCACGGGAGATTAAGGATTACCTTCGGCGATCTTTGTCCCTGATGCCGAAGGTGCTGAATCGAAGATTCTGAATCCCTGATTACCCCAAAGCTCCTCATGTCCATCACCTCAACAAGAGGTAAGCACGACAAAGCAGGTGAGTGGCGATGCAGTGACAGTGGATTTGGTGTCGGTTGTCGTCCAAGGACAATACCTAAAAATTTGCTGACACCAATTTTCTGTGTCCACTCCACGAAGCACACAATTTCCAACTTTGAGGGAGAATGCCCCTGAGTGACTTGAAGGAATAGAATGGTTGGTTGCCCTCAAAAGTGAACTGCAAGCATCACCAGACTTGGATAGCAAACAAAAATTGTTGCCAGCTTTCAAGTCAACGGTACAGCGAAAGACACAGCCACGTAAGCAATACATGCCCAAGCTTGCTACATTGATGCCGAAAACTACCAGGAAAATTTTCGGATTAGAAGCCAGCCCTGCAGCTTCAGTGCACATGGCGTATGATTACAAGACAGCATCAGTCGGTCAAAGTTGCCACTCGACCAAACTGAACACTGACGTGCCAGGAGTGTAATCCGACAACAAGGTCCACAGGTACTACGACTGAACGCCTGACAGGAGACTGTCGCAGAAAGAACTCGTTATGGAACCATTTACTAAGAATCAATAATTATGTAATCAAGTGGAAATAAACATATTTGATACACTAACCAGATAAACATATTTCCGCTTGCCTTCATGCCTTGAGAGTCTACACACCGAGAATTGTGTCCATTGCACGCTGTGGACCTTACGAGGACACTCGCTTCTCCGACTCTTCAATATTAATTAAGCGGTCATACCAGACTGGCAGACTTCTTGCAAGGGGCTGCACTCGTTCAACCTTTCCTGAACATGTGGTGCATCCGAAAACCAACTGCAGTGAGGTGAAAATGTTATTCATTAATTTATTCCTTTCAGGGGCCTTCGTTGGCATTGCAGAGAGGATACTTAAAACTACACACATGATAATAGCATTAAAGCACACTGCTGTAACTTGTTAACTGGAAAAACAAACACACCTCTGAGCATATAGTTTAATAGTATGTGTTTATGCATTGTTATATACCATGACACTTCCTATATGTATGACACAATAGACCCTTTGCAGAACCTTTTCAAGCAACACAACCGTCACCATTTTTTTCGGCGCAAAGCACACGAATGGGCCCCAGCTCATGTCGAACGCCAATGCAGCATTCGAGTCCAATAGTTGCTGAGCCGAATTCACAGGGATGGCGGACATAACATTCTTGTCGAGCAAATACCCAAAGTATGAAAGCCTGGGGTAATTACAGTAGTAGCTACTGTAATTTGTTTCATCAGAATTTGGCAGACGGCAAAGGCTACGGTCTCGGTGAGTCAATACACACATTGGAGAGAGGCACATGACAGCATATCACCAGAGTGCTCGTCTGCACAGATTTGTCACACACCTTCGCTCCGTCTCTCTGATTGGCTCAAGGGGGCTGTGGCGGTTGGCCTTTTCCAAGTTACGGTGATGCGAAGTATAGACAGCCCACACTTTTAAAAAGAGTCTATTGAAGAGACCGAAAGGAATGGTAGTCAACATTTTTCAACAAGACTGCTCTCCAGGCAAGGGATGAACACAAATATGAATCATCTTATCCAGGTAATTAGAACAATTAAATAATTTACCGACTAATACAATGCACTCTTGATGGAAAAGAGTATAGCTGCAATAAATCCTACAAAACAGAAAAAATGCGCAGTTAATCTATGCATGCACCAAAACAGTTGTTCTTATAGCAAGTCGAATAGCTTTGAAGCAGGTGCCTGCAACGATTTATTCTTCCCCATACTCAATAAAACGCCAACCTCGTAGCTGAAAATAAGGGTGCACTTCGCACTCACACACACAAAAAAAAGGAAGAAAAGCGATCGAATGTAGAATCGTGGATTAGCACAAAAGGTTAAAATCGCAGGAGCTTCCTCGCTAAAAGTTGCTATGGTTGTTCGGTGACGCAGGGCTGAAACAACTTCCCTTAGGCCCTAACGCGACGTATACACTTCGCGTAGATTCTCAGATATTTCAACGTTGAAACAAAGCTAAGAGAATGCGAAAATTTCATGTTAAAAGCACTCAAAGTTCTATCGATCCTCGGACACATCCCGGAATCCAAGCACCGGTACGGCGATGCAGAGCTGATGCTGTCTCACAGGCGTTAATATCCAGATGATCCAGAGCGATCTTGCGCTAAAACGGTATAAAGTCTCATTCCTTCATATTTTCACATTATACCTGCGTCAGCGAGCACGAAGAAGCCCGAAGTCGTCGGAAAGCAGCTGCACATCACGGCTACCGCGCACCGAACAAACTCGCATCCGCCAGCTCTGGGCGCTGCCATCTTACCTGTGACGTCACGGCTCTTGGGAGGTCACGTGACGAGTGGTCACATTTGCGTAAAATATGGCGGCAACCGGGGGGGTGCCACTTCCGAACTTCCGGTTTATCACTCTAAGCCCCTCTACCTCGTTGGCTCTCCGTCGCTTTCCATCGGGTTATTCTTCTTTTCCCGGCAGTAGAAACCTCGTTCTGTTTATTTGTTTTTGTCTTTTAAACCGTTTCACCCTTTGCAACTTCTTCGACGTTTCCCTCCACTTGTACAGACATCAAACGCGGGTCCGTACCACCTCGATTCGCGGGTTCACAACTCGCGTAACAGAGGATGATGTAAGCTCGCGCGAGGGGGTTAAATTTCCTTTGTCTTTGATGTACACTACCGCATTCTAGCACGATCTTGAGGCACGACTGGAAAGTCCCCGGCGCGAGGCTAAGAGCAACGTCTTCGAGGGTACGCACGATGCTTCTTATGGTTTACTTGCCGGGACATGGTGGTCGAGTCCACTCCTCACTTTAGAGTCAACTGTCAACATAAAGGGGGGGATGGTCAGGCCATCTAATGATTGCTGACAGAGAGAGAGAGAGAACGCGTAAACGTGGTGTGATGCTCGATTGTTTTGTGATACCGTTGGCCACCGCTTCTCTCGCTCTCTATGCCCTCCCTCCTCTAGTCTCCACAAATGTTGGTATGAAAGTGAGACCCGACGAACGATCGATAACCCGTAACCGCCAATTTTTCCTTGACTGCTCGAGTTATCGGTCAGGGAGTGTCCGTCATCTCCATGGCTTAATGAGATGTTCAAATTTCAGGGCATCAAGGAGAACGGAAGAAGTTACCTGAAAGATGTAATAAATTACACTCACAAAATACCAAGCCTCGCCCCCCCTCCCCCCTGTTATTAGGGAGCTTTAAAATCGAGGTATACTCAATTTTAAAACACGTAAGCGCTCAATTTAGCGCTTTTTTTGGCGCTCGTTACGCATAGTGTTTCGGAACAGCGTTTCTTCGCCATTACGCAAAACGCAAGCATTTCGCGCTTGGAAGGACAACAATTTGCTGTGTTCTGTAAACAGAACGATTTCGCCAAAGGGCGGTTTTACAGTACTGCGCCGCAGTGAATCTAGACTCACGTGAACTGAAATGGCTAGGCAATATGTTTTGGGTCATTCCACGTCAAACGTCCCAGACGTCGCGCACGACCATTTCTGATTTCTAAAAAAAAAAAAAAGATATGCATGGCTTTTCGCCGCAATCTCTGCAGCTATGTCCTTAAATAGTTTTTAAGAAAAACATTTTTTGATGACGTGAGCGCGGTTTTAATCTTTAGAAACAGTGTGAAACTAGGCATCTTTCAATATTCATGAAAAATCAGGTTTCTGGTGAAACACCCAACAATATTGTTTCCTTAAATCTGCACAGCTTTCGACTTACAATGTGATTGGGCTTCTGCAATTTAAAATTTTTTAACTAGTTTTGTTCAAATTGAGCATTTTTGTTGTTTTATTAAAAATATCTAATTGCTTCCCAGACCTCATAAAACCTTTTACCGGTTTCGCTGCAGGTACATAATTTGTAAAAATATGTTTCAAACCTCTCACTTAAATATCTTGCAGTAAACAAAAATCCTGAAGTTGCAAAGAAGTGCGTTTTGACTCATAAACATCCGTTTACTGGACCATGAGATGGTCCAAGTAAAAATACAAATCCCGGTGGTTTAGGAAGAACAATCGATTTTCTTTTGATTCTGAAAGTTTAATCAAAGTTATTTTTGTTTAAAGCGAGAAAACAATTTTCGAAGTTGAACTCTCGCACCACAACCCAGAGCCGCTTCTTAACGCCTCTTTGCAGCACAGCACGCTAACTGCCACGATAGCTGACACGATTAGGTCCAAAAAAATAAGGGAGTTAGCTGCCACTTCCCCTTGTCCGTCTTTCCGGCTGCAAGGTAAGAAACGGCGGGTATCGTGTAATAATCGAGGGTGCCGCCAGCGCGTATACCATAACAGGTCTTTTGTACCCTAGGGCGGCTCGAAACGCGATGCCTAAACGACGCGCGGCATCAGGCGTCGTGGACTTCTCCATGCCATGCCAAAGGTCCCACGACCACCTCCGATTCCTGAAATAAAATTAATCTGTCTTCACCGTAATGTTTGTGGTGACCCTCTTACATAAGTTTTGACGAAAAACAAATTTTATGGGGTGATGGCGGTTTGAACTCGTAAAAAGGAAGCGAAACTAGGAGTCATCTATTAATTTATAAAAAGTACCATCTTTTTTTACGGAACACTGGCATATTTTTACCTAAAAACCATACGGAATCGGATTACTATGCAATAAGCATCATAGAACTTGGAATGCTTGAAACAGTTTTAAAAAATAAAGAATATATGGGCATTTTACCAAATTTTAGTTTTGTTACGAACTATTTCTTTGCTGCAAGCGACTGTAAAGATTCTTATTGACAACCCTGTATGTATAACTTTGCACAAAAAAAGTTTCAGTCTGTAAAGCTAAATATCTTGAAGAAAAAAAAAACTCAATTTGTGCAAAATTGCGTTTTGCCGTTTAAAGAGTCGTCTTGAGGTGTCCCAAAGAAAAATACGAAACATGGTTACTTTTACAGAAGAGTTTATTGTATTTTGTTCTTGAAAGTTTAATATAAATAATTTTGTCCTCAACAGTTAGAAAAAAAAACATTTTGAGGTTGAGCTCTCGCGCCGCAACTTGGCATCGTTTCTTGTGCCTCTTCTCTGCACAGCACGCCACCGTCGAGCCCGGCAAAGCGTGCGACGGTGTCACGGTGTGCGCACGCAGGTAAACAGCAGGACCTCGAGTTGTCCAGTACATCTTTGTAGGAAGAGGCTTTTTTCCACTCTTGTTGCTTTATGGCTTTATCTTTTTCGACCGTTCCAAACGGTGGTGTCCTCCTGTGGTCTTCCACTGTCTTGATATCAGCAAATGCTTAGCGCTGCCAGGTCAGAGTATCCACTAGTAAGCTAGCTGTTTCTTACGTACACATCGCTATCAGGCTCTCTCTCGTCAACGTCAGGAGAGATGTGAACAGCAACACAAAAGCCCCGTGAACGGGCACTGTCAAACAACGAGGCGATGTGGTGTTAAAGTATGCGCGCCGTTGGAGGCACACTCCTCGTTTGTGTTTAAATCGGCTTTGAAAAGGCAAATTCTTTCGTAGCTGAATAGTTCCGCTTTTCATCGCAGTATGCGTGTCAGATAGATTTCGCAGCGATATTATCGCGTTTCCCTTTTAAGAGAAGTCCACGTCAGCTGACGTCGCCCGTATTAGGCATCGCGTTTCGGAGTGCGAGGAGCCGCCCTCGGGTACAAAGCGCACAACGGGCCTGCTATGGCTACGCACTGGTGGCACCTCCGATTATTACACGATACCCGCCGTTTCTTCCCTTGCAGCCGGAAAGATGGACAAGGGGAAGTGGCAGCAAACTCCCTTTTTTTTTTACCTAATCGTGTCAGCTATCGTCGCAGGTGGCGTCGCGTTAAGAAGCGACACCGGGTTGTGGTGCGAGAGTTCAACTTCAAAAATTGTTTTCTCGCTTTAAACGAAAATTACTTTGAATGAACTTTTAGAATAAAAAGTAAATTCATTGTTCTTTCGAACCGACCATATTTTGTATTTTTACTTAGACCGCCTCAGGGTCAAATAAACGGCTGTTTTTGCGTCAAAACGCATTTTTTGTAACTTCAGGATTTTTGTTTACTGCAAGATATTTGATTGACCGGTTTGAAACATTTCCTATTGATCAGATACCTGCAGGGCAGCCGGAAAAAAAGTTCTATTAAGCCCCGGAAGCAATAAAATATTTAAATTACAAAAAATATATATATTTTTTTTAAACTTTGTGTTAAAAAAAATATTTGAATTAAACAAAACTGCACAAACCCAACCACATTGTAAGTCGGAAGCCGTGCAAATGTAAGAAAAAAATATTGTTGGGTGTTCCATTAAAAAGCTGATTTTTCATCAATTATTGAGTGATGCCAAGTTTCACGCTGTATCTTAAAGTTAAAACCGCACTCACATCATAAAACATTTTGTTTTCGTTAAAAATATTTCAGGGCATGGCTACAAACATTGTGGCAAAAGGCCATGAATTCTTTGTAGAAATCGAATGTGGTCAAGCGTAACGTCTGGGACGTTTGCTATGGAATGACCCTTTTTGTGAATATTTACATTCGGGTGTAACCCCCTCCCAAACATATTGGCATTGCATTTTTCCGGTGACAAGTTACTTACTGTTGTGGCAATTCATTCATTCCTTTGTTTATTTTTTGTGCTCATGAACAGCTTGAAGCCTTCATAATGGCTTCAATACTTACGCCCTCTGAAAAAAAAAATAAACCGCTGATACTGCAATGTAATTCTGAATTAATTAAGTGCCTTTTTTTTCCATCACACTATAACTATTTTTTCTAATTTGCGTACCTAAGCTACTATGAGTTTTGTACAGATTTGAATATTAATTTTGATGCTATTTTTAAGTAACATTCACGCGTTAATCTTTGCAATTATAAAATATCATTCCCAGCGGAACTTAATTCGAAAAAAAAATATATAGAGCTCTCCCAGTAGAACCGTTCTTTTAGTATTTTTTTTAACCAGTGGCAACCATAGGCTGGCAGTGTTTTTGTATATGTGAACAAAAATATAAGGTCCAGTAATAGATCGCGCATAATGAACTGTTCAGTGTACAGTGTCAAACGATATGAAAAATCCTAAGCAAGCGCGTGGCCCGCACAGCTTGCAGTGCTATCTATAAGGAGTAATGAAAATTCGGAGTAATGAAAATTCGAATTCGTCCCCCCTGCTCCCCTCCTTTCTTCTTCTCCTCCCCTCACGGGGGTGACGGGATCTCGGGGAGGGGGGAGGGGGGGGGGGGTCACGTGACCCCCGGACCTGGGGGTGTCGCGGAGCCTTGGGGGGGTCGCGTGACCTGGGGAATCACGGGACCGGGGGGGGGGGGGGGTCAAATAAACTGCGGGGTCACGTGACCGCACGGTTACGCCGGCGACGACGTCGCTCAAGCCGGAAACGGGCGCCTAAGAGCTGCGGTCTAAAAGACAACCATGTGATTCCTCCCGCCCTTCTAAGCCAATTTTCTCCCCCTATGTCACCAGGCAGTGTGGGATATCACCAGGATGACCTTCGGAGATGAGTAAAAAAACGAGAGCATCACCCCTTGCCTCTTTTCCCCGGTGGGAGAGTCGGCAATTTTCCTATGGTCAAACCTTGTCGGCGTTACCCCGGCACCGGACCCACTGGTGAGCAGGGTTGAGACTTCGGGCCGGATCCACGCGGGAGGGAGTCCCAATTTTTCTCTATCCCGCCTGTCCCCAGCTGTGTTAGTTATTTGTGCATCATTCAATTTTCCTTAGACAATTTCCCCCAACCTTGAAATAGCCATGTTTTTACTGTTATCCTTTTCTCTTCCGTCCTTTCATCGTCGGCCAAATTTGTTATCCCTTCAAGGAGGCCAGAGCGAAGCCCCGTGCACTACGCTACCAAGGTCTCTAGTGTCTCTCTCACTATGGCAGGCATATCCATAATGAGAGTAGTGAACTTCCCAGTGAACTGCCAAACACATTTTCCTTTCTAATGTCCTGTTTTGTGTCCTGTATATTCTTAGAGCTGATTTTTCCTGCATTTTTACCTCCCACATTTTTCTTTTTGCTTCTTTAACTCCCTTTTTTACTGAAGGAGTCTGCACATCCTCATCACAAGTTTGTAGGTATTTAAATGTAAGCTTTCGGGTTCAGCTTGTCCAGTTTGTGTTTAAACTTTTCATGCAAATATATTTTAAATACTTCCATGCCCACCGCTTATCATCCATTCCGGTCAACCTTTGTTCAAATTTCAAATTACTAAATGCCTCTCTGTCCTCAGAAGACGACCAGCCCATGTCCTCACACCCTCCCTTATTTGGTGTCTTTCGGTTTGCTGCCAGTGCCACTCTACCTACGCTTTTTTGTTGAATTTCTAATCCTCATTGAACCTTTGATTTCATGCACAGTACCCCATCACCCAACGACAGCACTGGCCACCATCACTCCTTTCCATATACCTCTGACCACTTCCTATCTATTATAGTTCCATAATGTCTTGAGCTTTATAATAGAGGAATTTCTTTTCCCTTTTCTAATCTATTCTTCGCATGCTCCTCTCGATATTTCCTTCCCTCATTAAGCAAGACTTCCAAATATATGATTTTTCCTACTTGGTCTACTACATTGTCTGGTTTCCTTTTTTTTTTTTGTCATTAAACACAATTACTCTAGACTTGTCACTTCTAAAACTCATTCTCAAGGTGTCTCCTTCCTTTCCAAGTATTTCAGCTAGATCCTGTAACGTATCCGGGTTATCTGTCATAAGTATCGTCCGCATACATCGGTCCTGGTAATACCTGTACTACATTTCTCCGTCCCTTCATTTAACTCGCATCGAAACCCAGGTTCCTCTGCTGCAATTTATTTTCCATTTCACTGATATATTTCATGAAGAGGAGAGGTGACAGTGGACAGCCCAGCCTGTGCCCTCTTTTTATTGCTAGGTGTTCTGCAGTTTCTGCTTCCCATGTTATAACTACCTTATTGTCTATGAACACCTCCTGAAGAAACCGAGCCGAATTTGCAAAGTAAGTTATACTCCTTCAGATAGCCCCAGAGTTTCTCCTGACTATCACTATCGTACGATCGCATGGTGTCCAAAAAAAAGCTAACCTAAAGGAGTTTCCCCACCATGTAGGTAGTAGCGACGGATTATATTGTTCTCATTCCCTGGCATTTGTGAGACGCTGCTTTGAAATATAATTACCATGACCGTTTGAGCTGAGTGGTAAACTTGCATGAGGTTGGAAAGACGTACCGCATGTATAACCCAGTGTCCGCCGAAAGTGATCGTATGGATCAATGGACGGTACATGCCTGTCCTTATCAATACGAACAAATAAGCGATCAAAACAGCCCGTTCTCCATCAAGGACGTGCTGTTCGCCAGAGGTTCCACCAAATTTCAAGCGAAGCAAAGAGGTGGCTATTTTTTGAATTTGCACATAAGAGTTAAAATAGGGTTCAAGACATAGTTTCACTTCTAGGATAGCGATAAGATAATCGGTTTAACAAAACTGAACTTTGCCTAAATAAGCAATATACGTGCTGTAACCAGCCAATATAAGGCTAACTACGTGCAAATTGGGATTGTAATCTTACTAAAGGCTATGATAAAAAGTATGCTGTAAACGACTTAATTTTTGTGAGGACATTTTCATGAATATCGCGACTCACTTATTATTCCTAAAAATAAACCACGCGAATATATGACCCTACGGCGTCAAATACCTAGCAAATCAGATCCCATCGGGGAAGCTCGTGCCTGCGAAATAATTCCGAATCCGCACTTCACAAATTTTGTGAAATCCTGAAGTGATAACATATAAATAAATTATAAATAACGCGCCCTTGGTTTGGTAGAGTGGATAACGCCTAATATTCTCGCCAGTAAGAACAATAGATTGATCTGCTGACCCAGTCATCCTGAGTAAAAGTCGATTTTTGATATTTTTGGACGTGCCTGCATGCAATGACTGCATTTTTCTTCATTGCAAAGATTCGCGTTGAGCAGTCATGCTGTACTAACGAATTAGACCAAGGAATTCTCAAGTGATAACATATAAATAAATTAATAAATAACGCGCCCTTGGTTTGGTAGAGTTGATAACGCCTATTATTCTCGCCAGTAAGAACGATAGCTTGATCTGCAGACCGAGTCATCCTGAGTAAAAGTCGATTTTTGATATTTTTAAACGTACCTGCATGCAATGGCTGCATTTTTCGTCATTGCAAAGATTCGCGTTCAGCAGTCATGCTGTACGAACCAATTAGACCTTCTGCAGTGGAGAAATAGGCTGGCGCATTTGAAGGCAAACTCAGATTCGGGAACTAATTAAAGATATGTATATTGACGTTGTTCATACTGTGTTAAAAATAGCAACATTATTTTTATCACGGATGGCGCTGAGAGTGCCCCGCAGTCGTATAGTATTTTTGCTTCGTTTTGTATAATAATTAACCAAACTATAAATGATTAAACTTTGAGCACATTCGCTTATAAAGTATGCAATGTAAAAACGTCCATGATATCCATGCACTAACAATAGAAATTTCTTCAAGAACACCCTGCGATCTTTTGTTTATCGATGACAAAAAAAAATATCGTTGACATCTCTGTAAAAAAATGAAGCTCGCACACTGGCGGAGAACTATCATTGAATGAATAATTCTTCCAGTTATTGCTATTAGAATACCAGCAAAATGATGCATAATAAAAAAAAAATATTTGACATTTTTTAGACAAATGGCATCGGCAAAGTGTTTCGCGTTAGATTTCGACGTTGAGCCGCAGCCGACTTCAACTGACTCGGATACAAAGCATTCATGGGCCACGAAGAAACTCGATCGCGCACGAATAACTTGCCTTGGCGGTAACGACGGAGACAATACTTATCGGTCTCTCATTCTTTTTGAAAACTAAAGTGGAAGATGATACGCTTACTGCGTGCGAAAACAATTCCTCATTCAGTGCTTTGCTGAAGAACCTCTGAAATGCCGACGGACTGCATAAGTACAACCATTTCGGGGCTCACTTGGCATACGGATGAGCAGCCTGTGCAGGGAAAGAACATGTTAGTGTTGCATCGAAACTTCGTATTGGTTCTGTGGTCTAGATGTACTCTTAAACCTAAAGATCCACGGTGTCCATACTTCTTGTTGTGACTTGTTTTGAGAGAAACATCCTAAATACTATTTAGTCCGTGTGGATTTGCAACCTCTAAACTATTGACATTTCCTAGCACATGCACTGGAAGTTCCGTGACTTCGCGGATCATTCGAACCCGATATTACGTTAACTCTGCGCTCGAAATGACGTGACTAGTGACGTCGATGGTCGATAGTCACGTGACGTTGTCACGTCATTTCCTGAACAATTAACGCCTTAGCGGAATCAAAACTCAAAGGCGGAGGACAGCGTCACGGAGGCATTCCTTGCCCTCCGGACACATTAAACTTTCTGGGAAGCTTTCTAGATGGCCCTTAAGATACCAAATGACAACCGTCATCGCGTTGGTGGCTCATATTGAGTGGAATAGTATCACTGTCTACACCATACTTTAATCCTAATATCCAACTCTTTCCTTCTTTCGTAAAGAAAGGGTAGAGGAGTACGCTTTGATTAAACAGTGTCAGTATTCTGTCCACCTCTTCACTCGAGAGTATTGTAAGTATCTTCCTCGCACCGGCTTCTCCCTAAGCACCTGACGCATTCACAACTTAATGTTGATTTAGCTCATATTGAAAGTTGAGTTCTTTAAGGCTTTGATCGATTGACTGGGAGATTATGAAACAAGAGACGAACTCTAGACGTGTTGCTTTATGTATGATACTTTAATTAAGTAAAGATAATAAGTAGAGCTGTACTCCATCCCTTCCCGATGCTTGTCACCAAAGTTTCAGAGCACCCAGATTCCTTTACGCAGCTCAGTTTTACCTAAATTCCTCAATATTTATGTATTTGGAGCCATGTCCTACAAGTATCCACAGCCAAAGACGCGATACCAGCTAAGGGGAATTTCTCGTTCGCAAAGCACACCATAAAGGTGCGCACACAGTCCTTCCTCCACATCGCCGCACATAGTGAGATGGGGTTAGTAAAGTTGGTAAACATTTTCTTGCTTTTGTTTAACTGCTACAATCTGAAACCTACAACCGGTGGCGAAAGTTTCTTTTAATCATTTAGGTTTCAGCCGCATACATCCATCCGTCTATTGATTCGATGATGATTATCAATATACGTTTGCTAGAGTATAGGTATTCAGGGTGGCAAACAACCCTTGAATTTTGAGGGTGGGGCATTTCTTGGTGGTCTGATAAAATTAGGGTATTGCAATATAAATATCCTGTAACTCTGCGATTCCAATTCAATAATAGGCAGTACGAAATGCCCGTTTTCAAAGCGGCAGAGACGTCTGCCGATGTAAAATTAGGAAGTAATCGTAAAAGCAATTGTTAGTTTTTTTTTAAACATAGTCGATTTGTTTCTTTCTGTCAAGTATGTAATCTAATCAAATAGTATCTAACCAAGAGTACTCGCAATTGTAATCGATTGCTTTATTAACGAGTACGAGATGGCTTGAACTTGAGATATATTTATTTATTAGCTCTAACTGTCTGGAGATATATATAACAAGTTTGAACGTGGTCAGCCTTACCATGTCAATAGGATATTAATATTGCTTGTCTAGATCAGCTTTCTTCACATTAAACGTATTATCTTCTCCTTATCCAAGACACCCTGGTTCTTAACTTATATTTTTATCCCCACATTAACTTTATCAGATGAGAGTGAAGGACGAGGTGACACGGAAGTATTGACAAGGTTTTTTTTTTTTTTTAACAGATAAACGATATCATTTTTTTTCTTCCCTTGAAGTAGTTTAGAAAGCTAATGAAGGCACAGACGCCATACCGTGGTTAACACACTCCGCTGTTATGCCGTTTTCGTCCTTCACAATCCCACACTATACCGCTGGTAACTAACTGTACGCTTGACGTAGGATTTTTTTTTTTTTGTAGTTTTCATAACATAAAAATACAAAACCGCTTTATACTCCTTAAAACGAAGTTGTTGTCCTGAGACGAAAAAAGCAAACCGCCGGAGCCTTTTTATATAAATAGGTTTCGAGTGGGCAGATTTCCTTATTCAGCTGATTTGATAAACGCAGCATATACCTAGAGCCAGATCTTGGTCGCTTCTCTATGATAGGCTACCACCCTTAATGAGCACAAATTAATAGCAGGCAATCAAGGTACGTGTACGAAGAAATTGGCTTCGATAGTGGACGATCCGGCAAACTGGATGAAGGCCAACTTGTCGAAGGTCAGGTCGTCCAACGTGGAAACTTTTCCAAAGGGCAGTTAGTCAAATCGGCGTAAAAGAGTACAAGGAAAACAGTTGATCTGCTCCTAAATAATATACTCCCATTTAGATATCTTCCTTATTAGTATTATGATTTGTTCCCGCTTCACCGTGTACGAAGTGTCTGTCGGGGCATAGCCTCGTATTTAGGGTACAAAATCGTAGCAAATTTGTTTAACTTTGAGTCAATGAAATACGGGCTGATTTTTGGACGATTCTGGGATTCAGGTACAATGACTAACAGCTGAAGAGGCGCAGACTGTGCAGAGCCAAGCCCATTTTATTTCGCGCCCCAGCCAATATGACTGCGACATCGCTTAATGAGAAAATCGAAGACCGAATGACCAATTTAAAATTATAATCGCAATAGGCCATGCCTGGTATCTCAGGTTGTGGCAAAGGCGAGACGGTTAAGGCGCAACCGCATGTAGAGTGTTTCAAGCGTCATTTAAGCATCAGATGCGTTGCCGAAAGGCTATAAACTGTTTCCCATAAATTTAAGCGAGCTGAAGCTACAAACATGAACGTGTGGTCTTGAACAACGGTTTTTTTTCACGAGGATGCGTGCATTACAGGTTCGTCTGAACGTTCGAAGCGTCGAGTTCGCTTTCGTTGCTCCTCCTTTGCTCGCCCTTACGGTAAAATAGAGTACACATTTATACGGGCGTCTGGAGAACAGGTATTTTTTTTTATTATTATGGTTGCCCCTGGGACTACAATAAATATTTGGCATAACTCAATTTTCTCGTTCGGTTGTCCTCCTTTATTTTCATTGTTGAGTGCAGCAGTTTTAATTTTATATTGCATATTGTGCAGTATTTGTTCTGGGTATAACCAACACAAACACACACTCAAATAGGGGTCAGGAAGGGCCGTAGAAATTGTTCGGGAGAGAGAGAGAGAGATGAGGTGGGGGGTGATAGTAGTAAAGAAGGGAAATATCCCTTCCCCCGAAGTTCTAGGGCGCAACTCGTATGCGCCCGTTTCGAGCTTGAGCGGCGTCGCCGTCGGCGTAACCGCGCGCGCGTTGCATTATGGGACGTTTTTTCACTAAATTTAGCGGGGAAATTGACGTCCCGTGATATTAACACCAATTAGGTTTCCCCGCTAAATGAGAGGGGAGCAGGAGAGGAGGAGGGGGGTAAAGGGGCATACCCTAGCTCCTCCTCCTCCTCAAGAGCTTCGCCTTAATTCGACATTACAGAGAACTCTAAACGTCTGCCATTTTTTTCTATTATATCTCTCTGAAATGCTATAGTCCGGGGCTGGGGTGATATCCCCCCCTTACACCCTTATGATTCACCGCCCTCCCCGTTCTTCTGTTTCGACGACCCTGCTTAGAGGCGTTCCAACTGAGCGAGGACGAGGAACAGCACGGCGTGCAATTTTCAAAATCATGGTTCTAGAGATTCCGGAATTAAAACGGGGCGCGTTCCATGAACTTACGAGCGGCCATGACAGACTTTCAATCGATAGGCTCGTGACAGGACTCGTTGTGTGCAGGCGCGTTCAGTGACGCCGTTTTTTAGTTCATAACTTTGACGTCAGGGTCAGGATGATCAGTTGTGAACGACAAATTTGATGGTGTTTGTTCGAGTCGACGGTGAAAAGTTTGGTTGTGAACGATGAAAAGCTTGGTGGCCTCGCCTTCTCGAAACATCACCGTCAATATTGAAAAACTGACACTACCCTTATTTCAGTTGAAGAACGCACAATTAATCCCAGTTTGGGTAATTTTTGTCAATTTAAGTCTAATTTAAGTCTATCATAAAATGATGTTATCTCCCGCTGATGGGGGACAACTGTCCGGAAGCGAAATCCCTTCAAAGGTGAACAATGCTACTCGGCTGGTTGTGACCTAGCCACGTCGGGCTACACTCTGATCAAATTCAAAAGGCCGAGATAAATAAAAGGAACGACAGGGACGTTTTTTAGTAAATTCTGCTTTATCGGCGGAAATAATTACGATATCAGACTATTAACTTTGACGGTGTTGAGTTTAGAATGCAATTACCCAAGCCTCCGCTGTGCTTTCTAGAGACCATCAAGGTCGGAGCTGATAATTCATCGTGACATAATACGTGTACGAACCGCGTTCGTCTCCCCGTGCTTTCTCGTGCTGCTCTATCTCGGCGCCTAGGCAGTAGTAGGAATTTTTTGTCCTTGCAATGAAAAACGTCACGAAGATATACGGATCTGCGGGTTTGTGAGAAAAGAAAACTTCGCTGCAATATTTCGGCTCCTCTCCCCGCTATGTCATAACACAAGGAAAGTTGTGTCTGACGAGTTTAGCGACCCTGCTCTTCGCAAGCACCGCTCTCAGTGACCTCAATTTTGTCACTCCTAAAAAGTTACCTTTCTAAAAGTGGCACCCTTTCAAGTATCGTTCCACCCTTCTCCTGCAATGCCTTATCGGGGGGAGACAACGGACACCCTCTCCCTCCTCAAGCACGGAGGAAAGGGTAGTGACCGGGCCACTCACATGACTCAATTACCGAGGTTCAAAGGTGACCTCATAGCACTCAAGGGTCATCCGTTTTATGGAAACAGGCGACTTGGCCCAGTACGTTTTCTTCACTCGACCCTCGAGGTTCTCATGGAGCAAGACATGATGACACCGGAAAGAACGTCCCGCCCGTGCCCGTACCCAAGGTGTTTCTACAGCTCTGGCAGGACCTTCAACCTGCGTCGACATCTGATGGGAATGCACCCGGGTTACCAGGTTCGGCATCCTTGCAGCGGCAACGGCTGCGCGGTGTGTCAACTTTACGGTACTCGCGCAGAGCACGCCAAGACCATCCTTATGCCACAAGTGGGATCAGCGCAGGGCAGCACTTGGAGCGCGGCAATCTTAGGATTGGCATCGGTGAGCAACCAGCCGATCTTCTTTCAATGCTGCCCGCTGGACCTGACGGTTTCTCGACACCTGGTTTCATCTCAATCTGGAGCCGAAGACCAGCCCCTCGATCTTTCCACACGGAGCGTAAACGATTGCCGCGGCAATTTCACTCCAAATCCACATAATCCTGGCAAGTGCAAGTATTTGACGCCGCAACACGTATATCCCGGAAGCTGCCTGGAGACGTCCATGAATCAAGGAGATGCAAGACAAGCCAAGTTCCCTAGCGACGAAAGGAACCTTATGGATAGGGGCTACATTTTCACTTCAGATCCTCAAGCCTTTGGCGGATGTTCTGCTTTCACCTCCCAACCGGTGTTTCCGATGTGGAAGCTGAGCGTTTCCGAGGTGGAACCTTGATCCACGCAACATTTCTTGCCATGACTATAATCCTATTTTGTATTCCGTGATACTTCATTCGCATTGCATGCCTTCCATCCTTTTCCTTAAGCGAGTGGGATGCCGTTTATGGCGTTTTGAGTTCATTTTTGTGCGTTTCCAGTTAGTGGCCCCGGTGAATCGGCATTGCAGGGATCCGTAAACATCTGTGTCATGTGCGTCTGTTGAACTGGAAATAAATACGCTTTTTGGTAATGCTCTGAAATCCTGTGTTGCTCGTTATTGGCTGAAGCTGAACATGTTGGTTCATTGCTTGTGAATGGGGCCAGATGAACATGGAAAACACACAGAGAAAAAATATAATATTCGCACCGCTGGACTAGCAACATTTAATGATTCCTCTTTTTCCTTTTCTGCTAATCCTTGATTCCGGTTTTCTTTTTCTTTACACTTAGATTTTTTAATTCTTTACACTTCATTTACGCTTTCTTTTTCTTTACGCTTAATTCAGAATTTCTCTTCCTTAAACGCATTGTCCTTTCTGCCTTCGGAATGTTCTCATCCCTTTTCTTCTGTCTCCCTTAAACGGTCTTCCTCTTCTTCTACTTTTGCCTGGTCCTCATGTCACTCCGCAGGAAAATCTTCTCGGAGTTGTGTAGTGCGACGGAAGGGGCACTAACACAGTCCTCGCCTTTTTCTTCGATGGCTAGGGCTTCCAGGAGTTCACGGGCGAGTTGATTTTTATGTCGCCCCATGATGCTTACGTTGCACAAGGTTGCCCCGCATTGGCATGCGCGACAATGGGCTGCAAGGTGTCCTGCTGCTGTCACGTTTCGTAGAGATGTGGCATGTTCTCTGGTTCTATCGTTGATACAGCGCCCTGTCTGCCCAATATAACACCTTCCACATGTTAATGGAATGTTATAAATGACCTCTTTTTGACATTGGGCGTACTTTGTTTTGTGTGCGATGTTACATTCCTCTTGGTGCCTACGTTGGTCTTCGTTTACCCTGCCGCACATTGAATACCCTTTGTTTGGCGCGGAGCTTATCACTTGGACCCCTTGCCGGCCTGCGATATTTTTTAGTCGGTGAGTGATGCCATGGAGATATGGTGCTACCACTATGGGACTTGCATTCTTTTTCTTTGTTGTTTGCTCGGTGCCTTCTTGTCCGCGCTTCAACTTCTGGGAGATCTTTTCACATATTGATACCAGTAGCGTTTTCGGATACCCAGCATCAAGTATCCTGGATATCTGAGTGTCGAAACTCTTCTGGATCTGGTGTTCGCAAGACTTCTTTAAGGCAGATGTTAGTGCCGTGGTGGCGACCCCACGTTTCACGTTCTTTGAGTGTCCGTATTCGAATGGAAGGAACGCTTTGCAGGATCGAGCTTGGTATCGCCAGCAGACGTGGTCTTCTTTAAAGTCTAAGGCTAGATCGAGGAATCTGATAGATTTGTTTACGGGTAGTTCATGAGTGAACTCAAGTCCTGAGCAGCTCTGTTCAAAGCCCCTCATGACATGCTCGCGGCAACCGTTGTTTTGTTCTTCTACCTCCGTGTTACAAAGTATTAAAAAATCATCAACGTAGCGGAAGATGACTTCAACCCGGGGATCCTTCATGCTTCGTTGGATAGCAAGTCCACATGATGCGAGAAACACATCGCTGAGGTAGGGAGCCACGCGAGACCCGATGCAAACGCCCCTTTAGCAGAAAAGGAAAAAGAGGAATCATTAAATGTTGCTAGTCCAGCGGTGCGAATGTTATATTTTTTCTCTGTGTGTTTTCCATGTTCAGCTGGCCCCAATCACAAACCTGTGTTGCTCGTTTGTCAATTCATACTTTGCACCCTTCCCAACAACGATTTGCCGATAACGGTGGTCTCCACAGCAAAAGAATCTTTCGAAGGGTTAATTTTTACCTCTACACCTACTTCAACGCCAAGTGGCGGAGAAAGGCACACCGCAGGAGAGAGATCAGCAACAGCATGAAATGTGGAGTTCACTTTCACTCTTGTAAACAGTATCTAGATTAATTCGTTCCCAGCCTATCCATGAATTGACAAGCGGATCATGAACAGTTGATTTAATGTGGTAATTCGCACTCTGTGATGTCCATACCGTAGACACACAATGCTCCGTTCTCGACAATGCTGTGAGTTGACAAGATTCAGCTAGAGACATTAAAAATTGATAATGCCGGGTATTTGAACCCAAGTATAACCACATAGTACCAACTTCTAAAGCGTAAGCTCAAAGGTAACTAAGCAAGTACTGAGTAATGATCAATTAAAGATAAATGGCTTGCTTTCAAGCAGCTCCTTTACTTCGTTACGAGATAAAGCCGTCTGAAAATGTTTTTTGTCGACAAATCTGGTAGGCTTTGGCATACGTACGTTTAATACACTGAGACATCCTGAAGGTAGCTTGGAATGTTTCAGTAATGAAAATGAAAACAATATAAATCCGATTTAAGTTACACATTATTTCTCGACCTAATCCCCCCGAAGCTTGACATACTTGGTCCAGCGTTTCTCCAGCCTTCCGATTTCATCCCGGAAGTGACTTTCTTCGAGATTGCCAAAATAACTGTTCCCAGTGTCCTTTACTTCTTCATTCGACAGAAATATATTTCCAGCCAGGAAGGTTTTGAGTTTCGGCTATAGCTTGAAGTCCGAGGGAGGGAATTGAGGTGAATACGGTGGATGCTACAGGAACTTGAACTTTAGTGATGTCAGTTTTTACTGAGCGGCTGCACAGTCTTGAATGTGCGGGTGCATTATCATGGTGAAACAACACCGGTTTCTTCACCACTCCCGGGTGTTTTTCTTAAAGTACCTTTTTGCAGCTTGTCCAGAAGTCTTATGTAGTATTTACCAGTTACAGTTGTTCCTTTTTCAAGATAATGAATGAGCGAAATTCTTTTCGCATCCCAAAACACTGACGCCATCACCTTGCTAGCCGACCGAACGGACTTCGCCTTCTGCGGAGCAGATTCACCGGGACCAGACCACTGTTTCGATTGACATTGTTTCTGACGTGTAACGGTGGACCCACGTGTCGTCCATAGTTACAAATCATCCATTGAAATCTATTGGATTTCTGTGAAACACTTGCAAAATGTCGGCTGACGCTCGGGCTTGAATGTGTTCTTTCTCCGAATTGAGGAAATGCGGCACCCATATTGCAGAAGGCTTCTTTATTACGAATTCATTGCATAGAATATGGAGAACTCGTTCAAGTGGAGGTGCTCTCTACTTTCTCAACATCACGCACTTTTATGCGGCGCTCTTCCAAATCCAAGTCGCGGATTTTATCCGCAATTTTTTTGTTGTTGTAGTTTTTTGGATGTCCTGAACGTGCGCTGGTGTACGTACGACCAAGCGCTTGAATTCGGAAGTCCAAACACTCACAGTGGCAAGCGGAAGGGGATGAGCGCCCAAGAACAGTATTCAACCTGGATTTGATTTCCGTCAAAATTTGTCCCTTGACATAAAAAAAAAAATATCGCTGACTGCTTTCATTTTGTTTACTCTATCATTGCATATGTTTATAGTTGCTCGACTGGAATTCTTGTCAAGGCCAGACTTCTTGAGGTATCAATGTGACATTTGGGGCCATTTCATACGAAAAAGTTGCCGACCCAGTGACATAAATATTTTGAAAACAACCCCCTAGCAATGATTTCAATTTTTTTTAAAATCTAACCTGTATCACCCGGTTATACCAGACGTGGCTCCCGCCTATTTTACCGCTGACTTTCTACGTCATTGGCTAAAATGATCACGTGGCCGGTGGCAATTATGGCGAAGTCAGACGGTGTTGACCAACCATGTTTAAGACTTAACCGCCGTTCACACACTTGCAACCAAGTAGGACCAAGACAAACAAGACCGTATTTTAAGCCTCCTGCGACGGTGGAGGACCAACTCTGCGGCAGCGCATCCAGTACTGTGCCGTCGCAAGAGGCTTAAAAAACGGTCTTGTCACTCTCGGTCTTCCTCGGTTGCAAGTGTATAAACGACGCTTGAAACGACTCAGAGGGCGACTAACCATTCAAAGGTTACGGCAAGTTCAGCGGGTGACTAGCGGCTCGGCGCGAGTTACCCGCTGAAACGCTGGAGGGTTCGGAGGGGGATTTATGAGTAAGGCTAGGGGGGGGGGGGGGGGGGGGAGAGGGGAGGGGAGGGGTAGGGGGGGGGCGTTACTGAGAGATTACGTTCCGGCCGAAACTTTGCCCAGACCTATTTTGTAGACCTATTATTTGCGCTTTCACCAAAACCTAAACTATTGGCTAATGTATGTCAATATTTTCATTGAAAAAAAAGCGTTGACCTTGGACCTCTTAGGGAGGAGAATTCCCCCTCCCCCTGAAGCCGGAAATGTGAACTACACATCAAGAAATGGTTCTTAGCTTAAATATTGTGGGACTAATTTAAAGAGGTGAAGTGTCTCTGAGCGATAATCCGGACTCCTGTTCAACAAAAGAAGTGACACTCCCCCCTTTCGTCAGGTCGCAGCCATGGTACTCAAACATGACTACTCGTCACGTGAAACAACAAAATACGTGCTGTCACAGGTAAGATGATATCGCCCAGAAACGCTTGTCCACGATCAGCTACTGGCCCCAGCTGCGCTGGTGCTTGTCGGATGCGTCGTTCGTTGTCGTTGGTCCGAGCGAGTTGATTTCAGATGAGAGAACTGTGGCGTGAAGTTGGTCGGCAGCGATTTCAGAATTCAACTTGGTCTCTCCCGTAGGTATAACCTGGAAATACTGAGCAACTGAACATTTAGTACACGTTTCGCTCGCGATCGACGGGAATATTGCCCCGAAAAAGGTAAAATCGGCCCTGCCTTGCTCGGACCCCCATCGACGCGAACATCGCTATGATAAATTTGAACGGGACTATTTTGTACTGTAGTTGACCAATCATCGGTGTGTGGGGGTATGCGGCGAAGCATGTGCGAAGTCTTTGAACACATAATTTAAACGGGTACGAAACAAAATGTCGTGGCCGGGAGCTCTGCACCACTCGCTTTAAAATCGGCCAGCGAAAAGTGTATCGCGCTCGACACGTCAAGGGCCTATGCACTGCTTAGAGTACTGTAGTTGCCAGCACTGCCGCTTGGGATCGTCAACGCGTGTCAATTTCACTTAATAGTAATCTTCGAGGACTTCACACCGTATGGCTTAAACACAGCTTGCCCGTAACCACATTCGGGGCCATGCCGGTATTTTATGTGCCGTGAGCGTTCGGTTCACAGTGTCAGTTTCACACTGCAAAACTAAGAGCTCGAGGGAACCAGTACATAAAAATAACCGTCAGTACCCAGCACTGGCGACACCTGCAAGCTATGTATATAAGTAATTCACTGGGTGTCACATTTGATCGTTGTATTCACAGCGCATCTGCGGGGAGGGGGGCCGGGGGGGGGGGGGGGGGGGGCTTGTGTCAGGCCTGGCAGAGGTCCCCGCATCCTCAGGTCAAGCTCCTACCTATGTCGCCTGCTAAAACGGCAATCTTGATGGTGTGGAATGCACGTTGCAAAAGCCCTTTGGATTTCTTCACCAAGCTTCGCGATATAGTTCAAGCCCGAGTTGTCTATATATTTGCGCAGGATGTTTCGGTGGCGCCCTCGTTCGGTTACCTTTCGTGACGTCATTACCTTGTGAACAACAAGTACGATGGTGTTTGTAATGGGCATGGTGGAAGCCTGAAATCAGAGCGCTCTCAAAGCAACACCGCCGACACTGTCAAAATTTAAGTTTTTTTACATTCCTCTTATGTGCGTCGATGAGACATCCTATGCTGACGTCATAGTCACATTCGGCCAGTTGTGGTGGGCTGACCACAGTGACGCTTTCGATCGCTCACGTCGCCCATAGCGCTGGGACGGGAGGCATTCAACGTCATAGATACATCGGCCTCCCTACTACTAGTAGGTATTGAAAAACCGTTTTATTTCTCTTTAAAGTTACTTTTCTTGCGCTACAAGCGCTAAAGTATTGTTTCAGCACTTATTTAACTGCGGCATCAGCGTAACTCGTGGTTGGCAGTGTGCGGTCGTGCTGTCGCTTCGTTCAAATCATCTGAGGCTCACTTTTGTTGGCGCACCGAAGAGCTGCCTTGAAGACGGTAGTTCCCGTGCCCTGCTTGATGATGCTGTGCTGCAGTCTAAACTGATCTCGCGAAAACGTGCACTTTCACGAAACACAAATGTTGCTGTTCAATGCCAGAAAAGTGGCACCAGATTTGTATCCGTTCGTCCACGGCTGTCGTGACCGGCTGCCAGAAAAGTGGCACCAGATTTGTATCCGTTCGTCCACGGCTGTCGTCCACGGCTGTCGAAGGAGATGCCTTATCCGTGAGCTTGACACTAAATCAAAGCAGCTTGTTTACTGGGCATTCGAGGCGCATGTTGATGTACTGGTGCAGCAACGAGATTTGAGATCTGAACGACTGTAATTCAAATCGGCGCGAATTACTGCCTAAAGAAATGGAAATGTTTTGAAGTAATCTCGTTACTTTTCTAAAGTAAGCGCACTGTAATGTAATTACTTTCTGCCTAGTAATTTGTAATGTAACTAAGTCCCTTCTTTGTACTGAGTGAAAGTAATTAGTAATCCAATTTAAAGATATTTGTAATGTAACTTAGCAACCTTTATCTTTAGGATTTTCATGTAAATGTTCGCCTCTTGACAACTCATGCTGAATACTTTAGAAGTGGCTCAAGCGATATTACGTTACGTGCACCCAAATCAAGAGAGAACAGTTCTTAATCTGTAAAAATCGGTTGCGTTTGTTAGTTTCTTTCCTTATTATTATCTTTTATTTTACAAAGTAACCTACCCACTCCCCTCTCTCTCTCTTTTGTTTCGGTTTTCAGTTTAGCCAGCTCTTACTCTGGTTTGCGGCGGCGATTCGGCCAGCCACCGCAAAAAGTATCCCGACACCTGAGCGTTAAACAGCCAGTTTTGGTCCTGGAAATTTCTTCTGCGCATACAAGATAGAAAAAGGACAAACTCGATACGTCGTTCACCTGAATTCCGTGCGCAGTCAACTCCTCTTAGACTAGGAAGGCCTCATCGCTCTTTCCGCATAGCCGAAAGAGAACACCTTTGGGCCGCGCTAGAGAACGGAAGGAAAAATAACACACGTGGATTTACCGTCATGGCAACGAGTTATTATTGATGCAAGGAGGTTTATTTTCGTAAATGCCGACCTTGCACAACGTTTGAGTTAGGAAGCTGGTTTTCTTAAAGCGGCAAATTATTGTTGCATAAAATGAGTGATGTAAATGACAGAACCGGGTAGGTGTATAACGAGGTTTCGAGATAGATACGGTTTACCTTTAAGTACACAATTTTGATTTATCTAATTATCCCCGCAAATGGAATTGTTTATGAAGAATTCTTGTCAAACATTACATGATACAGAATTATTGAAAACGGCTTTACATACCATATGATCAACACGGTTCAGGTAGTAAACTAATGTAAGAACTGCATTCTTGCCTGAAACATGACATTGCGGTTTTTAAAATCAAAAACAAGTGGTTTAGGGTTTCTTTTGATCTAGAGTTATTGTTGTTTGTGCTAGGAAATTATACAAAAATTTTAATTTGTCCTAAAGTGAAGTTTACCCCGTTTTTCAGTTAGAATTTCCTAAAATATTGTAATGTATATTCAAATTCAAGGTTCGGAGATCTATCTTCCAATAAACGTGGTTGAGCCTACGCTGCAACATTAAAAGCATAAAACGGTTGTGCCCTTCGTCTTATGCCTGCTACCAAGTATGAAAATTCCTGATTAGCCAGTAACGCAGTCATGAAAACAGTGTTGTAGATACATTAATGCGAAAAATTTATTACATTTCTTTGCTTATATACAGGTCTCATCACGTCAACTTATCTGTGTCTGGCAACAATCAGTTCGACGAAGACTCCAAACATCTCTCCTGATACAAAACATAGTGATCTCCAATGGCATCTGCTTTTGAGTAAATCTGGGCAACAACGAAGCCTCAGAAATAAATTTTCTGCGTGAATGCAAGCCGTTTACAGGGATTCTTTGCAAAGGCTACTTGCATCTACACCACAAATCAGGCTGACATTATGGTATTCCTTACCTATAAATCCTGCGAATGAAGTCATCCTGTGTAACCATACAGACTATTTCTGATACAAAGACACATCACGAGCAAAGCACGTCGAGTTGCTGATGCACAAACAAAACAGTTGGAAGACAGCACACATGTTTCGACGGAAATGTACTACATATCTCTGCACGTGCACACTTGTGTGACCATCTTCGCAAACATCAAAAAGACAAGTCACCGGTACCGACCACCACCACCGGCCGCCGGAACCATGGCCTTCTCTTTCCGCCATTTTTGCATCTCGACTCGCAAGCGCTGAGGCCTTCCTAGTCTAGTAGGTGTTGGTGTAGCCATCGCTAAAAGCTAATGATGTTAATTTAGCAGCGATAAACGGGCAGCGTTACGGCATTCGACGTCTTTCTCTATGTCCTGCTGTCATCAGCTAAACCAACCAAACATTCTGAATGTGCCGTCACCTTAAATTCTTAGGGGGTTTGCGTGTTAGTATTTGTCGGTGTCTAGCCTGGATTACGCTCAGTCGTATATTGTGCGAAGGAGTATAATCAAGAAGGTTACTGATTTAAAAGGTAGCTTTATTTTTGTTGCCTAAATGATTTTAGTCGTTTATTCATAAGTACAGTATCATCGTAAACATTCAGTCTCCATCTGGTATCCTGCCCCTGTTAACCTTACGGACTCGCTTAGAGTCCCCCAAAACAAGACCGCGGGTTTTATTTTCCAAAATGAAAACGTCGTCACTACATTAAATTCATGGAACGTTACTTGCTACCAGCATCACACGTCGCCGCAGAATATAGTATTGTTCTTTTTAACAGAAGCTATATACTCACCTGCATTGCTTACATCAATGTCGACTTCGCTCTCTTTGGCTCAAGTGTTATTAACCAAGTGCTTTCTATTTTCTAACTGTTGCATAGTTTGTTGATACTCTAGATGTGCTACATAAATGTATACACAAATTTGAGACACCTTATTGTTCTTAATTTTAATTTCGCCGATAATCTATTGCACACAGTGTCACTTCATCTGTTTACACCTCCAAGAACCGTTGATGCAGCAGAACTCTATATATTTGCGTAAACGTTTATTGTTATACGCACATGTTAGTGCCTCCAAATAGGTGTATATTGTTGCTATACAAAATGTACTTTGTTTTAATTGCCTTTATTCTATTCGCTTAGCGTCAGTAAATTCAACAAAAAATCAATATCATCCGCTGCCATGCACTGTCAATTACCTGTGAAATTAACCTAAGGCCAAGCGGTTTTTTTAGCCAGCTACGGTTGATTGTCGCCATTGTAGATAAAACCTTCTATTTCTCTATGAAACTTTTTTTATTGCATTCTTCAAATTTCTGGCATTGTCTGAGTACCCGGCACTGGGAAGACAACGCCCAGGTTTCCATCAATTTTCAAATATAAAAAAAAGAGAAATGGATTACGTAGATCTCATTCAAATACAGCTTTCTACGTAGATCACATTCAACTACAGCTTTCTAAAAAGAAACTAATAAAGACTGTGACAACACACTTTACTCAGTCCCAAAATCCAAACAAAAACCAAAAGGTAAAGAATAACAATATACGAAGCAGTCAGTGCTTTATATTTATTTACTTTTGTCGATGTTTTTCAAAACATGGCGAGAGAGCTTTTATGTCTGATTTAAAGCTTCAGAATCTCCCAGCACAATTCCAAATGATTAAAAAGTTCGTCCGGAAGAACGAGGCGGCCACAACATTGGCAAGACACCAAGTGGTAGTGGCATTTTCCGAAATGTTCCTCCAGGTGCGACAGGGCGCTTTCAGCTTCACCAGAATCGGTGGGAGGCACCGCGACGTACTGACAACCCCGTGGAGTGTTGGGACAGCGGATCCTGTTGTGGGTCACCGACAGCACCGCCCAGGGAACGCTGAGCGGCAGTCTGTCTCGGAGCACCTCGCTGTCATCCAGCGGGCAACTATTGGACTTGTCGCTCAGAATCCGCCGGTAGCAGTGCAGACAGTAGAAGTGGCCGCATCCTGGATCGACCGGTGTCTTGGAGACCAGGCCGCAGAGACCGCAGACGATGTCACTGTGCAGGGGGCGCGAAAACTTAAGAGGCCTCCAGTCTAAGAGGGTCGAAAAACCGACGAGCATTCTGGTTTCCTCCGACATCTGGTGTTTCGCCGCCACCTTGGGCGTAATCTGCGCCCACAAACGAGCGAAGGGAACATGGTCATCGCCACCTTAAAAGGATGCCGAAAGGTGTGTATGAAAGGGGGGGGTGCCTTTATTTTTTTAGGAATTTAAAGCACCCTTTCCCTTTTAGCCGCAGGCACGCAAGACTCTACAGGGGCATGAGTATTGTATCTGAGGAGCAGGTGACTGGCTTGCCCTCGAAATAGTGCTGGCGTCACGGGCTCGTCCATGCACAGCAGATGGGGACAGACCGTTATCAATTGTGTCTGGGCGTCTGGGTCACAGTTATCTGACGGAAATGAGGCGATAATTTACAAGGTCATGACCGGCAGGCACTAGAAAACCTAATGAAAAGTGAACAAATGAAAGCATAAAGCGGCAAAGCGCTGTCAACATAAAAAATAAGCGATTTATTTATTTCCTCAACGCAATCGGATAACTGTCGGGCTTCCTTTTTCAGGAACCATTTGCCTCCTTTCATTCGAGGAACGGTGACACAGACAGATGTCATAATGGCACTTTGTTCGCGTCCTCCCCGTCTGTTTTAAAGAGACGAGTCCGTGATATCAGTACTAGTTCGAGCATAAACTACCAACCATGCGCTCCAGAAAGAAAAAAAAAAACGCCCACAAAGGAGCTCTAAAATTCGCGTGCCCTCGGAAGTTGGGATCACAAAAGTGCCCTAGTCAATCTGCGCCGCACATTCTTAGTACAGTGCTCTCCTCAATAAACGAACTTCCCATATTCGTGATTTCGCTCTCTGCCCGCAGAAGATATACTCCGATTTAACATCCAACGGCTTCACCCGCACAGTTTTGCATCACCAGATAGGCGTAAATACAGAAAACAAAAACCAATTCTTACCCCAACTGTAATTTTTTTTTTTTTTTTAGCGCAATGGGCGATTTGCGTTAATCTGAACAGCTTTCCGACTCTGGGTTCGGCGGAATCTGACGAGAAGTTTACGTAATTCCTTCTTCGGGAACCACGCGCAATACAAACTGCTGTTCACTTGAACCTTCGAAGGAGCATATAAATAGTGACATGCAGCTCACCTCTGAGTTCATTTCACGGACAGGGGCACGCAAAGCTTCGCCTTCTGTTGAATACACGACCTTCAGCAACGTCAGCGATTTGGATTGGATGGGATTACGGCAAATGAACCCTTGTATTTGACAATCACAGTCTACAAAGAAATAAAAATTGACGACGAACCAGTGTTGCCAACTCGAAAATTAAAGAAAAAAGAGCAATTGACCCCTCAATTATGACGTCACCGATCCAAAGAAACCGTTGCTAGAGGCGTCCTAAGGGACGAATACAGGGGACTCCATTTCGCTTCGAAAGAACGATCAATCAGAAATTGGACATGGAATTTAAGTGTCTCGAAATAATAAATCAAGAAAGCCTAGATTTCACACTTACCACGACAGAAGTTTGCCGAAATGCGGCAGTTTCTGAAATATTTTCGACGGCAACTTCCGGCCCTCGAGTCGTCTCGAGATAACCTCTTGCGGATGACGAACGCATGACGAACGCACACGGAATGAATGAAGTCTGCTGTTCGCAACAGTTTGAATTGTTTGCGCAATGATACGACTCTGAGTTTGCATTTATTTTAAACATGGCAGGTATAGGAAAACTAATCAGGTGTAATAAAAACGAATTGCGTCTGTGAGCGATAGGAGACGCTGTCTGACGAAAATCATCACATGTGTGAAGATCTGCTAAAAGAACACCAAGAAAAGCATCTGTTTGGGCGTAATATCAAAGCAGCGTCGGGCCCTCTTTTTCATTTTGCTTCTAACGTGCACTTTAATGAAAGTGAAATTATTTTTATTTTAACATGAGCAGTTCAAAACACCAAACTTCTTTTCCTTTTTTTTTTAGAGATTTTTTGTTAAAACGTGTTAAAAGTAATTCTTCCGCGGCGCATTTTCAGTCGTTTTAGCTGTTTTTGGAGATTTCTATCCCGGAGCTTTTGCTTCCAACCATGGGCGCAGGCTAGGGGCGGCAACTTCATTCGCAAGTTCGACTCAGACTCAGCTCTGTCGGTACGAATCCGGGTTGTTCCGGCGTCGTCGAACGTTCAAGAAATCCAGGGAACTATATACGCGAGCTGTGTACTGGTCTTGTTACCAAGGTAAGCTGGGCGTCAACGTTTCGGTGTTTACATAATATACATAAGGTTTCGTTCTTTCCTGATTCTTTTCTTTAAACTTAAAAGCGTGCACATATGTTTTGTTTTTATCGCTGGTGTTTGTTTGTTTGTTCGGGGGGGGGGGGGGGGGGGGGGCTATTACGTATTCAGCGTCGTAAGTCGTCAAATATTGGTTTTCAACAAAAATGTTAGCTTTTATCTAGGGTTATGTTAAAGGAAAAGGAGACGGGCGTAGGATTCCCCGAACTCCGAAAAACATGTGCTTGTCTCAAATACTTTTATATTATTTTCCTATCGATAAGAGAACGAAACGTGATAAGGAGTGCGGTTTATTCCCGTAAAGATTTTTTTTTCTTTTATATAGATAAAGACAGTTCCAATTTAAGGATGTTGGTGTTCCTCGACTTTCATACAACCAAAACTCGAAATTAATTTTCGGGGTTGATCGGTGTACTGAAAAGGCGGAACTATGATGGCGCAGTCAGGTAGCACATCAATAACTCCACGTGAGCAAGCCTATATCTCCTTCGCTGCTGGTTTGCGTTCAAACCAGTACTGACGTCACGGCCGGGCTCGCCCATGTAAAGCTGCGAGAGGGGGAACGTGGTGGGGGGCGATGGCGATCAACGCAAACTGTTGTTGTCATTTGCCTGAGTGACGTTTGTCTGAGTGAAAGGAGAGAACGATTCACAATATCACCAATGGTGGGCGCTCAAGAAAATTAATCAACAATGAGCAAAAGATACATGACACGGAAAATCACTGCCCCTTTAAAAGAAACGACTTGTTTCTTTTCTCAACTCTGCTTCACGCAGGGCGCAGCCGCGCTTGTCTTTTCGCAGATCCTGTCCCTCTTTTAGTTTCCACGACGGTGGCAAAGATAGAAGGGATAACTGCACTTTGTTTGTGTTGATGGACTCCCCCCGTCTGCTTCACATGGACGAGTCCGTGACGCCAACTCCAGTTCGATCGCAAGCCACCAGTCAAGCACTCCCCGGGGGGAAGGGGGGACGGGGGAGACGCTCGCTGGCGTGATGTTATTAACTTCCGGCACTGTACACTGCTAATCACACTTGTGCGCTCAACTGGTGGCATTCGCGGCAACGAATCTAGTCACGCGAGGAACCATAGAAAAACCCACTCAGGGGCGTCTTGCCCGCTAGCTTACCGCTCATTCACACTGGAAGCGGATCCGCGTTCGCAAAGCGGTTGCGAACGCGGTTGTTTAAAGATATAGTACAATTGCACGCGCACTCGACCACCTCAAGTGCGCGTGCAATTGTACTGGATCTTTATAAAACCGCCTTTGCGAACGCGGATCCGCTTCCAGTGTGAATGAGCGGTTACTGAACGAGGGATGTTGCTATCACGCACTTCCCAAACATAATAAAACCCTATCAATAGAAAGCAAAAAAACAGCTTAGGGACGCTTAAGCTTCGCCTTCAAAAGGCGTTTCAGCGATACTCAATTGGTATGTTTTTCACTTTACACGAACTTAATGGCACTAGTGGGACTCCAAGATACTTGCACGCAACACCACTGGCCAAAAAACGCTTTTGTTTCGGTGTAATTTCAAGGACGAAAGGAAGCGTTTTCATTCAGTCTGTCCTTCGCCAAACTTGGTGACGTAACTGCGCTGTCGCAGTGACAATATTTGAATGCAGCTCATAGATGGAACCAACGCCTTCATTGAACTCGAGCACTGCGTGGGCACGCGATTTCGGTTTGTAATAATCGACAGCTCGAGAATCAGTCGGGTAGTGAGTGGCCCATGTCCATTCGCTGGAATCGCGACAATAGCCGAACCATAACAATGCCTGGGACTCAGCGTGTGTCCTGTGCCTTGCCAACCCTAGAGCCACTCGATATGGCAGCGTAGCAGCCAGAGTAGCGCCACGCTTTTCCCTGTGCCGCTTCTCACCGCGATTGGTCACACGCGGTACCATAGCAACGAGCTGAGCTGACTCGGTTTCCGTAGCAACCGAGTGACGACTCGTCACGTGACCTCTCAAGAGCCGTGATGTCATCGGTAAGATGGCAGCGCCCAGAGCTGGTGGATGCGAGTTTGTTCGGTGCGCGGAGTCATGATGTGCCGCAGCTTGCCGACGATTTAGGGCTTCTTCGTGCTTTCTGACGTAGGTATAACGTGAAGATCTGAAAGAATGATACTTTATACCCTTTCTGTGCAAGATCGCTCTGGATATTAGCACCTGTGCTACAGCATCATTAATATCGCCTTAGCGGTGCTCGGGTTTCCGGATGTGTTTGAGGATAGATGAGACATTTAGCATGCAATTTTCGCGTTCTCTCAGCTTTATTTGAACGTTGGAGTGTCTGAGAATCGATGCGAAATCTATGCGTCGCATGTTGGGCCTTGGAAAATTTGTTTTTGCACCAGGTAACCGCATGATCACAACCTTTTAGCGAGGAAGCTCCTACGATGTTTACGTTTTGTACTAATCAATCAGGGAACCTGGGTTCAATCCCCACCCCTGCCTGTTTCGATCTGGATGAGCATCGCACTGGCCTGCGGTTGTGTATTACTACTGCGTGGTGCACGTTAAAGGCCTATAGACCCCAGGCTAGCGGTTATACTGCATTGGCTAAATTGCTCAGCTACAGCGAGTCACTCGTCGCAACTTTCAAATGGCTGAACAACTACACGCTGTATAAATATTCACACAACTCCCAAGCATACTAATCAACAATTTTACGATATGCGCAGCGCAAGTTCGTCTGCTTCTTTTAGTAGGGGTTGTGGTGACGTCAGAACGCCGAGCTCCGATTGGTTCTGAATAAAGAATAGTGGGTAGGCCTCAAGGCAGCTTGCTTTTAGGTCTACCCAATCTCTTTCAATCGGAGCCACTCAGATCTCGGCGTTCTGACGTCACCACAACCCCTGCAAAAAGAAGCAGACGAACTTGCGCTCCACATAGCTTTTAGGATAAAATTTTTGCATTTATCTAGCTTCCTTTGAAAGTCTGAATTTCTGAGAATCATAACGAAAGGTATACGGCGCTTGTAGGGCCTAGGGGAAATGGTTTCAGCCCTGGGTCACCGAATAATCACAGCATTTTTTCGCGAGGAAGCTCCTGCGATCTTTAACCTTTTTTACTAATCGCCAACTTTACGAATTGGCAGTTCTGAAGACTTTTATATAAATTGCTTTCGTTGCAATAGCTTGCATTTGATCGCAGTTTTTTGTGTTTGTTTTTCAAGTGAAAAACTGGCGTTTTCTCAAGTGACGTATATGTAATTCCCTGCTATATAACAATGCATCAACGCATACTATTAAACTTAGATGCTCAGAGGTGTGTTCGTCTTTGCCATTAACAAGTTACAGACGTATTTATTTCTTACGAGTGTAATAATTATTTTCTGTAGCTGGGCCCGTCTTGTGCTCCCTAATGTCAGTGTGCTTGGTTCGAAATATTCTTTTTACAATACCTACAAAGGCCAAAATGACGTCAGCCGACCCCAACTCACGCATTGGACACAAAAACTGCGTCGCTCGGATGTATGTGCTTGTCAGCAATTAATTCTTTCATGGATATTTGAATTCGCTTTCCTGGCCAATGAATGTCCTGACAAAACTTATCATCACTTGCGAATGCCAAGTTCTACGGTGTGCTTAAAAATCACGGTGAAAGCTTGGGGTCATCGCACCGGTGCCCTAGCATGTCACGACTGCGTGATTTCACAGTTCTCTTTTGAGTTGAGGATTACAGGTAAGAAAGAAGAAGTTTAAAAATAATTTCGTGGACCCTTTAACACGGATATGTGTGCTACACCAGATAAAAATATTGACCTTTTGAATGACGGTGAACTTCTGAACGACCACTTGGCCTGTCGGCAAGAACACCTCATATCCAGCGTCCGTCTCTTTTGATGGCGTCGATTCCCTAGAGACCACCATGCCGTCCTTCTTGGTTGAACCCCGTCGACGTCGCTCCTCACCAGTCGGCGAGAAAATCTCATCTTGAAGGGATGATCGGGTCTTGAAGAAGCATGATGCTAAACATATGCTCGCTCACTATGGGGCTGTCCAGCAGCAGTCATGTCCCGAGCCAATTGCCCTGTCGCGGCCGGCGTAATCAGAATTTGTTCCATCGGAGCGAAGTCCGAAAGTACTAGGACGGTACGTTCGTCCCACGAAGCGGCCGCCATCCCGGCGGCACCGAAAACCACTCGCCTTGTCCGTGCACATACGATACCACAGCAGCTCTCGTCGCCCGACAGTCCCCAGGCTGCAAATCGTCTCACTTTTTGGAAAAAACCGGCACCGTTCCTTCAGAGGATCTTGCCGTACCGCGATGCCAAGCGTCTTATACCACTTTTCAATAAACGAATGGAGATATCAACTAGACTACAAAGGTTGCCGCCTGGCGTCGCCAGAAGCACGGTTACCATGGCAACCTCTCATGCCCAATATGGAGATCACTATCAGCGCTTCTGACGTCGTGCATCTAGATAATTTTGCGTCGTGTCGCTACTCTGGCAGCTACGCTGCCATAGGCCTCCTGCGTTGCCCAGAGGGTGCTGCGAAAAGGGACTTGTTAGGACTTGTTTTGGGTAGTACAAATTCTAGCGTCGCAAACTGTCACGCATGCAGATACGTGCCTGCTCTGGTGCGGAGCGCGAGATCGCGATGCAAATACTAAGAAACAACAAAATTCGAACGCCGTCAAAGCAAAGACACTAAGAGCGAGCCAAGAGATGCCGTTTCAAGCGTTCCAAAGTAGACATGAAGATGAAAACAAAATGAAAGCGTCGCGACACAGGTGTTCTGACGTCACCAGCTAGTGATAAGAGACGCGTGCTCTAGCGGTAGTGTCATGATTTTGGCATTTTCGATTTTCTTGCAACGTTGAGTCAGGCCCATTTCTTGCGTCCAAAGGTATTTTTTCGTTCTTCAGAATCACACAGAATTAAAAAAGCTCGACCAACGTGCCATAAGTAGTGCGAGGCTCAATCAGGTGAGCTTGTACTACCCAAAATGAGGGCGCTACGGTTTGTTCAAAGCTTCAGCGCAGGAGGCCTATATAGAGTGGCTCTAGCCAACCCCAGCGCGTGGCTATGATCGACATTGGCGGCATATAATCGGCTCCAGGTTACTTGGCCGCTTGTTCTGGCTGCGAGTTGAGGGGGTGAACGTTGCTCGTTTTTTACAATTTTTTTTCTGGGACATTCATTGCGTGGCTGAAAAACGAACGCGTGTTTCATAGGTCATTAACGCCAGGGATCTGTTCTAAATGGTATTTGCGCAAAGTAGGAAAATCGTTGCATCGCCCCTTGAAGAGTGGAAAGCGATAGCGTTATCGGGCCGCGTTCGCAAAGCCTTCTCATTTAAACCCGCGCTCGTTCCCAAGCCGTGCAAGCGTGTGTGCGTGGTCTAGTCGGTAGCGTCACATATCACCCGACGTCACATGATGTCCCGTATGACGTTATGTCACTTGGCGCATGACGGCAAACGTGGCTGTGACGTCATGAGCTTATCGACCCGCTGAATGTAGTGGAAGATTTTCCACTAAATTTGACGGGAATATTTTTCGCCCAATTTGGCGGGGAAATTGTCCGCTAAATTTTGCGGGGAACTTTTACGATGGATTTGACGTAAACTATTTCGGCTAAATTTGGCGGTCAAGTTTTCTGGCAAGTTTAGCGGGTCGATAGGTTCATGACGTAACACGTGCTGCAAGCTTTTATTTATTTTCCTTTTTCTTTTTGTCCTACCGACGCCGACACCGACGCCGGATTTTCTGGGACGCGTGCTCCTAAACGTTATCACGTTAATAAAGCCCGAGGGTTTATCAACAATGTCATTATCAAGAAAAAAAGAAGGGTGCAATGCTGTGCTTTTTAAATTCATCCTAACTCTTATCAAGCCGGCGTGGTGTGTACCGGCGGCTCCCTATGAAGCGGGCAAGACAACCCTTGAGTGGGTTGTTCTTTGTTGCACCACGTGATTAGATTGGTTACCGCAAATGCCACCAGTCGAGTCTCCGCCGGGGAGAGCCGTGCCCTCCCGCGTTGTAGACAAGTGTGATTAGCGCTTTACCTTGGACTGTGCTCCAGGATGTCTCAGCGTAATAATTCAAACTGTCTTGTGTTTTTTGCCAAAGGGTCGCAGTGCAGTTCGTGCCTCCATCAATGTGTCTGTCAATGCAGTTAAATGCAAAGGAACATGCGAGCTGGACAAGAATAACTAATATAATCCCTGGACAAGGGGAAAAAGGGGGACAAAGGACAAACGCAAATCTCCAAACACAGCTAGGTGACTGGTGCGCGACCAGCGGATTTTTACCATAACCAGGGGGATTTTTTTGGTCGCGCACCAGTCACCTAGCTATGTTTGGAGATTTGGGTTTGTCCTTTGTCCCCCTTTTTCCCCTTGCCCAGGGATTATTTTTGACATCAATATATCGCCGTTTACTTTCGAGATTGTTCGGCATAAAATATTATCCTTTAATAGTTTCACTACGATTAAACTTTCGCTAGCTTCATTCTACACATGTGAAGCCTAATCCTTGGTCTAGCTAGTTGATCGGGTCTAAAGAGGCGAAGATAGCGCACGAAATACACCGCAGAAACAAAAACGCACATATCGCTTAAACAGTGAGCATGGTGCGTTGGCGCTTTGTGCGTTCTTCCATCCGTGTTGTATTTCGTCCGCTATACTCGCCGCTTCAGACTATTCCATACTGACGCAACTCCATCGACATGAAATCAAGGATGAAAGTGGTAAACGTAACAGCTGAAAATAATAATATTATTATTAATTTATTGGCAATAAGTAATTAGGTTGGATACGGCTATCCAACCCGCACTGTAGATAGGTTACAAACACTACGGCCTAATACAATCTAAAGTCTGCTCCCATCCTCCTGCAATACAATCTAAAGTCTGCTCCCATCTTCCGACAGACTGTCGGAAGATGGCGACGAAACTGCCAAACACGGCGGAAACAAGAATGCTGAGCGGCTTCTTGGACATATTGGACTGGAGACAATTAAAGTTCCTGAACCCGATCCACGGCGACCTCGTCTGTGACGTGTGCGGCCTTGTGTCAAAGCCGCCGGTGAAACGAAGGTGCGAGCACGTCTACTGTTCATTCTGCTGCAAGCGCGCGATGGACCAGAAGCCGCCGAGATGTCCCCTGGACAACCAGAAACTAGCAGCAGGCCTACCTGCGCTCTCCATCCCATGGGCGCACCAGACGGTGACCAACAACAGGATTCGCTGCCCCAACGCTTCTCAGGGTTGTCAGTATGTAGCAGCGCCGCCAACCGCGTCCAAGAAAGCTGCAGCGGCCCTCAAGTTCCTGGATGGACATTACTGGGAATGCCTTCATCTTGGATCACCAGAGAGGAAGTTGCGGACCCACGGACACTATACCGAAACCGTCGTGACATCGGCTTCGTCGACCCATCTGCAAGACGTCGAATAAAAAGAACAAACACAAAAATTGACTCTGCGCGACATCCCCTCGATGACAAAACGTGCTGAATCCATCTTTTCCGGAAATTGCCGGCTCGAGGTGCTCACGCCGAAAACGCGCGTGCACACCGCCATTGCTAGCACGAGCCTCTCCCTTGAATGCATTTTTTTTTGTAAAAATTTGCCCCTTTCTTTAAATATGTGTATAAATTTTAAACAAGGTTTAAAGCCTGTGCATGACTCTTAAGAATGTATATTTATGGCAGTATGTATCTCCTGGTTTCTTCGTCTTTTTTTACCACAAAAGCCTTCCGGCTCTTGGTAAGGACAGGAAAATGAACATTGAATTGAACTGAATTGTTGCTCGTGGATCCAAGGAACGCGAACATCTGTTTTTAACCAGAACATCTTGAACCCCATTTATAAGTTGGGCTTTCGGCGTCATCTAAAAAATACTAAGTCACTCGTGCCCATATTAGACACGAGTGGTTCGTCTGCGTTTGGCTGTTCCTCGTGACCAATTATCGACAATACGAATACCAACAGAGCGATGAAGCTGCAGTCGTGTCCGTTCTTTGCTCCTTGTTGGCCTTCTAAGGTGACGCCGGAAATTCAGCACTACGGCCTTGTCCCCTCAACAGGGTTGCTCTGCGTCATCGTTACCCCTGGCACGGAGCGCTCTGTATGCTTAGTTTAAGGTTCGCAAATAGCACTGACTAAGATGAACTTGTGGATTGCACTTCGCTCGCTTGGTTTCTACTAATCCGGTTGTTGCAAAGTTACTCTTTAAGTAGTCAGAAACAACGACGTCCGCCTATATTCGCCGTACGCTAGTAAAATACTCCAAAAAAATATGGTATTAATATATAAAATAGAAAAAAAACTAATCTGCAAGGATATACCATATATCGTGTTTGTTAGCGTATACAGTGTCCACCCCCCTTTAAGGTGAAGGCCTTCTGCGCGTCTGCTTATCAGCGTGGCACCTGAACATCAATCATAGCACCGTTGGATCGAAAAGTTACGAATTAGGAACGTGAAAACTTGTGGCCGTGTGGCTAAGCGTTCATTCAAAACCATCAATTGTGCGCCCATCTTGCAGACGACAAGCAGAAGCTCCTATAGTGGGTATGCCCAACCAAGAGCACGTCCAAATACCTGGCTTCCGATGGATGCCACCAGAGCCACTAAATACGCCAACTTACTGTCGACGAAAAAACCCGCCTTCGCCCGCACCGGGTGTGCCATTGCGCGTGCGCAGAATCCAGAATGGCGTCAAGTGAGCGCAGTAGGGAGGCTGTAGTGAGGGTGGGCGCAACTCAAAACCTGGAGAGCGTTTGCAATTTAATGGCGGCGCCTGAGGGAGAGGATTCGAGAAAGGATATGTGCCAGTGTTGCCTGCACGAGAGCAGGCGCCCGCTCTGTTGCAGCTCTGTTGCTCCATGCGCCTTTCCTCCTCTCGCCTCCCATTGCAAGCAACGAGCGCCTTGGCGCAGCCTCTCTCGCTTCCTTCTCGCTCCGAGAATTGCAAACGTCGAGCGGAGAAAGCAAAGTTGCCAGACAAGCAGCAACGTCCAAGATGGCGGAATTTACCATTTTTCGCGTTAAAAAAATACTTAACCTATCGCAACAAAACTGGTGGCTATGGAAAAGTAATCATTTATACCTTGTGTAAATTATTCAAGCACCTTAATGGGCTGTTATGACCCGAGTTAGGAAAGAAAACGACCCTTTGCCCCATAGACTCCCAGCAAAATTTAGCAATTAAATGGCGTCCATGTCCCGTGATCGCCGATCTAGCAGTTGCACCCACCCTCACTTGAGCCTCCCTAGAGCGCAGTGCCGACAGCAGCGCCACCGCAGCGGCATGACGTCAGAGTTGAGTTGGTCTATAAGCTCGCTCAGAGTATTGGCACCCCTTTCCCCAATTTTTTTGCGGGCGCTGCATTCCATTTCGGCGCATGACGCAGGGCGGGTGCAATGGACCGTTTTCAGAACCCCATCAGGCAACATTGAAGGACGCCATTTCTTGGGGGACGACGACTCGTGTGATTGGATCTGAGTTCTCGCCGAACGCCGACGCAGAGCACGTGTCCAATAGATGTTGAGAATGCATGTCAAAACAATGGTGGACTCGTGCAATCGGTGCAGCAACAGGTGCACGGAAGCTAGAGCAGTCAGAAGTTGGGAAGCGGTGACGACGGCGCCATATCTTGTTCGCTCGTGCTTTTTGCCAGCATTTCTACGACCAACCGCTAGGATCGCGAAATCCGACAGCCTTACACCCCGGCTTTTGTGGCGTCATTTTTGGCCACTTCGGGACCATGGAGTTAATATAATGTACGCTAGAGGTTCAACTGGCACTAGCATATATACGACTTCCGGGAGGCAAACAGACGCAGGCAGCAACCAGTCTACTTTTCCGGTGCTCTTCCTATGGGAAAACGCGCGTGGATGTTCTTTTCGCCGAAAAATAGCATGAATAACTTTTTTTATTTGTATCATACCGAATTCTCGCCAGCGAACGATGTTAAACTTGGCTATATTTCGGGCCAAAGCCTTTGTTCCACAGCAGGTATGTAAAAACGAGCGACGATTCTATGCGATATAGCAATCGAATGGAATGTAGAGCGTGTTCAAGGTTCGCCAGCATTCCGGTGACACTTAAATATTGCTAATGTGCCCGTCTTGTCACTACATAAAAATGACCCCGTCGTGCCTCTTTACGAGTGGTTATTTTATTATTTCCTAAGTCGGGGTACCTAGCTTTCATCCGGCACCTGTTCTCTGGCTTCTCCATGTTATCAAAGCTTTAGAGCGTCTTCGCAAAAATTCAGAGTAAAATAATAAAGCAGTATTTATTTATTGCAAATCGGACTATATTGCATGATCATAACTTCATGATCATGTAATATAGTCTGATCTGTCTACGCCGGTAACGGCGTAGAGAGAACTAATCGTTCCCACTCATTCTTCTTGAAAAGTGAAGTGGAAGATGATAAAATTATTGCGTGCAAAACAGGCCAATTCCTCATTTAGTGGTTTGTTGAAGCACCTCTGAAATGCCATCGGACCGCATATGCGACCCTGATGTAGAACCGTTTCGGGGCTCACTTGGTACACGGATGAGCCGCCTGTGCAGAGAGAGAGAGCATGTTAGTCTTGCATCGAATCTTTGTATTGGTTCTGCGGGCTTGATGTACTCTTAAACCTAAAGGTCCCCGGTGCCCATACTCCTTGTTTGGAGAGCTACATTTTAAATATTATTTATTCCGTGTGGACTTGCGACCTTGAAAGTATCAACATTTCCTAGAACATGCACAGGGAGTTTCGTGACTTTGGATATCATTCTAACCCGATAGTACGTTACCTCAGCGCTCGAAGTCACGTGAATAGTGACGTCGATAGTCACGTGACGTTGTCACGTCATCTCCTGAACAATAAACGCCATCGAGGAATCAAAACTCGAAGGTAGAGGACAGCCCCACGGAGGCATTTCTTGTCCTCCGGACAGATTAAACTTTGTGGAAAACTTGCAAAATGGCGCCAAATGTACCAAATGACAGGCGTCGTAGCGATGGTGGCTCACATTGGCCGGAACAGTATTTCTGTCTACGCCATAATTTTAATCCTAATAGCGAGTTCTTTCTTTCTTCCGTAAAAAAGGGTAGAGGAGTACACATTCATTAAAGAGTGTCAGCATCCTGTCTACCTCATCACTCGTGAGTATCGTAACCATTTTCCTCACACCGGCTTCTCCCTAAGCACGTGACGCATTCACAACTTAATGTTAATTTAGTTCATATTAAAGCTGAGTTCTCTATGGCTTTGATCGATAGACGGAGAGACTATGAAACAAGAGACGAACTCTAGGCGTGTTGCTTTATGTATGATGCCTTAATTAAATAAAGATAATGAGTAGAACAGTACTTCATCCCTTCCCAAAATTTGTTACCAAAGTTTCAGAGCACCCAGAGTCTTTTACGCAGCTAAGTTTTTCCAAATTCCTCAATGTTTATGTATTGGAGCCATGTCCTACATATATCCACCGTTAAAGACGCGGTACCAACTAAGCGGCATTTCTCGTTCGCAAAGCACACCATAAAGGTGCTCACACAGTCCGTCCTCCACATCGCCGCACATAGTGAGATGGGGTTAGTAACGTTGGTGAAGCGTTTCTAGCTTTAGAACAACTTCTAACTGCTTCACTTTGAAACATACACCCGGTGGCGAAAGTGCCCTTCAAACTTTAATGCTTCAGCCGCATACACCCATCCGTTCATTGATTCGATCATGATTAGCAATATACGTTTGCTAGACTGTAGATATTTAGGGTGGCAAACGACATTTGAATTTTGGGGGTAGGACATTTGTTGGTGTCTAATAATTATTAATGTATTGCACTATGAATAGCCTGTGATTCTGCGATTCAAATTCAATAATATACAGTATAAATATCCCTCTTTGAGAGCGGCAGAGACGTCTGCCGATGTAAAATTATGAAGTAATCGTAAAACCAAATGTTACATTTTGAAAACACTGTCAAATTGTTTTTGTTTTCTGTCAAGTATGTAATCTTATCAAATACTATCAAACCAAAAGTAATCGCAGTTGTAATCGACTGCTTTATTAACGAGTATAAGATGGCTTGAACTTGAGATATATTTTTTTATTAGCACTAACTACTTGCAGACATGTTAACAAGTTTGAACGTGGTCAGCTTTACCAGGTAAATAAGATAATAATATTGCTTGTCTACACCAGAGTTGCTTACATTAAATGTTATATATTCTTGTTATCTCTGAAACCGTGGTTGTTAACTCAAATTTTAATCCCCACATTAACTTTATCAGATGAGAGCGAAGGACGAGGTGACATGAAAGTCAGCAAAACGTATTTACAAGACTCCTTTTTTTATTTTTATTTTTTTTTTGATCTGGACAAGTAAAAAATATTAACTTCTTTTTTTCTCTTCAAGTTGTTTGGAAAACTAATAAAGGCACCGATGTCATTCCGTGGTTAACACACTCCGCTGTTACGCCGTTTTCGTCGTTCCCAATCCCACACTATACCGCTGGTAACTCGCTTGACGCAGGTTTTTTTTTTTTTTTGCAGTTTTCATAACATAAAGATACAAAAGGTTGTTGCCCCGAGACGCAAATACCTTACCTCCGGTGCATTTTTATATAAATATGCTTCCACTGCGCTGATTTTATTATTCAGATTATTTAATATACGTTGGTAATGTCAACATATACATAGAGCCAGATCTTGGTCGCTTCAATATAATGGGCTACTCCCCTCAATGAGCCTAAATTAATAGCAGACACTCTACGTACCTGTACGAGGAAATTGGCTACGATAGTGGATAATCCGGCCAACGTGGAAACTTCCCCAGAGGGCAGTTAGTCATATTGGCTTAAAAGGATACAAGGAAAACAGTTGATCTACTCATAATTATTTCCTCTTCTTAAAGGGACCATGAAATGACCTTTTTACTTTTTCCAGATAACTTTTACATTAAACCGTCAATGTTTACTGAATGCCGAACAGGCATCCGTTCTCGTCTCGGTTTATTAACTTCTCCACAAAAAAATTAATGAAATATCAACTTTTTCTTTCTTTCCAACTGACCGCAAAACAAGCCGTGATGTACGCTGTTTCCGGAACCGGAAGTTCTCTCGGCAGTAGGAGAATGGGAGCTTTAGCGGCGACGAGTTGGGGTGCGCCGGTAGGTTTCACTGCTCTGATGTCACCCACGTATTTTCTTAATCGGCGCCTCCCATCGCCGCATCGCAGCTGAGCGAAATTCAATTAGATATGTTGCGCTACAGCGACAGCATGGGACTTGTCCCATACGCCGGTATGCCTGTTGGGAAGTGCAGCGAGTCTTACGGTGAAGACTCCAGAAGTCAATCCAACTGTCATTGTTGGTAAAAGGCGGCCCGTGTCAGTCGTTTGAAAAGCGACCTAGATGGAAACAAATTGCCGCGGCGTTTTTCGTGGCCTCAGAGATGCAGGAGCGAGCCGACGTTAAAAAAGATATGTTTGAACTACGAGTGTCAGCAAGAGCCACGTAAATACCTGTTCACGCTCGGAGCGGACGCCCGCGTTTGATGGAAGTGCTGCTGTATTCGTGCTCTTGGTAAGCGCTTCGGGACCGATCTTTTGCGATTGCAACTCGATACTGACGCGACACTCCGCAAAGAAAGGTTGGACCGGCATTCCACGTATACCTCCCACGAACTGTTATATCTCGACAGTGACGTGCAGTCTGTCAGAATAAAAATGGCATACCAATAACAAACTATACATACCGTGTTACGAAGCTAATCCATACGGCGTTTATTTCAGCTCTATATGAAACAAAACAAAAAGATAGAATCGACGAGAGTCCCTTTTCGATGAGTGCTTGTCAACACTGCCTCGGAAAACAAGGGGAAGACATTGACCTCACCTCTTAATCTAAAATTGAGGTCAGCGATCAAACTATAATACGGGAAGGGTCCACAAGGGTAGCGCGGGCATATTCCATTCCGCACGCCAGACGAAGCAACGCTGCGCCGAGTCGGAGTGCATGCTAGGCCTATTTTCTGAGCAGCTGGCTTCGTCGGAGTCGGTGGATTCGTGGCCGTTGTCGCTTTTCTCGGTTGTTTGTGGATCCAGCGTTCTTGTTCGTCGTGGTCTGTTTTACGTACTATTGTTCTTGCTGCTTGAAGTCGGCACGCGCGAGAAGTACACGTAGAAAAATAAACGTTCAGTCAGTCAGAGTTTTGAGAGGAAGGAAATCAAAGGAAACAAACGTTCGTCGGTCGTCGCGACCCAAGTAACTGAAGTCGGCCCTGCCAGCCGGATGCAGCCGTAGCTTCCACCATGGTATGGCGAAACTAGCGCTGCTAGGCGCTGCGGCAGTCTTGCGAACTAGGTGTGGGTTGTAAAGTACTTGCAGATGGCGCCACCCTACCGAAAAAAACAGTTTAAGGTGGATTATGGAACAGAATAATCTAACTAGATTTTCCTGTGCCATAATCCACCTTAAACTGTTTTTTTTTTTAGCTAGGGCACGGCGCAACTAAAGCGAAAAGCTATCATCGTCATCAACGTGCTCACCCTTCTCCTTTTCCTCTCCCCTGAGTGAGTGAGTGAAAAGACGTTTATTGACACTGGTGGATAGAGGAGTCAACTTATTGGCAAGTTTAAGGATAGTTGGTTAGGCGGGACATTGGCGATTTACATAACTACGGTACAGCTGTGGTCCCGCCGTGGGGGAACGACCCCCTTATATGTGCATGTCGAGCCCGGTCTCGCTCAGGTAACTGAGCAGGCCGGACAGGACCGCGACGCGCTTGTCCGTTTCTCCCTCAGGTCGACACCAGGCTTCGAAGGAGGTGGGGCAGAGTTGTTGGTCTAACGCGTCCAGGGCTTTCGTTCTCTCCTCGTGGAAGTTTGGGCACTCCCATACGAGGTGATGCTCGTCGCACTCTACGTCGCGATTTGTGCAGTAGATGCAGCCCTTTGAGCAGGCTTCCTCTTCTCGCCGCAGCTTTCTTGATAACAAGCTGTAGTCGTGGTCTATTGCAATCGAAGCGCCGTCAGCTCTCTTCCTCTCGCGGGCCGCCCGCTCCCATCGCTGGGTGCGGGCCGGCGTGATGGCGGCGTGGGCCCTGAGTCTTCGCAGCTTGACCGTCTGATGCCGTCGAAAGAAACCCAAAGGAATGCTCGCTTCAGGGAGCTCGCCTTTGGCATTTAGCTTCATCTTTACTACTTTTTTCATCGCCAGTTTAATGTTGAGGACGGTGCCCTCGGGGTCGTATAAGTTGAAAGCGGACGATGGCGGTAGCACAGAGGGGGCCGCAACCGGGTCCTGGCGTCGAAGGTCGATACGATTAAGCTCTTCGATCGCCGCCCGGTGCGCCTTCTCGTTACCGTCTATGCCCGCGTGACCAGGAATCCACTCTACGCTTATGGAGAGTGGGTTCGGGTCGCGTCGCTCCAGTTCATGCGCTAGCCGGAAGATCTCTCCGACTGCGGCGTGTGCCTTGACCTGCGTTCTAAGTGCCCTCACGGTTGCCTGGGAGTCCGTGAAAACGCGCAATTTGTGAAATACATCGCTTGATGACACTGCCGTGTCCTTGATGGCTTCGAGTACGGCATTTACTTTGGCTTCCTGCGCGGATCCACAGTGTTGCAGTTCCTTGCATTTCGTCACGTGTTTATAATGCCATGCCGCTGTGGTCGCCACTCCATCCTTGAACGCGGCATCGACGTATACTCGACGTTCGTCGTCGCCGTCGCCTCCCTTCTCTTCGTGCCGCCGGGCAAACTTGCGTCTTCTACCGGCGTTAGTCGTTGAATTCATCCTTCTCGGGATTGGACAGGCCGGGGTGACCATCGTCTTCTGCCATGGTGGGATGGGGTCCGGTATTAGTGATTGAGCGGTCTGCGCGCACAGAGAGCTCCACGGAGGCATGACTTCTAATAGGGCCCTGCCCTGTCGGGTGTGCGCCAGTTTGGCACCGTAGGTTCGCTCCTGATTCCGCTCGATCTCTTCAAGGGAGAGCATCGGGACTGCCTCGTGCAGTAGGTCCAGGCGTGTGCACTTCGGCAAGCCCGAGATGCAGCGTCGTGCGTCGTTAATCAATGTTTCCAGTTTGGCCCGCTGAGCGGTGTTGAATTTGTAGAAACGGAGGCCGTACGAGATCTTGGATATAAGGGCGGCTTGGACCACGGTCTTCGCTAATCTTTCTCCCAGGCCCCCGGGACGTGTCGCTAAGCGTCGGACGATCGAAAGTCCTTTCTTCCACGTGCTTCGCATACGTTCGATCCAGGCGCTTGGGTTGCCGCCCGAGTGGACGTTCACCCCTAGAATGGAGTGCTCGACCACTTTGTCGATCTTCTGGCCGTCAAAGCGCAGGTCCGCGTCGATCTTTTCCCAGCCTTTGCCAAAGGCTAAGTATCTTGTCTTTTCAGGTGACGGGTGTAGACCGACCTCCTTCAGGAAGTCGCTCACCACGTCAAGGGCCCTTTGGATTGTTGTCTCGGGAGGGGGCGCGTTGTCACTTCCCATAGTCCAACCGTGATGTCGTCCGCGTAGACTGTGAATGCCAAGTCCGGAATGACGGCGAGCCGCCATAGGAGCGGCGCCATCGCCAGGTTGAAGAGCACCGGTGAAAGCACTGCTCCTTGTGGCACGCCTATTTCATTCGTCTTCTGTTCGCTGCTACAGTGCTTGCCAGTCTTGACCAGGTACTTTCGTCCGCTCAGGAAGGCCTTGATGAAATTCAGGGGTCTGCCCCGCACGCCCAGTTTTCGGGCCGTGTCAATAACCGTCGCGTGAGGTAGGGTGTCGAAAGCTTTTTTAATGTCCACTGCTACCAGGAGTTGTGAGTGGCAATGCGTTGGCCGGTTCACTAAGTATTCACGAATGAGGACTAAGCTGTCCTGCGTGCCAAGGTTCTTGCGGAACCCCGTCTGGGCGGGATGCAACACTTCTCTTTTATGCTCAATTATCCAATCGATGCGCGCGAGCACCATACGCTCCATCAGTTTGCTGAGAACAGATGTAAGCGAAATTGGGCGCACGTTGCTCGCGCAGTCCGGCTTCTTCCCTGGTTTGGGTATGGGGCACACCCAGGACAGTCTCCACTTGTCCGGTATGTTTCCCTTGTGCCACGCGTTGTTGATCGATTTCAACAAGTTATGTTTGACCACCTCCGGGAGGTTTTTGAGCATGGAGTTGGTAATCCCGTCAGGGCCCGCCGCACTCCGCTCGTTGCCCCTGTCGATGGCTGCCTCCATTTCCCACATAGTAAAATCTGCTTCGTACTCTTCGGCTTTCGATTCTTCGGGTTCATAAATTTTGGGGTCCGGGCTCGTGGCTGGCTGCGGGAAGAAGACATCTCCGATCTCGTCCAGTATCTGTGTGATTTCCTTGCCTTGCGCGAGGGCCATGTTTGGTGCTGTGTTGCCGCCTTTGCTCTTGCCCAGCATCGCGTTACAGACAGCCCACATGCGTCTGAGTGACGTCCGTTCGTTGAACTCTTCGCAAGACTTGATCCAGTCGTCCCTGCACAGCCTGCTGGCGTGTCGCTGCGCCTCCTTCGCGTACCTGTTGGCCTTGCGAATATCCCGTCGTTTGCGGGTCCGACGGTAGCGTCTCAGGTGGTTGGTTCTTTTGCGCCATGGGGATAGTAATCTGGTATCCGGAATGGGCGCTTCTTTTTCGATTAGGGTTTCGACTGTTGCGGCCTTGGCCGCGTCCCTAATCAGTTTTGTCAGGTCATCTAATTTGGTGCCCGTGGATCCTTCTAGAATGGTGCGAAAGTCGTCCCACACTGTAGTCTTTGCCGTCCTATGCTTCTTGTGTCGCTTTGCCCTGCCGACGATACAAGTCTCAATAGGGTGGTGGTCGCTGCCCCACGCGTCCTCGAAAACTCTCCGTTCGATGTTCCTTGCAGTATGAGGGTCGGCCCAAGTTAGATCAGGCGTGGTGTCTTGTTGGTTGATACTGGGCGCGGTCCGCGTCTTGGTGCCCGGTTCATTGATCAGGACGAGTCCCATATCGGTGGCCCTGCGCAGCAGCTCGGCACCTCGTGCTGACGATTTCGCGTAGCCCCATTCTTCGTGTTCGGCATTAAAGTCTCCTCCGACGAGAATTGCGTGCTTTCTCTTCTTACCGTACTCTCGTACCAGCTTCTCCACCCAGCCGTGGTCGATCTCCGCTCTCGTCTTCCTTGCCGTCGAAGTCCTAGTCCGGTAGTACACTGACACCACCAGGATCGGGCCGTCGCACTCGCTCTCCACCAGGACGGCGACTACCTCTTGCGAGTCAGTGCACCATTCCCGCGTGTCCACTTGCTGTTGGGGTAGGTCTTTGCGAACCAAAATAGCGACTTGCGGTTGCACTCTGGTCTTGCCTTTAACGGTCAGCGTCACACTCGGTTGGTCGTACTTGATGTAGCCCGTCAGTTTGATATCGGCCTCGTGGGTTTCCTGAAGCATAATAGCGTCTACAGGAATCTTTCGTTCGTGTAATCGTAGCTTGAGTTCGGACTTTTTGCCGCGCAGCCCCCGGCAGTTCCATTGAAGGGCGGTAAACGTCTGCTCGTTCTTGTAACGTCTTTGGTGTTGGCTCATAATTGGTTTATTGGGCCGGGGCCGCCGTCCCTATCCCATGCTGGGTAAACATAATCTGTAGTTGTTGCTGCATCTGCTGCATCATGACTTGTTGCTGTTGCTGAAGTTGCTGCTGGAGCTGTTGTTGCCACTGTTGTATTCTGTTCTCTACGAGTTGTAGGAGATCACCGCCGCTTGGGGTCGTGCCGGGAAGGCTGCCTGAGTCTCGCGGGTTAGGTTGCGTCGGCGGCACGTTCCGCGGCGGGTATTGTTGTCGATCTTGTTGTGGTGCGGCCACAGCGGCTTCACTGTTTGTTGATTTTGCCTTGGTTGCTGCGACTTCGGCTTCTTTCTTCTTTTGTTCCAGGACTTGTTCGTAAGTTACGGGGCAGCGTTGGCTCCGGCGACGTGCTTCGTCGGTCTTCTGTTGCTCAATTCGGAGCCGCTGCTCGGCTTCTCGTTTACGTTTTCGGTCAGCTTCGGCCGTGGCCTTGGCTTGCGCTCGACGGGTCTCTTGTTCCTGACGGAGTTGATTTTCGTACTCCATCTCCAATTGTTGAATCTTCTGCAGTATTCTGCTGCTACTCTCTCTAAGTTGGGCTAGTTCCGTCGCCAGTCTGCTGCTGCAGCCGCTGGGCGTGCCTAAATGGGAGACAGGGTCCATGTTCATTGCCTTCGAATCTAGTGCTTGTCTGTAAGTCGGTTTTGGCTTTCGCTGTTCAGCCTGTTGCTGCTCCTGCGGTGTGAGGGAGGGGAAGTCGTCCGGGTTATATGGAGCCCGGTTGGAGGCCCCGCCTTTTTTTGCAGCAGTAAACACCGGGCCGCCGCCATGGTTGCGTCTACCGTCCGCCGCTCTCTTCTGGAGTTTGTCGTCCGCTCGGTTCCTGGCTTGACACGCTTCGATTTCGAAAACCGTGTGGCCAGTTTTCTTGCAGTTGGGGCAGTACTTGCCCTGGCAGGGTTGGTTGTTGGGGTGGACTTCACCGCAAGTTTTGCAGCGTTGTTTGCGCGTGCAGACCGTGGCCTTGTGTCCCAGTCCATGGCACTGTAGGCAGACGACTGCTGTAGGCTTGTAGGGAAACACGTTATGGTACCTTCCGAAAAGTCGGAGGCTCCTTGGAATACCTTGACCTTCAAATGTGATTAAGTACGTTCCGTTCTTGCCTATGGGTCTGGCGTGGATGATGTCGTGGTAGTCCGCTATGGCGTTCTCGACAATGCCGTGTGCCGCGTCGCCGGGTGAAACGCCGTGTATCACTCCTCTCGGTTGGCTGCCGGTTGTGGATCTGTAGACCGTCACTTCGATCTTCTTGTCGGGATCCTCAGTCGGTAGCTCCTTGAGCGCCATGAGGTCCTGAGCGTGTTGTTCCGTTCGCACGGTAACTGCGATGGAGTTGTTCCCGTTGCTGACAGCGTATCCGATCTGATCGTTTTCGCACGGCGAACTTAGGATTTTTCGAAAAGTGCTCCACAGGAGCCACGAGTCCGTATTGGTGATATTGACAGCCGCGGTAGGCTTGATAATGACAGTGTACCTTGGTCCGTCCTGTCGTTGCTGGCGCCGGCTGGGCCGGCTTCCGCGCTGAAACTTTTGCTTGTGATAGTTAGAAATTTGCCACTCCTCGTTGCTGCTGCCGTATTCGTCATTGCAGTCGCGTCTTTCCATGTCCTCTTCTTTTGCCTCGATAATGGCGTCTTCCTTTGTCAAGTCTTCCCCTTTACGCTTCTTTGACACCGACGATTCCCGTATTCTTCGGGTTTCTTCACCGCTGGCTTTGCCTAGCGGATTCCCGGCTTCTATCTCCATTCTCGAAGTTTCCGCTGTAATGCGCGATGGGCCGCCGCTCACGGAAGCCGCGATTGATCCGTTGACTTGACTCGAGGTCATGATGTTGTCAGGTACCGGCCCCGTGGACGATGCTTCGCCTCCTCCGGTTAGGCCTAGTACTGGCGGCCGCTGGAATGGCCTGCCGCCATCACTGGTAGTCGTAATTATTGGTCTATGAATGACAGTTCTCTCACCCGATTTCGACGAATCGATTATCAGCGAGATCCTTGAAGCTTCCAATCCTTCGTAGAAACTTTTGACGCCAAAAGAAGCGCCAGAAAAACCGAAAAGATAGAGTGAAAAGAGCTCGATGAGACACGTCCGATCGCCTCTGTGTCTTCTTCTTTCTCCTCCTCTCCCCTTCCCTCCTGTCTTTTTTTTTTCTTTTTTTTTTTGGCCGTTCTTTTTTTTTTTTATATATGCGTGTAATGTAAACATTTCGGCGGAACTCCGCCTGGTTAGGTAAGTAATAAGAAAAAGTACAACCTAGACTCTAACCAATTTCTTCAATGTGCCCGACGTTTCGAAGCCAGCTCGGCTCCTTGTTCACGGGTGACTGTATATGGGCCCAAAGGTAGCAACCTGTCGTCGTTTTCTTCTCTTCTCTCTTAGCTTTGTTTTCTTCTTTTGTTTCTGGGTGTGGCGCACTTTAGCCCGTGTATATAGCTGCTTGGAAGCGCTCCGGTGGATCGGTTCAGGTTGTTGCTTGTATTTTGTATGTGCCAAGATTCTATTCAGAGCCGCTTTCTCCAGTTTCTTTCTGTGTCGAGGATGGAGCTGCTGACGTGGCCGGCCTTCTGAGCATGTTCCGCCAGCGCGCTGCCTTGGATGTCATTCTTCTTTACGTCATACTTATGTCTACGCAGACGTTCGGGAAAGTTCTTCGTTTCCCCCACATAAGAGGCGTCGCATTCGGCACAAGGAATTTGGTAAATGAGGCCTTGAGCTTAAATCGCCCACCAAAAGAAAAAGCTCAAGGCCTGATTTACCAAATTCCTTGTGCCGAATGCGACGCCTCTTATGTGGGGGAAACGAAGAACTTTCCCGAACGTCTGCGTAGACATAAGTATGACGTAAAGAAGAATGACATCCAAGGCATCGCGCTGGCGGAACATGCTAGGAAGACCGGCCACGTCATTGGCTTTGACAGCAGCTCCATCCTCGACACAGAAAGAAACTGGAGAAAGCGGCTCTTAATAGAATCTTGGCACATACAAAATACAAGCAACAAGCTGAACCGATCCACCGGAACGCTTCCAAGCAGCTATATACACGGGCTAAAGTGCGCCACACACAGAAACAAAAGAAGAAAACAAAGCTAAGAGGGAAAACAAGAAAACGACGACAGGTTGCTACCTTTGGGCCCATATACAGTCACCCGTGAACAAGGAGCCGAGCTGGCTTCGAAACGTCGGGCACATTGAAGAAATTGGTTATACTTCGTTTCACGTCATGTGCGAGCGAAGTCAAAGCTAGAAGCGCGAGCCCAAGGCTCCGAGCGTGCCGGCTTCGCACGTGCGTACGTGCACCACAGGCGCTGTTACAAGCAGCATGCTCGCGCTTGTAGCGTTGGCTTCGCTCGCCCATAAGGTGAAACGAACTATAGAGTCTACGTTGTACTTTTTCTTTTTTCTTATGAATGCGTGTGTTTTATCATAGGAAACAGCGAGAAAATCAGACGAGGACGAAGAAGAAACACGGGACAAGCGCTCGTCCCGTGTGTTTTTTCTTCGTCCTTGTCTGTTTTTTGCGCTGTTTCCTACGATGAATTTCCACCACTCGCCCAACTATCCATTCTTCGGCGTGTGTTTATCGCGCGTGCGTGATGATCGGTGGTGGTGATGCGTGTTGAGATTTGGCGTGCGGCGCGCGCTCGTGCGTCTGTGTTAAAGCATCGCTTTTTCACACTGTAAACACGGACGTCGCTTGATACGGACATCTGTGTTTGCTGTTTTTTAATCGATGCCTAACAACAAGCACACTGCGCACAACTTTGCCAAGGAGACGTCACAAAACCGGAAGATTGAAAAAGACTCATTTTATTTGAAGTCATTTCACGATCTAAAAATCCCTAGCTATTTACAGAATTAAGAGAAAGTTTACAGGAATACATCAACAATGAATAAGTCAGCTTTATGGCGAGATCAAGAGCATAGATATACAAACTTGTAACATGTGACATCATATAGAAATAATTGTGTTCACTGGCATCTCGCCATCTTTCAATTAGTATTTACATATTTACTTTATTACTACATACGTCTTAAACAACCACTTTTTACAAATAGCACATCTCATTTATTTAAGCTCTTACCCATGACATTTAATAGAACATTTACAAGAAATTATAAATTACTTTTATACCCCATAATGCCGTACTAGTCATCACACGAAAAAGCATACTAAAACTCCAATGCACAGCATTCGAATTCTTTTTATACAATGTATGAGCAACCTTAAAAGGACAATATACAATAAGCAGGGAAGTGTTTACAGGATTTTAGGTCACGAATACATTCACCAAGTTGCACAAAGCCAATAAAAAACTCACACCTCGAGCAAGAAGCAAACAAGCCGTTCGCCGCAGAGACGACGTTCGCGGAGTTTGCTCAACGGCAGACAACTTGAACTCTGGGCAATTTGCATAGCAGATCCATTTACTGGCTCTATTTGAAAAAGTAAACGGAAAAGAAGAAAAATAGCGCACATAACTTAACACGTTCACTTCTTTCAGTATCGCGCGTACGAAGTTTGTAGTCTCACCTGTCGTCCGTCGTAAAACGAAAAAAAAACTGCATTCAGCGGTTTTTGTCGTATGCTGGCACCACTTTGCTGCACAGTAATATCCATAGACAGCAGCAATCCCGCCGAACTGAAAGCTGAAAGAACCATCTAACGCGCAGACCCCCACCGCCGAAGGTTTCGGTTGCGCTCGAGCGTTTTGCGCACGCCGCACGCCACTCGCCCGCACGCGCTTCGAAAGATCAAACAAAAATAACGGTCGATAACGGATCTCTCCATAAACGCCCATGATTGGCTGAAAGCGCGCAGACTTATATTATATGGTGGCGAAGATAATATATGCGACACGACGCTCAAAACTGCGGCGGTAAGACTGAGAACCACGTCTGGGTTGGAACGAATGAATGGATGTACGAAGACTTATATATAGACGTACGGAAGCTTCATGTGGCGCCACACTTTGGCCACCCGTGGAACCACAGAGCTGCATACGGCTGGCCCTGCCCTGCTGCCCACACGCAGTAGTTGCTTCGTTTACCACACGATAGATGGCGCTTGGCTCTCAGCATTACTAAAGTCCCTCCATAGACCTTTCCAGCGGCAGTCTCGAACGAAGCGATTTCCAGCGCGCGTCCCTGGTTTTGAGATTGTACATCAGTGTTGCCCGACTGCGCTGAGCTGTGGGTTTTCTCGTTAATAAGCTGTGGAAGCCTGCGTAGGAGCAATTTTGAACGCTGGTGGCAGAAAAATCGCCTCGCTTTATTTATTTTTTGGTGTTCTATGGCGAAGAGAATTTCTCGAAGTTTTAAAGAGAGCATTGAACTATTTTTGGGAACAGAAACAAACGAATGAAAGCTATTTTCGGTGAGTCCGTGCGCGATAGAACAAATGCTACTGGAATGTTCGTTTCATTTTATGCGTATATTTTTACGGCACCATACACTCAGCCGTGTCAAACTACAAAGATCTTAACTGCCTAACATATTTGACCACACCAGAGGATAACCGAACTGCATGGATATTGCCCGCTCACTATATGAAATTCAACGAATCTCATCAATCGAACAACATATATTGTACGTACCCCACGGTGCCGAGTTATCCGAACAGGATTTGAGAAAGGTCTCAAGTAACACAGCATATCCAATATACAGTGTCGACTACAGTCACTTCACGACGATCGGACGGAATCCGGCTTGTCTTGGGGTACGTTTTGAAGAGTGATGTTTTTTTACACAGCACTAAAGCAAATGAACGAACGTGTCTATTCCTTCCACACACATAAGTCCCGACCCTATCAGCTATTTTTCATGAAGACCCGGAACATAGCCGGGAAGGCTTTTCGGAGATTATCTCAACAGAAATAGTTCTCGAAGAACGTCGAACGGCCCACGTCGCGGGCTGCTTGACGTTCGCTCTCTTCGTTCGTTTCCTGCGAAGGTCGAGCAGGCTACGAGCTCTGGTATTCCCTGGTTCTCACAGTGGAAGATTACAAAAACACGCAAGCATCCTGAACAGGCAAATAGAGTAAACACTTTCAAGGAAAGCCGGCGAACTTCAAACACGCAATGCAGGTGGGGAGTCGCGCTGACCGGGTTTCCACAGCTCAGGCGGGTGGCAGAAATTTTTGGCTGATAGGGGCTGATAGGGGTCGCTTGAGTCGCAAAATGGCGGCGGCCAGCGAGTTGTTTTTGCAAAGGTCTATAGGTGGTATTCACTGAGCCTGCAGGTTCGATTTTGCCAGGGAGCGCCACCGTCGATCCGCCATCTCCGAGGTCTCGGTTTGACTGGCTTGGGTACACTACGCGGTCGTCCGCTGCTAGTGTGTGCTAATTTCATATCGTTGAACCTTCGTTGAACAGAAGAGAGAAGAAAAGTTGGTCTCGGGGGCGGGCCGTTTTCCTTGTTGCCGCCGAGTACCGTGTGTAAAGGCTGAACCGCATGTAAGCAATTTGGCGAGCGACGGGACGCGACGAGGGACAGCGACGAGACAAGCGACGACGACCCGCTTCGCTGTCGCTCGGTCACTCGCGCGACGTTGGCGACGTGGCAGACCGCATGAAAGCGACGGGAGCAAGCGACCAAGGTGATAAGCGACCCTCTCTAGAAATCCAAAAACCGACCGACGCGACGACCGACCGCGAGAAATCTCCGTCGCTCGTCGCCGACTCCTGTCGCTGTCGCCATCGCTCGCTAAATCGCTTACATGCGGTTTACCCTTCACTGTCACTCGTCGCGTAGCTCGGTTTTGGGATTTTTAGAAAACTTAGCGTTCATCTCCTTGGCCGTGTGCTCCCGTCGCTTTAATGCGGTTTGCCTCGTCGCGCGAGTGACCGAGCGGCAGCGAAGCGGGTTGCCGTCACTTGTCTTCCCGCTCGCCAAATCGCTTACATGCGGCTTTTAAATCGCTTGGGCTAATAAAAAATGCGCCGCATTTTTCATAAGCTGCGCACTCTGTGAGCCGCACGGTATGTTTCTGCACAGGAACGAACACCGAAGGCGCAACGTATGTACGACACAGCGGCGATGGAGCAACACGGTTACACGGCCGTAGTATAAAAAATCCGCTAGAGAAAAACAATAAAGAAACTAGCAAAACAAAACAAAGAGTAATCACACCGTGCTACAAAAGCACCAAAGTAGAAAAGTTAGTTCTTGCAAGAGCTACCGCCGTCGGCAGGGCGGGCGAAACGGAGCGCTTCATGGAGCCGAGGAAGCAACGCGGCCGCGGTAAACGAGTCCGATAGCGACAAAAACGAACTAAAACACACAAAAAATACTCCCACAGCGCTTCAAAAGCACCAAAGTATTAGAATAACCCCTAGTTTCGATCAAAAAGACCCTTTAAAGTTGTAAAATACTGCTAAACCACGCTCAAAAGGTCCGACCAGATGGCATTCGCGATAGGAAGAGACCTCGAAGATGGCGACCGCGGTGGGCGATGCCAGCGAACCTAGCGAGTGACGTCAAGTGACTTAAGCATTACCAGAGTCCTGTATTGGGAGAGTTTGGCCAGTGGGTGTGGCGACGAAGGCGCCGGAGAGGAGAAAAGTAAATATAAGGGAGGAGAGAGCCGAAGTATCGAGAGAGAAAGAAGGGAGCAGGGAGGAGTCAACCGCCATTTTTTAGCAACGCTGTCGGAGACAGGTCAGAGAAGAGCACTGCTTAGGCTACGCATCGTTTGCTACGGGTCGACTTCTTTTTCGCCTGAATAAAAGTTTGCGGCTATACGCCGAAAAATCTTCATTTATTAGCTTTTTAACCCACCGAGGAATAACAGAATGTCATTTTCTTGCCAGAGCCAGCGATATAAGAGGCAACAATCGAGATTTAGATGCCAATCCCACGCATTCCGCCGGGAGAATGATCGAAGATGGCGGCCTTCCGCACTCAGGAGGGAGCAGCCGGGAGTTCGCGCGCATGCGCCATGCCTCTCGCTGTACGGCGCGTGCTGATTGGCTCACTTGGGAGGAGAGCGTTACGGCGGCGAGATCATAGACTGACCAAACTCTCCCCAAATACGGCTCTGAGCATTATCAAATTTGGCAATTTTCGCCACACATCTCTAATTATGCTACAAAATGCGAATCTGAATATTATTTAACAAAGCTTTTCGGAAACATTCGCCGGCTATCTATTGTTTACGATCGCGGTGCTGGTGAGGTAGGCTCTTACCCAATAGGTGACGTGGATTCGGCTGACGTGCTACGTTTCCGCGGATGCATCGTAGTGAAAAGGCAGAGAGCTTTCGAAGAAGGCGCAAAAGAGTCCAGTTTTCTTTTAAAAGTTCTATAGCAAATAATTTTTTTGGCTCCCTATTTTTGTGTTTTTGTGTTTCTTTTCACACCTTTTACGACGTGCGGTGGATGAAATTCGATTTTAATATCATTTCAAGGTCCCTTTAAGATATCTTCATTTTCAGTATTTTAATTGTTCCGGTTGAACCGTGTACGAAGTGTCTGTCAGGGCATAGCTTCGCATTAAGGGAACAGAATTGTTGCAAATTTGTTTAACTTTGAGTCCACGAAATACGTGCTGATTCTTGGACGATTCGGGGATTCAGGTACACTGACTGACAGCTGAAGAGGCGCAGACTGCGCAGGGTCCCGGCAACTTTTACTTTCGCGCAACAGCCAATAAGGCTGCGACATCACCTAATGAGGAAGTCGAAGACCGAATGACCGATTTCAAATCATAATCGCAATAGGCCATGCCTAGGTATCCCAGGCGAAAGTGAGACGATGAAAGCGCAACCACACAGAGTTTTTCAAGCGTCGTTTGAGCATCAGATGCGCTGCCGAAATTCTATTTTCTGTTTCCCATGTACTTAAGCGAGCTGAAGCTACAAACACGAACGTGTTGTCTTGAACGACGGTTTTATTTCACGAGCATGCGTGCATTGCATGTTCGTTTGAACGTTCGAAGCCTCGAGCTTGTTCTCGTTGCTCCTCCTTTGCTCGCTCTTATGGTAAAATGAACTACACCTTTATACGGGCGCCTGGAGAACAGGTACTTCTCTTATAGTTGCCCCTGGGGTGACAACAAATATTTGGCTTTACTCGATTCTCTCGTTCGGTTGTCCCCTTTGTTTTTCTTTTTTTCACTCTTGAGTGCAGCGGTTATGAATTTATATCGCCCTTTGGACAGAACCCCGAGACTGGGGGGGAAAAGGACAACACCACACAAAGTCTAAATTGAGACTTTGTGTTGTGTTGTCCTCCCTCCCCCCCCCCCCCCCCCCCCTATCCAGTCTCGGGGTTTTGTCCACAATGTTAAACTTTCACCAGCTTGTTTGCGCCCTAAATGTTTGTTCGTTATATTGCCTATTGCGCCGTATCTGTTCTGGAATTTAAAATTTACGCGTGCATTTAAGCAATCGATTTCTGTCTAAATTCTAAATTCTAGTTCGTCACGGCAGACTTGATGTCGCAAGGTACCGCCTGATGAGAACGGAGTCAGTCATATTAGTTAGCCCCTCATTCGGACAGCAGCCATCTGTCTCTCTAGCCAGGGCGTGAATGGAAGCGCCTATACAGGAAGCCAAGACCAACTTCAAAACAACCGCTATAGGTGCACTGAGGGTCGAGTGAACCTCGGCGGCTGATGGGACCGGCCACGGTTTAAGTTACTCTTTTATCAGCCCCCAGAAAAGTCAATTTTATTTTCACGAAATTACAAATAAGCTTAGAAAAAGTACGAATCTATGCAAAAACAATATGCCCATCTCAAAAACAAAAATCTCTTATTTAAAAGAGAAAAAAAAAACTAATACGCAGAACCCTATCAGCACTGATTGGTTAAATAAAAAGCAAGGTGTAACATAAGTTATTCATATTCGTGATTTGTTCTTCGGTGTCCTTATCGGCTAATGACGCTGCCTGATTGGTTGAGGCGCCATAATAAGATTCTCTCCATGGACTCGCTCCGACCCTTTATTTTTTGAGGCATGCCATTACTAGTGTGTTAATAATACTGCTAACCTAATACGATCAGCATTTAGCAGGCTGCGGTTGTGATACATGCATGATCGTCGGTATAATTAGCGATTTTTTCCGAGTGTCTAGGAAAAAGACCCCAGATGCTTCTTGGAGCCCGGATAAAAGCACCCGAGCGAAAAAAAAAAAATGACTCTCGTACATAATTTTGTGTGAGAAAAGATTATTTTCAAAAAATATCGAGTCAAGAAATTGTTTATTTTATTTCATTTCCGCTTTGAAGATAATCTTTACTTTACCAGATGGCCCCCGATGCCAGACACTTGTATGTGTTTTGTGACATCTCCTTTTTTAGTAACCCCAGACTCAGGGAAAAGACAGCAAGAAGAAAATGGACCTTGGGAAAGCGGATATCACAATGCACAGGTAATTCAACTGGCAGTTTTGGTAGAGCAAAGGATGAAGTTATGATATTAATTTTATTTCATTCTGTAGAAAAGAAAAGGACACGCAGTAGGTTGAGAAGAGGCACCATCGTCACGAGGATTGTAGGTTTCGGTTGTAGGGAACAATGAATAAATAATCCTGCTTGGAATCAATACCGGTATTTTTGCCATGCTTCATTAATTCGGAATGCTGAGGTATATTGTTGAAAGGTCTAACATTAGGGCTTCGTCTAATTTAGTGAAATGCTAAAATAAAATATTTGGCTAAGACGCCGGAACTCCGAACCCATTGATATGGTTCAACCCCGTTCATCCAATCCGCTAACGCCTAAAAAAGACCGTGAAAATATATACCTGCCTTGCACATGACGTCATTTCCGATGCCCTCCAGAGAAGAGGGGAAGAAGGAGCTCCCCTATTATCAGGATCCTCCATTGTGCCTCCCAGAACGCACAGACCTCGCTATTCTCCTCCCAGAAGGTTAAAGAAGATTAGCCTGTCACTCAAAATTTTTACAAAAGCAGCTTCTCTCTCCTCCTTTCACATGGTGTTCAAAAGTATGCGATGTGACGTCAGTGCAAGGAGCCTATACAATGAAAAGCAAGCAGAAAAAATGCGTCATTCCGGCAACTTCCCTTTTGTCAAAGCGAATGGCCAAAGGAAACGCGGAGATTTACCAGCAGTACTGTTCTATTACAAGGTCACTCAATTAGCACTGCCCTCAGTAACCTCAATTTTATCACTCCTAAAGAGTGGCCTCTCTTTGTGGATTGATGTCGAAAGTTGTGCTGGTTCGTATTCGTTCTCTTTGTGGCACCCTTCCAAGTATTTTATCACTTTTCTTCCCCTGGAACGCCCTATCTGTGGGGACAACCGACTCCCTCTCCCCCCTTAAGCGTGAGAGAAAGGGCAGTGATTGGGCCACTCACATCACTCCATCACCCAGGTTCAAAGGTGACTTTATAGCGCTCAAGGGTCATCACTTTTATGGAAACAGGGGACTCGGCCCAGTACGTTTTCTTCACTCGACCCTGGACGATCTCATGGAGCAAGGCATGATGACACCGGAAAGAACGTCACGCCCGTGCCCGTACCCAACGTGTTTCTACAGCTCTGACAGAACCTTCAACCTGCGCCGACATCTGTACAGAAAGCACCCAGGTTACATTGATCGGTATCCTTGCAGCGACGACGGCTGCGCGGTGTGTCAACTATACGGTACTCCCGTAGAGTACGCCAAGACCATACCTATGCCACAAGTGGGATCAGCGCAGGGCAGCTTTTGGAGCGCGGCAATCTCAGGATGTACTCCGGTGAGCAAACAGCCAATCTTCTTTCAATGGTGCCCACTGGACCTGACGGTTTCTCGACACCTGGTTTCATCTCAATCTGGAGCCGAAGACCAGCCCCTCGATCTTTCCACACGGAGCGTAAACGACTGCCGCGGTGTTTTCACTCCGAATCCTCAAAATCTTGGCAAGTGCAAGTCTTCGACGCCGCAACACGTATATCCCGGAAGCTGCCTGGAGACGTCCATGATTCAAGGAGGTGCGAGACGAGCCAAGTTTCCTAGCGATGAAAGGAACCTCATGGATGGGGGCCAGATTTTCACTTGGGACCCTCAAGCCTTCGGCGAGTATTCTGCTTTGAACTCCCAACCGGTGTTTCCGATGTGGAAGCTGGAGGTTTCCGAGGTGGAACCTTGATCGCCGCAACATTACTTTCCATGACTATAGTCCAACTTTGTATTCCGTGATACTTCATTCGCATTGCGTGCCTTCCTTTTTTTCATAAGATAGTGGGACACGGTCTATGGCGTTTTCAGTTCATTTGTGTGCGTTTCCAATTAGTGTCCCGGTGAATCGGCATTGCAGAGATCCATAAACCTGTGTTATGTGTGTCTGTTGAACCAGAAATAAATACGCTCTTTGGTAAGGCTCTGAAATCCTGTGTTGCTCGTTTGTCAATTTATACTTGGCAGCCTTCTCAACAACGATTTGCCAATAACGGGGGTCTCCACAGCAATAGAATCTTTTGAAAAGTTAATTTTTTCCTCTAAGCCTACTTTGACGCTAAGTGGCGGAGAAAGGTACACCGTAGGAGAGAGATCAGCAACAACATAAAATGTGGAATATGCCTGCACGCTTGTAAACATTATCTAGATTCATTCGTTCCCAGCCTATCCATGAGTGGACAAGTGGATCATGCACGGTTAATCGAAGGTTGGTGATCCGCACTCTGTTATGTCCATACAGTAGACACTCAATTCTCCGTTCTCGACAATGCTGTGAGTTGACAAGTTTTAGCTAGAGTGATATCAAAAATTGATAATGTCGGGTATTTCAACCCAAGTATAAGTACACGGTTCCAACTCCTAAAGTGTAAGTTCAAAGGTCATAAAGCAATTCCTGAATAATGATCAATTAAAGATCAATGGTTTCTTTTCAAGTAGCTTCCTTTGTATTTCGTGGGGAGAAAAAGCCATCTGAAAATATTTTTGACCACCAATTAGTAGGCTTTGGCATACGTACGTTTAATATATTGAGACATCCTGGAGGTAGACTGGAGTTTCAGTAATAAAAATGATAACAATATAAATCCGATTTAAGTTACACATCATTTTTCGACCTCATCCCCCCGAAGCTGGACATACTTGGCCCAGCTTTTCTTCAGCATCTCGATTCCATCCCGGAAGTGACTTCCTTCGAGATCCCAAAAATAACTGTTCCCTGTCTCCTTTACCTCTTCACTCGACAGAAACATATTTCCTGCCAGAAAGGTTTTGAGTTTCGGGTATAGCTTGAAGTCCGGGGGAGGGAAATGTTCATGAAAAGGAAACAGCGCGAATATAAACGAGGGACCAGTCGAAAAGGTAACGACGGACACGGCGCTGATAGTTGGCTGGTAAGATTGAAACGGTGGATGCGCCAGGCTCTTGAACTTCATTGCAGTCAGTTTTACTGAGCGGCTGCACAGTCTTGAATGTGCGGGTGCATTCGTGGTGAAACAACACCTGTTTCTCCCCCATTCCCGGGCGTTTTTCAAAAATTACTTTTTTGCAGCTTGTCCAGAAGTCTTATGGAGTATTAACCAAATACAGTTTTTCCCTTTTCAAAATAATCAATGAGCAAAATTCTTTTGGCTTCCCAAAACACTGACGCCATCACCTTGCCAGCCGACTGAACGGACTTTGCCTTCTGCGGAGCCGATTCACTGGGCCCAGACCATTGTTTCGATTGACATTTTTTCTGACGTGTAACGGTGACGCACGTGTCGTCCATAGTTACAAATCATCCATTGAAATTTATTGGATTTCTGTGAAACACTTGCAAAATGTCGGCTGACGTTCGGGCTTGAATGTGTTTTTTCTCCGAATTGAGGAAATGCGGCACCCATATTGTGGAAGGCTTCTTTATTTCCAAGTCATTGCGTAAAATAGGAACAACTCGTTCAGGGGAAATGCCCTCTACACTCTCAAGTTCAGGAACTTTTACGCAGCGCTCTTCCAAATCCAAGTTTCGGATTTTATGCACAATTTCTGGTGTTGTAGTTTTTTGGATTTCCTGAACGTGCACTGGTGTCCGTACGACCACGCTTGAATTCGGAAGTCCGAAAACTCACGGTGTGAAGGGGAAGGGGATGAGTCCCCAAGTACGGCATTCAACCTGGATTTGATTCCGTCACAGTTAGTCCCTTCAAATAGAAAAATTCTGACTGCTTTTATTTTTTTTAGAGCGCAGCTCTTAGGGGCCCGTTCCCGGCTTGAGAGGCGTCGGCGTCGCCGTCGGCGTAACCAAGGTCACCCCAAGGTCACGCGACCCCCCAAGGTCATCCCAAGGTCACGTGGCTCCCAAGGTCACCCCAAGGTCACGTGACCCCTCCCCCAGGGTCACGTGACCCCCAAGGTCACGTGACACCCAAAGTCAGGTGACCCCCGAGGTCACGTGACCACCCCCCCCAGGGTCACGTGACCCCCTCGCCGAGGTCACGTGACCTCCCCGATGACGTCATCGTCACTGATGACGTCACCGGCATCCACATCGTCATCGTCATCATCACTGATGACGTCATCAGTGACGACACTGATGACCTCACCGGCATCCGCATCGTCATCGTCATCATCACTGATGACGTCACCAGTTACGTCACTGATGGCGTCACCGGCATCCGCATCGTCATCGTCATCATCACAGATGACGTCATCAGTGACGTCACTGATGACATCATCGACATCGTCACGTGACCCCCAAGGTCACGTGACCCCCCCCCCAGGTCACTTCACCCCCAGTACCCTTCCCTCCTCCTCCTCAAGAGCTGCGCTCTAATTCGGTGTTACAGGCTAACGGCTTTCACTTTTTTTTTGTATATCATTGAAAATGTTTATAGTTGGTCGACTAGAAATCTTGTCAAAGCCAGACTTCCTGAGGTATCAATCGGACATTTGTGGCCATTTCATACGAAAGAGTTGCCAACCCAGGGACATAAACATATTTAGAAAAAAGCTCCTTAGCAACGAGTTCAGAAACTTTTCAATATAACCCATATCAGCTGCTTATGCCAGACATGACTAGGGCCTAATTTACCGCTAACTACGTCACTACGTCATTCGCTGGAATGATCACGTGGCGGGTGGCAATTATAGCGAAGTCAGACGGTGTTGACCAACCATGTTTAGAACTTAACCGCCGTTCGCACACTTGCAACCAAGGAGGACCAAGAAAAACAAGACCGGTTTTTAAGCTTCCTGCGACGGCGGAGGACTAACTCCGCAGCAGCGCATCCGGTCCTACGCCGTCCCAAGAGGCTTCAAAGTCGGTATTGTCTGTCTCGGTCTTACTAGGCTGCAAGTGAGTAAACGACTGTCCAAATGACTTAGAAGGCGACTGACCATGCAAAGGTTACGGCAATTTCAACGGGTAACTACCGGCTCGGCGCCATGACTGACTACCAGCGCTATCGACGCACTTACTTTTCTGGAACGCTGGGGGGCCTGGAGGGGGATTTACGAGTACGGCTGGGAGGGAGGAGGGGGGGGGGGGGGATTACTGAGAGATGACGTTGTGGCCGAAGCTTTGCCCAGATCTTGGCTCAGCAACACTTCCTTTGATTTCCTTACTTTCAAAACTCTGACTAGACTTGCCCAGATCAACTTCGTTGACCCAATATTTGCTATTTCACCGAAAACTAAACTATTGGCTAAAGTATGTCAATATCTTCATTTAAAAGACGTCGACCTTGGCGCGCTTACCGCTCATTTACACTGGAAGCGGATCCGCGTTCGCAAAGTGGTTGCGAACGAGGTTGTATAAAGATCCAGTACAATTACACGCGCACTCCATGACATCAAGTACACGTGCAATTGTACTGGTACTTTATTCAACCGCGTTCGCAACCGCTTTGCGAACGCGGAACCGCTTTCAGTCTGACTGAGCGGTTGGAGGAAAGAATACCCCCCCCCCCCCCCTAATATTCGGCCATGTGGGGTACTCATCAAGGATGAGTTGTAAACTTAAATATTGTGGGATTATGTCAAAAAGATGAAGTGTCTCGGAGAGATAAACCGGAATCCAACAAAAGAAGTGACACTCCGCCCTTTCGTCAGGTCACCGCCATAATTCGCAAACGCGACAACTCGTCACATGAAGCAACAATATACGTGCTGGCAACAGGTAAGATGATATCGCCCAGAAACGCTTCTCCACGATCAGCTACTGACCTCAGCTGTGCCGGTGCTTGTCGGATGCGTCGTTCGTTGTCGTTGGTCCAAGCGAGTGGATTTCAGATGAGGGAACTGTGACGTGAGGTTGGTCGGCAGCGATTTTAGAATTCAGCTTGGTCTCTCCCGTGGGTATAACATGGAAATACTGAGTAACTGAACTTTTAGTACACGTTTCGCTCGTGATCGACGGGAATATTGCCCCGAAAAAAGTAAAATCGGCCCAGCTTGCTCGGACCCCCGATTGACGCGAATATCGCTGTGATAAATTTGAACGTTGCGATTTTATACTGTCGTTGACCGACCATCGGTGTGTGAGGAAATGCGGCGAAGCATGTGCGAGGTATTTGAACACATAATTTAAAGTCGTACGAAACAAAATGACGTGACCGCGAGCTCTGTACATCTCGCTTTAAAATCGGCGAGCGAAATGTGTATCGCGCTCACGACGTAAAGGGCCTCTGCAAGGCTTAGTTGCCAGCATTGCCGCTTGGTGGCGTCAACGAGTGTCAACCTCGCTTAGTAGTAATATTCGAGGACTGTACACCCTATGGCTTACACATAGCTTGCTCGTAACCCCGTTTGGCCATACTGGTATTTTATGTGCCGTGAGAGTTCGGTTCACCGTGTTAGTTTCACACTGCAAAAGTAAGAGCTCGAGGGAACCAGTAATTGAAAATAACCATCGGTACCCAGCAATGGCGACACCTGCAAGCTATGTATATAAGATATTCACTGGGTGCCATATTTGAACGCGTTATTCACAGCGCATCCGGAAGGAGGGGGGAAGGGGGGGCGTCGTATGTTTGGCCCTGGCAGGGGTCTCCGCATTCTCAGATCAAGTTCCTACCTATCGTCTGCCAAGAACGGCAATCTTGATGGTGCGGAATGCACGTTGCCGATTTCTCCGCCAAGCTTCTCAATTCCGTTCAGGTCCGAGTTGTCTATACATTTGCGCTTCACTTCCGTGGGTAGCGCCGGAGCGGGAGCCATTCATCGGCATAGATACATCGACTTCCCTACTACCGTTAGGTATTGAGAAACCGTTTTATTCGTTTCAAAATAACTTCTCTTGCTTCTACGAGCGGAAGGCTGGTGTTTCTAAGGCGCCGACACACATTAGTTTCTCGCTAAACGACCAAACAAACAAGCGCTAAAATATTGTTTACGTACTCCTTTAACTGCGGCAACAGCGTAACTTGTGGTTGGCACTGTACGGTCGTGGTGCCGCTTCGTTCAATTCACCTGAGGCTCACTTGGGTGGACACATCAAAGGGCTGCCTTGAAACTGGTAGTTCCCGTGCCGCGCTTGATGAGGCTGTGCTGCACTCTAAATTGGTCTTGCGTAGACATGCACTTTCATAAAACACAGATGTTGCTGTTCAATGCCAGAAAAGGGGCCCCTGATTCCTTTCCCTTCATCCACGGCTGTCGTGAAAACATTGAAGGAGATGCCTTATCGGTGAGCTTGGCACTAAATCAATGCAGCTTCTTTACTGGGCGTTCGAGGCGCATGTTGATGTAGCAGGTGCAACAACGAGACATGAGATCTGAAAGACTGTAATTCAAATCGGTGCCACTTACTGCCTAAAGAAATTTAAAAAGTTATTTTGCAGTAATTTCGTTACTTTTTTCAAGTAAGTGTACTGTAACGTCGTTTCTTTGTGTCTAGTAAT